>NC_064256.1:18081250-19335833 GCF_003254725.2 Canis lupus dingo | reverse complement strand
TGGGCAATTTGGGGTGCCAAATTGCTCAGTTGGTTAAGCATCTGATTCTTGATTTCTGCTCAGGTCATGATCTCAGGATTGTGAGATCGAGACTGCATTGGGTTCCACGTTGGGAGTGGAGTTTGCTTAAGATTCTCTCTCTCTTTCCCTCTCCTCCCCCCCCCCCATACAAGGGCTCTCTCTCTCTCTCTCTCTCTTAAAAAAAGAAAGTGGGCAATTCAAATGAACCTTCACAAAACAAAACTAATAAGCAGCTTCTGGCTGCAAGGGAAATTTTGTCACTGGTAGTGGATGTGAAGTATCTGTTGTCTGTGTATTTATCTATTTATTTATCTCTTATATTTCTAACATCTGTCACATTAGGAACATTTTGAGGCCAAGATTCAAAGAAAAGAGGGAAATATGTGACTGCAGGTGTTGCAGGAGGCTATGATTTGCTAGTTCATGACTTGCTGATAATAACTCTGGGTGAAATGCACTCTGTGACATATTTTAGTACTGACATGCCTTTCAGGCAGTAGGAAACTTTTGAATCCAGGGAAAATAAGTGAAATGTAGATCCAAATGAGTTTTCTCTTTCTCTGTTCACTGAATGAAAGACATCAGCAGCATAGAGAATTGTTTGAGGACATTTGAAATGATTCAAATAATGCTTGGATGGCTTGATTTGAACTTTGGCTTCTCATTTAGGCATGTTGAGAACTTTAAAGGCATTGTGCCATTCCATGGCTTAGACTGCCAAGCAACTAACCATGAGATATGAAGAGAATTTTAAAGCAAATTTTTGGGAAATTAAATGTGTAAAATAAATTTATTAATTCCATTTAGTCATTTTCTATTGATGAAGAAGCTCGCATTTGACTACTTTAAGTAGACTTCCCTTCCTTCTTCTCTCCCCCACAAAGGTTTTTCTCCCCTAAAACATCGACAAATGCCACAAAATTTAGAGTGCCATGAAATTTAAGCACACTTTGCCCTCTCTATTTAAAATAAGACAATGCATTGAAACCGATCTGAAAATGTAAAGTACTGTGTAGCTATAAAATTACCATGGTACCATTAGGATGACTAAATGATTTTTCCCTCTGCTATGGTATAGGTTACTAGAAAACAAGCATTTTTCTTCTACTCTCTTTGTAGCTCTCAAGGTTGCCAGCACAGGCTGGAGCAAATAACAGCCACTTGTTGACTTAACAATATTTTATCACTGTTTTAAGTCCACACTTATTCCTATTCCTCTCATTAAAATTTTATAAAATCAATTCCTACAATTATCACATATAGTTTAAACACACCTGAAAATGCCTATAAGAAAACTGGGTACTCTTATATCAGAAAAATGTGGCATCTGGCCTCTCTTCCTTTTTTTTTTTCTCCATGACAAAGTTGTATTTAACCTTGGGAGCTTTTTTATGGTAACTCTGAATGTGGCTCCAAAATCCTGCTTAACACAAACTCCAGGATTCCCTGCCAGTCAGGGAACTCCAGGGTTCCCTACCAATCAGTCAAGACTCAGGGTGACATCTTTACCATCTTTCTCCTAGATACTAATTCCAGGTTATAGGTCCATCTGGACTTCCGGGAAAGAAACTAGTTATAGCATCATAAAACTTGGGCTTCTAGTGTTGACACTGACATAAACAAGCTGTATGACCCTAGGAAAGTAATTTAATATATCGGAACCTCTGTTTTCTCATCTGCAATGTAAGTTATTTGAACCAGATGCTCTCAAGGTACCCACTGCCAGTTGTGAGATTTTGTGATTCAGTGAATGGAAGCCAGGCAATCACAATCTGGTCAGGCTCTCAACAGTCGTAAGACTCCAATAAAATATGCTTCTTTCTCATTCTCCTACCAGAAAAAGAACATTTATGTTTGACATATCTGTTAGACATTTCCATGAGCCTATGTTTGCTTATTTTTGATGATTCTTTAATTTTTATAGTCCTCTGAGGAGAGCAGTTGCACTGGTTATAACTGATGTAACTAAGCCTTGGCTGCATAGAGTATTTGGAAGGGCCTATGGCATAACTCCATTTTACCACAACCATTTTCTGGGTCCCACAAGAATGGCTCTTCGAGACAATAGATGTATCTATTCCTTAATGCTACTATAAGAGCCATGCTCTAGCTCTAAAGCAGAAACTTTATACCACATTTGTTTTGTGAGGCTTTGGACAATGATGTTATACATCTGAATCAGAAGATTCTCAAATAACAATCCAATCGACCAAGGATACTATGATTGGCAAAACCCCAGAAAATTAGTTGCCTTGCTTTGTCCTGCTCTAGCCTTGAGCTCTAGGATGAATTCAACTATTACCTTCTATCTGGAGCCAAAAAGCCCCTGTGCATACTGGACATAACTATGAGGTAAGGATTGGATGCAATAGGGGATAGGAATACTGTGTAAACTGTAGAGCAAAAGAATAATATTCTCTGTGCGAAAAAGGAAAACACTGGTAAACATGGGTAAAAATTGTATCATAAAGACGCATCCCGAATAGTCAAACAGAAAGAAATAAGAATATTCAGAGCTGTTTCATAACTTCTTGACTAAAATGCAATGGATATCATCGTGTTTGGCATCCATGATCAGTGCTCCCACTGCCATTCAGGAAGTCAGGCCTATGTGAAGAAGACTTAAGTTGTGCAAGCCTACCTTCTGTTTCTCTTTCTCTCCATCTTTCTCTCTCCCCTGCCCCTGTGTTATCTCTGAGGACTTGAGATAGTTTAGATGTTTTTTTATAGCTTTCCAAACTGTTTCTTTTACTGAGATATTTCCAATCTTAAAATAAAATCTATGACTCACGGTAAGGTTGACAAACACGCTCACTGTGACCACGTTCTTTTTCCCTATGTGCAGGTTTTATAAGTCATCCTTGTAACCCTGTTGTTTGTGGATAGAAAGCCAACTTAATTTGTATTTTATTGGATATTCATTTAATCATATATTAACTAGGTGTGAACTGTGTACAAATCTTATCAAGTGACTCAGATACCACACTACCACACAACATCCCTGGAATTTGTGTGGCATCTGAATTCACAAAGTGTCCGCACTAGTGTGACAGTGTTGAGTATTACTTTTGCACAAATATAACACTCTAAGAAAAATGGAGGGCAATATGAGGACAGGCAGGAAACTTATTAAATGTGTTTATTGCCATACTTCTAGTTTTCTGAGGTTGAACAAAGGATATGACTTGTTTTCTGAAGGAAGCAATTAATGTTGTATTGACCCACGGATGCATAGTGGCTTTTTGTTCCCCACAATTGCTTTGGAACACATCCGATATATGCTACCTTTTCCAGGAAAATAGGGTTTTAAGTTCCTGTCTCCTCACTTCTATATGGCATGTAAATTTTAAATTACCTGGACTTTTCAAACCACAAATTCACATAAAGTATGATTTCATGGAGGAAGAAGTTAAAGGTCCAAGAGAAGCTGTCCTCTGACTTCATTTGTTAATGAATATGGTTTGTCTTGGTGATAGAAGGTTATCATAATCAGTAGAAAACAGCAGATTTATAAATATCCGAGAAAGTTCCCCCCCCCCTTTGGTTCAAGGCAGACTGAGCCACAATCTTCTCTTGTGATAACAACAAGATGTAGATCTGAAAAATCACTAGGGTCCTGGAATAACGCCTAGGTCATGGTAAGCCCTTGATCAAAATTTATTATTGAATGGGAATGAAACATTTTCAAGTGGAAAGCAATGTATTCTTTACATTATCCTGAAATTTTCTGCATTATCCTGAAAGCCAAAGGGGACACAGCTAGGAGAGGTATTCAAATCACCATTCACAATCAGATACGACCAACAGAAAGGTCTGGAGGCTTCCTGCTGCACCAGGCTGACCTTTTCATTGCTGGAGATGAAGAAGGATTTGAGAGGTCTGGTATCAACACCTGGGCAGCATAAGTTACTCAGAGCCCTAGGCAACAGTCATCTAACAAACCATTATAGAAGAATATCAGTGTTTCAACAACCAATAAGGGCATATATACTGCATCCAATCTGCCCTGAGACCAAGCTAAGAGAGAAGCGGCCATAGCAGCAATAGCATCATTCTTTATCGCTTCGAGGGCTAAAGCAGAGGGCAGAGGTTTTTCAGGGCTGAAACCCCTCATTCCCAGCCCTGAGCATTTTGTTTTCTCTCTCCAGCCTCTTAGAGAAGAGAGCCTAGAAGGTGTCCCTGACTTGGTAGGTTTATGATTCGGTGCCGACCTTGGAGCTGCTCTGTGAGGGACGTGATGATGCCCTGTGTGTGCTCAATAACATCAGCCAACACTGATGAGAATGAGTGATCATGGCACTTGGCCTTGGAAAAGAGACGAGGATGACCTAACAGAAGTGCAGGTGTCTGAGCAGTTAGACTAATTCAGTCACAACTGCTGCCATATTTAATTTGGAAAAGGAGCCAGGAAAATTATGGGCAAACTAGAACCTGAATGTAAATGTTGATCTAGTCTACTCATTTATAAGAGGATCATCACACAGCTGAAGACCATTTCTCCACTATAACTAAGCCACGTGGATAACAACATCTAACATAGATTTTTCAGTTTACAAACAGATGGCATCCTTACAACACAGCAAGTTCAATATTATTTTACATTTAACCTATTAGGACACAGATGTTCTGATAAAGCCTTGTGATCATGTGGTCATGTGGTTACCCAAGGCTTCTAGTCATTCTAAGATGCTTTTTGCTATACACTACAGATCTCTTTTCAAAGATCACAATTAACCTTTCTTCTCCCTTGATTTTATGACTTGTCATGTTCCAAAGTAAAAAAAAAAGCAGCAGTACCTTACCACTTCTCATTCTTGAAATTCTCTTGAAAGAGTATCAAATTTAAATTACTTATAATCTGAGGGAATCTAGTTATCTTTGGGCTAGAGAAAAAAGAATATGATCATATCTTTATCCTTCAAGAAAAAATTAAGTACCATTTATATAGGAAAGGAATTTAAATAGGAAAAATAGCCACCATCACATTTGGAGGTCATGGTAGATACATCAAAAAGAACTTCTTTGTTTGTTCTCCATAATCTGAAGAGATGTTAAATAAAGTCCTTGGCTATTCTTTTCCTACATGCAATGAACTTGTAGCCACACTTGACAAGGAATTAAAAAGTTCAAATAGCACTATCTATGAGCTGAGTTGCCATGAATGAACATGAATTTACTCTATGTTCTCTCTCAGGGAGAACTGGAACTTCTCAAAAGTTCCACAAAAGTTGTGAAAGTTGTTTCACAAAAGTTGCCAGTAGGAATTTGGGGAATACAACTGTAGGGATTAATACAGTCAATACAGGCATGGTTATCTGTCCTTCCCACTAACTCCTCTCTGCAGTTGCCACTTGCAGCAAGTTCTGTTCCAAACTGGGTCAGAGGTCATCTGGGAGGATGGAACCCAGTCGCTCTGCTTTGGAAACCAGTCTCAGAAGTGGCAGCGTCTCTTGTCTCACAGTGGTTCTCACTCCAATGTTCTTGACCAACACTAAGTTTATTCCTGAATGGTCTCTTTGCTGAACCCCACGCTTCATGCATAATAATTTGTGGTGCCCTCTGGACCTACCACAAAGCTGCCTTGTATGCATAGATACCAACTGGAATCAGAACACCAGACAAGACCCACTAAAGAGTCCACCTCTAGCACAAGAGATTTTACACAGTATGAAAAGGCACATTTATATTTATTTTCCTGCCACGGGGCTTCTGGCTGTCATCACCATTCATCAATGTTTTTTTCTGTAGACAGGATGAGGGGATGCCTTTTTAGTTGGTAAAGTCTTTATATTGAAAAGTTGTCATAGAGCATGGATCCATCTGACAGTGAATCAATGGTGATTATGAAAGCACCCAGCCATCTTATCTGCCTATGTGGTTGGGAATAAGAACACTGATTCCTTGAATACAGCAGTCATGGTCAGCAGATTACCTCCAACTCTAAAAACAGAATAAATAATAAGAAAGTTTTAACATGTAAAGCACATAGTTCTCTTGATTCTTCCTCTTGATTTTTTATTCAGTTTCAAAGTGATTTTGATTTCTTCTGAGCACTGACCAAGACAGATGGCCAAACACTTAGAAAAAAAAATCATGAATAACAGGCTATGAGAAAAATCATAAGATATTTTTGAGAGATGTAGCAAAAAAAAAAATCTAGTGAAAGTCCCTGAAAGATTCAAGCAAATAATTATGTGCAAAATGAATGGAGAATACAACCAAGAAGAAATTCCATGTCATGGTCTCTGACTGGAGAATAGATAGCCAGTTATCACCTTTGGTGGGCTGAATAATGACCCCCTGCTTCCGCCAATACCCACATTCTAAAACCTGGAATCTGTGAGTGTTACCTTCTTGACAAAAAAAAAAAAAAAAAAAAAGACTTGGAAGATGTGGTTAAGCTAGGGATCTTGAAATGGGGAGATAATCCTGCATTATGAGTGGATCCTAAGGGCATTCACATGTGTCCTTGTAAGAGGGAGGCAGATATCAGAGAAGAGGAGAAGGCAATATCACCACAGAGAAAAAGACTGGAGTGACTTGATTACAAGTTAAGGAACAGCAGCAGCTATCAAAAGTTGGGAGTGGCAAGGACCATATTCTCCACAATAGCCTGTAGTGGGCCCTACCAGTATCTTGAGTTTAGACCAGCAATACTAATTTCAAATTTCTGGCCTCCAGAACTATGAGGGAATAAATTTCTACTGTTTTAAGCAACCATGTCTGTGATAATTTGTTATAGGGACCATAGGAAAGTAATACACTATCCATGAATCAGATAATAAAATATGTATTACCAATACAAGCCCAGTAGACCTTTATTTCACCCTTCAAAAAAAGCTCTAAGACACTACTCACAAGAATTTTCAGAATTGCTTTCTATCTTGAGTTTCTGCTGTTCCTATTTCTTTTTTAATGCAAAGTATTAACTTCAATTAGTAGATGTGGCTGCTGACATGGAAGGTCTCATCAGTATCAGAGCAGAGAGAGTAAGAGTTATGGAACCTGAGTCTGTAGGGAGGTTAAGTTAGATAATGACAAGAAAATGCCTGCATTGTGAGTTAAGACAAAGTACCTTCAACATGTGTACTAAGGGTTAGGAGAGTTGATCTCTAATGTTGACTTCCAATGATTACCTATGTCTTCCTGAGCAAATGCTTAGTTTTTCTAGGTCTCAGTTTCCTCACCTAAAATGAATCAATGAGATATACTTAGCAATCCCTTGAATTCTAATGCTTTATCCAGCCAAGAGCAGGAATTAAAATCTGTAATAAGCTCAGTATAATGTAGTTAGAGTTTGTGGTTCCCTATTTGAGTATCAACATATCATCAACTTCACCACATACACCTGGAATTTCATCCATAGCAGTGCAGCCCGGGGCAGGGGGAGGGGGATATTCCTCTGTCCATTTAAAAAACTTTGGATGAAATAATATAACACATTAGAGTAAATGAATTTATCAGTCTTCATTATAGCTCCTCTCATTCAGTTATGGTCTTAGACACATTACACTATAACTATTAGTTTATACATCTGTCTCTATCATTAAATAAGAGAAGTTCCTGAGAGAGGGAACTAGATCTTATTCATCACTGAATCCTTACAATCAGGCACTTAAGTGCCTGGCACAAAGTAGGTACTCAGTAAATATTTGTTAGATAGATGCAAGGCTGCCTCAGTTGGCCTTTCCCCCATATAGGACAGCAGAAGAGATGTGTGCAGTAGAACAGGAGAGAAGGTCCCAGCAAATAAAACAAACAAACATGGGGGCACCTGGGTGGCTCAGGGGTTGAGTATCTGCCTTTGGCTCAGGTCATGATCCTGGGGTCCTAGGATTAAGTCATGCATCAGGCTCCCCATAGGGAGCCTGCTTCTCCCTCTGCCTGTGTCTCTGCCCCTCTCTGTGTGTCTCTTATGAATAAATAAAATCTTTTTAAAAAAAACTCTTTAAAACAAACAAACCCTCCCCCCAAAAAAACATTATCTGTATCTCCTACTTGTGGTAGACAGTATAGTCCACAAATCATCTATCCCAGGCTTCTTCTCATAGCTTGATGCCTTTACCATGTTTTCTTTTGGGAGAAAATTAGGTGTGCTTTATCAGAGGTTTGGCTTCTTTTTTAAAACATTCTTTATCTCTCCAAAGCACCATTAAATTGTTAATTGAAATAAAAGAGACTTAATTTGTAACTAGGACTTGATGAAGTGGTAATTAGAAATAAATGCTGTATTGCATTTGAATGTTTATCTTATTATTAGTATGCTATTGATTCTTTTTAAATTACTCTGTTCAGTTGAATTTCAGTAGATGAATTTCAGGTACTTTTCCACTGAAAAATGACAGTGAAGAAAATTGCCAAGCAATGAGACATTAAGTGAAGAAATGAGTATTTGGTTGGGCTACTTTTCATGATTTTTCTTGCTATCATTTTAAAGAATTAATCCAACTTGTGAGGAAGAAAATATGGTGAGTTATACTCCACTCCATCTGCAAAAATTAGTCTAAAAATACAACATTATCAAGAGCAGGATCAAGTTTGATTTGTAACAGTTTACTCTTCAGCACCCATGGGTTAAAAAAATCCATTAGAGGGTCCTCAATTTATAGCATTCTTAGAGAAGCATTGATACTAAATTAATAATACTCCATTCAGCTAGGAGACTCTGTGTTTACTCTGAATCATTTCCATTACTGCAAACCAAGATTTAAGAAATTTTATTTCTTTTTAGGCTGACCTGGGGTCGTCAACAAGAGATATGTGATCTTCCACATCCTGCTCAGGCAAGTCATTCAAATCATAACTACAGTTTATAGCACAAGAGCTTCTTTTATCACACACTAGATGTTATCTATAAAACAAATACTCAAATAAGTGAATTACAAATAGTCAGCTTAGTTGCATAATTTAGCTGGTGTATGTGGTAAAGTTTAACTATCGGATTTCTTTTCTTCCAAACCAATTTTATTTCTCCTAGGTCTAGCCCTTGGGAAAGTCAGGTCCTTGCTAATTGGTCTGTAGGTTAAACAGACCAAGTCTAAACTACTCCTACCTTCTCAGCCACTGGACCCCCTTATTAGATGTCTATAATCACTATCCAGATCTTTCTCTATGCCTCTAGTCACAATGTCTCTCTTCCTGAATTATCATCATCACTTCTCTGCTCTTCATTCTGCAACTGCTTTCTAAATCTCATATCTGTTTTTCAGGAAATGACATCTCTCTCTGGCTCTACCAATCAGGTTCTATTTTTTTTAAGATTTTATTTATTTATTTATTTATTTATTTATTTATTTATTTATTTATTTATGAGAGACACAGAGAGAGAGAGAGGCAGAGACACAGGCAGAGGGAGAAGCAGGCTCCATGCAGGGAGCCCAATGCGTGACTCGATTAGGAGACTTCAGGATCGTGCCCTGTGCGGAAGGCAGGCTACTAAACCACTGAGCCACCCAGGGATCCCCCCAATCAGGTTCTGGAGTGTGTTTCTATCAGTCAAGATCTGTTTCATTATTAAATGATTATTTCCCAATTTCCATACCCTATCATAAGATACAATTAGTCAAAACAGATTCAAAACCCTTATCATGGAGCTGGAAGTTTTTAAATATCAACCACCTATAGCAAAATAGGAATAGGGCTGCATCCAGAAGAGCCTGCAGACGTGTGTACAGCTCCAAGTCACCATTTTTGGATGGCGTCTTAAAAAATGGAGAATTCCTGGACAAAGTTCCCCAGAGAATTCAGATCTCCTGAGGTTTAGCATAATGAGTTAGAATCACAAGATAATTTATGACATTATCATTCATTCATTCATTCATTCATTCACTCCCTCACCACCCACCCCAGACTTCAAAACAAAACAAAAAAACGATAAACAACCACTTCTAGACAAAGTCTCCCCAGATAATGCAGCAATGTTCTGTCTCCCAAGTCTCGGTTTCACCAAATAGAAAGTGTTACTGTAATGCCAACAAGGAAGAACGGAAGAATATAGTGACACAGCTTTGGGAATTCAGAATTCTCCCCAAGATTCATTTACTTTCCTACTTACCTACTATTCTGAGGTGTCATTAGCCTCCCACCTGGACTGTAAAGGAGATTAGCAGCCCCATCAATATTATCCTGACTTTAGTCTCAGGGAATAATTCCCCAGACCTCTGGACCCAAGGTCACACCAGTTTATATCACCATTTGTTGATCCTGGGATATCAGAACAAGACTAAGGGAAAAGTGCCTTATTTAGTAGAACAAGACAAAAAGGGAATAATAAAGAAGAAAAGAGTAAATTATGGTAAGGAGAGTATGCTGTTGGAAAGAAGCAGGCTGAGAGAGGCAGGCAAGATGGACCTCTGAACTTTACAGTTGAGATCCAAATTGGGTCTATAAAGGGTGGGATTCTTCTTCCTTTAAGGAAAAACCAACATCTGGGTCAACATAAACTCACTCTACAAAAGGAACAACAATTTATTTTGTAATACACACTTACCTCTAAGTAGATTTTGATTATGTTAATTGCCAAGAGTGAATGGCAAAGGAAAACAGTCCAGAACTTCCAATCCCACATCCTAGGTGCTTATTCTGAGTTGGCTACTAACAAGCTTTGTGACCACAGACAAATAATTTAACCTCTCTGTGCTTTTTCTCTGTTTTCTCTTTTGTAAAATATGGATGATAATGTTTGTCCTATCGTGATTTGTACCACCAATATATATCACTGAATACATAAGTAATAAAAATGAGATGTTCAATAATAAGTCATCCTATTTCAGCCCTCTTCCCTGTTCCTTTATATCCAGGGTGAAATTGCAGTATGTTTAGATGACTAACCTGATACCATGAAAATCTTTATAAAAAGCTGTCTCAAGGTAGCCCCTGTGGCTCAGCGGTTTAGTGCTGCCTTCAGCCCAAGGCGTGATCCTGGAGACCCGGGATGGAATCTGCTTCTCCCCCTGCCTGTGTCTCTGCCTCTCTCTCTCTCTCTCTCTCTCTCTCTCTGTCTCTATGAATGAATAAATAAAATCTTTTAAAAATAAAAATAAAAAAAATAAAAGCTGTCTCATTTAGGAAGAAGCAGCCAAAATTTAAAAAGACAAAAAACTCTCTCAGGCATCAGTCTCCTTGGGAACTTTTTTTAAAAGATTTTATTTATTTATTCATGAGAGACAGAGAGGCAGAGACATAGGCAGAAGGAGGCCCATGGGGAGCCCTATATGGGACTCAATCCCAGGAACCCGGGATCATGACCTGAGCCAAAGGAAGACACTCAATCACTGAGCCACCCAGATGCCCTCCTTGGGAACTTTTAAATAAACCCAGGACCCTGACATGGACTGATGTGGCTATGGGATTATTCAGCTGGGGATGAGGGGTGGTGTTCACACAGGAAATGAAGAGAATGACTATGATTTTAGCTGTTTGCAGAGTCAGTTCCTCCTCTAGGGTCAGTGGTGGGTAAGCAGGGAATAAAATCTTCTGAAACTGGTGCCTGATACCTTATTACTGGACTGTGGTGTCTGACTAGCAACCATTCTTATATGTTACACATCCACTTTCACTAGAAAGACTGAAAAATATTTATGTCCTTTCTCTTCAGTATGTGCCAGATTTGCCAAAGGAAATGCCTGAATGTTATCAACTTCTAAAAGGCTAAAGAAAAATAAAGACAGAAAGCTTTGGCCAATAAAAGCTTCCAAAAACCAATCCTGAGATAGCACTGCTTTCCTTTCCCCCTGAAAAATACAAACGCATGTATCTGATCCCTAGATACTCCAATTTCCGAACAACTAAACTCACTCACTCACTCACAGCCTGTTGCTACCTCGCCAAGGGGAGTGATCATTTTGCTAAATTACTGGGTTGCATATAGATGTGTACTTTAGGACTCAGCTAAAGTGGCACTTTTAGAGTAAGGACATTTCATGAAGTTGCCTGCTTTGTAGTTAGTAAGGACTGGGTCAGGATTTGAACGCAGTTTTGTCAGACTAGCAAAGCCAGTAAGTTTTTCACCTCTCCAGCCTGCGGCAAAAGCTATGATTCATATCTCTAGCACTTTATTCTAGTCTGAAAGGGTCTGAAGTGATTTAGAACTGGGAGAAAAAGTGCCTCATTTCCGATTGCATTTGTGAGCTTTCTTCTCACTCATAGATTGTGAAACCCTGACTGTTGCCATTACTGACACTTATTTGCAACATATAGGTTCACTGGTTTTCACAGGCTGGAGCTCTGTAGGCATTTGTTGAATGGTAAGTAGAAATTCATCATGGGGACTCTTAGAAAGTGAGCATGGAAAATACCAAGCAGGAAAGTGCTAACCTCTGGAAAAGTTAATCAATTTAGAGAGTGCAAATGAATGTGCTTTCTTACAAACTCCATCACGAAGTTTTTAATACCTTAAAGAAAGTTGAAAAGTTTTTTTTTTTAAGATTTATTTATTTATTCATGAAAGACACACAGAGAGAGGCAGAGACACAGGCAGAGAGAGAAGCAGGTTCCATGCTGGGAGCCCCATGCGGAACTCAACTCTGGATCTGGGATCAGGACTTGAGCCAAAGGCAAGTGCCCAACTGCTGAGCCAGCCAGGCTTCCCAGTTGTAAAGTTTTTGATACCTTCACTCAACAAATATGTAGCCCTTACTGTATGCTGATACTCTTAGTGCTTTACAACTATTAACCCGTTCGCTCCTTTTGAGAATATGTGATAGATACTATTATTTGCTGTTTTGCAGATGAGGGAGTTGAGTGTTATTTGTCCAAAGTCATCAATCTAATGGCAAATCTAGGACTCAAACTCAGGCATTCCTACTCCAGAGTCCATGCTATTGGGCCTTCTGTTTTGCTGATTCTAGGAGACAGCTGATGCAATGTAAACAAAGATGCTATAAGGTAGGTAAGTACTATGAACCAAAAGCATCTTCTCCTTTAATCTTTATTCCTATTAGCTACCAGGTAAAAATACTTTTAAAGCATTTTAGTCATTTAATATGTTGCCATTTAAGAAGAAGTGAAACAATTTTCAATTAGTGAGGATACTCAAGAAGACTCTGACTTCCCAGTGTATTTGTTGCGGCCAACACTGCCTCATTCTGTGCACTGGAGACTAGAGAGAGCCCATGATTGGGATATGGTGATTCATTAGGATTGAATGAATACATGTCACATTGTATCCTTCCATCCTGAATTCGGGGCTTGGCTCAAGTGCTAGGGTAGGACAACATCCTGCCTCCAAATCGACCCTGAGATACACACTTCAATCTCCATGGAGAGATTCCATTCTCAGTTCCCTTGAGCCTTTTCACTTTCAACCCTGCTTCATTGTGCCTTTTTCTTCTGTGGCTTTTACCAGTTTCACCTTCTGTTTCCCCCATACTACACCATGTCCCCTACTTTCTTTTTTTTTTCTAATCATTTATTTAACGTATACTCTTTAACATATTTTTGAAGCAACTGCTATGAGCAAGCACTCCATTTACAGTTTCATTTTAACCCTCATAGACTCATGGTAAACACCTAAGTCACTATAACTTAGGTCATATGAAAGCAAGTGTGTCAGCCAAATGTTTCATGAACTTCCATAGAAGGCTGCATTAGTTTGCTATGACTGCTGTAATATATTACCACCAACTCAATGGCTCAAAACAATACAAATTTATTTTCATACAATTCCAAAGGCCAGAAGGCTGAAGTCAGTTTCACTTGGTTAAAGTCAGGGGGTAAGCAGGTCAGTTTCCTTCCAGAGGCTTTAAGGGAATATGCCTTTCCTTGGTTTTTCTATCTCTTAGGGGTTACTTGAAACCCTTGGCTTGTGGCTTCTTCCTTGCATTGCTCCAATTTCTTATTCCTGTCATCACATCTCCTACACCTTCTTCTAGTCAAATCTCCCTCTGCCTCCCTCATGTAAGGACACTTGTGATTATGCTTAAGGCCCATCTGGATGATCCAGGATAACTCCTCTATCTCAATATCCTAAATGGCATCTGCAAAGTATCTTTGGCCATAGAAAGTATCATTCTCAGGTTCCAGGATGCAGACATCTTTGGAGCCATTATTAGGCCTACAAGTGCCCTAATAAACTTATGTATAATTTCTAAGAGTCAGGGATCCCTGGGTGGCGCAGCGGTTTAGCGCCTGTCTTTGGCCCAGGGCGCGATCCTGGAGACCCGGGATCGAATCCCACGTCAGGCTCCCGGTGCATGGAGCCTGCTTCTCCCTCTGCCTGTGTCTCTGCCTCTCTCTCTCTCTCTGTGACTATCATAAATAAAAAATAAAAAAAAAAATTAAAAAAAAAATTTCTAAGAGTCAGATATCCATTTTCATGCTCAGTGGTCCAACCAAAACCATAACATATCAAGTGATTTTAAATCTACATATTCAAAAGATAAGGAGGTCAATTACATGTGTCTTTTATTTTAGTAAAACAAGCAGTCTGAATGCATTTAAGCACCATCATAGTACATTTATACAAGGAGCCATTTTTTTGTACAGTACTATTCCAAAGAAAAATTTTTAAATGACAGTGTAACCACAATGCTCCACTTTCAACCAATATTTTGAAATCATCTGAGTCATCATGAAATTTCAAAATTCCCTTCTAGAAAAAAAAAAAAGTTTCTTGACCTTTTGCTTATTTCTTAGAAAGTACTGAAGTTTAAACATGCCCATAAATTCTTTCTCCTCCCAGGAAGAGGCAGGCATTTCCTTCCTTTCCTCTCTCCTTGTACCTGGATGGACTTTTGTGACTACATTAACAAACAAAATACGGAAAAGTGACCCTGCATGAGTTCCAAGCCTAGGGTCAAAGAAGCCAAGTAAATTATGCCAGTTTTTCCCGGGACTGTCACTTTCAAGCTCTGAGTCTCTATTTTTAAAGTGTAACTATCCTGTACCTGCCACATTTGAGTGCTCAGGTGGAAAGATCGCACTGAAGTACAGACATCTGAGGAGCTGCATTAGAGGCCAGATGTCAAGATGGTGCCTCAGACATTCGGGGCCAGGAGTCTGCAAACTAGGACCTACAGGCCAAATCTAGCCTACCACCTATTTTTGTAAGTCAACTTTTGTTGGAACACAGCCACCTTCTTTATTTCACGTATTGTCTATGGCTGTTTTCCTGTTATAATGGCTGAGTTGAATAGTTGTGACAGTGACCATTGGGCTTGCAAAGCCTAAAATATTTGCTCTTTGGCCTTTTACAGAAAATGTTTACTAATCCCTGTTGTAGAGTATAGACCAATATATTTGAGCATAATAAATGCTTGTTTTGTATCAGTGAGTTTTGGAATAATTTGTGATGTGGCATGAGATAACTGGTGCAGATTGAGGGTGATATCACTAAAACATCTCTTGAAGTCCTTTTGTTTTTAAATTTTACATAAGCTTATTTTTTTTTAAGATTTTATTTATTTGAGAGAGTGAGTGAGCATGAGTGGGGGGCGGGGCAGAGGGAGAGGGAGAAGCAAACCTCCTGCTGACCAGGGAGCCCAAAGTGGGGCTCAATCCCAAGACCCTGAGGTCATGACCTGAGCCAAAGGCAGATACTTAACTGACTGAGCCATCCAGGCACCCCAACACAAGCTCATTTAATACTAGATTTTTTGTTAAAATTCCCTTTAACTCACATCTCCTTCAGCTATCACCTTGTTTCTTTGCTCCCTTCACTGAAAACTCCTTTAAAGGGTGCATCTGCCATTCTGCTCAGCTCAATACAACAGGGTTTTGGTTTTTATCCTTACCACACTTCCATAATGGCTATTATCAAAATCAAAGTGAATGGGTTCAGCTTGCTCAACCTCTAGGAGTTTGGGGTTTTTTTTTTAAATCTTGGTGAACCACTGTTCCTTTTTTCCCTAAATTTCCAAGATCCCCTCCATACCTACTTAGTGTTTTACCTACATGACTTGCACGTTTTGCCAATCTGCCTCTGACTCTTCATCTTCTAGTAAGCTTCCAGTTGTTTTACTCCAGAGCTTGCTTCTGGATCCTCACTCCTTCTTTATCTACTTTCATTATCTACTTTTCCCCTGAGTGACTTCATCCAGTTCTGTGGCTGCAGACTTGATATATAATTCTACTTTTTGGTGGGATCTTTGTCTGGTTTTGGAATTAAGGTGATGCTGGCCTCATAGAACGAGTTTGGAAGTATTCCATCTCTTTCTATCTTTCAGAACAGCTTTAGTAGAATAGGTATTGTTTCTTCTTTAAACGTTTGATAAAATTCCCCTGGGAAGCCATCTGGCCCTGGACTTTTGTGTCTTGGGAGGTTTTTGATGACTGCTTCAATTTCCTCCCTGGTTATTGGCCTGTTCAGGTTTTCTATTTCTTCTTGTTCCAGTTTTAGTAGTTTGTGGTTTTCCAGAAATATGTCCATTTCTTCTAGATTGCCTAATTTATTGGCATATAGCTGCTCATAATATGTTTTTAAAACATATTTGGTGGTGATCTCTCCTTTTCATTCATGATTTTATTAATTAGAGTCTTTTCTCTTTTGTTTTTAATAAGGCTGGCTAATGGTTTATCTATCTTATTAATTCTTTCAAAGAACCAACTCCTGGTTTTGTTGATCTGTTCCACAGTTCTTCTGGGCTCTATTTCATTGAGTTCTGCTTGAATCTTTATTAACTCTCTTCTTCTGCTGGGTGTAGGTTTTATTTGCTGTTCTTTCTCCAGTTCCTTTAGGTTCAAGGTTAGCTTTTGTATTTGAGGTTTTTCCAGTTTTTTTGAGGGATGCTTGTATTGTGATGTATTTCCCTCTTAGGACCACCTTTGCTGTATCCCAAAGATTTTGAACTGTTGTATCTTCATTCTCATTAGTTTCCATGAATCTTTTTAATTCTTCTCTAATTTCCTAATTTCCTAGTTTCTTTTAGCAGGATGGTCCTTAACCTCCACACGTTTGAAATCCTTCCAAACTTCTTCTTGTGGTTTAGTTGTAGTTTCAAGGTATTATGGTCTGAAAATATTCAGGGGACAATCCCAATATTTGGTATCAGTTAAGACCTGATTTATGACCCAGTATGTGGTCTATTCTGGAGAAAGTTCCATGTGCGCTTGAGAAGAATGTGTATTCAGTTGCATTTGGATGTAAAGTTATATAAATATCTCTAAAATCCATCTGGTCCAGTGTATCATTTAAAGCTCTTGTTTCTTTGGAGATGTTGTGCTTAGAGTATCTGTCATTTACAGAAAGCTGTGTTGAAGTCTCCCAGTATTAGTGTATTATTATCTAAGTGTGTCTTAACTTTGGTTATTAATTGATTGATATACTTGGCAGCTCCCACATTAGGGGCACAAATATTCATGATTGTTAGGTCCTCCTGTTGGATAGATCCTTTAAGTATGATATAGTGTCCCTCTGCATCTCTTACTACAGTCTTTGGGATAAATTTTATTTGACATGTGGATTGCTACCCTTGCTTTCTTTTGAGGACCATTTGAATGGTAAATGGTTCTCCAACCTTTTATTTTTAGGCTGTATATGTCCTTAGGTTTAAAATGAGTCTCTTGTAAACAGCAAATAGATGGGTCTTGCTTTTTTTATCCAGTCTGAAACCTTGTGCCTTTTGATGTGATCATTAAGCCCATTCACGTTCAGAGTTACTATTGAAAGATATGAATTTAGTGTTATCATAATACCTATTCAGTCCCTGTTTTTCTGGATTGTTTCTTTGGACTTCCTTTTTCTTTTACAGAGTCCCCCTTAATATTTCTTGCAGAGCTGGTTTGGTGGTCACATATTCTTTCAGTTTCTGCCTATCTTGGAAGCTCTTTATCTCTCCTTCTATTCTGAATGACAGCCTTGCTGGATAGAGTAGTCTTGGCTGCATGTTCTTCTCATTTAGGACCCTGAATATATCCTGCCAGCCCTTTCTGGCCTGCCAGGTCTCTGTGGAGAGGTCTGCTGTTAACCTAATACTTCTCCCCATATAGGTTAGGGATCTCTTGTCTCTTACTGTTTTAAGAATCTTCTCTTTATCTTTGGAATTTGCAAGTTTCACTATTAAATGTTGGGGTGTCAGGATGATTTTTATTGATTTTAAGGGGGGGTCTCTCTATCTCCTGGATCTGAATGCCTGTTTCCCTTCCCAGGTTAGGGAAGTTCTCAGTTATGATTTGTTCAAATACACTTTCTGGTCCTCTGTCCCTTTCGGCGCCCTCTGGAACCCCAATTAAATGTAGATTTTTCCTTCTGAAAAAGGAAAATTCATTTATTTCCCTTAACCTATCCTCATGATCTTTTCATTGTTTTTCTCTTTTTTTCCTCAGCTTCCTTCCTTGCCATCAACTTGTCTTCTATGTCACTCATTCGTTCTTCTACCTCGTTAACCCTCGTCGTTAGGACTTCTAGTTTGGATTGCATCTCATTTAATTGATTTTTAATTTTGGCCTGATTAGATCTAAATTCTACAGTCATGAAGTCTCTTGAATCCTTTCTGCTTTTTTCCAGAGCCACCAGTAGCTTTATAATTGTGCTTCTGAATTGGCTTTCTGACATTGAATTGTAATCCAAATTCTGTAACTCTGTGGGAGAGGGTACTATTTCTGATTCTTTCTTTTGGGGTGAGTTCTTCTTCTAGTCATTTTGCTCAGTGCAGAGTGGCTAAAAAACAAGTTGTACTTGATAGAAGCGCGAACTCTTCTCTCTGTAGCGTTCCAGCTGTTCTCTCTTTAAATCTTAGGTCAAATTCGTAGGTTTTCAGGATGATTTGAAAGTTATCTAGGTATGTTGGTGGGGTCAGGTGACTCAGGGACCCTACTCTTCCACCATCTTGCCCTCTCCTGCAGACTTGAATATCCATGGGTTTACCTTCATTTTCACTGTGCTATCTAATAAGCATAAAACTTAACATGTCCCCAAATAGAACTATTGAATTCTGCTATAAAATCTGCCTCTCTCAAATTCTTCTCTCAACATACTAAATAGTATCACTATCTACTCAACTGCTCAGGTCAAAATTGTAGTCATCCCTGATTTCTCTCTTTCTTATATATTTCACATTTAATCCATCAATAAATCCCAAGGCACTATTTAATAATTATATTTCTGGGGCACCTGGGTGGCTCAATGGTTGAGCGTCTGTCTTTGGTTCAGGTCATGGTCCCAGGGTCCTGGGATCGAGTCCTGCATCAGGCTCTCCACAGGGAGCCTTCTTCTCCCTCTGCCTGTGTCTCTGCCTCTATCCCTGTGTCTCTCATGAGTAAATAAGTAAAATCTTTTTTAAAAATAAAAAAATATATCCTTATTCTTTTTTTTTAAGATTTTATTTATTTATTCATGAGAGACACAGAGAGAGAGAGAGAGAGAGAGAGAGAGGCAGAGACACAGGCAGAGGGAGAAGCAGGCTCCATGCAGGAAACTTGATGTGGGACTCAATCCTGGGACCCCGCATCACGTCCTGGGCTGAAGGCAGGTGCTAAACTGCTGAGCCACCCAGGGATCCCCAATATATCCCTTTTCTTATATCGTCTTCAAGTCACCATCATTTTCCACCTTCAGCTAGTATTGAATTTGTGTTATTTCCCTACATGGGCATTATTTTTATCTTTTTCACTAGGATATAAGCTCCTTGGGAGCCTAGAAGAGTGTTTGGAACACAAGATATCCTTAGTAAGTATCTTTTGATAAGCTGACTAAATTACAAAGGAATTCAGCTAAAAGAAATTTTTTTCTAAAAAAAGATAAAAATACATTAATTTAGGACAATGTCTAAAGATATTAACCCTGGAAATGTCACATGAGAAGATTCTGAGGCACTGGTTATTTTTGTTCCACTTCTTGAATTAAATGGTGGTTATTATAGTAGTTTATTCAAAATTATTAAACCTACAAACGTATCTTATAAGCCTTTTAGACATACCATCTTTGGTAAAACACTGCACTACAGGAGTAGGCAAACTAAGGCTATGGATCAAATGCAGCTGGCAGCCGGTTTTTGTACAGCCATTCAACTAAGAATAGCTTTTACATTTTTAAAAGGTTGCTAATAAGAATTAAAGGTGACAGAGACAGTATGTTGTCTACAAAGCCTATAATATTTACACTGTAGGAAATGTTTGCCATCTACTCTAGGATATAGGAGTATGAGTGGATGTTTTATTTTATTAAAAACTATTTCAAATATCCCCATATTTTAAGATGGGTATTTGATGAACCAGGTGATGAATAAGCAAGTGGCCTAAAGCTCTACAGACCTGATAAAGACAATTCATAAAAAATCCATAAATAATACAAGTGCTTCTAATTGACACAACCAGGGTCAATTAAATTTAATGCCAAAGGATATTAAGGAGAGACATAATTGTTGAATATTAAAGATGTGAAAGAAGAAACATTTATGATTCAGTGTTCATTTAATATAAAATTTATGGCATACATTTTAGAATAGAGTAATTTTCCATTTCCTAAGGGGTTTACATATTTTTAACTTTTTCTTTAGCTTGTAGACACAATTTCATATCTTAAGCTTAAATTCCTATTCCATCTTTCCAAATTGAAGACCAATTAAAATATTAAGCATTAAAAATATTAAATTGATTATATGAGATAGAAACTGTTAGGTAAAATATTAATGGAAAGGAGATTAAAATGTTTGGGGCTGTATTAAATATTTACTAGCTATAGCCTTCAATAAATTAACAGCATTGCCAAAGTTTTTATTGCTGCTGCTATTAGAAGTGAACACCAAAATAGCCATTGCATTGGGTATGAATAAATTAACCTTTCAAATGAACATTATTCCATTTAATGAGTTTTATCTTGCCATCTTGGATATTTACATTAAATATTAACTTTTAGATAATTCAATGTACATAGCAGCTTATGAGTTTGGGTAAGTTGAGGATTCAAGGTATATTTTTAAGATGCTTTTGGCTGTTTTTCTAAGCCTTTGGCATCTTTTCTTTCAGGTTAAATGAACATGTTGTATAAACTAATATAAGCAAATATATTTGTGGGCTTTTTATAAAGCTACACTTCTTTTTGCATCCATTCCTTTTATGTGTGGTAAAAGCAGTATTTGGAAGGGTGGACTAGACCCCCTCACCACCAAAATTGTATGCCACCACATATGTGGGACTGTCAGTCCAGACTCCCTGCCCTCTCCTAACAATAGGTGAGTGCTTGACCTGAGCTAGACAAACTGGATGGACCCTTATCTCTCCAGCAGAATGATTCACAGATGGAGAAGCAGTTGGTGCTCAGGAGAGATCAGCCTGCTCATCAGGATGTGTGAGCTCTTCCTTCATGTTTCCTCCTGGCCTGGTCAACTACCATCTTTAATTTTATGAGTTACTCTATAGCCTACCAATCAATTTCACCTTTGCCCCTCCCAGTACACACATCTGGTTTTGTCATAGTTGACCAGCATCATTTTCTTTTGTTGGCTATCTCCCATCTGAACGTATTAATTTAGGGTCACATGACAAGAAACTAAAGCCTGAGAAATACAATATTATGAACTGCGTGTAAAAGATAAAAGCTGATAAAAAATGGCACCAATGATTTCACCCTATTCTAATATATATATTGTATTGTATTTTTCACTGTATTCATACATATGAAAGAATATGTGTGTGCGTGTATATATATATATATATATAAATATATATTCTCTTCAGGTCTGTCTCATCTAAGCTGCAAATACTTTTAGACCATGAATATCCTGTGTTGGTAGCAAAAAATATTATCCAAATGTTTTCATGTGTATAGATGCTAACTCAGCATTCCAACACGATCTACTTGGCTGGAGAAAAGTCCTGTCCAGCCTTCTAATATTTATTTGAACTGTGTGAGTTCTCTTAGCTAATGTTTATTCAGGCAAACACCACTGAAAAAAGAAAACACTAAGCAAACAGACTTATTCTATCATAACAAGTGCAAACCATGTGATTTGATAATAGTACCTTCTCCTAACATCTAGTATATAAAATAAATTTTTTCTTTAATTTTCCACAGAGCTTTTTCTTTTTAAACTATAAAATTAGAGGGTTGTGTGGGGAGGTGTAAACGGTTTGAGAAAAGGATCATCTTTAAGAAATAATAATAGCTTCTACTTAGAATGCTTATAACTCACATCATCTAAATCAGCCTGTGCAACAAGCCAAAGAGAAGACATTATCTCTGTTACTTGATGAAAAAAACTGAGGTTCAAAGGGGAAAAAATTGACTTGCCTGAGGTCACCCTTACTTACGATGGGACAGAACTGAAATTCAAACCAAAGTATATCTGTCAGCAAAGCCCATGCTTTTACCCACTACACTATTTAATTTCTATAACAGATTTTATACTCTGTTCATCAGTCCATGAAAGAATATCTACAGGGTGCAAGAAAAAAATTGGATACAATTTTTCACACAAAATAGCTTTTTAAAACCAACTCAGATAAGAGACTTGGGTAGGTTGTATTTGAAAAAAATAAAATGATGGCTTTGTAAAAGATATATATATATATGTATATATATATACACATATATATATATCTTTAATAAAATATTTAATAAAAAATATATATATACTTTAATAAAAAAAATATATATATATTTAAAAATTCCAATCTCTGTTTTCTTACCCTGTTCAGGACCTAGAACTCTCAAATTTAATGTATAATATTTATGGCTACTAAAGAACAAGTTCAGAGTACCTTTTAACAGTAAAAAAAAAGCATTAAAACATGAAAGAAGAGCACCATAATTTTATCTAGTGCTGTCACAAACCCTGAAGTGAATAATGGACATTAAAAACAGAGAACTCTAGAAACCAACTTGCACAATTATGTATAGGAGAACACGGAGAGTGGGTGTAGGGGACAGTATTATAAAGCAAAAATGTAAGTTCATGCTAAATTCATGCTACATAAGAAAGAAATTTCCTCTAAAAACTAGGTTGAATGAAAATTCAAGCCCATTCTCTGTTGTCTTCCATAGGTCTGGTTTTCAGAGTGCGGTCCCCGAACCATCAAGATCAGCATCATGTAGGAAACTCGTTAGAATCAAAATTTTCTGGCAACATTAAACTTACTAGATTAGAAACTCTGAGAGTGAAGCCCAGCAATGTTTGTTTTAACAAGCTCTCCATGTAATTCTGATGCATGCTCACCTTTGAGAACCACTGCACTAGAGGTACAAACTGGGTTCTACATCCTGGATTTCAGGCAGAAGCACATAGGTCTCTGATGTCAGATGAGACTCAATGGAGCTTTTCATGAAGGTAGAAGATAGGGGGAATAAATAGTGCAACTTGTACTCTATCTTCAATATTTCCCTCTGATTTCAACAAGGGATCTCAAGAATTGTCTGATTAAATATGTAGAAAATGCAAATCTTACTCTATACCTGGGTGTGTGACAATATTATTATCTTGTTCATTCCACAACTCCTCAGGTAGGAAATACAATCAGAGACCATGTTAGACCATCAGAGACCATCCTCTCCCCAATGTTATGAGTGGTTAATTTCATCATGGGTGAGAGTCAAGTCTACAAAGCCTGAAGGTATCAGGAAGGTTTCAGTACACATGGATTGTGCTGAGAAATCCACCATATAAGCCAGGAAGCCCATTTAGTCTGGCATCTCTTCCACTGACAGAAATTTGGCTTCTTCCCTACACCACACTGCCTCTTGCCCTACCCTTCTGAGGGCAACCAACCAATGGAACTCACATTTGAATCAATTACCCAAAGTTCATCAATCCAGACAAAGTACCTACTATGTGTCCCTTGGAAGTAATCAAAATGATTGATTAGTCATATTTTGGATAAAACCTCTCCTTGGTAGTGGGTGCTTTTTGGTCCTACCCAGGGTAATGAGAATGGCATACTGGAGAAATTAAAAGTATTATCTCCTGGAACCAAATTTAGAAACCCAATGGATTCTTCTTTGAAGTGTGAAGAGTGAGCACTATGTATACATTCAAAAATACATCCTAATTAACTTGCCAGGGATCCCTGGGTGGCTCAGCGGTTTAGCGCCTGCCTTTGGCCCAGGGCATGATCCTGGAGTCCCGGGATTGAGTCCCACATCAGGCTCCCGGCATGGAGCCTGCTTCTCCCTCCTCCTGCCTCTCTCTCTCTCTCTCTCTGTCTATCATAAATAAATAAAAATAAATGTTTTAAAAAAAATAACTTGCCAGCCTAACGGTCCAGACCGAAGAGGTGATGAATTTTGAAATAACTACTGGAGAAGGCTTAAAAAGAAAAAAAAAAAAAAAGCAAAAGCAAATATAATAAATTCATATTAATACTAGTCTCTATTTAGTATTTGTATCAGGCTCTATGCTAAGCATTCCAAGTATTATCAGTTGATGCTCTCCAAAACTCAGTGAAGTTATTTTATATTCCCCAGTTACAGTTCTAACTTATGGTTCTCCATAAGAAAGAGGTCGCATTATCTCCTTTACAGTGTTACTATGAGGACCCCATGAGTTAGGACATGTCAAATGCTCATGATTAGACCCAGTACATAATAGACATGCAATAAATGTTATTATTTCCTTCCTTATACAAATGAGAAAACTATGGCTTAGCTATACTGAGAAGTTGCCCAACACGGCATAGTAAGGGTGAGAGCAGGATTTGAGCCTGATTCTGGGAGCCACGTCTCAAGCCCCAGTACACTCCAGCTTCACTTTACTTTCTTTCAAAAGCTAGAGAACAAGCCCTCTAGATTCTCCTTTCTCTCCTCCAAATGTGCACGTGGTCCTCTTAGACTTGATTACCTTTGCCTTCTTAAAAATTTAGAAAGACCATTTATCAGAGAAAGTGTGAAGTTTATTATCAAGAGTGTTAACAGGAATCAAGATAAACTTTTCTGTGAAAGCCACTGACACTTTCATTAAGCATTGACCTGCCCACTGAAATGTTCTTTGATGGATGTCTCCAGTGTGGCTCCTACAGAAGCCACCCAACTGCCTACTACAGTAATGTAATCAGGTAACCTTTGTCTGTGACAAGCCCCAGGCTGGTGAATGTTAAAACACAAACAAAAGGAAATGACTTTTTGATTGACATGGCTGTTTTGTGGATTGGCCCCACTGATAAATCAGTCAAAACAAATCAGTTTATGCACCAACACATACTTAGAAAGATTGTATTTGGAAATTTCATGGCAGATGTGATCTCTTCTGCTTTTGCTTTTAAAGTCCTTGGTGTCATCTATCTTACGATAAGGGAAAATGTTAAGAAAGAGAGTTGACTATATAGTTCTCAATTTTTAATTACAGAAGATCACACTGGGAGTCTGCTAAAAAAAAGCAGCTTCCTGGACCTCAAGAACAGAAATTCTGATTCAAAAGATTTAGAATCAAGCCAAAGATTTTATATATATATATATATATATATATATATATATATATATATATACAATTAAAAAATTTTTGAAATAGTGCCAGAAGTGTTCCTGGGCCTTTGAAAAATCAAGAGATGAAAAAAACATGGTTGACATAGTTTCATGTCAATAAAAATGAGTATTTAGAATATGCATTTCACACAGACTTTTTTGAAATGAATGACTATGATACACAATCTTAGGTAGAACGTATCTCCTGGGGGGTAAGCACTAGATTTTTCATTCTATATTCCCAACGCCTGGCATCCAGTGCCAGGTGTTGCTAAATGAATGAAGCAATCTTAGGGTTTTGCCTCATTTTCATGCCCTTGGTAAGTTTTGCATTCAGTAATAATCGTTAATAAAGAGATTCCATATTTGTATGCATAGTATAAATGGAGGTATCATAGAACATACTAATATTTAAATAGTCCCCAAATTACAAACTCCCAGCTTGCAAATACCCTTATATGAACTGCCAGGTTGGAAGACAGCCCATCAGCACTGCTTAAGGATGGCTTCCCTGTCACCACCACTTAGTTCCACCTCACTCCCACTCTGTAGCTACCCTCAGATACCAGACAGCCCTAAAACAGCAACTAATTCTCTGAGCCCAAATTCTCCTCATACATTTCCAGAGATTCTCCTGCAGTCCTTCCATTTATCCTCCAACCTTCTCCCCTGTATCCCATTAGAACTCCTGGGAGTCTCTGACTGGCTCCCTCATCATCCTCTTGTCCTACTCCTCACTGAGTTACTTAACTTAGCACTTCCGGATAGCATTCCAATTTAATATTGTTTTTATTCAGCTTCACCTTAGTGAAAAAACAGAAGCAACTGAAGATTCTTTCTAAGCCTGATTCCCTAGGCAGAAGCCACATCTGGACAAACTTTGTATTCTCAGGGCAGACTCCTTCCCAGCCTTTATGACAGCATCATGATGAAAGAAGTAGCAAAGGGATTAACTCTTGAGATGCAAACTTCAATCAAAGTCTATGATAAAACACTGTGATAGTCAAAGTCAATTGAAGTTTGATGCAAACTTCAATCAAAGTCTATGATAAAACAATTCTTCCTCCTTTTTAAACATATACCTAAATTATTTCACATAATTTTAGGGGTCAGGAGTAGAGAGGAGAGGATGCCATCTAGCTTAGTATAGGCAAGGTTCTCACTACCTATAATTTGTGGCAATACTTGAGGTAAGTACTAGTGTCTTCTTTCTAAATATGAGAAAATTAAATCTCAGAGCATTTAGACAAATTCCCAAAAATGACACTTTAGTGAAAGGCTGAGGTAAATTTGAATTCCAGCCTAACAGGACAGTATGTACTCCCCATTCTCAAACATTTCCTTCCTAGTGGCAGTGAAGAATAAACGCAGGTACCCATGGGATGCTGAAGATATGCACCAAAGAGGTTCCCTTTCTTAAGGCTTATGTTTTAAATTCATTATCACAGTATGTCTGGATGAGATTGAAGTGTAAAGGAATTTCCTCAAATTTCAACTAAAATGACACTCCAGAAAAATGAACCTTGCTTATTCCTTGGGCTTAATGCCACTAGCAGATCAGGGATGTGTGACACTCAAGGATGAACCCTCTAGGACTTCTGATGTAACCTTGATACCCTAAATTATTCCATCTCAGCAAGTCAACATAAAATCCTCTCTTTGGTACACTTGCTCAGCCAATTCAAAAGGCCAATGCATCCAGTTATCTTTGGATATACTTTGTCTACTATTACACTCAGACATTGGCTATTAAGTTACTCCTTGACTTAAAGTTCAAAGGAAGAAATTCTTCATGGAGACTGAAATTAAGAAAACAGTTGATTTTGTTAGATAATAAGAGGTATACACTACATTCATCAGTGCTAGACTTCTTAAAGTCAAAAGTGGAAAGTGGAAGCAGAAAAGAAGTAGTTTATGAAATACGTGATAAGATATTATACCACAATAGGGAAAGGAAATGTTGCTTGCAAGTTGTCAGGTCTCAATTTCTAAATGGGACGTTATTTTTAAATGAAGAGCCCTTTTTTTCGGTATTTTTTTCTCTGCAATGAACATGAAGATACAGCCATCTTTTTGAGTGTTTTCATTTCCTTTAGAAAAATATCCAGAAGTGGAATTGCTGGATCATTTGATAGCTGTATTTTTAACTTGTTGAGGAACCTCCATACTGTTTTCCCTAGGGGCTAAATAATTTACAATCCCAGCAACTGTGTGCTAGGGTTCCCTTTTCTCTACATCCTCTCCAACTCTTGTTATTTCCTGTCTTTTTGATAATAGCCATTCCAGCAGATATGAAAGGAATATTTCATTGTGGTTTTGATTTACATTTCCCTGATGATTAATGATGCTGAGCACATTTTCATGGACCTGTTGGCCATCTGTATGCCTTCTTTGAAAAAATATTCACTGAATTGTGCTCCAGAAACCAAAATTGCACTGTATGTTAAAACTAAAACTTAAATTAAAAAATAAAATAAATTTTAAAAAATTTTAATGAAAAATTCAGATTCTCCATTTAAAAATCATGTATAGATATATTTTTAATTTTTTAAATTTTATTTATTTATTCATGAGAGACATAGAGAGAGAGAGAGAGAGAGGCAGAGACACAGGCAGAGGGAGAAGCAGGCTCCATGCAGGGAGCCCAACATGGGACTCAATCCCAGGTCTCCAGGATCCCACTCTAGGCCCAAGGCAGCACTAAACCGCTGAGCCACCAGGGCTGCCCTAGATATATTTTTAATACTGAGTTATAGCAGTTGAAAGATATATATTTTTATAAAATATGTTTAAAAAGTGCTTGGCCTTTTATGTAACACTCATTGCTTGGGCTCTATCTCATGGCCTTTGTGTACCCCCCACCCCTAACCCCTAACTTAAGCATTATGACTCAGCTTTGGCTCTGGTCCTATCACTGCAGAGAGTTTATTTTCTAAGTTTTCTCCAGGCTTTATAGCTATTTAAAATGGGAGTATAAGTCCAATACCAGCTACTCACCATGGCTGAAACCATAAATTTCTTTATATGATCTTGTACCAACAGAAGTAAAAACCTGTTATTTCTAAATTACCATTTATTGCTAGACTTTTGACAGAAAAAAACTTCAGGTAACTTTATAAGCATTTCATAAGTTTTTCTAAGGACTTGTAATCTAATTAAAATCTTATTAGAGAACAATCAAAGGACTTCAGTCACCACAGTGAATGATTATTATAAAATAAAGACTATACCTTAGACCACATTAAGCCTAAGTGATCATTATTCCTAAAGTCTTCCATGTAATTGAGTTTTTAAAAATTCAGATTCCATTGTCCTATGTAAACAATGTTGAGCTTGGCAAGTTTATTTTACCAAAAGTTAACTTAGATTCATTAGACCACTTTTAGGATATGTTATAGTAATTTCTTTGAGACACTAATGTCCAATGTGCCAACTGGAAGTTAAAAACTTCTGTAAAACATTTCTAATCACTACTCTCCAACTGGATTCAATTTGTGGGAGAGAATCCTCTCACTGCCTAATTCATATACCTTCCTATTCACCCAATAATAGAGAGATTATGCCCTTCACTCTGGTGATTTACAGAGAAATCCTCCCTTCAATATCTCGCTTCCTTCCCAAAACAATCTTAGGCAATTTGAAATAAAGCACAAATACAAGATAACCATTTAGATATGAATCAAAGAATAACTACTTTTAAGAAACATCACCAATAGAATATATTTGTAAAGAAATGCAAACATCCTTTTAGCAAATGACACTGGCTTGTACTGTTGAAGCATTTAGATGAGGAAATTGCTCAGAAATATGGTAACAATTACCATTTTCATTATACTGATATTGACTTGAACTTAGATGTTTCAAGAGCCATAAGCTTCAGCTCTTATATATTCCTTAATTTTAAATCCAACCCCCCCTCCCCCAACGTTGTGTGTGTGCTTGTGATCTAAAAGAATCTATTACTTTCCAGTCTCGTTTGGGAAGCTTTTAGTGTGTGTCTATACCTATGTAAATATCACATCTGTATAGGTAGATGGAAGGTCATACTGAGCTGGGGCAGAAGATGAGAGATAGTACAATATGTTTCCCTTGTGGTGCCCCAGCCTTGGAGTAGCTGAACTGGGCTTGGAAGTACTATGCACCACATGTTACATTAGCGTGTCCAGTGCACAGCCAAAACCTATAATCCGAATTCTATGATCTCATCGATAACCAAGATAGAAAACCAATTTTCTGTTTCAACCTGAATCCTAAATTGTCATTTTAGTGTCACACTAAAACAGCTTTTGGAGTATATACAAAATATATTCGAAACAACAGTCTTTTATCTGGTTTTTATAGTATTTTTTTTTTTTTTGGCATTTCCCCACAGCATATATCTAACTAAGAAGCAACCCCAGCTAAGACCATGTGAGTAGAGTGAGTGTTGAGATGCTAGAAGAGAGGAAATTTCTGAGACATTCTCCACTAATGGAAGTGAGTTCTCTTTCTGCATTGGCCAGCAAGAGTTTCCGTTCTCAAAGGTTGTTACAGAGAGAACAATCATAATAGGACGCATGGGCTGAATGCTCTGGATAGTAAACACTAACCAAGTATGTGAACTACTAATCGGTATGTGACCTTGTTCCACTCACTCAATGAAAAAGTCCTGGTTTCTTCACATGCAAATGAGGTCTCTGAGGTCCCTTCCAGCTGTAACTTTTCACATTCAAAACTCGTATGAATATATTCAATATACATATTCTGAGGTGAATTCATTTTTCAGATAATATGTGAAGGACTAAGAATAATGGCTTGTTTTTTTAGCATAAATATCTGAAGTTATTTCATTTCATACTTGGCTAAATCAGCCCCATCTCCATATCCAATGCACATGTGTGCATGCATGTACACACACACAAATATGCACATGTACACAATAAGACATAATATCTGTATCAGTAATAATTGTGTCTAGATTATAACATACTAATATTAAGGGGTCTGAATGTATATGCAGTTTAATTAAAAATCTAACTAAGAAGAAAATCAATGTACAATAGCACAATTAGCATTCTTCAAATTAGGTACCTACCCTTTAAAGGAAAGCTAAAACTATATAGTTTTTTTTTTTTGATGATTCACAAAGAAATAACCAATTAAAAGTTGGATGTGGGTGTGTTATTTTATTAGAATTTGATGAGATACATACTTAGGATTTATGTAGTTTCCTATTTATCTGTTTAAATATAAAGTTTAAACACTTTTTAAATGCTGGAACTCAAGCTGCATCTCAATTACATAGATCAATAATAAGATTTCTGTTCATAGGCCATCAAAATATCAACTGCATCACAAAATTGTATTATATAAGGAATCTGTGACACTCATATTTGGATAGATGTGAGAAGGCTATAGATAATGCAATAGAGCAATGAAATCACTCACTTGTTACTGGTAATTATGTTTCACATGCAAAAGTATGCTGAGAAGCTTAAGGTGTCACTTTGGAAGCATGAACATAAAGAAGTTGCAAAGATTTCCACAAAAAAATCCTATCGTACATCCTATTGCAGTCACTGCCATGCTGTAGCTTACCTGAAATGATTCCATTTTGCTGCTAACTCAAACAAGAAAAAATTTAAAGTTTAAAACACTTTGGGCTGAGCAGTTAGCAAATTACAGAGCACCTCTGTTGGGAGTTTCTCTTTTAAATGAGGCTTTCAAGAGGGGGAAGAGACCCATGAGTAATGTTTTAAGCATTACTGCTGGGCCCTAGAGGGTATCCACCAGAAGTAGTAACTCCTGTTATTATCTGTAGGGAATATGGATGGACAGTAGAAAATCACACCGATATACTTTTTAGCCAAGTTGGGAGGGAGGGCATACAAATCAGAAGTTACTGTAAGTACACATTACTTAAAGTTGCAGATGAATTGTAGGATGAATTCAGTGTGGGTCCAACATACCCATTTCTTGGGTTCCTTTGGCCAGCGAGGTCCAGACCACTTTGGGGACTTGAGATCATCTCTGCATCCATCGGCAGAGACCCTACTGCCCCAGCCGGTGAAGGAAATCTTCCTCTTCATCCTCTCTGTGTCCAAATGCAGCTACTTTGGATTGTCCTGTGAATGGCAAGAGACTGCCTGAGGTTAATTAGGCAATAAAACATGACTGAGCATGCAGCAGGAATTAATTACATCTCAAACTTGTGGTAGGAAACAGAAGTAAGACCAATGGGCTCGATGTCCTGAAAGCCAGTTAATGCCATCCAGCCTTGAGGTCTGAAGTGTCTCCTCATGGCTGGTGAAAGGGCCAGAGAGATGCCCTTTGGTGGCTCTTTCTTTTTCTGTATATGCAAGCAGGAAGTATAACATGCATGCTAGGGCTTCTTGTAAGCGAATGAGTTTGCAGATGATGTCACAATGTAACAACTTTTATTAGGCTTTCCCTGAACAGTGAAGAAGGGCAGGCATCCCTAATTATGCATAACATCCAGATAAGAAAACTGAGAGTAAGTGAAATTAAGTGACTCAACCAAAACACAAGCCACAAAAAAAAGATACTAATTGAAGAGACGATGAATTTGCATGGAGCAGAGTTTCACATAGGTTGCAAGATGGTCCTTCAAGTCAGAGATTAGAGGACAATCAATGCAAAGCCAAAGAATTGAAAGTTTATTTTGAAAGTAATCGGAATTTCTGAATGCAACTTGATAAGGAAAGTGACAAGGCAGTGTTTAATGAGGATTCCTCTCTTATAGCAAAGAATAAGATTGGCAGAGAAAAACTACTAGCTAGATAATAAGCAACAACAAACTGGCAGATAATACTGTCTGAGCACTTACTACGTTTCAAAACCTCCACTATGAATCTTACTATGGACCTCCATGAAAGCTAAAAGGGAAGTAATATTATTAGTCCCATAGTATGAATAAAAATATCATTGGCATAGAAAGGCTTTGCCATATCACCTGTAACTAAGTAACAAAATCTGGATTCAAAGCCACATCTACAGTTTTCTAGTGGTGATGCTTTAATATCCACGGTGTATTCCTGGGAAGAAGAAGGGAAGCAGGCATTGAATAGTAACTACTTTAAGTCAAGGCACCATCATCATCATCATCTGCCTTGACTACTACAGGAACGTCCTGTTACTATTTGTTTTTATCTCCTATATTAGCTATGTATGACTGCATAACAAACCATCCCACCTTTCAGCTCCTTAAAGTGACAAATATTATCTCAGTTTCTGAGAGCGAGGAGTCTGGGAGTCATTAAACTGGTTTGCTCTGGCTTTGAGTTGTCAGGATGTTGGCAGGGACTATAATCATCTGAAGGCTTGAGTGGGGGTGGAGGGTGTGTTCCCAGTTTGGCTCCCTGACACAACTCTTGGCAAGAGGACCCAGTTTCTTGCCAGGTCTTAGTTCCTTACAACATGGCAGCTGGCTTCCTCCAGAGCAAATGATTAAAGAGGGGGTGGTGGAGGTCACATCGTCTTTTTCAACCTAGTCTTAGAAGTTTCATATCATCATATCTATCATGCCCTGTTTAAAAGAGGTGAGTTACTAAGCCCTTCCCACACTCAAGAAAAGTAAAATCAAACTCCATTTCCTGAAGCAAGAAATATTAAAGAAATGATAGACATACTATAAAAACCACCACACCCCATCTTTAATAGAATCTATATAACCACTCACAATATTCAATAAACAAATCTTTGTATATCTCTATTCTTACTAACTTTTCAATGTTATCTCTTTGATTTGAAGATAAAAGCCAACATCTTTGGTCCTATTGATGAAGTCCTACTTGATTGTGGGGTCACCACCCCCCATTGTCATCTTCCATTTTTCCCTGGCTTTCTGGTCTCTGGCCCCACTCTCTTGCTTTCAGTTCTTCCAACATGCCAAATTCCTTTTGGTTCAGGACCTTTGCTTATGCTGATCCTGTAGACCAGAATAATGATCTTCCTCTTGCTTTCATTTATTCATGATTTAGTTCTGGGTTTAAAGCATATTTTCTCAGGAGAGCTTTTTTAATGCATTACTGTATGTCAACTCCCCAGCTACAAGTGCTTAGTAGAGCCTGACCTTTTTATCTGGGTGGGGCTGATCGCAGTTTATAATTACTTATTTATCTAATTATTTGTTAGAGCTATAAAAGTCTATGCCTGTTTTGTTTACCATTGAATTTTACTACATGATAAAGGGTTTGGCTGGTGTGAGTGCACAGTAAATATACCTATACCCAGGAAAGTAAGATGAATTCACAGAACAGGTAGAGTTGACCTTTTAACAATAGGTGTTTAAACTGCACTGGTCCACCTACCTGCAGATTTCTTTCAATAAGCACAGTATAGTGCTGTAAACGTATTTTTTCTTATGATTTTCTTAGTAACGTTTTCTTTTCTCTACCTTTAAGAATACGGTATATAATACATATAATTTACAAAATATGTGTTAATTGAGTATTATCGGTAAGGTTTGCAGCTGAACAATAGGCTATGAGTAGTTAAGTTATACACAAATTTTCTATTGTGCAGGGATCAGTGCCCCTAACCCCTGCATTGTTCAAGGGTCAACTGTATTTCTCCTGCTTTGAGACTCAAGTTAAAAGAGGTAAGCAAATATATCTTTATCTTTAATGTTAACTAAAGACAGAAAGAAAAACACACCATAAATGTGCATAAAGTGGAATATACCAACGATCAGGACATTAGGAGGGAAAGTGCAATTAGAGGAAGGCAAGGAAGGGATATAAGTAATCAGAATTTCTGCTGAGTCTCAGATCTGGCTAAAATATCAAAGAGATAAAGTCCTAACCTTAATTGCAGTAAACTGGAATAGCCTTAGTTCTGAAATTTTAGATTATGTCTGCTCACCAAGGTAGCTTTGAGCTCTAAGAACTGTTATTCTGTTTTGCCCCATCATCCACTTGCAACTCCACCATCCACAAACTAATCTTCAAAGAGGCACATACGGCAGTCTCTGAGCTGTAACTCATGGGCAAGAGCAGCATCTAAAAAGTATCACTTTCAGTCTCATTGTCTTTGTTAATATGCCAAGGATGAGGCTCCTGAATTAGAACTGGTCTAGGTATGGGGCTATCTTCTGCAGGAGGGAAAGAGCGTTGTCAAACCCTTTGCTCTCACAGAGACTAAGGTGTCTGCATTTCAGCGAGTCCATTCACAGAGCTCTGCAAGTGAGAAACAAACACAGTTTGTTGGAAAAAAGAGTTCAGGCCCAGCAGCACAGCTCTGAGCCTAGAGAGGACAAACAAAGCTGCTGCTAAGAGGAAAAGCAAGTTCAGTGTTTCTCTCATTATGGTTTCTTTTGCTTGAGCCTCTTAAAATCTCTTCTGTTGTGTCCAGGCCTGAAAGCTTCTAGTGATCTGACTGAGCCTCTCTAATTGGGTGCTTGCAGTTCATCTTACTTCTCATTAAAAAAATAAGCTCATCAGCACTATAGCCTCAGGGGTCCAGAAGGAACATGTTTATAGAAAAGAAGTTTTCCTGTTTATTAGCATTACACACAGCCCATTACACAAAGCCTCAGAAATTTACACTGGCCTCAGCAAGCTGTGATTCCAAATGCGAACACTTGTTGTCATGAGGCATAAATCATTGCTAGTGACGCACCCACAAGGCCCCAAGAAGGCTGCCCTTTCACTCAGCTCGGGTTATTTGAATCAGGGGACCTTTAAGGGGACAGCCTTCCCCCAAAGTCAGCAGCATTCATTTCTGTTGAGGCTGCAGGAAAGACATTCCCTTCCAACTAAAAAAACCGTGAAGCACCTACTGTGTGTCCCGCAGTACCAAGGACACAGAGACACCGGTGTGCATGGGGGGCTATTCTCATAATAGCCACCATAGCTTGTGAGGTCAGTTTCTTGTCTTAGAGAGTAATTTCTGTGTATCTCAATGACTTCATGACTTGCCCCAGATCATACAAGTAAGGGGTGGAGTCAAAACTTTTAAAAATGCCAAACCAGGTCTTTCTAACCCCAGAGCCTCCCTTTCTCCCACCAAAGTGGGAGCCCCTTAACATAAATAACAGTTTTAAAAAAAGCTCCTTTGAGAGTCTCATCCCAAACTAGGCAGGTGGAGTAGTGCAGAGGGCAGAGGGCCAGTTGACCTGGGTTAGGGTTCAGTGTCTGCTGCTGTGTCATGCTGAGTTACCAGCTGGGTTAGTCTCTTCATTGGGGATTAGGTTGGCTACCCTGCTGGAGGACAACTTTGAACACAAGTTATGCATCAAGCAACCAATATGTCAAGAACTAAGAAGAAATAATGTTCCACAAGGGTAAGCACAGCAGGAAGAAAACCAAATTAATTTCAATGGCTGCCAGAGGGGGGGAAAAAAAAAAGACATTTCAGCCGTTGATACCAAATGCTGACTGTTATGAGGCTGAGCAAAGGACCAAGTGACTTCAGGTCAAACCTGACCAGGTTGATTAATAGAAACCACCAAGTAATTGCCTGCTAATAACAGCTGCTTGAAAAGTACCGGAATGTTTGTAAGAAGTCTCAATTCCACCTAGCACAGGCATTTCACAGTACCTGAAAACAAACAGAATTTGTGACTATATTAAATACATAAGTACCGTTTTTAATTACTTGACTTAAAGGTAGTTAATTTACATATGCTTTTTAGTCTTTCCTCCTTCCTCCTCACACAATAAGTACACAATAAATATTGAAGCAAAGAAAGAATCAAATGCAAGTAGGCAGAGATAGTGCAACAGGTTCCCTCTATTTTGCTTCCCTAAGGCAAACTGAAACACATTTCACTAAGACAGGAGAAAAATATTTTTACCAGCCAAGTGTAAAATGAGGCCTAATTTGGTCTGATTAACCTGACATTCACCAAAACTTTGGTAAGATAAAAAACTATTTTGTAAATATTTTCTCACTAAATTGAGTTTCAATTTTCATACTGTTTCCGTGTAAATCAAATGAAATAATTTTTGAGTTAGTCATTACCATAAATCATCTTTCTATAATTAAAATGATTGGTACAGAGTTACTTATGTCATAAGTCAAAATCAACTCTTCTTTCACATTCAATATGCTGGTTCTATGTTAGGAGATCACCTACAAATTTCTGACCTGAATCTCATTCTAAAGCAAGAAGATCCTGGAGGCAGTTAGTGCAGAACAAACTGGCAAGTTCTGATTAGCATAGGTGTTATTTTAAGGAATCTAAATCCATTTAAATTTGTTCCAAATGCGGGTTTGCCTTAGGGAAGACTCAAAACATTTTGTGATTTTAAAGCGAGTTGGCAAACCATGGCCTAAGGGCCAGATGCAGCCCCTTCACCTGTTTTTATAAATAAAGTTTTATTGGAAGACAACAATATCAATTTGTTTACAAAGTATTTATGTGTGCTTTCAAACTATAAGAACAGAATTGAATAGTTTAAGAGAGACTTATACTGCTGAACATGTTTACTATCTAGTACTTCACAAAAAAAAGTTGGTCCACTCCTGCTCTAATCTGTGCCCAGTTCTTCAGATCCTATCACATAAACCCAATCAAATCAACAATGTGTATTAAGATCCTATTATGTGTAAACTGTCATACTCAACTCTTACTGAGTAACCCCAGTCAAAAATCTTTCCCAAGAGCATCCATTAACAGGGTAAAAATTATGTGGCTGGCTACTTACATAGTCCAGAGTTCCAGGGTCACGGCCAATGCCACAATCTTTTTCAAGCAGCAATATGGACTCATGACCCCTTTCCCAAGGCTCTCTTCTCAGTGTTTTGGGTGATAAAGGACATATGAGGCCAGAGCATGCTATGACACAGCTGACATTCTGCCTGGATAAAATACAGACTAGACTTATAAGAAGCTAACACCCGCAAGATTTAAATTCTGCAATTAGCCTTGACAACCTATTCATACTTTCAAGTCCCTTAGGCTTAAAATGGAAAAAAAAAAAAAAAAAAAAAAGAAAGAAAGAAAGAAAGAAAAGAAAAAGAAAAAAAAAGCTATTACTTTTTCTGACTTGGCAGGAATTCTTTGCTTACAGTTATAGGAAGGCATTCCTACTTAACTTCTTTTAATACTGCAAATTATTTTTTTTAAGATTTTATTTATTTATTCATGAGAGACACAGAGAGAGAGAGGCAGAGACATAGGCAGAGGGAGAAGCAGGCTCCATGCAGGGAGCCCGATGTGGGACTCGATCCCAGGACCCCAGGATCACGCCCTGAGCCAAAGGCAAACATTCAACCCTAATCCACCCAGATGCCCCTAATACTGTCAATTATTAATGAAAATATTAAAAATACATAAACAACTAATTGTATGTAACATCAAGAGAATATACAAACATGTTTGCATTAATCTATCAATAAAAGTTCCTGAACTGAGAGAGGAAGATGACAGAAAACCCAGGCACACTGAGTTCAATAGAGTGATCACCTGGGCACATTTCTGTCCTAGTGCCCTGTACACATCAGTATAGTAAGCCCTAGAATGATTGCTTTTTGAATGATACCTTTATTACTCAGAAATTGCTTACACCTAAACAGGATATGACCAGCACTTCATTTGATATTTGTCACTGTGCTATGGCCATATTTCTCAATAATATTTTGATTGCACATTTATGAGAAGATAAGGCCTCTTGTTAGTTCTCTCAGAAAAAAGAAACAGACATTTAAAACTTGGCAAGTTTTCTGGCAGTAAGTATTCTACAAGGGTTCATGACATTTCCATGAAGCTGTCTATAACACATCACCTATCAACCTCTTTGACACTATCTACACCAAAACATCCCAAAGGCAGTCAGAGGTGAAGGCTCTGGAGTCTAATTAACCTGAAAGTGTCAAGTTTTCAAATTCACTCCAGCCTGAAGATTCTAGGAAATTTCATATGTTCATTAATTCAACAAATATTTATCAAGTTTAAGGCAATGTTAAGGATACAAAAATGAGCAAGAATAGGTTCTTGCCTCTAAGCACCTCAAAATATATCTGTGTCATAAAAGAGTGCTAGTTTGAGCCATAAGTGGGCTGGAAAACCTCTAGCAAAAATATTTAGAGCTTTTCTGTAGTAAATCAAATCTAGCCTATCAGAAAATTGTTTCCTAGGTAAAAAGGATTTTGCTAGAAGGAAAGAGATTATATGCTGTCTTGAAACAGTTGTAGTTTTTTTTTTTTTAACCTAACTTTCCATTATAGTCATTTTAAAATTTCACACAATGAATATCTTACTGATTTAAAGCAGTTCAGCCTATATAATGCAAAAATTTAATACTTTTTTAAAAGTAACATGAAACTATTAATAGCCTTTCATAATTCTGAAAGATCAAAGCTTCCAAAAAAAAAAAAAAAGTAATGTTGTGTCAACTGTGTTATTTAAAGGTAGAACGGGAAAAGCAAAATATGGTCCCTAAATGCAATTAGATACTGGAACAGAAAAAGTATATTAGTGAAATAACTAGGGGAATCTGAATAAAGTCTATAGTCCAATTAATTGTATTGTATCAATGTTAATTTCTTAGTTTTGATAAATGTACTAAAATTAAATAAAAATGTTAATATTAGGGGAAACTGGATGATAGAGTATATGAGAATGCTCTTTTTTTTTTTGCATCTCCTCTGTAAATCTAAAATTACTTTAAAGCAAAACTTCTAAAGAGTAATGCATATCCAAAGTTATTGTTCAAAGCTATTTAGCTCTTCTCCTATCTTAGTATAGATGTGAGAGAACTCAGACAGGAGCATTTGAAATTGGCCAGATAGGAAAATGTAAGTCCTGATAACACATTATCTAAATAAGAGCTAAATAAGTGCATGGAATATAGGCTTCCAGTGGCTCTTTGAAATGTGAAATGTACCACTTTGCTATGAGATTTAGAGGCAAAAGCATGTAACTATCCACAAAAGTAGAGCCAGGGGGACCCTTAGGTTTATTCTAGTTCTTCTCAATGCATCCCTATGGACAGAGAGTTAAGGTGCACTCCAGAGGGGATGGAGGTTTGCCATAAAACGACAACAGAAACCATCTTCACAGTCTCAGGTTTAATTTCAGAACTTCACACAATACGTTATATGTCATATTATTTACTTATATAACTGTTTTTCCAAAGTTCTTACGAAAGCAATGCTCAGAACAAAAACACTAAGTTATGCTATTTTTTTACTTAAAATAGTATTAACTGATGGGGCACCTGGGTGGCTCATCAGGTTAAGCATCTGACTCTTCCTTTCCACTCAGGTCATGATCTCAGGGTCATGAGATCGAGCTCCACGATGAGATGATCATGAGATGAGAGCTCTGCACTCAGTAGGCAGTCTGCCTGAGATTCTCTGTCTCCCTTTCCTCTTCTTTAAAAAACAAACAAACAAACAAACAAACAAACAGTATTGACTGATTATGCCATGTTGATCCAAGGATATGATTTAGTCTTTGACACAGCACTTTGAAATCTGATGAGGGGTGGCAGAGGGGAGAAAGGGTGAGCTGTCATTTGGGAATGATAGAGTTCTTGGCCTAATAGTCATCTTGAGCAAATTGCATCAACTCTGTCAACTGAATAAAGACCAACCACTACTGTTGGAGGGTGTCAGGAGAGGAGTGAACCTTGAGTATGTGGAATGCCACTCTCACTTTCCAGCCTCAGTGAGGAGAGTTTCAGCCCAGAAAGTTCCTGAGGAATTTCTTATGTTCCCTGCCTTTGTTTTGTCATCCTGTCTTTTTCCCATACAGAGATGGGAAGAAGCTTTTTCAATATACCAGTCAGGTTAGCAATTCAGGAGGCTAGCATACATTTCAAAGTGCCCTTTCTTTCAGCCTGTTACATTGGTAAGACCACTGTAATGGAGTCTGAAACACCGCATGAGTGTGTCATATGTGCCCTCCAGAGGCCCACTTCTGTTGGTTCTACAAAGCACAAGGTGAAGTGACTCAGCCCACTTCAGGCTATAAAGGTCAGAGAGCAGCTCTGATTTGAGAAATTCCACTCCAAATTTTATTTATATAATTCATTTATATAATTACAGCCAGTTTGAATTATTTCGATAATCCTACAACTTATGGTTTGGATTGGCTTATTGGTCAGACCTTACATCTATTACTCAGATACCATTTCTGTAATCATTTCAAGTTCAAGATTTGCCTGTTTGTTTTTCTCTTTATTTCCAATTGATGGCCAAGGTTGGTATGGTAAAAACTGTTCAATCTTGTGTTCTACCAGTTAATTAGAACTGCAATACAGTGTACACTGATGCAAATTATGATTAGTCTGATGAACTAAAAATTATAAGTATTAAATTGCATATTTGTTCTAAAAATTAGAACAGGGAATTAAAAACCCTGTGTTTCTGGTATGGTTAATTTTGTGACCACAGCTCCAAAAGGCCTGTTTTTGTTTTCTTTTCTTATTAGGAAAGTAAAAAGTACCACACACCAACCTACCCCTCCTCACACATACACACACATACACACAGACACAAGTTAGCCTGTCTGGGGGGAAACAGTCCTAAGAACTTTAACCAACTCTACTAGTGTCTGGATAATTCTAGGAATAACATCAAATCTGATCCTCAGATCTCAAGCTTCCAAGAAACTTTATATAGGTACATTCAGTAGGATCATGTTAATAAAAGTCATGAGAGAGGTGTTGGTTACGTGGTACAATGACATTTAAAAATTGCCATTTTTCTCCTGTTTTGTGACAAAGTAAGGGTGTTTCCTCTATTTTTCCACTGATGCTCTTTTGAATTTATTTCTAAATATCTGTTTAAAATTGGAAAATGTATTTGCCAGGTTTATAATTTACTCATTTTCATGGGTTATAAGTTTAAACCAGAATTATCTTTTCTACATGATAATATTCTAATCCCAGCACATAGTTGAAAGAAAATTGCTAGATTTACCCATCCCCAGTATTCATGGAATATTAATGCATTGGATTTTCTCCTCTGTGTTTCTCTTGAGTTCTTAGAAAAAGCAATGTGAATTTTAATCAGACCACATCATTATAGGTATACATAGGTCTAAAATTTTTTTGACATTTTATGCTATTTGGTAGAGTTTATTATTTTGCATGGTATAATATCTAAAATTATACATTTAGAAGGCATAAATTCAGGACAAAAATCTCTTACTTTGATTTTTAATAGCCAGTCCATAAAATGCAACAATATACTTTCTGGAATCAGGTGGGAAAAAATATTCTAGTGACAGAAAATTGAAGCTAAGCCATTAGACAGCGACCAGATATAGTAGTCTAGATATCTCTTCTCCTGTCTGCCACTCAAATATCCCTAATTGTATTAGTCAGGATCCTCTGGAAAATGCAGGCCATTATACACATATATGCATAGATAGAGAAAGAAAGAGATTGATTCATAATAAGGAAATGGCTCACATGACTATGGAGTCTGAGAAGTCCTAAGATCTGTAATTGGCAAGCTGGCGACCCAAGAAATCCAATGAATCAGAGCTGAAGACAGAAGTGGATGTCCTAGGTCAAGGAGTCAAACAGAATGAATGAATTCTCCTTTACTTTGCTTTTTTTCTAGGGCCTTCAACAGGTTGGATGGGGTCCACTAACATTAAAGAGGGTAGTCTTCTTCACTCAGTCTAGGGATTCAAATATTAATCTCATCCAGAAACACCCTCCCAGTCAGACCCAGAGTAACATTTAACCAAATATCTGGGTACCTCATGGCCCAGTAAAGTTAATGCCACACCAATCAATTCATGGTTGGATGTTGATCATGAGAAAACTTATAAGCTATCTTGGTATTCAGCTTCTGAAGAGTTCTAATAGGAGATAACTTATGTGTCAAACTGTAGTATCTGTTATCTCTGTTGTGTAACATACTTCTTGCCTCTCATCCTCTGATTCCTTGGAAAATACTTAATCCTATATGTTTCTGATGGAATATTAGCTATGCTTCGGTAACGGTCAATCCCAGTATTATTACCTTCCCCAGGGAGAGTGTACTCCAGCATTAAGAATACACTCTTTATATTGATGGTACTATACTGATGAGCATCTGTTACATGGATAGACTGTCCTTGTTGATCAAATATACAGCTTTGGTGAGGAGTTACTTAGAGCCCTGAACAGAATTAGGATTCTTGACCTTCCAGCTGAACTAGTCCTAGAGAACAGTGGAATGGCAATGTTACAGCCAGATGACCCTCCTGAGAGTAAGTCAGTGAAATCATAGGGAGATTAATACTGTCTGAATTACAGACATCAAAAAGCCATAAATCAATGAATACTACATTAAAACTATAAGAGAAATAATTCAGGATCATTCCATACCAAGTAGCAGCTCTAGAACACAAAATACTAATCAGATTTCTAGTAAAGCCCATCCCTATACAGGTAAAGGAACAACACAGATCTTCTACCAAGTGTGATAAAAGCCAAAATGCAAAACATCATCAGGAGCAAACAAACCCTAGGGCTCTGCTAATATCCTCTATGAACTTATCCCTCTGCCAACCTCTTAGAAATCAGCCAACCCCTGATTTCACAGATATATACTACATGAAGACTGAAGCTGTATGTTTAGTAGGCAAAACTTTGTGATAGGGTGTGGGTTTTCTTTTGGTTTTGGTTTTGCTAATTAAGAAAGAAAATAGAGGTTCTAAAAGGCATAGAATGGTATCCAGAGCCCAGGGATAGGTCATTGCCTCCTACCCTTATGTGGTTTAGGGTATGTGGGTTTTACCCACATACCTTGCATCAGAGCACGGCCTTCCATTATACCACACCTTTCTCAATGTCCTAATATAATATCACGTAATACAGTGTCCAGCAGATCAGGGATGTATTGGTCACTACTTCTCAGAGTTTATTAGAACAATACACCAGAAAAAACTTAGAAATATATATATATATATATATATATATATATATATATAGGGAAGGAAATAATCATATTCTATTCTGTCATAGTGTAAAAACTTAAAGATATTATCAAGATAGAAATTTAAACCAAAGAAAAGTAAGGAGGTTCACCTCGTGGAGTGACCAACCCCATATTATATAGACTGTGCCCTCTCTCGACCTTTTCAATTTATTCCATCCCCTAGCCTAAAAGTCCTTCTGTAACCATATTAGGTAAATCAAAGCTTTTCCATCCTTAAGCCAATCCTAGTCAGTATAATATACTGATGTAAAAAAGAGACATCATTAAAAGTCAGATTATGGCCCACAATTTTTTTTCCTGTGACTCGTATTTTCTTAGATCCTCTGGATCCACAGAATAATTAACCAAAACACTTAAGTTTCTCAGCCATATCTTTCAAACAGGACTAGCAAAATGAGCAAGAATAATCCCACCCTCTACAAGTTTGGTACAGCCCAATGCCCTGCAGGCAGATAGATACCACATCTTATCCCAGCCACTCTTCATATACAGTGAAGAGCTATGGCATTCACTCATTCCAGTGAAGTCCCTCAGCAAAACTACAGGCCCCTACTAACTCATATAATCTACCGGAGTAGGACTTCAAAGAAATGCTTCTTTAGAGATCCACCACTAGTGATTTTAGGAGAAGTTTCTTCTGAAAACAGGAAGGTTTAGACTTTGTCTTCCTTTTTGTAAATCTTCTCAGGATTTTCATGTGGAAATAATCCATACAGATTTAATGTTTTCAGCATTTATTCATGCTTGTGGATTTCCTTCCAACTCCCACACACATCTCCCACATCCTGGTTCTCTTGAAAAGTAGAATATTCTAGGTTAGCTCATCATGAAGCATAATGGAATAATTGTTTTATGGTTCCCACAAACTCTGCTTTCAAGTGGGTCCTCCAGACTTTGCCCCTCAACCACATAGTGCTTTGTGGTCTCCTGACATCCAGCCAGACTCTGAGATTCTTCTTGTCCACCTCTCACATGGTGGGATATCTGGGCCCCTCTGACCTCTACCATGTATGGCTCCTCTCTCTCTTTCTCTCTCTCTCTCTCTCTCTCTCTCTCTCTCTCTCTCTCTCCTTCTCTCTCTCTCTGTATATTCCAGTTGTTCCTCATGCTGTATGTTCTGATCATTTGCCAACTACTCACGCTCAGTTGAATTCTAATTCTCTCCAGAGTGAAAATAATGAACATGATCTCTCTTTTATCACAGAAGATAAATTATTTTTGCCTTTACATCAAAAGTCTTAAATCAATAGCTACTTCAGAAATCCAACAGGATAGAGGTAAAAAGCAAAGCAGAGCAAAGCAAAACAAAACAAAGAAACACTGTTACAAATAGCAATGCAAGGGTGAAAGAACTGACCCTCTCCTATTCAAGCAGCTCATCTTTCTCCTATTTTCCCATATATTTGAATCTAATTTGTTTACCCTCAAAAGGTGGTAGAGCTTTTCACATTCAATGAGATTTATTTCTAAGGTATTAAAGTCAATATTAGCAACATTATAAACCCTGGTTTTACAGTTTACATACATTATTTAATTTGATGTTCATTACTACTTAAGTAGACCCCAGAGAAATACTCATTTATTCAACAAAATTGGCTTAGAAAACTCTTGATATGCCAGAGGATGGACAGCAATAGGCAACAATTTGAGACGCGCCTTGGAAAATGAATTATAGGGTACAAGCAGAATAGTTAGAAAGCTGGCACAGTGTAGGTGTGAAGTGTGAAGTGATTGTGGTGTGGACTAGAGTGGTATTGGCAGTGGTGGTACAAGAGGAAAGGAGAGGCAGATTTTGAAAATATTTAGGATGTTAAATCAACATGTTGATGGGGGTGGGGGGCAGGATGGATATAATTTCCGAAGTGTAAGGTGTCGAGGAACTCCTTTAGTTTCTGGATGTATTAGTTGTATGGGTGAAAGTGCCGTTCATGAGATTCAGAAACAGTGGAGGAGCACATTTGGGAGAAGTAGAGTGTCAGTTCGGTTTTAGACAGGTTGAGCTTGAGGTATGCCCAAATTATTCAAAGAGAGATATTGGATTGGCAGTCAGATCTACAGGTCTGGAAGTCAGAGGAGTGGTCTGTGCTGGAAATGCAAACACGGAAGTTGTCAATGAATGGCTGCTAACAACATGAAAATAATTGTGGTTCTCAGGCATGAAGATGGAGAATGAAATGAGTCCCTCAGAAAATGCTTCCAGGAGGAGAGACAGTCAAAAGAGACTGAGAAGACGTGACCATAGAGCTAGAAGCATCCAGAGAGATGGCAGTAAAACATAATAAAACAGATGCTATCAACATAAAAGAAAGAATGAAAATGTGGCTGGTGATACTCAGAAGTCACATGAGAGCTTTTTATATTTATGGACATGGACTTAAAAGATGGATTTTTTTGTGACGTGAGTTTCAGAAAACTAGGAAGGACAGATGAAGAGTGGAATGACTGAAGTGACAATGTGCTGGGCAGCTTCCAAGTGCTTTCCAGGCACAGCCGTATCTAATCCTTTGTTACAGTAATTCTTACCGATGATGAAACTCAAGTTCAGAGAAGTAAGACAATAGGACCTGCCCAAGCTCATGCGGTTCTGGGAGGCAGCAGAGCAAAAGCTCAACACCTAATATCAGATATATCTGATTGACTTTGTTGTTGAGGATTTTTTTTAATCAAAGATGAAATGCTTCTTTTTTTAATATAAATTCAATTTGCCAACATATAGTCTAACACCCAGCACTCATTTCATCATGTGCCCTCCTTTGTGCCCATCTCTTAAAAAGTGAGAGCAGAATTGGCAAATCATTTTTGAAATATTCAAAACAGAGGGGAAAAGCCCCTAGTCTTTATTTTCAGGTGTTCTGTTTCATTTTATCAATATGTGAATATAGATCTTTTAATGTGAACATATTTTCAAAGGGTTATTGTAGGAGACACCTGTACTCTGTGCTGTCCTTAACTTATGTCTACTCTTCAGAGCAATCACTTTAAACACTTTCAGCTGTGTAGTTGCTCTTGGCTATGTTGTACTTATTTTTCTACTTCTAAATAATATGCTTACGCTACTGTTTCTGAGTTAATAATTTTTTTATACTAACTGTGCATTTTCTGTTAGGGTAGAAACTGCCCAATTATTCAGGCCCACTCCCCTTTCTCTTCCTAGCCAATATAATTATATCATGATCTTAGTTATAGAAAATTGTTATACATTAACATAACAGTAAATATTGCTTATTAGAGATAGATGTATCATGTTTAGATTATCTCTTAATAATCAGCCTCATTTTAACTTGCATGCTTTTTAAAAAACTGTTCTTTTTTTAAATTTCCATAAACCACACCCAATTGATTTAATTATGTCATAATTATACCTCATACCTAGGACATATAGTGCACTAATCAGTTGTGGCATTTTTCTGGTCTTAAGTATCCTATAACCATTAAAAAATATTCTATATTGTCCTAGCAATTAAAAGGCAAGATCCTTGAGTGCCTGGGTGGCTAAGTCAGTTAAGTGTCTGACTCTTGATTTCAGCTCAGATCATGATCTTAGGATCCTGGAGTTGAGCCCTGTTTCTGGCTCTGCACTCAGTGGGGAGTCTGCTCCCCAATCTATCCCCTAACCCCTGCTCCAGGCTCTCTCTTTCTCTCTAAAATAAATAAATACATCTTTAAAAAATAAAATAAAACAAGCAAGTAAAAGGCAAGCTTCTTGAGGATGGGAATGCCATTGACCTTATCTGTTCTTTCATTATGATTTGCATCCTAGTTAAAAGCAGGGTCTCAAAATCTCAGGCACATAACCATGTAAACGTATTCTTAATTTTCCACCCAAATTATCTCCCCAAAGTCACTATAAGCCAATCACTAGTTGTTTCAAAACACTCACATTTGTTTCCCAGCATTTTCATACCTAGCTATGTTTTTATTCTTCTTTTACCTACTTTCTTTCTTCTGGATTCCCCTAGAGGTGTCCTTTTCTCTTGGACTCTCATCCTACCCTCCTTCCAATAGAATCTATTAGAGGATGGAAAGCAACCTGATATTTGTCCCAGGACACCTTGAGTGTTAGAGGCCACCAACTGTGAAATTGAAGGACTTGTTCCCTGCAGAAGGTAAATGAATAGAGGACAGAAAGATCCTATCTGCCCTCTGAAATCAGCCTAACAGACCATCATGTGTCACTGTAGGTGTTGGAGTTTTGAAGCCTCAGTCTCACAAGCAGGGTTGCTTTAAGACAGTAGCTTACTTTCCACTAGGACCCTCCCTCCACAAGACTGGTGCCACAATGGTTCTTAGTTACAGAAACATCTAAGTGAAGGCTGACTTCAAAACAATCTATAAACTATACATTATTAATTTTGCATTAAAGCAAATCATTCCTTAAAATGTAATTTGTGTTCAGTAAGTTGTTTTTCGTAGTTGTTAAAGCACATTTCTAAATATTTTATAAGCAATTGGTGTCACTATGTCAGAAATATAATAACATCAGGGAATTTTACATTTATTCCTAGGAAAGTGATTATGCAGTAGGTTGTAGAGCAAAACAAACTGGTTTACAGTCACTATTCATTTATTTTTGCAAGGACTACTGCTGCTTTAGAAAAACTCAAGCACCACCAAATATGTACAGTTGTGAACTAGATACCCTTAAATATATTAATTGGGTTGTTCAACTTAATTGTTACTTGTTGTAGTATAGTACTAAGCTGGATTTTATGAAGGGCCATATTATCTTGGTCTGAAGGCAATGACAGATTCTGGTTAAGGATGGCACATGGATCACAAAGCATTAAGTGATAAGGACCCTTTAAATTTCGAGATTTCTGCTGGTCAAATTCCACCAACAGAGATTGCCTAGCCTATCCGTTGGCTAGGGCAGTTACACCCAAAGTGAGGTCTCAGCACCAACACATCAGAATAACTTAAGAATACATAAGAAATACAAATTCTTAGGCTCTACTCCAAACATGCTAAGTCAGAAATTCAGTAAAACAATCTGGCCTACAGCAGATAGTGTGCCTCAGAATCGCCTGGACACCCATTGTTGGGATCAGCTATCATCTAGCAGTTCCCAGGTGAGGCTGATGTTGCTGGTCAGCGGATTATATTTGGACAACTAATGACCTAGGAAAATAAAATACTGTGTCAACTAAAGGGGTTACTAAATGGAAGGTGACTGTCTTTGCACTTTGTCCTGTGATTTTGCTTTGGAGAATTTATGTGAGTTTCCTTTCCCTGGATGTACATGTATATAGGGAAGAGCCAATCCCCGAACACACAAGTATTTATGCCTACCCTGTGACAGGCACAAGAAAGACAAGAACCATACAGCTGGAGTTTCCGTACCAGCAGGGAAAAACAACAATAAACAATAAAGCAAATTATAGTTGTGGTTGTTTTACATGCTTTAAAATGCTAAAAGGAATAAGTACTATGTCAATAAAGTATCTAAGAGGGGAACCTGACTAGTTGGGGACATCAAGAAGTGATATTCAGCTTGCAGTCTGAAAGAAGACGTAGTAGTTATCTATTGCCGCTATAACAAATTATGTAAACGTCCTGGCTTAAATAATGCAAATGTTTTATCTTACCATGTAAGGTGGAATTTCAACATGGATCTCACTGGATAAAATCAAAGCCTCAACAGGGTTCTATGTTTTCCAAGAGGCTATAGGAGAAAATTTGTTTTCTTGTCCTTTCCAGCTTCTAGAAGCTGCTCTCATCTTTGCCTCACAATCTCCTTTTCCTTGTCAACACCAGCTACACTTTATCTCTCTGCGCCTCTCTTCAAAGTCTCATTGTCCTCTAAACTGACTGTGATTCTACCTACAACTTAATTTTGCAGTAGCATATGTATGTTCATAGGTTCTAGAGATGGGGACACTGACATTTTTGACGATATGAGTTTATCGGAGTTAAAAGAAGGGAAAGAACATTCTAAACACATGTTTCTCCATCAACAACACATGTAGAAACCCAGAGAGTGACAGGAGTATGACATTTATTAAGGTGAACAAATCCAGTGTGACCTGTAAGAAAGTGAGGGGGAATATGGTAAAAAACGAGGATAGTGATTGGGAGATAGGGTCTCCAGAGAAATAAATTTGCAAACAAATCAATTAAGGTTATAATTTTGGCAAAGGACATGAACAAAATCAAAAATAAGTCACTGGAAATATGTTAGACTCATATTAAAGCAAAATATCCCAAAACTTTTATCCAAGTAATGTGCAGAGATATTCAAACATCAGTTTTAAAATGCATATTTTGTTCTGTAATAATGATTCATGTATTTCTGGGAATGCTTAAAGTTATGTTCAAGCTTCCTAGATTTCTGCCAGAAATATCAGTAAAAGAAAGGTCTCTGTTCTTGAAAGCTACATAATAGATGGAGAGCTTCTAGAAGGAGAAGGAAAGTTTTCCATGTTATCTTTCTTACCCAGGCAAACCAATTTTTATCTATTTGATATGCTAATTCATAAAGGATAACTTATCATTATTAGCCAATGTTACTTGCAATGCAGAAATTGCAATGCAAAAAAATTATTTTCTTTCTCGTATCCAAAACGTCCTCAGAGACACTCAGGAAGATCATCAATACATAAGATAATTAGTCTATTTTGCCCATGGGAAGAACCTTAAAGGAACTCCTGCTCTGAGTTTAAATGCAATTCTCTGTGCTAGAGTAGACGCTCTTAGAGCCTGAAACTCCTGACATTACCCGCAAAGTTATCCATGTAGATCCACGATCCATGTCCATTTTTGGAGGGAAAAGGAGATCATGGCTTTAACCAAAGAGTTATCTGACTTCCGGGCATCTGGGTGGCTCAGTCAGTTCAACATCTGCCTTCAGCTCAGGTCATTGTCTCAAAGTCCTGGGATGGAACCCTGCATCAGGCTCCCTGCTCAGCGGGGAGTCTGCTTTCCCTCTTCCTCTCTCAGTGCTCTCTCTCACTCTCTCTCTCTCTCTCTCTCTGTGTGTGTCTCTCTGTCTCTCGTGAGTTAGTGCATGTGTGCACATGTGATATCTCTCTCAAATAAATAAATAAAATATAAAGAAAAGAGTTATCTGACTTCAAAAAGCATAAGATTTTTAGGGCAATAAAACTGTTCTGTGCAATACTATATGGGTGCATATACACCGTCACACATTCGCTCAACACATAGAATGTATACCACCAAGAATGAACTCTGTTGTAAAGCATGCACTTCAGGTGATAATAGCGTGTTAATATGTAGGTTCAAAAGGGTATAAACAAGAAAGCAGGAATATATGACTGATAACCATCATTCACATTTTGGTAAGTATCTTCTTTTCTGTCTCTAAACACATTTGTGAGCACATGCACACACACACAATACGAGTACATAGAAGTTATATGTATGTGTTTACTTTGAATAAATAATTATCATAAAAAGAACAATACTCAAAGTATGTCATATATGTAATTTTATGATATTAGCACAATTTATATGATGGCTATCTCACTGAAGTTCTTTTTCTTTAGGTAGTTTTTAATAATGATGAGCATTATGATGCAACTTACATACTTTTACCCTCATTTTCTTCTTGAGAAAAGTGTTGGTGTCATTTCTGCCTTTCATGAAGTATACAATCATTTAAAATTTTGCTACACATTAACAAACTGTTATACAGGTTTTATTGATTTACATTTTTATAGACAGTACATCTCTCTCATCAATCAGGACTAGACACTTTGATTTAATTTTTTTTGCTAACTTCATAAGCTGTATGCCCTACCCTGTTGTTAATACATGGTATTAACATCAGTAGTTACTTGGAACACCAGTAATTAATTTGAATATTATTGTAAACTTAATAATACATTCTTTAGAGAATTGCCTTTACCCTAGTATTTATTGAAATACTTCTCTTTTATTTATTGAATTTTAAAACTTATGACAGATTATAATAATGTATTTATATATTTTAGCAATATATAGTTTCAGTTCATAATTTTTAAACCCAGAAGTTAGCATACATTACTTCACTCACATTTCATTGACTACACCTCATGGCCAGTGGAATAGGTAAATTTAGTCTGAGCTGGGCTGTTACTTCCCATATACAACTGTGTACTATAGAAAGGATGAACAATATTTAAGACACGGGTACAGTCTATGATATAATCCTTTTGAGATATTTTGGCAAGCAGAGGTTGAGTTTTTTTAGTTTTATAAAGGGTAACTCAATCATTGTTTTTTCTTGGAAATTATTTTCTGTTTCACTGCATGTGGGCATGGAATCTGAGCAGAAATTGATAGCCTAGAACTTACAACGATCTTCTCATTGGAGAGAAATTGGAGTTCAGAGTTTCCAAGACAACCAGGACTTGAAGGACCAAGATCCCAGAAAAAAAGGGACCTGCAGAAAAGTGACTTCAATCCTCTGTATACAATCTGCCCTCAATGCATTTGCTGGCCCTAACCAGAGCAAGTGCCATGAGAGGCTCTGAGAAACCATGCAGAAAGCAGCTCCTAATAAACCTTAAAGCAGAGAACATAGTGATTAGGTGGTGCCAGGATGACAGAATTTTGAATTCACCAAAGAAGAATGGAGGAGGCCCAGGAGGAATAAGAGCCTGAAGAGGCTATGCCATAGGGCTAAGAGCAGATGAAAAATAGAATAGTTCAATTGGCTATAACTACCTACCAGAATAGAACTGAATCTCTGGAAAAAATTATATCTGGTAATTCCACTTAAAAGCTCTTAGTATCTGTTATGACTAGAGTGATAAACTAGTTATAGGAAGCCCAGAATGTTTCAATATTTCCCCCTTTTTGTCCCTTCATCTTTGGGTTTTATTTAGAACACTTGAAAGAATACTGGCTAACTGCCTTAGGGTCATGAGGTTGTTTCTAATTATTTATTTATTTATTTTCCCCAGAGAATATGATTTGCTTATATTATGATAGGTTAAGCAACCTTTGGTGAATGTTAGAAAAATATTTTTCGGGATCCCTGGGTGGCGCAGGTGGCAGGGTGCCTTTGGCCCAAGGCGCGATCCTGGAGACCCGGGATCGAATCCCACGTCAGGCTCCCGGTACATGGAGCCTGCTTCTCCCTCTGCCTGAGTCTCTGCCTCTCTCTCTCTCTCTGTGACTATCATAAATAAATAAAAACGTTAAAAAAAAAATAAAAATATTTTTCTCTCTTCTTATCTTTTGTGGGCCATGGAAATCCTATAATTCTGGAATAGGTGGTTCATGTCTGACTTGGCTTTGGTTACTAATTGGCCTTTTTACAACTGAAGAATTTATTATTGCCATTTAAAAACAAAATGTAGAAAAAGAAATTGTTTTATGTGTTTAATATGAAAATATAGTCCCATTTCTTTATTTTAATGTGACTATATAACTGGGGGCAAAAATTTGTTCCACCATCAACTATGCATGCTCCATACTTGTTCTCTTCATTAACACTGAATGTGCACATTTCTTTGTTTTTAAATCACATTTTATTTTTAAAAACTTAACTTATTTGTTACTTTGTGCAAATACCCCCCCATTTAAATTTTAAGGAAAAATCTAAAGGAGGGAAAAGCAATAGAGGCTAAATGTTTTACACTTCTAACAAATAAGAAAGGAATCAGCCTGTGTGTTGAAGGTGCTTTGGTGGAGGGGAATAATTTCTAATTGCATATTAGTAAACACACTTTATTTCTCACACAAAATGAGTTTTTAAGAAATATAATATGAGATTCCAGAAATGGAGGGTGAAGTAAAATGGGCAGAAAACCTTTCCTACCCTTATATTGCCATCCTATTATAGTTCAGCTTGTGTACGGCATATTATTAACTGCATGTGTGTGGATGAGTGTGTGTGCAGAAAATAAGGATCCAGATTAAAATTTAGGTTCATTACTGCCAGTCTCTTATATAACTTTTTTTAAAGTTTTATTTATTGAGACACCTGGGTGGCTCAGTCGGTGAAGCATCTTTCTTCAGTTTAGGTCATGATCTCAGGATCCTGGGATGGAGCCCTGTGACCAGCTCTCTGTTCCATGGGGAGTCTGCTGCTTTTCCATCTCCCTCTGTCCCACCCCCACCTCATGTGCATGCTCTCTCTCTCTCTCAAATAAACAAATATAATATTTAAAAATAGTAATAAAGATTTATTTATTTGAAAGAGAGAGAGTGGAGGGAGGGGCAGAGGAGTTTGAATCCTGAAGCAGACACCCCACTGAGTGTGGAGCCTGAGGTGGGGCTTGATCCCAGGACCCTGAGATCATGGCCTGAGCCAAATTGAGTCTGCTGCTCAACTGACTAAGCCACCCAGGTGCCCCTATAACTTTTATTTAAAAGTAATCAATATGCTAAAGTGGCACATTTTGGGATAGCCTGCCCTTGGCACCTACAGTATTCTTGAAAGAGGCTTTTATTTTATAGCTCTTTGAAACATTTCATCATTAGTTCCTGAAAGTAATGTTAGAATCACCATAAAGTAGAGAAAATAAATACATTTTTAAGCTCTGAATTTCTGTTATATTTAGGTTTTAAAAGTTTAAATACAGTTTGCTAGTTCCCCTTATTTTTTTTCATAACAGAACCAGTTCAGAATCTTGTGATGGATCAGTTCCAGAATAGTTTCATTTTACCTGTAGAAATTTCAATTTTATGGGTATCATACTTTTCAAATGTATAATAGATATGCTTGGCCTTTATACTAACTAGCTCTATTTTAATTTTTACTGAGACTCTTGTCTGTTTGCTTAAATCTTTGATGCTTCAGGCCCATGTGTATTTCATGTATATTTCAAAACAGAAATGTGTTTTTAAAAGAATTGTGTTTTAAAAGAATTGAACAAACCAGAAAATGCAACATTATATACTGAGATAGAAAATGCTGAATTTGTTTTTTGTTTTTTTTTAAGAAAAACATTTCAAATTTTATGAAGTAACATTACATATACTCTACAATTCAATTAAGAGTTAATATAGATGATAAGAACAAGACCAATAACTTAAAACAAAGAGACAAAAAAGACAATATAAATAGACCCACAGGTGATTCAGATGGTAAAGTTATACATTAAGAACCTGTGATGGGGATCCCTGGGTGGCGCAGCGGTTTGGCGCCTGCCTTTGGCCCAGGGCGCGATCCTGGAGACCCGGGATCGAATCCCACGTCGGGCTCCCGGTGCATGGAGCCTGCTTCTCCCTCTGCCTATGTCTCTGCGCCTCTCTCTCTCTCTGTGACTATCATAAATTAAAAAAAAAAAAAAAATAAGAACCTGTGATGAATATTTTCAAAAAAATAAATGAAATGTTATCAGAACCCAATGGCTTCACCAATTAATTCCTCCAAATATGTAAGGAATTAGGTTGGCATAATCTTGATTTTAAAACCTGAGAACTCGGGCAGTCCCGGTGACTCAATTTAGCACTGCCTTCAGCCCAGGGTGTGATCCTGGAGACCCAGGATCCAGTCCCACATCAGGCTCCCTGCATGGAGCCTGCTTCTTCCTCTGCCTGTGTCTCTGCCTCTCTTTCTTTCTCTCTCTCTGTGCTTCTCATGAGTAAATAAATAAAATCTTTATAAATAAATTAAATAAATAAATAAATAAAACCTGAGAAGTCATTACAAGAAAGGAAAAACTACAGGCAAATTTCTACTATAAATAAAGATACATAAGTCTTTAGCAGATTTATCAAATCAAGGGAAATAGTATATTATAAAAAAGAGTACTGTATCTTGGCCAAATTGAGTTTAGTCTGAGAATGTAGAATTGGTTTAACATTTGAAAACCAATTTAATTCACCACATTTAAAGAAGATTTTAAAACCTGATCATCTCAGTAAGTTCAGAAAAAGAATATGACCAAATTCTGCAACCATTAATGATTTTTTAGAAACCCTCTTAGCAAAGGGGATTATAAACTTTTTTAATCTGACAAACTATTTATGAGAAGCTTCTACTTACTTAATGTTATAGTGTTGAAAGCTTTCACCTTGAATTTGGAAATGAGTTCACTACTGTTCATCATTGTATTAGAAATCCTAGCCGGTATAATAAAGAAAAACATAGGAGAAAAGTTAATAGGGACAGGGATTATAATGAAGAAATAAAACAGTCTACTTTTTGTAGATAATTTGCTTGAATCCATAAGAATTTAGTTTTATTTCACTTTTATATACCAGCAACAGAAGTTAAATTCTTAAGAAAAGTACCATTTATAATAACATCAAAAATACCAATACATAGGGATAGTGTTAGCAAAAATTATGCAAGATTTCTACACAGAAGATTACAGAACATTACTGTGAGAAACTGAGGAAATATAACATAAACATAAAGATACCATTAATCTCCTAATGCAATGCAATCCTAGTCAACATACAAGAGGATTTTTTTAAGGAAAACTTGACAAATTTTTTCTAAAAATTCTGTAAAACTGCAAAGGGGGCACAGTTAAGTCATTCTTCAGGAAGAACGTGGTAGAAGACTTATTCTACTGATTATTGAGTCTTGTTGTAAAGCTGTATAAGATAGTATATTGATGATGCAAGGATACAAAATAGAAACTTTAAAAATTATTTTAAAAGAATATAAGAAAAAAACCAGTGGAATTAGAGAGTTTATAAAAAGGCTATAGATATAGAGGTACTTAATTTATGAGGGAGGATCAGGGAACAGAAAGAAAAAATAATAATATTTTCAACAATAATGAAAATGAGAAAATTGGATATTCATACAGAAAAAAATATAACTTGATTCTTATCTCATAAAATACACAAAACGAATTACAAAGTATAGATATAAATGTGAATGACAAAATACTAGTAACTTAGAGTGCTAAAGAGATTTAGGTGTCTACTGCATTATTCCTCAAAAATGTGAATAGCAAAAAGCATATGCATCCACCAGCTTCAGGGTATCTCCAGATGACTTCAGGGAAGCTAAAACATAAATATTCACCTATTCTCCAAAAAAATCATGGAAAATTCATTAAATGCCATTAAATAGTGATAAGATAATGTTAGAGTTCTGGTGTGTTTGAGGACAGTGGACCTAAAAGCAAGGCAGATAAAAAGCAAGATTTAAGGTAAATGAAACTTACAATAACATTGTTAGTTTGAGAATGGAAAACAAGGGGCAAATGGGAAAAAGGGGGGTAAATCAGAAAAATATTTCAATAAGGCCTAGCACCTGGATTGATATGGGGGGAAAAGTGGGAAAGAATCTAAATGACTGGAGGTTTGAGCCTTATCCTTTTCTTAAGGATATAAAATCAGGAAGGCAAGCTGGTTTGAGAAAGAAAAGTATTGAGTTTGAGATTACATAAGCATATGAAAACGGAAGTGCCCAAAGAAATAACTATTGGCAGTAAAGAAAGGAGCAAGGCCTAGAGTGATGGAATTAGGATATCAGTAGTGTCTGCAGATAAGTAACACATGGCTAGTCACTGTCTATCCCAATTCTCTCATATCTGTTCCTTGAGTTACAATTGTGGCATCATCTGCATATGCAGATGACTAGTCTGGTTTTGGAATGGAGGGGAGAGGACAAGTGCTGATAGTAACAGAAACTGACAACTTCTGCTAAGAGCTGCCTTTGAGTAACTCTTAAGTCACATAGAACATTGATTGAAATTTTAAACTAGCCTTGTCTTAAGGCCTTCTAGATAAAGAAATGTTTCAGTAGACTCTGGCAAGCCACTCCATTATTTCACTAGCATTAGAATCTGTCAGGTAGGCTTCTTCTTTCATCAATTAAACCTCACTGGGTAGAATATTAGTGGGGGATGATGCTACACCTAAGGACCAATCTACCTAACTTCTTCAGGTGGGCTAAGGAAGCACACTAGTCATCTGATACAGAAGAAAATTCTCTTCATGACTCTTTCCTATTCTTTCTAGAATAGGAATAAGGCAATATATAAATATTCATGGCCATGCATGATGGCCATTGGCCACCATTTCTCTAATGGGTGGCACCTGGAAGCAAAAAAAAAAAAAAAAAAAAGTTATTCTTTAATGGAATAAAGTTCTAAATGATCCAAATTTCAGAAGAGTACATAAGCATGAATATTTATGTTACACATTACCATTTAAAAACATTTTTTTCTCCTTTCAAAGCTTCCTAATTGAGCTATAAAAATTCATGCTAGCCTAGAATTAGGCACCCATGCTAAGTGCCCAGAAGTGTCATATTAACACTTTAATCAAGTCTGGGGGCTGGGACTGAGGTGGCAAATTCTCTCTCCCCTACTCCTAAGAAATCAATTTTGTAATTCCTTCTATAAGAATTCTTATTTCCACATAATTCCTTGCTAATAGTCACTGATCAAACTACCTTTTACTGGAGCCCTATTTAAAAAAATTTTGAGGGGGTGAGGGAGTACTTTATCAAAGAAATCAAATTCACGATATCTCTCATCTAGCCATAAACAGCTTTTATGGGCAGGTAAATAGTAAAGCAAAGATGACATTTATTTTATTATAGCAAAGAATGTTGTAAAGGACATGGGAAGACCACCATTCATTACTTTTAAATTACATTAGCAAAATTATTTTGAGTTATAAACCATCAGAACCCAGCAGATTTAGGAAAAGTTCTATACCTCCCCATCCCCACTGCCTAAATTTACATTGGAAAGGAGAGCCTATACCATGAGGAGAGCTATTATCAGAGTTACCCTTCTACCTAAGAAAGGTATATCTGCATTATAGGGTAACCTGTGTCTTCCAAACATTTCCTCTTACCTTCCTGCTAATGACCTTCCTCCTATTTGTATCCCTAGACCCCTAATCTTCTCCTTAGCTCAGAATGTCATATAAGCCTCTTGTTGCTTTTTTTGAAATTTCACATCTCTGTGGACTCCCCCCACGTACAAATTTAAATTTGATTTTCTCTTGTTAATCTCTCTCATGTAAATACAGCTCTTCGTTGAGCTAGAAGAATCTTGGATAGAAGAAAATTTCCTCCTCCCCAGCAGTTTAAATTTTGACTCCATCTTAATGCCAGAAATGGTCTTCTTGTAGAAAAAACAAAACAAAACAAAACAAAACAACAACAAAAAAAAACTTGTTACAGAAGAATTTAAAATTAATGAATTTGGGGCACCTGGGTGGTTCAGTCGGTTAAACCTCTGCCTTCAGCTCAGGTCATGATCACAGGGTCCTGGGATTAAGCCCCATGTCAGGCTCCCTGATCAGTGGGGAGCTTGCTTCTCCCTTTTCCTCTGCTATTCCTCCAGCTTGTGCTCCCTGGCTCGCTCTCTCTCTCTCTCTCTCTCTGACAAATAAATAAATAAATAAAATCATTTTAAAAAATTAATAAAATTAATGAATTCCTCTAATTCATTAAAATATGGGGATTGGATTTAATTTCAGAATCCCTATCAATGTGAATGAGTTCTAAACAGGAAATTCAGACTGTCTTTCTGTAGACAGTCTGTGTGGAAGCCACAACTTAAGACTTCACCTGCAGGGAGTGTCAGAGAACTCAATGTGTTTCAAACAAGATTAGGCCTTTATCTTGCCTCTGCAGAGAAGATGGTCTTCTGACCCCAATAAAGAAAATTCAATAAAATAAAGAGCAGTGAAGGTAGATGGCCAAACTCACCTGGGTTAGGAATACAAATCAATGCCCTTACTAACAAACCATAACTTTTATGGCCAGTTTATGATAGTGATAAAGGCCCCAGTGATATGAGTGAGCACATAGCCTTTACTTTTCTAAGCTATTCCATGAAATCTGTTTATTGTTCAGAACAGAGACCAAGAACTTTTATGCAAATGTTCAGGCTGCACACATGCTTTAATGTACTAATAAATAATACTTTTTCCTACCCCTACAACAACTTCTTAGAGAATCTTCTCTGCCCAAAATTTTCTTCCCAAACTTCTATCAATCATCATTAGCTAATTGAACTGATCAGGAATGGGCACCCTGCTTTTGACTGATCAGATTTTCACTTCTACAAAACTAGGGCTGGGAAACTGCCTGAGACATTATTACAGAGATTAAACAAGGGTCAAAGAGACATAGGGCTAAAACTTTCGTGTTGGGCTAGTTATGGAAATCTAATTTTCAAAATAAAGTAGATGAGAAATGTGGAGAAGAGACACCTCATAGACCCAGAGGAACAAAATTGGCTTTGTCTACCACCTCCTAGTTACTTAAAAGTAACCAGTTTTCTAACTTTTAGCACAAAAAAAAAAAAAAAAAAAAACATGCTCTTGTTTCCAGAGCATCTAGCTGGCTCAGTCAGTGTTTCCATCTAGTTTCTTTCATTCAATATTACAGTTGTGAAATTCATTTATGCTGTTGTATGTTGTGTAAGGCTTTCCATTATCATTCCGTAAAGTGCAAACGTATGTATTTGCTAGTTTATTTATCCATTTATTCTGTGGGTGAGCAACTACACTGTTTCTGGTTTGTAGGTTTTGTTCATAGTGCAACTCTGACCATCTTTTTGTTATGCATATGTTTACCTATTGTTAACATATGCCTGGGAGCAGAATTTGTGGTTCATGGGCATATATGTACATTTCAGCTTTAGTAGATACTGTCAAGCCATTATCCAAGGTGATTATACAAATTTACACAACCATCAATAGCATTTAAGAGTTCCAGTTGCTCTACATGCAAATCTCTATTAACACTTGACATTTTATGTGTGTGTATATATATATAGCTATTTTGAAGGAGGTATAGAGTGTTATCTCACTATGGTTTTTATTTGCATATTTCCAATATCAAATGATGTTGAGCAACATTTCAGATATGTATTGACCATTTGGATATCCTTTTTTGTGAAGAGCTCTTCAACATTTTTGGCCAATTTTTTTTTTTAAGATTTTATTCACTTATTCATGAGAGACACAGAGAGAGAGTCAGAGAGGCAGAGACATAGGCAGAGGGAGAAGCAGGCTCCATGCAGGGAGCCCGATGTGGGACTTGATCCCAGGTCTTCAGGATCAGGCCCTGGGCTGAAGGCAGCGCTAAACCGCTGAGCCACCTGGGCTTCCCCTTTTTGGCCATTTTTAAATTGAGTTGTCTTTTCCTTTTTAATTTGCAGGAATTCTTTATGTATTCTCCATATTAGTCCTTTGTCAGATACAGGTATTGCAAATATCATATTCCATTAGTGACTTGTCTTTACGCTTTACTAATGATGTTGTTTAATGAACAGGAGTTCTTATTTTTAATGTAGTATAATTAATCAAATTTTTCTTTTTTGGTTAATGCTTTTTTGTGTCCTGTTTTGTTGTACCTTTCTAACCCAAAGGTACGTATAGTTTTATTTAACTTTTCATTTTAGGCCTGTTATCCATATCAAACTGATTTTGGATAAGAAAGAGGTAGGGGTAATAATTCTTTTTATCATGTGAATATAAATTGAATGAGTGCCATTTATTGAAAAAAGTGTCCTTTACCCCATTGTGCTACAGTGTCACCTTTGCATCAACCAAGTGACAGTATATAAAGTACAAAGTTGAGATCTGTGATGTAGAAGTACCATAAAGCAAATTAAGAAGTCTCAAATCAGGTGCAGGAAAAAATTACTGAAAGCACAATTACATTTTAAGGGAAACGCCAGGCTTGATCTTCCTGGAATGTGAGTGTCAAACAATGTAATTCGCAGTTCATGTAAATCATTTTAATGTTATGTGCTCTGAAACCATTATATTCAGTCTATAAGAATGAAAGGAACCAAATACTGAAGATATAAACATTTGACCATCTCAGCTGACTGTGGGATTAGGGCTTATAACAGACAAGATGATAAACTTGTTTTTTTGGACTCTGGCTACAGAGTACTCCTGCGTCAATAAACTAAGGCAAACTGAAATAAGACAACTTGGGTATATCTGTGACAGTCTTGGCCCAGTTTTAGAAATCAAGAGTAGTGAGGCCATTGTGTGCAATAAAACAAATATATTGGGTGAATGTCTCCTATATAACAACTGAAAGCATTTTCTACCCCTGAACAACTTATTGGAAATGTTTTCTCTCTCACATATACATAACTAATCTGTACTATTGGGAAAAAAACAAGTCAGCAAGCAGAGTAATTAAATAACATGTCTGTCAAAGTGTCTAACAGTGCTACACAAATAAAACTGCATTGTGTACTTCATTTTTTCTTTTGTACTTTGAATGTATCAGTATGATAATTCAATATAGTTCTTGAGGAATAAATGCTATTAAAATAAAATGACTGTCAACCTGACTAAATTAGTCTTGAATATAGGTAATGCAGAGCCTTTTAAAATGTACAACACCAATATTTTCTAGGCAATGGAAATTAAACCTATCGTCTTTAATTTAAAATGATGTTTTAGAAATGGCAAAGATGTCTCTAAAATTGGAATATTAAAAGGGCAGCCTATGCAAAATGCCCATTTTGAAATTTAGCTCTACTGTAGGTTCAGATATTCCAAAAAAAAAAAAAAGTTACTGATTAACTAACATTCAAGAAGGAATCATTTCCCAGAACGAGGTCTTAGTAACACAACAGAGTTGCTGGAAGAGTGAAACATCTTGGAGTGAAACATGAGATAGAGCCTCATCTCTGGGATCACACCTCATCACTCAGGTTGTTGGGATTGTGCCCGCCTTGAGGAAATTTTTTCTACTGCCTGTACATGCCAAGTCATAAGAATTTCACTCATCTACGGCTCATTAACCACTTACTGCAGACAGAAACCAACTTGGTGGGTGGTTGGAAAGAACCATGTACCTTACAACTTCTTCTCCTCCTTTTTCTTTCCTTTTGCCCTTTTTTTTTTCCTTTTTCTTCAAGCACTACACGTATACTCCATTTTTTTGCTTTGTAGTGAATTTCACTGCATAGTTATTTCACCTTGATCAATCTTTCCCTGTGGATATATATTCTATATTTGCTCACTCTTTCCGTTTTTCTCTACCAATTATGGCCCCATTGCCTCAGAAGATTTCTCTCTGAACCAGGGTCCCACATGCAACTTTTGCAGTTGCCCAGGACCCCTTCCTAGAAGAGCATCACACTTGATTTAATGGTCTTTGGTCACTGTCTTGATATTTAACTTTATTTCTGAACTTGTGTTTTGTAACTGAAGTCTAATGGAACAGTGGAGCATGCATATGGGCAAAAGAGATATGTGTGATATACATATTTATTGTTTCTTACCACCCCATTCACATGTAACATTTGCCATGCCCCATGAACATCAAATTCCAGAGGACCCATAATGCATGGAAGTTCAGGGAGTTCACACTATGTAAGATAGTGTGTCAAGTCTGTGACTGGGTGTTGACACCCTAAAAGGCCACATGTTCTACTTGTATCAGAACTGCTGCAGAAAGAAGAAATATCCAAGGAACTCTATCATATTCTTCCTTACTCATCTTACTTCCTTGTATTAGCCAGTTGTATTGAAAACGATCACATTAAAGGAAAGGAAAAGCACACATAGAGTAGAGCAACACATAATTCATTTTCTTTTCATTCCCTCCTAACTCATCAGTAAGCTGAAGGTAAATTGTTGGTAGAGTATCAAGACACAGTGCATATCAAGACATAGAATAAAGACAGTTGGGTTAGTTTTGTGTAGTACTTCTATAAAATACATTTTCATATATGAGCTATGAAGTATGAATTTTGTGACTTGGGTGATTTCACATATGAGTTAAATGCTTTTATATTTGAATTTAAAACTGTCATTGCACAATGTAAAGATTAAGTGTAAAAATCATACTAATGATTTAAAATTTCATTTTTTTAATTAGAAGGGCATTACATAACAGAGAACACGATGACAGGTTGGTAAGTGGTAAGGATTGTGACAAAAGGAAAAAAGCTTTATTTTTTTAAGTACCTTTAACTGCACTTTTTCCCCTGCTCTTTCAATGAAGGGTATTGCACTTTAATTTGGCCCTGGGCCCCACAAATCATGCAGCTGGCTCTGCTGAAGACTTTTCAGTTGGAATTGTGTGCCTCACTTTTACTAATTATGGCTGAGAGGGTGACATCAATACTAGCAAAGTTTTGGAAAGGGATATTCAAATTTGTGACTCTTTGGAAAATCTCTGAAAACTTTCTTCACACTTTCAAGAAGTTTTGAGTAAAACTAATACCTTCTCAAACACAATAACCAAAATAGTTTTTAAAATTCTATTTCTTTTAATGATATTGCCTTATTTTATGATGAGGATTAAAATTTTTTTTCCTACTGGTTTTCACTGAAATAATGTAGTATTTCAGCTGTACTACAGGCTACATAGACTTTGAGTGGCCAGCACAGGAGTCACAATAACCATGGGCTGGGTGTTTCCCTAGGGCTGGGTTGGAAACCTTACCATTATCTGCCTCCAGGAGAAATATGTTTTAAATGCCAAATAATTAACTTACAAACTAACATTTTTCTATAGCCTGTTTGCAAATCAAGAGCCATCTCCTTTTGCTTTACAGTTTCTTATGGTTTCAATATGATGCTCGATATATCCTAAATTTGCTTAATGATTGGAAAATTTGTTTTTGTTTTTGTATTTTTTTTTTTTTTTTGGAGAGTGTGGTGTGTTATTGTACCTTGGATTAGCCCTGGTCAGGAAGAGGCAGGACATATGCACAGGAAGCAGAATACAGGGAGCAAAAGTTTCAAATTGTGTACCAAGATTCAGACATTTCCTGTTCATTTTCTTGATTCTGTAATGACTACTAGGAATATTTCTTTTTTTTTTTTAATTTATTTATGATAGTCAGAGAGAGAGAGAGAGAGGCAGAGACACAGGCAGAGGGAGAAGCAGGCTCCATGCACCGGGAGCCTGATGTGGGATTCGATCCCGGGTCTCCAGGATCGCGCCCTGGGCCAAAGGCAGGCGCCAAACCGCTGCGCCACCCAGGGATCCCTAGGAATATTTCTTTTAAGTCATTTTTTAAATCACTCCTTTCTTTAGTCATTCAGTCATTCGAACTCTCAGAGATGAGGCATTTTCTATGAAATTTTCCTACGAGAATAGAGAAAAATTTTGAAATGCTTTGTATCTCCAAGAATTTTATTCATCTTCAATCAGTAAGAAGTTAGGTGTTTTAACTTGAAAAGAGAAAGAAGACAACAAGAAATGATAAATGATAAAACAAAAAGAATTCCCTGTAGTCTTTATGTCAGTTGTGGCCACGTTGAATAATTATTCATCTGTATATTAAAATCCATATTTTCTAATTCATCTTTGGAATGCCTGATCCTTTCAACTGCTACCATCTTAATTTGAGACTAGCAACAGGAGCGAAAAACCACCTGCCTGTATTTGGATTTTTAGGTCACAAGCTCAATATAAACCCATTTTGCCTGTCTTGATTTACATTCTTGCTACATTTGATTACTTCTCCCCCCTCCTTTAGCTATATTCTCAGATCTCCCTCCCATGGAAGAGAAGTAGTTTATAAGAAGACAAGTACACATATAATTTAAATGGTCTGTTTAGGTAAACCTAACATTACATTTTTAAAATTACATTTATATTTCTACGAGAAAGCCTTCTTTCAGTAAAGAAGATTTCTCTGACATGTTCTTATAGAACACATGTACTTTTTACAAAAGAAGGGACTGTCGCAGATTGTAGATTAAAGGGGGGAAGCCTTGCCATCATTTCCCTCACTGAACCTTCCGTGTTTATTTGCAAAACTTGTCCCTGATGCAATCTTCATTCCATTCCATAGCTTTTAAGGAATGGCGGTTTATTTTCATGAAGACCATTCTTCCTCCCCCAAGCCACTCTTGGATAAAAGGTTACTTTTCATGTTAATCTTTCATCAGAAATTGTTTTCGTGTGTATTTGACAGAAGCAACCTTCAGACAGACTCACCTGCCACTATTACAGTCAACGTTCAAATCGGGGAAACTATAAGGAAACACTAAAGTATTAGAGATCACATCCTCAGAAATCTCTAGTAGCAACAAAACCGCAAACACCCAGTGGTTTTTTTTGTTTTTGTTTTTGTTTTGTTTTGTTTTGTTTTTCGAAAATCCTGTGAGATAAAATGAAATTGTAAGACTAACCCGGATTCCAGTACCACCCCACCCTTGCCAACAGGTTTTTAAACCCTTACGCTGATTGGCACATTCCCCTGTAAATAGTATTTCCAGACTCTGTGTCCGTTTTATTTGTGGGTTTTTTTTTTAATAAATTTATTTTTTATTGGTGTTCAATTTGCCAACACATAGAGTAAGACCCAGTGCTCATCCCGTCAGGTGCCCACCTCCGTTTTCAAGGTCTAAGCGGGAGAGAGTCTAAGGGCCCTCGGGTCCCTACCAGCTAAGAGCCAAGCCTGGTTATTTCTGCAAATGCACCCAACCCAGCAACGGCGAACTAATTGCGGAGCGTCCCCGGGGGCCCCATTCCTTTCAGCGACCGCCTCTCTCCGCGCGGGAGTCTTCGCCCGCCGCACCTGGCCTTCGCTCCCGGGTGACCCGGCGCAAACCTGTTACTCTCCTCCTGCCCTTCCGTGGGTCTCAGGGGACTCTGTGTGAGATCAGAAACTCCGATCGAGTTTTCCGGGACTTTCCCTGAGCTGACTCTAGAGGTCAGAGGAAGTAAGAGAAGGAATCAGGCCGGAAAGATGAGTCAACCATCCTCTCAAGGTCTGAGAAGGGCAGACCTATGGTGTTAAACTCGGGGAGGGGGGGGGGGAGGGATGGGGAGCGGCGACAAGCTGAGAGCGAGGTCCAGGGAGCTGCAGGCTCAGCAGCCAAGTCGCAGCATCCGCCGCTCCAGCAGCTGGGTTCGCGCCACGCCCCTGCCTCGCTACCTGTCGACGGGGAACTACATTTCCCAGAATGCCATTCACGCCGCCTCGCGAGGCAGTAAGAAGTTCCTGGGTGACGCCATCAGCCGGCGCGATGTTTAGACTCCAGTGATGTCGTGGCGCTTCGGGGAAAGAAGTTGGAGGTTCTCTGGGCCCTGGTACTGAAGACGCCGTCCGGGGTCCCCTGGCCCCTTCCTCCCCACCCCTCCATCAGCTTTTTTCTTCCCTACTCTGGCAGGATGAGGCGTGCAGGCCTGGGTAAGGAGAGGGCCGAGGTTCGAAGTTCGGGGGCCCCCGAACTGGCTGTACTGGGCGCGGGGACGCGGAAGGAAATCGGACCAGTCTTATGTCACTGGCATCTGGGCCCGAAAGGGGATGTGTGGAGGAGTCTTTGGAGGCGGTACCCGGTAGAAACACACCATTTGCCCCAGATCCTCGGGGTTTCCTGTAGTTTGGTTCAGTTCCAAGTTTGAATGGTAGGTTTGTAGAGCGTAGTGGAGGCGTGGGGGCGGGGTATGTACAGGTGCTGATCCAATTGCCAAGGGTTTTGGGGGTTGCCGACTGTCCGAGACCGATTACGAAACCCGCTGAGCTTCCCCCGAGCTTGGCTTCTGTGTCTCGTGCTCTACTCGTCCTGGAGCTTAGTTTTTTTGTACAGAAGCGAAATTCGAAGAATAACGTTGCATGCGAAGCGCTAATAACAGTCGTATTAATCTGGTAACAGCGGGTTACAAAGGTAAAAGTACCCGTCATTACTGTTACAGGCCGTGGTATGTAACATCGGGGTCAAAGGCCATTTTACACAGAACATTCTCTGAGTCTTGTTCCGCTGTAAAGACTTAGGTTCACCACGCACAAGGATTTTTAAGGGGTCGTTATAACTCACAGCTAATAAAACAGCATTTTGTGGGGTTTGAAGCTATTAAGAGATGATTTAAAAAAAAAAAAAAGCCTGCTCAATCAGCCACAGTGTACCTGAGAAAATATGTGGAATACTTGAAAAAAGATAATGTTGCCTTTTTCAGTGGTTACAGTAAAATGGAGAAAGGAAAAAAAAAAGGTTTTTTTTTTTAAAGTTGGTGAAAGTTGCCAGTAACTTTAGACTTTGTTCATTGATTTTAAAAAAAAAAAGTATGAAAAAGAGCTTTTGAAAAATAATAGCTTTTATGAATACTTGGATCATAGAAAGAAAGTTGGCCAGGTAAATTGTAGAGAACACAAAATAATTTTGAGCAGTTTAGTTTTATATGCCTACATGGTTTTATTTTAATCATTATTAACGATAACAAGCCTTTGTTGTGGTACTTGAGTAAGCTCTAGGTATACAGTTGTGTATGGTTCTGTTTGTGTTCCCAAAGCTTCCAGTCTAGTTGCTGAGTAGGAACATGTAAAAAGATGAATTATAGTACAAGGTGAGAGTTGTACATCCCAATACCGAGTAAGTTCTACAGCTGGTGTCTCGGATTTCAGATATAGAGCACTGCACATTTTGTAGAGACATAAGAACTTGAACTAGAGCTTGATTAACAGAGGATGAGAGAGGCGAGTTCCAGTTGGAAGCAAGACTCCCCTACCCCTTCTCATAGGCCCCAAAAGTTGTAGGACTAGAATTATGAATGGTGTATAAGGGATTATCATTACACCAGTTTGATTGAAGTAGGAGTCATGGAACCAGAACCAAATTGAGGAGATCTTGGAGTGCCCGGCCAAGGAGTTTACATCTCATCAATAGATCCTTTGGCCTCCTTTAATGTTTTTGTGCAGCAATGTGCCGTGATAAGTTGCAGAAAAGAGACTTGAGAAATTGTGGTTCTCAGCCCTAATTATATAGAATCACCTAACTGTACATTAGCTTTTAAGGCATTGATACCTGGACTGCAGCCCAGACTAATTATATTAGAATCTCTAGGATAGAGTTTGTTTTGTTTTGTCCCAAGCTTCCTTGTAGTTGAGTGGAAAGATGCTTACTTACGTGTCTATTGCTATCATTTACATTGGTGTGATTTTTTTTTTTTTTGAGTATCAGTGTGTATTGACCTGAATTTTAAACTTGAGATAAATAATGAAGCTGATAGATGCTCATGTAGCACACTTCCCATGAATCTCTAAGTGATTTGGTTCAATTATTAATAGAAACTACCCTAAAGAAGTAGCATTTGTCTAAATGGACAAAGGCCGAGGATGATCTTTGACATTCACTAGCTTTCCTATGTTTCCTACTGTATTGGAGAGTTTTATGGATAGTGTATCAGCAATTGAAGGAAAATTTGAGGAATGCAATTCTTTATTCCCTGGAACATACTTGTTTAACATTTTTTGTGTTTTTTGTAGTGGTGGAAATTGTGTAAGTGTCTGCTGCATATAAAGTACTCATTAGTTACAGGGAATATAGAAAAAGTATGAGACACTGTCTCTGCCCTCAAATTTGATTCCATTTTTGGAATGGAAGGCAGGTACATTCAAAGATGAATAACTATGAAGTCAGAGTCTATTTATTAATTCATTTATAGGTATTTATTGAGTGCCTTATTTTGTGTGTGTGTGTGTGTACACATTTGTGGGGGATATACACCCACGAGTGAAACAAATTTAGTTTCTGCCCTTATAGTATCATCTAGAGTGTGATGTTAGTGTTCTGTACAGTAAGAACTATAATAATTAAGAGGGAGTTTTGCCTTTAGGAGAAAGTGAGGTTTGCACCATGTCTTGAAAGAACTTCCTATTTATACCTCAACTATCTTACAGCTACCAGCACAGACTATTACTTCCTGTCCTTCCATCTTTTACTGTCCCTATTGCTGCATCTGCTCTTTGAGTTTATGGAGACTTAGTCTGTGCATCATCCCTTTCCCTCATTTCTCTCTTGAAAACTGCTTCTATCCCTGTCCAGTGTAAGTCCCCACATTCCCTATATCCAGCTTCTCCTTTGGCAAGCAGTCTCAGCCTCTTGGGGCTCTTTTTTTTTTTTTTTTTTTTAGCCCCAACACTGTAAACCTCTTGATCAAACTCTTGATCAATCCAACCATCCAGATTCTTACAGGCTAACTCAGGCTGATGAGCTCTTCTTCAGAAAAATCACACATCCAGGAGGATTGATACCATCACAGTATGTTGTCTCAGCCAGGATCATTTTATCCCCCTAGGACCTGCGTAGTCCTAGTCATTTTCCCCCATTATGCTCTTTACTGCTTTGTCCAAATGATACCTTTCCTTAAAGACAGCCTTATCTCTTCCTTTACTGAGAAAATTGATGGTATCAATTGTCTTTAAAAAAAAAAAAAAAAAAAGTGGTTAAACAACACCCTCAGTTATGCTTCCCTGTCTCAGTTTTCTAGCACATTTATATAGATTCACTCTTCAAGGCTCATTCCACCTGTTTGATCGCTTGATGAATACCAAGCACTTTATTAGGCAGAAGCTGTGACTGTATTCTCAGTGCAGTTTCATAGAAGATCAGCTCCAAACAGTAGGAGTTCCTGACACATAGGAGTTCCTGAAATATTTGTTGAGTGAATGCATGTCCCTCTTAACTTTCAGCTAATGTTCTCCATAAGTTATCCCAGCTCTCTTCTATTTAAAAGAAAGAGATGACAGTAAAGGACAGGCAGGAGTTCCCTCCTGCTGTATTTATCCTCTTTCTTCCTTTTCCTTCATAGCCAAGCTTCTTCAATGGATAGTTTATGCTACTACTTTTAGATTCTTTTTAAAATTTGTAGTTCTACGGAGCAGAGAATATATCCTGAATATCCTTGTATATCGGTGCCTATTTTAGCGTCCTGTGGGCAATCAATAAGCAATCAATAAAAAAGTATAAAAATGAATTGAACATTCTTTGCTTAGAAGGGGTCATTAGAAAGAATTGTTCTGATCTCTGTTTATTAATTTTTAAAATTCCTTTGAAGTGTGAATACTATAGACATACGTGGTCTGCAACGCCCTCCAGGGGTCCTTTTTGGTTCTTTCTTATTAAAGTTTCAAAAGTGGCTTGTTTTCGCTACAACTATACTGTGACTCTGATCCTTGCAGGTGAAGGAGTACCTCCTGGCAACTATGGGAACTATGGCTATGCTAACAGTGGATATAGTGCCTGTGAAGAAGAAAATGAGAGACTCACTGAAAGTCTCAGAAGCAAAGTAACTGCTATAAAATCTGTGAGTATTTAACAGATGTTCTGTACTTTGAAATTTGTGTATTTATGTACTTACATGTTATGTATTTATAAACTATTTTTATTGGCATAATACTAAGGAATTCAGTTACCTAAGTTGTGTATAATTCAGCAAGGTCAAAACGCACTCAAAATTTGAACATGATTTGAGTAGATTAGAACATGTGGCCAGTCAAAACGTGATACAACTATTTATTTTTTTAAAACTTCTGGTTTTTGTGGGTAAATCTACAGCATTGTGTGTTGTCTGTAGTAATGTCTCAGAGCAGTCCATCTCCTGCACCCAAGCAGCTCTTCTCCTGACTTTTCTTCTCTTGTATCCTAAGCTACACACCTCAGTGTTTCACATATCTACCTTTGTACCTGATGTCAGTCACTGAGTTTTGTGCTTCTTTCTTTCTGTTTCTATTTCTACTTTTCTATTTCTGATACTATCCCTTGGTTTTCTTAGGTCAGTTACTGAGAGAGCCTCTTAACCTGTCTGTTCCTCATTTTTTACACATTCTGTTCTGAGTTACATACTGTCACCACAGCCATCTTTTTGGAATGTTTTTTAAATATGCTCCCAGATGTCTCCAGTGTCTTCTCATGATGTAAGAATGAAATTCACACTCTGTAGCTTGATCAAATAGGTTTTTCAAAGATTGTCCAAAGCTTTTCAGACCTTATACCCCACACTTCTGGAATGTATGTTTTCTGCCAGACAAATTAGAGTACTTTGTGTGTTGTGTGTATGCTGTTACTTGCACCCCCTTATCTTTGATGACCGTTGCCTTAGAGGTGTCCTCTCCTTCCTTATATTGGCTGATGGCTTGCCCATAGTAAACCTTCCACTTCACTGCACTCCTTTCTTCTTGCAAGCTTTACCTGATTACTACATCAAAAGTAACTTTTTTTTCCATGTGAACATAAGACCATTTGTACCATTTCTCTAGTATGTATTGAATAGGAACCTGCTATGTAAATGATTTGTATTGTAAAAGAAATTTACCAGAATGTAGGGTTTTCTTTTATACTTATTTTTATCTTTTACACAGCACCTAAGCATAATTCTTTATTGGTGGCATTGAACTTAATATGTATCAAATAAAGGAATTACAAAAAGGTGATTTTAACAGCATATGTGATTGATTCTATATTACATTAAACATGCTGTACACTAATAGAGCATTCAGTAGAAGCTCGTGTTGCCAAAACTTAATTGGTATTTCATTAGTCTTTGGAAAATAGAATTGTATTCAGCCTGGAGACTATTACATTCTGCAACAAGTATTGTTTTCAAAGTCATATTAAATCAAAAGGAGTTGATCAATGAACTAAGTAATATTATATAATGTTAACAATTTAGAAAATCAACATTTAAAGGGAATTAATTAAATGTTGGTTGTTTACCCCCCCCTTTTTTTTAAAGGATTTTAATTGTTTATCTGAGAGAGCATGGGCAGGGGGAGGGGGAGAAGAAGGGGGAGAAGCAGACTCCTCACTGAGCAGGGAGCCCAGTGAGGGGCTGGATCCCAAGACCCTGAGATCATGGCCGGAGCTAAAGGCAGGTGCTTAACCCACTGAGCCACCAGGGCAGTGGTTTTTGTTTTTTAACTCCAACGTTGATAATTTAGGCTCCTTGTTAGAGAAAGCTTTTCCCCCCTGGAAATATCTTTTCTTGGCATGATTGACAGTTGTAGAAAGTAGGTGGTTTGTGCTATTTAGCTTTATAGTCTCTGAATTGTTATATTTGGGGAAAAAGCTCATGTTGTGATCTGTAGCATTCTAGTGTGGTTTTCTGTCCATATCACCCCATATACTTTCCATACAAGATAAGTTCAGAGGAATATTTGCAGTGGTTTGCCAAGATTTTCATTTGTTTCATGTAATTTATCCAAATATTTTGGAAGTGAAGCCTTTGATGAATTTGTCATGTAAGGTATTACATAGGTTTTGGTCTGAATAGCAGCCCTAACCATGTAAATAGTATTTCTGTTAGGTTCAGCCTCTTTCTGCATAGCTCGGGATGGAGGTAACCATAACTTGCCAATTTTTTTCCAATTTATTGTCCTATTTTAAAGAAAAATACTTTTGGAATCTAAATAAATACCCAGTTAAGGTTATATATTCAAAGTAATGTACCATTTCATTAAAAAAGTATTAAGTACTTAATATAGATTTGAATTGATATGCATACTTGAAATATATCTTTTAAAATGTAAAGAATAAAATATACAGATAAATTCTGTTGTAGAATAATATAAAGAGAGGAAGAAAAAAGCATGCAAAAGAATGGATAAGAGAACCCAGAGAGAGATATGGACCAAAATTAAAAGGTGGAATTGAATATTAAGGTTGAAATAAAAATTAAGAGCAGAGAAATAATATCCATAGTCGGATGGGGTAGAAATTATTTTTTTTAAGATTTTTTATTTATTTATTCAGGAGAGAGAGAGAGGCAGAGGACACAGGCAGAGGGAGAAGCAAGCTCCACACAGGGAGCCTCACGTGGGACTCGATCCTGGGACTCCAGGATCATGCCCTGGGCTGAAGGCCGCACTAAACCGCTGAGCCACCCGGGCTGCCCAGTAGAAATTCTTAATCCATTTTCCTTTTATGTCAGTGGAAAAAAATATCAGAAGAAGGTATATGTATTTTGTATTTTTAGAAGACTGTTTTATTTGAGAAAATGAATATGCTTAGAATGGTATTATTCTTACTTTATAACAATTAAGTACCTTCATATGAATAATCATGTATGTGCTTTTTTTTTTAACAGCTTTCCATTGAAATAGGCCATGAGGTTAAACATCAAAATAAATTATTAGCTGAAATGGTAAGTGGTTATGACTTTAAATTGAAGAAATTTGATCTAATATTCTCAATTTAGTCTGTTAATCAGGAATAATATCATTTTAACTTTTATCCATTTTGAAATTAATCTAGAGATTATAAATCCTGGATTCCTCCCTGTTTATATTTCATTGCTTTGAAATAACTATAATCGGTTTATTTACTTCCCCATTTTTCATCTTGCCTAATATATACAATTGAAAGGATGAGGTGGAAGCCATTGTATCTTTAACCTTATAATTTAGAAACACTGTTAAAGACTCAGGACAAAAGACTATTTTGAGTGTTCTCCTAGATCTCCATGGGTATAGACTACCATGTAATCAAAAAGCACTTCATATCCAACCAACTGAATGTCTTTCACTTGTGAGTCTGTTTCTTTTGCTTGATCTCCTAAGGATCACTTCTGAACAAGTCAATAAGATTTGAACATAGTAACATCCCAGAACCTTTTATCTCAAGTCTAAGGGAGCTCAGCAACATACACCTTTTCTTGTGGAGCCTCTTTCCATTCTTCAGTGTTTATTTTGGATGTCACTTCTCTGGACCTTCCCTAGTTTCTCCACTTTTAAAATTGTATTCAAAAGTAAATGTGACATTGAAAGCAAAGTTCTTATGGATGTTGTACATTAGAGTCACCGGGGAAACCTGAAAATATTTATGCCTGGTTCCCAATCTAAATACTGATATGACAACTCCATAGAACCTGAGCTGTGCAAAGGCTATCATTATACTGGGACCTTTACATCTTAGGATATTCTCTTAAGTTTCGATAGACTGTACTAATACTTCAAGGTCAGCAATCTAAATAAAAGGATCTTAAAAGTAAAGTACATTTAACTGCTAACTATATTAAATTTTAGATGAATTATTGTACTGAATTACTGAACGCAACCAACCATTTGACCTTGGAGAGCAGTGCCGCCCCAACAAAAGCTGAGAAAACAGCTGCATGATAGTAGATGAACTACATACCTTTATTGTTAATGCTTTTTAATTCACATGATTGGGAAAAGACCTAAACAGTTTGGGATTTTGAATTACTCTGGTGCTGAAAGAAATGTTTATTGGATAATGAAAGAGCTTTTTATTCATTGAGAGAATTACTCTGTTTTGCACGGAGTAATCAGACTTGATTACCCAAGTTATAAACAGACTACTGAATTGATTAAACACTAAAAATATCATTAAAAATGTATTCTAATAACTGTATATTCAATTACTTAAATGTGCATATGTGGAATATTAGAATCTTAACTATTTTGTTTTCTTTTTCTCCTCACAGGATTCACAGTTTGATTCTACAACTGGATTTCTAGGTAAAACTATGGGAAAACTGAAGATTTTATCTAGAGGGAGCCAAACAAAGCTGCTCTGCTATATGTTGCTGTTTTCATTGTTTGTCTTTTTCGTCATTTATTGGATTATTAAACTGAGGTGATGCAAGTAAGTGTGAGTTTGGAATTTGTTCCAATTTAACTGTTTGCAGTACCACTTTGGTAAAAAAAAAAAAATCAGCATCAAAACATTCCTGATTTTCAAATATTACGACTTTTTCCATTGAGGATTACTGAATTTTACTTGTTTTGTAAATCACCTTAGATAAGACAGCGCTCCTTGAATACTGTTGCTTAATGACTCGTTTTTTGCCCCTATTTTCAGGGGTATTAAGATGGCCTGAAGTCATTGTGGCCCTAATAATTCTTTTTCCTGTTGTTCGCTGTCAAATTAAATAGCCATACAAAACGCTTCTGTTAGCATAAATGTAGGTTTATGTTCCATGTGAAGAAGCTTAGTGGGAGAATAACAGAATCCCTGGAGAGCCTGGTGCTGAACTCTTCAGGTAGTGAACAAGTTTGTGATGGAATGGTATATGTATTTTCTTAATTGTCATCGACCCTGATATTGTACTCCCCTTTCCTCCTATATTTGGTTGAAACTGTAGGCTGATTTCCTTTTACCTACAGCATTCCTCTAAAATTTGATGACATGACTCCTCTTTCCCTCTGCCCAATGACCTCATCCTTCACTAAAGCTTGTTACTTTGGCACATTTCCTTAGGGCCCAAAACAAATGTATACCAGTCTAGTTGTTGTTTTATATTGACTTTATACATACCATTGACTTGGCGTATAATAGTTTTATGATTTTTAGCTACTTAGGTAGGCCATTTGGTTATCCTTTGTGACAGAATAATGTGAAGCTAAAGTTATTACTCAGCTCTGAATGGAAATAAAATTAACTGCCTCTGTTTTATTATGTGTTCAAAATAGATATTGAAAGTACTCGGGCATTGAATTTGGGGTTAAGTTGCTTTAATCTATATGTTTATAGAAAGGAAAGCAAAGATGGATAGAAAGAAATATTAAGATGTTCTTAAATACTCTGTATTGCTACCATTTGGAATTTGCCCAATAACGGGCTCTAAAAATAAAATTTTTAACGAAATATATTGTCTTTGTTGCCTCTTTTTTTTTTTTTTAACATAGAATCTAAGAAATGGTCCTGAAAACAGACCCCAAACAAAATCTGGAAAAGATAATATATTTGTATTATTTTCAAATAAATGAGATAAACCATGACTGCAGTTTCAAAAATCTCTTTAATTCCCTATTTTTTTTGTGTGTGTCTTATCTTTGATTTTGCTGAGTGTGCAATCCCTTTTGCTCATCTCTAATTAACTATAGATTCAGGTCCCATCTTTGGCTATGTTTGTCTTCATTTGGGCCTCTACTTGACAGATAAAACACCAGAACTGAGAAGGGTTGAGTGACTTCACATATAAAAAGCAGGCCAGAGGTCTTGTGATGTGATATGAGGGACTCTGGTTTGAGTTAGATGACCTGAGTTCAAATCTTGATTGCTTCCTGTGCTCAATGTTTCTGGGCCTGTTTCTTCATTAAATCACCTATTTCATAAAATTGTCAGAGGTAGATAATTTATTGAAAATATGTGGTATATAATCACTCAATAAATGTTAGTTCTCCCTGTCATTACTATACACATAAGGGACTTATTTTAAGAGCAAGACAATATGGTGGTGTCAGGCTTTGAGGTGATCCTGTGACTTCCAAGTAGAAATGCCTCTCAGAGATCAATTCAGTTTTCAAGAATTACTTAACTGTGTATTCTGTGCCAATTATGTGATGTCAGAGCTTGGGAAGTCCCAGAAATCATTGTCAAAAATGTCAAAAATTAAAATTGCAAAAGGAAGAGCAGAAGACCAAAGAAAAATGACTGAAAGATGGGAACAGAAGATAACAATGGAAGTAATGAGATCAAAGCCTTGGGAAAACCAGTGATGACAAGTGAAGAATGGATTTCAAGGTTAAGTTTTGGCTGTTAGGTGACAATCTTTGTAAAAGTATTAAAACGCTATTTATATCTTGGGTGTTATCAAGGAGATAGGGATTTCAGGAAAAGGGGTTTGGGGTGATGTAAAAGTGATTCTCATCACTGCATTGTCCAACATTTCTAATTTTGCAGTTCTTTTTTGAGAACTGCCTCAAACAGGTCCCTAACCAGCATTTCATATAATTCCCTCATCACTGCCTTGGCTGAGATTCCTGGCAGGCAGGGGACTCCTCTGGAAACCTGTCCCTACCCCATTGGAGATTCCTCCTGCAGCACCTTTTCTCATCCTATTTGGGAGAACCCTAGCAAAAAGTACTCCTAGAAACAAAATTTGGGGGAATCGTCAAGTATGGGAAAATTCTAATCTTTTATAAATCTTTATAAGCCCATTGCTAACTCTGAAAAGTACTTTATTGCTATTGGTGTCTGGGAAGTTGATTATAATAACGGAACAGGCAATGTATTCACATTATAGTTTTTATTCAAACATTAGACGTGGATATATTTGGGTAATGGGTGGTAAACTATAAATTCCATATTTTAAACAGTAAAGCAAATTCAGGAAATGATAAAAATTCCAAATATCTGAATTTTTCTGCAAAGTATCTACTCCATTTCACTAGGAGTTGGTCCTTGGAAGTCCTGACACATTTGCAAATAATAGAAAGTGTAACTTACCTACACCATCCCCTGTGGATACAGGGTGTAGGTCTACAGTGAGCAAAGGGAGAATTACACATACCACTGATAGAATTTAAATTAGCATGGAAATTAATTCATGGGTACTCCCTGAACAGAGAAAAGCTGTTAAACCTAAAACAAATAGGCATCATAAACATCAGATTCTGGAGCAGAAAACCCCCGCACCTGCACCAATAGATAGCTTCTAGTTCTATAAAATAAACTAGTTGTCCTAATTTTTCAATGCTCTTAAATTTCAAATTATATGTATTGAATTTGCTTCCTTGTAGAGAAAGTGGGAAAAGTGCTTGATAATTTGAGTTCATTCAGTCAGTAAATAACTTCATCAGGCTATACTGATGAATAACCTCTGACTAAATATTTACTGGGAAGCAGAATAGCATCGTCAGTAAGACGGAAAGCTATCACCCTGCCGGAGCATAAATGCTGGTTCCCACTCACACTGTGAGTTTGGGCTGATGACCTCTCCACCTCTATTATTATTACTCTATTTATAAAACAGCAATAAAAGTTGTGCATACAGATACTGGTAATACACAGCACTACCTTGCTACTGAAGTGCTAGTCCTTGTAAGGAAGTTAGAATGGGCTCCTGGGACTCAGTGGTAGCTGTTGCCTTTGTGGGTTCTGGGGTCAGGACACCTAGGAATCTTATCAGTCATGCTTACCCACATGTTGCCAAAAAAATTCTGGCCACTTTCTCCCCGCTGCCGAGCCGTCTCCCCGGCAGTACTGCCCTGCTAGCGCTGGAAGCAGCTATTTGTCTTCCCTCTTCTAGTGAGGGGTCACCAGTTTCTGGAATTTAGTTCATTAGATTTCTTTGCAGCCTCAGCAATCTGATGGGATTTTTTTTTAAAGAAAAAACCTATGATTTTCCAGTATATCTAGCTTATTTGAGTTCTTAGAATGGGAGCAAAAGATGTCAACTTTGGAAGCAGAAACCTAAAGACAGTTCTCTACCTGTAGAGAACCAGTTGATAAACGTTCTATTTCCTTTTACTTTTTCTACAATTATATTTTTAAATTCTATTTTGAAACTTCCGCATTACTGTTTGAGGTATGTGGCACAAATAATTTTCTTTTTAATTTACAAAGTGCCAACCAATTATTCTCACAGTAAATATTGGATAACACTTTCTTCTTTTCTTCTTCTTCTTCTTCTTTTCTTCTTCTTCTTCTTCTTCTTCTTCTTCTTTTCTTCTTCTTCTTCTTTCTTCTTTTTCTTTCTTCTTCTTTCTTCTTCTTTCTTCTTCTTCTTTTCTTCTTCTTCTTCTATATTTTTATAGTATATGATATGTTCTTTTTCTGGAGTATGTATTTTGTTCTGTCCAATTTTTTTATCCATGTACCAGTACCACACTATTTTAATTATTGGACTTTTGTAGGGTTTTAATAGCTAATAGATACCTATTCATTTTTTTCTGATGAACTTCATTATATTTCAATAATATTTTAATAAACCATAGTGGATTTTGATAAGAAACACATTAATCTTTTATAACATCCTCTGAAAAAAATCTCTAAGATGTTTCCCTAATTGGAAGGTTGGATTTTGACCCCAAGCAAATTTCTCATTTCCTTTCATTATATGTTAATGTTTAAAGGTATAGTGGTAAACCAGGTTTCTGGGGCTAGGAGTGTGATTCATAGTAATTTCTTTTTCTTTGGTGTAAATATTCTCACCACATTTGATTACATACTATGATATGAAATCACTGAACACAGTTGTGAAAATACATGCACAATTGGCTCTCATTAACTGATGCAAACTAGCGCTGGTGTACTATATTAATGATAAATACTCCTTTAAAATATGTAGAAGTTTGGGGTGCCTGGGTGGCTCAGTCAGTTGAGCATCCAACTCTTGATTTCAGTTCAGATCATGATTTCAGGATCATGAGATCCAGCCCAGCAAGGGGTTCCATCCCTGCAAGCCTGGTTAAGATTTTCTCTCTCCTGCCCACTTTGCCCCTCCATCCTTCTCTTACTCTCTCAATCTCGCTCTCAAAAACAAACAAACAAACAAACAAACAAACAAAAAAGGTAGAAGTTATTTGTTTTTTTAAATTCACTTATATTTTAATGAAGAAAAACTAGGCAATGAAGTTAAATTGACATTAACTTGAGATAATATTTTTCAATGACAATGGACACTTCGAAGATCATTTGTTTTTTGTTTTTTGTTTTTTAAGATACTATTTATCTATTTATTTGACAGAACACAAGTAGGCAGAGTGGCAGGCAGAGGGAGAGGGAGAAGCAGGCTCTCCACTGAGTAGAGAGCCCGATATGGGGCTCAATCCCACAACCGTAGGATCATGACCTGAGCTGAAGGCAGATGCTTAATTGAGCCACCCAGGTGCCCCTTAGAAGACCACTTGTGCATTTTGCATATGTTAAATTTTTTCTTAATCTGTATGAGTAAATCCATCTTCTGGTAGTTCAAATACTGTGTATGAATCATATACAAAAAGGGAAGGTGATTATTTTTATTCTCCATACTTTTCCCTGCAGTTAAATGGTCAAACAGTCTGCAAGGATCATTCTATATATTTTATAAAGCTCTTCTCTCTTAGAAATGTATTGGCTTTTGGGGGCACCTGTGTGGCGCGGTTGGTTAAATGTTCAGCTCTTAGTTTTGGCTCAGATCCTGATCTCAGAGTCCTGAGATGGAGCCCCATGTCACTCACTGCTCATTTCAGAGTCTGCCTCAGATTCTCTCTCCTTCTCCCTCTGCCCGTTCTGCTCAAGCTCTCTCTCTCACAAATAAATAAATCTTTAAAAAAAAAAAAAAGAAATGTATTGCTTCTAAAGTTTATCTTAGTTGAGTAGTTCAACTAACTTACCTCTTTGCTCTTTTTAGAAGAATTTTTCACAAGCCTCTAAAGGACTACCAAATAAACTGAAGAGATTTGCAAAGTGCCGAGACCAGGTCTTAAAAATCTTTCCTTACCCTTCAAAATGAACAGAAAGATAGAAATATGTGATACATTTTTCACAAAAACATTATCTACATACTACATGTAAGATTCTAAAACTCACAAATATAACCACATTATCCATTATACATCTAAGTATTCTACAAAGCTTTGGATGATGTTTATAAAGAAAAACAAATGTTTGATGAATGTTTTCTTTTTTTACTGATTTATTCAACTTAGCTAACTTCATCAAAGGTCCAATATTATAAATTGTATGAAAAATTCTTCCTACTTTGCTTTTTCAAGGATCCATAATCATTATGTGATTCACATGCAAGCAGGCAGCTGAATAAGACTTTACCAGTACTTATAACTTCCCATGACTACAGTGAATTTGGAAATGAGCAAAAAAAAAAAAAAAAACACCACAGCATAACTGAAAAAAAAAAAAAAAGTCCAGATAAAATAGATTTTAATAAACAGCAAAAATACTTTGTTAGGTCATCAGCTTATGTTTTAAAAGAATATGTATAATTATTCATTTCCCCTCAATTTTATTTTATTAATTAATAGTCCTAAAAACTGATAAGCTCTCTGCATTATTAATCCATTGGCTTTGAACATACATTTTTTGCTTTCAAGGAAACTGGAGCATAACTTGTAATATATCTCATGTTCTGTGAGATAACTTGCATACAGAAAAGTTATTAGAATTAAATGCTTTAGTCTGCCTATAGACAGACTTAATGTTCAGCATTTTTGAAGTCTCCTTTTAACATATCTTAGTTTTGGGGGTGCCTGGGTAGTTCAGTTGGTTAAGTATCTGACTCTTGAGCTCAACTCAGGACTTGATCTCAGGAACGTGAGCTCAAGCTCTGCATTGGGCTCCACACTGGAAGTGAAGCCTCCTAAAATTAAAATTAAAAAAAAACATAATTTAATTTCACATTTATGTACATTTATATTTACATTATTTTTAAAAATTTCAAAGACAACTTGAATTTGTTTTGTTTTTGCACACACACATACACACACCAGCTTTCCATGGAGATCAAGTATCTTATGGTGATTTTTGGTAAAATATCCATACTATCAGATGGAAATTCCTTCACTAATTAATGGACTATCTTCGAGGTTATTGCTTGAAAGACAAGAAAATTTCTGATTGCTGGATGCTAGTCTGCTCCCTTAGATTCTCTTTACTTTGTCTGCATTTACTTCTCATGACTCAATAATTTAAATTTAATTTTAATCTATCTCTAAAATAGTTTCTAGAATTCACACAGAGAGCTAAGTGGAAGCAAGGGGGATAAAGAACATTCTTTTTATTGATTACACACTGTTTCATCTTCAAAACTGCCACAAAATTATCTCCTTTTTGAAGGCTCAGCAGAAATAACACCAAGGACGTGGCATATTTACGACTCCAGCAGAAAACTAGAAAAGCATGAAAATTTTCTTTGCACTCCCAGCCAAAGTCACATAGAACAAGTGGCAATGCCAGGTTTCTTACTATGAACTTCCTCACAGGTGAGAGAAGACAAATTGCTTAATGTAAAATTGTTTAATGCAAAGTTTAATTCATCTGCTTATGTACATGTAATGTATCTGAACCTCCCGTTGGGCACGGTTAGCCAACTGTCTTCAGGGTAGTCTCTCAGAATTCTCTTTCCAAACTTCTCAAATTTTGATAATTAAAAAAAAAAAGTAAACTACAAAACCATTTCATAAAACAACAGCATTCTAATATTCAAATTAAAGGCTACTATGAGTTTAATATACTTAAGTTCTTTGTATCTTTATTCTCCCTAGAATTAATCACTAGGAAGTCCTCATGTAATAAGATTTAGTATAAGTTAAATATTTGTGAGCAAGTGGCAAGGAAATAAGAATATATATATTTGAATAAGAATATATATATAAAGAAAACTTTATCAAAAATAAGATATTTTTGTTTCATTTAGAAAAGAAATATTTTATATCTACTATATAAGAGATCTTAAATTAAACACCTGTGTTTTCCCTAGAGCTCTCGGCACAAGACTACATCCCAAGAAGCATTTGATGAATCAATTAATGTGGCCTACTAGAGAATGTATCTTTTTTTATTATCTCTCACTAAAATTCCAGTGTGGAGAACATAGAAAATTCTCAATAAAAAAATGTGGCTTGATTAATAACATACCAAGTTCACTTACTAGCTGAGCTTCCTTGAATATTGGAGGCACAATACTACAACCATTAGTGGCCAAAAACTTGTTCCTAATTTCAAATTATTCTATGGCTTTCCTTTTTATAAAGTTGAGGGAAGGGGTACCTTGGGTAGCTCAGTGGCTGAGCATTTGCCTTCAGCTCAGGTCATGATCCCGGGGTCCTGGGATTGAACCCCACATTGGGCTCCCCAAAGGGAGCCTGGTTTTCCCTCTGCCTATGTCTCTGCCTCTCTCTCTGTGTCTCTCATGAACAAATAAATAAAATCTTACCTTAAAAAAAAAGGGGGATGCCTGGCCTGAGTGGCTCACTGGTTGAGCATCTGCTTTTGGCCCAGGGCATGATCCTGGAGTCCCAAGATCAAGTCCTACATCAGGCTCCCTGAATGAGCCTGCTTCTCCCTCTGCCTATGTCTCTGCCTATCTCTCTGTGTGTCTCTTGTGAATAAAAAAATAAAATCTTTTAAAAAATAAAATAAAATCTTAAAGAAAAAATAAAGTTGAGGGAAGGTGGCTTAAAATCAGAAGCTCTGGGGATCCCTGGGTGGCTCAGCAGTTTGGCGCCTGCCTTCAGCCCAGGGCGGGATCCTGGAGACCCGGGATCGAGTCCCGCGTCAGGCTCCCTGCATGGAGCCTGCTTCTCCCTCCTCCTGTGTCTCTGCCTCTCTCTCTCTCTCTCTATGTCTATCATAAACAAATAAATAAATCTTTAAAAAAATAAAAAATAATAAAATCAGAAGCTCTGTCTACAGGGGTCAAGGACAAATGCCACCGAGTCAGGCACAAGTGGCAGCAGAGTCAGAAAAGCTGTTTCATATTCCTTCTCCTCTATCAGCATTCACCTTTCAAACTATAAGAGCTTTATCAGCATCTCTGACCCTAGCTGATCAGGGAAGCAGGCATTACATTCCCCAAAACCTAGATTTTTTTAAAGTTTTGTTTTTTTCTATTTCTAATCCTAAGTAATTAGACATGACTCCTGTCCTTCACAGACTCTGTCTGTCCTTCACAGAAGGACATGACTCCTGTCCTTCTGCATTTCACAGAAAGTCCTACAATAAGATGCATGACCCATTTAGGCAACAGTGTCAGTGGTGGCTTCTCACTTACCAGGGAGTTTCTCTGGCACACAGACCAAGGACTTGTGTAGGGCAAGGAGCGAGGAGTGGGTCACTACATCACCAGGGGAGGCAGTGAGGCTCATGCAGTAACTGGTTGTGCACATTTTGCTGCCATCATGATATAGTCATCACTTTTCTTCACCTCTGTTATCTTCATACCTACAGAAAAGAGGAATCAGAGGAAATAGAAGTTTTACTTTCTATCTTTCAGGGCGAATAGTCCATTCTCACTCATGAAAGGCAAGTAATGAATATTAGCAATTTAGAAACTCAGTTCTTTAGATCTACCATGGATATTCAGAGTTACACATTCCTAGTATGTTCACAGGATTATATAATTTTGAATTGAAAAGAAGACACTAATTCCAACACACTGTTTTATAAATGCATGGTTCTGGTCTCCATATTTTCATAGGTCAAACTGAGAGAAAACAGAGGATCAACTGAGTCAAGAGTGTATTATGAGTGGAGTAACAAAGTCAAGCAGATTTGTCTTGCTGATCTAGCTACCTTATTTCTCATTATCAAATTTCTAATCATTAACTTTAACTTAGATAATGAAATAGCCAAAGAATTGGTAAGAAAAGAAGACTGATGCTAGGGAAGAGAAAAAAGATAAAATCATTTAAATCTCCACATCAGAGGAGGACCACTGCGGGTCATTGCAAACAGCACAATAATCAACTCTAAGATATTCTAGGTCCTGAGTATGTGAAAAAAAAAAGACTGGGAACTCTCCAGATGGCTGAATAGGATTGAACAAACTATTTAGAATGCAGCACAGAGAGACAAATTAAAAACTGAAAATGAAATAAAGATATGTAAAATGAGAACTCTAACATGTCTTTAATATTCCCGAAGGGAAAAATGGAGGAAAAGGAAATGAGGCAAGTTTTGAAGAGACAATGGATGAAAAATCTCCAGAATTGAAGAAGTACATGAGTTTTCAGATTGATGTGCCACATTACCTACCTGTACAATGGAGCAGTGTTATAAAGGGAAAGGAAGGGGGGGAGAGGGGTGGGGAAGGAGGGGAGGAGAGGTGAGGGGAAGGGAGGGAAGGGGAGAGGACAGGACAAGAAACCCCACAGCTAGGCACACCATATTAAAAATGCAAAACACTAAAGATGAGGAAAAGCCATCTTTAAATATATTTCCTCCATAAGAGGAAAAATGAACATGAGAAGCAAGAAGATGCATGTAAGAGCAACACTAAAAGGAAATCAGTACTTGATTTATCTGGTCATATTTTTGCAAACGTAAACTGTTCCTTGCCTTCTTCTTCAGGTTTAGAGACCAAGAAAAAAATGGAGAAACAATGGCTTATGAAATAAAACCACTCCAGTCTTTAGAACTCCACAATGGAGCCTAAAGCGGCACCACTGTAGATGTATAGGTTAGGACTAATGGGGACGAGGGTCAGAGAGGAATTGAACTTAAATGTATGCCCCAAATTCATGTAATGATATCATGCTTGGCCTTGCATGAGGAATTGGTATGGCCTCAAATATACTAGAAATGGTCCTTATAGAGAGTAATAAAAGTTGGAGAGTCAAATCTAGGAAAACACATAGGACTATGTGTAGTTTATATGTAGTAGGTGTGTGTGTATGTGTGTGTGTGTGTGTGTGTGTGTATATATATAGTTTATATGTATTGTATGCATTGCCAGTCAAATCTGGGAAAACACATAAGATTATGGTAGTTTAAGAAGACTTATTTCACTGACTTAGAACATCAGACCCTGCACCAGTTTCACTAATGCCCAAGGAAGTGGTGAACCCTCTGACAGTAGAGTGAACAAGGCACTACTCCATCCCATGCCTGAGAGGGCTCAAAGGAGCACAGGATTAAAAGTGGCTGTAGCTATTGGCAAAATAAACAATCAGTTCTGTTAGACTCAGAGCTGTTTGTGGCCGGCCCTGGTCTATTTCCAGTGTCCAGGTGCTCAGTAAAAATTTACTGAGTGAATGAGCTAAAGTAATCTGAAACGGAAGGGAAGGGATAATGTTAATAGGCAACTCAAATCCCTCTGAAATACATCATACTCTCTCAAGTTAAATTTAGAAAATAATCTAGCCACAGATTTTCTGTGCCATCATATGTAAAAGAGGACAGTGTTATAAAAATTTTAGATAATGTTAAATTGAGTTTACTAATTTATGACATGACACTAAAGGGAACATTCTACCATTTTCAGGCAATGCAAACATATTTTTGAATGAAAATATTTAGTTTGGTTGTATATCCTTGCCATTACATAGAAAAATGACAGAGCAAGGCTTATGTGGTGGTTTTCTATTTTTTTTATGTACCCAGCCCCCAGCAACCCTACCTATTGTCCATCTGAGTGTTGCTTCCGACCTCAGAAGCCAAAGAGGCTGCAGACACTCTCCTCCTGCCCTCCTGGCAGCCTGACTGTAGACTCACAATCCAGACTTGGCCAAGTGAGTATTTCCAACCAGGGCTTCAAAAGATACAGGGTGCTGAGAAACTACTAGCTACAAAAGTCAGCAGCTAGTAGTTTAAGCTCAACAGAGATAGATGTGGAGTCCAGTGGCAGCAGCCTTGAGTGTCTTGTGTTGAACAGTCTGGCAGAGACAATAAAATCATAGCCTTGGTGTCCACTAATGGAAGTTCCAGTGGCAACCATCAAGAGTGCTCATCAGCCTCAACTGGCTGTGCTTCCTTCTCTCTGGCCAACCTTTATTTGCCTATATCAATTTTCTTGTTTTGGATCCCTAGTTTCCAGAATGATTATGTGGACAACTTTCAAACAGATTCATTTTCTCTTCAAGTTAGCCAAAACCATTTTCTTTACATAAAACTTTCACTGATACACCTTGCCATTTATGATACAAGTTCATGTGCTATAGTAATTTTATTTTATTATTATTAATTAATTAATTAATTTACTTATTTGAGAGAGAAAGAGAGCACACTCCTGAGAGAGAGAGAGAGAGAGAGAATGAGCACGGTGAAGGTCAGAGGCAGAGGGAGAAGCAGACTCTCTGCTGAGCAGGGAGCCAGACATGGGGCTTGATCCCAGGACCCTGAGATCATGACCTGAGCCGAAGGCAGACACAGTCCACTGAGCCACCCAGGTGCCACATAGTCATTTCAATATTACTCAGAGACAACACACAAACTGGGCACATGGTTGCTTACCTTACATATTTGCTACTTGAACTTGGAGTAGAAAAAGTTCTATGAATTGTGGGGTGAATTAATTAATTTGTTAAGAAGAAGTATTTCTAATTTGTCTTGGCATCACATAAACTGTTACCTGTGCAGACAGCAATGCAGACCATAACAGACACAGATGACTCTTTATATTTGGCTCAAAATCTGACTATGCCGCATCATACGCTTTGTCTTTCAGACAATGCAACCTTACTACAAAGGCATGTTTCATTTTTAACTAGGTAACTTACCTCTCAAGAGTGTGATATTGATGATGTTTTTAGTCTATACACTGATGTTACTTTCCTGTGACTCATAAGCAGCAGGTGATCGGGGACATGTTGATGCTAATTCCTCATCTGAACATCCTTCTGGGTCATACATAAACATAAAACAGACTAATTTGTATATGCTAAAATAATTTAAAGGGCCACATCACATCATCATAGTTTTAGAGGAAGAAAACTAGATGCTATTCCAAATGGTTTCTCTTTGATGGAGGAGAGGAAAAAGAAAAAGGAGTTATATACATAGATGTACATATTCTACTGCAGAAAAACTTCTAATTTTATATATACCCACACCTGCACTTAAATTGCCTTTCCCTCATTAATTCAGGTACTTTGTCATGTCAAGAGAAATTTAAACTTTAATAATGAAAAAAAGAATAAAAACATTTCCCAATCTTAAATGGCAGGAAGATGCCATAAAGGAAATGTTTATTCTCCAAAGGGCCCAAATGTATTGACCATAATTCCTCTTGAAAACACAATGGGATTCTTGTCATTTATAAGATTTTTTGTACCACACACTATTAAGTCTAATAGCTTATTTCTGAGGAGGGGGAACACGGGAAGGTGCCATTGCTCAGTTGTCTTCTACAAGGCTGGATAATGTTAAATGATGACTTCTGCTATTTCTCAAAAAAAGAAAATAGTACCTATTACTTGTGGATTCTCAGTCCATCTTTATGAATTTGTGATTCTGGGTACTAAAGAAGAAGGGGATATGTCATCTCCTTAATTAAGAAAGAGTTAACTATTCACTGGCCCTAATACTCTATCCAATGAACAGATGGGCCCTTCTCCTTTGACTCTTCCCTGATTACCATTCAATGGTTATTAAACTGCAAATTCCCAGTCATGCAGCTGCCCTTATCTACTTATTTGGAACTACTTTAAGTTATGTATAACTTAACCATCACAATTTAAATAAATAATTTACACACAGAAATAACTAGTAAAGATCTATCTAGGAGAGAAGAGGAATATAGCTTTTATCAAAATGTTCTGAATGCATAGATGAATGTTTTCAAGTTCAACAGTATCCTGTGAAGCTTATTATCTGGATAAATGGTTTCCTAAAAGCTGAGAACTATAAAATATATGGAAGATTGATACAACTTCTTAACACATATGATAAATATTAATAATTAGTAATATTTAATGAGTAGAATATCCACACTAACAATTTGCAAGTTTATTACCACAAAAACTGCATAACAGATATGACATAGAGAAAAATTAAAGCCACAAGAAATTTCTATTCCACAAGAATTAAAGTAGTTAATTTTAAATTATTATTTCTCACATATACTTGCTTCTATTATCACAAGAAATAGCAAAATAATATTTTTTTAAAAAAATTAGTGGTTGTGAAAGATTTTAGGGGCAGTATGATCCACTTAAAAGTGAAAATTTATAAGTGACAATTTTTTTTTAATTATAAAACTAAGAGATCATTCTATGAATTGAACTGCCTAAGATCATAGGATTAGGTGGGGCAAAGTTGAAACTGGGTCTGGTTACCTTTAAATCAAGCCTGTTTGTTCACATCACTACCTAGACTTCACTTCAGCCATGTTTGTGTCTCACTCACTTTTATCATGAGAATGTTACTGAAAGGAAACAAGAGTTAATTGCAAGTTGTTTGTTTTAAAGTATCTAAAGGGACATATGGCATTTTGTTCATATTTTATTGCTAAAGCCCATCTCATGGCCACCCAAACTTCAGAAGGCAGGAAAGGAAATCTTCCTGTGTGCCTAGAAGGAAAGAGAGATATTTGGTGATATATATATATATATATATATATATATATATATATATATAATATATATATATAAAATATTGGCTATATATATATATATATATATAAATAAAATAGCTATTCCCTTGAGCTTTGCAGGGAAAATATTCACTTCATTATACATTCCTTGAATAATGAATATTCATATATCTGTGAAAATGCTACCAGAAGACAGAAGGCTAATGAAATTTGATATCTGATTATACTTAACTGCTTCATGAGATATATTACTAAGCAGATTCTTAAATGGATAACATGTAAAACAGAACAAAACAAATACCCTAGAATTTAAAACCAGATTTTGAAACCCCATATTGATTGGAGGATGTAATTTCTTCAAAAATACACTTATTTATTCATTAGGTAATGCTGCTTCTCCCCTCAATTCAGCTTTGCCCAACTTAGTAACGAAGTCAGTGCAGAAAAACTATACTATAGGTATTTTTTTTCTGTACTACAGGTTTAATTGAAAAACCATCATGGTTTAAAGGAAGTAACTGAAGAAAAAATGAAATGTCCTACCTGTAAAAAAGCTCTAAACATCTGAATGGGGAATATTAAGATTGTCACTTAAAATATTAAATGTTTTCAGGGGAAAAAATACTAGGATAATAAATTGCATCTTCATTGCCTATAATGTATGTGCTATGTTAGCTCATTTAAACATTTATTATTTTTCAGAGGCACCTGGGTGGCTCAACTGGGTAAGCATCTGTCTTTGGCTCAGGTCATGATCCCAGGGTCCAGAGATTGAGGCCTGCATCGGTCTCCTTGCTCAATGGGGAATCTGCTTCTCCCTCTCCCTTTGCCCCTGCTTGTGCTTTCTCTCTCTCTCTCATGCTCTCTCATGCTCTCTCTTTCTCTCTCTTTCTCTCTCTCATAAATAAATAAATAAATAAATTAATAAATAAATAAATAAATAAATAAAATCTTTTTAAAACTTTATTTTTTTTATGTATTGTGTGGCTTATACAAAATTAATATATGAGAACAATCACCTACACAAAGACTAATGACATTATGACACTTTTAAGAATGCAATTTACCCAAGGTCTTAAAAAGCCAACCAACTTAAGTTTTGATGGGGCAGGAAAAGCTTGAGTCAAAACTACTTAGGTTTACATTTTAACTTTTCTATTTTAGCTGGGTAGCAAGCCATGTAATGTCTTTGGCCCTGTTTCCTTTTCTCAGAACTTGGGACACTTATATCCATAGCAAAGAACTGTTGAGGGGATAATTCATTCACTCACTAAACTAAATATTTAAAAAGCCCTCCAAGTGCCATGCATTTTGCTAGGCATTAGGGATACAATGAAGCACAAAGTAGGGAAGAGAGAAACTAAATCCGCAGATTCACCAAACTGGCATATTTTGATAAAGAAGTAGGGTAATTACCGTAAGAGTTATTGAGGAGGCCACTTTAGGTGGGATGATCAGAGAAGGCCTCTCTGAGAAGCTGAGATTGGGAGGATCCCAATGAACCAGGCAAAGCAAAGAGCTTGGAGGAAAGATGAGCTGAGTAGAAGAGATAGTGAGTGCAAGGGGCTAGAGGCTGACCCAGGGACATGGCACAGCTCCTACAGAACATGTAGCACTTACACCTCACCGCTCACCTCCAGCCCCAGCCTACTCACACTCTTGTAGTCATTCTGCTTTGCAGACAAACACTTCACTGGACACGCACTAACAGCTGTAATGAGTTTCAAAGGCCGCAAGCCTTTGGGGAAACTCAGTGTTAGTGTTAATATAATCATTTAAGCCTACGTGCCTGAAACATTTCCAAAGAGGAGCAAAAACGTAATCTTGAATACAGTTACTTAGGTATAGGTAATCTTGGAACAGGTCATAAATTCTAAAACATTCAAATAAAAATGAGTCTGGCACTTGCCTCTCTACAATTTAATTAATAGGTTAATTGTCTATTGTATTAACTTTCCACCAAAAGAAATATTCTAACAATATATTACTTTTAGTCAAAATAATATTCAAGTTTAGTTACTGAATCGCAGAGAGTAGCAGCCAATGTTGCTAAATTACCCAGTATGAGCTAAACAAATATCTTGCTGATAAGTTTGCAGCTTGATGCCCCTTGAGGTCTTTGTATATTTTACATGTCTTGTTAACTTCACTGAAAAATTGCTTTGAGGAAAACAGACAATCACGGACCATCCAAATAAAATCATCTTTAAAGGGTGCAATAACAAAGCTCCATCACTGAGCTCTGCGCAACATTTTGATCAAGCACTCCTGTCAAGAACCAGGTAATAGTCTCCTGATTCAACATACATAAAATTCAAATGTACAAAGACAAACATGTATTCAAGACCAGAAATATTCCAAGTACTATCCTGGTTTACAGGTTTGAGCAGATTCTAAGACATTGTCCAGGAGAAATGCTTCATCACCGTCAGGGCTGAACACTCTGTGAACAGTGGACAAATCCACATCCCATGTTATGACCCTTTGACAAAGATCAATAGGACACTAGACTGAAGTATCCAAGTGTTCCTCATTAAATCATGACGCTTTTATTAACCACAAATGATTGAGATGAGACAAAATATGAAACAAAAAGCATTGCTGTGCTAATTCCTGTTGCTTTAAATTCAATAAAAGTTAAAAATTTTCTTTTATAGTTATCCAGAAAACCATTTTCAGAGATCTTGCCTATATTTGGCTTGACTAGTAAATGAATAAAGCTACGAGCATCAAAATATTATTTTTTTAAGATTTTATTTATTTATTCATGAGAGACACAGAGAGACAGGCAGAGACACAGGCAGAGGGAGAAGCAGGCTCCATGCAGGGAGCCCGATGCGGGACTTGATCCTGGAACCCTGGGATCATGCCCTGAGCCAAAGGCAGACGGTCAACCACTGAGCCACCCAGGGGTCCCACAATCAAAATATTCTTACGTTTGAATTGTTACTCCACCACTTAACGTGAATGTTATATATATATATATATATATATATATATATATATATATATGCATATATATGTATATATACCATGAGTAGACACCTTTCGATGTATGTATCCTGCTTAGTAAAGGTCTTGAAATAATCTTATCATAACTTCTTTGCTCCACTTTTGAAAGTGAAAGCTTAACATCCTTTCTTTGCAATGTGAAAAATAATTCTGGGTGTCAGAGGGTTGGGGAAGAGTAAAGATAAAAGAATGATTTAGGTTTTCCATCATATAAGCCTCCCATTAATTCACTAATTATCTGCTCAGTTTTTTTTTTTCTGTAGCTCTCTTAAAACTATGTTTTACTTCAAATTTAAACATATTTCTTGAATAGCTTAGAAACTACAATGTAGGTTTTCTCACAGTGGATCCCTCAGTGAAAGCCTGTTTCTGCTCATTTCAGCTATTCCTTGGCATTTGTCCAGAAGCCTAAAAAGAAACAGGCTTCCTTTCAGTTCCATCTATCACAGCCACAGAATTATATAATAACATGTCAACATAATGACTTGGAGGCACTGTGAAATCCTACAGTGCCTTCCAAATCTTCCAAGAAAGATGTAGGCTTTTTTAAACAAGTATATTTTGTAGATTCATAATACTTTAAAAATTGAAAATCAATATATGGTGTTATGGTTGAGCATAATATTAAAAGATAGTATCAGGACATTCTTCAACTTATTCAAAAGAAAGTGGCATTTTCCACACTTGCTCATTCTATCTGGGACCATTTCAGCTTTCAAAAATGGGAAGAGTCTGCTTGCAGTCAGAACAAAAGGATGACTGAATGACAATTTAAGTACCTATACAAAAACAGCATTAACTGGCGTGGATTTTTTTTATCAAAAGCTGAATCCCCTTTGCTATGAAAGCTTTCAGATATTTTCTAACACATGATATAAAAAATTTTGCATTCTCTTTTTAAAATAAAAATGTGTTGATTTTTTCACAACCAAAGCCACACATAATTTCCTGACCAAAAATTATAATAACATGTCTTTTCTGAATATGCATGCTTATTGTTATAGAGATTTTAGAAAACAGAAAAGTACGAAGGAGAAAATAAAAAGCATCTATATGTTCACCTTCCAAAGATAACTGCTCTTAATATTCTGGCACATTTTGTTTGGATTTTTAAAAGCTTTTGTTTTGGGGACACCTGCGTGGCTTGGTGGTTGAGCATCTGCCTTTGGCTCAGGGCGTATTCCGAGGGTCCTGGAATCGAGTCCCACATCAGGCTCCCCACAAGGATCCTGCTTATCCCTCTGCCTGTGTCTCTGCCTCTCTTTGTGTGTCTTTCATGAATAAATAAATAATCTTAAAAAATAAAAATAATAATAAAATCTTGTGTTTTGAAAGAGTTTTAGACGTTTAGAAAAGTTGCAAAAATAGTACAGAGAGCTATCTTACATGCTTCACCCAGCTTCCCTTGCTATTAATATGGTTAATAACCATCTTCCAATTACCAAAACTAAGAAATCGACTTGTACAATACAATTAGCTAGACTAGAGAATGAATTCAAATTTTTCTAGTTTTTCTATTAATGTCCTCTGTTCCAAGATCCTTTAGGAACTCATGTTGCATTTAGCTGGCACATTTCCATAATCTCCTTTGACCTATGACATGTGAACATAGTCTTATCTCCTCAAACTCTCACCTACTAATTTTTGTAACCATCAGTGGATCTTACCTTTGATGATTTGTTGGTATTCTAATGGTAGTTTTCTGTTTCATTCATAACTTCTACATTTCTTAACTGGACAACTTTTTAAGGAACGGTTCTCTCTCTCTCTCTCTCTCTCTCTCTCTATATATATATATATACACACACACACGTATATGGAGAGATATATAGATCTATATATATAGATATATATAATATATAGATATATAATATATATAGATCTATGGATCTCTCTACATATATACACACACATATATATGGAGAGATATAGATATATAATATATAGATATATGTAATATATTATATTATATATAATAATATATAGATATATATAGATCTCTCTCTCTCTACATATATATCTCCATATATATGAAGATATATATGTAGAGAGATCTATATATACACACATAGACACACAGACACACACACACACCCCCATTGGGGTTCTTCCCACATCATGGTTGATTTAAAAAACATTTTACATACTATATAATTAATTTTTTTGTTGTTTGTTTCCAAGTAACTTTAATGCATTCAGAGCAAAGCTCATGAATATTTACAGAATACAAAATTGTCATTCTTTGAAGTGTAGAATTCTTCGAGTTTTGACAAATGCACAGTCTTGTATCCATCGCCTCTGTACTGTGAACATACATGTACCCTCAACTCTCAGCCTCCAGAAACAGTTGAGGAGCCTGTGGTGCTCCGCAAAGCAGTTTTGCTTCAAACAAATCAGCAAACGAACAAACAGCATCTCCCTGTTCACTTCTCCCACTTTTCAGTCTCCTCATCACAGGGCTCAGATGCTAGGTTTTGAGGTGTGCCCAGCAAGCCTGAAAACCCCCTTCATCTCTGTGTTCTCCCTGATGAATCCCCTGCAATAAAGTCATTAGCTCTTTACCATGTGTGGTTTTATAGGCATATGCAATCGCTCTCTCCCCACCCCAACTTCCCTCACAGGCCAGATCCCATATTCAAGACTGAAAATATATTTTTGCTCAAATACCTTACTCAGCATGGGTTTCCCTTTGAGCTAGTTCTCATCGGATGGGAATGACCTGCTCCTTTGTAGTTCACAGAGCTGCAGAGAACTGAAGCTTCCCAAAATGCCCTAGAGGCGACTGAAACTTTGAGCGTTAGTCACCAGGCAGCACTGCAGGGACCCTCAGTGGATGTTATCCGAGAAGGACCCTGGTTCAAGTCTGCTGATCAGTGTGGGAGGACTTACGACATGGCTGGCTTTCAGACAGTGGTTAAGATTGTGGAGTCTTTAAGGACTCTGGATTCTCCTGTCCCAGAGTGGGGGCAGTCTTTCATCCCACATGTGAAGGAGTTTGGACATCTGTAGCAACCATGACTGCAAGGAGCCGGGAACTTTTTTGATGTCTGTGAACTATACTTCAAATATCTCTACCACCAAATGGTTCATTGATCCTTTTTTTTTTTTTTTTTTTTATTGGTGTTCAATTTACTAACATACAGAATAACACCCAGTGCCCGTCACCCATTCACTCCCACCCCCCGCCCTCCTCCCCTTCTACCACCCCTAGTTCGTTTCCCAGAGTTAGGAGTCTTTACGTTCTGTCTCCCTTTCGGATATTTCCCACACATTTCTTCTCCCTTCCCTTATTTTCCCTTTCACTATTATTTATATTCCCCAAATGAATCCTTGAGAGTTAAATGAAAAGAGTATCAAATGCCCCTGCTCTTCTTTAGATTCCTGATACTCTTTAATTTTGGAGCCAACTTCCCAGTTTTGAAGTTGAAAAGACTGAAGAACTTGGCCAGTTTACAGCTTCAAAAAAATAAATGAAATGGAGAAGATAAGGCTGTCTTGAGGCAGTACAATAATAGAGAGTCTTCCCACTGAAATGTACAATTGCCTTTAAAAAATTGTTAAGGGCAGATGGGAGAAGAAAAAAGATAAGGACGATGCTGTCTGCCCACTTTTTTTTTTTTTCTAAGGCGAGTGTTGAAGATTTTTCAAGTAAAATAGGAATATTCAATTTTACCTCCTTGTAGGGATTCTTATTTTAGTCTAGTAGGAAATGGTTTTCTACCCACGTGAAAACGCTCTTCTCAGCCAGAGACCAAAGATTGGAGCTAGAAATGCAAGCAGGGGTGGGGCAGAAAGAGCACACATGCTGAATCAATCAGCCAGGATTTGAATCAACCTTCCCTCAATTACCAACGACTTTAAGGGAGTCATTTAATTTCACTGGCTATTTTCCTATCTGTAAAGTAACACAGACCTCACAGTTTGTTATTAAGATCAGATAAAATAATTTGTGCTTAAATGCTTGGCACATAATAGGTTTTCTAGAAATGTTCATTGAACCGGAAAATAACTGGTCGTATATGGTTCAGCATACTTTGCCTTTAAGGCAACTCCAGTGATAGAATTTATGCATATTGGTTTTGCTCCCTGGCTGCTTGGCACCATGGTAAACATTATAACTCAGGAGAAACAAAATTTGTCTCTGATGGGTGGCAGCTCATGTTCTAGAGCTGACCCATTACAGTCAATTGCATATGAATAGGAAGATACACCAATGTCTACTCCAGAATTACTGCCAAAGAATTGATATAGAGAGTGTCACTCTCTGGGTAGGAAAAAATAAAACCATAGCCTGATGCTTCAGAGAAAGCTCTATTTAAAAAAAACAAAGCCTGAGTACTGGGTGTTATACACCAATGATGAATCACTGACCTTTACCTCTGAAACTAATAATACACTATGTTAATTAATTGAATTTAAATTTTTTAAATGTGACAAAAATTAAAAATAAAATTTTAAAAAAACAAAGCCTCTTTTGGGAATTTTCTCGAAGCTATCTTTTTTTTTTTGTTTTTGAAATCACAATTGGACATTTAAAAAAAATTACAGCTGCTGAAAATAGCTCAAAATATAAAAAGGAATTTCCTTTAGTATAGCATTTTTCTGCCCCTTTAAAAGTTAGCTGACTTCATGGAAACTTACCATTTAATTAAAACTTTCTTAGTTAAATCTCATTAGCAACAAACCCATATCATTAATAAAATTTCCTATTTGTTGCCTTAACTAAAATAGGGTGACTATATCGTTTATTATCCAGGCTGAAATGCTTTGGGGAGTAAAAGTAGGCTTTATTAATAATTATGCTGGGACCATAAGGCATATTTAGAGACGGTTTTGGGAAAACCTGGACAGAGGGCTATTCTAACTTTCCAGAAAGGTCAACTAGCCTGATCACAACTGTGATACAAGAAGTGGGGCTGCTTAGAAACACACTGTGAGTCTTCTCCTTGAATTGGAAGATTTGCCTGGAATTTCCATTCTAGCATTAACTGTTATTCTAAGAAAAACTATGTAGACTCAAATTGTCCCCAGATTTCAAAGCTGGAGTAGATTTCTTATATGGATGGCCTAAACTTTGATTTACTTTTGGCTGATGCATTAGAGACAGTATGCCAATTTTGTGATTATTAGATCTGAACCTCATCATATGGCACCCTCCACCCATGTGATGGGACACATTATTTTCAATAGGTCTGAGATTACATGGCTAAAAGACAAATGTGGACTTTCAGATAACATGTGAAGAGAAACAGGGGTGCCCATGTATATATTATATTTTATGGATATTTCTGTTGAAATATTACAGTGTATATAGTTTACATTTGAGTCTATTGGGTTTATCCAGTAGGTGCAGTGGGACTTGTCTTGATACTGTGCAGTATTCTGTCAAATAATTAGCTTAATAACACAATAGCATAAATATCCTCAGTAGTTATTATATGTAACTCACAGTTATTTAAAATGTTCTGCTAAGGGCATTTCCCCTTTTCCAGATTTCAGACAAGGCCTATTTATTCCATCTCTGCCTTACCTTTTTCAAGCTATCTATGTTCACTTTGAAAATTTACTACTTCACTATATCTTCTAATTAAGAGACTACTGGAGACACTAAAAGATTTAAAGAAAAAAAGGGAATGATTGCATTTTTAAAACCCCCAATTAATAAGTTTTTTTCAAAAGCCAGATACTATATAATATTTAACATGTGTCCCCAGTACACTTGTAAATTCCTTCTTCCCTTCTTTTTTATATCACTCATTTTATAATCCAACCAATGTTTTTGAACTATTTTCTATGTGCTAAGCACTATTATCAGAGGACGTGGCAAAAGAAATAAGACATGTGCAGTATCTCAATGGGCTCACTACTTTATTTCTGCTATTTAGAATAAGGTAACAGGGTAAGGATTATGACTATATATTATATATGCTCAGGGTTCAGAATAAAATGTGCAAAATATGCAAATTCTAAGCTTCTTTTGAAGTCTAGCTATTTAAAAGGTCAAAAAAAGTGTTTTCCTCTCCAGAGCTAATAGAGATGTAGGGATATCTGCCAAGCAAAGAGGTTCAATTTGGCCATGTGTTCATTAGCTTCTCCATACACTGCCACTCTACTTAGACAAGAGGAGCTACTTAACGAATGTTCTGAGGGCGGTCAGGCTGAATGAGTGCTTTTCCCAAAGGAAAAATCTCATTTTTCACTGATATTTAATTATTTCTTTTATTTTTTTCTCTATTAAACAAAGGTCTTGATAAATGGTCTTTGCAAAACCCACCTATTTTACCTCCTTTATGAATGTTAGATTATACAATATTTCATTTCAGAGTAAAGTATCTTTAATGCAAATGCTCTTATATAACACCAATTCTGTAGAAGAGATTATGAATTTAGATATTTCATTAACAAAGAACCACTGACTGAGCATGATTACTAATTTATATTCTCCCTGTGAAGACAAAAAAGACTTGCCAAAATTCACCAAATTATTAAATATTTGGGTAAGTATGACTTACCTAAGGTTGATTTAAAATACTATATATTAAATTTCCTGCAGTTCAATGTAAAAATTCAAAGCTCAACTCAAGAGAAGCTGACTAGAACATTTAAAAACAAACTGACATTTCCAAAACTATAAAGAGGCAAGGTCAGAAAGAAACAATATGAAAAATAAATTAAATAATTTATTAATTAAATTAATTTTATTTTATTAATTAAATTAATTAAATTAATTATAAATAATTAAAATAACTCCAAAAATAAAATATAGAAAGATATATTGTATGAGATTCCAGTAACTGATATAAACCAAAGGAAATAGGAAAACATCTCCATAAAGATAGCATAGCCTTAGGAGATTGTCTCAAGTGTTATGATTTGGGTTTTTTCTGCTTTCCAGACCAAAGCAGGTCATAAATGCATCTTTATCCAAAGGGCAAAGTGGCCCGGCATCTATGCCTCCTTCCTGATCACTCATATCCATCAACATTACAACAGACAAATTTATGAGCTGACTTGTTATATTGACAGTTGGAAAGGGACTACCAAGTTACAGTAATTTACAAGGGAGGGGGCATTCTTCGGTGGCACAGGACTTTCTCCAGGGAAGACAGAGCCTTCCTAAAGCTGTTTGATGTTGGAGTCCCTTGTCACCAAATAATCACATATGTCTCCTGAGTTCTGAACAAATTGATAAGTGGGCTCAAGAGTCAGATAGTGATCAAACCATCTACTGAAATTTCATTAAACCTGGATTAGAGCATTCCCTTGGACCCAAGAACAAAAATATGCCTCTAATTCTTTCTCCTAGGCACTCCCAACTCTTCACCCAGTCAGGGACAAATAAATTGGGCAGCAGCGCAGGTTTTCTTCTCTTCAGGAAAGAGGGAGATGGGAGGCTCCAAAAGTGAGCTGAAGAGAAGAATAGAGGGACAGAAAGAGAAGTGACACACGGGCTGGGCATTTGGCACCTTAATTTTGTCTAACATGAACCACTGGTTAGATAAATCACCTTAAAAGGAGCTATTTCTATCTCATCCTTCACAGAGGCTGAAGTCACTGGTGAATGGGGGTGGGGGGAGATGTGAGAAGGAAAGATGGTCAACTTTATGGAGGTTGGGGGGAAAAATGCAGATCCTCTAAACCAAATCTGGTGAGACAAAAACCTCTTCAATTCTTCAATTACATTCATCTAGGTTGTACTTTCTCTATATATACATATATATACACTCTAACTATACACACACTGGAGCCACTTATTCTGGTACAGAATCCTATTTGGCTTCATTATTACTTAAATGTTTCATATGTGGGTTTTCCTTCCCTGATTATGAATTATAAATTCCAAAAGGAAGACAGTACAGTGCAGCAAAAGCATCTGGGCTTTAGGTTCCCAGAGAACTGGGTGCAATTTCCAGTTGTGCACTTTGCCAGGTGTGTGACCTTGGATGAGTCATTTAACTCTGCAGAGGCAAAATCTCCTCATCTATTAAATGGGCCTAACTCCTAGGATGGTTATGTGGCATACAAAAATATGCTTATAAAACATCTACTGAATGTGCATCAGACATACTGACACTCAAATTACACCAGCCGGAGCCGCCCCCCTAACCCCCCCCACCCCCTGCACAGAAGGCATTTGTTATTTCTTTTCAATTCTGTTCATTGTCAAAATTGTCGAATGATTTAATGAATCACAAGCTCCAGATTGCCCTGCCTGGGAGCCACTACTAAGCAGATACTACTTTGGTATGTATGACATAGTATATTTTTAGTGTGTGTATATTCTAGTCTGGTCCATTAGAAATAATCTGCTTTTCAAATCAGATACATTTGTAAAATTATGTCAGCACATTTGCAGTAATTTCTAAGAACAATGGAAGTCTTATTACAAGGGTACAAAGTTTCAGTTATACAAGATGAATACATTCAAGAGATCTAATGTACAGCCTGGTGTCTAGAGTTAATGGTATTGTACTGTTTGCTAATAGGGTAGATCTTGAGTGCTCTCCTGGTAGCTATGGATACAGTGGCTTCTTTGTGGTGACCATTTCACAATGTGTATGTGTATCAAAACCTAAAGCTGTACACATTCAATATAGGAATTTTTTGTTATAACTCAAAAAAACTAAAAAAACAATTAAGTTTACCAATATTTACAGATTTGATGAACCACCAAGAGAGGGATTATGAGGAACTTGAAGTGGAGGTGGTGGGAGTAGTTTGGAGAAAATAGATTATACCTAAACTGAAATGTATCGAAATTGAACGTGTTCATTTTTGGGCAGCCCTGGTGGCGCAGCGGTTTGGCGCAGCTTGAGGCTTGGGGTGTGATCCTGGAGACCCGGGATCGAGTCCCACATCGGGCTCCCTGCATGGAGCCTGCTTCTCCCTCTGTCTGTGTCTCTGCCTTTCTCTCTGTGTCTATGAATAAATAAATAAAATCTTAAAAAAAAAAAAAGAAAGTGTTCATTTTTACGTCAAGAAAATAGATAAAATAAGATGCCATTTTTATGGTCTTCTGTAAAGCAGACAACGTTCTATTAATATGTTCTGGGCAGCGTGTGTCAAATGAGTTTCTCTCAGGAGTAAATTTAGTTGTCCTTTATGGGCAAAGAAATTCTCAATGCAAATACTTATCAATAGCTTGGTTTTTCAAATACTCATGGAATACTGTGATAATTTTGTAAAGGTTTCACAAGTAGAACTCAGTATGTGATAAATTCTATGGAATGAAATATATTAAACTAAAAAAAACACAGCTCTTATCTATGAATAACAGTATTTGTGGTCCTCTAATGAGAGAAAATTCATTAGAGATTGTTAAGGGTTTGTAAACAAACAGAAATCTTGAGTTACTAATAGATCTTTTTTAAAAAAAGGTTTATTTATTTGAGAGAGAGTGCACAAACCTTGGGGGATGGGGGGGGGGTGGAAAGGAAGACTCCATACGCAGCTGAATCCTACCCAGGGCTTGATGCCACCACCCTAACATCATAACCTGAGTGGAAACCAAGAGTCAGAGCCCAACCAACTGAGCCACTCCACATCCAGACTTATGAATAGACTTCCTAATGCAAAATTCAATTCAGCTTTTATTTTAATTTTTTAAAGATTTATTTATTCATGAGAGGCACACAGAGAAAAGCAGAGACACAGGCAGGGAGAAACAGGCTCCCTGCACTGAGCCTGATGTGGGACTCCGTCCGGGGACCCCGGTGGTATAGGAATGAGTTAGGGGCAGACTCTGCTAGGTAGGGAAAGATAAGGGAAAGGCCCAGAGTCAGGCTTTCAGGAATCTATGGGCTCCCATAAACCCCAAGGACACCAAAAGGCCCCAAAGTCAGGTTCCTACCCATCCCAAGAGAACAGAGATAAGACAGTAAAAACAGAAAAAAATAAACCTGGCTCCCTAGTTCCAAAATGTTAGGGAGTATTCCCCCCTTTAATGGCCACTAGGCTCACAGAAACCCCAGAGGTAGAGAAATATTATGGAGGAGATATTAACCAGAGAGAAGGAACACCCTGTTTGTACTCAGGGTATTTACAAAGAAACCTCTTGTTTGTTACAAGTCCACCATGTTTGTTCTAAATATAGACAAGAAATTTATAAATCTGTCTATATTGACAGGAAATTTACCAAGTTCCCTGGTCAGTTCCCTATAAAACACAGGCCATAAAAGCCTTCAGTGGCAACCCTGTCAGGACCCCTCTCAGTTTTGAGAGCTTTCGGGGTATCTCTGCTTAATAAGCCTCTAGCGCATTGCTCACTCTCTGTTGTCCATGAGATTTACTCTCCCTCTCCATGAGACAAGAACCAACCTCTCCCGTATCACTGGGATCATGATCTGAGCCAAAGGCAGATGCTCAACCACTGAGCCACCCAGGCAGCCCTCAATTCAGCTTTTTAAAATAGATAATAAGATCTAACTTCAGTTTCTCCTAAATATATGTATTTCAAACATAAAAAACTTCTCTTGCCATCACCACTGCTACTACTATCATTACTAATACTTTTGCACAATAGAAGTTTTAAATATAAACGAAGCCACATGAAGTTGAAAGTCAGCAGGAAATGGAATGGAAAAAGGGACCTAAAGGGTAAACTTGCATACCTGCGACTGCCTCCTAACTAGCTCTTCTGTTCACTTTCTGCATCAGGTGCAAACGGGCAGCACACTTCTGGAGGACCTACTCTGCTTTCTGTTTCACATTCAGAGAGCATAAATGAAATTAGGTACCTGTCTACATTTACTACTTGTCTAATTTTTCAGGTAAGGTTCTCTTTACACTTAAGCAAACTAAGCATTTTTCTAGGGTGAGTCCTGACTTGATTTCTGAGATACGTTATTTGTCTTGTTTCAAAACAAATTGTACGTACCAAACTAAGCGAAATTAAAATACATTTATTGTTAATTACCTTAGAAAAATTTTGAGGGAATTAACATTAACGAACAAGATACGGAGCCAGTTTCCAGAGGGACCACCTTGGCTGGCTAAGATTCATGTTCCTCCCCCTCTATTTGGTGGGGTGCAAACCTGGTGGCCAAGTTGGTATTGAAGTTGTCGATGACCAGGACTAAAGCCAACAAGTAACCCCAAGTAAACCAATTAGATTATTTCTCCAGTGTGCTAAAATGAGGGTAGGCTCTCCTCCTCCCTCCCTTCCTGCTTCTTTCTCCCTCCCTCCTCAACTCCCCTTGCACACATACACACTTTTTCTCCAGATGGAACATGATCCATGGAACAGTTTCCACCACTTAGATGGAAAAGCAGCAAGGAACACTGGTATGCAAGAGGGAGGGGGAACAGGCAACAAAACAGCAGAATAGGAGGAAAATGTGGGAGAGACAGTCTGGAGTGCATTTTAATTCTCCGCTTCAGTCCTTATGTGTCTTTGGCATTCTTAGGACATTCCCCTTTAATGATTTTCTTTTTAGCTCAAGCTTTTTCAAGTTTCTTTCTCTCACTTGTAATTGAAACAGTCCCAACTAGTATAATCTCCCAGTCAGACCCATTGGCAGGAGATAACAGGGACTGGTTGCCAGTGTTTTGCTCTTACTCAGAGACCAGTATACATAACTGTAGCTTCCCCAGAGAGCCCCAAATTATATCTCTGTGAGTAAATGAACAACAGGGAAGGCTCTGGGATTTGCTTTCTGCTTCAGCTTCTTTAGGAGTCATTGTGGCAGTACTAGATCCTCTGGACCTGCTTTCTTCTGCAGTCAACTCAAGCTTGGCTCATTTATCAAAACTGTCTGGGTTTCAGTTCCCTGCCTGGCTAAAGGTATTTTTGCTACATTGGCTAGAAGAAGGTGGAAAGGAACTAATGGGCAGAAAATTAGGAAAAGTTGAAAAGTGTGGAGAATGAGAGATGTAAGGAAAAAAAATGATAAAAAGAAGGAATGCCAAAACCAGAGACAGTGGGCTTGGTCAGAAATAATGGAAAACAAGTGGACCTAATAAGAAAGGAGAGTGAAATAAATAAATGGAGAGAGTAATACAAAAGACTGCATCTACTGGATAGATAGTAAATTGCATTTTCATTGTTCTTTCCTTTTCTAGTCCCATTGTTTCCTGATTTTCAGTGAAAAGATGTTATTCCTTAATGGCTCTTTAATCTCAGCAGGTGTTCAAATCTTCTCTACCTTTTCTACTTCCTGTAAATATAGCCACCCTAGACTTTCTCTCTAGTCCATGGTTCTCAACTCTGGTTGAACATTATAATCACCTGGGAAATAGTTAAAATTACAGATACCTGGACTCCACATCAGACCACATAAATGAGAATCTTTGGAAGTGTAACCCAGCATTGATACTTTACAGAGCTGCCCAGCTGAACTGAAGACCATTCACATCCTACTTCTGGGATCAGAACTATGTGATAAAAACTCTGATGATGATGGTGATGATAATGATTTTGCCTCAAATTTATTCATCTATTGTCACTCATACATCCCTTATTCTCTGAGATCTTAGAGGAAAATTATCCCATGTCTTTACCAATGCCTCTATGTATACTCCTGATTCCACCACCACTCCATTTCCATTCCATTTCCACTTTGTTACACTATTTGCTTTATTATTATTTCTCTTTCTCATTTCAACTTCTATCTTTTCTGAACCTAAAAACTGCCTCAAACAGCTTCTCATTAAGGAACCCTACTACCTCAGTTCATTGTCTTCACCACCTTTCCAGATTCTTAAATAACGTTTTCATGTTTCAGTTAAGTTTCCCATTCAACTCCAGTGGCACTGGTCCAAGGCCACTGTGACTCTCTGGTGCCCAGATCCCATGCCTTCCCTCAAGTTCTCATTTGGCCCCATCTTCCTGTCCCATTTGAAGTGCTGTTTTCTCTAGTCCCTCTTGATGCTCTGTTCTATCTCTCTTGCCTTTGGTTAACATGTTCTGTCTGCCTCCCTATATCAGTCCCCCAAAGTGTCACCCATCTTTAAACCTCATTTCAAACCTCCCCCTATCCATAAAGCTTTTATGTCATTGAATTTTTACTTCATGGAATTATCCTCTACCACTGTTAACAGTAATCCCTCCCTTTATAATTAATCATTTTAGGTGTTTTTAAGTGCTACCGTAGCAAAACATATCTCCTTTTTTTTTGCAATAAAACATTTTAAAATTTTCATAAAGAAATATCAACACGTCTGGGGGGAACTACTTAGTTGTGAGGAATAAAGAGAGCATAAGGGTCAAAGTTAGTTTCTAGGTGTCTGTGTTGAGCAAATGACCTTTGACAAGGAACATGTTAAAGGAGTGAGAGACAAAAATTATTACATTTTAGAGCAAGCTGTTTGCAAAATGCCTATTGGCCTTTGGTACAAACTCGTAAGCAAGACAAAGACATACATTTTTGCTGGAGTTGGGGCCATGGAAGTAAATCTGTTTTTCTACTAGAAGCATTTAAATTGAGAAGAGGGGAAGGACAGAAGCCAATATTTTAGAATCAAACAAAGGAAAAGATTCCAGGTTTCTATTTAGATAAAAGTCATAGAACGGATAAAATCAAATACTTTGAAATCCTTGATACCTTGTTGTTATATTGCAACTTTCCTTATACTCATCTTGAACACAAAACAAAGGTAATGTACCACAAAAGGAAATTAAATCAATCTAGCAAAAACTGTGTTTTCATGAACTCACTCTTAATTTTTAATCACCCCACCACCACCCTTCGGCTGCCATCAACTCTTTGCTTGTGGCTCTGCCTGCAACACATGGAGTTCTCTATGTCTTCCAACACAACCTAGTATTTCCAAAGTATATGATCCTGTCTTTTAGAACAGTTATTGTCCCTAGAAATACCTAGGGATGACAAGTGGCTGGACCCTGAAGCACCTGCTGAAATATGGTTCCATGTTTGCTAGAGAATTTTTACAAGCTAACAACCACAGCAACTGCTACAGAAAAGCATATAAGAAAACATCATGTGGGGAATAAAATAACCCTCCTGATCAAGTATGATTGCATCTTCTTAGTTTTAAAGTCTTCTCTGATATTTCGTTATCATTCGTCATCATCATCTTGCCCAATACTTTGGAACAGCATGTGTGCCAAGTGCCTTTCCTCCTTACAGCATCTCAATTATGATCATCCTGAAAAGCAGAAACTGAGGTTTGGAACAAATTGCCTGAGGTCATGTAATTAATTATGATATGAGATGATTATCATCACATGTAAACATAACCCAAGAGCTCCACCATCATGACCACTGGAACATCCTCTTGTTTGTGCTACCACCAGAACTTGAGACTTACTAAAAACTCTCTTAACCAACCTCCACTTAACAAATGGATGGATATTCTCCATTTCCCCACTAGCACAGGCTGATACCTACTGCGTGTTGCACAACACAATAAGAATGTCCCTGCACTTCTGCTCCCACAAGTTGTGTGCTCACCAAGAGCCAGTTTGTTTGTTCTCAAAGTTGTTTATGCCATTTGTACATTTCATTTTAATTATGTGACATAAGTAAATATTACCTAAATCAGTGGTATAGAAGGGCTAAAGAAAGGAGGTTGTTGTTTAAGGAAAACAAAATTAAAAACATTTTGAGGATTTTGAAGAAGAAGATGAATTGTTTCATACCGCTATTGAATTAGGTATGGGTAAGACATTAATAAGATTTCTAAAATTTCATTCAGCATTCAAATTGCTTTTCAAGTCTCTAAACTCTTGTTTCATTTTTCTTAAACACTAGAATTGGGCACTAGGCAATGCATATGATTGTGGTTTATGAGGGGGAAAAAGTAGGCTTTCCATTCAGCAGAAACTCATTCAAAGGAAGTATCTTGGCACTACATCAACTGAACATACCTTCATAAGTTTTAAATTTAAATAAAATATTTACACAATACACATATCATTTTTTTATGACTTCCAGCTTTAATTAACTTTTTTTATTACTTGACCAACTGCTGGTCCCATCTACATCAGATAGCAGGATTTCTACCACTCTCTATCATACTTTTCACAACGTATTCTTTGCTAACATGTTTGTCTTCTTACTAGCCTGTGAACTCCTTGATTGTAGCATTAGTGATCTCCCAATTGTTATATATGATTTTGAAATATATGTTTGTACTTAATATTTTAATAAAAAATAAGTCTGATAATCTGATAACTTGTAATAGCATAAAGGTAAAACTAAGCCATTTGTAATCTTGATCCCAAGTAAACTTAGGCATCCAGTCAACACATTCTGTATCTACATGTCAAGAACTGTTACAAATATTACCTAAAACACAGTTGTCCTTCCCTTTTTAAATAATATTTTTCATATATCCTGAAATGGTAATTAACTGGTTTAATCTAACACCCCCCCCACTTCAAATTTTTCTTAGGTGTTACAGGAAGGGGATCTAGTATTTATTATATATCTACAACGTGGTAGAAAAATGGGTGAAATATTTTACATGACATTTCATTGTTATAGCAACACTACATGGTAGAAATTATTATACTCATTTTATGGATGAGAACACTAAAACTCCAAGGAGACAAGTATTGCTCAATGTTACACAGGAAATGAGGATTCAAATCTGAGTTTACAAAAAAAACCAAAAAACAAATATGAGTTTACCTAATTCCAGATTCTACAATCATTCTGAGGCACCAAGGTATTTATGTCACCAAAGAAAAATTATATAATGTGGGAAAATAGCCATAATAATTTGAAGGGAACAGAGTTTTGTACAGCCTACTTGTTACCTGTTTGTTTGTCATTTAAAGATCTCATGCTGCTTTTAAAATAGGTTTCTAAAGGCTAAAGCTTTAAAGAGGAATGCTTTACTTATTCTGAGACTAGAAGTATCTTCATCCACAAATGCTGTGATTGAATAATCCCTGTCTAAAAAAAGAGAGAGTTTAGGTAGATAGGCAGACAGGAAGAGGGAGAGAAGGAAGGAAGGATGTAACTTTCAGGCCATTAATAATGGATATACAATATACAAATGTACATACATATACACATACATATGTCAATATATACATATCAACTTATGTTGCCATTTTCCTAGACCAAATAGTTTGAGCAAGGAAATGTATATTATAGTTAGATATTAGCAGCTGTATGTCTCTGTAAATTATCCACCTGCAGCTCTTTTTAAGTATTTGCTACAAATGTTACATAAAATACATAGAAATTACTGCAAATATGTACCTGATTTCCCAGTATTATAGCCTGCCAGGAACTCCATCTACTCTTCTGTGTCCCGTTGGGTGCACTTGGTTTTGTTTTCAACAGCAGTGCTATGTCCTAATCATGCAATGCTCACAGAACATAAAATAATTTGTGTTGATGAGCAGCCCATCTTTTAACGTCTTGGCAGTTCTCTTTCCTAATGTAACCCTGTGGAACCATTGTGAAAACAACCAATAGCGGGTTCCTGGTTACCCATTTGTATGTGCGTAAGAAGGAGAGACGATTCAGGCTTGGAATAAACTGCCCTTCTCCATGTTTTTCAACAGGTATGGTGCACCAAACCTCCAGGATCATTGCTTCTTTAACAAGGAGAGGGAGAACGTCTTCCTTTCCATTGTAGAAGTTCTAATCATAGAAGTTCTCCTTTGAGAGTGGGTCTAAATATTAGGGATATCTGTTTTTGCCCTGCTCCAATATGCATATTCTATTAGCAACTGGATAACAAAAACATAGTTTAGAAGGGTAAAGTTACAAACCCTTCGGGAGGAAACTGACTTGTATAATGAAAATGCTACCAGGCACTTAACTAAAGCAGCTCTGGCAGGGACAATTATAATATAATTTATCACCAGAAAGCACACTTAGATGCAGAATACATAATCATCTTATCAGTAAGCTGAGAGCAATGGCAAAACTCATTTGAATTAAGAACCAAAAATGTAAGTCTCAAGGAAATTATAAGGTGTCAGGCAATCAGTAAAATTGAGATGAACGCTAACAGTCTTTCAAGAGGTATATTTTAATTTAAGGGGGAAGTGAAGTCTTTATGCAAAGGGTTAAAAAAGTACTATAAGTTTACGAGTTAGAATGGCTTATTAGGGGTGTATATGCACCTGAAACCAAAAATGTTTTATTTTTTTTTCTTTTAGAGAACTATATACTTAAGTATTATAACTATAAAATAATTTTTTCTTGTGTGTCAACTATGCTCAAATAAAAGAATTTTTAAAAATAAAATTATTTCCATTACTGAGAGCCTGAAAGGACATCATCCAGAACCTGAACTGCATTAAAAAACAAAAACAAAAACAAAAAAAAAACTTTGTTCTTTTGCAAGAAAATTGCCCTAGGTAGCGGAGAAAAGAACAGTCTTTTTTGTCCCATCCATTCTCTAGGGAGAACTTAATAATACATGTCCTAGCCCTTGGGGTCTTCCCACCTCTGCTTGGATGCAGCCTTGTGAACTAGGGGTCCCCATGGGCACAGCATGGACAAGTATGCTCTTTCCCTTTTTGTCTTCAACGCAGTTGAGCCAGGATATAATTTCCAAAAGGAACTACTCTAAGAAACGATGCAAAAGTAAACAAAGGAAATGCAAAAACATAAAAATAAAATAAATTCTAAAGTGACAGTGTCCAATCTAGGATATCTAAAAGTGACAAAGAAGCAGTGGTGGCAAAGGAGAAAAAAAACATGAGATGTAAGCTTAACTTGTCTTGATTTAAAGTCTTTGTTTACCTTGCCTTGTACTGGATATGTGTGTTTGGTGATGGCATGTAATCTGCGCACCCTCAATTTCTATTTCAATTTATTTGTCTTAATGTGTAAACTGTGATTAGTAATTCCCACTTTACAGGGCAGCTAAAGAATTAAAGTTCTGGATGCCAACTTTTCTGTAAACTCCTAAGCATAATCAAATAAATGTAAGGCTTTTTTTTTTTTTTTTTTTTCCCTCTTGAAGCAGTTTTGATCTGGAAAACTATGTTATACACTCTGTGGTTGGCATGGCCCTTCAGGGATGTAGAGCTTCCTTACTGTTAGTTTAAAACTCCTAAATAGACTTAATCTCTGCGACCTCTCATGATCCCGGCCATGACTCACAGTAATAAATTAAAAAAATAAAAAGTCTTACTTAGTCCAGTAGCCTCGTACCTTCTAAAGGCATTCTCCACCTTAAGATCTTCCTTCCCCCTCTCTATCCAATTTTCAATTTCTCCCCTAGGTGAGCCTTTAATGTTCACTTCATTTGAATAGTCCTGACGTCAGGCTCATATGTAACCCACTGAAGCCACTCCCTCCCTGGATTAATTTTTCTAGTTCTACACACAGCTAAAAATCTCTTCCTCTCTCCTCTCCCATTCTTCCTGTAAGGGGTGTTCTTGTTAAATAGGTGTGTTTCCCAATATTGCAATAACTTAAACATTTAAAAAGAATCCTATGCATGCATATATTCACTCCTTTGTATTGCCTTAGATCCTTCCTGTGAAAAAAGCTGTGCACCTTAGTCCTCACACAAATCACTGCCATGGACAACCCAAGGCATCATTCAGGGCACAAAGACCTGCTGAGAGAGACACCCTCACCCTCACCACTGGGATTCAGGGGGTTTGCCTATGACTGAGCCAGAGCAGGAGAACCAAGAAAAAAATTCTTTTAGTCCTGGTCTTGCTCCAGGTATAAGGCAACGATGATGGCTTACCGCAGAGTGAGAAGCAGCCATGCAGAGAGGGACCCTCAATGAAGTCCAATAAATTCAGGCCCTTTTGTATCTGAAGGTGGAGGAGAACCTGCAAGACTCTCCAGCACCCCCTCTTATATTAAGTATGCCTTTTACACACAATGACCAGCATTCAATTTAAAAAGTTAAATATACATGAAAAAAAAAAAGAAGAAGAAAATACATCATCCAGAGTGAACAGTCAATAAACGAAAACCCAAGCATGGCACAGATGTAAATGTGATCAGACCGAGACTTTAAAATAACTATTACTATAGACCTCCAGCAGCAGAACATCAATAGCTCTCTAGCTATGCCAGCAGTGCTTCTCAAAGTCTACCTGGAAGATGGTCACCAGCTGCATCTCGTGGGAGCTTATTGGAAATGTAGCTTTGGGGCCCCATACTGGACCTACAGAATCCTGGAAGGGGGCCAGCAATTTGTGTTTTAACAAGTCTGTCAGGTGATTGTTATACCTTCTAAAACTTATGAACCACTCCACTAAAGAAATTGAATTCACTACCATCTATAAACACGAGACTCAACATAGCAATACAACATAAACATTTTTAGAAAATAAAGGAAAGTAGGACAGTTTCGAACTCATTTAGGAGGCCAGCATAACACTGATACCAACCTGATGAAGACATTACAAGGAAAGAAAACTATAGACCAATATCCCTAATGAACTCATATATTAAAAATTTCAAAAAAATATTAGATAAATTAATCTAATAATATATAAAATGGAAATACATCATGACCAATGAGATTTATTCCAGGAATGCCAACTTGGATTGACAATAGAAAATCAACCATGCAATTCACACTAACAAAACAAAAGAGAAATATCATATGGTCCATTTAATAGATGCAGACAAAGCATTTGACAAACTCAACATCATTAATGTTAAGAATTTCCCATCAGAGTAGGAGCAGAAGAAAAAAAATCCTAAATCTGATCAAAGGAGTCCACAAAAACAACCGCTAACTTCCTACTAAACGTGAAACACTATGCATAAAGCTTTCAGAACAGTGCCTGGTACAAAGTATGCACTAAAAAGGTTTTTCAAAAAAAATTACACAAATTTTTAATTTCTCTCTTCAGAAATGCTACAAGTAACTAAATCTTGTGAAAATTTATGATACAATATTAACTTTAATCCTAGCAGAAAAGAGATGTTCAACAGATGTTCTTTTACATTTTCCCTTGGATCTCTACATTTTTTAAAGAGATTTATTTATATTTAGTTTTGAAATTTAATGATCTTATATATACTTCAGTACAGAAAAAGAAAGATTTTGAGTCATAAAATTAATTTTAAATACTATTTTTTTCCTGTCCAAAGAATGGATAATGCCTTTGTATTTTCGTAGACTGAAAAACTGAAGCAAAAGTACAAGTTTCTAATGGTATGTGTGTATGCATGTGTGTGTGTTTCTGAGAGAATGTGAGTATATATATCTGACCTGTCTGTACATCGGGGTCCTTTTCTGTCTTACATTATGTGTCCATCTGCATGAGATCCAGACTTTGCTTGCAAGCACCACGTATTACCAAGCATATACATCTAGGTGTGGCTCTGTGGTTCCAGTTGGACCTCTGTGTCTCAGTAATGTTTCCCAATTCAGACCTTAAAAATAAAAAAAAAAACATTTATAGAAGTACAGTATTTCTCTACCTCTCTTTAGGTTTCTGAAGGATAAGAGGTTTTCTTCCTTAAAAGCTGCTTTAAGAGATATGAACTACTCCTAACTCCTTAAGTTCTCCAAACTCCCATTCTCCTGTCAGAAAGAAAAAGCCCCACCTTTAGCCATAATAATTCATATCCTCACTACAGTCTTGTGATATGATGCCAAAATTATCATCATTCTATAAATTAGGACACTGAGTCAAAGTGAGATTCAGCGATTTAAAGTGCTGTATTCAGTAAGTGGCAGAGCTAAGTTTTGAACCCAGGTAGATTGGTTCTGGACTTCAGTTCTTACTGCATATATTGCCACTCATATTATTCATTTGCTTAATGCCGTCATTAAGCTGTAGGATTCATAAAGCCACAACTAGTTACCTTGCTCACAGGGCTTTGCACATATAAATATCTAAGAAATAGATAGATGTTGAATGAATGAACCCTATCAGGTAGCTATTCTTTTCCCTGATCTATGGATAAGGAAATACAGATTAAAGAAGCCAAAGTAGTTTACTCAGAATCAAACAAATAGACAGTACATCTAAGATTGAACCTAGACCGTAGACTGAATCTCTTTTTCATTGCTCTTAAAGCACACCATACTAACTCTTTAGATATCTGGACATCTCCAGAAAATTTATAGACAGTAAAAAAGCACTGGAGAGAATTTGACTCCTTGAGGGATTGCATATGAAATCACTTTGGGCATAAAGCCTTTATAAAAGGAGGGACTCAACATCACTTACTGGAGGTGACAATAGCCTTGAGGTACTTGATAATGATGGTGACTATGATGCTGATGATGACTCCTATGATGAAGAATTAGAAACAAAAAAAAAGGAGGCCAATGTTTTATTCCTAGGACATAATGTTGTTTACCTCACTTATGCAAACTTTGATGTGTCCTGTAAAATAGATCTGCTATTTAATGGTCAGACACTACCTGGGCAAGTAAAAAAAAAAAAATCATGTAGTTCAGTAATAAAACATCAGATATTGATTCAGTACTGTTATTAAGACAACACTGAACCATCTAGTTCACAATCTTGTTTATTTAAAAAGTTGTTTTAAGCTTTTTACTTCTAACTGCATCTTTGACACTATATAAAATGTGTTTAAACAGGAAAATGCTAAAATGAATGTAAGTTAAGTTAGACAGACTGGATGGAAAGATATCTATCCAATCAAAATAAAAAATATAAAGGAAGTAAAGCAGATTTGCTTTTATTCTCTACAGATTCAGAGGTAAAAGTGGAAAAATTCACATTTTAGCAGATAACTAATTATTAGTCTTAGTAGGAGCAGACTTCTTGTCAACAGCAACAAAGTCAGAAAGCCATTATGTTAACAGCGATGTTCAGTATAGTCCTATCCTGTTATATCCAATTGTTTTCTCAAAGAAAAAAACTAAAAAGGAATTGGAAAAGCAGCAGTTTACTACCATTCAGGGTCAGCTGCAGGCATAGCCACAGGGTCTGTCCATGTAAATAATGGTCTGTTGCTGTCCAGACAAGCTGATGAGTCATTCCCAGACTTGCCCTCTGGACAGAATCGTAATTACTGGAAAATTTCACAATTTTCTGCCGCATGATGTGAATAATAAGAAAGCACAAATGTATGTTTAATGAACAAATAAAACATTTGTTTTGTTGTTTTGAGTGACCTAATCTAATGCTTCAATCTTTTGATCAATAAAAGACTAAAATACCTTCCACTAACTCTAAAAGTAGCCAGAAAAGGAAAGGGCATCAGTAAGACATGTGACAACAACTTGTGAGTAAAAAACAAACCAAAGTGTATTGTCCTTCCTTGTATGCCTTCTTTCCTTCCTCACTTCCCTTACTCATTCATCCATTCAACAAATATGTTTGGAGCACCTATTATGAGCAATGCTGAGAGTATGGCTATGCATGCTGTGAGTCCAGCACCCTTGAGAAAGGAAGATGCTACATTGAAATTTGGTAGCATATGGTGGATCACATTAGAAGGAATGATAAGCAGTTGAAACAACTGTGGTAAATGAGATTTGATCTTGATCTAGAAGTTCTAGAAGAAGATCAAGATCTTCTAGCTGGGGTAATGAGATAAAGTGTCTGAGATCCTTCCTGATTCTTAGGATCCTTGATCTAGTTACAACTCCTTTTTAAAAAAATATAATAGCCTTCTGTTTTTATTTAACTTTCCTTTGAACCAGAATGTTTGTATTCCATTAGCCAACATTTCAATAACACTCCCATCTCACTCTAAATGTACATATGTTCCTACATGTTGATATCACTGGTTTTATAAAATACCAGTCCTGGATAAACTCTCTGATTGATTGTCTCATGTATTCCTTGTTGGCGTTCCAATAACTATTTTTCATCTTACTCTGTAGTCACATTATTCAGCTATGACTATTTTAAACCTTTTTTAAATTCTGAAACTCTCATCTCTGCTACTTTCCACTTCTTTCTTGATGTCAGCATGTGATGGTACCTACTATCTCAGAGAGAAAATAGATGCCAGCAGTTGGGCCTTTCCTCAACCTCAAAATCACCATGTTCCTTTTCTCTTCATCCATCTGCACCCTCTCTCTTTATGCAAGAGAGGAGGTGGTCCTCCTTCCTGTAAAATTCAAAATCTCCCAGCTATGATTTGTAGCCTCTCCTCTCCCACCTTCTCAGAAACTTTAGAAAATCAAATATTTTTTATCTTGCAATATTTTCTGATTTTCTCTTTAAACTTGAATATTTGCAATTGCTTTTAAGCTCTTTCAAGCCTGTCCTAAAGAAAAAATTAAAATGTTTACCTGACCCTTCATTCCCCTTCAGCAACAACAAACTTCTCAAAAACATTGTGAGTATTTTACTGGTTCTAGTTCCTTATTTCCTGATCATAGAAGCCACCTTCTATGTGGCTTACCCTTCATCTTTCCACCAAACCAGCTTTTGTCAAGGTCCCTGGCAGCCTCCATGTCACTAAGTGCAATTATCTTTTTTAAGTTTTAAATTTTCATCTTATTTGATTTCTTAGCATTTGACAATGCGGAACGCTGTCTCCTTCTTGAGACATTTTCTTCTATTGATGTGTCACATCATACTCCCCTAGCTTTTCTCCTATATTTGTCCATAGCTTCTTGGTGTCTTTGGTATGCTCTTTCTCTTCTACCTAGGAGGTAACTGATAGCCATCCTCCCTCCAGGCCAGGCCCAGGTTGCCTTCTGCTTTTATGTCTCTCCCTAAGCAACTCCATAGTTTTAATTAGCATCTTTGTCACTATTATACATAAATATTGTGTATCTCCTAAGATGTCCCTCAACTGCCTCCTTCTTATTCTTTCTTGTTCAGCACCCCACCTAGACCTCGGCATACTTCTCTTGCATGGTGAATACTGAGATTGTTTAATTTAGGCGTTAAAGTTTGAGTAGACTTTCAGGAGGTGATGTATAGAAGCAGAAAAAATTATCCCAGATACTGAAAATGGCAAAAAAAAAAAAAAAAAAAAAAGGAAAAATCATAAGAATAAAAGATCAAAGTGAATTTCAGAACTACTTGAAGTAAGCTACTTGAATGAGCATAAGCTTTACAAATAGGTTGAGCCTGGGTCATGGAGGCAGCCAGGCCCCACCCAACCAATAATAGTAATCCCATGACAGTTTTCAACAAGGGATAAATGGTATCAAAACGAGTGCTTTAAGATGACAAACCTCACTCAGGTCCTTACGCAAGGTGGCTCTATGGAAAGAAACAACAGAAGCCAGAACATGAAGTTGGAGTACAACTATTTTAGGCTTTCTGTGTTAAGGTAATAAAGACCTTAATCAAGTTGCCAATGAGAGCTAGAAGAAAGAATGAGCTAGAAAACATAGTGAAAGACAGAAACTAAATTTGATGTGCAGGATATGCAGCAGATGAAATTCAGGCTAAAAAGTCTCATGAAGGTTGAAAGTAATTGAAAAAAAAAGAGTCACTCTTCAGTGTTCAGAAGAGGATTTGAAAATGTGAAAACAGCATCTAGGAAAGAAGCCTGGGGTGTTCATATTTATTTAAAAGTCACACTCAAAGAGATGATAACTGAATTTTCGAGGTTGAGTTTTCCAAAGAGGAGGGTATAGAAAAAGGGATGAGAAGAAGGTTGAGGATGAGACTTTAGAAGGTATATAAAATGTTAAGGAAGGAAAAAAAATGTCAAGGAAGGAAATAAAAAAGGACAAGTGAAGAAGAAATTTAATTTGTGCAGGGCCAGAGAAGCCAAGGAAAGGAAGCATGTCAAGAATGTTCTGAGACGCCAAGGGGGAGAGAAAAGCACTTGGCAAGTTCTGAGTGTTTTCAATCTTTGCAAAAGGATTAAGAAGAGTTTGATAAAAACAGCCCAGTCTTTGAGGAAATGTTGCGGTTAAAGGGGGAAAAAAAGTTGTGTTAGTTTAAGGAGGGAGTAGAATTGCTGAAAAGTTGATATTTTTGCTTATTTTAGGCAAAGGAAAAGCTGTATTTATACAGTGTGGAAGGACAATTATTGGAAAGAGGAGACATAACATGGTAAGGAAATGATGAGGTAAAAAACCATTTTCAGGATAGAAGAAACTGAGGGAATTTAAGGAACAGTGGAAGATAATTTCCAGAAAAAAGGAAGGACACCTTGTCCTTCTAACCATTGCTGAAAATAGATCAGTTGTGAGGACCTGAGAATGATGTGCTTGGAAGTCTATTCAAAATGGATGAGATCAAGTTTTAAGGCACTGTTGGAGAAGAAAGATAAGGAAGAAATCGGATCACCCGCAGTCATTCATCTCCTAAAGTGGCCATGTACAAAATAGAAAAGAGGGACTGCCAAGATAGTCTTCTAACATTTTTTTTTGAAAAGTGATTAATGATAAGTTTTGCCCAAATAATTGTTGTATCTGTTATATTTAGAAAAGTCTAAACCTGAGAAAGCAAATGGGTTTAATCTGTCATGTCAACTCCAATTGATTAGTAAGCCTGCAGTGCTATTGAAAAGGACTATGAGACCTGTTCTAGCTCAGCAGGAGAGTACCCCATGATTGATCAGCCATGTCTACTTTGGGCCAAGCATAGAGGGTTGATGTATTTGCTAACCTGGAACCATACCTATAAGTTATTTAGTCCAATTTTCTGATATACAGATCAGAAGCAAGACAGCATTTAGATATTCATCACAGATTTATATAAAAGTAGAAATGTCAGGCAAAGCCATCCTACTTTAAGATTCCTTAGCCGAGAGATTTGGATTTTGGAACTCAAATTTTTTTGAAACGTACAGAATTCAAACAGAAATGGCAGACCCCTCTTATTTCTCTAAACTGTCTTCAGATTTCATATTCACTCCTTCCTTTTAAGTTAATCTGGGACTGGTGTGGAAACACATTTGAACTTTACATTAAAGAAAGTATGACCAAAATTTGCACCACTATCCAAGATTGATTATCTGTCCAAGATTAGTTATCTGATTTCTTTTTCCTAGTGGAAAGAAACACTATTCTGCATCAAAAAGCTTTCAAAATGTACTCTTTTTAGTGGGAGGGAGAGAGAGGATGGTAGGAAGGGGGGAGAGGAATAGTAACTCTGTAGCTACAGAAGTGGCAGGGTAGTGTGACAGCCATGGCAAAACATGTTCTATAGTATCAGCCCCTGTCAAAGATGCAAATGTTGGCCAGGGACATGGGAAGTAGGGTGTGGCTGGGGGGCACTCCTCTTCGTTAGCTTCAATGCCTCAATTTAAACTGGATATAGAAATTAGCTATAGCAAAGCAAATCACGGGATCCCTGGGTGGCGCAGCGGGGATCCCTGGGTGGCGCAGTGGTTTAGCGCCTGCCTTTGGCCCAGGGCGCGATCCTGGAGATCCAGGATCAAATCCCACGTCAGGCTCCCGGTGCATGGAGCCTGCTTCTCCCTCTGCCTGTGTCTCTGCCTCTCTCTCTCTCATTCTGTGCCTATCATAAATAAATAAAAATTAAAAAAAAAACCCTTTGAAAAGCAAATCAGAAGGTCCATCATTTCATTAAAATCATTTTTACTAAGAATATTGATATGTTTCTTGAGTATAATTAACTTTTTGATTAACATTGCTGAAACTACTTTCTATATTTAATAGTTGCATTCTTATTCCTATACTTGTGTTATAAAATTCCTCTGCTATTATGTAGTGCATTGTTCATGTGAAGCTGTTTTGAAAGGAAACACAGCTCTGTCTTGATAAATATCAGGAAACTACCAGATGTTTCCTACTGTCTAAGCCAAATCAGTCAACAGTAGGATCATGCTTTCACGGACATAGTGGTGAACTATACACCACCCATAGCCACCCTATAATACAGAGTCCAGTACTTTAGCACTCAGCAGAATGTACAACTTAAAAAGTTAGAAAACCAAACCAAACCAAACCAAACCAAAACAAAAAACAAAATAACAAAAAAACCCTCCGAAACCCAAAACAAAACATGAGGAACATCATTCTAATATTATTTTACCTTTCTTAGCAAAAGAGAACGCAGTAGTCGTATTCAAATTTTTAATCCAAAAAAGGAATAGACTTGCTTTCTGATATCATGTAACAGTTCCATAAATAGAATTTATATTTTTCCTCTTCTGAAAGTAGAAAGTTCGTTAAGAGATAAGACAGAGAAAAAGTTAACTTGTTGTTAAAGAATAATATATTAAGAAAGGCTAGTGGCTAAGCAAGTTTCTTATTTGAATAACCCAGAGCTAGTTGTAGTTCTTTTGCTGAGCTTGCATACTGATGTGGATGCCACCTAGACAGGGGTAAGGTGGGGAGGGAAGACAAGTTTTCAGACTGAGCAAAAAGCATCTGCAAAAATTGGGATGCAAAGAACTTAAGGCATACCTAGCTATCAGCCAGCAGTCCCCTGGATAGGTATATGCAGAACAAAGGGGGAGGGGGCGTGGTAGATTCAAAATATTTGGTGTGGAACCTTGAGGACAAGCTAAGTCATCTGTGCCTACATCCTCAAACAGGCAAAATAAGGCCATGAGAGGTTTGTGAAAGAAGTATATTATAGGATTGTTGATGAGATTGTTCATGAAGAGGGGTAAAGAGAAAAGTTTGAAGGGTAGAGGTCATGGCATGTCTTTGTATGAGAGCCTGGAAAGAATGGCTATCACAGAGTGGAAAAGCTCCAAGAGGCAGAAGCAGGCAGAGAAGCAATACGGATGAAGTTTCAAAGTCAAAGGATGATAGGGCTTTGAGGAGAAAGCAGCTTCCAATGATAGAGAAGGTCACCAGTGAATGAGAATTTAAATACACTGGATTTGCCAGTCATGTGGAGAAAGTCAGTAGTGAGAATGGAAGTGGGATTGCAAGATTTCAAAGAATGAGTAATTAGTAAGAGAAAGTCAGGCAAATGACACAGGCAATGCTCTCAGCAGTGGAAACTGAATAAAAGCATGGAGGGTATTGCTTGCACAGGAAGCAGAACAAGGGGAAGTTTCTCCTTTTGTTTTATAATTGTTAGGGTGATCATTGATTTGGGTGGAAGGAGCAGTTACATTTTTAGACAGAAAAGAGGAAGCCCACTGAGGGTGAGAATTAGAAAACTAAGGAAACCAGCATAACTTAGAGACTTAAATCCCAGGAGACCAGGGATACAAGAGCTCAAAAAGATAGGCTTAACAAAAACAACAACAACAAAAAAGGAAAATGCTTGCTTGTCCATCAGAAAAGAGAGGGGCCAAGAAGAAAAATGAACGTTTTGAGACATTCTCCTATAGGAAGTAGGAAAAGTAGGAGAGTGCACATGTGATGCTCTCAAGCTTTTCTACTGAGTAATAGGGTAGGACACCTGCTGGACTCTTGTAAGAGAAGGGAGAGACTTGGTGCCGACATGGTGGAGAACTCAAACAGCAAGTAACAGAATCCCAGTGCAGCAAAGGGCCATCCAAGATTTGTCAGGTTTTCTCCATACTAGCCAACATCCTGAAAGTAGAAGAAACTTCAGACTATGTGGTGGAGAGATGGATTTTCACTAGAAATTAACTGGCATTTGGGGGTGAAATAGAGCAGGAAAATAGGGGATACGGAGGAGACACGCAAGAGGAGGACTGGATAGCAAGGACTGCGGAGAAGGATGGCAGGAAGGTGAGACCAGAGACAGCGGACACTCAACTTCAGGTAGGCTCTTCTTTTATCTTGGAACTTCCTCTTTGCTGAAGTCGTGAATTATATTTGCTACCCCCCAAGCACAGCTGTGGGGACATGAAAAGACTAAGAGAAGAACATAGTGGCAGGAGGTGTAATTCAAGTGGGCTGGGTGGATGAGTGGGGTGGGATTCAGAACGGGAGAAAGCCAGCCTCAGGGATTCACATCCCTGGGCCTGGGCTTCCTGCAGGACTCCACACAGGAGAGCTGAGAGAGATCTGCCAGTCTTAAAGGATGGTGTGAAATTATCTGACATTGGAGTGTTACAAGAATGGTGTTAAGTGGCTGACTGCCCGAGCCAGTGTGCACAGGGGAAGGACATTCAGACTGGGGGGCAAATGGGGGAAAGTAAAGGGACTACGAAAGGAGGGTGTGGACAAGCCTCCAGATTTCTAGAAAGAAGAGGATGAGATGAAGCCCCAGAAAATTCACCAGTTTGGGATGGAAGATGAATGCATTTTAAGGTAAACTCATGCTGACAGAGGGAAAGTGGAAGAGAAGGGAGTAGAAGCCGAGTGGCCACCGCACTCGGGGATACGCGGGGACCATGCGGGTATTATGATATTTAAGTTGGTAATTTATCAGAAAGCAGGATGTGGTTGTCGTCAGATTCTATATTCCATCCCAGGTGCTGTTCTCCCTGAAAGAGGGTCAGGGTCCAGGCCTGAGATGCCTTTGACCTCTGGCTCAGATGATTGATGAAAAAAATCCTGGTTTAAATAAATCATCTAAGAGCACCAGGGGTCAGGCCCCTGACAATTTACCAGGCTTAGAATAAGAAGAGGAGGAGGGTGAAGTGCATCAGTATTCAGCCTGCGGGGCCAGCCTGGGAATTAGAGGAGGTGATGACCTCCCACCCTCCATGCTCTTTTCTACTCCCACAGCCCCCTGCCACACACCCTCCTCATCTCCCTGTTGTCCCTCCCCTGACCCCCGATTTTTAAGATCCTGTTACAGATCCCAGGAAGTGCAGGACACACTGGCTTTGGGAGAACTACAAATGATTAAAACATAAGATTCATTCGCAGTTCCTTGGTAACCTGGGAAATCTGAATTAAAACAAGAACATTATCTTTTAGATGGCTTCAAAGGGTCTGAGAAAGGAGCTCAGAATATTTTCTGTGATCGCCAAAAGGGCATCATAATAGAATATGGCACAAAGAAATATTTCACAAAGTGAACATAAGCGTGTAATGAAGGACCTCACTCACCCAGCACCGAAAACATTACCAGCATCCCAGAAGCTCCCTCCTGCTTGCCCACAGTCCTACTGTATACCTAGGAGCAACCATAATCTTGACTTCTTACACCATAGGTTACTTTTACATTAAAAAATTCACTGCCAAAAAGCAGAAAAGAGAAGAAAAGATTTGCAACTTTCTCATCATTAAGGAGCCCCAAATCAAAACAACAACACAAAAATAAAAAAGTAGAAAGTTCACTGTCATTTTGTTCACATTTTTAATACTCTCTGGGCAGAGCTCCAGATAGAAATTACTAATATCTCAAATGGGTGATATGCCAACAAAAATACTAGTACTTTATAATACATTAAAATAGCCCTGTATAATGGAATGTGAAAATCAGCATTGTAACACTTGGGTAAAGGAGATGAGAAATTCTAAATTTGAAGTGTTAAAAGGGTCATTGCCTTAGAAATTGACAGGTGAGGGAGACGGGTGGAGTCGAGGTCTCTGATGTCATCAAGGAAAAAGCAAGAACGGCAGGTAACTAATTGCATTTGAGAGGATGGCAAAATTGATCAGCCTGAACTATAAACATTAAGTGGAGGCAATAAAATGGTGGTCAGGATATGGCAGTGGAGGCCCCTGAACCCATGAAAGAAAATCAGTGGAGGAAGCAGCAGCCTCTTGGACTGATTGGGATAATAGGAAAAGCTAATGGAAGGAGATAATTAGGAGCATGGGTCAATTTGATTACTGTGGACTGGGGAGTGGGGGGACAGGGCACAGAAGAAGGTACACAGGGCTTGTGCTCCGAGTCATTGGGATGTCCTCAATATAGTGAGACAGTACCTGGTCTAAACTAAAGAGGCCCAATGCCCTTCTTCATATGGGTTATGTAGCAGTCTCCTTCTTAAGGTGACACACTTGAGATTAAAATAGACTGCCTTGCCATGGAGGGAGGGTGTTGAACACATATACACAACACATATTAAATTGAATTTCAGAAGGTTAACTGACTCCAAAAACTTATTCACATATATCCATGCATACTATAGGTTAAGACTTTTGATTTAAGAAAAATGTGTGCTTGAAGAAAGAGCTCACCAACTGAGGATATTTATTTAAACAAAGGAAAGTCAGAAGTCCTGACTTAGAGATATGACCTTGGGAAACTCCTTGACCTCAGGGTCTTAATTTTGTCATCTCTAGGATGAAAATAAGTACGAGGTCTTTAGGTATTCTGAGGCCAGTTTTAATGTTGAAGTGGGGGGAGGGGGGAGGAAGGTTTCCCACACGAAACCAGGCAATTCTTGGAAGTCAGCTCGGTGTGTCGGAATTCAACTCAATTCTGACACTATCCATCTGAGATAGCCTCAGATCTCACAGGTTAAGGGTTCACTAGATTTGTGTCCCCCACCTCCCCCAACCTCAGATGCCAGCTGCAAGACCAGATTGTTACCTATACTTTTGACGGACTGGCTATAAATCAGAAGTTCCCATGTCCCCCTCCTTGGGTTTGATTAATTTGCTATAGAGGCTCACAGAACTCCTTATTATAAAAGGATATAACTTAGGTATAGCAAGGTGGAAGAGATGCATACAGCAAGGCACGAGGAAAGGCTGCAGAGCTTCCATGTTCTTTCCTAGCATACCGCAGTCCCTAAATTTCCACTGGTGCACCAACCCAGAAGCTCTCCACTCTGTCCTTTTGATTTTTTATGAAGCCTTCGTTATTTAGGCACCACTGAATCATTGGCTTTTGGCAACTGATTCAACCTCTAGTCGCTCTCTTCTCCCCTCCCCCAGGTCGGGGAGTAGGGCTGAAAGTTCCAATCCTCTAATCACAGGGTTGGTTCTCCTGGCAACCAGCCCCCATCCTTTGGTGTTTTCCAAAAGTTACCTCATTAACATAGCAACGGACACCTTTGTTGCTCTCATCACACAGGAAATGCCGAGAGTTTTAGGAGCTCTGCCAGTAGGAGAGGAAGCTCAAATACATATTTACTTATAAAATCACAATATCCCCTGGGGTTTAATACTTATACGGTCTCCTGATGAAGTTTTGGAGTTAGGTGACCTATCATGGGGTGAGGTCCGGAGCCAATGACCAAGAAAGAATTCTTGAGACATCTTTGGTGCAAAAAGATGGTTTTATTAAAGCACAGGGACAGGAGCTTTGGGCAGGAAGAGCTGCTGCCCGGGGCCTGTGAGGGGTGGCTGATTATATACCTGGAGTTGGGAGGGGTTTAAGGATAGCATACTCTCTAAGGAATCTTGGAAGTGAGGTTTCCAGGACCTTGAGGAGCCTAGCTATTATTGGGAAAAGGTCACTTACCACCGTCTAATAAAATCTGAGTCATGAGACCCTTCAGATGTATATCAGTGGGCCGTATGCTTGGGGATGATTGCCAACATGTATTTTGGGGGGTAGAGATAAAGGAAATTTCTAAAGGAATTTTTATATATTACAGTAGACTTACTCCTGGGGGGTCAGGCTAAGATTGCCTTCTGTCCTTAGCAAAGTATGAACATCAAGACAGTTGAGTCTGTAGAGGAATATCACTCTCTTTGCTTTAAGGACTTGTCAATGTGCTTTGTCCTCACCCGGTCCTCTGTTCTCACTTCATCTCCCTCTCAGGATCAAATGAAATAATGTCTTAGTGCAAGGAAAGTATCAAAAGACCATACAAGTAGATGACACTATTAATATTATTACTTGTTGGCTTATTCATCCCAAGAATCTAGCTTTTCCTAGAATATTGAATACATGAGGAGCAGGAAAACAACTTTTTTCCTCCCACTGGTGAGTAAATGGTGTATCTCCCCATCTCTGCTCTGGTATCAGGATTGGAAAAGAAATAAAATACATTTCAAAAGGAAGGAAATAAATTTTGAAAGGGAGATTTCCTTTAGATTCTCTAAGTGGCCTAAATTATGAATTAGATGGTTAGAAGAGTCTTTTTGACTTCAGATTTCAAAGCATTATAAATTATACTAATAGTAATTTTACAATGCCCATTTTTCAATTGCTTCTCTTCAGATTTCATTTTCTGGGTATCCTTACCCTAAATGCCTGAGGGGGAAAAAGGAAAATTCGGGTTCCATTGTGTAGTAAATAGCAGAGAAACACTGTTAGAGAAAGTATTATAGCAAAAATCTATTTGAGCAAAGTCCAACCAAATACCCCAGTCAGCTGCAATTTTGGCTTAACTCAGTTTTTTTTCTTTTTTAATAAAGATAGATAGATAGATTGATTGATTGATTTATTATAGACAGAGAGAGAGAGAGGCAGAGACACGGGAGGAGGGAGAAGCAGGCTCCATGCTGGGAGCCTGAGTGGGACTCGATTCCGGGACTCCAGGATTGCACCCTGGGCCAAAGGCAGGCGCTAAACCGCTGAGCCACCCAGGGATGCCCTTAACTCAGTTTTTTAAAGAAATTCAGAGATTTAGATTAGTCAAGTAAGATTTTACTACTAATAATGAAAATAATGGAGATGGAGGATGAGAATTAGAGGAAGTAAGAGAAAGAGGAAAGTAGGGTAGAGAGGAGGTAAAGAAGGTAAAGATGCATAGAAAGAAAACCAGTGTGTCACAAAAATGTGGAAAACCAAGAAGATACACGAGATTCTAATCCAATGTCCTTTATCTTTTATCCTCATTCATTTTCACTCTCTTTTTGCTAAGGGTTAACTATGCCAGGTACTAAGGGGAAACACAGAAGATGTATAAGGTGCAGGTCTTTGTATATACATATGCAACAGATAACCTGATGGTTTCGTGTGAAATAAATTAACATCAGCTTCTCCAGAGAATGGAATGTACAACATCCAAGGAAACAATATTAAGCAATGAAAATATAAGATTCAGGTAGAAACAGAGTCTCAGACTTTGAAACTTCGTTTCACCATAGAAAGCCTGTATGACTCTGGGAATTTACCTAAGCTCTCCAAACCTCAGTTTTGTTGCTGCAAAATGGGTGTAATCCTAGTGAGATAGAGAAACTAAGGGACCTTATGAAAAAATAACTCTGCTTTTTTGCTCCTTTTCCTGCTTCTATTCTTGCCAGGACCTGCACCCCGACCTTATACATGGTTTAGAGTACCAATAATGTTCCTTGTAAAGGTCAAGGAGTTAATGATTTCTTTGGAGTCTTCCAGCACAGTTGATAATGCTTAAGGAGTGACCAGATGGAGTCATCATGTGTCTTTTCCAAGACTACATACTCTAGACGCCTTGATGAGAAAACCCCTGGCTCCAGGGCTGTAAGTGACTTATGGAGGCCACCTGAGCATTCATCCTTGTTTTGACCAGTTTCTGGATGCTCGAGAGGACAGGTACACAGACCACCATCCTATAAAACTCTAGACCCCCAAGCAAAGACAATACTCTCTCCTTTCCTCCCTGAAACTCTCAGGTACTCTTGTCTATTCTCTGTCTTCACTAAACTTCAGTAACCTCCGCTCCTACTTCCTCTAAGCTCACATTTGATTTCTATCCTACATGAAGCCAAGGACCCTCTTGGCTGATCCTAAGAAACCTTGGACCTGGCCAGCCTGCATCACTAGTACAAATCTTATACGGTCCTTGTGAGGATAAAATAGGTTAGTGTGTACAAGGCCCTTGGCACAAAGTCAGATAAACTCAACAAATGTCAACAAGCATCAGGAATATGCACAGAAATAGGAAGAAGTTTCTAAATAAGGAGACTACAAACCGAATACTCTCATTGTGGTTTTTCTGCACTAATTTGCTGCACGATCTTTATAAATGTCACTGACCCATGGATTCCACATTTTAGAAACTAGAAGAACATAGTACACAGTATTCCCTTTACTTTTGATACCAATTACAAGTTCAGGAGTACCCAAGACCACTCTTAGAGTCAATAATTTGCTAGAAGAGCTCACAGAACTCACCGAAAGCCTTATGTTCACAGTTGCAGTTCATTATAGCTAAAAGAGACAGATTAAAATCAGCCAAGGGAAGCGATGCATGGAGTAGAATCCAGGAATGTTCCAAGGATGGAGTTTCCAGTTGCCCTCTCTCAATGGAATTATGGACAACGCCTCTTTCTCTTAGAAATTATGTGTGACAATAAGCAAAGGGCATTGCCAAGCAGGGGAATTCATCAAAACCTTGGTAGCCAGTCTTTACTGGGGCTCCATAGTCAACTACCACATGCTTGGTCTCAATCTCTAGCCTCTGCAGAGATCCAGCTGATACCACAAGATTCAAAGACTCACCATAAGTCACATTGTTATACTTCTTGGCATGGTCCAAAATCCCCAGGTAAATAAAGACACTCTTACCAGGCAGGACATTCAAAGGGGTTAGAGATTAGCTCCCAGGCGCAGGTGGGGAAAAGTCAGGGCTCTCTTTGGGTAAGGTTAAATTCTTCACTATATATTATCAAAAGTTAGACTTTCACCTCTAACACTCTGGACTAACGTTTTCAAATTTTTATCAACTGAAACCTACAAAAAGAAATGAATTTTTACATGTTGACTTGAACATCTATGTTTCAAAAGATAAATACTTACCCTTTTACAATATGGTATGTATGCTGATATTTTATTTTAAGTTATTAGTAACATTCCACTAAATTGATCACTAAGTGAAATATTGATCTAGAACAGGGCCCTGTGGGCCAGATGCAGCCAGTTGCCTGTTGTATAAAAATGGTTTTATTGGAACACAGCCACACCCATTTGGTTCTCTACTTTATGGTGTGTGGCTGTCTCCATTTTGGAGTAGTTGCCACAGAGATAGTATGGCTTGCAAAGGCTAACATAGTTACTCTCTGGCTCTTTAGAGAAAAAGTTTGACAACCTCTGCTGTAATGTACCAATATGACTTATGACCTCAGGAACATATATTTATAATATTGCCTTCTAGCTCTTCTAGTATATGACAAACGCATACCCAGTTTTTGGTTGATATAAATGCATGGTAATGACACAAAGTTTAGATTACAGGTTCCCAAGTAAATTTTGTGGAGGAGAGTCTCTAGCATTGCACTGGGAAATGTCCTTCTAAGTAGGATAAAAGAAACACTTATTTCCAGGCAGTGGATGTGGCAAGACTGTATAATACTTTAAGCTCATGATTTGCATGCCCTCAAACTTGTGATCGTGTTACTCATTAATCAAAAAGTGTTTGCAAACTCCTTCCCTTCCAGATACACTGCATTTTTTTCAACTACAACAAAGTATGAGGAATTATGTGAGAAACTTCTGGCATTAAAAAAAAAAAAATCAGAAGCTTCAGAAAACACTGATCAGGATTAAAAAGGAGTTCAATTTTAGTAAGAGAAGTATTATGCCAAGAGAAAAAAAATCCAACACAGACAGATACCCAAAGAAATATCAATAGAAGTTTCTCTAAAGTCCAGATTCAAGTGGAGTGTTCAGAAGAAATACAAGAGTAAATTCGGGAGGTGAACTATAAATTGAACAGCAAACAGAATTCTCTGGACATCACTCTCATTGCAGCCATCTAAGATTGAATATTAGGAAAAAACTAGAACAAAATGTAAGCTGCTAGAAGGGTGAGGTAGATAATGGCACATTATTATCAGTTTCTGAAATATTGGAAGGATGGCTTATTATAGCCCTTACCCTTACCAGATTGGCTGGCCAGTGCTGGGAACAAATCTTGTGACTTCTGGGAAGTTGACTGTATTGAAAATGAGTCTCTGCACAAAGAGGTCATTGAGTCGTAGGGATTTTTTCTATTCTGTAACGTAAGATGAAGAGGGCATAATCAGAACCTGTAGTCTCCTGCCTTCTAGAAATTGATGCTTTTATAAATTGAGTCAGTAAAATTAATTTTTGAGTGGCTGCTCACTTTCTCCTAGATGCAATTTGGATTTGCCACAGTGGCTGTGAGGATTTGTCAAGTCTCAAGTTCATTGTGATGCTTTGCCTCTCACAACAGATATCTAATCTATCCCTTCCCAACTTTTTGACCATCCCGACATTTTGCCTTTATCATCAGAACCCTTTGACTTTTATCCTAACTAATCTTTTCCCAGGTATCCCTAGGTTATTCCTATTGGCTTTCTGCTGCTCCAGGTTAAAGCCAAGATCCTCCCTCAATGTGGTGGATGGATTGTAAACTGTCCTTAACTTTCTACCCTTCCTTGTATCTATCTATGCCTTTGCCATATGCCTTCCTTTGCACAGTTGAATGCAGTGGAAGTGATTGTGTGCTAGTTCTTTTCTAGGCCTTAGGGTACCTTTTACCTTTCCACTCTTCTTAGAACTCTGCCATGCTATGAGAACAAGCCAAGGCAAGCCTGTTAAAGGACAAAAGACATATAACCCAGTCACCAACTTTGCCCTAACTCCCCGCCAACACCCAGCTAGCCAGTTAGCCCCCAGCAGATCCACCCACTGACAGCACATGAATCAATGAAATCAACTATGATCAACAGAGCAAGGCCCAGATATACTGACTGGTAGATTCATAAGCAATAAAAATGTATTGTTTTAAGTCATTGAATTTGGTGTAATTTGTTTCCCACAATAACTGAAAAAGCATTTCAAAGACTTTTTTTTTTTTTTTTTTAACCAAAGACGGTGTACCCAATTAGTTATAGGCTCTTTCTGCTCTTGTTCTATACATTTGGCAAATACTGTCTGAGTCTGCTAAGCTGCATTCAGTAAGTGAAATTTCTTCCTCTTAGTTTCATACTTTACAAATTATTTTCCTTCACTTAAGCTATTGTATCTACTTCCATGAAATGTTCCCCCCAAAAGTAGGAAATGTCTTAGTCTTACTCTAATCATTCTATTTATTATCCCCTTTTTCTCAAACACTTAATCCACTTACATCTTTTACATAAATTGATTTAATTAATTGGACTTGATAAATGTCACTACCATTTGTCTCGACTGCCAATTCCTAGAATGTAGGAACAATATTGGCTGAACTGCCCAAGAGTGTCATGTTTATAGGCCCTTAATCCATTTGTTGAATCAAATTAAAACGAATTATTTTTAAATGTCTTCATTATTTCCTGCCCCAAATTGAACAATCCAAATGTTAATAAACATTAATTTATCCTACTTTATATCTGCCTTTATATCAATGTATGTAAATAAGAACCAGCTGAAAGTCCAATGCATGTGATCTTTCAAAGATGAATTAAAACCAAAAAAAAAAAAAAAAAACAAGTCTCAGTGTTAGTAATTAGGGAGCACCCACAATAATAATAAAAAAAAAAGTGGTGGGTGCCTGGGTGGGTCAGTTTGTTAAGCATTTGCCTTTGGTTCAGGTCATGATCCCAGGGTCTTGGGATCGAGTCCCACATCGGGTTCCCTGTTCAGTGGGGAGTCTGCTTCTTCCTTTCCTTCCTCTCCCACTCTGCTCATGCTCTCTCTCGTGTACTCTCTCTCAAATAAATAAATAAAATCTAAATAAATAAATACATAATTTTTAAAAAAAATTTTTATTTATTTATGATAGCCACACAGAGAGAGAAAGAGAGGCAGAGACACAGGCAGAGGGAGAAGCAGGCTCCATGCACCGGGAGCCCGACGTGGGGTTCGATCCCGGGTCTCTAGGATCGTGCCCTGAGCCAAAGGCAGGCGCTAAACCGCTGCGCCACCCAGGGATCCCTACATACATACGTAAATAAATAAACGGCACCACATCCATGTTGTGGTGTTCATTGCTAACAATATAAATTCAGTTATAAAGATGAAACATTTAGCAACAATGGCCTTTGAACTGCTGTTAAGTAATCAGTGAACTGTGTTAATATTTATCAGTTTTTATATTATGTTTTCGAATTATTTCATATAAGCTTAAATGCTTCTTTCCTCTTCTCTTCACTTTTCCCTCTTAGAGTGAGACACATCCAAGTTTCAATACTATTTCAAAATGCTCAATAAGGCAAGACCCACCCCCTTTCTCTTTCCCTATGCTGCATCAAACAGAGCTGTGAAAGTTTGAATGAATACACTAATTCTGCAGAATAAATATATTTTTAGATATTTATATTTAATCTGATTACTTCCAAAAGGGATTTGAAGTTATTTACTGATAAATACTGATCAATGTCAAAACATGAGGACATTTTATGGATTTAAAGAGCTCTACTCCTCACCTGGAGATCAGGCTCAATAATTTCCAAACCAACTCTGTGAAGTAGGTCATTCACATTGTGCCTCAGGCAGGCTGGAAGAAGAGGCTGAGATGACATAAGCTAAAGCCTAGGGCTAACTTTATTAAGGAAAATACACAAGTTTCTGCAGGGAATGAGTTTAACAGTTCTTAGAAAAGATTCTTTGGTATCTATACATACTCTCTAGGGCTAATTATGATTTAATACTTTTGATAAAGAAAGTCCTTATAGCGTCTGATTTATTTCTTCTAGACTCTCTACCATAATTCAAGTAGCTTATATCAAATAAATTCTGGTACTAAACTGAGAGATTATATTGTTCAGCAAATGAGCAAGTGCTATTTGCTATATAATTAGAGCTTATCACTGTTATAAAAATTTAGGTTGTGATATGATTTTTACTGAGGAAGCAAAATTCACCCCCTTTGTAAAGGTTAACATTTTTATATTAGGCTGTGATTACAGAAAACCAACCAACCAACCAACCAACCAACCAGTAGAAACAACTGAAATAAGCAACTATAAAATGTTATGCCATAAACCAGGGCTAAAAATTTCTGAGGCTACAGTAAGTAGTTGGCTATGTGTGCCAAAAACCACTTCAGAAAATTATTGAGCTAACAGTTCTTTTCACTGCGTATATATTGGCTTCTACAAGAGAGGTAGTACTACATATTGTTTATCACAGTCCCTATGTTGCCAGTTACAGTTGCTATATGATTTTGTGTAAATTACTTTCCCCATATATACAAGGTAGTTGTGAGAATTAAAAGACATCATCTATGTAAAAGGGCTTATTCCAGTGCCCAACAAATATTAAGCTCTTCATATGTATAAGCTATCACCACCACCATCATCATCATTATCATGCCATCATCAGCATCATCATTAAAAAGTAAAAAAACCCAAAAAACCCTTTACTATTTATCCTAACATATACATCATAATATACTCTGTAATTTCCACCTACATCTGAATAATTATAACTTCTATAAATTTCATGATGTTAAGGACTTTGTGTAATTCACCTCTATATCCCTTGGGCCTAAACCAGGGCCTAGTACACAGAGAGAGCTCCAAATATTTTTGGTTTTGAATAACAAATGCATACATTTTTATATATGCCAATGTGAATTATTTTTCATGACTGTTAATTTTACAAAGATCTTTTCCCTTCATTTTATTTTTTATCCCTTCTTTTATTTATTTATTTTTATTTTAGTTTAGTTTTTTATTGGAGTTCAATTTGCCAACCTATAGCATAACACCTAGTGCTCATCCTGCCAAGTGCCCCCCTCAGTGCCTGTCACCCAGTCACCCCAACACCCTGCCCATCTCCCTTTCCACTACCCCTTGTTCGTTTCCCTTCATTCTAAGTGAGGTCAATTCTGCAATTTATAATCCACCTATTTTAATCCTTCCTGCCCATTTCATGTTCAATGGAATTATGTACTCTTTAATATCAAGTTTAAAAAAAAAAGGAGGTCATCATTTAATGTGTATGTGAGCCAAAAGAAAAAGGAACGAAATGGCGTCAATGTGTTTCTGCATTCTCCTAGTACCAGTGGATGATTTTTAATGGTCTGTGGATTCATGCCCTCAGACTGAATGTAGCCCAAATGGGGAAGGTGCTAATGATGCCCTGGTCTTCCCCATTAGGACAGCCCAACAAATAGAGAAGGATATCAGGGTTTATTCTAACAGGAGAAATCCCATAGCATTTTCCTTCTGTGACCACCTCACTCCTCTCTATTAAATCAAAGATATCTTCTGATTGATCCCTACTTTCCTAGACTGTAATACTAGAAAGAGGAGCTTATTTTTCATTGCTTATCATCCTTCTAAGTCTCAGTTAGAGGGGATAAGGGAGGAATATAACTACTACTGACTTAACATTTCTGTCTTACTTCATGGGATAAGCTGAATAGATCCAAATATATTATTAATCAGATCATGTTGACTGTACAGACTTATTTATGAATTCATAGGACTCTAATACCAAAATATACTTACTCTCCAAAGCCTAAACATAGTAACAGAAAACTTGCTTCTATTTTTTATTTTTAAATTAATTTTACTTCTTAAAGTAGTTAATACATTTACAGGGTACAATAATCAAAACTTCATAAAAAGAATATTCTTTGAGAAGTCTCAATCTCTTCTTTTACCACCTGGCTGTACCCAACAGTGACCCTAAAATACCAAGTATGAGGGAACTTATGATGTAGATTCTGCCTAGAAGTAGGAAAGCCAATTTTGCCAATTCAATGAGTTCATAGAACCTGAGTCTCAATACAAAGCATGGTAACTATTCAATCAGACGCCAAATGATTAACACGACTGTATACTTGGAAGAAATTGAACACATGATTTAAAATCTGCTTGACAAAAAAAAAATAAAATAAAATCTGCTTGACAAATTCCCACTTACTAATGGTTACTTTTATAATACACCCAAATATGTAGTTACCATATTTTTCATTTTCTTCCTAATGCAAGCTAATACATTTTCAGCAGTTGAACACTTGAAACCAAGAGGATTTTATTTCACTTCTACCTATTTGCTGAATTACTATGATGAAACAGTAAGAAAAAAAAGAACAGAATTAGATTTAGTAGAAACAACTACGAGATGGGGAATTTATTAAGGCAAAACCAGAGTGGGCCAAGCTGTCATCCAGCTGAAAGCACTTAAAAAGCAAAGGCTAGGACTTCAAGGTATACGTGAACGGAGAGCTGAATGTAGCTAACAGAAACCCAGGATACAACCTTCTAATCCACAACTCTGAAGAGGTTAAGGATAAATGTGTTGACTTGGCCCTCCATGAAAAAAGCAGGTGATCTGATCTGCCTTACAAGGACCAGAATAGATGCTTGATACCTCATGCAACACAAGAGAACTCCATGGCTTGAGAGACATGAAGCTGTTCATTAGTCAAACTTTATAAGCCCCAAAGTATTAAAATCCCAGGCCACCTTAAGTGTGAAATGACTAACAGTAGCAACACATCCCAATACTAACTGTTCTATGGCGGTTGGAAAAAGTATGCCTTTACTGTTCTTAAATCTCACCTTAGAGTAGAGCATGCTTTGGGCTAAAATTATCCCTGGGCTCTCATTAATCCCAATTGACGTCAACACTCGAAAATGGCAGGAAACTGGAGGAAATAGTCCCTGATCTTGGTTGACTGTAACCTGCTCTTTCAAAAGCCTGGGGCATCCTGTTCCCTTGCAGAGAGGGAAAGGAAAGTACATTCAGAGTGAGGATGCTGATATGCTCTAGGAAGCTGCTAGAAGTCACAGGCACCTCTCTGGCTTGGTAAGGTATACTTCTGGGTCTGAGCAGGAGGAAAAACCTACTCAAGGACAAACCTGGGCTTCTTGTGTCACATTTAAAATCACAGGGCACATATGAACCTGAATTTACCTGTAAGGGTTTTGCTTGTCTTTCTTTTGGCTCAAACCTTGAACAACTGACATTCAAAAGACAAAGAGAGGGGAGAAAATGCTTCATATGAAGAAGAAAGGTCCCTTTCTTTGAGGTCGCTGCTGCAGGTGCTCTCACAAAGAACAAGGGTGGGTAATGAACCTCGGCACATTGCACCCAGGCACTAATCCTGGGGCAGCTACCATCACGCCCTGAAACGTTAAGCCATGGACTGGAGAAAATATTTGTAACACCTATCACCAACAAAGGCTGAATGGCCAAAATATACAAAGAATGCCTGCAAATAGATGAGGGGGAGAAAAAAAAGGAGCTAATTTTAGAAATGGGCAAAAGATGAACTGGTCCCTTTGGAGGACAAGGAAAGGCCGTATGGTTGGCCTGGGCTTGCTGGAAAAGGCTGGTATGAGTAGGTAAGAGCCAAGCATCTGTGTCAATGCCACAAAGCTGGAGGGTCACCATGCCCAGGACCTGCAGATCCTGTGGGAGATACCAAGGCTGACCTCCTGGTGGCTTCTCCTGGGCTCCAACCATGGCTCTTCCCCAAGTACACTACTGCAGGAGCACTTTGAACAGGGCTGTATGGCTAATGTGGTTCCGGACTCAGATACTCCAGCTCCAGTCAATGTTAGAAATTCTACTCACTCAGTTCCCTAAGAGTCAAAATTAGATCAGAAACATTCCAGAAGTCAGAACTCAGCATTGTAAACCAACTGAGATCTGAAGTAGACAGCTGGATGGGAGAACTGATCTATCAAATCCCCTAATCTTTTGATATATGTCCCAAACACATGGAAAGTTATGGGGAAAAATATAAAAGTAAATGCAAAAAAAAAAAAAAAAAAAAAAGCTTTTTAAAATTGCCAACACTCATTTTCCAGAGATAAAACTTTATTTAAGGCATCAAGCAATATACTGAAAGAGGTGAGTCATGCACAAGTAATGTCCTTATTTCCATAATTGTACATTTGATACTTTCTGCTCTCTTAAAAAGGGTGCGTAGTGAGCAAAGATGAGAAGCATACAGCTTTTAAACATAACCATACAATATAAGTGTTTAAGAAAGTCTTTAAATTTTGTTTTCCTTCTCTGAAAGGAATTTCGATTTTATTTCAGAAAACCAAAACAAACTAGTTCTTCTACTGAGGATGAAATTTCTCTCCAGAGTTATTTATGAAATAATGCAGCTGCCTTTCTCTTTAAAAGGATTCTTGTCTTCTGGAATTCCTTTCACCAGAGGATCCTCTCCAGAACGTTCTTCAATGTAGTTCTTTATTTCTTCGGAACATTTAGACACCTTGAGAAAAAAAAAAAAAAAGAATGAATTAGGTCAGGATTGTGTACACTTCGTTACCACCCTTTAGTGAAATTAATATAATGGAGTACAGCTAGCATTTAAAAAAATGAAATAGTATAAAGATATTAGCACAAAGCATGTATAATATATATATGCTATATATGAATGACAGAGTCATGTAAAATATATTTCTATGTTGAGGGTCAAAAAGCTTGAAAGTCACTGTACTGAATAGATCTTCCCCGGCAATTTCTATCCATTGTGCCTCATATGATTTCCTTCCTCTACTATAACACAATTATGATGTGTCCATAATATTTTAGGATCTAAATCAAAGTGGGGTATCTCACTTTCAATTTCCCATGCTAATGAACAGGTGCAGTAATAGATAATCCCTAAATGTTTTGGGCTGTGTCCTGCCAAAATTCTCACTTATTATAGGTGTGTACCATGTTCTGCAATTTTACAAAATGATAGAAACATTGGAGAAAGTCTGATCTGGGAGGTTGAAGTAGCCCAATCCTACCATTTATGTCTCTATTCTGAATTCCTTCCTATTGCTTTAGGGCAATGATCATAACAAAAGATTTATTTGAGGTTTATTAGGCTTATCTGAGATTCTGGTGTTTATGTAATTAGTTGAAACTCTGCAATGGAGAAAGGATTGAGAAGTTTTTTCAAAAACTCTGTCCTTCAGAGATAGGTTGCAAGAGTGAGTTTTAAAAAGAAAGGGAAAAAAAGGATTAGTGTCTTAATGAAGGCCTGCATTGCTAAGAAGAAATTAGAAGTAAAATTAACAGAAGCTCCAGCAAATTCTAATAGAGACCTCTTAACTCTAGGAAACTGTTCCCATAGAATTTATACTCTAGATTAGCAATCCTCAAATTGTTTTAATAGTGATCACTAAAATATGTTTGCATATGTATCCCAAAATGTTTATAATTATAAATAACGTGTAATTATTTACTTATAAATAAGTACAGATGCTACTGTGTTAATAACTAATGTGTAATTATAAAACATAAACTGGAAATTGTCAAAAGATGAGATTTAAATCTAATCAAAGTAGAAATTTTAATATTTTACTCCCATGCCCCAAATACTCTTCACACACAATGTGAAGACCACTGTTCTAAAATTTAAAACTAGGTGATGGTAGTTATATGACTTAAAATGTAGTGAAATAAAAATCTTTTCAAGGTTTTTCAGGTGCCATTCTCTCAGGTAACAATCTCTCTGATTTGTTGCTGACATTTATAGTGCACACATTTTATGTGAGTTGTCAGAAGTACAGATGCAAGGTAATCATAACCTGGGTCTGTCTCCCCAGGTATTTGTGGATAAGATTAGAGTTCCCCCAAATTGTATCTGTTCTTTTTTTTTTTTTTTTAAAGATTTTATTTATTTATTCAAGAGAGACACACAGAGAGAAGCAGAGACACAGGCAGGAGAAGCAGGCTCCCTGCGGGGAGCCCGATGTGGGACTTGATCCCTGGACTCGGGGATCACGACCTGAGCCTAAGGCAGACACTCAACCTTGGAGCCACCCAGGCGTCCCAGTATCTGTTCTTACAGAGCCTTCTTCATTAGTTTCCCAAAGAGATCTGTAACCTCCTAGAGAATAATTACTCCTCTGAGCATTTCCTTCCATGATCAAGAAGATATGTTTGAAAAACAATTAGCTGGAGCCAGAATTCAGCCTATGAATTCTGTGTCCTTGGCCTGAGCAAAGCACACATCTTAGCCATGAACAATTTATTGACAGAATAATGAACTAGGCGTCAGAACGCATGTGTTTTAGTACATGCCCTATCATTATCTCTGAGGTCTTGAATAAGGAGGTACTTAGTCTCCTTGGAATTCAAGTTATTCATCCTTAAAAGTGAGAGCAATGAATGATCCCTAAGAGCCATAATGATTGTATAGCACTAATACTCTATAATTCAAAGTGTGTAATAATATATGTTTGCATATTATTATTAGGATTTAGAAGTCTCTCCTTGTAATCTCCTAAGGCTATCTTTGAGGGCTTTTTTTTTCTCCCTTTGGCATACACTTGGGAGCTGGAAAACTGATCCAGCAGGGTGTGGCAGGGAGGAACAGCTAATGAATGATACCTTTAATTTCTACACTGTCCGCTGCATCCAGGCCCCTGCCCAATTTCTGATTTGAAGCTTAAAATACCTAGAAGACACTTGTCTCTTTTTTTCTCCTGTAAGTTCTGCACATTCCGGTACAGGGTATTCCAACTTTGTTCAATGCTGCACTTCAGTATATGCGACTCTGTTTAATATGTAACCTCTAAGGTACATTGCGTGAAAAAACTCCAAGCGGCCAACACTTTGCCATCCACAAAATGGGTCTCTTAAAGTTTCAAGAAACTACCCTATTCTTTGGGTCCTGTAACTTTGTTTACTCCTTTAAACATAGTATTTTTAAAGCTTTAAAAAATGGATAGAAATAACTTTGCATTCCAAAATCTAGGGAGAATAGGGATTTGGAAGTGAAAGGTTAAATTTCAGAAAAGAAATATGTAAAGAGTAAAACTCAGAAACAACCGCATCTTCCAAATATCACTCAAAATGTTCATCCTGAGTGACAAGACTCTGTCATAAATAGAATTACCATAACTGGATCAGGAAAGTAAGGGAGCGTATCTACTAAACCTGCTTAATTTCAATTGTTTTTCTTAATTTTTTCTTGTGTTAACCCATAGAGAAATGAAATTAGTTTAACTTTTTCTTGCTGTGGAGAAAGGAGTAGATCATTTCTTTTAAAAAATCTCTATACAAAAACCTCTTCCAGGACTGCCTGATTTGAGGGGAAAAAAGGAAGAAATGCATGCTCATATTACCAGTAAGACGTAAACAGTACAAAATCTCCAAGAAATTTTAGTGGAGACTTCTGAACACCAACGTATGTGTTCTCATTGAATTTGTAATCCACTTCAGTGGCCTCTAAAATTTTTAATCATGATCCCTAAAGCGAATTTTCATATGCGCCTCAGTCTCATTATTTATAAACAAATGCAGATACTACTGGATTAGTTCACTGTGCATACTTACTAAACAAAATGGAAAGTAAAAAAGGGATGAGAGTTAACAAATAAGTAAAGATAGAAATTGTAATGTTTTGTTCCCAAGCCCCAAAGAGCAGTTCATTGCACACCTCTGGAGAGGCCTGGTGAAATTCGAAATTGTGTCATTCAAATGACCTCAATTGTGATGAATTAAATAGTGATTTAAAAAACCCCACAAACAGACCATTCTCTCCCATAATGAAAAAGACCAAGGAACTAAATAGCCATCCGCCTTCTTCCTACAATTTGAGTTTTTATTTATTATTATTATTATTATTATTATTATTATTTCCAATTTGAGTTTTTAAAACCAACTAACAGCAGGCAGCATTTTTCGTGCATTTCCCCAACGGGAGGCTCGGATGTTCTGACCTTTCTCCTCGGACCCTTGCCTCTCCTTTACCGCCTGAGGTTCCCCCACATCGGCGGGCAGTTCCCAGCTCCCACCGAAGCCCTACTTCAAGGGAAGCTGGGGGGAGGGACCCCAAAACAGCAAAAAAAAAAAAAAAAAAAAAAAAAGCTGTACTGTTTTACTATAATAAACCAGGGGAAAAACTGCCCTTGGTTCATTTCAGGGAAGGAACTATTCCGGGGCAGCCCTTTTACCTGCTGCCTCTGCAACTTCACTTCTTTGCGAAGTTGCTCAACTTCCATCTTCAGCTTTTCCTTTTCTGGCAGATCTTCGATGTGAAGGGCCGGCATCCTCGCCCACCCCGGCCCGGGACCGCTCCGCAAGGGCAGAGGCTGCGAGTGCAGCAAGCCCGGGCCGCGTCCCGAAGGAACCGCGGGGCCCGCGCACCCCGCCCGCCGCCCGCCCCGCCCCGCCCCGCCCCGCGCCGCGCCCCCCGCGCCCCGCCGCCTCGGGTCCGCCCGGGCTTTCCTCCGCGCGCCCGCGGCCCCGGCCGGCCCGGGGGGGGGGGGGGGACCCCGAGCGGCCCCGGACCCCGGCCCGACCCCGCCCCTGCGCCGCCCGCGCCCGCCACGCCCCCGGGGACCCCCCGCGCTGCGGCCGGCGCTTGGGGCTGCGCTAGCCCACTTTCCCGCAGAAACAAGTTTTACTTTTTGTTCCTTTTTTTTTTTTTTTTCCCCCTCCCCGTTCCCAAGTCACATCCGGGTTTTGTTTGCGAAGCAAGAAAAGGAGGACCCTGCCCGGCAGGAAACGACCGTCCTTCACCTCTAAGAGTCGCCCCGACACGTACGGCCTGTTGTTCCCCGGTTACAGCCTTCTGGGCTGGGGGAAACGTGAACGCTGCGGGGAGGCCCGGGAGGAAAAAGAAACTGAGCCGTAAGGTCAGAAGCCACCCACCAGGTCTGCTGAGGTGCATCCACCCGGGCTGCTAAATGCCTGGGACGTACTGACGCATTTGGGGTCCCGGGGGCATCGGGACGCGAACACCGCCCAGCACTTGCTCGGCCTCTGCGTCCCCCGCAAGCGGGGCTCTTACCGTTTCTTCAGGGGAATGTTTTGAAAGGATTTGGAGGATACGCGGATGATACTGGAGGAGACAGAAGCAGGAATCTTAAGAGTTCCTACCACGAAGTGCGTCTCCACTTCCCATCAACCGGGGTTTGGGTGACAGTTGACACCAAGGGTTGTGAACTCCAGACCCCAGTACCTCCCTGGGTGTAGGCAGCGGATTCACTCAGCGTTGGTGTCTCCACCTTCACTCAGCGTTGGTGTCTCTACCTTCACTCAGTCAGTGTTGGTGTCTCCACTTTAAGTCAGTGCTGGTGTCTCTACCTTAACTCACTGTTGGTGTCTCCACTTTTACTCAGCGTTGGTGTCTCCACTATCTGCAAAGCAGGATTCATCTTGCTGCCATTTCGGAAAGGCAGGAAAAATGTCTGATGTGACACGCGTTTACCTGCAACATAAAGTTTCCCTTTGACCATTAACTAAAACCTTGTTAATGATACTTAGTAGACTAGAAGAAAAATAAAGCATGAATGTAAAAAACCTTTCCCAGCAGTCAGATATTTCTCTTTTTGGAGATCACCTCCTGCCTACGGAGTCAAATTCAAGTTACCCAGTATTTCAGGGTACCTGGCCTTAGAACCCAAAGCCACTCCCTATTTCGTAAGCACAGATTTTTATTTGTTCATCCTTTCTCTCTACATTCTACTTGATTATCCTCAATGAATATATTGGAAGGAGAAGAACAATGAGCTGCTTGATGAGTACTCTGGGTCTAGTCCCAGCTTTGCCACTGACAATCACTGGAAAAATCACTTAGTTTTTACTGGATTTTGGTTTTCTTATTTATAAAATATCGATGGGGAAGGAGAATAGCAAATTAGCTAAGGTATGTTTTGTTTCTAATTGTATTTATGTGTCCACATCTGATAAATCACTTTCACAAAGAAAATTGTTAAGGAGCATTTTTTTCTGTATTTGAAATACCACACATTCCAGGATCTCCCAAGCTCAAAGAAGTTAAGTCAGCTGCCAGAGTTTTCCCCTGTTCTTAAGTGGTGAGCCAAGACAAAAAACTCACATCTGTCTCCAAAAGCAATTCATATTTTTTGATTCCCCATTGCTTAGTTTTTAAAAGTTGGTTAAAAATAACTTAAATAAGTTAGTGAAAGTAGTTAACATGGCCCAAATTAAATAAGTGCAGCGCCCAAATTAAATAAGTTGGTTAAGTAACTTAATGTTGTCTGTTCCAGATCATAAAAATAGAATTATTTTGGCCTGGAAATTTCTTCTGTATGAAATCATCTAGTTCCATGCAGTGATAAATAGTTATAAATCCGTAGTGGTTATTTAACTTCTTCCACAGTATTATGAGACTTAAATTAGAGATGAAATATATATTAGCATACTATTTTTAGTTTTTGTTCTTATAAAATAATGCACGTCTCTAATATATTAAGTTAACTGATTAAAATGAATTAGGAAATGCTGAAATCCCATGATCACACAGCAGTCTGAAAAATGTCTTGTTTGGTTTTAAACAGTAAAATAATGAGAACACTTTTCTTTTTAGAAGAGCATGTAGCCCCTATCCCTAAGCATGGAATTTACCTCTTAGAGAGCAACCATGGTAAACAATTTCTTGTGTATTCTCACAGAAATGTGCTATCATCAAAATTTTTTGGATAAAGTTTGAAATCCATACTAGTTATATCCAAATGTCATGTTAGCTTTTTACTTCTATTTTGCATATGACCTGTAATAAAAATTGTTTTACAAAATAGTATGTGTTCAAACCATTCTGCAATGAAAATAACAGATATAATCAGAAAATAGCCTTTTTTAGCCCACTGTCTTTTGACAAATGTTTTAAAGAAATTTGCTTAAGAAAATTAACCATGTGGTTATTTCTACCTTTAAAGTATGAAAGAGCAAAGACTATGAAATATTTACCTTGATATACAAAAAAAAAAAAAAAAAGAAAAGAAAAGAAAAGAAAAAAGAAAATCAATGCAATTCTTGACCACTTTTCTGATGTATTTAGTATGTTGTTAAAAAATCCATATAAAGGAAACTGTGTAAGAAAATATTGAGGGCAGTTATATTGTAGTTGATTTAATTCTAGGTTGAAATAAAAAAGACTGGGGTTCTGGTCTTACTCTATCTTGTGATCTTTTTTGTAAGACATAGGAACTCTCTGCCTTTGTTTTGTTGTTGTAAATAAACTGGGTTATTTCTCAAATTCTGCTCTTCTAGAATTTACAAAGTTAATGGTGACTGTTCAGGCCATTAAAATGATGTTTTTTAAGGAACATATTTAACACATTTGATACACTCAATTCAATTTGTTTTAGTTCAATTTTTTATAACAATCACATGGAACATTTCACAATCTAACCCATTCCATGAAACTATGTATATAGCTTCCTTTTCTAGGTGAAGATAATGTGAAGTTACAGAATGATTTATGTCATCCAGTGCTCCAATCACCTTAACAGCTACTTATAATTTATATCAAAATGATTTATCAATTCTGCTCTACAAGACTTTAAGTTCCATTATAATTGGTCATTCCTATTACTCTGTTTTACTCTTTTCCTCATGTTAATACATTCTTTCAGAATTGAGCAAGTTTGATATTAGCCTTGTTTTGAAATCTGAGTAAAATCAAATCAATTCAAATTAAAATAATAGTGAGAGGTTTTTTTTTTTCTTGCTAAAGGTTAAACTGACCCATGTGTACAAAATACCTCAAGGTGCAAGTATCTCAACTGATAAATTATAGTAACCTATTCTCCTTACTGGTACCAGGAAATTTTGTGGACAAGCCAAATGCTAAGGCTATGTATAGTGTTCCTTGTTTCTCTGTAGTCTTACCTCATTCCTTTTAACCTAGTAATCCATGGCCCTGAAATAACTTCTGGGGGGAAAAAATCACTCACTGTTGTAGCTATATAGCCTGTGGGATAGTCATGATCTCACATCCTTCTTCCTAGACTATCTTTCTTTATATATGTCCTTTCTTATTCCAACTCCTACAAACAGTCTGTATTTTTCAGTAACAGGAATGTTATCCTACTTTTGATTTATTCCCTAGTTAAGCTAATAAGAATTCTGAATTATCTAATATAAGAAGTACTGTCCTTTCCTGCTTTTAATTGAACACTTACTAAGTCAATTCAATTGTAGAGATAATTTATTAGTTGATATGGCAGTTTCAAAGATTTTTTTTTTAATTTTTATTTATTTATGATAGTCACACAGAGAGAGAGAGAGGCAGAGACAAAGGCAGGGGGAGAAGCAGTCTCCATGCACCGGGAGCCCGACGTGGGATTCGATCCCGGGTCTCCAGGATCGTGCCCTGGGCCAAAGGCAGGCGCTAAACCGCTGCGCCACTCAGGGATCCCGGCAGTTTCAAAGATTAACAGAGCTTCTGGCTTGGGAAATTTACAATACCGAATTGAGAGTAAGACAACCACACAGATGATAATGAAAGAAGGCAAAGCAATGTTAAATGGGTTACAAGATACACAGAATACTCTTGGGATGGAGTGAGGGACAGAGGAGATAGTTTATAGCAAGCCTCAGAAAAGGAGTAGGATTTCAAAAGGCTGAAATGAGTTAGAGCAGAGGGACATTTCAGGTGGAGAGGTCAGTCTGACTAAATGGAAGAAGGTGGGGAAATAAGGTGTCAAGTCAGGGATATTTGACACTTAAGTTTGTTGACTATAGAAAGTCTCCAGGGTTTATTATAATAGAAGACATTTATTAGGTTTTTATCTATATCTGTCCTAAGTGATTTTAAATTTTTATGTAAGAATCCATTCTATTCTCTCTTTTTATATGTGAAAAACACCCTGATGTTCCCAGAGTTGAAGTAGAAAAATGGCCAAGTCAGGGTTTTGACTTAGAATCATCTGCCTCCCAAATCTATCCAGTGTTAGAGAAAAGCTAGAGATTTTGGGTAGGACAATACATGTTACTAAATGCTGGCAAAGACTATATTTTTTTTAATCAGGGGAAAAAGAAAATAAAGGGAACACTTAATAAACACTAAACTGCACATAGAAATATCTTTAAGATAGACCACAATTAAACAAATTAACAAGTAAAATGTATAGTACGCTAGATGGTGATGGGTGCTATGGAAGAAAAGAGAGTGGAACGGGGAGAGAGGAAGTGCTAAGGAATGGTTGGAGAGGAGTTTTGTCATTTGAAAGAGGGGAAAAGAGCATCTCCTGAGGAAAAAAATAAGAAGCTCCAAGTTGATCCTGGAATTTGTTAAAAGCACGTTTGATATGTGGTAGAGTGTGTCGTTAACCACTCAGCCAGAGACTCAGAGTCTACACCTGAAAAACCTGCCAACTCCTTTCTTTGAGCCGAGATTTTCTGTTTCAAATAAAGGGGTTGGACAAGGGTCAGTAGATCTTTGTTGAGCATTTACTACGGCCAGGGTGCAAAAGTACTATGCTGGGAGCCAAACTTGGGACCACCTGGAGATTCCCTTCTAGACCAAATATTAGATAATTCTTCTTTTTAAAAAGGATGACAAGCAATTAGCATTTCATTGTATTCTGATCACTGACGTATCCACATCCAGCACTGTAAATGTGAAATAGCAACAAGGAAACACTAACAACAAAAACAGTTTCTGAGTTGGGGTAATTGGTACTCATCATTTGTTACAGAAGCAGAGGCAAAATATCTTAGTCATTAGTGCAATGGTAGTGAATTTTGGCTTATGTCAACTCAATAAGACACCAGGAGGAAACTGATTAGCCGGATGATGCAGAAGATGGCTATTTTTTCTATCATCTTGCTTTTGCACTGCTGTAGGGAAAAGGATAGTACTGATGAGGATCTTCTTAGGGATGGGATGGAACAGCATGTATCTCAAAGGATTCTGGCTATTCATCCAGGTTCTTTCCTGGTAACAATACTAATTACACCTACTGGGTCTTCCTGTGTGTCATGCAATATGTATGCTAAGTGCCATAATCACCCTAGGTAATATTTAACCCCTATGAAAAAGGGGATAGAACCATTATTATTCCTATCCTACTGTGGAAGAAACTGAGATTTAGAAAGATTAAGTAATTTATTCAAAGTCAGGTAGGCAATAAAATGCCAGAGCCAGAACTCTCTGGCTTCTTATAACCTTGACTCTGGGTAAACCGACTGTGCCCTCAGACCGCAACCCTACTCTTAATCCAGTTGGTATTTCGGTAAAAAGTTACATCATCGGTAACAAATAAAAATGGTAAGAATGTAGGAAGAGGTCAAGTTAAAACCCTCACTTCTGACTGAGGTTTGGGAGAGCAAGGGAAACAGAGAGCAAAACATCCACAATGAAAATCCTCAGAGCACACATTCTGCCAAGATAGGTCTTCCATGAGTCAAAAGAATAGACTTCCTAATTCTGTGAGCAAGAGAAAGGTTGGAAAAAATATAAGGCTAACCATGACATATCCTGCTGGAATATTAGTAGTGCTGAAAGAGAAGTTAAGAAACCTAAACCATTAACTATATGCGGCAACTGGAATAATACAGACTCATTCATAAAACATAGTAGTTATTGGTTTTTGTTTGTTTGGGTTTTGGTGGGTTTTTTGCTTGTTTTTGAGAGAGTGAGAAAGAGCACTGAATGGGAAGGGGAAGAGAGAAGGGGACAGAGAAAATCTCAACAGGCTCCATACCCAGCACAGAGCCCAATGTGGGGTTCAATTTACAACTCTGAGATCTCGACTTGAGCCAAAAGCAGGGGTCGGACACTTAACTGACTGAGCCACCCAGCTGCCCCCATAGTAGTTACTCTTAAAGAAAGGGGTCAATCAATATTTATTGTCAATTATGTGTTAAACCCTGTGCTAAATACTTTAAGAAAAAAACATAGATTTGTGCATTATCACATCCCAATTTTTATTAAAAGTTTATATTCATAAATTAAAAGGTTATGTACATGCTTAATAGTATTATTATAGATGACCAAAAATTAATACTGTCATTAAAACTCAAGCTATTCCAAGGAACTTTTTCTTTCTTATGAAATCACACAGCCTCCTTTGAGCTCCTTGAAGGGATTTTTGTCCTCTGGGATGCCCTTTACTAGTGGATCTTCCCCAGATCTTTCTTCAACATAATCCCTTACTTCTTCACAACATTTGGAGACCTTAAAAGAAAGGAGAAAGAAATGACACATTTGGTTTAATACAGAATACTATAGCATCCAAGAACGTATTATAATTTCTGTGATCTTTTTAATCGTGGTTCTGGTTTCCACCAATGCATATGTACTTTCTAGGAGAGAAGAAGAAACAGCTGCTCTTCTTTCTGTCCTCCTAGACATCTTCAGGCAAAGGATAACCATCTGGTCACACTCCAGCTAAAGGCTCTCAGTAGACACAGCCTCCAGCTTCTCTAAAGGAGATCAGAACAGGGATCAGAACATAGCTGGCAACAGAAGTCAACAGTGTCACCAGAGTGAACATTGATTAAATCTTTTTCCTCATTCCAAAAATGTGACCTGCAAGGGTGGAAGGAATGAATAATTTTTGAATTCCAGACTTAGCACCACTCCTGAATTCTCAGAAGTATATACATGTAATTTTATTTTAAAGTCTTTTACAATGATTGATCATGACAGTACATTAGAAGTTGAGTTCCAATGGGTCAAGGACCTTTGGCTGATTTGTTCACATGTACCCAGGCATCTAGAAGAGAGACTGTAGTCAGCTGGTGCTCAGTAAACAAGTATTTGTGTTTACATTACATCATTATTTGTGTTTTTGAACTTGCTCCTCAATCATCTGTACCATTGTAGTAATGACTTCATGAAAAACCAGGCTTTAGTATTTTAATGGACTCAGCCAGAGCTTAAATGGCCCATGTGCCACTTAATACACGTTTTAGAAAGAATCAAGGTTCTATAACATACATAAATATAAATGTGTATATACACATAAGAGCAAATAATTCATTTCCTTTAACTTTCAACTTTTCACTTAACTTACAATTCATGACATTGACGTGAAACTAATTCACTTCTGGCAGTCCACTAGGTGATCATTCCATAAGCTATCTAACTGATTTATTGTTTTTTTTTTAAATAAAATATTTATGCGATTTTTGTATGCAAATTTCCAGGAACATTAAACATAAGATTATAACTCTGCAAATTCATTATCGACATATTAGGAAACGTCATTGCTAACTGGAGCAAGGCATTGGTTGGGTGGCTTCTTCATATGATGATACTTGTAGTTTATACACAATTCTGAAATATGCAGTAATTTAGATTCACATTTTTTCCTTCTCAAAATTCAAAATTAAGATTTAGGTTTGCTTTTATCCCACTTCTCCAAACACCAACTGCTTTGGCCCCAACCAGGTGTCAGGAATAGAGGCTTAATTGCTGTCCTAATTCTACAGTCAGTGAGGGGTGGTTTTGACAATGTCTACCTAGGATCCGAGGCTATACGGAGCAATAAATTACCTAAAATCCTATGTGAGTGTGTGTTCAAAAATTACTTCAGTGAGGCTTACTATAAGTATTTATAGTTTAATATAGGATTACATGGCATGGTGGAAAGCATGGACACTGGATTCAGGGCATCCCCGGTTTGAATGTTGGATCGGCTGTTTATCATCATTTATTAAGAGAGTTCCTCTACAGTTTAGTCACTTTGTCTATGAAAAAGGAAGAACAACACTGGTTGCATTAAGTGCCTATCATACAACAAATGCTAGATCAAATGGTAGCTATTTTTGGCTATTACTACAAAGATTATCTTTAGTCTTTGCCTATTGCATTGACATGCAGTCATTGTAAGTCTGTCAGCTTTAAAAACTGTATGCAATGAGATGTGTTATTCTGACAGTACTAGTTCCTTGATAGCAAAATAGGTTGAGGCATAGTATGAACTATGATATGTATATATATAAATATATATATATTTAAATATATATATTATAATTAAAATATATATAATAATTAAAAAGTAATAATAATAGTGGAAAGTACTTGCTACGTCCTAAGTATTGTTCTCTGAGCTTTGTATATATTATTCCATTTATTCCTCCCAATTGCTCTCTGACTTAGATGTTGTTACTATTCCCATTTTGCAGAATATATCTCAGGTGAGTGTTCCACAGGGAGAAAGCTATGAAGTAGAATCTGAACCAGGGATACGGTTCCAGTGTCTACCTGGACCATACTATAAGGACGCTATGCCATCCTGCATCAGAACTATAAGTTCAGGACCTAAAATGTGTGTGTGTGTGTGTGTGTGTGTGTGTGTAGTTTTGGCAGTCTGATATTAAGTTAGTTTGACTTCCAAATGCAAGAAGATTTTTGAGTAGCAGGGAAAAGGACCCCCAAACTGATAGGTGGTGATGTATGTGATGTTTACACAAAATAAAAATTCCCAGATAAGCTTGCCACAAATGAATAATAAACATGAATATAATCAAATTGCCTTCAAAACAACAATCCTGAGTAAATAAATAATGAAACAGCATTTGGATTTTTCAAGTCAGGAAGAAAAAATAACTTTCCTTTATTTATCCCAAAAGTTTATTTTTCCCAAATTATAAAGATAAAGATTTTAACGGTTTTGTTATGCATTCCAAGCTTCCGGTGCTGTGTATATATTTAATTTTATTTTTACATCAAAATGTTTTGCCTGTATGGAAAGAGCAACAGGGAAGTTTGAGACAATCATAAATAGAAAAGAAGCCAAAATTCCAATTATTATTGGGAGTAAGAGTCTTGAGCAAAGTATGAAGATAATACAAATTCCTTTTTTTCCGCTTTGGCTTAATAAAATGATTTTTTGAAAAAATATGAGATACTCTTATCACTCGTGGAGGAGTTTTTGTTCTACTTACTTTCCTAAAATGAAGAGATCTAAAATACGTATCTATATTTTCCAAGCTTCAGTCACTGTTTGTTTGGAGGAAGCCTATTCCTTTGCCATTTCTCTCCTTTTAATGGCAGAGAACTCTTGGTAACCATTTCCAAGATCTGTTAGATGTTTTTAGGAGGAATGAAGGAGTTCTTGTGCTTGAACTCATTTTTATTTGCAAAGAAGGAATAGAATGTACTCATTCAGACTAGCCATGACAGTGCTGGAGGAGATGAGGTCTTGGCTAAAAGTATTTAAACATCAAAGTATTGCATTAAATAAAGAGAAGCTTATCAGTTTAGAAAAGTAAAAACAAAATGCCTATATGCATTGCTTCATTTTACTGCTTAAAATACAGTCTTGGTGTCATTCTTCATTTCCTTTTTCTTTCTCTCTCTCTCTCTTTTAAGACAACTCCACAAAACCAGAAAAACATTTTTAGTTTAGTGGTCATTAAAAAAACAAAAAACCAAAAAAACAAAACAAAAAAAACAGGCTAAGGGCTGGATTTGGCCCATGGAAAATAATTTGCCAAACTTCTAGAGTCTAAGTCAAGAGATAATTATGATCATTAATTTTCTTAATACCTGATGAATTTTTTACCTGAACCACTCATTTTTAACTACATTGAGCCTCTCCAGTGAATGGCATGGGGGAGGACAAACCATTTTCCCTCTACCCTTTTAGGCTCTTGGTTGAGACACTGCTGTTAGTAAAAAAGGCAGATTAATAGGAGAAAAAACACATAGAAATTTAATAGCATGTATACCTCTTGTGTACATAGGAGAGACCCAAGAAAACAAAGTAACTCTCTGAAATGGCCTAAGACACCCCCTTAAACATCATCTCCAGCTGAAGACAAAAGATATTGGGAACTTGGGTGGGGGAAAGCCAATTATGGGAGGTTTTCAGGAAAAGTAGTCAGTAAAATTCCACTTATATCAACCATATTTAAGTCTTAGCTTTCTCTAATTATAAGAGGTTCTAAAGATTTAGAGTCATTCTTCTCTTCCTGGTATAGAGAGGGAGATACCCTTATAAATAGAGACTTGTCTTATAATTGTAAATATCTCTTACAGAAGGGCAACTTTTACTTAATTTCCAGATATTCTCTAATATTTGCTGTTTCTTAAAAATAATCAGCCTAAAATAATACTTATGTCAAGGAGGTATATGTTGGGGTGGCAAATTCTGCTCCCCTGCAACAGTTTCTGACCTGGTAGTTCTACCATATCTATAGTTTAAAATAAAATTCAAAAGAGAGCAGCAGTTTACCAGCATTCTTTCCAGGGTCACTTCTTTCTTGAGCTGGTCAACTTCCATCTTCAATTTGTCCTTTTCTGTCAAGTCTTCAATATTAATCACTGGCATCTTTTGCCTGCTGAAAAAATAGACAATTCATATACCCAAATTGCTGGGCATGCTTCAGTCAATATTAGCCAACCCTTCCCTCAGCACTTAACTTACTAAGTGAACTGTTTCTTTGCTTTAGCTTTCTATGATAACTGATTTCTTATGAATGGTCTCTGAACAATTCTAGCACTGCACACTAGCCTTGCAACTTTAAAGCTCTTTATAATCTTCACTAATATGATTAAACCAAGCATTTGACTCTAAACACCTGCTAGTAGGTTTGTGGGGAGAGGTCAGTTTAGTCAGTATATAATCTTAAACATCCAAAGCCTCTCTTCCTTGCTTTTTCTTTTTTTTTTTTTTGCATAGTGTAAAAGTTTGGGTTTCTGACCCTCATCTCCAGCACCAAACCCCTCCATCATATGATTTATGCCATTTAAGTTAGTTTGAGGTCATTTTGAGGACTGGCCATTAATCCCCTAAATCGCTAAAGTATTTAATCTGGTATTAACAGAGAACTATACAAAAACTGTCATTGTAAGTTCTCTATAAATAATAGATTTTATGAAATATGAACCAATAGAGTGGAGATATAGCAAACAACCTCACTAATCAGAAATAAACTAGCATATTTACTTAGGATGTGTCTCTAAACAATACCTGGAAGTTGTGTATAACTGTCACAATGCATTGGAAAGCAATGATGAGCAAATGTAGCAGGTTAAATGTGACACAGTGGGTCTGGTCTACTGATGTACATTGTAAAAGAAAGATTTGCACTCTCAGCAATCTCTTCTTCTTAATTAGATCAATGGGGGAAGATGGTTCAGTAGCTGGTGGTACCCACATGCAATTGTCTGGAAAATATTTCATTGTAGCCAAGTGGCATCACACATATAATCTCTCCTTTTTTGGTCTTCTGTTTTTCTCCTTTGTCTCCCCAGTCCAATTTTTATAATGACATATTTTTATGAAAGTAGACATATTTAAGTCACATGCTATTTCAGCAAACAACATTACACATTTACCTAAAAATACTCTGCTAATAACTTATCAGAAATTAATGTATTTCCTTGTATTTACATCATGTTATCATTTCCAAAACCTTTGAGGAAATATTATTTCCCTTCTCAATCTTATAATGGACTGATATTCTTGGGGAAATATACATTTTAGTATATATTGTAGTATTGGAGAGCCCATGTGCAGGTGTATCCTTCCTTTCCTTCTCACTGCCTTCAGACCATCTGTAACCATTCACAAGCATATCTACCTTTGCTGATCATTTTTAGTTGTTGACATTATCCTTTGCACAATTTTTTCTCCATCTCAGAAAACTAATTCCACTTGGCAAAGGCTCTGACACTTCAGTGTGTATAAGAATCATGTTAGGAACTTATTAAAATATAAGCACAATCTAAACGTTTTGATCTGGAATAAGGCTTAGAATTTCACTTCTCTGTTTTAGAGACTCCCTACCATGTTATTGCTAATAAAATGATCACTCATTTGCTCTTGCTAGGTGTGTGGCCCTGATGAAGTTACTTCACTTCTCAGTTTACTAGGAAATAGGAGCAATATGATTACCTACATTGTAGATTTCTTGAGAGGAATAAAGATTATGCAATGGCATGTAGCACAGAACAAGTGTTCAGTACATGTTAGCTGGGTTACTCACTTATTCTGTACCTTTAGACTTTCAAACTGTGCTGCCTTACATGTCACTTGCTGAAAAGCTTTATAAGCTTTATAAGTGCTCTTAAGGGATACCGTTTGGGCATGATTTGGCTCCCTTAATATCATGCATAACAGATACTGCAGATCCCTGTCTAGATCCCCCTTTCCAGGGTGGGGTGTTCATTTTCCCAGCAGCTACATGTATTGGCTTCCAGGGACAAACTTTCTGCATAGATTTGTTCTTAGCTGATGGGAACCACTTCAACTGGTAATGTCTGGGAGGCTATGCTTTTAGGTGGTCCCTGTGGGTGACCTGTATAGCACATGGCTGGCTGATAATGCCTAATAGTTAATAGCTCAGATCTACCTGCCTCTGGACTGAAAAACCCTGTAATTGAGAACCCTCCAGAGCTCCCCATGGGGTCAGGATAAGCTAGACATCTGAAACCACACCTTTGCTTAACTTCCACTTCATCTTGCTTTCCACCTTCCTTCAGAGATTTTGCATGAGAGCTCACCCTTGATAAATCACTTGGACAAGGATCCCCGTCTTAGGCTCTGATTCTAAGAAATCTAAGACACAGTGGGTTATAAGGACCTTTATAAGACCACGTATATCTTTCATAACTTTTAAGTCCTTACTCCTGCCTATTGTTCAATGCATAAAACAGAATCATGAAGTGTGGATGAAGTCACTTGCAAGTAATAAATATTCACCTAGGCATAGAAAAAAGTGCAAAGTATCTAACTTTATTAACAAATGATTTCTGAACTCTAAAATTTAATAATATCTTAAGTAAAGCACATTTCATTTGGTGGAAGTGAATCTTAGAAGATGTGAGAATGCTTGCCAAATTTGATGTCATAGGACTTGTATGAGAAAATTCAGAGAGTGAGGATCAAAACTCTCACTGCCCTCAAGGATTGCCAGACACACAGAGAAGGGCAGTGAATATTGTCTGCATGGAGTCTAGAGGCTCAGAGTTGCACTGAAAAGTTTAAAAGAATCCAGATATGGCATAATCTAATTATCTCTTATCCCATTTTACAGATGAGGTAATGGTGGTCCAGAGAATTGAAGTGACCAAATGATAAAACAGATGGAAACAGAACTGGGGTTACAACACAGGTGTTTGGGTTTTGGCCTGGAGTATTTCCAGCTCCAGCACACTTCTCTCTGTTACCCTTTTCAAATTAGTGTCAAAGAACAAATTGTTTTCTTTCTATGTAATTCTAAAGTATGAAAAAAACAAAGGGCATGAAGCCACTCTGCCATATTTCTCCTCGTACCTGGGCAGCTCAAAGCTTCCAAGTTGAGCCACCTTTCCATGGGAAGTTCTAAGAGGAGCTAGATCATATTACTGGCCCTATTACCAAGGATCCTGACCCCGGCTCCAGCAGAATGTTAAGAGGGGAGGATTGAAGACTCAGACCAACAAGCTAAGGTAGCAATTACAGCTAACTCAAAGGGAAACATACCGCTTTACGTAGAAAATATTTGCCCTTTTACTACTTCCATCTTACACTACTATCAGAGGAGGTAAGGTCCAAAATTGCAAAGAAAAGAGGATGGGGAGAAAGCATCTCAGAGTTGTACCCCATTCATAGAGCAGTGGTTCTCTGTGGGGGGCAATACTGCCCCCTCCAGGGCCTTTTGAATATATGTCAGGTTATTTATGGTTTTCAGGGTTTTTTAGTGTGGATAAGGGATGTAGGGAAGATAGAACTTTGTAGACTAGCTTAAATGTTTCACTAACTTTTTCCATTGGCTTTCTTGCTAATCTATTCTAGAATTAAAGTGGGCTAGTATGAAGTTCAAAAGGTACCTGCTTTCTGTTTTTACATATTATAGATAAGCATATTTTGAAGTAAGGCAACTTGACAAAATATTTAACTTATAAGGGCTATATTAGGGAAAATTATTGAAATTATTTTTAGAAGTCCTCTGTTTTATACAGAGGATCAATCGCACATTCTTTGAAATAGAAATATTGCTAGTACACTTTAAATATTTTGATTTATAAACATTTAATTTGACATTTTTCAGAAACAAATCCACTGTTTTATGCACAATAAATTTGTAATCATACAGCTATAAATTTTCTTATCTTGTACTGTTCTTTTTTATCCTGACATTATACTTGGGACTATAAAAATAGCTAACATTTTATTCATTCATTCAACAAATATTTACTGAGCGCTATTATATGCCAGACACTATGCTAGATGCTTGAGGGTAGAGCATGTTGCCCATGAGGAACATACATTCTAATGAGGGAGAAAGACAATAAACAAGATAAAATGTACCACATATTATATTGTGATAAGTGCTAGAGGAGGCATAATAAGTAATTTGTTTATTCCACAGACACTTATAAGATCCTACTTTCCAAGTCTTGCTCTTAGCCCTGGGAAATAGCAGATAAGTTCCCTGCTGTCACAGAGTTTATATAATAGTGAGAGGGTCAGACAAGTAAAACAAAATGAATAAACATAGTGATTTCAAATGACAAATGCTATAGTTTATGATAAGTAGTGACTAGGATGTGAAGCAACATCATCTACTGATTGGAGGTAGTGCCAGTGGTACTAAGACTGTCAAGAAGGAGACAGTGAAGGTCAGGAGATGAGCATTTCGTGTGCGGAGAAGGTCTAAGCAGAGGGAACAGCTCATGCAAAGGACCTGAGGTTGGAACAAATTTGTTGTACTAGAAGAATAGTAAACACAGTATAACGGGTATAGTGAGATCAAGGGAGAGTAAGGGATCATGGGATAAGGTCAGTAAGGGAGACAACAGTCAAATCACATAGAGTCATTCAGAGGAATGGTGAGGAATAAAATGAAGTGCTAATGAAGGGTTTTGATTTATTTTGAAGAAGTGAGGTGTTGTGACAGGGCCTGATGGGTTAAAAATACTCTGCTGTGTGGACTGCAAGGGAACAAAAGTAGAAACTGAGAGTTTATGTAAGAACCTAACATAATGGTCCCTTAAGAGCAGATAGATTTGAACAATATTGGTGGCCATGGGTATAAAGATATTTAGGAAGATTAGAGATGTGATTTGGAGGTAGAATTGACAGGACTACTGATGGATTGAGTGATGAAGGGATGGGAGATATCAAGAGTGATTACATAGTTCGGGGCTTGAAAGTCTAAGTAGAAGGGTCATTGACAGAAAGAAGGAGGATTGGAGTATTTGACCAAGACTTTGGTTTAAGACACATATCTGAGGGATCCCTGGGTGGCGCAGCGGTTTGGCGCCTGCCTTTGGCCCAGGGCGCGATCCTGGAGACCCGGGATCGAATCCCACGTCGGGCTCCCGGTGCATGGAGCCTGCTTCTCCCTCTGCCTGTGTCTCTGCCTCTCTCTCTCTCTCTGTGACTATCATAAAATAAATAAATTTAAAAAAAAAAAAAAAGACACATATCTGAGAGGTCTGTTAGATATCCAAGTAGAGATATTAAGTAGATGTTAAGTGTTTGGAATTCAGAGGTGAGGTCAAGATTATAAACGAATATATGTATATGTATATGTGTGTGTGTGCATACTTAAAATCACTTAAGAATAAAATATAGTTAGACAAGAGTACTCAAGGTTGAGCTTTGAGTCACCCCACCTTTAATGGACATGCAGAGAAGGAGATTGAGAAAGAATAGTCAACTAAGTAGGGGAAAACCAGAAGAATATGGTAAAGTAAAAACTAAAAGAAAAGCATTTCAAGAATAGGGAAGAATTTGAAATTGTTAAATACTGCTGAGATGGAAAAATGTGGTCCTTGAAGACCACAGAGGCAGCTGCTTTGGGTGTCATATGAATTGAGAGGTCCAGTAAGATGTGGCAACAGGATGAGGTGTCCTTGATGGGAGCACTTTCTGTTCTTCCTCTTCCCAATGTGCAAGTCGAATGGAGTGCAATGTGGAAAAAGGGGGGGGGGGAGGGGGAGATGAAGAAGTGGAAGGCAGATAGTGAAGACAACACTTCTGATAAGTTTTGCTGGAAAAGTGAGCAGTGAAATAAGGCTCTAACAGGAAAGGGATGAAGAGTCAAATATGAATTTAAAGTTTGAGACAGAAAAAATCAGAGATGGAGCACTCCAAATGGAAACTACTGAAAGAACTGATGTTGCAGAGGAGTGAGAGGAGTGAAGTTCTTGAGAAGGCATGAGGTGAAAGGACACAGAACAGTAGCTATGGAGTTAGTGTCTGATTGGACCAGAGCATGACTTCTATTGCACAGAAGGGAAGAGAATGTCAGAGATCCCACTGATCAGTAGGAACAACTCACACTTCTCTGGCTCATTCAGTATATCTAGTCCATATAGTGTACTCAACTCTCTTCTAATGCAGACCTTTTAGTGTGACTCCATTTTTTCCTTGGGTAATAGTCGAGAGAGAGAGAGAGAGAGAGAGAGAGAGAGAGAGAAAACAGTGAAATAGTGAGAGTCTTAGGAGATGTACTGCCCTTTCAAACTGCAACTACGGCCTCCCCCTCCCCCCAAATGGCAGGTTGTCTCTCCTGTGCGATTTAAGATATGAAAGTTTTTCCACGTAAAACTAGAACAAATGAACATATGGAGGGTTTATGGCAGACACTTTAGTAAATAATGTATAACTAACATGAGATTTGGGCTCGGTTATAAAAATGACAATATTTGTGTATGAAAGAGTGTCTTTACACTCGAAAGGTCAAGGTCCATTACCTTCTGCTAAATATAACCCTGAAAATAAGGACTTTAGTGATTAACTCTCTCAATCCTCTAATCTGATTATTAACATTGGCAGACGTTTCTCTTAGAGCATTATAGCAATGCATTCAATGTGTTTGTTCTCAATTACATACTTTATATTTGAATAAAAAAGAAATCTGTAATATAGCTGTCCAGGTACTGAACTAAGGTCATGAGCACATGTTATAAATAATTAGCCTGACTTAGGTCCCCACTAATGTGTAAGAAGAAGAAATCTGTACAGTGAGTAAGACCAGTGGATCAGAATTCAGACTGCCTGAGCTAGCTGTGTAGCTTTGGCCAAGTCACATATTCACCTAAAGTTTCAGTGCTCATTTGCAGAGTGGGGAGACTAAGGTATTATATCAGTGGTTACTGTGGGAGATTTAATGAGTTAATGTATGCAAAGTACAATGTAAATTCTCAATAAGCATCAAATTCATTATTACAGTTATTACTATTCCCACATGCTATGCAGGAGTTAGAGGCAATTTTCTCGGTCTTCCCCTCTTCCTGACATGCCATTCTCTGGTGGTTGGTAGCCCAGGCTAGAATTTTGGGCAGGTGGTGAGGCTGTACTGTGCCAAAAACATCTTGGATAAAATGGTCCAAAATTTGTCCCAACCTTCTGGGTGCCCTGCATAGTTAAGTATACAGCAATCTGAGTAAGAGAAAAGATGGTCTGACTCTGAAGTAGGCATGGTAATTGAGTGAACACATATGGAGGTAGAAGAGAACAGACATCACTGCAGACAGTCACTGCATTCCTGCAGAAGGCAATGCTTTACTAGAACCAAAGCAACTTTAAAAACCTACCACGGCAACTAGCTATTGAAGGAATGAGTCTCTGTGTCCCATAGGCATAGAAGATATGTTAGATATGTTTGTGCAGGTTGGTTTTTGTTTTGAATCGAGTTCTTGTTAAAATTTTATTTCCTCCTCCATGATCCCATAAAACCTAGCACATATCTTTAATATCGTACTAAAAACACCACACTGCAACTGGCTTATTTGATGTTCATTTGTCTACCCTACTACGCTGTGAGATCCCTAAATGTATTTATCTTTGTATCTCAAATCCTAGCACAAGGTTTGGCACATATTAAATATTAATTCTGCTTATTTTTAAAATATATGGATGAAAAAATGACCACGGTAAGAGACACATTAATTACCCCATTATCTCATTCCTCCTAAGGAGAACAAGAATAATAATATTAGGCATAAGGAATATCTCATCCTCTTACGTGACTCCACCTTATTATCCAATGCTCACAGATGCACTGAATATCAGACAGAGGGCGCACTAGAGCAAACATTTCCTACATGACCCAACTCGCTAGAAAAATGCCTCGGTGGTGGTGAAGGAGTTGCCTAAACTTGAACAAAATCCTTGTGATCCCTAATCTCTCAGAAGAGATTAACTGCCTTTCTTATCAAATGTTAAAGTTCTTGTTAGTGCCAGTTGGATTCACTTCAGATTTTGACAGGGCCTAAGCTAACAGGCAGCTAGAATTTTATTAAGAAGTTATCAATGTAACTCCTTGTGTGACTGTGTTATATAATATATATCCCCAAGTCACTGGGCTCAATTAATTCTCCTCATTCATTCATGAGCTAAATATGCCACTTCTCTCTAAGGTGTCTGACTTAAATTCATGATCGCTGTCCAAGCATGTGTGGCTCTTAGAAGCTAAAACATCATACTCAAGACTGGGGAATTCAAGAAGTAATGTGTTCCAAGTCAACTTTGTATCCATTTTTAAATTTTTTTTTTAATGAGGCCCAGAGGGGAGTGATGAGAAAGAATAGAAATAAGGATCTGACACCTGCACAAGTGCTTCTGAAGTCACTGGGTTTTAATTCTGGTATTTCATGTTCTACTCTCAGGTCTTTGAACAGTAGAAAGAGTCCAAGTATGGGAATGTCAGAAAGAACACAGAGCTGAATATCAGGAAGCTGGGTCCTACTCTCAGCTCTGCTGACAACTAAGGTAAGTAAACATGACTAGGTCTCCATTTATAATTCTGTAAGTTGAAAATAGTGGAATAGATAATATTTACAGTTCCTGCAACATTCAAATTATAAGAATTCCATGCCTTACTTAACAGAACTCCAAACTATTTTGAACTTCTATTTTTAGTCGCAGTCACTAAAACTATTACTTGGTATAACAATGACAAATCAATCTGGATGACTATTCTTTGCCTCCAGTCTTGTACTTCCTGTTGACTTTGGATAAAGGAATTCTTTTCCTTTGCTATGTGGTAACTTTTTGGCTTAGATACTGGTTTCAGGATATAGAACTACAGTGACATCCCTATGGAGGCTGGTTGTAGTGGTCACATGGCTTCGTCCACATGGTCCTCAGGATAAATTCTGTAATTTAAAGTAGTCCCAGAAAATTCAGATTCCCCGTATATTGGAAGATTTCCTTTTCATGGATAGAAAGATACTCAATGTTTTGCAATTAAGAGGAGTAATTTCCTTCCTGATAACCTGGCTTGACAATCTCAAAACTTCTCACTGTCCCCACTTGTTCATTTCTTTTTCCCTGTCTCTGCTCAGTGGTCACAGGGGTGTTAAAGATGTACCCTAGTTGGCATAGAATAAGGGAAGGAAATTAACATTTATGGAGTACCTCCGAACATGAATTTCACCCACCACAGAGGGGTGAAAAGCCTGATTTGGGCCCTGTCCCCATTCCCCTTCCCCTCCATGTGTGATCCCGCATCCTGAGAACTTAGGATGGAGGATTCTGCTCTGGCTGAAAGAACCCTAAGCTCATTTCCCCAGAAGAAACCATCATGAAGTTATATCTGATTGGGTGACACCTTCCTAGGCAGAGAGGTGATCTCTGAGCTCAGCCAAAGAGGAGAGCTGGTGAGAGCAATGCCCAAGGCCAGTTTATGTTGCTGTTTCCTGATTTTCATTGATACTTCATCTCAAAGTTTTGTGCCAAGGCTCTCAACGGCAATCGGAAGGTGGATAATCTGGCTGCATTCTGTTCCTGTGTGTAAGGAGCTAGAGCCCATCCCTTTGAGCACTTAAGTACTTAGTCCTATAGTCCTCATCAAACACTTATAAAGTACAGTCATTACATCCATTTTACAGATAAGGAAACTGAGGCTCAGAGAAAGAGTTTACGTGACTGTCCAAAGGAGCAAGAAATAAAATTCATTTTCTCATTGTGTCATGCAATTTCCCAAAATAACCTGCTCTAATTCGAGATTCCTACTTTTCTATGAAGCAAAAGATGATCAGAAAGTACCAACCCCCGAGAACAAAGGACAGAAGTGACAATAGTCAATGCTGAATGACAAGTCTGAATCAGTCCTTGAATTTATTTAAATCCATATGGGAGATATACTTAATAATCTTTAGAAGAATGAAAATCATATTCGGAAGAATGAAAATTTGAAGTTGAATTAACTTTTATCCTGAAAGTGATACTGGCTGTTTGATAAAACTTTCCCTACCCTATCAATGTTTGGGAAGGTCTAATCTGATTCTTCTATAGGTGTGTCTTTCCAAAACTAGCTGGCTATTTCAGTGGTTGGCGTGCTAGAGCCAGTTCACACTGGCTCTGGTGAACTGCTTGTACCTATCTATTTCCAATTCTGGTAGCTTGAAATAGGCCGTAGTGGGAGTACTGACACCATGGAAGTCAGTAAACTAAACAAATCAGCATGCTCCCTCCTTTTTCCCCCTTCCTGAGAGCTGGTTATTAAACATTTATCCTTACATCTTAGATTGTTGGTCTTAATCATAGATATCTGGTAATCTGACAGCATCAGTAACACTGAATATGTCCAAGCCAGGCTAGTTTTCTTAGAAGTATGATTCTATGTCATGACATCAGTATAACTGAAAACTGGCACAGAGGATATAGTGTGCAAAATGTTCCAGACTATTTTTTGTTGTTGTTGTTTTTTGTTCCAGACTATTAACTCACTGTAAGCATAGGGTTTCTCAGAAACTTTCAAGAGAACTCCTGTAAACTCCTTCCGGATCCTCAGGGGAAGCCAGGAATAATTATTCTCCTGAGAATATTACAGAAGAAAAAGAGGAGGAAAGGAAGACACATTCATCAAGAGAACCCATTAAACTGTTCTCCAAAAATATCTTTAATATTTCATGTGAAATCTGAGCATAGGCAATTTTTTTTTTTGTATAAATAAAAAGGTAGAACCAGGCTAAAATGTCAGAGGAGAAATGAACTTTAACAGACACACTGAAGATTAGGAAATGTGAAGGAAAGGGTTGATGTGGGATCTTGCATGGCCACTTCTCTTTGGATTTTCATGTTCCAGCTCAAAAAAACATAGCTACAATACTTACATACGGCTGATGGGAGGAAGGGTAAATAAAATGGTATAATCATTTCGGAAAGATGGCAGTTTTTAACATTTATAAATATTTTACCCAAGGGTAATAAAAGCTGTATGTATGCACAAAACAGCTTTATTCCTAACCGTCCCAAACTAGAACTATCCAGTAATAGGACATTTGTAATATATTCACATATTGGAAGAATGGATTCAGTATTTAAAAGAAATGAATTCTGCAATAATACGGTGTGTCTTAAAAAGTGGAGCAGGGACACCTGGGTGGCTCAGCAGTTGAGCCTTTGCCTTTGGCTCTGGGTGTGACCCTGGAGTCCCAGGATTGAGACCCACACCCGGCTTTCTGCATGGAGCCTGCTTCTCCCCCTCTGCCTGTGTCTCTACCTCTCTCTCTGTGTCTCTCTGAGTAAATAAGTAAAATCTTAAAAAAAAAAAAAAAAAAGTAGTGGAGCAAAAGAAGTAGAAACAATGTGTACTTTATTTTTTTTTTAAAGATTTTATTTATTTATTCATGAGACACACACACACACACACACAGAGAGAGAGAGAGAGAGAGAGAGGCAGACACTGGCAGAGGGAGAAGCAGGCTCCATGCAGGGAGCCCAATGTGGGACTGATCCCAGGTCTCCAGGATCACACCCTGGGCTGAAGGCGGCACTAAACCGCTGAGCCACCGGCTGCCCCAATATTATTCCATTTGGATGAGATTCAAGAACAGCCAAAGCTAACCTCTGGCAATCGGAAGCGGTTGCCCCCGCCTGGTATTGGAAGGATGGGCTGGGAAGGGGTATGAGAGAATGTGCTGGGGTGCTGCAAGTGTTCTAATACTTGATTGCAATGGTGCTGTACACTTAAGACACATGATGAGTCTTTTATTAAATGTAAATTAAATCTCCACCGAAATAGGCACATATGTATAACTGTAAATAAATACACGTACTTAAATTTCTAGTCTAATTAAGGGATCAATTGCAAGGACACAGGCTCCCCGCAGCGCACTGAATTCCACATTTTCTCTCTGCCCTTGGAATACTTGGACGTCGTGCTTTCCAAATGAGGACTCAGGCTTCAGGGTGATGCTGCAAGCTGGAGCCTTGTGCAATCACCCCCAGGTCACTTCCCTCCAGCTCGCTGACTTCCCATTCCTGACACAACGCCCCATCCAGTCATCCCCGCCCAGGATAGGAGAAAGTTGGGGAGGCAGGTTCAACCTGGCGGGGAATTCCTCTCCCGCGTACGCTTTCCAACCCCGGGCTGCGGCGGGTCACAGCGTGTGGGGCATGAATCAGCCTGGCGGGCTCGGCACCGGCACGCCCCGCCCCGTCCGGGGTCGGAGGACGCTCACCCTACATAAAGCAGGCACCCACCGCGTCGGCACCCAGGCTGCCCGGAGGCCGGACTCGGTGCACCCTCCTCCCGCCGGCACTTTCCAGGAACGCCCCCCGGAGGGCCGCGCAACCCGACCGCATGGACCCCGCTGGCCCCTTCGGGGTGTTGCTGCTGCCGCTGCTCCTGATGGGGACCGCGCTGGGCGACGGTGGTGCGGCCGCGCCAGGTACCGGCCGGGCCGGGGCCCCCGTCTCAGCTGCGCGGCGAGGGCGCTGCGGCCGCGGGGGGTCCCCTGCGCCCGCTGCCTGCGCCCCGCTCTCCCGGGGCCCCCGTCTCAGCTGCACAGGGCGTCCAGGAGCCGCGGGAAGGGCCCCCCGGGCCGGAGCTTGTACTCTCTCCCCGCGACCCCCTGGGCTGGGACACGCGGGGACCGAGGCCCCCGGGGAGCAGCTGCCTTCCCAGAGACAGGCGGCCGCCCTGCCGTCCCTCAGGCTCTCCCTCTGGTCCTGCAGGAGCAAGCAGCGCGGAGACCTGCCTCCTGCCGCCCGACGTGGGGCCCTGCCGGGCGCTGATCCCCAGTTACTACTACGACAGGTACACGCAGAGCTGCCTCCCCTTCACCTATGGGGGCTGCCGGGGCAACGCCAACAACTTCGAAACTTGGGAGGCCTGCGACGAGGCTTGCTGGAGGATTGAGAGTAAGTGGCGGTGGGCAAGCCCCAGGCTCTTGCGCGGCCCCTTCCGCAGAAGCAGGAGGGCTGCTCGTAAACTCCTTTCCCAGATCCCGTTTCCTACAGTGAGCTTTAGCCTGCATTCTTCCCAGACGTTAAGTAAGGCTCACTCATTATTTCCAGAAAGTAATCACCAGTTGACGGGGGCTAACGAATCTCTCGCCTAAGTGGCCTTTATCGTAATGCAGAGGGTCTGTACAGGTTCGGGGCAAGGGTTCACTGTAGGGCACAGTACTGCAGGGGGTACATAACGTGTTAGGTGCTGCCCAAGTACTTTTCTTTTTTTTTTTTTAATTTTTATTTATTTATGATAGTCAGAGAGAGAGAGAGAGAGAGAGGCAGAGACACAGGCAGAGGGAGAAGCAGGCTCCATGCACCGGGAGCCCGACGTGGGATTCGATCCCGAGTCTCCAGGATCGCGCCCTGGGCCAAAGGCAGGCGCCAAACCGCTGTGCCACCCAGGGATCCCTACTTTTCTTTATCATTAGTTCTGAGCTGATGGTTTTTGTGCCCCCTTGAGAGCACCATTTCCTCAGTGCCGATTATCCGTCGATCTGAAATACTGTCAGCGGATTTTATTGTTAAAGTGTGATTTAGCTTGACCTTCACTTTTCCTTTTGTCCCGATGCCCAAACATGTTTTGGGTTAGTAGAGGGATATAGTGGAGATTCATGATCATGGTTTTTATTTCATTTAAATCATATTTACTGTATCTGTTGAGGCCAGTAACAAGACATGAGACTCTGCCATTCAAGGAGCTAAGCCAAGGGAAAATGTGTATTCCCGTGAGTAAGCTTGATTAACTACACGTGTAGAGAAATGAGAAGACCCTGAGAGAACAGAGAGTTTCCACTGTATCTGGCTGACTCTGGTCTGGAGCCACTATTTAAAAAAAATCTAAATAACTGGATTAATGAAAAGTCTTTTGGGGATTTACTATCCCAGGACAAAATGTGATACTCTTATCTCCCCAGTTGTTTCTGGAAAATACAGTAGTTTTGAAGTAATACTAAGAAAGCTAATTTTTGACTGACATTGTTTTATGCCCTCCTTTTTCTAGAAGTTCCCAAAATTTGCAGGTTGGAAGTCAATGAGGAGAAGTGTGGAGAGAACAAAGAGGAGTATTTCTTCAATCTAACATCCATGACATGTGAAAAATTCCTATCTGGCGGCTGTCACAGCAATGAGAACAGGTTCCCGGATGAGGCTGCTTGTATGAACTTCTGTGCACCAAAGAAAAGTAAGTACTATTTTTTATGGGGCTTCTATCTCATTTCTTTAAGATTTTAGGATGAAAAAAAGTCAATAATTTTATGTGTAATTGACATGGCTTGTGTTCTGGGGATATCACATATAGGAGGATTCAATCTTAACAGTATTGCCCTGTGAGGGAGTGTTATTATTCCCATGTTACATATGAGAATACAGGCTACCAGAAGTTAATGACTTGCCAAATTCTCAGGGCTGGAAAGTCATAAAGCCACGTATGATTTAAGTTTCTGCTTCCTGTTCTAAATGGTTTCTTCAGAACTATTTCTCATCTACTCAATTTACACACAAAAATCACAGTATTCTGGGGGTGCATGGGTGCCTCAGTCGGTTAAGTATCTGACTCTTGATTTAGGCTCAGCTCATGATCTCCGGGGTCCTGGGATTGAGCTTCAAGGTGGCCTCCATGCCCAGCATGGAGATTGAGATTCTCTTTCTCCTTCTCCCTCTGCCCTCCCCCCTCTGCTTGCTCTCTCTCTTTCTCTCTCAAATGAAAAACAAAATCTAAAAAAAAAAAAAAAAAAAAAAAAAATCACAGTATTCTGAATGCCATGACCTCAGGTTTGTATGGAATCACTTGTGTACAGATGTAAGATGTGAATCTTGAAAATTTCTCTCTAAAGTTTTTGGTTAGATTTCTACATCTTTTAGTAATTATAAACTGCAGGACAAAGAGATCTCTATTCTTCTCTTTTCTGATCTGATTCCTTTCCCCACATCCCCACACCCTCAGTCCCTGAAATGATGGGTTACTTGGGCAATATTTTTGCAGAGAGACATAATACAGGCATTTTCCCTAGGCATATTAGAGACACATACATCAAGAAATAAGGAAAATCTTAACAAACAAGGAATCTTGCTTTGGCAGCAACTTGAGGAAGCTCTGTATGTACCTCTGTGGTCAACATGCAAAATCTTGAGTTAAGGAGGAGGTGGTTGTTGCTGGTGTTTCCTTAAATTTTTTTTGTATAAAAGTGAATGTCCTAGTGGCGACTTGGAATTTAGATACATGTATCCTTAACTAATGATGGAAGGAGAGCTGATAAAAACATTTAAAATAAACCTACCAACAAGTTTACTGAAGCATGTCATATACCAACCCTTGATACATTGCCGATTTCTGCCTGACCATATCTGATTTTGGGTTTAATTTCTTTACACATTCGAATGATACAAGGACATAGCTTCAGAAGAAATTGTCTCCAGTTTATAAAAATTTTAGAATCAGCAAACTATGGCATGTAAGCTTTCTTGAGAATCGAGACACACTTTTTAAACCGTTTAGTATGATATTTAGAATTCAGAATGAAGCTTCACTGGGATTAGATTTTCTTCAGTCAGTTCAGTAATCATCACAGTTTATTAATTTTGGTATTTATTGCATTTCTAATTTTATTTTCTTTTTCATAAAGGTCCATCATTTTGCTACAGTCCAAAAGATGAGGGACTGTGCTCTGCTAATGTGACTCGCTACTATTTTAATCCCAGACATAGAACCTGTGAGGCCTTCGCCTATACTGGCTGTGGAGGGAATGACAATAACTTTGTTAGCATGAAGGACTGCAAAACTGTTTGTGTAAAAGGTAGTGGATTTTCTCATATTCCATTTTTAAACTAATTTTATAAATAATTCATAAGCACAATTATATTTTATGTATCCATTTTCCTAATAGCAGATTACCATTTCTAGACTACTTGTACATAAATAGCACTTTAGTACTGAACTGTTTTATTTAATGCTTCTACTGACTAGCTACAACACACTGTAGCTGTATACTTGCATTTTAAAGGTAGAAAGTCATTGACTTGAGGGGAGAGTGAGTAAAACTGACTTTATGATCATTAAAAATTGTTGAGGTGAGTTTGTAAGCATATTGGAAATGTTGATTTAAAGGGAGTCTATAGACTCGAGATATACTTATTTTTATTTTGTTGACTTTAAGCTTTGAAGAAGGAAAGGAATAAGAAGATGACAAAGCTTTCCTTGGTGAATAGAAGGCTGAAAAATTGGAAGAAGCAATCTTAACTTTTTCCCTTATATGTCATCTTGTGAATGCTATCGCCTCTATGATTAGATCTGAAGAATAATATGGCAACATGGGTAAATAAATCATTAATGATTTATTCACCAGTTTTTATTGCTACAGGTTACTTTTTTGTGTATTTTTATACATAACTAGCTGCTATTCAAATGTGAATCTACTATTTTTAATTTACTGTTCACCTATGTTTTATGAAGTTGAATTCTTGCTGTGCATAAAGGTATACAAGCAAATATGACTCACCCAGTTCTTGGGGTTGCTTTTCCTGACTTCAGAAGGTGATAATAACTGAAAAGCATAAGACAATATAATCATGTTCTCTTAACACATGATCATAAAAAGGACCAGCAAACACATTTCATTTTGCATGTAAACGTTGGATTATATTTTAGGTCCAAGGACCTAAAACTTGCAGATTTACCAACACTTTAGAAAATATTACAAGTGCTATTATGCAGACATGACTAACTTCTGTTTGTACTGTGTCATTTGGAAGATAATAAACTATCTTTTTTGAATAAAAAGTTAGTAAATTTATTAAAACCAGAAATGCTTTCTCCTGGGGATAAGATTCTTTTTCTTTATCTACTTTTCCACCCATCTATCCCCACTAACATGTATATATTTGTTTATATATATAGATCTTACATTACTTCGTAAGATATAATAGATTGGAGACCACTAAAATTGTTAAAATTTTTGAAGTGTTCAAGGCATTTATTTATATTACACCAGAGAGCATGCATGAATTTAATAATATAAATTCCACTACTGAATTATTCTTGATAAAATGATCATTCCAGTTAAATGGTTTTCTTCTCTTTAATAAAAATATTTTTTAAAATTCCTACATTTTCATGGCAAGATTAATATGTTTAAAAGTATGCCTCCAATCTAGCAAAATTTTAAGTGCATTGACCTTTGCTTGAGCAATCCCTCTTTTCAAAATCTATCCTAAAGGTATGGTGACAAAAATACAAAATGGTATAACCCTGAGGACATTCACTGATATATCATTTGGAACAACTAGAAACAAATCCTCAATAGGAAATTGGTTGAAGATAATCATCAATAGGAGAACTGGTTGAAGGAATGGGTGAAAAACGAGCAAAATATCTATATATGGATATCATCTGATCTTCAGAATAGGTTTTTAAAAACAGGGTCTAGGGCAGCTGGGGTGGCTCAGCGGTTTAGCGCCACCTTCAGTCCAGGGCATGATCCTGGAGATCCAGGATCAAGTCCCATGTCAGGCTCCTTGCATGGAGCCTGCTTCTCCCTCTGCCTGTGTTTCTGCCTCTCTCTCTCTCTCTCTCTCTCTCAATCTGTCTTTATGAATAAGTAAATAAAATTAAAAAAAAACAGGGTCTAGAACATGAATAAACACACATCACAAAGGACATAAAGATATTAAAAATAGTTACCTATCGCAGGACAGAGGCCTAACAATACAAAGAATATGACTACTTCTGGTGACTTTCAAAGCCAATATTTTGACTATCTTTTAACGGATGTAATCTGAGGCTCAAATAAATTTTGAAGAAATCTGAAAATGCATTTAGTAGGTTTTTTTTTTAAGATTTTATTTATTTATTTGAGAGAGAGAGAAGACAGAGGGAAAGTGAGAAGGAGTAGCAGACTCCCCACTGAGTTGGGAGCCCTACGTGGGCTTGATCCCAGGAAATTGAATCATGACCTTAGCCAAAGGCAGACACTTAACCAACTGAGCCACCCTGTTGCCCCTGCATTTGGTACACTTATTAGTAATATTGATACTGTTATTTTTGAACCTATCATATATAGAGTGCTACATTATACTATATATTCTGTAAGAAAATATAAGAATTTATATCTCTTTAGAAGTCAAGATTTTCAGTGTTAAGAGAAAAAATATAAATACAAAATTAAGAAATTTAGAAAAAAAACCTTTAACTCTTAAATTGGGATATAAATATTAGCATGAACTCAAAATTTTCTCTTTCAAAAAAAAAAAAAAAAAAAAAGAATTTCCACCTGCCCATTGAAAAGTCCTTGAAGCAATGACAAACTAGTAGCAGTAAGTATGCCTTGCATTCAGATTGTGGTCTGTAAATATGATTTCTCACTAAAAGGAACCAGGGCTCTTCAGAGAAATCATTGAATCCAGGTCTGAGACAATAGATAAGATGAACCTGGGCCATCTTATACCAGATAGCAAGGAAGCTATTAAAGACTAATGAATTATGTCACAAAAATAGGAGAGTAACAGTAAGGGCTTTTCAGCGATCTAAAATGAGGCAATATGAACATCAAAACAAATAATAACAATATATATAAGAATGAATACGAAACAAGTAAATAATTACACACACATGTTGATCACTTTTGGAGGTTCCTAGGGCACTCTCTCATTCCTTTGAAAAATGATAAATTAACAGAAAGAATAAAGCATTTATCCCATTTTGCTTATCCTTAAAATTATACCAAGAAATGAAATAACGTGTGAAAGTTATTCACAGAAGAATCTCACCTAATACACACATGAAAATGTTAGAAGATACCTCTAATGAAAGTATACATCTGGGTAATGATCATCTATGGAGGCTGAAGCCATGGAATGAATGGCTGATGGAGGAATTAGGCTTATGCCTTTGAATCCATGGATAATTTTAACATTACTAAAAATGTACCAGAAGACATTATTTGCTTCTTGATATGACGCAATAAGTAGTGCATACCTCCTCCCCATGAAGGAATCTTGCAGGAAGAAAAAAAAAATTCAACCGCAAGTTAATCAAACCTCTAAATCTCACTATCATATTGCCAGATCAGGAGACGACATTGGGGATAAAGGTACAAGTTACAAGAATGCAGGGAAGGTCAGTCAGCCAAATCCATAATGTTAGCTGCTGTATAGGCAAACAGCTTAGGTTCTCCAAGAAACCAATGAAATTTTTTAAAGGAATGGGGGGAGGAGGCAGTGATTTTATAGCTTTTACAGGGGATGTAACAAAAAGCAGCATGTCATTAAGAGGTTTTGGCTGAATAAGGCCTGTATTTGTGACTACTTTTGGTAGTTTTTGAGAATGATTATTGCAGAAGGATTTTCTGTATTCTGGGATTGTCTGGTATGTGATCCAGAGCCTTTGGGAATTCTGGGGGTTCCTAGTGCTACAGGAAAGCTTGATTTGGTGGCTGCTGCCTTTAACTCCCCTGCAGCCAAAAGCCCTCAGGAGACTGCTCAGCCTACATTCAGCCTCCAGCTGCAGCTCTCTGTTCAGGTTGGGCAAGAATTAGATCCTTTAGAAAACAATTTTCTAATCCCCCAAACCTCTGCCATTTTATTTTAATGAAGATATGTATAAAGCTGTCATAGGTCATCCTACAGTCTAAGGGAAATTCCTTCTTGCCACAATCAGCCTGAAGACAAGTCACTGCTGTGGTTTCACCAGACAGACTGATTAAAAGGAATGTCTCATTCGGGGACACAAAAAGACACAAAAAAGAATGGGTTGGCTTTTAATAACATAGTCTTTTATTGAAAAAAATTATTCTGGATCACCACTCACTCATTCCTCCTCTATGCATACACACTGTCACATGTTTAACCATAGAAACTGCAATGGAAACGTTAAGATTGCCTGGATCACAGGATCTCCAAGTATACATGCTGTCCCTGCCAACAGTCTTGTAGACATTTAACTAATGATATTATTCAGTAAGGGAATGTCCTCTGGAGTGTCTGTCCTTGTATTACTATAGTGGCTGCACAAGCTTATCTTCATAGGCTTCATGTTTCCAGTAAAATATAGGTCTTTTTTTTAAAAAGATTTTATTTATTCATGGGAGACACACACAGAGAGAGAGAGAGAGAGAGAGAGAGAGAGAGGCAGAGACACAGGGAGAAGCAGGCTCAATGCAGAGAGCTTGACGTGGGACTCAATCCCGGGTCTCCAGGATCAGGCCCTGGGCTGAAGGCGGCACTAAACTGCTGAGCCACCCAGGCTGTCCCAAAATACAGGTCTTGTGATAAAAATAAGGAAAGGTAGAAAAGTACAGTTTGTAGTTTTAAGATATTCTTTGTCTAGATATTCTGTTATAAGCCTGGAATGGAGGCAAGCAAATGTGGGAATCTGAGTCATTACAAATTATTTCTCCCTTCACTCAGTATTCAATTGGTCACCAAGTATATGTATTCAAGTCTATGCTACTACTGCTTTATTCCACGAAAATTAACACATTCTCCCATGTTTCCTTCCTGCCTGTCTGCTCCCTATCCAGTCATGCACACTGATGCCAGGGTAATCTTTCTGAAAAAAAAATCTTATCAGGTTACTTCTCTTAAAACTCTTCAATGGTTTCCTATTGAATCTTCATGTTAACTGTCCAAGTTCCTAGTGTGCCATTTAAGATTTCTTCTTACAAGAGGACCATGCCATTCCTCTCCAGATATATCTTCCCCATTCCACCATCATCTGTAAGCTACAACTCAGTTGCACTAAATTATAGTCAATTTCCAAAGAATGTCATACTGCTTTGTTTTTTTGTAATGTAGTTAACAAATTTTGTGCCTGAGAACCATTCAGGGAGCCAGGGATAGGGTAGGCTCCTATGCCCCATGCCCAGGAGTTTTGACTTAGTAGATTTGAGTTGGCAAAGATATATATTACAAACAGTGGTTCCAGATGATTAGGAGGTACACTGAGTGTGTCATACTTTGAGGAATGCTGGTTTATGCTGGTGGTTTTTTTCTTTTAGTTTTTTATTTTTATATTTTTACAATTATAGATATTTTTAATATTTATAAATATTTTATATTTTTATTTTTTATTAGTTTGACTTAAAAAAAGTTATTATGCATATTGTATACTGAATAAAAAATTAAAATTATATAAAAGGGTAAAAACAAAAATAATCCAGAATTTCACCACTAAGTGATAATCAACTACCTTTCTGTTTCCTTGAAGTAGAAATAACTTAGTCAAGAGGTATGAACATGTTAATGGTCTCAATATATACTGAAAAATTACTTTATAAAGTTATATCAGCTTACCACCATCTAAGAATCTAAGAATGTATGCAAATGCCCAAGTCATTGGGTTTTAAATGAACAGAAAACAACTCATTTCTTTCTTATAATAAATTTATATCTCATCATTATTTTAATTGGCATTTCCAGGATTATAATTAAGGTTGAATCTTTAAAAATTTTATATATTTTCTTTCATTAAAGGTTAATACTTCCCTTTAAATTTAGCTTAAAATTTTTAACATAAAAATATAGTTTAAATTTTACAATTTAATTTTAATCATGAAAGGTTTCAAATGAATTAGAAAATTACAGAAACTAGCATAATCAACCTAGTTTAAAAAACATGATAGAAGTTTGCTAATTTATTTCAGGTGCTTTTTCTATTTTAATAGAGCTCAAGACTCAGAATGCACCTCTTTCTTATTTCCCGTCACTTTCATGAGAAGCAGCTGCTCCCCTGTTGGAGCATGGATGTTGGAGTGGATTCTTTCTGTGCATATTTTAGTGCTTGTATCATACATATAATAACCCACAGCAATATGAAGTATTGTTCTATGTGTTTTAAAGTTACTTAAATGGTGTCACACCATGTGTATCTATTGCCATCATGTATTTTTACTATTATGTTTTGGATATACCCTATAAATCCATATTGTTTCATGAAGATCAGCTTCATATATTTTATATTATTCTATTACATAAATATAGCACAGTGTATTCATTTCTCTGTTGTGGATATTTAGTTTTGGTTATTACAAACAATATTTATATACATAGCTCATTCTATATACATATATATACATGAAAATGAAACTGCTAAAGACATGTTCATTCAACATACTCTATTTTGTCAAATTGCTTTCCAGATATCTGTAGCCAGCAATGTATAAGAATTAAACTTCTTCAAGTTTTTGACATTATGCATTACTGAAGTCTTTACTGCCTGTTGGATTATGATGTTGCATCATTGTATGAAATGTCAGAAAGCTGGGTTAATTTAACACTTTCTCAACTCTTAAATTGATTATGTGACCTCATTGCAAGAAAGCAGAAATTATGATATTTGTGCCAAAGCCCAGTAGATCAGGAGATATGTCCTCAGTAAAACACAGTGACATTTTAACGAAGAGATAAGGAAGATTTTATGCTCTATAGAAATATTATATTGAATATAAAAAGAAATATTGGAAGAAATATTGGCTAAGAATTTCTCCAAACTAATTAAAGACCTGTGACTATGCATTCAAGAAGCCCTATATACCCCAAACAGAATACAAAACAAACAAAACACAAATAGGCACATGATAGTCAAACTTCTGAAAGCTAAAAACAATATTCACATGCCTAGAAAAACAGTGATAATATCTCCAAATGAGCATCAAAAAGACTAATGACTGACATTTCAAAATGAACTATGGAAGTCAGAAAATGAAAGATTAACATTTTATTTTTATTTCTTTTATAATAAATTTATTTTTATTGGTGTTCAATTTACCAACATACAGAATAACACCCAGTGCTCATCCCATCAAGTGCCACCCTCAGTGCCCGTCACCCATTCACCCCCACCCCCCGCCCTCCTCCCCTTCCACCACCCCTAGTTCGTTTCCCAGAGTTAGGAGTCTTTATGTTCTGTCTCCCTTTCTGATATTTCCCACACATTTCTTCTCCCTTCCTCTTTATTCCCTTTCACTATTATTTATATTCCCCAAATGAATGAGAACATACACTGTTTGTCCTTCTCCGATTGACTTACTTCACTCAGCATAATACCCTCCATTTCCATCCACGTTGAAGCAAATGGTGGGTATTTGTCGTTTCTAATGGCTGAGTAATATTCCATTGTATACATAGACCACATCTTCTTTATCCATTCATCTTTCGATGGACACCGAGGCTCCTTCCACAGTTTGGCTATTGTGGACATTGCTGCTAGAAACATCGGGGTGCAGGTGTCTCGGTGTTTCATTGCATCTGCATCTTTGGGGTAAATCCCCAGCAGTGCTATTGCTGGGTCGTAGGGCAGGTCTACTTTTAACTCTTTGAGGAACCTCCACACAGTTTTCCAGAGTGGCTGCACCAGTTCACATTCCCACCAACAGTGTAAGAGGGTTCCCTTTTCTCCGCATCCTCTCCAACATTTGTGGTTTCCTGTCTTGTTAATTTGCCCCATTCTCACTGGTGTGAGGTGGTATCTCATTGTGGTTTGGATTTGTATTTCCCTGATGGCAAGTGATGCAGAGCATTTTCTCATGTGTGTGTTGCCCATGTCTATGTCTTCCTCTGTGAGATTTCTGTTCATGTCTTTGGCCCATTTCATGATTGGATTGTTTGTTTCTTTGCTCTTGAGTTTAATAAGTTCTTGATAGATCTTGGAAACTAGCCCGTTATCTGATACGTCATTTGCAAATATCATCTCCCATTCTGTAGGTTGTCTTTTAGTTTTGTTGACTGTATCCTTTGCTGTGCAAAAGCTTCTTATCTTTTTTTTCCTTTTTTTTTTATTGGTGTTGAATTTACCAACATACAGAATAACCCCCAGTGCCCGTCACCCAATCACTCCCACCCCCCGCCCTCCTCCCCTTCTACCACCCCTAGTTCGTTTCCCAGAGTTAGCAGTCTTTACGTTATGTCTTCTTATCTTGATGAAGTCCCAATAGTTCATTTTTGCTTTTGTTTCTTTTGCCTTCGTGGATGTATCTTGCAAGAAGTTACTGTGGCTGACTTCGCCGATGACATGATACTCTACATAGAAAACCCAAAAGCCTTCACCCCAAGATTGCTAGAACTCATACAGCAATTTGATAGCGTGGCAGGATACAAAATCAATGCCCAGAAATCAGTGGCATTTCTATACACTAACAATGAGACTGAAGAAAGAGAAATTAAGGAGTCAATCCCATTTACAATTGCACCCAAAAGCATAAGATACCTAGGAATAAACCTAACCACAGAGGTAAAGGATCTATACCCTAAAAACTATAGAATACTTCTGAAAGAAATTGAGGACGACACAAAGAGATGGAAAAACATTCCATGCTCATGGATTGGCAGAATTAATATTGTGAAAATGTCAATGTTACCCAGGGCAATTTACATGTTTAATGCAATCCCTATCAAAATACCATGGACTTTCTTCAGAGAGTTAGAACAAATTATTTTAAGATTTTTGTGGAATCAGAAAAAACCCCGAATAGCCAGGGGAATTTTAAAAAAGAAAACCGTATCTGGGGGCATCACAATGCCAGATTTCAGGTTGTACTACAAAGCTGTGGTCATCAAGACAGTGTGGTACTGGCACAAAAACAGACACATAGATCAATGGAACAGAATAGAGAACCCAGAAGTGGACCCTGAACTTTATGGTAACTAATATTCGATAAAAGAGGAAAGACTATCCATTGGAAGAAAGGCAGTCTCTTCAATAAATGGTGCTGGGAAAATTGGACATCCACATGCAGAAGAATGAAACTAGACACTCTCTTTCACCATACACAAAGATAAACCCAAAATGGATGAAAGATCTAAATGTGAGACAAGATTCCATCAAAATCCTAGAGGAGAGCACAGGCACACCCTTTGAAAGATTAACATTTTAAAGCACTGAAGAAAAACAAACAGGGACACTTGGGTGGCTCAGTGATTAAGCACCTGATCCTGGTATCCTGGATTGAGTCCTCATTGGGCTCCCTATGGGGAGCCTGCTTCTCCCTCTGCTTGTGTCTCTGCCTCTCTTTCTGTGTCTTTCATGAATAAATAAACAAAATCTTAAAAAAAAAAAAGAAAAACAAACAAATCCTACAAACCAATATTCTATATCCAGCAAAAAATCCTTCAAAATTGAAGGATAAGTAAAGATGTTTACAGTTAAACATAGCTGAGAGAATTCGTTGCCAGCAGATCTGTGCTACAAGAAACATTATTGGGAGTTCTGAAGGAAATTGATCCCAGATGGAAGCACGTAACTGCAAAATGCAATGAGAGCAGTTGAAGATGTAAACATCAAAAACTGTAAATAAAGCTGGAGTGAGGAAACGAGTCATGAAGGAGATGCTGCCCCCAGGCTGCAGCAAGCTGCACCAGGAGAAGCTGACCTTGAGGATCACATGCATCCTAGAGTCTTCATCAGGTGTGACAGAAGTCACTATCACAGAAAAGTCACCTGTTGAATGTCATATAATGTCTTCATGGGAATGAAAAAATAACTGTGCTACAGAATTTTTACCCGATGACCAATGGCTTCCACACGACATGGAGTATGAAGCTGAATGAGCACAGTACTCCAACTGGGCAGCATGGCAATTAGCAGCATCTCAAAGCTGACTCAACTCAACCAGTCTTCTGTGTATTTGCTCCCTAATACACCAACTCTGGCAGACCTGGAAGTTGATACACTTGAAGCCCAGTGAAAACAACCAGAGAAGCCTCACTTTGATTCTCACAGTGTGATATTTGAACTGGATCCTTGCAATGGGAATAGGAAGGTTGGCTTTATCCATAATAGGGGAAACCCAGCATTCACAAGACACTGAGATCTGGTTCCTAAACAGAATGTTACACCAGCATTTTCTCACAGATACCTTTACCACTTACTATCACTTGCTTATCATGTACTTGGGCCTGCTATAGTATGCCTTCACCAGCTATGGGTTTAGCTCATAGGTCAAGCAATGGTTCAACATGTATAAACTTATCACCTACAACCCAAACCTGCTTTCAGAATAGACCAAATCCTTTGTGAACAAGCTGGACCCCAGCAAAGAGTTTAAGAGCAAGAACAAGATTTTACTCCCCAAAAAGAGAGGGCCTATCCAACCTGCAGGTGGCCAGAAAGGGCCCTCAGGCCCTCCCTCCACCTCTAAGTCCTCTTCTAGTCCTGGAAAGTGTCTGGAAATGAGCATCCCTATCTCCCCACAGCAATGATTTCCATACAGAGATGGCCCAAGCCTCAGGTTCTGTGTGTGGCACCACAGGCCTCCTCCTATGTGAGTGAGCCAAATCATAGGCTTTTTACTCCCATTGGCAGTAGCTAGGAGTTCAAGGGCATACTCAGGTCTCTCTTAAAGCCCTTTCTTCCCCCCCTGCTTCTGAAAGCTGTGGAGTTTTAGAACTTATTTAAGTAGCTAAATCTGTTAACTTTTCTCTCTTTCAATCTCCAACCCTCTACATCCTTTAGCAGTGATTAGAAAAGTCCCCCAAAGAAACCACTGGTTTTGGGATGCCTGGGTGGCTCAGCAGTTAAGCATGTCTGTTTTTGGCTCAGAGCATGATCCTGGAGTCCCGGGATTAAGTCCCACATCAGGCTCCCTGCATGGAGCCTGCTTCTCCTTCTGCCTATGTCTCTGTCTCTCTCTATGTCTCTCATGAATAAATAAATAAAATATTTAAAAAAAGAAAGAAAGAAAGTAAGAAACCACTGGTTTTGAGCCATGAGGCATTAGAACTGTGCTGTTCAGTTGGTAACCACTAGCTGCACGTGGCTATTTAAACTCTATTAAAAATTCAGTTCCTCAATTACATTAGCTACGTTGTGAGTATTCATGGCCTGTAGATTCTATATTAGACAGCACAAAGATAATGGAACATTTCCATCATCACAGAAAGTTATGTTGGGCAGCCCTGCATTAGAATATTCTCATACTGCTCTTTCTCAGTTTATTTCTGTTAGAGAATGGGGATACCTTAGTTTGATGGGTCATAAAATTCCATTAAAATTCTTGAAGATATAATTGTATATGCTCTTTTCATTTTTCATGAGGAATTCTCACTCTGCTTCTTTTTCAGTTTCCTATAAAGTTTGTTGTTTCCAGTAAGACCCCCCCAACAAAACTATAAATGAACATTCTGTTTAAAAGCATTAACTATTATATCTTATGCATATAAAACTTTATATTTAAAATACAATGAAATTGATGGCACCAAAGGTGTTTTGGCTAATAGAATTAAATTATTTTAGTTTCTTTTGTGCTTTGGGAAGCATTACAACTTACCATGTAGAATTCATATAGTGATTTTAAGAGTAATCAATGAAATAGTAACAAAATAGCTAAAAAGCCGATAGAGGAAATAATGGATAAAAAAATGGAAGAATGATTAATCCAAAGGAAGGCCAGAAAAGATAAATTAAGAAACAAAGATGAAACGATTAGAGAACCATGGCAAGATGATTGACTTAAACTCAATCATCTCAATAATATTAAATGTAAATTGACTAAACATTCCAGTTAAAGGGAGAATGGTCAGGTTAGATTAATAAACAGAAAAACAAAAATTCAAAATCTAACTCAATACTGTTTACAAGAGACATACTTTATATACAGTTACAAGTATCTGAAAGCAAATAAAGGTAAAAATGCATACCATGCAATCAAAAATCAAAATAAAGCTGTTGTTTATCAATAGAAGAAAAGGAAGACTTTGAGACAAGAAGTAACAAAGTATATGAAGAACATTTAACAGTGATAAAAGGTCCAATTTAATCAACAGGAGGAAATAATAATTATAAACGTTTATACATCTTAAAAAGCTTAATAAACTGAAGGAAAACAGAGAACTAAAAAGATAAACACGAATCTATGATTGTAATTTGATATTTTAAAACTTTTTAGTAAATGAACAAAAAGAAATTAGAGATAGGAAATTTAAACATCACAATGAACACTACACTCAACATAATCAGGATAAACATTTTCAAGGGCATTTGGAATATTTACCAAACGGATCGTCTGTTGATCTCTGCAGGTAATGTACACGGGTACATTCCAAAGAATTGGAATCCTATAGACTATATTCTCTGAATACAAATGTAACGAGAAATAAAAAAATAAGATTATTGGAAAATCTCTAGGTGTTTGGAAATTAAACACACACTACTGTATAACATGTGTCAAAAAAGAAATTACAATGAATTATATTTTAAATTGAATGAAACAAATATGACATATCAGAAATTCTGAGACGCAGTTAAAATGGTGACCAAATGGAAATTTTTAGCTCTAAATTAGTAAACTGAAAAAGAAGAAAGGTTGAAAAATAAATGTTCCAATCTACCATCTCAAGAAACTAGAAAATTAACTATAAATTAAACATATTTAAATACTCCTTAAAAAGTAGAAGGAAGTTAAAAAAAATAGAAGGAAGTTAATATAGATAACAGTAATTAAAATATTCAGAAAGCAGACATAATTTTAAAGAAAATAAACACAGGCAAAAAATGTTTCTCAAAAAAATTAATGAAATAATTTGTTAATACCAAGATAATAAAGGAAAGAAAGATAAAGAACATAAATTATCAATATCATAAGTAGAAAAACAGACTTAACAAATCTGAAAGATATTGAAAACAGAGTTAACAGTTATTAACAAATTAATACCAATAAATTTCATAACTTAGAAGAAATAAGCAAATACTTATAAAACCACATATGACAAGACATGAATAACTATATGATTTGAGGGGCCCAGTGCAAAATGAGAGTTTCTTTGTTCAAACATTGATAAAAAATTTAAATATGGTGACAATAAAGCATTAAATTAAATGTAAGACATTCCTAAGGGCATGTGACTTCTCAGGCTCTATACCCATGAGGTCTTGCTTCTAAAACTGACATAAAAATGGGTAGAAATTCTTATTATTCCTATATTCATTAAATAAGCTGAAGCCACGATTTTCAGCCTTCCAGAGATTTAACATGAAATAATCCTAACTTGCAAAATCACTTTTAGCAAATAATAAAAAAGGAACACTATTTTTTGTGTTTCTCATAAAGTAATAATTGGAAAGGACATTGCAAGGAATCAAAATTACAGGCCAATTTCTTCCTTATGAACAGATGCATAAAACTTGAGCAAATATTACCAAATCAAATCCGATAATATATATAATACCTCATAACTAAGTGAAGTGTATGCCAGTGGCATAAGATGGTTTTCAACATAAGAATAATCAATAATTGTAACTGTCACCTTAACAAAATAAATGACAAATATCATACAATCATCTTAGTAGATACAGAAAAGACATTTGATAAAATTGAACATCAATTCATGATAAAAAAAAAAACTAATCTCAACAAATAGGAATAGAAGAGATAATCCTTCATCTGAAAAAGATGACCACAAAAACCTATGGTTAACATCCTAATTAATAATGAAATATTGGGGATGCCTGGGTGGCTCAGTGGTTGAGCATCTGCCTCTGGCTCAGTGCTTAGTCCCGGAATCTCCGGATTGAGTCCCAAATTGGGCTGCCTCGAGGAACGTGCTTCTCCCTCTGCCTATGTCTCTGCCTCTTTCTGTGTCTCTCATGAATAAATAAATAAAATCTAAAAATAAATAAATAAATAAATATTGAACAATTTCCCTATGAGTTTGGAATAAGACAAATTGTTCCAAAGCTATCAATTCTTTTCAAATTTTACTGGAACTCCTAAACATTATAAAAATTCAAGAGAATAACAAAATCTATAAAATTCAGACAGAAAAAAGTAAAACCATTATAATTTTCTGTAACATATTTGAATATCTAGAAAATATAAATGAATCTACAAATGATTAGAATTCATAAGTGAATTTAGCAAGGTCATTGGATATAAGATCAATATAAAAAAACAAATTGTATTCTACATACCAAGAACAAGCAATTAGGAAATGAGATGCAAAGGTGCAATATATAAGTTTCCAAGAAATTGAATGCCTAGAAATAAATGTAACACAAAATGTGTAAGAACTTGACGCTGAAGACCACAGTCATTGCTGAGAGAAATTAAAGACCTAAATAAACAGTGATGAATCAACTGAATATTCATGTGAAAAAAAAAATGAATCTTAACGCCTACCTTACACAATAAACAAAAATCAACTGGAAATAGGGCATGAAGGACACCTGGGTGGCTCAGTGGTTGAGCGTCTGCCTTTGGCTCAGGACGTGGCCACGGAGTTCCAGAATCGAATCCCACATCCCGCTCCTGTATGGAGCCTGCTTCTCCTCCCTCTGCCTACGTTTCTGCCTCTCTCTCTGTCTCTCATGAATAAATAAATAAAATCTAAAAAGAAAAAAAAAAAGAAAAAAAAAAGAACTGAAATGTGAAAGGTAAACTATAAAGCTCTCAGGAAAAAGTGTATGATAATATCATCAGAACCTGGGGTAGTCAAAGGACCAGGAATAAAAAACATACTAAAAGAGATAATTGGTGAATTGTATTTCATAAAAAGATATTCTATTCATCAAGAGATTTTAAAAGTAAGAAATAAACTGAACAATGGAAAAAGTTATTTTCAGTGCATATAGCACACAAAGAACTCCTATCGAGACTATAAAAAATTCTAACAAATCAATAGGGAAAAAAGCAATAAAAAAGATAATGGGACAGAAATATGAACAGGCTTTATGTAAAAAGAACGTACAAATTGCAGATAGGCATATGAAAAGGTGATCAACAGAATTAGCCATCAGGAATACATTTGAAAGCCATAATAAAACATTACATACCCGCAAGCATGACTAAAATTAAAAGAATTTATAGGGGCAGCCTGGGTGGCTCAGCGGTTTAGCGCCACCTTCAGCCCAGGGCCTGATCCCAGAGACCCGGCATCAAGTCGCGTCAGGCTCCCTGCATGGGGCCTGCTTCTTCCCCTGCCTGTGTCTCTGCCTCTCTCTCTCTCTCTCTCTCTCTCTCTCTCTGTATGTCTCTCATGAATAAAAAAATAAAAATCTTAAAAGAAAAAGAACTTATAATATCTAGTGTTGGCAAGGATGTACAGCAACTCTGGATATCATACATTGCTGAAAGGAATGCAATTTGATAGAACCGTTTTGGATAATTCTTTGGCAGAATCTACTAATGCTGACCATACACGTACCCATATTACCCAGCAATTATACTTCTAAGTATATGTGCAACAGAAATATGATTGCACATGTCTATCAAATGATGTGTAAAAATGGTCATTTTATCTTTATTCATAATAGTAAAATTCTGGAAACATTCCAACTATCTATCAACTTGATAGTGAATGAATGAAATAACACCCAGTAATGGGAGAAAAAAATCCAACTACTGAACACAACATAGATAAATCTAGCAGACATAACACTGAGGCAAAAAACATACATATGGTCTAGTTTCATTTATATAATGGTCAAGGATAGGCAAAACTAATCTATTATGATAAAGGTCAGAAGTGTAGTTACTCTTTATTTCAATAAAGGTCAGACGAAAGTGTATTAACCTTAAGAGGAAATGAGGTAGGCTTCTGGGATGGTGATAATAATCTGTATCTCAATCTGGGTGGTTATGTAGGGACATAAATCAGTAAAAAAAACACTTTTTGTACTTTACTGTGTGTAAGTTATAACTCAGTTTCAAAAAGCATTTTGAAAAAATATTTTTAAAAACAGGTTCAAATGTGAGATTTGCAAGATGATAAGTTAGAACTTATTCCAAGATTTTTTGTTGTTGGTTTTTGTTTTGTTTCTTATTTTTGGCCTAGAATCTGGAAGGATAGCATTATCATTGACTGAGAAAGGGAAGGGTATAGGTGGAACATATATTATGGGTTAGATTGAAAGTTCAGTGTTGGATATGCTGGGTTTGAGAAACCTATTAGATCTCCAATTCAGTGTGTAATTGGTATTAGTGACCTGGAGTTTAGGAGAACCTGTTGACTGGCAACGTTTTTGGCCTTAAGAGTGGATGCCATCACCAAGGGAATAACTAGGTAGAGAATATAAGCAGGATGGATCTCTGGTGCACTATCACATCAAGGTGTTCTGAGTCCTTCTCCTCAGAGAAGGAAGAAAGGAAATACAATGCAATGCAATGGAAACTGAGAAGGAGCAACTAATGAGGAGTGTTATTCCCTAGAAACCAAATAATAAAAGTATATCAAGGAGATGAGCATGATTAACTGCAGCAGATGCCATTGATAAGTAAGGTGAGGAAAGAGAATTGAGTATTAGTTTAGCAATGAGGATACCATTGATAACCTTGGAAAAAGCAATTTAGGTGACATAGAAGGAATGCAAATTTGAATGGAGTGAATTTGAAAGAGAAGGAAAGAGGCACACTTCGAGACTTTCCTATAGACATCTCTTTCAAGGAGTTGTGATGCAAAGGAGAGTGAAGGAATGTTATGCCACCTAGAAGTGGGATCAAGCATTTTTCTTTTTTTACATGTTAGGAGAAATAACAGATATTTATACCCTGAGGGGGAATGATCTAATAAAGGGCTGATATAGGAAAGAAAGAAAATTTGAAGCTATATTATTGGGTAGGCAACAGATAAGGATTATAGGATCATTTCAATTAGATGTGGAAAAAGCTTTTGACAAAGTGTAATATCCATTCATGATAAAAACTCACAATAAAGTAGGTTAAAAGGAATGAACATACCTCAACATAATAAAGGTCATCTGTGAAAAACCCACAGCTAACATCATCCTTAATGACCTGAGAGTTTTTCCCATAAGGTCAGGAACCAGGCAGGGATGTCTATCACCACTTTCATTCCACATGGTACCAGTAGTCCTAGCCACAATAAAACAACAAAAAGAAGTAAAAGGCATCTAAATCAATAAGAAAAAAGTAAAATTTTTGCTATTTGCAAATGATATGATAGTGTACATAGAAAAGCCAAGACTCCATCAAAAACCTGCTAGAACTGATAAACGAATTCAGAAGTCACAGGATACAAAATAAATGTACAGAAATCTGTTGCATTTCTATACACTAATATTGAAGCAGCAGAAAGAGAAATTAAGAAAACAGTTCTACTTACAATTGTGCCCCAAATAATAAGATACCTAGGAATAAACCTAGCCAAAGAGGTGAAAAACCTGTATAAAGAACACCGATGAAAGAAACTGAAGATAACCCAGAGAAATGAAAAAAATCCAGAAGTAGACCCAGAATTATATAGTCAATTAAACTTTGACAAAGTAGGAAAGAATATGCAATGAGAAAAAGACAGTCTCTTCAATAAATGGTGTTGGGAAAGCTGGACAGCAAAGTGCAGAAGAATGAAACTGAACTACATTCTTATACCATACACAAAAAACAATTTGAAAAAAAATCAGTATGGGGGTGCGTGGGTAGCTCAGTGGTAAGTGTCTGCCTTTGCTTCAGGTCGTGATCCTGGGGTCCTGGGATTGAGTGAGCCCTGGATCAGGCTGCCTATAGGGAACCTGGTTCTCCCTCTGCCTATGTCTCTGCCTCTCTCTGTGTGTCTCTCATGAATAAATAAATTTTTTTTTAAATCCAATATGGATTAAAGACTTAAATGTGAGACCCAAAACCATAAATATTCTAGAATAGTACATAGGCAGGCAGTAACTTCTTTGATAGCAGCAGCAGCAACTTCTTTCAAGGTAGGTCTCCTGAGGTAAGGGGAACAAAAACAAAAATGAACTATTGGGATTTCATCAAAATAAAAAGCTTCTGCAAAGCAAAGGAAACAATCAGGAAAACTAAAAGGCAACCTAAGGAATGGAAAGAGATATGTGCAAATGACATATACAATAAAGGGTCAGTACCCCAAATATATAAGGAACTTATAAAGTTCAACACCCCAAAAACCCAAATAATCCAATTAAAAATGGGCAGAAGAACAGTTATTTTTCCAAAGGAAATCCACAGATGGCCAACAGTCGTAAGAAAAGATGTTCATCATCTCTTATCATCAGGGAAATGCAAATCAAAACTACAATGAGATATCCAACCCCCTACCCATCAGAAGGACTAAATACAACAACACAAGAAACAACAGGTGTTGGTGAGGATGTGGAGAAAAAGGAACCTTCTTGCACTGCTGGTGGGTATGCAAACTGGTGAAGTCATTCTGGAAAACAGTATGGAGGTTCCTCAAAAAAGTAAAAATAGACCCACCTTATGATCCAGCATTGCACCACTGGGTATTTACCTAAAGAATACAGGAACACTAATTCAAAGGGATATATGCACTCATATGTTTATAGCAGCATAATTTACAATTGCCAAATTACAGAAGCAGTCTAAGTGTTCATCACTAGATGAATGGATAAAGAAGATGTGATATATAAAAATATAATTTATATATTTCTTCTATATAAAGAAGAAAGGATAAAGAAGAAATGGATAAAGAAGATATAAAGAAGATATGTATTTCATACAATGAAATAATGTTAAGTCAATAAAAAAGAACATGATCTTGGGCAGCCCCAGTGGCGCAGCGGTTTAGCGCCGCCTGCAGCCCAGGGTGTGATCCTGGAGACCCCGGGATCGAGTCCCACATCGGGCTCCCTGCATGGAGCCTGCTTCTCCCTCTGCCTGTGTCTCTGTCTCTCTCTCTAGCTGTGTCTCTATGAATAAATAAATAAAATCTTTTTTAAAAAATTGCGATCTTGCCATTTGCAAGGACATGGATGGAGATAGAGGATATAATGCTAAGCGAAATAAGTCTGAGAAACATAAATACCATATGATTTCACTTATATATGGAATTTAAGAAACAAAACAGGGGAAAAGAGAGAGGGAAGAAAAATCAAGAAGCCTATTCTTAATTACAGAGAGCAAACTGATGGTTACCAGAGGGGAAGTAGGTGGGGGGATGTTTAAATTGGTGATGGGGATTAAGGAGTGCACTAGTGAAGAGCACTGGGTGATGTATGGAAATACTGAATTGCTATATTGTACATCCGAAACTAATGTACCAACTAGTTAACTGGAATTAAAATAAAAACTTAAAAGAAGTATATTGCTGATATTTTTCCCTCTCTGACAGTCTTTTGGCCTGAAACCCTAGAAGGTTTTTCTTTAATTTTAGATAATATATCATAATTGACCAAAATTCAAATTTCATAGCTGTTTTTCTTCTTGCAACATATATTTATATACACATACTACTGGCTTTGCTTATTTTCTGTATCTAGAATTGTTCTTTTTTTAAAAGATTTTATTTATTAATGAGACACACACACACAGAGAGAGAGAGAGAGAGAGAGAGAGAGAGAGAAAGGCAGAGACACAAGCAGAGGGAGAAGCAGGCTCCATGCAGGGAGCCCAACCTGGGACTCGATCCCAGGACTCCAGGATCAGGTCCTGGGCCAAAGGCGGTGATAAACTGCTCAGCCACTCAGGCTGCCCTAGAATTGTTCTTTGAATACCTCTCTCTTTCAGTCTTCCCCCGCCCCCTATTTTGTACATGTTCTCTTGGCTTTTTTCATTCTTTGTTCAAATGTTGCTTATTTTACTGCTGAAGCTATTTTCTGCTGAACAATTTCTAATTGTCTTTGTTTCTAAAATGATTTTTTCCCATTTCTTTCCTGAGTTTGGCCAATTCTGTTTTTCATCTTTCTACATTTTGTCATTTCAATTCTTAATATCTTCTTCAGGTCATTTCTTATTCTTTATTTCTCAGTCTTTGTTTAATGGTGTATTCTCCTATCTGCCATTCCTAGTTTAATATGATGGATTTTATATTTAAACACTGGGTTACAATGAGGCCTGTTTTGCATGATGATGTATCTTCTACTTTCTGTGATTATTTTACTTTCTCTGAGATTCTTGCTTTCCATAGTTTTCTTCCTTCTTCCATTCACTATCAGATCTTCAAAGGATATCTACTTTGGGCTGTCACACTGCCATCCTAAGCTTCACATTTCCAAGACTGCCACTTCTGGTTCTGCAACTTCCTGTCTCTTCTCTCTCCCAACTCCATCAATGGCTGTGGCTTTGATCCATGGGGCCTCAGATTCCTGTTGACATAAAGCCCTCTTTTTTGGGGGGTAACATTATCATGTTTCACCAACTACAGGACCCTACTATACTCTGTTCTCCTGTATTATCTTTATACTATTTCCCGGTTACCTGTAAATGAACATTTGCATATCCTTTCTCTTAGTTTTGTTCTGTATGTAAGTTTTGGGTGGTTCTATTAGATCTTCTATGGATCTGTACAGTCTTTGGAGGGTGTGTGGAAAGGTTAATATTTAAGTATCAAGAATTATCCTAGGGAAATATGAAATCCAAAATATTATGCTAAAACTGAAATAATATTTTAACTTTTCAAAACCACATAGTTTCCTTTTCTGTTTTAACCCTATTTTTTATATTCATATCTTTTAATGCAAACAGAATATAAATTATATATTGACACTACCTTCAGAACCTAAGCTCCTTAACCCATGAATGCATTTGTAACTTTAGCTTATTTATTATTATTATTATTATTTTTATTCATTAGCACTTGATGCTAATAGATTCTTCAGCAAAGATATAAATTGATATAGTCCTAGACTAGAGTTTTGCATTAGAGGCCCAGCAGTTCTCCTCTGAGATTAAAATGGAGGTTAATTTTCATTAATCTTACATGTTTTGCTTAGATGATTCTTTTGATACTTGATACTGAAGAGGTCTGCCCTTTGTTCTTAGCCTGGAAATTTTTCATCTGTATCACAGCACTATAATTTCTCATGACAAATTGATATTTTGCATTGTGTTTTAAAGTTAATCTTTTCAGATAACTAGTAAAACACATTGTTTTTTACAGGAATGAAAAATAGAGTTGTTCAGCTATAATTTTAATACATCTTCAGTCCTTTTATATTCCTTGAGTTTATTGGAGCTAGATGAATGATGGTATTTCATCAATTTAATTATTACCTGCTAAAAACAAACTTTTGTTTCAAATATAGTCTACAATTTTAAGTGAACCACCAAAGCTATTTACTACTTTTGAACAAACATTGCTATCTATAATAAAATGTGGTAAAATGTTATTTTTAAAAATCAACCTTTGTATGTAAATGTCACTTCTCATAACTACTAGTCAAGGCTAGCTTAATATTAAGTGTTATGCTTCAAGGAGACAATTATCTTAAAAAATAAGGATATTTCTAAGTTATGTCAATAATCCTAAGAGGTATTAAAGCATTTACCTACTAAAGGCCAGGTATTTGTCCTTCTTAAAAAACAGATAAATGGTTATTTCTTGACTTTCTTTCCTAAGGATTTGTATAAAGTTTTACAATAATATCACAGTGTTTTATTTCTTTTTTTAAAAAAAAAGATTTTATTCATTTGAGAGACAGAGGGAGGGAGGGAGGAAGAGAAAGAGCATGAGCAGTGGGGGAGACGCAGAGGGAGAAGAAGATTCTCCACTCAGCCAGGAATCTGACATGGAACTCAATGTGGAACTGGATCCCATGAGCCGGAGATCACTATCCGAGGTGAAAGGCAGGCGCTTAACCATCTGAGCTATCCAGGGGCCCCTGTTTTATTTCTTTTTAAAAACAATTTCTTCACTATTTGCACACGTTAGTTCTTAAATTTTAGAATGTGTTCTTCAAGTTAAAAATAATCCCATACCGTTAAGTGGATTTGCATAAAATATAAGTATATATAACATAAAGGATATAGTTAGGGTCATATTCCCATCTTCTTTATTTTATCAAATTGTATTATGATGTTTTTCTAGAACCTTCCATCAAGACAGGTGGAAGGTGCAATACTAACCTATGAAAATTCTTTCCCTTAACTTGGGATAATTTAAGATTATTGGGAGCTGAGAGGCTCTTCAGTTGCAAATGATAACTCTAGCACTTAACTTTAGAGTCAGGGATAAGTTGCTTCTCTGTACATGGGCCCTATTTATGCTTTTATGGAACAGGATACACTATCAACAAACATCTGCACTCTGCTTTGCTCCTTTGTGCTACAATGGGGTTGTTTTGCTTTGCCACTTGTCCAAATCAACTGGTCCTACAAAGGAATGTAGGCCCACACTGAATCCATATCCTGCTTAGTAGTATTGGAGTCAGGAATATATTACTCAGGCACACCCAGGCCTTACTGACTCACTCACAGTCACCTTCTTTGGAAGGTGTTCCCTGGAGGTGCCATCTGAAAGGAATCAGACATGTTTCAACTGGTATGTATATAACCCTGGCCGTTTTGCCTGTGCCAGTAATTCCTTAGAATTCTACAATTTATTACACTCTATGGAAATAAAAGGAGGAAAAAACTCTTTTGTGTAATGGTGGTAGATACAACATTCCAAGGAGCCACTATAAATCCATGCATCTCACTTCCTATTAGGGAAGATAATCCTAAATATCAGCCTGTTTCTTTCAAAAATGAGCACCCTTGACTATCTTAAAGATGAAGAAAGGGGTGAAATGTACACGGATCTCTCTGGTTGGGTGTTATATTAGAATAACAACAAAAAATTCCTTAGTACATCATGATTCATCTAAATCTTTTTTAAAATTTGTTTTTCATTTTTTAAAGTTTTGTTGTTTGTATTAATTGAACTGTTTTAAAATCATATATTCTGAAAAGCTAGGCAAGATGGCGGAAGAGTAGGGTCCCCAAGTCACCTGTCTCCACCAAATTACCTAGAAAACCTTCAAATTATCCTGAAAATCTACGAATTCGGCCTGAGAATTAAAGAGAGAATACCTGGAATGCTACAGTGAGAAGAGTTCGCGCTTCCATCAAGGTAGGAAGACGGGGAAAAAGAAATAAAGGAACAAAGGCCTCCAAGGGGGAGGGGCCCCGCGAGGAGCCGGGCTGAGGCCGGGGCGAGTGTCCCCAGGACAGGAGAGCCCCGTCCCGGAGGAGCAGGAGCTGCACCGACCTTCCCGGGGGAAAGGGGCTCGCGGGGAGGTGGAGCAGGACCCAGGAGGGCGGGGATGCCCTCGGGCTCCCGGGGACAGTAACAGCAACTGCGCACCCAGGAGAGTGCGCCGAGCTCCCTAAGGGCTGCAGCGCGCACGGCGGGACCTGGCGGGACCCGGAGCAGCTCGGGGGGGCTCGGGGGCGGCTCCGCGGAGGGGGCTGCGGGGCGGGAGCGCGAATCCAACAGCGCAGGCCCCGGAGCACAGGGCGCCGGGACGCAGCCCAGGATCCGGCCTCCCCCGGGACAGGCAGAGGCCGGGAGGGCCCAGGACAGCGAGGACGCTCCTGCCCCAGCTGAGCAGATCAGCGGCCCCGCCCCGGAGCCTCCAGGCCCTGCAGACGGAGTTCCTGCCGGAGCTGAATCCAGGTTTCCAGAGCTGCCCCGCCACTGGGGCTGTTCCTCCTGCGGCCTCACGGGGTAAACAACCCCCACTGAGCCCTGCACCAGGAGGGGGCACAGCAGCTCCCCCAACTGCTAACACCTGAGAATCAGCACAACAGGCCCCTCCCCCAGAAGACCAGCTAGACTGACTGACAAGTTCCAGGGGAAGCCAAGGGACTTAAACTACACAGAATCAGAAGATACTCCCCCGTGGTTCTTTTTTTGTTTGTTTGTTTTGTTTTGTTTCGTTTTGTTTTGCTTTTTGATTTGTTTCCTTCCCCCACCCCCCTTTTTTCTCCTTTCTTTCTTTTTCTTTCTCTTTTTCTTTTTCGTTTTTTTCCTTCCTTTTTTTTCTCTTTCTCTTTTCTTTCCTTCTTTCTCTCCTCTCTTTTTCTCCTTTTCCCAATACAACTTGCTTTTGGCCACTCTGCACTGAGCAAAATGACTAGAAGGAAAACCTCACCTCAAAAGAAAGAATCAGAAACAGTCCTCTCTCCCACAGAGTTACAAAATCTGGATTACAATTCAATGTCAGAAAGCCAATTCAGAAGCACTATTATACAGCTACTGGTGGCTCTAGAAAAAAGCATAAAGGACTCAAGAGACTTCATGACTGCAGAATTTAGAGCTAATCAGGCAGAAATTAAAAATCAATTGAATGAGATGCAATCCAAACTAGAAGTCCCAAGGACAAGGGTTAACGAGGTGGAAGAATGAGTGAGTGACATAGAAGACAAGTTGATAGCAAAGAGGGAAACAGGAAAAAAGAGACAAACAATTAAAAGACCATGAAGATAGATTAAGGGAAATAAACGACAGCCTGAGGAAGAAAAACCTACGTTTAATTGGTGTTCCCGAGGGCGCCGAAAGGGCCAGAGGGCCAGAATATATATTTGAACAAATTCTAGCTGAAAACTTTCCTAATCTGGGAAGGGAAACAGGCATTCAGATCCAGGAACTAGAGAGATCCCCCCCTAAAATCAATAAAAACCGTTCAACATCTCGACATTTAATAGTGAAGCTTGCAAATTCCAAAGATAAAGAGAAGATCCTTAAAGCAGCAAGAGACAAGAAATCCCTGACTTTTATGGGGAGGAGTATTAGGGTAACAGCAGACCTCTCCACAGAGACCTGGCAGGCCAGAAAGGGCTGGCAGGATATATTCAGGGTCCTAAATGAGAAGAACATGCAACCAAGAATACTTTATCCAGCAAGGCTCTCATTCAAAATGGAAGGAGAGATAAAGAGCTTCCAAGACAGGCAGGAACTGAAAGAATATGTGACCTCCAAACCAGCTCTGCAAGAAATTTTAAGGGGGACTCTTAAAATTCCCCTTTAAGAAGAAGTTCAGTGGAACAGTCCACAAAAACAAGGTCTGAATAGATATCATGATGACACTAAACTCATATTTCTCAATAGTAACTCTGAATGTGAACGGGCTTAATGACCTCATCAAAAGGCGCAGGGTGTCAGACTGGATAAAAAAGAAGGACCCATCTATTTGCTGTCTACAAGAGACTGATTTTAGACAGAAGGACACCTACAGCCTGAAAATAAAAGGTTGGAGAACCATTTACCATTCGAATGGTCCTCAAAAGAAAGCAGGGGTAGCCATCCTTATATCAGATAAACTAAAATTTACCCCGAAGACTGTAGTGAGAGATGAAGAGGGACACTATATCATACTTAAAGGATCTATTCAACAAGAGGACTTAACAATCCTCAATATATATGCCCCGAATGTGGGAGCTGCCAAATATATAAATCAATTAACCAAAGTGAAGAAATACTTAGATAATAATACACTTATACTTGGTGACTTCAATCTAGCTCTTTCTATACTCGATAGGTCTAAGCACAACATCTCCAAAGAAACGAGAGCTTTAAATGATACACTGGACCAGATGGATTTCACAGATATCTACAGAACTTTCCATCCAAACTCAACTGAATACACATTCTTCTCAAGTGCACATGGAACTTTCTCCAGAATAGACCACATATTGGGTCACAAATCAGGTCTGAACCGATAACAAAAGATTGGGATCGTCCCCTGCATATTCTCAGACCATAATGCCTTGAAATTAGAACTAAATCACAACAAGAAGTTTGGAAGGACCTCAAACACGTGGAGGTTAAGGACCATCCTGCTAAAAGATGAAAGGGTCAACCAGGAAATTAAGGAAGAATTAAAAAGATTCATGGAAACTAATGAGAATGAAGATACAACCGTTCAAAATCTTTGGGATGCAGCAAAAGCAGTCCTAAGGGGGAAATACATTGCAATACAAGCATCCATTCAAAAACTGGAAAGAACTCAGATACAAAAGCTAACCTTACACCTAAAGGAGCTAGAGAAAAAACAGCAAATAGATCCTACACCCAAGAGAAGAAGGAAGTTAATAAAGATTCGAGCAGAACTCAACGAAATCGAGACCAGAAGAACTGGAACAGATCAACAGAACCAGGAGTTGGTTCTTTGAAAGAATTAATAAGATAGATAAACCATTAGCCAGCCTTATTAAAAAGAAGAGAGAGAAGACTCAAATTAATAAAATCATGAATGAGAAAGGAGAGATCACTACCAACACCAAGGAAATACAAACAATTTTAAAAACATATTATGAACAGCTATACGCCAATAAATTAGGCAATCTAGAAGAAATGGACGCATTCCTGGAAAGCCACAAACTACCAAAACTGGAACAGGAAGAAATAGAAAACCTGAACAGGCCAATAACCAGGGAGGAAATTGAAGCAGTCATCAAAAACCTCCCAAGACACAAAAGTCCAGGGCCAGATGGCTTCCCAGGGGAATTTTATCAAACGTTTAAAGAAGAAACCATACCTATTCTCCTAAAGCTGTTTGGAAAGATAGAAAGAGATGGAGTACTTCCAAATTCGTTCTGTGAGGCCAGCATCACCTTAATTCCAAAACCAGACAAAGACCCCACCAAAAAGGAGAATTACAGACCAATATCCCTGATGAACATGGATGCAAAAATTCTCAACAAGATACTGGCCAATAGGATCCAACAGTACATTAAGAAAATTATTCACCATGACCAAGTAGGATTTATCCCCGGGACACAAGGCTGGTTCAACACCCGTAAAACAATCAATGTGATTCATCATATCAGCAAGGGAAAAACCAAGAACCATATGATCCTCTCATTAGATGCAGAGAAAGCATTTGACAAAATACAGCATCCATTTCTGATCAAAACTCTTCAGAGTGTAGGGATAGAGGGAACATTCCTCGACATCTTAAAAGCCATCTATGAAAAGCCCACAGCAAATATCATTCTCAATGGGGAAGCACTGGGAGCCTTTCCCCTAAGATCAGGAACAAGACAGGGATGTCCACTCTCACCACTGCTATTCAACATAGTACTGGAAGTCCTCGCCTCAGCAATCAGACAACAAAAAGACATTAAAGGCATTCAAATTGTCAAAGAAGAAGTCAAACCCTCCCTCTTCGCCGATGACATGATACTCTACATAGAAAACCCAAAAGTCTCCACCCCAAGATTGCTAGAACTCATACAGCAATTCGGTAGCGTGGCAGGATACAAAATCAATGCCCAGAAGTCAGTGGCATTTCTATACAGTAACAATGAGACTGAAGAAAGAGAAATTAAGGAGTCAATCCCATTTACAATTGCACCCAAAGGCATAAGATACCTAGGAATAAACCTAACCAAAGATGTAAAGGATCTATATCCTCAAAACTATAGAACACTTCTGAAAGAAATTGAGGAAGACCCAAAGAGATGGAAAAATATTCCATGCTCATGGATTGGCAGAATTAATATTGTGAAAATGTCAATGTTACCCAGGGCAATATACACGTTTAATGCAATCCCTATCAAAATACCATGGACTTTCTTCAGAGAGTTAGAACAAATTATTTTAAGATTTGTGTGGAATCAGAAAAGACCCCGAATAGCCAGGGGAATTTTAAAAAAGAAAACCATATCTGGGGGCATCACAATGCCAGATTTCAGGTTGTACTACAAAGCTGTGGTCATCAAGACAGTGTGGTACTGGCAGAAGAACAGACACATAGATCAGTGGAACAGAATAGAGAACCCAGAAAGTGGACCCTGAACTTTATGGTCAACTAATATTCGATAAAGGAGGAAAGACTATCCATTGGAAGAAAGGCAGTCTCTTCAATAAATGGTGCTGGGAAAATTGGACATCCACATGCAGAAGAATGAAACTAGACCACTCTCTTTCACCATATACAAAGATAAACCCAAAATGGATGAAAGATCTAAATGTGAGACAAGATTCCATCAAAATCCTAGAGAAAAACACAGGCAACACCCTTTTTGAACTCGGCCACAGTAACTTCTTGCAAGATACATCCACGAAGGCAAAAGAAACAAAAGCAAAAATGAACTATTGGGACTTCATCAAGATAAGAAGCTTTTGCTTCTTAGGATACAGTCAACAAAACTAAAAGACAACCTACAGAATGGGAGAAGATATTTGCAAATGACATATCAGATAAAGGGCTAGTTTCCAAGATCTATAAAGAACTTATCAAACTCAACACCAAAGAAGCAAACAATCCAATCATGAAATGGGCAAAAGACATGAACAGAAATCTCACAGAGGAAGACATAGACATGGCCAACATGCATATGAGAAAATGCTCCACATCACTTGCCATCAGGGAAATACAAATCCAAACCACAATGAGATACCACCTCACACCAGTGAGAATGGGGCAAATTAACAAGGCAGGAAATCACAAATGTTGGAGAGGATGCAGAGAAAAGGGAACCCTCTTACACTGTTGGTGGGAATGTGAACTGGTGCAGCCACTCTGGAAAACTGTGTGGAGGTTCCTCAAAGAGTTAAAAATAGACCTGCCCTACGACCCAGCAATTGCACTGTTGGGGATTTACCCCAAAGATACAAATGCAATGAAACGCCGGGACACCTGCACCCCGATGTTTCTAGCAGCAATGGCCACGATAGCCAAACTGTGGAAGGAGCCTCGGTGTCCAACGAAAGATGAGTGGATAAAGAAGATGTGGTTTATGTATACAATGGAATATTACTCAGCTATTTGAAATGACAAATACCCACCATTTGCTTCAACGTGGATGGAACTGGAGGGTATTATGCTGAGTGAAGTAAGTCAGCCGGAGAAGGACAAACATTATATGTTCTCATCCATTTGGGGAATATAAATAATAGTGAAAGGGAATATAAGGGAAGGGAGAAGAAATGTGTGGGAAATATCAGAAAGGGAGACAGAACGTAAAGACTGCTAACTCTGGGAAACGAACTAGGGGTGGTAGAAGGGGAGGAGGGCGGGGGGTGGGAGTGAATGGGTGACGGGCACTGGGGGTTATTCTGTATGTTAGTAAATTGAACACCAATAAAAAATAAATTAAAAAATAAAATAAAATCATATATTCTAACTGTTAATTACTGTTGAATAGAAAAGCTATGATTTTAGGATCAGTTATTTTCTGATTAATCAAATACTAAATCTTTCTTAACTGAAATAATATCATAACAGATGAGTGTTAAAGTTTTTCCACAGAGTGAATCACAATATTTGCAATAATTAATATATCTCCTATTGCCAATATCTAAACAATTTATTCTTTTTCTTGTTTTGTTGCATTGGCTGAAATTTTCAGAAACAGTTACACCTAATAGCAAGGAAAGTACTTATGCTCATTTCTGACTTTTATCAATATATTTTTTGTATTTTATAGTTAATAATGGCATTGACTGCAGGTTTGAAATTAATATTATTTATCGGATTAATGAAGTATAGTCATCTTCCTAATTTACTAGGTTTCCTTATATCAAGAATACATCATGGATCTAGTTATACAGATTTTCAGCATGTAAATATGATATTCTTCCTTTGATACTTTGATATGATAATATATATCAATTTAGACTTATCTATAAATTCTAAAATATAAGCCTTTTATGAATAATAAAACTTAAGTATAGTGTTGAATTCATTTGGTACTTTAAAAAAAAATTTGGTCTATATCTAATTTTCTAAATCTAATTTTCTCTAATGCTCTGTCAAATTTTGACATTAACGTTATGCCAGACAAAAAAGTGTATTTTAAAATGTTCTATCATTTTTCAATGCTAGGATTTTTAAAATCATAATATAAGGTTTATTTATTTGATTTTTGGAGGAATTTAATAACTCGTACCTTAAATTGTCTAAGCATAGCACTCTGTTAAAGAAAATTCTTTAACCTTTTCTATTTTATTTATGACTTTTAATTTATTCAGGCTTTCTATATCTTCTTGGGTTGATTTTAGTAATCAAAATTTTCCTTTAAAGTAACTTTATGGAGGCTTTAAAATTTTTTAATATTAAATTTTATGTCATATATTTTTAGGAGTGAATTTCATTATTTTATCTTTAATTATGACTTTGCCTACTTTGTTAGATTTTTAAATGAACAAATTTTCAACTAAAATTTATACTGCTTTTGTATCCAAATAAATTAATTTGGGGTTCATATTTATTAATTTCATCATCTTGCTTTTGTAAGTAAATATCTTTCTTAGCTGAAATGGCTTCATATGGAAGATTTGAAATGTTATAAAAAATGAACTGAAAAAGTATAAATCTGTGGTTAAATTCAAATAAACTCATGCAAAAAACCCAATACTAATCTTAGGAGGGGTCAAAATAAAATAGAATTAAATTGAAAAATTTTATATACATGGAAAAGAAGTTGATTGCAATGAAAATAGTCTAGGAAACTAAAGTTATTTACTGATACTTGATTTTGTTAGGTTAAATGAAATTACTAAAAATTAAAGATATAGTGTTTGGTTTCCAAATAATCAAAGAGGAAAAAAATGAAATTAGAAACATAATTCAAATGAGGGCAAGAAAAGAAGAAAAAAGAGTCAAAAGATACAAAAGCAGACAAATAGAAAGCATAATAAGAGCTGATAGAAACAAATTTAATGGTTATTACATTAAGTGGACTTGGAAAAAACTTTAAAGATAAACATTATCTTTCTGAAATAAATAATAAATTCTAGCTCTTTGTTGTTCAGCAGACAAATCTAAAACATAAATAAATAGAAAGATTGACTATAAAAGAACTGAAATACATGCCAGGCAGATATCAACCAAAGAAAGTATATCTTTAGGTAGTATATCTTTTTAGTATATAAGGCCAAAATTCCATCCACTATTGAAATTTTAAAAATAAATTTAGCAGGAAAATGTAACTATTCTAAACTGGTACCTAAGAACAGGTTATCTATCCTTATTTATTTATAGCAAAACTGAAAAATTTAACAGAATTATAAGGATAAATGAACAAATATACTATAGGGGAAATCTTGATATACTTCTCTCAATAATTGCTAGATCAAAACAGAAAAAATCACTAAGGATATGTAGACTGTTTAAACAACTCAAAGTTAATACAAATTGTATCCAATGGACACCAGGGACCCTCCCCGCAAACTGCAGAATACACAAGCATTTAAAGTAGGGGTCACCAAACTTTCTCTACAAAAGGCCAGATGATAAATATTTTAGACTTTGCAGGACATACAGTTTCTACCACAACTGGTCAACTCTACCATTGTAGTGTAAAAACAGCCACAGAAAACATATAAACAGAGGAATTTGGTTGTATTCCAATAATTGATTTAGAGAAACAAATGGCTGGCTGGATTTAGCCTGTGTGCCATAGTTTCCTGATCTCTGTTCTAAAGCATACATGGAACATTAATGAATATTACCACCTAACCAAAGCAAGATTCAACCAACTTTAAGGTATTGATATCATATAAGTAACATTATTTGAAAAGAATACAGTTAAGTTAGTTGTCAGCAATAAAAAGTTAAATGAAAAATCACTTTTATTTGAAAATTTAAAGAAACACTGAGTCAGAAAGAAATTGTTGTAAATTTAAAAATATTTTGAAATGAATAATGATGAAAATACCTATCAAATCTTGTAGAAAGCAACTAAGATGTATATAGGAAAAAAAGGTTAGTATTTAATGTATATATTAGAAAATATAAAAGGCTTAACTTATTTGAGCATCCAAGTTAAAGGCTTAACTTAGGGATCCCTGGATGACTCAGTGGTTTAGCACCTGCCTTTAGCCCAGGGTGTGATCTTGCAGTCCTGGGATTGAGTCCCACATGGGGCTCCCTGCATGGAGCCTGCTTCTCCCTCTGCCTCTCTCTCTACCTGTCTCTCTCTCTCTCTCTCTCTCTCATGAATAAATAAATAAAATATTTTTTTAAAAAAAGGCTTAACTTAGTTGACATCCAAGTTAAGAATTGAAGATTGATGCCAAAGTAATCAATAAAAATAAAAACAGGGACACCTGAGTGGCTCAGTGGTTGGGCGGCTGCCTTGGGCTTAGGTCCTGATCCCCGGATCTAGGATCGAGTCTTGCATCAGGCTCCTGCAAAGAGCCTGCTTCTTCCTTTCTCCCTCTGCCTATATCTCTGCCTCTCTCTCTCTCTCTCTCTCTCTCTCTCTCTCTGTCTCTCATGAGTAAATAAATAAATCTTTAAAAGAGAAAAGAAAAATAAAAACAAAGATGAAGGCATCACAATCCCAGATTTCAAGTTATACTACCAAGACATAGAAATCAAAATAGTATGGTACTAGCACGATGGGTCAGGATCAATGGAACAGGACAGAGAACACAGAAAAAAAAAAAACTTATATGATTAATTAATCTATGATAAAAGAAGCAAGAATATACAATAGAGGAAAAGACAGTCTTCAGTAAGTGGTGCTGGGAAAACTGGACAGCTACATGCAAAAGAATAAAACTGGACCTCTTTCTTATACTATACACAAAAATAAACTCAAAATGGATTAAGGACCTAAATGTAAGACTTGAAAATAAAACTCCTTAAAGAAAGCATAGGCAGTAATTTCTTGGACATTGGCCTTAAAAACATTTTTTCTGTATAGGACTCCTCAGGCAAAGAAAATAAAAGCAAAAACAAACTATTGGGAGTATACCAAAATAAAAAGCTTTTGAACAATGATGTTCATCAACAAAACAACAAGGCATCAACAAAACAAAAAGGCAATCTATTGAGTGAAAGAAGATATTTGCAAATGATATATCTGATAAGGGGCTATATGCAAAATATATAAAGAATTTATACAACTCAACATAAAAAATCAATCCAATTAAAAATAGGCAAAGGACTTGATAGACATTTTTCCAAAGAAAAAATACAGATGGCCAACAAACATGAAAAGATCTTCAACATCACTCATCATCAGAGAAATACAAATCAAAACCACAATGAGATATCACCCTATACCTGTCAGAGTGACTAAAATAAAAAAAAAAGTGTTGGGGGATCCCTGGGTGGCGCAGCGGTTTAGCGCCTGCCTTTGGCCCAGGGCGCGATCCTGGAGACCCGGGATCGAATCCCACATCGGGCTCCCGGTGCGTGGAGCCTGCTTCTCCCTCTGCCTGTGTCTCTGCCTCTCTCTCTCTCTCTGTGTGACTATCATAAATAAATAAAAATTAAAAAAAAAAAGTGTTGGTAAGAATATGAGAAAAAAAGGAACTCTCATGGACTGTTGTAGGAATATAAGCTGGTGCAACCACTGTGGAAAAAATATACAGGATCTTCAAAAAATTAAAATAAAATATTATATGATCCAGCAATTCCACTACTGCAAATTTACCCAAAGAAAACAAAAACACTAACTCACCCCTATGTTTATTGCAGCATTATTTACATTGTCCAAGATATGAAAGCGACTTAAGGGTCCATAAATAGATGAATGGATAAAGAAGATGTAGTATACATATACAATGTAATTTTAACCATAAAAAGAATGAGATCCTGCCATTTGCCACAATACATATGGACTTAAGGAGGTATTGTGCTAAGTGAAATAAGTCAGGTGAGAAAGACAAGTGCCATCAGATTTCAATTTTATGTGGAATCTAAGAAACAAGATAAATGAACAAACAAAACCAGAAACAGACCCATAAATACAGAGAACTAGTGTTTACCAGAGAGGAGATAGCTAAGGAGATGGGTAAAATAGGTGAAAGGGATTAAGAGATGCAAACTTCCAGTTAAAGAATGGATAAGTCATGGAGATGAAGATGTATTATGGGAAATATAGTCCAAAATATTGTAATGGCTTTGTATGGTGACAGATGGTGACCCCACTTATTATGGTGAACATAACTTAATACAGTTGTCAAATTACTGTGTTATGCTCCTGACACTAATATAGCATTGTAAACTATACTTCTACAAAAAATAATTTTAAAAAAGGATCAGATTGTCAAATAAGACTGACACAAGAGATCAAACTTTATTAAAAATATCAAGGATGCAAATAATCAAAAAGCATAGTTAATCTGTGGAAAAGTCTAGCACTTCTTCTTCAGTGGGCATTCTCAGATCTTTTTAAAAAACTATATCGGAAATTCTTTGGCCCAAAGCACCCATACTGAAGGAGCTTCTTAGGTCATAAATCATCTGTGCTTTATACTCAGATAGTTATAGCTTATACGGTATTTTTCAGGCCATCATATCCTATAAATCTATAGACTCCAGGTTCCTTATGCAATTCTAAATAGCCAGGCACACCCTGCTAAAAAGCCTTTCATAACAAGGCCTCTCCTTCTAAAAAACCATTTAGTCTGTTTGCTATGAAGTCTGTCACTGGTATGTTTACAAGGAGATTAAACTAGGGTGTTTGCCTTCTTTCATTTCCAGGGCATCTCCTCCTCTGGCCAGGAGAGCAAATGCATTGCAGACCTGTTGTTTTTAATAATTTATTTCTCAAACAAAACAAAACAAAACAAAAAACAAAACCAATATCAATAAAACTGATAAACTTCTGGCAAGATTAACAAAATAAAAACAAATAAAGAAGACAAAAATAATCACTACCAAAAAGACACAAGTACAGATATGAATACAGGATAAAAGGATAATAAGAGCACATTTGCTACCATTTTATGCCAATATATCAGAAATCATTTTTAAAATATCAGAAATCTTAAATTGAACGGACATGATCCTAGAGGAGAATCTTCAAACATGCAAATAATAAAAGAGAAACATGAAAAGGATTGATTGGAGCTATGAATGTTATTAACTGAGAATTTAAGACTGAAAAGAAGTGAGAATAAAGGCAACAGAATGGAATGATTTTTGTTATATGCTCAGTCAATGTAGAAACGAAACAACTAACAAAAATCAGGAGGCAAAGGAAAATGAAGGTGCAAAATGCAATCAGCAAGATTCAATGGATACAACTTACGGCTGAGAAATCAAGTAGTTGGAATAGTGACGTATCACAAATATAAACACCACTAAGATCATACTATTGAGTAAAATTTTGCAATGAAATTACCAGTGGAGGGTAGAAGTCGTAAATTAATTTTATCGTAGCACATAGTTTGGAGCAGATAGTTAAGGGCTAATGAAGACGGGAACTGAGGACATTTTTTTTTTTTTATTTTAATGATAGTCACAGAGAGAGAGAGAGAGGCAGAGACATAGGCAGAGGGAGAAGCAGGCTCCATGCACCGGGAGCCCGATGGGATTCGATCCCGGGTCTCCCGGATCACGCCCTGGGCCAAAGGCAGGCGCCAAACCGCTGCGCCACCCAGGGATCCCAACTGAGGGCATTTTGAGTGAAATTGCAAAGTACTCAGTATAAATGAAATACAGGGGGATCCCTGGGTGGCTCAGCGGTTGAGTGCCTGCCTTCCGCCCAGGGCATGATCCTGGAGACCCGGGATCAAGTCCCACATCAGGCGCCCTGCATGGAGCCTGCTTCTCCCTCTGCCTATGTCTCTGCCTCTATCTCTCTCTCTCTGTGTGTCTCTCATGAATAAATAAATAAAATCTTTAAAAAAAAAAGAAATGAAAATACAAAGAAACATCAGACAGCTGGAATAAAAAGCAAAGAAAACACCTAGTGAAGGATACATTTTAAAAATAGGAGACTTCTGGTTTCCAGTCTGATTTTCATAAAGATCTTGAAAGTAGTCATTCTGCCCTCCCAACAACAAAAACAAACAAACCAAACTCAACAACTTTTCTTAGATCCACTAGATAACTGATGTTACAGGGTAAACTGATAGGCGGAAAAATAAACAGGTGAATACAGAGCATCACAACTTACCAGGAGCAGAGGACCAGGAACAGAAGCTCAGAAGAATGCCAGGAACTGGTAGGAACACCTAAATGTGAATCGACTCATTGATGAAGACTGAGCATGAGCTAGTTTGAGAGGTTAAAAACTCCTGGGGCCCAACCTTACAAAGTTAAATGTAGTTTTACATTATGATCCAGCATTCATGCTCCTATAAGTTTACCCAATGAGATAAAAATTTATGTCAAAACAAAAACCTACACACAAATCTTTATAGCAGCTTTATTTATATTTGCTAACAATTGGAAGCTACCAAAATGTCCTTTGGTAAGTGAATGAATAAACAAACTGGTTCCATTCCATAGAATGGAATATTATTAGCAATAAGAACAAATGAGCTATCAAACCACTAAAAGATATGGAGGATCATTAAATGCATATTGCTAAGTGAAAGAAGCCATTCTGAAAAGGATACATCTTGTGATTCTAACTACATGACATTCTGGAAAAGACAAAACTATAGAGACAGTAAAAGAATCAGGATTAGGAGTTTGAGGGGTGAGAGAGAGGAATAGATAGGTAGAACACAGTGGATTTTTAGGTCAGTGAAACTATTTTGTATGATATTCTATTGGTGGACACATAACATGATATATTTGTCAAAATCTACTGAATGTACAACACAAAGAATGAACCTCACTGTAAACTTCAGACTTTAGTTAATAATAATGGACCAACCTTTGACAGATGAATGGATAAAGATGTAGTATATAGAGACAATGGAATATTACTCAGCCATCAGAAAAGGATGAATATTAGGACCCTTGAGTGGCTCAGTGGTTGAGCAGCTCCCTTCAGCTCTGGGAGTGATCCTGGAGTTCTGGGATCAAGTCCCACATTGGGCTCCCCCTAGGGAGCCTGCTTCTCCCTCTCCCTCTGCCTATGTCTCTGCCTCTTTATGTCTCTCATGAATAAATAAATAAATCTTTTTAAAAAGGAAGAAAAGGATGAATATTTACCATTTACTTTGATGTGGATGGAACTGGTGAGTATTATGCTGAGTGAAACTAGTCGATTGGAGAAAATTCTCATACAGTCTCACTCATATATAGAGTATAAGAAATAGTGAAGAGGACCATAAGGGAAACTGAGTGGGGAAAAATTAAAGAGGAAGGCAAACCATGAGAAACTGCTAACTCTGGGAAACAAACAGAAAGTTGCAGAAGGGGAGGTGGGTGAGGGGATGGGGTAACTGGGTGACAGGCACTAAGGAGGGTATGTGATGGGATGCCATTGGGTATTATTGCATTGGCAAATGAATTTAAATAAAATTTAAAAAGGAAGTAAATTTAAAAATGGACCAACATTAATTAATTGCATCAAGTATACCACACTAATGGAAAATGTAATAATAGGGGAAATTATGTGCAGGAGAAAAGGGGATACATAGGAACTCTCCATATTGTCTGCTCTATATTTCTATAAAACCAAAAATTTTTGAAAAAAATCAATTAATTAAAAAAGCAGACTAAACAATGTAACACACTATAAATGGATTCAAACATATCTGTCACATCAGTGAATATAACTTGATTTAAATCACATGGGTTAAAAATGAGGTTTAAATAAGACAAAAAAATTATAAGAGATGGAGGAGTGAGTAGTAATTAAGCTGGACATACATATGAAGCCAGCAAAATACATACACTAGCTCTTTGCTTCAGTATCCAGTCTTCTCCAGGGCTTCCTAACTGGTGTTTTCCATGGAACATCTGGAGCTTCTAGAGTTTTTGAGACTATCTTTAGATAAAAAGGCAATTTACAAATTCAAAATTAGGTATTAAAGTGCTTATTTAGGATGAGAAAAGAAATGACAATAAAATACTGGAGCCTAGGAAATTCAAATCCCTTTTTTCTAAGGTCTTCAGGAAAGTTACCATAAATGCCTATCCTGATATGCTTCCTGGTTGTACCCAGGCTTCCTTCTCCCTTCCAAACACCTCTTAACTCTCAACAACACTCCATATTCACAGTGCTCAGCAAGTGAAAACCTCTGACTCTTACTCTCCATTAGCAGCACAGTGAGTCTGCCTCTGTCCTGTGACCATTATTTTTCAATAACTACAAGTCCACAGGACACAGGGATACAGGAAAATCTCTGTCAGCCTGGAGCTTCTCCACAACCATGAAGGACTTCATTCTTGACTCTGAGACACCAATTGTGGCTTCCCTTCTGGGTGACTAACGAAACCCTTCCTTTCTGGAAACACCTTCCCTCATGGTCTAATTGATTTAAAAACTTTTGTTCCCACTCCAGTGTTTTGTCTTTTTATTCTTGGCCCTCAGTTCTGGTTTACAATCCTTAAGTTCCATAGGGTTGTATTTCTTAAAGGATGATACAGTGGAGGTGGAAGATGGTCTTTAGGTCTGTTAGTTTAAGGAGATGATAAGGAAAATGAGTCCTGAGAGGGAAGTAGCTGCAAGATATTGATCTCAGGGCTTTCCTTCTATTAAGTTTGACCTCTAAATCCGTCTCCTGATTAGGAGTATACCGAACTTGTCTTTTTGTTTACCTAGAGTTGTATGAAAACAAAACCTTACCTAGCTTTATTATATGTTAGGTTCTATAAAGAGAAAAAAAATCAATTCTGATGCTTAATTCATGTGATATCTTTAGGAGGTACAATATACTTGAACTTTTTTTCTTTTTCAAGAAGGTTACATCAATGGTGTATTTTTCTGAAAAGCTTTGAATGTCTTTGTCTTTATATGTGAGGAAGAACATAGTTGGGATATCATTCCCCTCCAGTTCATATAGACATTATTCAATTGCCTTTGTCATTTTATTTTATTACTCATTTATTTTTTTATTTCCTTTTCCCCCCAAATTTTTATTTCAATTCCAGTTAGTTAACATATAGTGCAATATTGGTTTCAGGGGTAGAATTAAGCGGTTCATTACTTATATACAAAATCCAGTGCTCATCATAAAAAGTGCCCTCCTTAATACCCATCACCCATCTAGCCCATCCTCCACTTACCTCCTTCCATCAACCTTGGTTTGTTCCTTCAGTTTGTTCTCTACATTAAGAGTCTTTTATGGTTTATTTCACTCTCCCACCCCCATCCCGCATATGTTCATATGTTTTGTTTCTTAAATTCCACATATGAGGGAAATCATATGGTATTTGTGTTTCTCTGACTGACTTATTTTGCTTAGCGTAATATACTCTAGCTCTAATCACATTATTGAAAATGGCAAGATTTCATTACTTTTGATGACTGAGTAATGTTCAATTGTATATATATGCCACATCTTCTTTATCCATTTATCAGTTCATGGACATTTAGGCTCTTGCCATAGTTTGGCTGTTGTTGATAATGCTGCTATAAACATCAGGTACATGTATCCCTTAGAATCTGTATTTTTGTATCATTTGGGTAAATAGTAGTTCAATTGCTGGATGGTAGGGAAGTTTTATTTTTAACTTTTTTGAGGAACCCCCATACTGTTTTCCAGAGTGGGTGCACTAGTCTGCATGAGGGATTCCCTTTCTCCAGCACCTGTTGTTTCTTGTGTTGTTAATTTTAGCCATTCTGACAGGTATGAGGTGATAACCACAGTTTTGATTTGGATTTCCCTGATGATCAGTGATGTTGAGCATCTTTTCATGTGTCTGTTGACCATCTGGATGTCTTCTTTGGAAAAATCTCTATTCATGTCTTCTGCCCAGTTTTTAACTGGATTATTTGTTTTTGGGGTATTGAGTTTGATAAGTTCTTTACAGATTTTGGAGACTAACCTTTCATCAGATATGTAATTTGTAAATATCGTCTCCCATTCTTTGGGTTTCCATTTAGTTTTATTGACTGTTTCCTTCACTGTGCAGAAGGTTTTATCTTGATGAAGCCCCAGTTGTTCACTTTTGCTTTTGCTTGCCTTGCCTCCAGTGATGTGTCTAGTAAGAAATTGCTCTGGCTGAGGTCAAAGAGGTTGCTGTCTGTGTTCTTCTCTGGGATTTGGATGGTTTCCTGTCTCATATTTAGATCTTTCATCATTTTGAATTCATTTTTATGTATAGTATAAGGAAGCATTCCTTATTCCTATATTCCTATACCATTCCTATTCCTATATTCCTATATCAATAAGGAATATTCCTTATTCCTATACCATTCTTCTGCACGTGGTTGTCCAGTTATCCCAACATTATTTGTTAAATAGACTTTTTTCCTATTGAATATGTTTTCCTGTTTTGTTGGAGATAGTTGTGGGTCCATTTTAGGGTTTTCTATTCTGTTCCATTAATCTATGTGTCTATTTTTTGCACCAGTACCATACTGTCTTGGTGACTACAGCTTTGTAATATAGCTTGAAGTCCAGAATTGTGAAACCTCCACTTTGCTTTTTTTTCAGTGTTGATTTGGCTATTGGGGGTCTTCTGTGATTCCATACAAATTTTAGGATTGTTTGTTCTGTCTTTGTGAAAAATGCTAGTAGTATTTTGATAAGGATTATATTAAATGTGTAGATTGCTTTGGGTAGTGTAGACATTTTAACAATGTTTGTTCTTCTAATCCATGAGCTTGGAATGTTTTTCCATTTTTGTGTGTGTCCTATTCAATATCTTTCATAAGTGTTCTGTAGTTTTTAGAATATAGATCTTTTACCTCTCTGGTTAGGTTTATTCCTAGGTTTCTTATGATTTTTGGTGCAGTTGCAAATGAAATTGAATCCTCAATTTCTTTTTCTGCCACTTCATTATTGATGTACAGAAATGCAACAGATTTCTGTACATTGGTTTAATATCTTGTGAGTTTACTGAGTTCATGTATTAGTTCTAGCAGTTTTTTGGTGGAGTCTTTCAGGTTTTCTGCATAGAGTCTTATGTTGTCTGCAAATGGTGGAAGTTTGACTTCTTCCTTGCTGTTTTGGATTACGTTTATTTCTTTCTATTGTCTGATTGCTGAGGCTAAGACTTCCAGTACTTAAATAGTAATTTAAATAGTAATGGTGAGAGTGGACATCTTTGTCTTGTTCCTGCCAATAGAGGAACAAGAGTTTTTTTCCCATTGAAGATATTAGCTGTGAGTCTTTCATTTATGGCCTTTATGATGTTGAAGTATGTTCCATCTGTACCTATTTTGTTGAGGGTTTTTATCAATAACGGATGCTGTATTTTGTCAAATGCTTTCTCTGCACCTATTAAGAGGATTATATGACTCTTTTCTCTTTTTATTAATGTGGTGTATCATGTTGGTTGATTTGCAAATACTGAACCACCCTTGCAGTCCAGGAATAAATGCCACTTGATCGTGGTGAATAATTCTTTTAATGTACTGTTGGATTTGATTTGCCAGTATCTTGTTGAGAAATCTCGCATCCACATTCATAAGGGATATTGCCCTATAATTCTTTCTAGTGGGGTCTTCCTCAGGTTTTGGAATAGAGTAATTCTGGCCTTGTAGAAAGTGTGGAAGTTTTCTTTCCATTTCTATTTTTTGGAACAATTTGAGAAGAACGGGCTTTAATTGTTCCTTAAATGTATGGTAAAATTCCCCTAGTAAGCCATTTGGTCCTGAACTTTTGCTTGTTAGGAGATTTTTGATTAATGATTCAATTTCTTTGCTAGTTATGGGTCTGTTCAATTTTTCTATTCCTGTTTCAGTTTTGGCAGTTTGCATGTTTCTAGGAATTGGTCCATTTCTTCCAGATTTCCCAGTTTGCTAGCATATAATTTTTCATAATACTCTCTTATAATTGTTTGTATTTCTGTGGTGTTGGTTGTGATCTTCCCTTTCATTTGTGATTTTATTTGTATCCTTTCTCTTTTCTTTTTGATAAGTCTGGCTACGGTTTATCAATTTTATTAATTCTTTCAAAGAACCAGCTCTTAGTTCCATTAATCTTTTCTACTGGGTCTTTTGTTGTTGTTGTTTCTGTATCATTTATTTCTGCTCTAATCTTCATTATTTCCCTTCTTCTGCTGGCTTTAGACTTTATTTGCTGTTTCTTTTCTAGCTCTATTAGGTGTAAGGTAAGATTGTGTATTTGAGACTTTTCTTATTTCTTGTTGTAGGCCTATATTGCATTTTACTACCCTCTTTTGACTGCCTTTGCTGCACCCCAAAGGTTTTAGACTGTTGTGTTTTCATTCATTTGCTTCCATGTATTTTTTAAAAATATATTTATTCATTATAGAGAGGGTGCGCATGAGCTCTCATATGTGGGAGGGGCAGAGGGAGAGAATTTTCAAGCAGACTCCCTGCTGAGCATGGATCCCCAACACAGGGCTTGATCTCATGACCCATGAGATCATGATGTGAACCAAAATCAAGAGAGTTTGATGGTTAACTGACTGAGTCATCCAGGTGTCCCTTCCATGTACTTTTTTGTTTTAATTCCTGGTTAGCCTATTCATTCTTAGTAGTATATTCTTTAACCTCCATGTATTTGTGGTCTTTCCAATTTATTATTATTATTATTATTATTATTTTTGATGGCTGACTTCAAGTTTCTGAAGATATGCTTCATATGTTCTCAGTCTTTTTATACTTCTTGAGGGCTGATTTGTGATCCAGCATGTGATCTATTCTGGAGAATGTTACATGTGTACTCAAAAAGAATGTGTATTCTGCTGCTTTAGGAAGAAATGTTCTAAATATATGTGCTAAGTCCATCTGGTCCAGTGTGTCACTGAAAGCCATTGTTTCTTTGTTAATTTTTTGCTTAGATGATTTGTCCATTGCTGTGAGTGGGGTCTTAAGGTCTCCTACTATTATTATATTATTATCAATGAGTTTCTTTATGTTTGTTATGAGTTGATTTATATATTTAATGCTCCCAAGTTGGGGGCATAAATATTTATAAATGTTATATCGTCTTGATGCATAGACCCCCTAATCATGATATTATGCACTTCTTCATCTCTTGTAACAATCTTTGGTTTAAAATCTAGTTTGTCTGATATAAGTATGGGCACTCTGGCTTTCTTTTGACATCCATTAGCATCATAGACAGTACTCCATCCCTTTACTTTTAATTTGCAGGTGTCTGTAGGTCTAAAATGAGTCTCTTATGGGTGGCATATAGATGAGTCTTGGTTTTTTTCCTCCATTGTGTTATCCTATGTCTTTTGATTGAAATATTTAGTCCATTTACATTCAGAGTGATTACTGAAATATATGAACTTAGTGCGATTGTGCTACCTGTAAAGTTGGTGTTTCTGATGATGTTCTCTGTTCCTTTCTAGTATTTGTTGATTTTGTTCATTTTTCCCCACTCAAAGAGTTCCCTTTAATATTTCTGGCAGGGCTGGTTCAGTAGTGACAAACTCCTTTAGTTTCTGTGTGTCTGGGAAACTCATTATCTCTCTTTCTATTCTGAATGACAGCCTTGGAGGATAAAGTATTCTTGGCCATATATGCCTTTGTCATTTAGTGTCCCAGAGGAGAATTTTGCCTATTTCCAGCTAGATTCTCTTATATTGTAGTAATCTCTGAGTCTTTTCCATCAATGTACTTAGGAAGGCTTTCTGTCCTAGGCATGCCTATAATTCGAAGATGGCAATTTTCTTCTTGCTTTGTCTACCACTCTCTTTCTCTTCTTTTCACCCAGGAGAAGCTTACATAGGTCTTCCTTTTCTTTATTCATTTTATTTTGTCAGTTTCAATTCCACCATCTCTTTTCTTCATCCCATTTTCACTGAAATTCTAATACTTCATTTTGTAGTTTTATTACAATCTTAACTTATCTTGTCACTTATCCTTCTTTTCTGATTAGGTTCTACTTATCACAGTTCAATCTATTTGGATTTCTTTTTCATAAAGGCTTTATTTTCTAAAATATTTTTTCTGTCATAAATTATTTTTAGCAGTTTGCTTTAGTTTGAGTATTTAAAACTATGTTCCTTTTACATGAGTTTCTAGTGTGGTTTCATAGATCCTATGCTGATTGTAAGTTTTATGCCTTTTGGTATGAGAAAAGATCACTAAAGCCCATTAAAATAGTGTGTGCAGACTTCCCTTGGTTTTATTCACTGACACTATGCTTCACGTCCAGATTCCACCTCAGAGCCACAGCTGGGGATGGTTCTAAATGCAGAAAGCAGTGATCAGAGTTTAGCAGATAATAAACGACAAAGATTTGCTAGATTGACTTAAGGTGTTCTTATGTTCCCACTTCGAGATGTTTCCTGACATTCTGAACTGGAATAAAGAAATAAAGACAAAACAGAAAACCTCATGCTGTGGCTCTTTTCCTCCTAGGCTTGCCAATGGCATATATTTGGAAAACCGTAATTCCTATGATCCAATGTTCTGTGGTCATCCCCTTTCTCATCCCTCTCCATTTCCTTCTGCATTGTTTACTGGGAGTCACAATCTCTAATCGACTACATATAAAAGGAGTGCTGTTGATGAGAGATTGTGATATCCTGATTCTAAGATGGCCCTAAGATTCCCGTGCCTTCTGATATTCTCTGTCTTGTGTAGTTCCTTCCCACATTGGGTCAGGATCAGTCTGTGATACCAATAGCATATAGCAGAGGTGATGGGATGTAACATCTAGGATTCCAAAAGCTTCCATCTTGAGCATTCTCTCATTCTTTCTCTTTTCTGGGTTACTTCTGGATAATGCCAGTTTCCACATCTTACAGACACTGAGATAGCTCATGGAAAGAATGCTTTGGTGAGGAAGAGAATTCTCCAGAACGAGTCAAGCATTGAGATCACTGATGCCCTGGCTGACACCTTGACTGTAATCTGAGACTTGCAATGAAACTTGTCCAAACCACCCAGATGAGCTGCTTTCAGATTCCTGATACTCAGAAACTATGCACATATGGGCAGCAGTTTGCTTTTAATTTAATTCCTTCAGTTTTGTAGCTAGTGCAAATGTCTTTCAGACCCTGGTAACAGGTTTTCTAGCAATTTTAGTTTCAACATCATTATGAGTTTATTTTTCTGTATCTTCATAAATATTTTTGTGACCATTTCGTAAAATATATACTAGAACTCATTAAGCCAACTCAATTTTGTTTTTTTGTTTTTTTTAAAAGATTTTATTTATTTATTCATGAGAGACACACAAAGAGAGAGACAGAGACAGAGACACAGGCAGAGGAAGAATCAGGCTCCATGCAGGGAGCCTGACGTGGGACTCAATCCTGGGTCTCCAGGAACAGGTTTTGGGCTGAAGGCGGTGCTAAACCGCTGAGCCACCCGGGCTGCCCAGCCAACTCAATTTTGAACCAGAATTTCTATAATAAAATTAATTACATATGATTTCAATTATTTTAAGTTGACTAATGTTGATTTCATGGGTCAGTTTATGATATTTTGGTAAATGTTCCCCAACTACGATTGTCAATTTTTCTATTTCTTTTTTCAACTCCATCGGTTTTTGCTTCATTTATTTTGAGACTTTTTTGTTTGGTTCCATATTTAGCATCATTACATGTTTCTGGTAGGTTGATCCTTTTATCATTATGTAATGTCCCTCTTTCTTTCTACTCATTTTTTTTCCTCTGAAATCTGTGATCAGACATTAGTCTAATTATTACTTTAAAAAATAATATTTATTTTTATTTTTTTGCGAAGTTTCTCAAAATTTTTTATTTTATTTTATTTTTTTAATAATAAATTTATTTTTTATTGGTGTTCAATTTGCCAACATACAGAATAATATTTATAGTGACAAATGAGAGCTACACTTGTGATGAGCATAGAATAACATTTAGACTTGTTGAACCACTGTGTTGTATACCTGAAACTAATGTAATATTGTGTGTCAACTATCCTTCAAAAAAATTAAAAATAAAATTAATGTTTAAGTGGTATCTTTTCCATCTTTTTACTTTCAACCTACCAATATCATTGATGTTTCCTGTAAACAGTATATAGTTGGGTCATTTTTTTAAGCCACTCTATCTTTCACTCAGTATATTTAAACCATTTACATTTAACATAATTTTAACATGCTGCAACCAATCTGCCATTTATCATTTGTTTTTTGTTTGTTCTTGTTTTTCTTTCTCTATTTCTCTTTTCTTATCTTCTTTTGGGATATGTCAATATTTTTTTAGGGTTCCATACTGATTTATTTAAGGGATTTTTAGTATATATTTTTGCATAGTTTTCATAGTGATTGCTTTGAGTATTACAATATATACAGTCTACTGGTATCATTTTACCACTTCAAGCAAAGTATGGAAAGTTCATTTCCAGTTAAGTCCTTGACTTTCTCCATTTTAAAATATAGTCTTGAGTTTAGGTAGTATTATAGTTTTTATTTCAATCATCAAATATAATTTACAAAACTGATGAGAGAAAGAATTGGCTATTATATGTACCCTGATTTCTTCTCTTTCTGCTATTCCTTCTTTCTTCCTGGTACCTAAGATTCTTTCTTTTATAATTTCCTTTCTATCTGAAGTACTTACTTTAGCCAACCTTTAAAGGTAGGTCTGCTAACAAAAACAAACTAACAGAAACAAACAAAACAAAATAAAATAAAAAAAATAAGCAAAGTCTTAGTGTTCCTTTATCTGAAACGTCTTTATATCTCTTTAATTCCTACATGATAATATCACTGGATATAGAATTTACAGCTGAAAGTGATTTTATTTCACCACTTGAAAATTTTCCCAATTTCTTCTAGTCTCCATGATTTCAGACAAGAAATCCTCTGTCATACAAATTGATATTCCTTGTGAGCAATATGTCCTTTCTCTCTGGATGCATTCAAGACATTTTCCTTATCTTTAATTTCCAGAATTTTAATTATGATAGTATGTATTTCTTTGATTTATCTTGTTTGAAATTTGCTTTTTGAATTTGTAGCTTTATGCTTTTTCCAAATTTGGGAAGTTTCCATCTATTATTTCTTCAGATACTCTTTCAGGCTCATTGTTCCTCCTCTCTTTCTTGGATTCTTATGATATGAATGTTATCTTTTGTTATAGACCTACAGTCTCTTCATCTTTCTTTTCTTTCTTTCTTTCTTTTTTTTTCTTTCTTTCTTTCTTTCTCTTTCTTTCTTTCTTTCTTTCTCTTTCTTTCTTTCTTTCTTTCTTTCTTTCTTTCTTTCTTCTTCTCTTTCTTTCTTTCTTTCTTTTTCTTTCTTCTTTCTTTCTTATCAATTTTCATTTTTCAGATAAGGTGAATTCTATTCCTCTCTCTCAAATTCACTGATTCTGTGCTCTGTCATCTCCACTGTACTACTGAGTCCATATAGTGAATTTTTTTGTGTTTGTTATTACATTTTCCAGTTCTATAATGTCTCTAAAGCCATTTAAAATTGACTGATCAATTTTCTTTGTTGGTGGTGTCAGGCTTACAAGATGTCAAAGGGATTTCCATTAAATTCCACAGAAGAATGAGCCTATGTGGGCTGCTTTCTGTTGCTAGGTTAGAGATCAGGGAATAATGAGTCTGCTTTGACTTGTTTGGTGGAAGGGACATAAGACTCCCTGTTGCTGTATCATTCCTCTAGTGCTGGTTTCCCAAATCAGTTTACCAACTCACCACTTTTCAGAGTTTTCATTTGGTTGTCTCTTATGTTAATTCCAAGGATTGTATTTGTGCTTCACCAGAGAGGGGCAGAGAGAAATGAGTCTACACCATTTTATGAGTTTCATTAATCTATTCTTGATTTCTTGACAGACTTCCCTTGATGTGGTACCTGACATTATCAGTCCCTAGTAGAGTTAAACTATACTACCTATTTAGAAAATGTGTAGTGCTGGGCTATTCTTTGTGTAGAGGTGGGCCCTGGTTAGACCAAGGCATATTATATAAGAAATAGTAAACTAGTTATATGCTATTGATTGACTATTTATTGCTCAAAAAGGAAAAACATTGCTCAGTGAAAGAAATTTCCTAAATCGGATTAGATTAGATTAGATTTATCCATAAATTTTGAATGATTTATCTGTATAAAACTGTACAAACAGCAGTAAGAAAAGTTAGTGAAGAAGATCATGAGGAAAGAGAGGAAGAGAGGGAGGGAAGAAGGGAGCAGCGGCGAGATAGAGGGAGAGAGAGAGAGGTAAAGAGAGAGAGAGAGAGAGACAGATTGGGAAAAGCTCATTTGCAGAGTTCCCTAGAAACCTGAATATCTTTTCTTTATAGTTACCATTGATGTCTTCATAAAACAAGCACCCATCATCTGTACCTAATATCTCCAGAATGTGGCTTGGATAAGGGTTTGTCCCTCACAAAGAGAAAAGTCGCATTAATATATCACAGTACCAAAATAATTCACTATACCCAGAAACTCTAATAGGACACTATTTGGATACATTAAGCTATTCTTTTATCTTGACCTTTCTCTCCATTCAGGAACAAGATGGTGTGGCATCCATAGGAATGGGAGTTTACAACAGAAAATCAGGAAAAGATTTTGTCATTTCAAAAGCCTGGGCCTTGAGATAACTCAGAACACAGAAAAAGAATGTGGTAAATTAGAGTTAGATTTCCTACTCCTAGAAGAAATGCAAGGCTTTAGACAGTCATATGTCATGGGAGCAACCTGACATCCAAGAATGGGACTGAGATTTCAGGAACAGAGCAAAATCTGGCAACACCTTATAAATAGGATGAAAGGATGATTCAAAGGGATTTGTGTGGGCTGGCAGCTGGGGACCAGATCTAAACAAGGAAGTCTCAGAAGGGTATACACAGTTGTTAATAAACATGGGAGTCAAGAGAGCTCCTTCTAATGCTCTGGAACTCCCGCATCTTACATATAACCCCAGGGAAAGTTTAGGTGAATTCTTATTTGCTGAGATTACATTTTTATGACCTGTTGGAGAAAAACTTAGAAGAAAATGTTATCGTTACCTTTGAAGTCTTCTGTGTGCTTCATTCTTCAGATGTAACTACTTTCATAATGCTGTGTTCATTTTTCTACTGTTTTTCTTTTTAATTTTACCACATATGCAGGTGTCCCTAAATAAATTTTTATTTTTCATGTTTTTGAATTTTACATAAATTTTACAGTAACTATATTGTATTTATTCTTCAGTAATGTTTTTCACTTAACATTTATATTCCTGACTTTCATCCACGGTGATGCAATTTGAATTAATTCATTTTCACTGCTGGATAGTATTCTATTATATGAATACATGGCAATTATTCATCCATTTTCTTTCCCGAAAGCACTTGGATCATTTTTAGATTTTGGCCATTACAAATGATATTACTATGAACTTTCTTAACATATCTCTTCATGGACATATTAAGAGGTTCCCATAAGCAAATCTAAGAATAGAAGTGCTTGATATCCATTAGGGTAGATCAGGTGCTGATATAAACTACTCCAAAATCTCAGTGACTGATCACTATAAACATTACTTCTCATTCACTCCAAGTTACATGTGAATATTGTTGGTTGATTCTCTTAGGCAGATTGCAAGTGGTACTGATGCCATGCTCTACATTTGGCCCTACAGTGTAGGCTGTCCTTTCCTACAGAAAGGATCATGGGGAAAACAACAGATTACCACTTTGGTTTGGAGATGCTCACATTGGTTTGGGAATGGACTCACAGATTCTGTTCATATTCTGTTGGCCAGAACCAAGCATACAGACTACACTAGATACCAGGAATCTAGTAGGAACTTCTAGTTCCTGTTCCAGGCTGGCACAACTTCATAACAATGTTATATTATAGAAAGGGAGCATAAATTTGTAGTGGTTCTGTTATTCAGTTCTGCTACAGCCGGGTTGTAAAGTGTATTTATGTTCAATTTTGCAAGAGAATTGCAATTTGTTCTCTAAGAGCTAGTAACAAATTGCATGCACATTAGCAGAATAGGAGGACCAGGTGCTCAGTATTTTTGTCCATACTTGATATTCTGCAAGTCACTTCACTAAACAGATTACCAACTTGTAAACAATTTTTAAAATGCATTCCTAGAAGGTCTTTCTTAAATAAATCATTTAACTATTTCATGATGAAAGAAATGAAGGAAATGACCTTAAGTAATCTATTAAGGGCAGGCCAGGAGTGCCCAGATTTTATTTTCCAAGCCCAGCCATCTTTTCTGAGGGTTTTAGTAATTTCAGATGTATTCAGTGAAAGCTTTTTTATTGTTTCCCTTTTTCCCCTGTAGATTTAAATGCTTATCATAGTGCCTTGTAAATTATTGGCAATCAATAACTATTCTTTGAATGAATGAATAAATGAATTTCCAGGGAACAATCACTTTTCAAAGCTTCATCATATGCTTGTATTATAGTCCTCTCTACTTCAGCTTGGAATCATTGGTTTGTTAAAAGGACTTTAACCACATTGGGAGTGTGGGGGGGGCAATTATCTGATGATATAAATGGTCAATTTTTCCTTCCTTTGTGATAAAAACTTAATAGAAGAAGTTAATAGATAGAAGTTAATTTGTGTCAGACTGTGTTGCTTCTTGCTTAATAGCCATAGTTAACTATTTTGAGCAAGAAATAACTAGTGTGGCTTCCTCTACCTGCCATGTTTCCATTCTTACATGGAGATTAATCACTACCTGGATCACAGAGGCTTGTACAGACAGCCGTTGTTCCCCATGAAACTTATAAATCAAACACTGTAAACATTTTGTCTTCCTTAGAGAAGTCAAGAGCAGGAAATGTTAACTTCATGGAATAGCAATATGCCTTTCAACCACATAGAATCAAAGAACAGAAGATCAGTCTAAGTTCTATGGGGCTTTAAGTCTATTACTTTTAGAATGAAGGTGTAAAGGAGGAAGTTAAGAAGTACAAATTAGCATGCAATAGTGGTTACTTTTTGCTTTTTCTTATTAAAGCTTTACCTAGTCTATGAATGGTAGGTGATTACAAATAGATTTTTGATTTTCTATAGAAATTGAAAACCTACATTTGTTATGGGGGTTAAAAATCAACTTTGTTCCTTCAGAATAATTTCACATTTCTTCTTATGTTAAGAAGAGAAGGAAAAAGGTAACTTTTTCTTTTTTTTTGACCTGTGAAGCATAATTAAAGAGAAAGATTTGGATTGCTCAATGCTGAGACTAATACTCCCTAGTGCAGAAATCATGTCTTGTAGAGAATGAGTTATGCACTATTTAATCGAGGTGTGGTGCCATAATCTCCTTGCATCAGTTTGCTCTGCTTACAAGGCCTAGGGTCCCTGGAGCAGTGAGCTTTACTCAGTTGCAAAATAGTGACCTGGGATGGGTACGGCTGAAGGTGAGTGGCTGATGTACCATCGCCTGGGGAAGAGGACAAAAGAGGGTACAGCAAGGAGCATTTTAAGGCAGAGTGAGCAGTTCTGTTTAAAGAAGCCCTGGGGATAAGACTCACCAGTGTCCTAGGATGGTCAATTGAGCACTTGTATGGGTAGATGTCCTCTTGCTAAGGATATTACTTAGAAACAACCAAAGCTGATAACATGTGGGTGTAAATAAACATGAATTAATTTCTCTCAGCCAGTTCCTGGTGAAGGGAATCAATTTGTGTCTTCATGTAAGGGGAAGGAAATGCTTTTAATCTTTGTTCCACTACTTGGGTGGGAGTCCACCATAGACAGTATAGGCATCATCAAATACTTCTTATGCAAGGGAAAATGAAAAGTATCCTCCCTCACTCTCTGAGGCTTCCTCCTGCTTCTTCAGAGGCAAAGAACAGATGCAGGTCCCACTTTTGGTTAGATACATCAGCAGTGTGGTGGGAGGGTGGTGAAAAAAGTTATCCAGTGGTGACAGAGAGTTTTAGGTATTTATGTAGAATAATATGTTATAACCCAAAAAAGACTAATGCAAAATAGAAAACTGGGAGCAGTGAAAAGAAGAATAGAAAACTCTTTCTGCGAGTGTGAGAAGTATATCTATCAAGAGGGACCCCTTGTGAACCTCAAGTTAGAGAAAGAGGACATGCTTTTCTCAGTTCAGACTGATCATTGGGGTGATGCTTACCTCTTGATCCAGAGCTTTCTCTGACAGGTGCACAATCCACAGGGACTTACGTGTAAAGCATGCTAAGCCTCACTGATGGGTAGCAGGAAGAGAGAATGGACCAGAAATGAGGAAGGCATGAGCCTTTACAGAATAACCTGGACACAGGTGATCTATGGATCCCTTTCCATTGCAGATCTATCACAAGTAGAAGGGCTATAGTGCCAGCATGACTGGAGACCACATGCATTGAAGGAAGACTGGGGAGACAAATTTCCCAGTCTTTCACAGTGGGACAGGTCCCTCAAGATTTACCGTTATGGGTTTGCCTATTTCTCTCTTTAATTTTGTCTATTTTTGCTTCATGCATTTTAAGACTCTCTTGTTAGATGCATCTAAATTTCCAATTGCTCTGCTTTTTTGATCAATTAATCCTTTCTCATTGTAAAAAGTATCTCCTACCTTGAATTTTTTTCTGATATCAATATAACCACTCCAGCTTTCTTATGTATACTGATTGCTTTAGTTATCTTTTCCCATTCTTTTCTTTCCATCTATCTATGTCTTTTTGTTTTAAAGGCATCTTTTATAGAATCTATATAATAAAGTTTTGCTATTTTATCTGATCTACAAATCTCCACCTTAATTCAATTATTGATATGATTGGCTTGAAGCTACCTTTTGCTTTCTTCTGTCTCCTATCTTTATTTTCTTTCTTTTCCTTCTTTCTTGCCTTATTTTGGAGTTAACTAAATACATTAGCATTTCACTTTATTCTTCTAAGCTGTTATGCTTAGATTATTTTTCTAGTGGTTGCTTTAAGGGGTACATTTGTGTATCCTTAGTTATTGAAGCTTACCCAGGATTAATTTTGTTCTACTTCATATAAAATATAAGGATCTTGTACAAATATTTTTCATGTATGCAACCCATATTCTCTATGCTACTGTTGTAGCATCCATTTATATTTTGAACTGCACAATAATTTGTTTTTTTTAAAGATTTTATTTATTTATGATACTCACACACACACACACACAGAGGCAGAGACACAGGCAGAGGGAGAAGCAGGCTCCACGCAGGGAGCCCAACGTGGAACTCGATCCCGGGTCTCCAGGATCGCGCCCCAGGCCAAAGGCAGGTGCCAAACCGCTGCGCCACCCAGGGATCCCTATGTTTTTTAAATTGGAGAAGAAAAAAATCAATTTTATATTAACCCACATATTTATAATTTCTGAATTTCTCTTCAATCATTTCTGTTAAGCTGGTTTCTCCATCTGATGACAGATCCCTGCCTCCTAGAGAACTGCTTTTTACTTAAATAATATGAATGTTTTGGTGATGAATTCCCTCAGCTTTTGGCTCTCTGAAAATATCTTTTTTCATTTCCATTTTAGAAGAGAAAAATTTGTGCTTACAGATTTCTTTTTCTTTTGGCAATTTAAAGATATGATTACCTGCCTTCTGAGCTACATTGTTCAATGAGAAGTCAGCCATCTTTTGTATTATTGTTTTCTAGTATATAATGTGCATTTTTCTCTGACTGCTTTTAAGATTTTCTCTTAATCTTTGCTCTTCAGAAGTTTGACTAAAATGTGCCTAGCTGTAGTTTTCTTTGCAGTTATCATTAAGACTTATGGAGACTTCTTACTTTAAATCTGTGGGTTTTTTTTCACCCAATTTGGCAAAATTGAGGCCATTATTTCTTCAAAAATATTTTATGCCTTCATTTTCCTTTCCTCTCTGTGACTCCAATTACATACATGCTAGACTTCCTGATATGTTCCCAAAGGTTTCTGAAGCTGTATTGATATTTTAGGCTTTTGAGATTGAGCAGCGTTTGCTAAACCAGTTACCAAATGACCAAAGTTCACTGAGAATGATGCCTGTGAGTTCCTGAAACTGGATAAGGAAGAGTCACAGCCAGTCTGATATTTGCTTCTTATTAATGAAACCCATCCTAATTCTGGGTTGGTACTCACAGGATTGTAATTCATCTAGTCAACAATCTTCTTTGTGCTGGCAATTTCACATCTGAGTCCTCAAAGATGGAGGTGCCCATTGTCCACAAGCAAGGGGCCAGTGCAGTGTCTCCAAGAAATGTATCATAAGAGGAGGCAAGATAAACAGTTTTAAATTATGTCATCTTTTTATATGAAGTGGATGGAAGATTTGAAGCCAGGATTGAAAGAGATGAAAGATCCAATAATAAGGGGGAAAGCTGGAAACAATGGCTAATATTACTACAAAGTGGAAATAGAGCAGTTTACATATATTTATGAAATACTGAATTTGTTTTCATTTGCATTTCAACTTGATTTTGCAGCTTCTTGTGCCATTCCAGTGATGACTGACCTACCTTGCAGAATATGTTAAAGGAAGAACAAAAGAACAAGCCAATTCAGCTTATACAAAGTTGTTTCCTTCTAACAATTTCCAACTCTTGGTTATGGGGTGGAATACAAATGATAGAGTGACTCACTCTTGGATCAACAAATCTTATCTTTGATATATAACTAGACTCATTTTTGCTCAAGGACAGATAGTTATTAGTTACCTACACTGATGATGGTTGCAACATATTAATGTATCGTTATATTTGTATCCCCCTGTCCCACTTGCTAGTAGAAGGAGAACAAGGAAGTATGATGAACAATTTGAGAAATGTATACTTCAGACAATTAAATCTCTGGCTTTTTCAAAGTATTTCAGCCTACTTTTTCTTAATGTATATACTCTCACATTATTTCATTTCCATGTATGGCTCATTCAGGAAAAGAGACTGATTGAGTCTTGAGCCAGTGCAGTTCCCCCCATCATATATATTTCATTTGATTTTAATAAATTTTAATCATCATATTTCCTATTCTTCAGAAACATGAGCCTGAGACCACAGTTTAGTTAAGATTTTCTTTCTTTATCTTGCTTTTCAGTTTGGAAAAGGAATTTTATTGACCTTTATTGGGAACACAGATGCTAAATTGCCAAATGTCCTAAATCTAGATAGATATGGCTTAAATCATCTCTCCTGTTGGTTTGAACTTTTGAATCTGTCTAGCTATTGATTTGTTTTTGTCAGCATGAATTTTAAACAGGACCTAATGCTGTTTTCCTAAACTTCCCATCAAGGAAGCACCTCCACCCCCCATTATTTTTCTTCCCATGAACTTGTGTTTTAAAAAATATTTTTAAATTTTTTTTTATTTATGATAGTCACACAAAAATATTTTTAATTCAAAGATCACATTTGATATACAGTAGCTTGCATTGCCTTGTAATAGCTAAATATATAATTTTTCTTCATACTTTCAAATCATGGAAAATTACCTGTAAATACACACTTATTTCTGTTGGGTAAGTCAAAAAATGCAGGGGCCTCCATAGGGATGCGGTAAGCAAAAGAGTTAAAATACAAGAGTATCAAGTTTCCTTGATAACATCTATCTTCTCAGAATTGTTTTTAGAAGTTTAAGTAAAAACATATCACTAACAAGGTCATTAATTCCTGTTGATACTTAGAAAAGAAAATTGACTCTATGACATAGTTACAAATAATATTATATTGGTGACAACTTATTGAATGTAAATTTAAAAATTTTAAGGTGTTAAGGTAGAAGTAAATCTCATGGAATAAATGCATCTAAATATTCTCAACATTGTTGTTTCCCCATATTTTCTCCTTCCTGTCATGTTAGCTGTTTCAGCTTTCATGGATCTGCCTTGGTAGGAAATGATTCTGTTTAGAGGTGATAGGATATCACTCTCTAAATAGGTAATTCTCAAGTACCTTCATTTATAAAGCTTGCACTTGTACTCTATTCCTGTTAAGTGGAATTATAAAGTTTCTATCTTTATTCCTTCACACAATGCTCATGGAGTCCCTGTGGAGTTTCAGATACCACCCACGTCCCCTGGCCTCATGGTCCCTTATCTGCAGAAAACCCCATGCTTGATATATAAGCATGGGGTTTTCTTTCCTTATTCCTCTTCTAGCCTCCATCAAAACATACCCTTCCTGGGACGCCAAATGGCTCAGGGGTTGAGTATCTGCCTTTGGACCAGGTTGTGATCCTGGAGTCCTGGGATTTAGTCCCACATGGGGTTCCCTGCATGGAGCCTGCTACTCCCTCTGCCTGTGTCTCTGCTTCTCTCTCTCTCTCTGTCATGAATAAATAAAACATAAATAAATAAATAAATAAATAAATAAAATCTTAAAAAACAAAAAACTTACCCTTTCCATAATTACCACCACATCATGCTCACTCCACAGCAGCATAGGGCTAACTCATATGACAAATACATTTGTAATTTATGTCTCTAAGTAGAATGTGAGCCTTTTAATGGTGAAAGTTTCACCTTTATCTTCAGTTTTCCTCCAGAACAAGAAATAGAGTAATTTTACCTTCTTCACTCTCGTGAAACTGCTCTTGGTAAGGCACCATTTATCTAACTGCCATACGCAATTTTTATGCTTTTATCTTGCTTGCCATTTTCTGAGCATTGATAGGCTGTCTACTTCTTCATGAAATGTTCTACTCCCTTGAATTTGGAAACACAGCTCTATTCCAGTTTCCTGCTATCTCTCTGACTTCTCTTTCTCCATCTGTTTAACTGTCCTCTTTCCTGAAAGAGTGGTGCTTCCCAGGTTCTATTCTTACCAGTTTCCTCATTTTTTCCCTCTCTCCCTGAATAGATCAATTCATTTCCCTGACTCTATGGAATTTTTCATAATAGGTCATCTTGCTTTTTTGTCTGTCAGACTCTTATATGTCTTTCAAGACCCAGTTGGGCCTCAATGCCTGTTAATGATGCTTCAAAAATCCAACTCAGGGGGGACCTGGGTGGCACAGTGGTTGAGCATCTGCCTTTGGCTCAGGTCATGATCCCAGAGTCCTGGGACTGAGTCCTGTATCAGCCTCCCTGCATGGAGCCTGCTTCTCTCTCTATGTTTCTGCCTCTCTCTGTGTCTCTCATGAGACAATAAATAAGTTCTTTTTTTTTTTTTTACAGATTTTATTTATTTATTCATGAGACACACACACACACAGAGAGAGAGAGAGAGAGAAAGAGAGGCAGAGACACAGGCAGAGGGAGAAGCAGACTCCATGCAGGGAGCCCGACGTGGGACCCAATTCCGGGTCTCCAGGATTATGCCCTGGGCCAAAGGCAGGTGCTAAACCACTGAGCCACCTAGGGATCCCGCAATAAATAAGATCTTAAAAAAAAAATCCAACTCAGGTTGTTGCTTCCTCCAGAAGTATTCACTGGTTTTTCTGTATAGAGCAAATCAATCCCTATCCTGTAAAATCACTGATTTACAGACATGCTTCCATTATTTATTTTATTATACTATCAACATATCACTTTTTTCTGTGACTCTATGAACTACTTAAAGGCAAGGTCTGTGTCTTATTTATTTTTTTATCTCCAGTGCCTAATACAGTGCACGATATATGGTGCATTTTCAGTAAGTGTATGTCAAATGAATGAGGGAGCATATGGGTACATAAGCAAATGAAAAAGTGAATAGTGCTTAACTCTATTGAGTCAAATGGTTTTAATCACTGAAGCCAGTTTACACAGCCACAGTAGCAGTAAGATATTAGTAAGTTCTAGTACCAGATACATGTAAGTAAATGTTAAGTTTGACCTTAAAATCATGTCATCATATCTGCTTCTACAGTGTATAAATACACATAAACTTAGAAAAGAAAGCCTTTCCTTTATTCCTAACAATTTTAAAATTCATATTTTCTAATAGTCTTTAAAAAGGTTCCACTGAAAAACTCATCATTTGTCTTTTGTAATATATGATCTTTACTTCTGCTTTGTTTGTATGCTGTTTAAGCATTTTCAACTATTTGAATTCATTTGGCTGCAAATCTAATCTAATCTAACTGAACCTGACTGGTTCAGTTGGTTAAGTGTCTAACCCTTGATTTTGGCTCAGGTCATGATCTCAGGGTTGTGAGATCAAGCCCTGTGTCAGGCTCTGCACTGGGTGTGGAGTCTGCTTAAGATTCTGTCTCCCTCTCCTTCTTGTCATCTCTCTCTTAAAAAAAATACCAAAGAGACTACTTTTCAGAAATAAAATATGGTGTATATTTTTCACTTGTTAATACAATCAAGCTTTCAACATTTTAGGAAGGAAAAGTACATTTACAGCTAATGGTTAGAGATTTCATGATGAATAATCATGTTTAATAGTACATTTGAGATCATTTCTTAATGAGTCCATTGGAAGTCTCTGGTGAAATTAAGAATTATTATAATAAGATTTAATAAAATTAACTGGTCTTTTAATATTGTGCCAGTCATTTCTAACAAACATATTGATATCTTCATTTAAAAATAGTAAAGCTGACAAAAATGATTAATCTTTGGAATACACTATCTTCTATATTCTTAGATCAACCCTCACCACTTATTTAACTTTGGGGAAATAACTAATTTGAAGTAATGGAGTCTTCTCTCTTGACACCTTGGATTTTGAGCATCATTGGGACAAAAAAAAAAAAAAAAGAAATCTTATCCTCAGACTCCAAAGTTACATAAAATCTTTTTGTTGAATATGTTCTCTTGGCTAAGCTAGAGAAAATAAAATAGTTTGCTTGTTATATCATTATCTCCAGAGTAAATTATGTGGATGCCAATAAACTCTCAAGTTTATTGAAAGCAAGAAGGATTAGATTGCAACATGCAAACAAAAAACTTGTCATGATTACTGCTTATTTTCAAGCACATCCTTATTCATATAATTGGTTCCTTTTCCTTAAAAGAGGTCCAGTTTTTTGCTTCATAACTTCAGTGTAAGATGAAAATATAATTTCCTAGAGTTGATTAATACACCATATGTAGGAGATAGTAGCAGCAGTTTTAAGGGGGGGAGGGAATGAAAGACTTATTGGGCAGGAAGAAATTTTTCCTGTATTTCCTTCCCTGCATCTGCCTTAAAATCAAGCCATAAAGGCAAGAAATAAAAGTCCAATTGCTATTTCTGGTGGTATTGGAAAAGCAAAGTATGGCAGCCACAGAAAAGAAGCAACAAAATTGTAGTAACTATTGTGGTTATCTTATGGTAAAGTGCAAGGAAGTCTACAGAAATATCCCAAAGGAGTGAATAATTTTTCTTCGAATATACTCAGAGCACAGGCAACTCATTACAAAATCTTACTTCGGGATTTCTATAATGTCCATAAGGATAAATCTGGTAAGTTACACATGACCCTAAGATATATCCAAAGAATTATGTATTTATATCATATCCCCAAAAGACTCTGTGCTTAATCCAGTAACTAGAATTGGCTTTGGCATGTTAATTAAAATCCTAAACTGAGTTCATTATAGATGGCTATGGTGAGTTAATTCAGAGGTTAAAGACATATATGGAGATCTAGAAATCTTCCTGCTATGTACCTTTCATGTACCAATGTCCAGGTCATCTGGAATTCTGTGACAGGATATAAGTGGGTCCTCATCTAGCCCTCACAGTCTTCCTAACCCCAAAATGCAAAATATTTTAAAGACCAAGTCAAATGCAAAATTTGAGATGAACTCAAGGAGAAGGGTAATACAAAGAAATAGAGAAAACCTAAAAGCGCTGTGTTTGTTTATTCTTAAGGGCCACTGACTCCAAATTAAATAAAAGGAATGCAAAATGCAGTAAGGAGCACATCATGTTATCCTAAGGAATTTTGATGAGGATAGGAGTCAACTTAGATCAACACCTACAAACCCTAAAAAAAATTACCAAAAAATCCCCTCCAAAACAAAACCATAGTAAAAGTTCATTGTACACAAACCAAAATAGTCCAACTAAATAACCTGCAAATCATAATTACAGTGTAAATTACACAGTAGAACCAAAGATAAGAGACATAAATTGTTACATAATATCAGAAGGGAATCCATTAGAAAAACCTCCAAATATATCACTATCCTCTACAGGAGGCTGGCAGAGCTGCTTCTCATCTAACCTCCTACAAAGCAACATAATGATCTGTAGTAATTTTGGATGAAGCAATAAGTCACAGGTGTACACATAGACGTGCAGACACACAGACACACACGTACACAAACACACACAAGGGAAATGATAGCCATATTAGGCCTCCCAAGAATGATTAAAACTTTACTGAGTCCACCAAAGCAGTCTAATATTTTTCCAGAGAAAATCCAAGATACTAAAAATTAGTTTGCTTAAAAGTTTCATTGCTGCATGTAGAAACATGGTAAATCTTCTCATATATTTACTCAGAGAAAGGAAATGAGGTGAATCTTGGGAACATGACCTTATGTTTCTGGTGGGATTTTTAATTTCAGTCTAATTAACATGAAATGAAGTCATCTTTTCAGAAGTCCCAGAACATGTATTGTGAATGGGGATGCCTGAAATGTACATAATTGCTCATGTTAAGTAAATTACTTTGTGAGAGTATTAGGTCCCTTAATCAACAGGCTGAGAGGAAATATGCAAATTAATTATGTTTCAGTCAGAGACTAGAGAAGAAATTGCCCAAAGATGAATAGTTGAAGTAGTTAGGTATCTGGTTTTATTTATTCTCAATTTACCTTTGAAGTGATAGCATACACAACACATTTAAGATGAATTAACTTGTAAATACTATAAATTAGTTTTCTGGCAAACACAACATACTTATATTTCAAAATAAATTTCTTAAGGAGATTTGACTTCTAGCAAGTTTTAAACTGTTTAATCACTTTGAAATACTTGGATGAAGTAAACTAATGGGTGAGTAAACAATAAGAAATAAGTTTTGATTTTGTTATATATGTAAATCCCTGATGAAGTCACATTTACAGAATGAATTTTTTGCTTTCGATGATTTTTATGCCAACAGTTGTCACTAGTGAGTCTTTGATCAGAATTGAGAAAGACTAAGTAATGCAATAACACCTCTTTCTAGAGTGGATTTGGGGAGATTAGGCCAAGCCCATCTGCCTGTATATAAACATAGGTAATATATCTTGTCTTTGGCAACCTGAAATCCTTCAATTGGCTTCTCACTTTTTCTGATATTACTTATATTATGATATCTTACCAAATATATAGTCACCTAAGTTCCAGAGAAAATATAACAAAACTACATAAACTAGATTTTTTAAAATATTAAAGTAAAGAAAACTCTTATACTTTGTATGAAAAATTAAGTTACAAGAACAACCAAATTGGATAATTTTGGACAAAAGTCCATCTGGGGAAGGAAGTCACCCAAATTAATATTTTAGAGTCATTACATAAGTCAGGTATTTGCCATATAACTCCTTTAATTTGAGACACTCTACAAATGATTAGAGATAAGTTAGAAGAAAGATGAATTCACCATGATAGATTCCAATAGGTGAGGTAAAACTAAAATATAATCTTAGTAAGATCCATCACAGCATTTGATGAATAAGTGACTTTTTGAGAATTGTATATTTTATTTATTTATTTGTCGAAGATTTTATTTATTTGTTTGAGAGAGAGAGTTTGCGTACAGCAGTGGGGAGGGGCAGAGGGAGAGGGTGAAGCAGACTCCCTGTTCAGCAGGGAGCCTGGCTCCTGACTCAAGGCTCAGTCCCAGCACCTTGAGATCATGACCTGAGCCGAAGGCAGACAATTAACCAACTGAGCCACCCAGGCTGAGAGATGTATATTTCAAAAATATTTTCCTGTCTGAATGTTCTGAGCCTGTTACTCGCATAATTAGATTCAATATTCTAGGACAAAAGTTGCTCACAGCCTGGGAAGATGAAGACATTAAAACTTTATAAAGACTTAACTACTATTAGAAGAATGACACTTAGGACATCATATTCAGGGCTGTAAAAGAAAAGGACAACAGGAGATTTTGAACACAGAGATAGAAAGCTCAGAAACTTTAACATGTCTAGGAAAAGGTGGATCAATAGAATCGAAATCTAGGGTCAGAATACCCATTTGATAACGGAATCTGAATATCTGTAGGGGAGGGATACAGGAGGATGGAAAAAATAGAGCATAAACTTTAAATCTTCAAACTTGAGTTTAGAGGTATCTGTTGAACGGTCATAAGGGGAATGAAAAGTTTGACAGGGGAAAATAACACGTGTTAGATTTTGTCATTAACAGCGTGAAGAGTGGGTTTCTGCAGAAGATTCTACGTGAACATAAAACCACAAGCGAGATTGGCAGATCCTGTTTCCACATAAATTCTGACAGGTGGAATTTCATAACATATCAGTCTGTGGATGACCAACTCTCCTCCTACAAAAGACAAGAAACTTGCATGGGTGAAAAAGGAAATGGAAGGTGTCCATTAAAATAGATAACACTGTCACTGGGTTTCTCCCTTCATATTGACAACTATTAACTACTTGTTTCTATACCTGAGTTAAGTTAAGAATGTCAGGACATTAGATTCTCTTTAGTCTTGAGGAAAAACATTACAGTATTTTCTTAGTCTTTTTACTTTTCTGTGGGCTTTAAAAATTGTAATATTATTACTCTATTTGTTGTCTAATTTTTCATCTTCCTGCCAATTCTTTGCCACTGAAACAATGTTCCTACAAGATTTATACAGTGATATAGCCTTGATGATATGAATAAAGGATCAGCTCATCCCAGAGGGTAAGAGGGTAATTTCCCATTGGCAAACAGCTGGGCCATTGACAAAGCCAGACACTTCCCAGGCAGAGAAACTTGATAAGAGCTGATAAGAGCTGCTGAAGAGGAAATGTATATCTAACTCTTTGAAATGCCTAGGAGATCAGCATGGATATGTTCCCATTATTCTGATAATCACAAAGTTTTGCCCAGGACACAATATTTTTCACTACAACAAATAATAATATGATAAACATTCTGTTCTTACATATTTTATAGTTGAAAGACACCATGAATGCTATCTAATCTGATGGTTTACAAATCATAATTGCTAAAACTCCTTTTCCTCAAATGAAATCCTGCATATAACTCCTTTGACATAATCCTACATGTGTGTAGAGAAAGGAAGAGATTTCTTTTATGTTCTATCTTTTGTTGAACTTTCCATGACATGTGGTACTTTTTCCTAAAAGAGGTCCCTATTTTCTATTTTATCTAGATGACCTCTTTTCACATTCCTCACACTATCCCTCTGTTTAAAATTCTGAGCATGTGGGGCACCTGGGTGATTCAGTGGGTTAAGTGTCTGACTCTTGGTTTTGGCTCAGATCATGATCTCATGAGTCATGATCTCATGTGTTGTGAGATTAAGTCACATGGGATTCCTCACTCAGCAGGAAGTCTCCTTGAAGATTCTTTCCCTCTGCTCCCCCCCCCCCCATTCATGCGCACACTCTCACTCTATCTCAAATAAATAAATCCTTAAAAAAATTTTTTTTAAATTCTGAGCTTGTGGGTGGAGATGTCTTTTCAATAGATTTCTTTTAGAAACTTTCAAACTAGGACCTAGTCTTGATGAGCAGCAACTCCCAGGAGCCTCCTTTCCCCTTGCCCACATAAGCCATTCCCAGATCTCAGCGGTTTCTATTTTATTTAATGGAATACTTTCAAAAGAATGTCTCCAAAGCTGGCATACAGATTTTTAAAAATCCCAACGCAATCTATTTTTCTTCCTATCAAATTGTGTAGAATGATGTAAATACAAAATTATATTCTTCTTGAAATAATATAATTTAGAAAAATATGAATTCTCCCAACCAGGTGATAATAGCATCCATATACTTAGAGCCACAGATTGGAATATTTATCTAACAGTTTTGAGCATTGCATATATGAGACTGTTTCTTTGCTGTTGCTGTTGTGTGTGTGTATGTTTTCCTAACATATAGTTTTACTTTCTACCATCACAATACAAAGTAGGAATTTATTATAGAAGGACACAATATATGTTAACCATACTTGAACTAAATAAAATTCTTAAAAATTTTAAAAATTTGCAAAAAGAAGAGCATAATGAGGAAAAATATGTTTTGCAAAGGTGGCCACCTAATAAGATTTTAAAATTTTGAATATTTGTTTCTATGTATTTTCAATTTGTTCTTTCATTTCCTGGTTGACATGTTCACTGTTCAGTAGCATGTTATTTAACCTTTATGTACTTGTAGTCTTTCTAGATATTTTCTTGCAGTTGACTTCTACTTTCATAGTGTTCTGGTCAGAGAAGATGCATGGTATCACTTCTATCTTGAATTTGTAGAGACCTGTTTTGTGGCCTAACGTGTGATCTATTCTGAAGAATGTTCCATGTGCACTTGAAAGGAATGTGTATTCTGTTTTAGGATGGAATGCTTTGAAAATATCTGTTAAATCCATCTGTTCCAGTGTGTTATTCAAAGCTATTGTTTCCTTCTTGATTTTCTGGTTAGATGATGTGTCCATTGATGTAAGTGAGGTGTTAAAGTCCCTATTGGGGTGCCTGGGTGGATCAGCAAGTTAGGCATCTGACTTTGGCTCAGGTCATGATCTCTGGGTCCTGGGATTGAGCCCCACATCAGGCTCTTCACTCAGTGGAGAGTCTGCTTATCCCTCTGCCTCTCCTGCCACCCTCCCCCTGTTCATACCCTCTCTCATGTACATAAATAAAATATTTAAAAAATTAAGTCCCCTATTATTACTGTATTATTATTGATTAGTTCCTTTATGTTTGTTATTAACAGTTTTATGTATTTGGGTGGTCCTATTTTGGGTGCAGAAATATTTACAATTGTTATATCTTCTTGTTGGACTGTCCCTTTTACTATTATATAGTGTCCTTCTTTGTCTGTTAGTCTTTGTAATAAGTCTACTTTGATATAAGTATTGCTGTTCCAGCTTTCTTTTGACATCCATTTGCATGATTTTTCTCCATCCCCTCACTTGCAATCTGCAGGTATCTTTAGGTCTACAATGAGTCACTTTGTAGGAAACATATAGATAGGCCTTGTGGTTTTTTTATCCATTCTGATACCCTATATATTTTGATTGGAACATTTAGTCCATTTACATTCAAAATAATTATTGATAGCTATCTATTTATTGTCATTTTATTATGTTTTGTGGTTGTTTCTGAAGATTTTCTCTGATCCTTTCTTCTCTTTCTCTCTTTCATGATTTGCTGATAATCTTTAATGACATATTTGGATTCATTTCTCTTGAGAGAAGTGGAAAGCAACATGTAAAAAAATGAAACTGGACCATTTTCTTACATCATACACAAAAATTAATTCAAATGGATTAAAGACCTAAATGTGAGACTCAAAATCATAAAAATTCTAGAAGAGAACAAAGGCAATAACTTCTCTGCTATTGGCTGAGCAACTTCTATCTAGATAGGTCGTGAGGCAAGTGAAACAAAAGCAAAAATAAACTATTGATACTATGACAAAATAAAAAAACTTCTGCATAGTGAAGGAAACAATCAACAAAATTAAAAGGCAACCTAAGTAATGGAAGAAGATATTTGCAAATGAGATATCCAATAAAGAATCGGTATCCAAAATATATAAGGAACTCATAAAACTCAACACCCAAAAAACAAACAATCCAATTTAAAAACAGGTAGAAGACATAACAGACATTTATCCAAAGAAGACACACAAGTTGGCTAACAGACACATGAAAAGATGTTCATCATCACTTATCAGGGAAATATAAATCAAACCTATAACAATATATCCCTTACACTTGTCAGAATGACTAAAATAAAAAACACAAGAAACAACAGATGTCAGCAAGAGTATGGAGAAAAAGGAACCCTCATGCACTGTTGGTGGGAATGCAAAGTGGTGCAGCCATTCTGGAATATAATATGGAGGTTCCTCAAAAAGGTAAAGTAGATCTACCTTATGACTATTTGCACCACTAGATATTTACTCGAAGAATACAAAAATACTATTTCAAAGAGATACACTCATCCCTATGTTTATAGCAGCATTATGAAATCAGCCCAGTGTCCATCACTAGATGAATACATAAAGATGTATAATGTGTGTGTGTATACATATACATATACATATACATATACATATACATATACATATATATGTGTGTGTGTGTGTGATGTGTATACACACACAAAGGAATAGTATTAATAGTATTTAGGCATAAAAAAAGAATGCAATCTTGCCATTTGCAATGACATGGATGGAGCTAGAAAGTATAATGCTAAGCAAAATGAGTCAATCAGAGAAAGACAAATATCATGTGATCTCACTCACAGGTAGAATTTAAGAAACAAAACACATGAACATAAGGGGGAAAAGAGAGGCAAACCAGGAAACTCTTAGCTATAGAGAACAAATTAAGGGTTGCTAGAGGGAATGGGGAGGATGGGTTAAACGGGTGATGGGTATTAAGGAGGGCACTTGTGATGAGCACTGGGTGTTATATATAAATGATGAATCACTAAACTCTATTCGTGAAACTAATACTAACACTGTACATTAACCAACTAGAATTTAAAAACTTGAAAAAAAATAAACAAAATAAATGAGCAGAAGTTAAAAAAGAGAGAGAGAGAAATCAAGAAACAGACTCTTAATTATAGAGAACTGGTGATTACCAGAGTGGAGGGAGCTGGGGAGATGAGTGAAATAGGTGATGGGGATTAAGGGTTGCATTTGTGGGGAGTACAGAGTGATTGCATGGAATTTTGAATCAATATACTGTATACCTACAACTAATATAACACTGTATGTTAACTAACTAGAATATAATAAAAACTTTAGAAAGAATAAATAAATAAATAAATAAATAAATAAATAAATAAATAAATAAAACTGTCTAATACTGTCTTCAAGTTAAATAATAATGAACTTCATGAAACAGATTTATTTTTTTCTTTCTCATTTTCTTTCTCTCCTTCTTTCTTTTCTTTAGCTCATAAACGAATCGTGCTTTTTGCTTTTGTTTTTTCATATAGTTCAGTGCTGCCGTTTGGTCAGCTATATATGGCTTCTGTGGAGCAAACAAAGAGAATGTTTTCTTGGCTTTTGTGTCTGGCAGGGGCAGAACAGGAAAAAATTCCAGCACAAATATTTGATTGTCTACGAGGCATTTCCACGAAACAAAAATAGGAAACAGTAAAATAAAAACTTAGCTTTCAGGAACAGCTGTCCGGCAAACTCTTTTGCATTTGCAAAGTGGTTCCTGAAATGACAATCTGGGGAGGAGTCATTCCCCTGGCTTGCATGTTTTATTAGCAGGTCAAAATAGAGTTTCTTTTTTTTTTTTTTTTTTTTAAATTTTTATTTATTTATGATAGTTACACACAGAGAGAGAGAGAGAGAGGCGCAGAGACACAGGCAGAAGGAGAAGCAGGCTCCATGCACCGGGAGCCTGACGTGGGATTCGATCCCGGGTCTCCAGGATCGCGCCCTGGGCCAAAGGCAGGCGCTAAACCGCTGCGCCACCCAGGGATCCCCAAAATAGAGTTTCTTTGCATATTTCTTTGGACTTCTCCAAATATCTAGTAGCCACACTCCAATCAATCTTCATTCTAATTGGCAAAAGTTTTAGTATCCAGGCCATAAAGATAACCATACATCTCAGTTCTTAGATCTTCTTTTCACATTTGATAAACTGGGCTGTACAATATTCAGAGCAAAATCCCTAGAACTGGAATTGTTATGAGGACTTTGTAGACTTACACTATTTTCTCAAGTAAAGCAAATTAATTTTATGTTGAATCAATGCCATACTCATACATAAAAATAAAAAAGGTAAAACCTCAATTCTAAAAATCAGCATTTCTAAAACTTATCTGAAAATTATAAAGAATTGATGAACTTCACCAGACTGAAGTATAATGCAACCTTGAAATCAGGTAAATATAGAAAGTACTGAAAAATATATTTGCTAAGCATGTGATGCAGAAGAGATATGTTTTTCTACATCCTTTCATCTCAGTGGATGAACAGCAACCTGCTTGGGTGAGGTTTTGTGCAGCTGGAATCTCAGAATGACTTGGGTGGTTGCTGAAGACAAACTAAACTTTTATTCTTATCCAAGACCTTGGTTTTTAGGGTCCATTAACTCAGTAGGAATTATGAAAAAATGCAAATCTCTGATCTTAACAGAAATTGCTTTTGTTTTGAAAACAAATGTATTTCTCCTCCAATCTCTTATTACCAGTGACCATAGTATTTTCTGGAGGTTTATTTCTTACACTTGCCTTTGAGATATTTGCTATCCTTTTATTAGTTGGAATGTCTTCCCCTTAATATAGAAAACAAGTCAAGGATGCATATTCTCATCAATTTGGTGCAACATTGAATTGAAAGTCCTAGCCATTATAAGGCCAGAAGAGGAATTAAAAGACATGTAGAATGAAAGGAAGAAGTAAAAATGTTTCTGTATTCTTTTTAAAAATGTTTCTATATAATGAAGCAAGATTATTTATAAAAGATAGCCAGAAAAACTTGGGAAAGAAATAATAAAGCCAGTGAACTTGCTTCTATAATTTAATATGTGTGTGTTGATATATGAAGAGTCAGATCAAATAGGATGGAATAGGAATTCCAATAATAGAGCCAAGTACATGCAGAAATGAAGTGTATGATATAAGTGGGCTTCCCAAATCCCTGGGGAAAAGATGGAACCTTTTTATTACAGGTAGTTATCACTTTTTGTGGTGTTACAGGAACTAAAAAAAATGATTATGCAAGCTGACATCATGTAAAGCAATCTTATTAGTTAATAGTAAATTTATAATTGTTCTATGGTCTTTCAAAATTTTTGTCAAAGCACCAGAACTTCCTTCAATGTGGATTATAAATGTATAAGAAAATTTAAAAACAATAAAAGTCATATTTATTAGTATACTCTAAAACATTAGAAACATTGAGAATGAAAGTATCTTATTTTCTTGTAAAAATTTATCAAGAGTAGATTTAACAGTGTTTAGCTTCTTCTTATTGTCCTATAACTTATGAAACAGAATTCTGTCTTTTGTAGGCCTTGGAAAATTGCCTGTTCCTTTCTAAGCTTAGATCAGCTTGCACTTTCTATGTTATGAGATATCCCTGAAATTCTAATGTGATTTTTTTTTCATTTGCTAGCATGACTTCTGCGGAGACATCTTCATTTTTTCATCACAACCATGTTCCTCATTTGTGTCATCAGGAATGTTGGGCTTCCTATATAGTCTCTCAGTCGAAGTGTCACCATTCCCAGTCAGTTTTTTCTATAATTCCATTTATGTTTGATTCAAATTTACTTGCAGCATTATCATTTTTATTCTTTACCACATCTTTACCTTTGTTGAGCAGTCCTCTTTCCCTTGTCTATTTTTGTGAAGTGCCATATCGATTTATTACTTAGAGATAAGAAGGCAACACAACTACACACTTCACTGTCTGTGGATAATCAGAATAATAGATGTACAGTGACCTGATTACCAACGCCTTTGAAAGAAGGAACATGATTTGTCACCGATCACGATGTGTATCTATTGTTTATGTAATCATTTGCAAACTGAAGAATTAGCAGCGAAGTTTGCACTGTATGTAATTACTCACAGCTAATATAATGTGATAACTGAAATTTCAACTATATTATTGAGGAACAATGTTATTTGAAATAACATTGAAATTGAAATCTAAGCATATTTGAACTATGAAAACTGAGATTGCCTATAATTGTTGGTCTAACTGGTTAGCCATTTAAGAAAAGATAAAATCACATTTGTACCTCAATATATTTGTACCTTTATATATATATATATATATATATATATATATATATATATATATATATATAAAATTATGCCATATATATGTTTTGGAACTGGCTTTTTAAAAAATTCAGCGTATTTTTCTCAAGATTCATCCAGGTTTTTGAATGCATCATTAGCTTTTCCCCTTTTTATTGCTGAGTAGTATTCCATTGTTATGGATATACCACAGTTTGTTTAACAATTCACCCATTGAAGGACATCTAGATAGTTTCTGGTATGGTCTCCAAATCTGGGCCATTATAAATAAAGCTGCTATAAGCATTTATGTACAGATTTGTGTGTGTATGAGCATGGGTCTTTATCCTCCTGGGATAAATGTACAGGAGTAAATTTTCTGGGTTTCTGAAAAATTACATACTAGCTTTTAAAAAAACTGTCAAACTATTTTGGCAGAATGACATTTGCATTCCAACTAGCAATGTATACAATCCCCTCTGATAATCTATCTTTTAACTGGTATATACAGACTTTAAAATGTCATGTAGTTATTTACAAACTAGGGTTTAAGTCTGCCATTTAAATTTTTGTCTTCTGTTTGTTCTATTTATTTCTGTCTTTTAATGATTTTCTAAAAGTTACTTCAACATTTTTCTTAGAATTCCCTTTTGATTATAGTGTTTTCTAATTTATCTCTTGTATGGTATTCTAGTGGTTGTTCTGGATATTACATTATGTATATATCATTTATCACTTTATACTGGTGTCATCATTTTATAAATTTAATTGAAGTATAGAAATCTTACCTTTTGTACCTTTACCTTAACTCATTTATAATATAATGATCTTAAATTTTTCTTTTACATACATTTAGAACCATATCATACAATGTTATAATTGTGGATCATGTCCAACATACTTTAAGAAATTCAAGAGGAGAGGAAATGCCTACTTCATTTACTTACATTGCTGATCATTTGTTTCTTCCTTTCAGATTCTATAAGCTTCTTTCATTTATTATTCTATTTCTGTTTAGATCACTTCCTTCAGCCATTAATTTAGGGCAGATTTACTTCTAACAAATTCTCTTACTTTAACTTCATCTAAGATGTCCTGATTTCCCCCTTCCCTTGTGAAGGATATTTTCACTGAATATAGGATTCTAAATTGATAGTTCTTTTCTTTTAGCATTTGAGAAATGCTGTGCCACTTTTTTCTAGCTTCCATTTTTTTTTTTTTAATTTTTTTTTTTTAATTTATTTATGATAGTCTCACAGAGAGAGAGAGAGAGAGAGGCAGAGACACAGGCAGAGGGAGAAGCAGGCCCCATGCACCGGGAGCCCGACGTGGGATTCGATCCCGGGTCTCCAGGATCGCGCCCTGGGCCAAAGGCAGGCGCCAAACCGCTGTGCCACCCAGGGATCCCTAGCTTCCATTTTCTGATGAGAAATTTACCCCCAATCAAATTGTTTTTCTCCTATAGGAAATGTTTGTTTTCTTGCTGGTTTCAACATTTTTCCTTTGTCCTTAGTTTTCAGACGTATAATTGTAATTAATGTATTCTGGCATAGACCTCTTTGAGTTTATCCCATTGCCAATATTCTCAAATCTGTAGATTTATATCTCTTGCTGAATTTGGGAAGTTTTCAGCCATTATTTCACCTTGTACCTTTAAATCTTGACCTCTTTCTTCTTTCTTTCCTACATTCTGATGATATGTTACAGTTTTTCTTATAATCCCAAAAGTCCCCAAGGCTCTGTTCACTTTTATTTTTCAATTTATTGTTTATCTGTTTTTTTTTTAAAGATTTTATTTATTTATTCATGAGAGACACAGATAGGCAGAGACATAGGCAGAAGGAGAAACCAGCTCCCTGCAGGGAACCTGATGCAAGACTTGATCCCAGGACCCTGGGATCACCACCTGAGCCAAAGGCAGACATTCAACCACTGAGCCACTTAGGAATGTCATGTCTCTCTGTTGTTAAGATTGATTTGTTTGTATTGTTTTGTCTTCCAGTTAGCTGATTCTTTCCCTTTTCCCCATTCATTCTGTTATTAAGCCCATCCATTAAATTTTTTACTTCAATAATTTTTTTTAGTTCTAAAATTTTTATTTGGGTCTCTTTTACATCACAGGGTTTTTTTGCTGATTTTTTTATTTCTTTCATTTGCTTCAAGTGTGTTTGTGGTTGCTTGTTGAAGCATCTTTGTCAGGGATGCTTTAAAATCTTTGTACATATGTCAGACAAGTCTAACATATCTGCCATGTTTGTGGATGAAGAATCAGGTTTAAAAAGATATTGATAGCTATTTTTCAGTAGTTGTAATATGGTAGGAACTAGACTAATATTTTATATGTATTGGTTTATTCCTAGAGCAGCTTTATGAAGTAGGTATTATTTACTATTACCATTGTCCAAGTGAGAAAACCCTCTCCCCTCTAACTCTCAATCTTTGACTTGGTGTTCTGGTCTATGTTGGAAATAAAGAAGTTGACTACATAAACTTCCAAGAATGGAAAACAAGCACACCACTTGTATTAAAATCCTACATTTAAAAAAGTGTTTCATTGGAAGCAATTCTAAAAATAAATATCACATTAGTGAATACTGTGGTTCCTTGCCTACTCTTCCCTCAACCTCCTCACTCTCACCCCCTACCAAAATCCCATTGTGGATTTGGATTGTAAAACATAAATGCTTTTGGTTAGGTTGACACCATTTTGGAAATCTATGGGTGAACATTGATTGGCTTAAGTTAATCAGTAGAATGTCATGTTTCTGCTAATTGGCTCAAGAAGGGATGTAGGACTTCTATTAGCCCACTTATCTTAAAGTCCAGGTCTTGTCCCTGCAAGCCGAGGAAGGCAAATTTTTTTGTCTTCTGGATTGTATTACCTGAAGCTTCAGACTGTTAGCTAATTTAAGGAATAAGAGACTGAGAATAAAAATAATACACAAGGCAACAGAAGAAGACCCAAGAAAATAATAGAAAAAGAAAACCAAAACTCTGATCAAACTCAGGTGAATCTAGCTCTACCTCTAGAATTTTCAGTAAATGAGCCTATAAATTATGTTTGTAGTTTTAAAAAATTGTTATGTGATCCCAAATGGCCCCAAGAATACAATCTTTTATCTTACCGCTTTACTGAACAGACAATACCTCTATAGACTGCTCATCAGTACCAGGAGGCATAAGTAACTGCCAAGTCTTATACTATACTAGCTTGGCTGACAGGACTTCACTAAGAAAACCTACAATGAGAAATTTATAATTTGCTATAGCTTTTCTTTTCTGCACTAATTTTATGGTTACCTGTGTCTTGTATTTTAAATGTTCTGTATTTTTACCGAGATAATAAATGCACATGGAAAAATTCAAATATGATAAGATACAATTAATAAGTTCTGTCCCAACCCTGATATACAGGCCTGTAGTGCTTTAGAGAGAAGGCAATCATTGTTATTAAAAAATATTTTATTCATATATAAGCATATATAAAACTATCTGTCTTTTGTACGTTGTATGAATGTTGACTAAGTACACATACCTTTGTTTCTTGCTTGTTTTATTTAACAATATATTTTGCAGGCATCCCATGTTAGGACTTATTGTACTTTATTTTATGGATGTTAGGTTTGTTTTCAGAATTGGTATTACAAATAGTACTTCAGTAAATAACCTTGTACATACTTTCCTGCAAATACACTTATATGTATCCAGTATAAATTCCTAGAATTGATAACCATGGTATAAGTGCACTTTGAATTCTAATAGGTATTGCCAAATTGCCCTCCAGAGATGCTGTTCTTTTCCTATAAACTCTCCTCAATTCAATTATGTTGATATTTTAAAATCTGAGAGGTAAAGAGTACTATATTTTCAATTTGCATTTATTTATTATGAGTGATATTAACTGTAGTTTTACATGCTTATAAAATATCTGTAACTGTTTTCTTGGTAACTTTCTATTTATACTCACCTTCCACTTATTGATTTATAAGATCTCTTTATACACTAAAGAATAAGCCATTGGTTGTTATATGTGTTTTTGGTTAATAATGTGGACTTTTACTTACTTTTATTCCCCTTCTTTTCAGCTCGCCTTCTTTCCTACAGCTATTAGAAAACTAATAACTATGTTTCCAAGCTACCTTATAGCTATGCTTCTGTGGTAAATTGGTACTGCTGTTAGGTGTGTTTGATGAGATTTGCATGAAAGCAGCAACAGTGAATCTGTGTTCATCTTCCTGACTGTTTTATTTTGCTGTTAAGTAAAATTTTGGAAATGTGAGTTTTGTCCACAGTATTGGCTATTACCTCATCTTCTCAATGAAAAGAGGCTATTTTGGAGGCAGAGGCACTAGGATCCCATGTTCCCAGGGCTATTTACCAATTTTGTGATGGTGAGAGGTGCTCGTGTTAGGATTAACAGGTAAACTTCATATTCCAGCATCAATATGCCAGCTGTTTCTTTAACAGATAGTTGTTGCAGCTTCCTGACTTTATCTCCCTGATTCCTGAGTTCCAGCTACAGTTGTATGCTCTTGGTAGTTCAAAGTGGCAGTTTCAGAGGTAAAACTACCTCTGGTGGAACAATGTAACAGTGTTTTGGGTGATTGCTAGAGATGCCAGCCTCTAGCTCATTCTTCCACCTTCTAATGGCATTGTAAATACATACTTCACTTTACCAAATTTCTTTCTTCTTAATACTCCTCAGTTTCAGTTTCTTGCCCTGAATCCTAATTGACACAATGCTGTAAAATCTCATTTCCAGTTTGTCACTTATCTTTTGACACTTCATAATTTTTGTGAAAGAAAAAAATTTAGATTATTGTGTAGTTAAATGTATAACTATTAAAAATAACTTCTGGTGCTTGTGTCATACTTAGGAAGGCATATTTCAAGTTTTTTCTTGAGCTGCTTTATTGTAATTTACATGCTGCTTTATTGCATGTAAAAGCTGCTTTATTGTAATTTACATGCCAAAAATCTATTTGTCTTATGTGTATAATTCAATGACTTTTAATAACTGTACAGAACTATATAACTGTCCCTACAAACTGATTTTGGAACATTTCTATTGCCCCATAAAGGAAACTCTGTAGTGCCTCTTTGCAGACATTACTCCTATAGTTTTGTCAACCACTACTCAACATTCTGTCTCCCAAAATTTTCCTTGTCTGGATTTTTCATATAAATGGAGTTATGTAGTATTTGGTATTTTGTAGTCAGTTTCTTTCACTGAGCACACTGTTTCTGGGGTTCCTCCATGTTTTAACAGGTACCTGTTTTCTAGTATTTTTGTTTCATTTTTTTAACATGTGAATCTTTGGATATCTTTGAACTATATGTTGAGGGGGGGTGCTGCTGTGGGCGGCACAAGGAGGAAGGGCAGGTGGGGAGAGAAAGAGAGAAATAACCAGCCAGATGTCCTTATATCATTTATTGAATGATCTATATTTTGGCCACTTATATAAATTGCTGCCTTTATTAATGGTAATAGGATGTTATATAAAATTCCACCTAGTCTCAGGTGAGATTTTATATCCATAACTAGTGCAGAACACATATCTCCATATTCAAATAAAGGCCATCTATGTTAGGCCATCTATGCAGTTCTTTGGAAGAGTTGTTCTCAGATCAGCTCTGTAACCCTTAGCTCATCACCCATCTAGAGATCACAAGAGTAAGGCAATGAGTGATCAAAGGCTTTGTTGAACTAGGGTTTCTTGGAACAGAATTGTCAAAGCTGTTTGTGTTTCTAGTGCCCCTCATTTTTTTTTTCCATTAAACTTTTGTTTTAATGGGTCTCAAAATTCTGTGACAGATTTTTGGTCAAGTTGTTTCCATTAAAAAGTACTGATTCTAAAAACTAATAACTTAAAACTGCCACACACACACACACACACACACACACACACACAAAACAAAACCCCAAATGGTCCACAAAACATTCTCCTTTCCTTCTGAAGGTTTTACGATGCACTGTTATCATTAACCAGTCTTTTATTATTAAATTTAAATGGCCAATTGACAAACAGTTCTGAGACCATTTTTCCACCACTGATTAAGACTGGGGTGGCAGGTATTGGAATAATATTCATTTAGACTCCTGAGCTTTCTGGGCAGACTTGGTACATTGTTCCCAGGAAGAGCCTCACTCAAAGCCTCATGATGCATTTCAACAGACTTTACTTCAGTTGTAACATTGACCGGAGCAAAGGTGGCCCCCATGCCAGGCTTAAGAACACCAGTATCCACTCGACCCACTGGGACAGTACCAATACCACCAATTTCATAGAAGTCCTGGAGAGGCTGACACAAGGTCTTATCTGTTGGACAAGTTGGTGGCAGACTGCAATCCAGAGCTCCAAGCAGTGTGGTTCCACTGGCATTCCCATCTTTACGGGTGACTTCCCATCCCTTGAGCCAAGGTATGTTAGCACTTGGCTCCAGCATGTTGTCACCATTCCAACCAGAAATTGGCACCAATGCTACTATGTGGGGGTTGTAGCAAATTTTCTTAATGTAGAAACGATTTACTCGTATCACTTAACGATTTACTCGTATCTCTTCTGGCTGTAGGGTGGCTCAGTGGAATCCATTTTGTTAACACCAACAATTAGTTGTTTTACACCCAGTGTGTAAACCAAAAGGGCATGCTCACGGGTCTGCCCATTCTTGGAGATACCTGCTTCAAATTCACCAACACCAGCAGCAACAATCAGGACAGCAGAGTCAGCCTGAGATGTGCCTGTAATCATGTTTTTTATAAAGTCTCTATGTCCTGGGGCATCAGTGATGGTCAACATAATACTTGCTGGTCTCGAATTTCCACAGGGAGATATCAATGGTGATTCCATGTTCATGTTCAGCTTTCAGTTTATCCAAGACCCAGGTGTACTTAAAGGAGCCTTTTCCCATCTCAGCAGCCTCCTTCTCAAATTTTTCGATAGTTCTTTTGTTGATCCCACCACATTTGTAGATCAGACGGCCAGTAGTGGTAGATTTGCCCGAATCTACGTGTCCAATGATGACGATGTGGATGTGAGTCTTTTCCTTTCCCATTTTGGTTTAGGTTTAGCGGTGGTTTTCACGACACCTGTGTTCTGGTGGCAAACCCATTACGAAAAGCTCTAGTGCCCTCTTTGTGCAAGAGAGACACTCATAAAGACCAGTCTTACAACTGTTTGGCTACTTGCTGAGTTAACGGAGTTTCATGGGCCTTTGTGTTGTCAGGAGAGCAGAATGAAGTGTGGTGAGATGGTTCTTGGGAGATTTTGACCTAAGTCTATGGAGACTATGAGGAATGGTAATGGTGCCTGACTTTTGCCTTAAACACCGTACATGTGAGAAGCTGGCTGCAGCTGGTGGTGACAAAAGAAAAGGTGCAAAAGCCATGATGGGTGCAGCCTGTATTACCTGAGTTCAACAGGGCAAATATGCTGAGTTTTCTCATGAACTAAGTGAATGCCATAGAAGGTAGCTGGACCAGAGTTCTTTTGAAAAACATCTATTTGTCAAGGTCAGTGGACCCAAATAGACAGAGGCTATGTGGTATATATGGTAGGATATAGGAGATGAGGGGAGGATTTTTGAGCTGGAGCCCTTATCATGCCTCTGTAAATTATTGTTGCTTCTCTGACCTCATCTCCTACTACTTCCTTTCCCCCAGTTTGTTCTAGTTTCAAATGCATCAAGCAAACATCCATCTCAGGCTCTTTGCATTTGCTGGTTGCTGTGCCTGGAAAAAGCTTCCCCAGCTATCCAAAGGGCTTATCTTTATTCTTTCTTCAGAGTATTTTTTGGGGGATGCTCTGTCGATTAAGCATTTACCATCACTTCAGGTCATGATCCCAAGGTCCTGGAATCAAGCCTTGCATCAAGCTCCTTGCTCAGTGGGGAGTCTGCTTATTACTCTGCCCCTCCAACCTGACTGCTGTCTCTATCACACTCTCTTTCTCTCTCTCAAATAAATAAATAAAATATAGATAGATAAATAAATAAATATCTTTTTTTTTGGACCATGTATTTAAAACCTTTCTATTTCAGCTCTCACTATCCTCCTCATTTCATTTATCTTGCTCCATTATACTTATCAAATTTAACTTTCTTTATATTATCTTATTTGTTTTGTTTAGTGTCTATCTCCCCAAAGTAGAGTATACATCCTAGGAAGGGAGCAATGCCTGTTTTGTTCAGTGCTATGATCCAGAACCTAAGAATGTGCTGGGCTCATGGTAGAGCCCCTAAAAATATTTATAAAATGCTGAATGAGTTAATTAATTCAGGAGTGGATAAAAAATCTGATGATTCGAATGAGTTAAAGACAGTAATTGGATACAAATAAAATTTCCTTTTACTTTCTCATTCTGATTTCAGCTTGTTTAGTAAACCAATACAGAAACCAAAGTTCCACATGTTTTTGAGGCTTTTGAGGCTATCCAAATAGCCTCTAATATGTCTCATATAAACAATTTTAACCATTATAGTTCTATAATATCAGTTGATTACTGATAGGCTGATTCTGTTTCATTATTTTTCCCGATATTTTGGCCATATATTTTATTTTAAAATATATTTGAGAGTCAATTTAACTTCTTGCCTACATAAGATGTTAGCATTTTCTATAGGTAGCCTCAAAAATGATTAATTGAGGGCAGCGTCGGTGCCTCTGTGGTCTAGAGCCACCTTTAGCCCAGGGCGTGATCCAGGAGACCCGGAATCAAGTCCCGCGTTGGGCTCCCTGCATGGAGCCTGCTTCTCCCTCTGCCTGTGTCTCTGCCTCTCTCCCTCTCTCCCTCTCTCTCTCTCTCTCTCTGTGTTTTTCATGAATAAATAAATAAAATCTTTAAAAAAATGATTAATTGGGGCAAAATAAAAAATTCATAATACTGGATTTTATTATACAGAAAGATTATTTCTTTTACACTTCTCAGTAGCCATTTAAATATTTCTTCATATAAATTTCATCAATTTTTGCTAGCTTATTTTTACATCTTTTATATATGGATATCTTTGTATTACATTGAATTTACTTAATGATGGCTATTTAGACATAGGGAAGGTATGAATTTTTTAATAGCTTTACTGAAATATTATCTACATACTGCAAAATTCACTCATTTAAGTACATAATTCAATAGTTTTTAGTATTTCTCAAAGTTGTGAAACCATACCACAACCTAATTTTAGAACATTTTTATCACCCAAAAAGAAATCCAATGCTCATAAACAGTCCTGCTCTTATCCCTTTTATTCCTAGTGTGTTAAGTGATGATACCATCAGACCGTTTTACCAAATGCTTTTTCTGCATGTATTCAGATTATTACCACGTGGTTTCTGTCCTTTATTATATTAATGTAGTATATTACATTAATTGGTTTTCATATGTAAATCGTATTTGGCATGGTGTATACTCCTTTTTATGTGTTGAATTTGTTGTTGATCATTTGTGCATCAAGATTCAAAAAATATATTGGTTCATAGTTTTATTTTCATACTGACTTTGTCTGGTTTTGGTATCAGGATAATACTGGCCTCATAGAATGAGTTTAAGTTTTCTTTTCTCTTCCATTTTTTGGAATAGTTATGAAAGTGGTATCAAATTCTTCTTTAACTGTTCAATAGAATTCACCAGTAAAGTCTTACACCCAAGCTTTTCTTTGAGTGAAGTTTTAAAATTACTTATTAAACTCCTGTTCTTTTCCTAGGTCTTTTCAGATTTTCTACTTCTTCTTCAATCAGTTTCCACAGTTTCTCTCTCTCCTCTCTCTCTCTCTCTCTCCCTTGCTCTATCTCTCATAAAGATTTTATTTTTAAGTAATCTCTACACCCACCATAGAGCTTGAACTTCCAACTCTAAGATCAAGAGCCACATCCTCTACAGACTGAGCCAGCCAGGCACTCCTCCATTGTTTGTCTTATTTGATTTTTCCATTTCATCTTTCTTTCTAGGAATTTCTATGAATTTTTCCATTTCATTTGAGTTATATAATTTGTTAGCATACAATTGTTTATTGTTGTCCCTTATAATCCTCTTAATTTTTGTAAAGTAGGTAGCAACATTCCCTATTTCATTCCTGAGTTGAACAATATGAGTCTTCTCTTTTTTTTTTTATTGGTCAGTTTAGCTAGGATTTTGTCACTTTTGTTGATCTTTTCAAAGATCTAACTTTTGGCTTAGTTGATATTTATCTATTGTTTTTGTATTTTTTATGTCTTTAATTCCACTCTGATTTTTACTATTTTCTTCCTTTTGTTTGCTTTGGATTTAGTTTGCTTTCTTTTTCCTTTAGCTTCTTAAAATGGAAGTTTAGACCACTAATTTGACAACTTTCTTATTTTTTAATATACTAAATTTTTATACCTATTGTCACAGCTAAAATTTCCCCTAAACATTGTTTAGTGATAGCAGTCACAGTGTATAAGCTTTTCTTATTCTTGTCTATAATGAAAATTATTTCACCATGATTTTTAAATTTGACTCAAAGTAATAGAGCCATGTAGACACATGTTAAATATTATTTATATTTTATATACTATGGTGTTAAGAAAATGTCTGGATCGTATCAATTGTTTTGCATGATCTTACAAGATAAATATATATTTTCTGCCTCACTATCAACCTCAATGGCCTGGGCTGAGGCTACCAGCTGCTGAGACTCTGAGAAAGTTGATAAGTAGAATTTTCATTTGGGGAGTTTGCAAACTTAGGATGGGGGATCAGATGTTGGCTAGCAAAAAGTGAAAAAGAAACAAAAAGAAAAAACTAATGTCCAAACATAGATGTAGCCAATGCCAAAATGAAAATTGAACTGGAATTGGAATCATAGGATTTCTAAAAATTATTTGCAAGACTTATTATTTCTCCACTGGGATTGTTTTTTTAGGTATTTAGGTCTTATTTCAAGTCTTAAAAAATGAATTAGCACAATTTGTGAAAGGTAAAGGTATATTAAAGCATTTATGAAGTATTGATGATAGCAGCAAAAAAAGATACAACTATTTTCTAGAAGAAATTTTATCCTTCAGATATAATAAGATAAAAATACAGAAAAGAATTATGTCCCTTCTTTATGAGTTCGGGTTGATTAGATGGATTGTGAGTCTCAAAAAGTTACATATTGCCATTTTGGCTTAATTTGTCCTTTATTTTGGATAGAAGGAATCTGTTTTGCCAATCAATAAACTGTAATATGTCATTTTAACTTAAATGAGAATTACCTCCTATTGCTAGTTCAATGTCCTGCTGTTACCCTTGTTCTCCAGCTAGGACACAGCATGGACATTTGCTCTCAGATTGACATTCATATGGAAACATTAATTGCTCATTTGGTGATAAAGATACTCTTTCTCTTCTTCTGGAGACTGCTGCATTACCTCCTATCCTGTCATTTTATAGTTTGTACAGATGTCTAGATCCTTCTACAATAGGTACCGTTACTCTGCTGATACTTGATGATTTGTATAAAACAAACTCAGATAGGAATCTTCTCAACTACAGATAATATTGAGTGTGCTTTGGTTAGTTAACACTTGCAATTAATCTAAAGCCTTCTCTTATAATTTAAGATTTGAGAATTTTGTTTATTGTTAAAATAGTGGTATCTATTATTTATTCTTGATAGGTGAAGAGCATTTCTTTTCCTAATCATTTAATCCTGTGAGTTGTGGGCCATTATTATCTACTTTTTACAGATGATGAAATTCAGGCTTACAGAAATGAATTCATTTTCCCAGGATCTTACAGCTCTTATAAGGTAAAGAGAACATTCAAAACCAGAGTTCCTGAGCCTGTTTTCTTAATCTGTAAACTCAGATTCTTCCTAACCACGCCTTCTATTATTTCTTCATTAGTTGTTTCATGCTATGGATTAGAGGTTTCACTAGGAAGACAGCAATAGGAAAAGGGAGAGGAAATTCAAATGAATTCCTCTTTGAATCATAGAAAAGAAATATCATTATAGTGATAAGAAAATGTTCCAGGTTTTGACATCTTGTGTATTTTCAAATAAATAATTTTCACTTTTGCAAACCTGTAAAACTGAATCAAAATGTCCATTCATCCTATCATTGTTGCTTCATTTTATTGGGATGTAAATAATTTCAGTTTTGCAATTGTTCCTTACTTATGTCAAAGTTGTGGTGAGAGAGACTAAGCTTTATTAACATCTTCAATGACAGGCATTTAAAAGCAAAATATTGGAGGAAAGACATGGATATATGGTCATTTGTTCTATTTCTCTTCCATGTTGCCCTATAATATACTTATTTTCCTTATTAATTTCCCTTCACATCCTATACTCATCCAATTTCTGTTTCTTTGAAATCAGTGATAGAAGTGAAAGATTTATTTTTCCTGGAAGCCAACAGAAGAAAGATAATTTATTTCATTCGACAAATATTTATTAAGCATCTGTTATATTTTAGGCACTAGGGATACAGTAGTTAAAAAAAAAGAAAGGTCTCTATTCTTCTGGAATTCACATTGTAAAGACCAGAAGGCAATAAAGTCTGAATATTCTGAAGTGGATTTCTCTAGCTTTTATTTGTGAAATTGAACGTTAGGAAAAGTGTGACCAGATTTCATCTCTTTGGTAAACAAATATTTCCAAGGGTTGAATTTACCACCGCAGATCTCTGTGAGACAAACTTTGGTTTCATGGTTTGGCTTAATAAGTTATTCATAATTTTTTTAAAAATCTGATAGAACAAATTATGAAATGAGCCATTTTTCTCCTTTAGCATAATGACTGAATGTAGCAGAATTTAACAAAAGAGTTCTTTGACTTTATAACAAGGTGATATTCCTTATATTATGGATATTACTGTCCTGTTTATGGACAGATAGTATAGTTTAGGAAGGTGATCTATCACATAATTCACGGTGACATTTACTTAAACAGGGACAATATCTGCTCTCCTCTAAAAATAAATAGTCCTGATGAATCTCTAGTAAACTAAAATTATGATTCTGATTCATATACAGGATGAGATATATACAAAAATACTTCAAGGCTTTTAAGTATCATCCAAATGTTACTTATTATTATGAAAGACCTCGTCAAAGTCACACAAAGTGGGGAGCCAGAAGAAAATCCAGGTTTGTTTTTTAGACTAGGGCTTATTCTATTGCATGACCCTTACTTATAAGTACCTGAGCCTTAAAGATGCATAAGGCACAGTGGATAAGCTTTCTTAGTTTGGTCACTTAATTTTAAAAACTTTATTTCCATTCTATAAGAGTGACTCAATTTGCCAATATATAGACCCATTTAAGATTTTAAAGTTAAAGAAAGTAAGTAGTGGCTTTTAAAATATGTCTGTCATGTGGGCCAGACTTGAAATAGTTTGGGAAATGAAATGCCAAAAATATCACATTTTCCAATAATGAATCACTATTTGTCTCTGTGCTAAAACTTGGCTTTTAAGGAAGAAATTTTTAAAACTCTAATTACAGCTTACAGAAGCAAAAAGGTCAAAAAAGTGATGTTTAGTAGCTTAATGGGATTTTTTATTGAACCAATACAGCTTTATGAGGAGGTTTTCTTCCTTTCAAAAGGCTATACAAACCAATATCACCAGTTAAAAATTGTGAATGTGTCATGCTAACACGCTATTCAAATCAATTGTCAAGCCCTTGAGTACCTAAGTTATACACAAAAAAAAGGTTAAGACAGATTTTCTAGGTAAGTAAATATATGAAATGTTGGGAATGCATGAAAATCTCTCTTGAAATTGAGAAGTGAAAATGTTACAAACCATTTCTGTTTCAATGAACCTACATTTAGTGATGCAAAATCACTACTTGGTTATAATGAAATTGAAAGCAGAACTGATTTCTTCATTTCATTGGTTGAATAAGTCAACTCTGCAAAATATTTCTTTAGTACAAGTAGGTAAGAGTCACAATTCCTTTTACAGACTTTCACTTGTTATAACTTATTCTTTTACTTGTGGGATTTGTATTCTACTCTTGTATACTTGTAACGAATGTGTTACAACTTTGTCACTGTTCTTAAGCTAAGATGGGAAGTGATATGATCATAGTACTCTAGAAAGTAATCTTAAATATTGGTTTAACCCACAAGGAAGTTATAGTTTATGTAAGATATGGTGTCAGTATTAATATTTTTAAGCGTCATTTTGGAGTCTAGAAGCCCTACTTAAAGGGCTTTCTACTGTTTCTCCCATATTATTATAAACTTTGAACATATTAGATTACCTTTTCTAATTTCCAAAAGTATCCTGTGTTAGAACAAGAAATACTAACTACTGTAAAAAGCAACTACCAAATCTCAGTGCCTTGATAAAAATTTCTTTCTCACATTGCTTTTGGCTGCAAGTTAGCTAGTTCTCCTTCAAGAATGTCTCAGGAATCTAGGATCCTTCCATTATATAACATTGCCATCTTAAAAACATGGCCTCCATGGTAACCACAGAAGGAAGAGAATAGGCAAGCACACAGGAATTTTTAGGGCAGACTTCAAAATGAATACATTAGTTCTATCTACCAGTATTAGCCAGAATCTAGTCATGTGGCATAATCGAACTTTAAGGGAGACTCAGAAATAGTCTTCCTCCGTGTTCAGTGAGAAAAAAGAAAAACGAAGGAAAAAAGGATTTTGTCACAATCCCTAAACAAAAAGTCTGCAACTCATAAACTTTTCAGATTGTCATCAGAATCCTTGAAACCCGGTTATTGGTGGTAGGAGGGGGAGATATTGGGGATAGATAAATGCACCAAGCAAGGCATATAAAGATGTTTGATAAGAGCTGTCAATCCCTGCCTGGCATCCCTCTCAAAAGTCCCCATGGATTGACTTTAGAACAATTTGATCTGGTCCACAGAGAACAAAGACCTTCCAAATTTTCTAAATATCTTGATTTCTACTTCATAAAGAGGCCAGATGTCTTTAGTGGAGACAACAGGAGGGAACAAACAAACTGCCCAAAATTTAAACTGTTAATAGAAATAAATGCTTTTTTGTTGAGATACAAATGTACACAATTCTGAATCACTCTTATTTAGCTGCATTTTAAAATAAACTACGGTATGGTCATATTGAGTCCTGCTGGGAATCTAGTGAACTGATAAACCAATACCTCAAAGAAAGGAAAAATGAAAATTAAATTAGAAGTAAAAATTAACAAGAACTGAGGGCATTTCAAAAATAAATTTTCACCTTATCAGTTCCTTTCAAAGACTCCAATGATGGGTATTGTTATGAATGGAAGAAGTGATTTTCTTTTCAAAGTTTTCCATTCAGCAAGATGACAAAAGTATCTGAAATTACAGATCTGAACTCACCGAGAATCAATGCTTTTCCTGCTGGCAACTTAGCAGCTTTTGTAATTGATGTGACAGTTTCATTTCCCCACTGCCACAGATAATCGGCATGTTACTCCATCTCTCAAGCAAATCTAAAAAAAAAAATTCAGTTTTACTTTTTAGGAGATATTAACATTCTCCAAACAAAATATGGTGGCAATGACAGACAACAGATTCAAGGCTTTGACAACCTCCTGCTTTATATAATACAAAACAAAAAGTTGTCATTCAATGTGGCTTCATCAACATACCTAATAACTGCCTTGACAAAACAACTGTTTATTTAAAATCCTTCTCTAAGGGCTTTTTACAAAGGGTTCTCCTTAGCACAGGGTCAGGTAGACATGAATGAAGGTACACATGTGCTCATACCTTGACCATCAACATTCCAGACTTATTTTTTCTTGCTTCAAAAATAGTCCTTTAACAGCAACAGAAAACCACTCACACCTTGACCTATCTTACATCATCTTATTTCACCCTTTTTTCACCACATACCTTGAACTTAAGCCTCCACTGAATTCACTGTTTCAGAAATACACAATAATCTTTCACATTTCCAGGTCTTTCTGCACTAGCTATTTTCTTAGCTTGGAATATATTTTATCAGTCAGAATTAGTCATGTTTCAGTAACAGATGACTCTTCACTTATCAGTGTCTTAAAACAATAAAAATTTATTTTTACTCATGCCATGTGAATTGCTGAGGCTTATCCCATCATTGTCATTCTGACACAAGGTCGATTGAAACTTCATCTCAAATTGCACTCCTGTGATCAGAAATGAGAAAGGACCCTGGCAAATAATACATTGGCTCTTAATTTTTTTTGCCTGACTGTGTCAATCACTCATTCTATTCACATTTTATAGGCCAAAAAAAGCACATGGCTATTTCTAAATTGAAAGGGGATTAGAAGTGCAATCCTACCCTTGAAGAAAGAAAATGAGGTAATTTTATTGAGCAGAGCTAATGACTACTCCATGAACTTTTCCAGTAGGTGAATTCTCACTTTTCAAGATCTAAACAAATGTCACCTCCTCTGAGAAGTCTTCCATCATATCTCAAGATAATTACTTGCCTTTTTATCTTTACTGTCCAAATATTTGGTACAGACTTTCTTGAAATACTTACCATATTATGATAATCTATTATCATGCCTATATTACACTGAATTATACTGCCTTACACTGAAAATTCTTAATTCACACTTTTCTGCCAAGTGCCTGTATAGTTGAAGCACATGCTGGTTGTTTGCCAATGCTCCTTGTTGAAAGTTTATTTTTCCATTCTCCTCATTAGACTATAAGCTCACTGAGGACATAGACTGTGTCTTTTTGCACAGACCTAAACCTAGTATCTTGTAACAGTACCTGGCACTAATGGTTACCAACTAGATGTTGAATGAATTTATTAAATGATTAATTATTTTTGTGATTGCACCATATTGTATGTATTATTATGATGGGTTAGGTTAATGCTGCAGTAACAAAACAGTTCCAAAATTTTTGATAAGTTCAGCAAAAGTTTATGAATTGTTCATGGTATATATTCTACATAAGTGGGCAAGGAGCTCTGTTTCATCTACTCAGTTAGGGACCTAGGCTGATCTAAGGCTCTCTTATAGGTGAATCATCTGTGACTCAAAGCGTTTTCAGTTACCCTGGCAGATGAATGAGAAACTGGAGAATCACAGATGCTTTTTTCCCCCAAAAGATTTATTTGTTTAAGAGAGAGAGAAAGTGAGAATAGGGGGATGGGGGGAGGGAAAGAGAGAGAATCTTCAGCAGACTCACAATCAAGCACGGAGCCAGATACAGGGCTTGATCCCATGACCTGAGATCGTGAGCTGAACCGAAATCAAGAGTCAGATGCTGAACCAACTGAAACACCCAGGCGCCCCCACAGATGGCTCTTTAATTATTCAGGCTAGAAATGACCTATCACACTTCCACTTACATTTTTTCATTAGCCAGAACTGATCATATGGCTCTATAAACTGCAGAGGGCTGGGAAACATAGAGGAACAAACGGGATACTTGGTGTGCATTACTGTTTCTGTCACACGGTTGAAGACAATATGGAAAATAAAATGTAAGTAAATAATATAATCACATTCCTTTACCACTTTCCAAGTGAGAAGATGCCTGAATTCAATGGTTGGTATAAAATGCCTATAGAGTTGAGAAAGAAAAGAATTACCTTGTGTGTTTGGGAAATAATTCTTTTAAATTAAAATGAATCTGCCCTTTCAACTTTCTGTTTAATGTGTGTGTGTGTATATATATATATATATATATATATATATATATATATATACATATATATATATATATAAAACAATAAGAACTACACAATAGCACTTAGAAGCTAAGAATAATATTTAGATTTATTCTAGAGACTGGAGAAAATTTACAACACTATAGAAATCAACAGGTTTTGGCAGAAAAATACTAGTCTTTGTATGCTCTGGTTCTGTTTCAGCAGAGGGGTCTAGGAGGGAATACTTGCTCAACTTCCACACATATCCCCAGCTTAAGGGTAATGAAATTTCACTAACCAGAAGTTTTTTTCATTATTTTATAAGTATTATTTCATTAGGTAGTCATAATTATGCCTTATTTTCTCTATGGTTGCAAGTCTTTTTATTATCATTATAAGTCTTTTATTTATTTTTTAATACATTTATTTTTTATTGGTGTTCAATTTACCAACATACAGAATAACACCCAGTGCTCATCCCGTCAAGTGCTTCCCTCAGTGCCCATCACCCATTTACCCCCACTCCCCGCCCTCCTCCCCTTCCACCACCACTAGTTCATTTCCCAGAGTTAGGAGTCTTTATGTTCTGTCTCCCTTTCTGATATTTCCCACACATTTCTTCTCCCTTCCCTTATATTCCCTTTCACTATTATTTATATTCCCCAAATGAATGAGAACATATAATGTTTATCTTTCTCCGATTGACTTACTTCACTCAGCATAATACCCTCCAGAAGTGGACCCTGAACTTTATGGTCAACTAATATTCGATAAAGGAGGAAAGACTATCCATTGGAAGAAAGACAGTCTCTTCAATAAATGGTGCTGGGAAAATTGGACATCCACATGCAGAAGAATGAAACTAGACCACTCTCTTTCACCATACACAAAGATAAACTCAAAATGGATGAAAGATCTAAATGTGAGACAAGATTCCATCAAAATCCTAGAGGAGAACACAGGCAATACCCTTTTTGAACTCAGCCACAGTAACTCCTTGCAAGATACATCCATGAAGGCATTATAAGTCTTAAACTCAGCTAACCCATAAGCAGACAGGTGGGAGCCTTGTTTTCTAGGATATCCTCTTTAGAGTGTATCATTTAGATGTTTTCATCTGGACAAAGTATTGGATATTGCCTTGGATGTTCTTTTCTGTATAAAATACAAGTTGGCAGCAAAGATGTAAATTTTATAACACTGTATTGGAGTTATATTAGTTGTGATGCTAACAAGTGTGCAAAAGTGGTTAGTATGTTGTATTCTTAAACCAGCTCCTTTAGCTATCAGGATCAGAGAAAGATATTCTACTGCAATGAAAAGGATGGTGGGGGCTGATTCGATGAACATATATCCTCTGTGGTTGTAGATAATTCTGGCTAGATCATTTCACACTCAAGGATAAGTAAGAACAAAGCAAAACAAATAAGAACTATAAAAAAATGTACTTCAAGATATTTTAAAGCAATCTGAATGTAGAATATTCCTACGTTTTGTTTTCTCCCCACCCTATTTTGATAGCAACCTTTCTATACTTTAAGCTGTTTTTTTAAAACTTCTTTGAGACTTTTCAAAGCTTTCATTTCGTTTTTTATAGATATAATTCTCATTCATCCCACATTCAAGACTCATGGGCTTATTTATTTAATTAAATTATATGATTACTATAGCAAGTGCTTAAGCTATCTACTGCTGTATAACAAAAGACTTAGAAGCTTACAACCACAATTTGATTTTTTTTTACAATTCTGAATCTGAACAAGGCTCAAGTGGGTGATTCTTCTTCCCTAGGTGGTATATTCTGGGACTGGCATGTCTCATGCCTCAGTTAGGATTGCTGAAATAGCTAGGGAGTGACAAGGCATCTCTCTCCCTGTGGCTTCTCCAGTGGGTTATCTTGGGTTATAGCATGGTGGTCTCAGAGTATTAGGCTTCTTGTGTGGCAGCTGGTTTTTAAGAGAAGCAGGTGCTGCCAGTTTCCCTTAAAAAGCTCAAACCTGGAACTAGCACAGCAATACATCTGCAACAGTTTATTGGTCAAAGCAAGTCACAGAGTCAGCACAGATTCAAGGGGAGAAGAAATAGACTCCACTTCTGGGAGTGAGGAGTGGCATGTTCATGTAGGGAGGGGAAAAATGATGACAGCTAACTTTGGAAACTACCATAACAAGGAAAACCGGCATAAACAGATTTAGACGCAAAAACACCTGACTCTTGGTAAACATCCAGTTTATCTAGTGTGAGCAGTTGTGTTTATACTTAGAGGAGAATAACCTACTAGCCATAAATGCAGTGTGCAATAAGATCAATCTAATCATTTTACAGAGACATTAGTTAATCCAGTGATATGGCTCGGTGAAATGTGGTTAAGAGTGATTCTATATATTAATTTGATAACTGAAGAGAAAAACTAGTAGAAAAGATGATGATAAACTGCAAATATTCCTGGGAGAAGTAATTACCTTTCACAGAGAGGAAGCTATCTTGAGAGAGAGGAAGGAGAATTGCATGAAAAGGTTTGAACCCCTTAAATTGAGTTGACAGATAACTTGGATAGGAGAAAGGGATTCATGGGCAAAAGGAAGTATGGGCACTCCCTATTTGACCATATTCGCAAATTTATACAGGTCAATTAAAAAAAAGCTTTCCAGGTCAATTAAAAAAAATGTGATGCTCCCACATAAAACAGACCCTGAGAGCCCAGAACAATTTCTCAGGTTTCTAAATGCATGATTTTATATTAATAATCAGTGTTTCATCTAATAGAATCATGTATTAAAGATAAAGAAACAAAAACACCTTCACTGTCAACATGCAACCTTGTCAGAAAAACTCTGTTTTTTAGTGTCTACAGAGTGTCGGATCATTTCTGTATGAATGAGTAGTCCATGGAGCTTTTTGATGGTGTGTGTAGCTCACCATGACTCTGAATAAAATTTGTTCTAATGTTTCTCCCTCAAAATTGACCTTTCATTTTGTCTTCCTGGCTTACCTGTAGTATGCTAACTTAATCAATTTTATCCTACGTCTGGTTTATTCTGGTCCACATTATTCAAAAGAATCCAGCATGAAAATTATAATCTGTGAAACTAGGACATGTAGTACTGTAAACATTACTAAATATATATCACTTGACTTTGATAAATATTGCAACAAGAGGACATTGAAGACAGATCTATTTTTTAATGTTCTGCTAATGAAAATCACCTGTGATAAGAAACTACTGCTTCCAAATTTTGTTCTAATTAAGGTATACTATAAAGTTACTCAAGTCCGAATAAAAATCACTTTCAATAATGTTGCATACAAATTTATATTAGAGTTGATCTCTAATGATTGTGTCAAGGACTGGTTTCAGGTTTTTAAAGGAATGAAGGCAAATCCACTAGTCATTGCAGTGACTGGGTGATTTGCTCTCCCCCTCTCCCTTAAGAGAGCCATATGTGAATCATGACTATTAGCTTTGTCTTTCTAAAATAATGTATTCAGGAAAATAATTTTAGATTTCCCTATTAATTTCTGGTTCACTTCAGTTTCACCCCCAATAATTACTTAGCCTCTATATGAACCACTTGTGCTATGTGCAGGGGAGGCCAAAGGCACATCAGATAGGATTCCTGTCTTCCAAGAATTTCCAGGTAACAGCTGCAGAGAATATATTGTTTAAAGCTATAGTATATCACAGTACCTGATTAGATTAAAACAAGCACACAATAAATACATTTTGATTGGTAGATTAGAGGTCTGATCAGGTTTTCAGGGAACACAATAGAAAGGTTCCTACACGTACCTTGGGCTTCCTGAAGGAAATACTGTTAAAAATAAAGGACCGAAAGCCAGGTGAAGCAAGGTAGGAAGTGCACACAAGACAGTGCTCTTTGAATTGTGAAATTCCTTACAGTCACTGGCAGCATTTTGGCATTATTAGTGTTTAAAGCGTTAGGTGGTAGGTGGTGAGATGGGGTGAAACCATAGAATGCTTCTATGTACTAAAAATATTTTATTTACTCTGAACAAAATAGCTGAAAGCTTGGGAATGGCATTCTTCTATTTATTGTTCATGCTCAGTGATTAAAATATTTAGGAGGGTAGAGTTGGGAATGATATCAAGGATCCTCTTAGGAGGCTAATGAATAAATTCCAGTGACAGAAGATAAAACTGTGAGCATGTCCTATACATCAGGGAATTAAAGAACTGGGAAAATCATGTTCCATTTCTACCAATACAGAAATGCATGTCTTGTTAACTAAGCACAGGGATGCACTGGGTCATGTGAGAATCCAAGTTGTTTTTGTTAACACAGGGGCTGAAACTGTTCCAGCAATAGGGACTAGCACTGAGGATCTACGATGATTTAGGAATTCATCATAGTCCTAGAGTGATTTCAACACAACTACTCTTTCTTGAGGGATTACAGGACCAAAACTTGCCCAAACTCATAACGGATTTTACAGATGTGACTTAAGTATCATTTAAGCACAAAAATTGCTTATTGATGTTTATGGGAAAGTTCTAGAATTCCGAGAAGAGAGAGGCTTATGATGCAGATGTAGGAACTAGTGTCATGTGTGGAATGTATTTATTACTCCCACCAAAGAGTTTTAATTTTATTTCCCAAAGTACTTTAACATCAAACAGGAAGAATAAAAATGGTTAAACCATTATTGGAGTACTCAGTTGGTACTAAATAGAAGCATTCAGAATCTGAAACAGGATGTAATGACATTATTATTAAAGTGAGTCTAAAAGTGTATTTTTCCCTTTGAAACCTTAATATTCACTCTGTACAGAAACAATACATATGGATCAAACATTCACAGTATAATTTACCATTACACAAATCCATCCTCCTTCAGGTAGGAAGGTACTGATACAAGAAAAATATCTGAAAAAAATACGTATACATATAATATATTTTGAATTGCTCAAGGTTCCACAGAGAAGATACAACAGGGAGAATAAAAAGCTACTCTTATTTTAGAATTTAGTTCAACAAACATTTACCGAACTAAAAGAACTAAAGCATATCCATGAATCCTATTTTGTTGAGGAAGAAGACAGGGAATTAAATTGTCATAATAAAGTATAATAAGTACCTTGAAAATCACTCCCTCCACTCCGTACCCCCCCAAACACAAAGAAACAAGTAATGTAATGTAAATGTAATGCCCCGTGTTTGTTACCATATATATACTAATGGGGGGGAGGTTCACAGATAGTGATGTCACTACGCCGCTTTAGATCTCAGAAATGTTGGGAAACCTGGATGGTTCAGCAGTTGAGCGCCTGCCTTTGGTCCAGGGCATAATCCTGGAGTCCCACACCAGGCTCCCTGCATGGAGCCTGCTTCTCCCTCTGCCTGTGTCTCTGCCTCTCTCTCTCTATGCCTCTCATGAATAAATAATAAAAACTTTAAAAAAAGATCTCAGAAATGTACCTTCTAGGAATTAGCAGGGATGCATGCAATCAACTACAAAAAAGCAAAAAAGTAATGCCTTTGTAATAGGTAAATCATATTTCTTTGAAGTTAAATGTATATTTAGAAGCTTGTCACCAAGACTTTCTGCAAGGTTTCAGGGTGAGAATCTAGGCAATTTTTACTTTAGGATTCAGATACTTCTGCCCTAATATGAACTGTGATCTGATGGACAAGTATATCAGCAGTCTAAGGAAAGAGAGGTACCAGAAGGAACAAATTTGGTCAACAACAGTGCTTTCCATCCAAGAGAGCAATGCTTTCAAGACATCTGGGAATGTTATCTGAGATAGGTATCTAGGACAACAATAGATGGAATGACAATGCCAGGCATTCGATTGTTAGATGCTTTAGGAATCAAAGTCTAGATGGAATTTTACATTGCCTTACTTTGAAAATGGTCTCCTTGAGAGGAGTAAATTGACAACAAAATATCATTCAGCTTTTTACCACTTGTGATAAGCTTTATACCTCAAAAAAATACTTGTTATTCTGTCAGAGTTTTCATGTGACCCACCCATATTTCATACAGCTCCTGAACTTGAAAGCTGATTACAGATTGAACAATCAGAGTGATAAGGACTTTAAACAAATTCCACTTAGGGTTATAGTCAATTAGAACTCATCTCCTGCACATAATTTTACATTGATTTAGTAGGAAATAAAGTACTGCTTTGGAGAGAGATCTGATTATTTCTTTTTCTTCAGATCTTCAGAAAAATTCAAAATATTTCAGGATATCAAGTATAATAAATGAATCATTTAGAATGCCTGAATCTGGACTTTTAATAAGTGTTAGTGATAGAAATGAAAATTATTCCAGACAAAGTGTTTGAACCAACAGTTTGCAAATCACTGGAATTAAGTGCTATTAGAATTAAATGTGTCTAACAGATTTTTTTCAATATTCATTGAAACAGCTTTCGACTACGAAGTCGAGTTTTGAATATCAGAAAGGTGAAAGAACCAGAAAGAACTCTGAGAGAGAAACTCATTTATCTCCAAAAGGAGATCTCCTATCTCTATCCCTAGCAGGAACAGTGCTTTGGTAAGAAATACATGAGTGTTTAGAAATAACTGGGATTGCACCTTGGCTCTTTTGCTGCCTGAATTTGAGCAAAGGTATTATCTTTTCTGAACCTAAGTTCCCTGGCCTATAAAATGCAGATAATTGTCTCTTTTTCAGAGGAGGCATTTAAATATCAAATGAGACAAATAATGAGAAAGTAGTTTTTAAAGCCTGAAACTCCATAACGTTCGTATATTCACTTAGCCAATGTTTGCATAGTCCCCTCCCTATGACATAAGCATTAAGTAGTAGGTGCTAACCATGCTTCTCCATGTGGAATAAAGTGGTGAATGTTGATTATGTAATCTATTACCTTTTAAAGTTGACTTGTTAAAAATGCCACACTATCAGAAGAAATAAAAGGCTTGCTTTTCAAGGTATGTTGTCATTTTAAAGCTTTGCTCTCATCCTTCTGTATCCCTATGGAAAGAATTATCATGCCCAGGTGTCCTCTGGGGTGATCCAGTGATACACCATCTTCCACAGCATGTCATGTAAACTCCTCTCAGTTTATACAGTCTATAATTTTCATTGGCAATTCACTCCACTATAAACAGTTGTATCCAGAAATCCCTTGATGAGAGTCTGACTCTATTTTTGATGTTTGACTGCTGAGAGCTTTTACAACCTCACTTCTCTTTCCTTTCTGCCCCACATCTTGGCATGCTGCTAGGAAAGCCTTGGTGCTACTTTCTTTGAACGGGGGGATCAAATCACAAAAGCCTCTTCCCACCATCCCTTAATAATCACAAAAAACCCCAAGCCAGTATCTTTTCTCTGCTCGCTCAAGCCATGTTTGGACCTGTTTATGAAGTCTGCTCTCCTCTCCCTAGAAAGCTTCATTACATAAATAATAAAACCTTTTCATACCTTCTTGGTGTGTGCCTAGATTGCAGACTTGACATCCAAACCAAATTTTGGTGGAGGTCTATTCTGTTTCTATGTACTATCCCTATATCTGCAGAATGTCACAGCTGACTCTGAGAGTGGAATCCCTAGACAATGATCACCATCACCGGGGGGGGGGGGGGGGGTGTCTTTCTGTTTCTTTGGCTTACTAACAGATTCTACTGTCTGATGGCAAGCATGTATTTTGAGCTGCTGCCTGCTAGCTAGCCTGCTTTTTGAGGTGTACTGCTTTGTGCTCTATTTTCTGAGTTCTACTGAACCTCTGTTATAGATTTAAGTAACCTAAGTTAGAAGTTTTAATAATTAATTGGCTTTTAGGGAAAGAAGTATGTGATTCAGGCCCTTATTAAAGCAGCCCTGGGTCATGTGTCTCAGTCTGAACCCATCTGTATGTATTAGATTAAATTATGGGTCCTGATTCTAGCAAAAACTTGACTGACGCTAACTTTAGAGAATGACTACTGCTTTGTGACCAATTGTGACCTGGTGTGTCTCAGTCGGGCGTATGCCCTCATTCATAGAGAGTTCAAGGGAAAGATTACACCCTGTGTGATAAACATGGGCACATTGGGTAGTAACTCAGTGGAGGAAGAACAGTCACCATTTGAATAGTAGTCATTATTTGAAAATGTGAATTGCTGAATTCTACAATCCTAAAGACAGGAGGCTCACTGGGACACTATAAAATGCCTTTGCTGGTGCTGTTGCACTTATGTCTCTGTCACCAAAAAAAGAGATACTTATCATTAGGGGTATAAGGAAAAACATCCATGGCATTCCTGTAGCACAGTCAAGAATTAATTCAACCATTGCCAGAGGTGAGGTCCCTAATCCTGATGATACTGATGTAAGGATCTCTGGAGTAAGAAGCCTATAATATGAGCAGGGTAGGGAAAAGCCCACTGAAGTATATCCAGTAACCACACACACACACACACACACACACACACACACACACACAGCAAGCAAGAAAGCAGGAAGAAAGGAGATAGGGAGGAAAGGAAAGAGGGAGGGAGAGAGGCAGGAAACATACTAAATCAATCAATCAATCAATCAATCAATCCACAATTTGACCCAATTGAAAATCCAAAAGTTAGTAATGTACAGAGAAAACTAGAAAAAAAAAAAAAAAGATGCTGATTAGATTTTGTGCCACTACAGTATAGGTTCTTAATTAACTCTCATATCAATGGCAAACCTTTATGGCCTTAATAAATATGAGAGCTCAAATTACAGTTACACTGGGGAATCCCACTAAATTGAAACAAAGTACACCCCCGCCCCATGATCTTAGGGGAATTACTGAACATAAAGTAGAGGACACATGCCTCATGTCAGCTATTGAAACTATTGTCTTGCCTAAATCCCCTGTATTCATAGCACCTATTGCCCAAAAATGTCCTATAATGATCATAATTGTCCTGACCTAATGAATAGTAAATTAAAAATTAAATTAAGTCTTTGCACTTACAAATTAGCTTGACAAAATAGGACTACATGGACCCTCTCTCCAGTTAAAATACTTAATAAAGCTCACATTAGAATTGGGGCCTTCAATGCCTGAACTACACTGTAAAAGTCTTATTTAGAGAAGAGGTAATTATTCCCACTTCCAATCCATTTAATTGTTTAATCTGCCCTCTTCCTACATTTGTAAAGAATGAATGGGCCCACATACTAAATAACTGCAACCTTGAGGCCTTGGTCTCACATATTTAAGTTTCTGTACCAATATTCTTGGAATTTCTGACTCCATACAAACAGCAATTGGTAAATATTTTGCTATTGTAGATTACAACAAAATTCCCTAGAATTTGTTTCAATTTTGTACGATACACATTCCCATTAGTAACTCCAAAGACTCCTCTGTCATAGAGGCTTTTGCAACCTCTTTTCATGTCTTTTGGAGTCTCTTGACCACCTATAATGATCATTCATTGCCTGGAGGCTTCTGATGCAAAAACCGTCTCCCGTGACCCAGTGCTGTATGCCATTATACTGGCAATTTTTGGCCCCACACTGGACATGTGACACTTCATAACCAGCTGTCTTCCTTGTCTTGGATCATGGAAGCAGCAACCCTCAAACCCAGCTTGACTGCTGAGGTGACCTGCTACAGGATAGAGACAAGCCCAGGCTCTCTGACATATCCTTCCCGCAGGAGGGGTTGCCTCCTCTGTCCTTAATCTCCTGCGATATGCCACAGTATAAAAGAAGATAACTTGTCTCCAAGTATCTGGCTATCTGAGCCCCTTGGGATCAATTAAATGAACAGCAAAAAGAGTTTGTGAACTTTATGGTGAAATTATTTATCACCATCACAAATGATGGAGCTCCCCAGAGAGCAGCCGCTTTCCATTCCTTAACCAGGATGTCTCATAAAGGACAGGACACAAGAATCAGCACAATTGGTCAGACTTCAGGTGATAAAAACCTGGTTGTCAGGTATCTTAGCACTGGATGCCTTGGCCAACAATCAGCCCTGTCTGCACATTTTTAGTGTCTTGAACCATCACAAACGGTCTGGATATCTGCTCTACTCAGTGGCAGCAATAACGATTCCCTATCCACTATTGTTCCCTCAGTTCTTTACCCTGAGAACTCTGGTAATTTTTTGCCTCATAGACACCTCAAACATACATCAAGGTCACACATGTTTCTATACACATTTAGTGTATAGGCTAAAATCCATAGCCTCATCAAGACTCTTCTTATCCTCTTCAGAGTTCTAGATGATACTGATAGTGACCAAGGCTCTCATTTACTTTTCAGAGTACATATATCATTGGGCTCTTGAAGAAGACATTCAAGGATCTGTTTTTCCTCTTGCCAGTCTCATGCAATAGGCTTCATGGAATGCATAATGGCCTTCTTAAATAAGTTCAAATTCATTGAAATGAACATGACACATTTTGGTCATCAAACATTAAGGGCTGGATTGTAACAAAGAGTTTGACTCTGTTTTCAGATGTTTGAATGCTGAAAGCTTTTTTTAAAAAGATTTTATTTATTAATGAGAGACACAGAGAGAGAGAGCGCATGCAGCAGAGACACAGGCCAAGGGAGAAGCGGGCTCCATGCATGGAGTCTGACGTGGCACTGGATGCCGGGTCCAGGATCAGGACTTAGGCTGAAGGTGCCACTAAACCGCTGAGCCACCGGGGCTGCCCTACTGAAAGCTTTTGAGCCTCACCATTGCTTCTTCTCCTTTGTCTCACGTCTGGACAGGCTAATAAGAAAGCCCAGATGCTCCCTTCTTTGGCCCTGATAAGAAATTCAAACCAGGCATACCCTTTTCTGTAAGGGAACCCTTCCTCTACTCCACTCTCCCTCTCCACCATGAAAACCTCAAGCAAGCCTCCTTCCTATACTCTTTCAAGACATTTTTGAACCAGCCTGAGAAATCTGCCCTGCTCTCCCCAGAAAACCTGTTGTCTTTAGTCTCAATATCCAAACCAAATTTTGAGTGAGTGTCCATTTTGTTTCTATAGGATGGTCATAATATCTTGCCTATATCAAAACTTTTGTTTACCAATGCAAATATAGAAATTCAAAACTTGACAAATTCTGCTCTCTTAATCTTGAGTCTTCCATTAAAAGTAACATGCAGAAGGAATGCTTTTGTTCTCTGCCCCCCAGATAGGACTTATGTCCCAAAAGCTATGTCCTATATATTATATGTAATATATAATATATTATATATATTATATATATATATCCCTTGTTTGATGAGACCATATTATTTCCTCTCATTTTTAAAAGACTCCTTGCTGTAATGGTACACGATTTGTCTGAGGGCACCTATGGCAGAGTGTATTTGGTTATATACAATGACATTCCCAGAATTTCCCTCAAGAACATCATTAGGTTACTATGGTCTTTACCTTTTCTGGCTTTGCCTGTGATTGCCTCTCTTGTTCAACTTCAGTTATGTATTATTTCTGCATAACCATCCCTAAACTCAGTAGCTTCAAACAACCACCTTTTATTTGCTTACAATTCTGTGGGACAGGAATTTGGACAGAGGATAGTGGGGTTGACTCAGCTCATCTTTCTAGCACATAGTACATCTGGTGTGGCTCAAGTGACAGGGGCTGGCTACCTCATTTCCACTGGGGTCATATACTTAGGGCCTCTGTTTTTGCTATTGCCTGGACACCTCATTTCTCAACCATGTGTACTCTTCATATGGTCAACTTGACCATGTGCACAGTGTGCTCAAGGTAGTTGGATTTCTTACACGGCAGCTGGCTTTTCCCAAAATGCAAAAATGTAAAGTGCAAAAGCAAAAGCCTCTGGGTTTTCCTAAGGCTTCAGCCAAGAACTGATACAAAGTCAATCCTGCTGCATTTTATTGGTTAAAGCATATTTCAGAGCAAGTCCAGATTTACAGGGGAGACTACACAAGAATGAGGGTACTGGGAGTCTGGTTAGTTGGCTGGTAACTGAAGCAATAGTCTACCAACTTCCAGGGCAATATCTATTTCCAAAGCTACTATCAACTTTACACAAATTGGTCTAATTCCTGGCAAATTGGCTATGTTTTGGCTGCAGTATTTGTGTGTAACACAGTTCCACAGTGGCAGACACTACACAGTCCTGCAGATAAAGTTGTGCTAGAAAACATGAAAAAAATGGCTACAAATCATACAGAACAGGAAAGTAGAGCTCAGATTGCCTTTCTCTCGATAAAACTATCAGATTGAAAAACTATGAGTAATTTCCTAAAATCTAACTGGCTCAAGAGCTCATTTCTATCACAGTATAATATCTTGGACTCACTATATTTTGTTTGAGTATATTGTGAGAAATAATAGCTACCTTTGAGCTCAGTGGGGTTTTCTATTTTATATCGTTTTTGTTCATCTTTTAAAAGTATTTAAGCAGTGCTTGCTTACAATGTATATTGGGGAGAAAGCAAGCAAGCAAAAGGGGGCACTCACATGTGCACAGATCATAGAGAGGAAGCCGAGTGATCAAGTGAAGATGAAATGAATTGCCAAGTGTCCATTTAGATAACAAGCAGGATAGTGTTATTTACTTCCATTCCATTACTGACATTTTCTTTCACACCACAGGTTGCCATGACCCCTCATTTTGTAGCATTTCATGATTGAAATCCTGCCACATGACATTTCACTAACCACATTTCATTGAACATCTCTTAACCCTTGACATTTGGGCACTGATGATATATTTGAACCTGCAATATCAGAAATCCTTTCCTTAGATGTAAGCAATATTTTAAAGTCAATGAGAGGGATGGAGAGGTCTTCTCCATATTTTAATAAGACATTTCTCATATGTTAAGATTTCCTACTAATATTCTTTAGATGCAAGTTAAAAAATAATGATTTTCCTTCCATTATGATTTTCTCAGCATATGTTATAATCTTCGTAATTACTATAAAGTTGTTCAGAAGAAGTATCTTTTCTTTTAAGGACCATAAGTAGTTTATTATTTTCAATTGTTCTTTGCTCAGCAGAGTCTACTTGCCAAGTAGACTTTTCTTCCCCCAGCTTTATTGAGGTATAATCAGTAATTAAAAATTACATATATTGGGACACCTGGGTGGCTTAGTGGTTGAGTGCCTGCCTTTGGCCCAGGGTGTGATCCTGGAGTCTCAGGATCGAGTCTCACATCAGTCTCCCTGCAGGGAGCCTGCTTCTCTCTCTGCCTATGTCTCTGCCTCTCTCTGTGTCTCTCATGAATAAATAAATAAAATATTTTTTAAAAATTACATATATTAAGGTATACAACTTGATGATTTTATACACATATACATTATAAAATTAAACTATTTAGGCGTACCTGGGTGATTCGGTTGGTTAAGTGTCCGACTTGATTTTGGCTCAGATCATGATCTCAAAGTTATGGGGCTGAGCTCCATGCTGGGCTCTGGGCTTAGTGTGGAGTCTGCTTCAGATTGTTTCCCCCATCCTACCCCCCATGCCCCATGTGCTCTCTCTTTCTCTTACTCTCTAAAATCAATCAATCGATAAAATCTTTAAAAGAAAATAAAACTATTTAGCATATCCATCACTTCATATAGTTGCCATTTTCTTTTTTTTCTTCTTTCTTTATGGTGAGAATTCTTAAGATCTACCCTTTTAGCAAATTTCAAGTATACAATTTAGTATTGTTAACTGTAATCACATTATTGTACATTAGATATCCAAAACCTACCAAATAGACCCCAGCACTTTTATTTATAAATTTCTTTTATAATTTATAATTTTTATTTATTTATTTATTTTTATTTTTTTATAATTTATAATTTTTAAAAAGATGTATTACCATTTAACCTAGATTTTAATGTTCTTGTTGAATTTCTATGTAAGTTTTAGAAATGCAATTAACTCTCCTGTGTTCCTCAAATAGCTGACAATACTTACTAATCAACTAACTATCAGAGACTGGCAAACTATGGCTCATAGGCAAATACCATCCATTGCCAGTTTTGTAAATAAAGTTTTGCTGAACCATAATCATGCAATTCATTTACATATCATTAATGGTTACTTTTGTGCCACAATGGCAGGATCGAGTGAAAAGACACTGTATAGCCCACAAAGCCTAAAATATTTACTTTCTGGCCCTTTATGGAAAAAGTTTGCTGATCATTAAAATACTGTGCAATTTAATAAGAAAGCATTTTGAAATATTTGACTAACTCCTGAAAGATGTAATAGTTATATATCTCAAGATGAGATCAAATGTACACAAACTTCTTGACACCTACAGAAATTTACCTGTCACCCCCATTGTGTATTTCATTTTCCGTTCTTTTCCTCTGTGCAATTTCCTTGCTTCTTCTCTTTAGTTGCTCTTCTTTTTTGGCTGTTTATTAAAGTGTGCTTCATGGACCACCTCAAAATCACCCAGTACTTATAAAAAAGCAGATCTTTGAGTCCCATGCCAGACTAACTGATGATTCTTCAACTCTCAAGAGGCCTTTAGGGTAGGCATTTCCATTCTACTATGCTTCCTATTGGTCAGTGCAAATGATAGGTTTTTGGCAACTTCCAATTCCTTCACATTTCATGTACAGTCACTATCAATTAATAGCTTTAGATATCACTGGAAAGCTTGGGGGATCAGCTGTCTTAAAAAGAAATGATGTTCCTCCCCATGCAAAGTAGCTTTCCCAGAAACAAAATGGGTATTTTGATCACTCTGACTTTTGTCCCAATTTCTCAGTTGAGTTGAATTCCAAATGGGAGTAGAGGTGAATGATAATCACACTGAATCCGAGAGATGACACCTCTAGGGAATTCGTATTGGTCTTTTCTTAGCACTTGGATTTGGGATTTAAAGCAAACCAAATGGGACAATTTCAGTTGAAAAGGATTAGCTTTTAAGTATAAGTTAATAAATGTATCAGCACAGAACTACAAGTACACCATAACTTAGGACTTGTATTACATAATACATAACTTGTATTCAGGAAGGTTTACTAAAATAGATACATATTAATAAGATAGAGGCAGAAAAGTATTTGTAATCATGCAGAGGGAGAAACAGAAAAACTATAACATAAAAATGAAAGGGTGATCTTGATTAATAAAAGAGTCTAGTGGATGGAACTGGAGGGTATTATGCTGAGTGAAATAAGTCAATCGGAGAAGGACAAACATTATATGGTCTCATTCATTTGGGGAATATAAATAATAGTGAAAGGGAATAAAGGGGAAAGGAGGAAAAATAAGTGGGAAATATCAGAAAGGGAGACAGAACATGGAAGACTCCTAACTCTGGGAAACGAACTAGGGGTGGTGGAAGGGGAGGTGGGCAGGGGTGGGGGTGACTGGGTGGCAGGCACTGAGGTGGGCACTTGATGGGATGAGCACTGGGTGTTATTCTGTATGATGGCAAATTGAACACCAATAAAAAATAAATTTATTATTTAAAAAATAAAAAATAAAAAAATAAAAGAGTCTAGTTTTTGCTCCAGTCACTTATTAAGCCCAGACATAGCCCTTGAGATTTGTATGATAACCACTGGGCCATATAATAAATTTCTGTATTGATTTTAATCAGTTAAAAAAAGCAAGGGTGGGGGAATTTGGTAAAGGTGGTCAAAAGGTACAAGCTTACAGTCATAAATAAATACTGAGGATAAAATGATGACTATAGTTAACAATGTTCTATAGTATATTTGAAAAGAGAACAAATCCTGAAAATTCTCACTGCAAAGAAAAACAATTTTAACTTTTTGAGGTGACAGATGTTAACTAAAGTTACCGTGGTAATCATTTCAAAATATATACACATGTCAAGTCATTATGCTGTATACCTTAAAATTATGCAATATTGTGTGTCAGCTATATATTAATAAAATTGGGGGGTGGGGGAAGCAAATGTTATTGATTTAAACAAGATTATTCCTATAAGAAAATAACTTACATAGTTTCTATAAGCCAGAAAACTTAACACTTGGTAGTTTAGTATTAGTTATCCATTTCTGCATAGACATATTACCCCTAAAATTCAGCAGCTTAAAATAGCAACCATTATTATGTCAGGAATACTGGCATGGCTTGAGTGGGTGCCTCTGGCTCAGGTTCTCAGAAAGCTGCAATTAAGGTGCTGGCCAGGGAAACAGTCATCAGAAGGCTTATTTCCAAACTCACTCAAGTGGCAGTTAGAAGGCTTCAGTTCTCTGGGAAAGCTCACAGCATAGCAGGTGACTTTCCTCAGGACAATCAAGCAAGAGCATGAGAGAACAGCTCAGATGCCATATTTCAAGCCGCTCTAATGGAAAAACCCATATGGCAGAGAACCAATTCTCTGGTCAATAGTCTGTGAAGCCACATGAGACCTCTTAGAAGCTACTCCCCTAGTAGAACCTTGTGATGTCCACAGTCTCAGCCAGCACACTGCTTGCAGCCTTACAGAAGACCTGGAGCTAAGAAATGCTCCAGAGAAACTACGTAATACAAATATAACTAAAAAAAAGTTTAAGTTGACATATCAAACACCAAACATTAAGCAAAAAAAAAAAAAAGACTTTAAGGCAAAAAGGATAATCAGAGATAAAGAGAGGCCTGTCATACTAAAGGTTTAATTCACAAAGAACATAAAATAACTCCAACTTTTCATGCACCTAACTTATATATCCTTGTTAATTGTAAAGCAAAATTTACCAAAAGTAAAAAGAAAGATGGAGAAATGAACAGTATAATGATCCAAATTTGCACACCTTTGTCAGTAATGAGTTGTGCAGACAAAAAATGAGTAAGAGCAAAAGTTGTTAAATAATTTTTATTAAACATTGTCATTAGCAAAACTCATCTAACCCAAATGTAAAGAATACTTCACCGAATATTCATTCTTTCCCAGCATAAAAGAGCATTTAAAAAATTCACCATATGCTGGGTCATAAGGTTAATCTAAACAGATTTCTAGAACTAAAATAATAAAAATACATGTCTCTTTCAACCTTAGCTCAATTGTAGTATAAAGAAGAAAAACAACACTGTGTACTCACCATCATGTAATTCACATTCTAGAATATTTATAGTTATTTATTTACTTATATCTATTGTTTGTTGATGGTACATTTACCTTTCTTGGAGAACAGAGATTTTTTTTAACTTTTTGGTGTTTGTTTGCTAGCTTCCCTTTTGCTTTCACAGATGCATCCCATCTCCCAGCACCTACAATAGTGTCTGAAATATATAACATATATATTTGTTTTTGTTGATGATGTTGAGTGTTAGGATCAAAAAGAGAAGTTATATATCACCCAGCATTACCACCAGACCTAAATTTAGTTTTGTTGAGTTACAAATGAACAACTAGTAACTGAGTGACTAAATCAGGATAGAAATATATTGACACTGTGTCTGCTATAGTGAGGAAGAATGTTCCAGGCAGAGTAGTTGAAAGAGGAGAGGTTGAAGAAATGGCTGCAGAATACTGATGGAAGCTAATGCAAAATTACTGAGGCAGGTGAGGGTAACCCTGAGAACAATACTGCCCAACTGAGGAGGGGACCATTGCTGGCCTATGGCTTAAATAGGTAAAGGAGTATTAGTAAAACTAATTATAACTAGTTATATAATTATAACTATATAGTAAACTAACTATATTGATTATAATAGATTATAATCTATTACACATGATGATCTCTTCGCACGTATATTGTAATTTCTTTATTGTCTCTTTAGCTATGTCTAATATACTGTTTAATTTCCATCAAGTTCTTAATTTTATATTTAAAATTTTTCAACTTTTCAGTTTTAGAATTACCATTTGGTTCTTTTCTAGAGTTTCCGATTTTATACATAAATTTTTGATTTTGTGCTTTATTTCCTTAATATATTAAGCATAGTTACTTTATTTTTTTAAAAGATTATTTATTTTTTCATGAGAGACACACACAGAGAGAGAGAGAAAGAGAGAGAGAGAGAGAGGCAGGCTCCATGCAGGGAGCCTGACGTGGGACTCAATTCACAGACTCCATCCCGGGACTCCAGGATCACACTCTGAGCTGAAGGTGGCGCTAAACTGCTGAGCCATCTGGGCTGCCCAAGTGTAGTTACTTTAGATGGTGTCTGGTAACTATAACTTATCTGGATATCTTCTGATTTTGTTTCTATTGTCTTTTATTTATCTTATGTTTAAAATTACATTCTTATATATAGGTTGGCTAGTTTTTATTGGGTGCCAGAAAATAAAAATAAACAAATCTGAAGATAATTTGAAAATTGATATAATGTTACATTCCTCCTGGATATTAGTTTTGGGCAGATATTTACCAACACTAGTTATCCTGGGATTCCCTAATTCAATTACACATGAGATGATCTGTAGTTAGGTTTTAGATCTGAAGAGAAAGGTTTTATTTTGCTTTCACTCTTATTTCCAGATGAGAGGATTCAAGGTCCCCATCCAAAACAGGAGGTTTAGTATTTCTTTTAGTGATCCCTGGATTCCATGTATTTTTTCCTAACTTAGTAAGTCCTATTGAAAATACTTTTCAGGAGTTGCTGGCAAGATGGTGGAAGAGTAGGGTCCCCAAGTCACCTTTCCCCACCAACCTACCTAGATAACTTTCAAATCATCCTGAAAACCTACAAATTCGGTCTGAGATTTAAAGAGAGAACAGCTGGAATGCTACAGTGAGAAGAGTTTGGGCTTCTATCAAGGTAGGAAAATGGAAAAAAAATAAACAAAAAAGCATCCAGTGGGGGGGTCCCCATGAGGAGCCGGGCTAAGGCCGAGGTGAGTGCCCCCAGGACAGGAAAGCCCAGGCCCGGAGAAGCAGGAGCTGCACCAATCTTCCCGGACAGAAAGGCGCCCGCAGGGAGCTCGGGCAGGACCCCAGGAGGGGTGGGGATGCCCTCAGGCTCCCGGGGACACTAACAGAGCACTTGCACCCCGGGGAGAGTGCGCCATACCCGGCGCCCAAGCTCCCTAAAGGGCTGCAGCGCGCCAGCTGGACCCGGGAGTAGCTCGGAGGCAGCTCCGGACGGAGGGAGCTGCGCTGCCGGGGATTGCAATGCCAGCGGCGCAGGCCCAGGAGCCCAGGGCGCTGGGGTACACAGCCCAGGATCCGGCGCTCCCCCCAGAACAGGAGAAGGCTGGGAGAGCACAGGGCAGCAAGGACGCACCTGCGGCTGGTCGGCCCCGAGCTGTTCAGATCAGCGCCCCGCCCCCGAGCATCCAGGCCCCTGCAGACTGGGAGCTGCGGTAGTTAACACGAGACCTGACTCCAGGGCTGGAAAGCTGGCTGCTGCCACTGTTGTTCTTCCTCCTGGGGCCTCACGGGATAAACAACCACCACTGAGCCTCACAGTGGCCTCACAGGATAAACAGGGTAAACAACTCCCACTGAGCCCTGCACCAGGCAGGGGGCTGAGCAGCTCCTCCAAGTGCACACACCTGAGAGTCAGCACAGCAGGCCCCTCTCCCAGAAGACCAGCTAGAAGGATAGGGGAAAAGCAAGTTATTGACCAAGCAGCACTGGGAAGTTCCAGGGGAAGACGAGGGATTTAGAATCAGAGGATACTCCCCCTTGTTTTTTGTTTTCTGTTTGTTCCCCCCGCCCTTTTTCTTTCTTCTTTTTTCTTTTTTTCTCTCTTTTTCTCCTTTTTCCAGTACAACTTGTTTTTGGCCACTCTGCGCTGAGTAAAATGACTAGAAGGAAAAAATCACCTCAAAAGAAAGAATCAGAAACAGTCCTCTATCCCATAGAGTTACAAAATTTGGATTACCATTCAATGTCAGATAGCCAATTCAGAAAGACAATTATAAAGCTACTGGTGGCTCTAGAAAAAAAGCATAAAGGATTCAAGAGACTTCATGACAGCAGAATTTAGATCTAATCAGGCTGAAATTAAAAATCAATTAAATGAGATGCAATCCAAACTGGAGGTCCTAACCTCAAGGGTTAATGAGGTGGAAGAACGAGTGAGTGACATAGAAGACAAGTTGATGGCAAGGAGGGAAACTGAGGAAAAAAGAGAAAAACAATTAAAAGATCATGAGGATAGGTTAAGGGAAATAAACGACAGCCTCGGAGGTAAAAATCTACGTTTAATTGGGGTTTCCGAGGACAATGAAAGGGACAGAGGCCCAGAATATGTATTTGAACAAATCATAGCTGAGAACTTCCCTAACCTGGGAAGGGAAACAGGCATTCAGATCCAGGAGATAGAGAGATCCCCCAAAAATCAATAAAAACCGTTCAACACCTCTACATTTAATAGTGAAACTTGCAAATTCCAAAGATAAAGATCCTTAAAGCAGCAAGAGACAAGAAATCTCTAACTTTTATGGGGAGAAACATTAGGAAAACAGTAGACCTCTCCACAGAGACCTGGCAAGCCAGAAAGGGCTGGCAGGATATATTCAGGGTCCTAAATGAGAAGAACATGCAGCCAAGAATACTTTATCCAGCAAAGCTCTCATTCAGAATAGAAGGAGAGTTAAAGAGCTTCCAAGATAGGCAGAAACTGAAAGAATATGTGACCTCCAAACCAGCTCTCAAGAAATACTAAGGGGGACTCTGTAATAGAAAGAGGAAGTCCAAGGAAACAATCCACAAAAACAGGGACTGAATAGGTATAATGATGACACTAAATTCATATCTTTCAATAGTAACTCTGAATGTGAATGGGCTTAATAACCCCAAAAAAGGAACAGGGATTCAGACTGGATAAAAAAGCAAGACCCATCTATTTGCTGTCTACAAGAGATTCATTTTAGACATAAGGACACATACAGCCTGAAAATAAAAGGTTGGAGAACCATTTACTATTCAAATGGTCCTCAAAAGAAAACAGGGGTAGCCATCCTTATATAAGATAAATTAAAGTTTATGCCAAAGACTGTAGTAAGAGATGAAGAGGGACAATATATCATACTTAAAGGATCTATCCAACAAGAGGACCTAACAATCATGAATATTTATGCCCTGAATATGGGAGCTGCCAAGTATATCAATCAATTAATAAACAAAGTTAAGACATATTTAGATAATAATATACTTATACTTGGTGACTTGAATGTAGTGCTTTCTACAATCGACAGGTCTTCTAAGCACAACATTTCCAAAGAAACAAGAGCTTTATATGACACACTGGACCAGATGGATTTCACAGATATTTACAGAACTTGACATCCAAATGCAACTGAATACACATTTTTCTCAAGTGCACATGGAACTTTCTCCAGAATAGACCACATACTGGGTCACAAATCAGGTCTTAACCAATACCAAAAGATTGGGATTGTCCCCTGCATATTTTCAGACCATAATACTTTGCTATTAGAACTAAATCACAAGAAGAAGTTTAGAAGGACTTCAAACACGTGGAGGTTAAGGACCATCCTGCTAAAAGATGAAAGGGTCAACCAGGAAATTAAGGAAGAATTAAAAAGATTCATGGAAACTAATGAGAATGAAGATACATCAAAAACTTTGGGATACAGCAAAGGCGGTCCTAAGAGGGAAATACATCACAATACAAGCATCCCTCAAATAAACTGGAAAAACCTCAAATACAAAAGCTAACCTTGCACTAAAGGAGCTGGAGAAAAAACCGAGAATAGATCCTACACCCAGCAGAAGAAGAGAGTTAATAAGGATTCGGCAGAACTCAATGAAATAGAGACCAGAAAAACTGTGGAACAAATTAATAAAACCAGGATTTGGTTCTTTCAAAGAATTAATAAGATAGATAAATAATTAGCCAGCCTTATTAAAAAGAAGAGAGAAAAGACTCAAATTAATAAAATCATGAATGAAAAAGGAGAGATCACCACCACCACCACCAAGGAAATACAAGCGATCTTAAAAACTTATTATGATCAGCTATACGCCAATAAATTAGGCAATGTAGAAGAAATGGACGCATTTCTGGAAAACCACAAACTACCTAAACTGGAACAGGAAGAAATAGAAAACCTGAATAGGCCAATAACCAGGGAGGAAATTGAAGCAGTCATCAAAAACCTCCCAAGACACAAGAGTCCAGGGCCAGATGGCTTCCAGGGAAATTCTATCAAACATTTCAAGAAGAAACAATACCTATTCTACTAAAGCTGTTCTGAAAGATAGAAAGGGATGGAATACTTCAAAACTCATTTTATGAGGTCAGCATCACCTTAATTCCAAAACCAGACAAAGACCCCACCAAAAAGGAGAATTATAGACCAATATCCCTGATGAACATGGATGCAAAAATTCTCAACAAGATACTAGCCAATAGGATCCAACAATACATTAAGAAGATTACTCAGCATGACCAAGTGGGATTTATCTCCGGGATGCAAGGCTGGTTCAACATTCGTAAAGCAATCAACGTGATAGATCATATCAACAAGAGAAAAAACAACAACCATAGGATCCTCTCAATAGAGGCAGAGAAAGCATTTGACAAAATACAGCATCCATTCCTGATCAAAACTCTTCAGAGTATAGGGATAGAGGGAACGTTCCTCAGCATCTTAAAAGCCATTTGTGAAAAGCCCACACAAATATCATTCTCAGTGGGGAAAAACTGAGAGCCTTTCCCCTGAAATCAGGAACACGACAGGGATGTCCTCTCTCACCATTGTTATTCAACATAGTACTAGATGACCTAACCTCAGCAATCAGGCAACAAAAAGAAATAAAAGGCATTCAAATTGGCAAAGAAGTCAAACTCTCCCTCTTCACCGATGACATGATACTCTACATAGAAAACCCAAAGACTCCACCCCAAGATTGCTAGAACTCATACAGCAATTCGGCAGTGTGGCAGGATACAAAATCGATGCCCAGAAGTCAGTGGCATTTCTATACAGTAACAATGAGAGTGAAGAAAGAGAAATTAAGGAGTCAATCCCATTTACAATTGCACCCAAAAGCATAAGATACCTAGGAATAAACCTAACCAAAGAGGTAAAGGACCTATACCCTAAAAACTACAGAACATTTCTGAAAGCAATTGAGGAAGACACAAAGAGATGAAAAAATATTCAATGCTCATGGATTGGCAGAATTAATATTGTGAAAATGTCGATGCTATCCAGGGCAATTTACACATTTAATGAAATCCCTACCAAAATACAATGGACTTTCTTCAGAGAGTTGTAATAAATCCTTTTAAGATTTGTGTGGAATCAGAAAGACCCCGAATAGCCAGGGGAATATTGAAAAAGAAAACCATAGCTGAGGGCATCACAATGCCAGATTTCAGGTTGTACTACAAAGCCGTGGTCATCAAGACAGTGTGGTACTGGCACAAAAACAGACACATAGATCAATGGAACAGAATAGAGAATCCAGAAGTGGACCCTCAACTTTATGGTCAACTAATATTCGACAAAGGAGGAAAGACTATCCACTGGAAAAAAGACAGTCACTTCAATAAATGGTGCTGGGAAAATTGGACATCCACATGCAGAAGAATGAAACTAGACCACTCTCTTACACCAGACAAAAAGATGAACTCAAAATGGATGAAAGATCTAAATGTGAGACAAGATTCCATCAAAATCCTGGAGGAGAACACAGGCAACACCCTTTTTGAACTCGGCCACAGCAACTTCTTGCAAGATACATCTATGAAGGCAAGAGAAACAAAAGCAAAAATTAATTATTGGGACTTCATCAAGATAAGAAGCTTCTGCACAGCAAAAGAAACAGTCAACAAAACTAAAAGACAACCTACAGAATGGGAGAGGATATTTGCAAATGACCTATCAGATAAAGGGCTAGTATCCAAGATCTATAAAGAACTTATTAAACTCAACAGCAAAGAACCAAACAATCTAATCATGAAATGGGCAAAAGACATGAAGAGAAATCTCACAGAGGAAGACATAGACATGGCCAACAAGCACATGAGAAAATGCTCCACATCACTTGCCATCAGGGAAATACAAATCCAAACCACAATGAGATACCACCTCACACCAGTGAGAATGGGGAAAATTAACAAGACAGGAAACAACAAATGTAACAAATGTTGGAGAGGATGTGTAGAAAGGAGAACCCTCTTACACTCTTGGTGGGAATGTGAACTGGTGCAGCCACTCTGGAAAACTTGTGGAGGTTCCTCAAAGAGTTAAAAATAGATCTGCCCTAAGACCCAGCAATTGCACTGCTGGGGATTTACCCCAAAGATACAGATGCAGTGAAACGCCGGGACACCCTGCACCCCAATGTTTCTAGCAGCAATGTCCACAATAGCCAAACTGTGGAAGGACCCTCAGTGTCCATTGACAGATGAATGGTTAACGAAGATGCAGTTTGTGTAAACAATGGAATATTACTCAGCCATCAGATACAACAAATACCCACCATTTGCTTCAATGTGGATGGACCTGGAGGGTATTATGTTAGTGAAATAAGTCAATCGGAGAAGGACAAACATTATATGGTCTCATTCATTTGGGGAATATAAAAAATAGTGAAAAGGATTTAGGGGAAAGGAGAGAAAATGAGTGGGAAATATCAGAGAGGGTGACAGAACATGAGAGACTCCTAACTCTGGGAGACGAACAAGGGGTGGTGGAAAGGGAAGTGGGTGGGGGGCTGGGTAACTGGGTGACAGGCACTGAGGGCGGCACTTGATGGGATGAGCACTGGGTGTTATGCTATATGTTGGCAAATTGAACTCCAATAAATAGAAATTTAAAAAAATAAAAATAAATGTTTTCAACAATGAAATATGTAATATAATCATGAGCAATCACAGTGTAATAAAATGTTAAGATCTAAAAACAGAAAAGAAAATACTTTTCAGCTTCTCTGCCTCCTTTGTATTTCTACTGCAAGCAGTTGATGCTTTTTTTGGGAGAAGTGTGCCTCCCGTGCTAAGTTCACCTCTCTGGATTTCCCTCTTTGCCTTGATATTTACTTCATAATTCTTTCTTGCTTTAGTAGCCTTCTAATATCTTCAAATAGTATGCTTTTTAATAATTTGACCAGTTTTTTAAATTGTTCTTAGCCCTTAGGAAGGATTGGTACAAATGACAAAATCTGCCGTTACCACAAGTAGAATCATATTTATTTGATCATCTGACATATATAATTTCAAGATTCTAGTACAAACTCATAGAAATTATTGTGAATATAATCACAACTATTACTTGATAGTAGACTCTTATCTATGCCAATAAATTGTTACTCAGAAAAGAATTTTAGTTATACAAATAAAGTAGAAGACATCTTCACACATGGAAGAAATTCTCAAACCTGTCACAACTAACGGAATTATCGTAAGGTATCTAGTGGAGATTTGGTACCGGAAGAGTAACAAGAAATCTAGACTTGACAACATGGGGTCTTCCACATATTCTTCTTTATTTACATCTGAGAAGTGTTGAGTGATACATTTGTATCATGTTCTCTCTCCACCACCCACCTTAATTTCTCATCTTATTACCTGTGCCTGACTCTTCACATGAAAGTCGCATTTGAGATTACTGTTAGACTATCAAGCCAGCACTCTTCAGCAACTAAGCATAAGACATACAACCCTTGCTGATGATGATAGTAAGGTTGAGAAACTTGTCTGGTCATCAGTTTAAATGTGGGTGTGTGTCTGTGTATCAAAGAATATGATAGCGATTAAAAGTTTTAATGTCGGGGAGGAGGGGCAAGACGACGGAAGAGTAGGGTCCCCAAATCACCTGTCCCCACCAAATTACCTAGATAACCTTCAAATCATCCTGAAAATCTGCGAATTCGGCCTGAGATTTAAAGAGAGACCAGCTGGAATGCTACGGTGAGAAGAGTTCGCGCTTCTATCAAGGTAGGAAGACGGGGAAAAAGAAATAAAGAAACAAAAGGCCTCCAAGGGGGAGGGCGAGTGTCCCCAGGACAGGAGAGCTCGTCCTGGAGAAGCAGGAGCTGCACCAACCTTCCCAGGCGGAAAGGCGCTCGCAGGGAGTTAGAGCAGGACCCCAGGAGGGCGGGGATGCCCTCGGGCTCCCTGGGACACTAACAGACACCTGCGCCCCGGGAAGAGTGCGCCGAGCTCCCTAAGGGCTGCAGCACGCATGGCGGGACCCGGAGCAGCTCGGAGGGGCTCGGGCAACGGCTCGGCAGAGGGGGCTGCGGGCCGGGAGCGCGAATCAAACAGCGCAGGCCCCGGAGCCCAGGGCGCTGGGACACAGCCCAGGATCCGGCCTCCACCGGGACAGGCAGAGGCCGGGAGGGCCCAGGACAGCAAGGACGCTCCTGCCCCGAGCTGAGCAGATCAGCGGCCCCGCCCCGGAGCCTCCAGGCCCTGCAGATGGAGAGCTCCGGAGTTAACTGCGGGAGCTGACTCCAGGGCTCCAGAGCTGGCCCCGCCACTGGGGTTGTTCCTCCTACGGCCTCACGGGGTGACCAACCCCCACTGAGCCCTGCACCAGGCAGGGGGCAGGGTAGCTTCCCCAAGTGCTAACACCTCAAAATCAGCACAACAGGCCCCTCCCGCAGAAGACCAGCGAGACGGACAAGTTCCAGGGGAAGTCAAGGGACTTAAAGTATACAGAATTAGAAGATACTCCCCCATGTTTTTTTTTTTTTTTTTTTGCTTTTTGATTTCTGTTTGCTTCCCCCACCCTTTTTTTCCCTTTCTTTCTTTTTCTTTCTCTTTTTCTCTTTCTTCTCTTATTTTCTTTTTTTCTACCTTTTTTCTTCTTTCTTTTTCTCTTTTCTTTCCTTCTTTCTCTCTCTTTTTCTCCTTTTCCCAGTACAGCTTGGTTTTGGCCACTCTGCACTGAGCAAAAAGACTAGAAGGAAAACCTCACCTCAAAAGAAAGAATCAGAAACAGTCCTCTCTCCCACAGAGTTACAAAATCTGGATTACAATTCAATGTCAGAAAGCCAATTCAGAAGCACTATTATACAGCTACTGGTGGCTCTAGAAAAAAGCATAAAGGATTCAAGAGACTTCATGACTGCAGAATTTAGAGCTAATCAGGCAGAAATTAAAAATCAATTGAATGAGATGCAATCCAAACTAGAAGTCCCAAGGACAAGGGTTAACGAGGTGGAAGAACGAGTGAGTGACATAGAAGACAAGTTGATGGCAAAGAGGGAAACTGAGGAAAAAAGAGACATACAATTAAAAGACCATGAAGATAGATTAAGGGAAATAAACGACAGCCTGAGGAAGAAAAACCTACGTTTAATTGGTGTTCCCGAGGGCGCCGAAAGGGACAGAGGGCCAGAATATGTATTTGAACAAATCATAGATGAAAACTTTCCTAATCTGGGAAGGGAAACAGGCATTCAGATCCAGGAACTAGAGAGATGCCCCAAAAATCAATAAAAACCGTTCAACACCTCGACATTTAATTGTGAAGCTTGCAAATTCCAAAGATAAAGAGAAGATCCTTAAAGCAGCAAGAGACAAGAAATCCCTGACTTTTATGGGGAGGAGTATTAGGGTAACAGCAGACCTCTCCACAGTGACCTGGCAGTCCAGAAAGGGCTGGCAGGATATATTCAGGGTCCTAAATGAGAAGAACATGCAACCAAGAATACTTTATCCAGCAAGGCTCTCATTCAAAATGGAAGGAGAGATAAAGAGCTTCCAAGACAGGCAGGAACTGAAAGAATATGTGACCTCCAAACCAGCTCTGCAAGAAATTTTAAGGGGGACTCTTAAAATTCCCCTTTAATAAGAAGTTCAGTGGAACAATCCACAAAAACAAGGACTGAATAGATATCATGATGACACTAAACTCATATCTGTCAATAGTAACTCTGAATGTGAACGGGCTTAATGACCCCATCAAAAGGCGCAGGATTTCAGACTGGATAAAAAAGCAGGACCCATCTATTTGCTGTCTACAAGAGACTGATTTTAGACAGAAGGACACCTACAGCCTGAAAATAAAAGGTTGGAGAACCATTTACCATTCAAATGGTCCTCAAAAGAAAGCAGGAGTACCCATCCTTATATCAGATAAACTAAAATTGACCCCAAAGACTGTAATAAGAGATGAAGAGGGACACGATACCATATTTAAGGGATCTATCCAACAAGAGGACCTAACAATCATGAATGTTTATGCCCATAACATTGGAGCTGCCAAGTATATCAATTAATAACCAAAGACAAACTTAGATAATAATACACTTATACTTGGTGACTTCAATCTAGTTCTTTCTACACTCAATAGGTCTTTTAGCACAACTCTCCAAAGAAATGAGAGCTTTAAATGATACACTGGACCAGTTGGATTTCACAGATATTTACAGAACTTTACATCCAAACTCAACTGAATACACATTCTTCTCAAGTGCACATGGAACTTTCTCCAGAATAGACCACATACTGGGTCACAAATCGGGTCTGAACCGATACCAAAAGATTGGGATCGTCCCCTGCATATTCTCAGACCATAATGCCTTGAAATTAGAACTAAATCACAACAAGAAGTTTGGAAGGACCTCAAACACGTGGAGGTTAAGGACCATCCTGCTAAAAGATGAAAGGGTCAACCAGGAAATTAAGGAAGAATTAAAAAGATTCATGGAAACTAATGAGAATGAAGATACAACCGTTCAAAATCTTTGGGATGCAGCAAAAGCAGTCCTAAGGGGGAAATACATCACAATACAAGCATCCATTCAAAAACTGGAAAGAACTCAAATACAAAAGCTAACCATACACATAAAGGAGCGAGAGAAAAAAAAAAAAGCAAATAGATCCTACACCCAGGAGAAGAAGAGAGTTAATTAAGATTCGAGCAGAACTCAACGAAATCGAGACCAGAAGAACTGTGGAACAGATCAACAGAACCAGGAGTTGGTTCTTTGAAAGAATTAATAAGATAGATAAACCATTAGCCAGCCTTATTAAAAAGAAGAGAGAAAAGACTCAAATTAATAAAATCATGAATGAGAAAGGAGAGATCACTACCAACACCAAGGAAATACAAACGATTTTAAAAACATATTATGAACAGCTATACGCCAATAAATTAGGCAATGCAGAAGAAATGGACGCATACCTGGAAAGCCACAAACTACCAAAACTGGAACAGGAAGAAATAGAAAACCTGAACAGGCCAATAACCAGGGAGGAAATTGAAGCAGTCATCAAAAACCTCCCAAGACACAAAAGTCCAGGGCCAGATGGCTTCCAGGGGAATTTTATCAAACGTTTAAAGAAGAAACCATACCTATTCTACTAGAGCTGTTTGGAAAGATAGAAAGAGATGGAGTACTTCCAAATTCATTCTAGGAGGCCAGCATCACCTTAATTCCAAAACCAGACAAAGACCCCACCAAAAAGGAGAATTACAGACCAATATCCCTGATGAACATGGATGCAAAAATTCTCAACAAGATACTAGCCAATAGGATCCAACAGTACATTAAGAAAATTATTCACCATGACCAAGTAGGATTTATCCCTGGGACACAAGGCTGGTTCAACACTCGTAAAACAATCAATGTGATTCATCATATCAGCAAGAGAAAAACCAAGAACCATATGATCCTCTCATTAGATGCAGAGAAAGCATTTGACAAAATACAGCATCCATTCCTGATCAAAACTCTTCAGAGTGTAGGGATAGAGGGAACATTCCTCAACATCTTAAAAGCCATCTACGAAAAGCCCACAGCAAATATCATTCTCAATGGGGAAGCACTGGGAGCCTTTCCCCTAAGATCAGGAACAAGACAGGGATGTCCACTCTCACCACTGCTGTTCAACATAGTACTGGAAGTCCTAGCCTCAGCAATCAGACAACAAAAAGACATTAAAGGCATTCCAATTGGCAAAGAAGAAGTCAAACCCTCCCTCTTCGCCAATGACATGATACTCTACATAGAAAACCCAAAAGCCTCCACCCCAAGATTGCTAGAACTCATACAGCAATTTGGTAGCGTTGCAGGATACAAAATCAATGCCCAGAAGTCAGTGGCATTTCTATACAGTAACAATGAGACTGAAGAAAGAGAAATTAAGGAGTCAATCCCATTTACAATTGCACCGAAAAGCATAAGATACCTAGGAATAAACCTAACCACAAAGGTAAAGGATGTATACCCTAAAAACTATAGAATACTTCTGAAAGAAATTGAGGAAGACACAAAGAGATGGAAAAATATTCCATGCTCATGGATTGGCAGAATTAATATTGTGAAAATGTCAATGTTACCCAGGGCAATTTACACGTTTAATGCAATCCCTATCAAAATACCATGGACTTTCTTCAGAGAGTTAGAACAAATTATTTTAAGATTTGTGTGGAATCAGAAAAGACCCCGAATAGCCAGGAGAATTTTAAAAAAGAAAACCATAGCTAGGGGCATCACAATGCCAGATTTCAGGTTGTACTACAAAGCTGTGGTCATCAAGACAGTGTGGTACTGGCACAAAAAGGACACATAGATCAATGGAACAGAATAGAGAACCCAGAGGTGGACCCTCAACTTTATGGCCAACTAATATTCGATAAAGGAGGAAAGACTATCCATTGGAAGAAAGACAGTCTCTTCAATAAATGGTGCTGGGAAAATTGGACATCCACATGCAGAAGAATGAAACTAGACCACTCTCTTTCACCATACACAAAGATAAACTCAAAATGGATGAAAGATCTAAATGTGAGACAAGATTCCATCAAAATCCTAGATGAGAACACAGGCAACACCCTTTTTGAACTTGGCAACAGCAACTTCTTGCAAGATACATCCACGAAGGCAAAAGAAACAAAAGCAAAAATGAACTATTGGGACTTCATCAAGATAAGAAGCTTTTGCACAGCAAAGGATACAGTCTACAAAACTAAAAGACAACCTACAGAATGGGAGAAGATATTTGCAAATGACGTATCAGATAAAGGGCTAGTTTCCAAGATCTATAAAGAACTTATTAAACTCAACACCAAAGAAACAAACAATCCAATCATGAAATGGGCAAAAGACATGAACAGAAATCTCACAGAGGAAGACATAGACATGGGCAACAAGCACATGAGAAAATGCTCCACATCACTTGCCATCAGGGAAATACAAATCCAAACCACAATGAGATACCACCTCACACCAGTGGGAATGGGGAAAATTAACAAGGCAGGAAACCACAAATGTTGGAGAGGATGCGGAGAAAAGGGAACCCTCTTACACTGTTGGTGGGAATGTGAACTGGTGCGGCCACTCTGGAAAACTGTGTGGAGGTTCCTCAAAGAGTTAAATAGACCTGCACTATGACCCAGCAATTGCACTGCTGGGGATTTATCCCAAAGTTTCAGATGCAATGAAACGCCGGGACACCTGCACCCCAATGTTTCTAGCAGCAATGTCCTCAATAGCCAAACTGTGGAAGGAGCCTCGGTGTCCAACGAAAGATGAATGGATAAAGAAGATGTGGTTTATGTATACAATGGAATATTACTCAGCCATTAGAAATGACAAATACCCACCATTTGCTTCAACGTGGATGGAACTGGAGGTTATTATGCTGAGTGAAATAAGTCAATCGGAGAAGGACAAACATTATATGGTCTCATTCATTTGGGGAATATAAATAATAGTGAAAGGGAATATAAGGGAAGGGAGAAGAAATGTGTGGGAATTATCAGAAAGGGAGACAGAACAGAAAGACTCCTAACTCTGGGAAACAAACTAGGGGTGGTGGAAGGGGAGGAGGGCGGGGGGTGGGGGTGAATGGGTGTCAGGCACTGAAGGGGGCACTTGACGGGATGAGCACTGGGTGTTATTCTGTATGTTGGTGAATTGAACACCAATAAAAAATAAACTTATTATAAAAAATAAAAAATAAAAGTTTTGATGTCAATACTGATTATGCATATAGGAAAAGTGGCAAAATGAACTAAAAATTTTTCTAAAAATTGATTTTTCTGCATAAAATTAATGCTAATTACTGTCATTTCTGAAAACTACTTACCATTTATTAATTATGATGTAGCAAAATAATGATTATACATGATTAAATATGCTTCAGTTTTACCTTTTTTATAAAATCAGAAAACTTTGAATATCAGCACTAAAAATTTCCTACATTCTAATGGGTGGTGACTAAGAACAGATTCAAATTATAAGTGATGGCTCAAATTTTATTTTCTTGCTTTTCTTGTATGTATGACATATCCTATGCACCCTAGAGTGGAAAGCTGTATCATAAAAGAGTTTAGGAAGTCTGGGTTTGGCTACTCTCACCTGCATAAAATGACTTTGGCCTCTTGAAAAGCCTTCCTCCCAGTTCCCCAGTGTTTATTTGATTGGCTGAGAATGTCTCATTTGTGCTTATGAATAAGTGTAATCAGTGCTTTGCTGGACTCCTTAGTTCTAGTAAGGGTCAATGCTACTCTTCTAGACACTTGCCTCTGTTCCTGGTCATTGCTGCACTGGGGTTATTTCTGGACTATGTCAGTACTCTGTTTGGCATATTATCCTTTCCAGGTATCATGGCTTCTTACATTGCCACCCGTTGGCAACATTGGCACCATGCTCTGCTGTAGTTTTATCAAACTTATCAAGGTTGGAGACTTCTGCTTGTACCCTAAATGTTTTACAGAACTGGGTTGGGGGATCCCTGGGTGGCGCAGCGGTTTGGCGCCTGCCTTTGGCCCAGGGCGCGATCCTGGAGACCCGGGATCGAATCCCACGTCGGGCTCCTGGTGCATGGAGCCTGCTTCTCCCTCTGCCTGTGTCTCTGCCTCTCTCTCTCTCTGTGACTATCATAAATAAATAAAAATTAAAAAAAATCTATAAAAAAGAACTGGGTTGGCAGTAGGATTTGTTCATGTCCTATTTATAGCTTCCATAAGACATATATATGGAATTACTAGGGAGCTTGGCTGAAAGATAAGTCTGAGTAGTAGACACTGCAACATTCATAATCATCTTCTCCCCCAGAGTAGATAACTTCTTCACTGCAGGACAACCTTTCCAAAGCAAACAGCAACACTGAGTATTGGGTTGTTGTACCATTTATTCAGATAGGCTCAAAAATGCCTGAGCCCCAGAAATGCCTGAGCCCTAAATTCAAGATGAGATTGTAGCTATATATTTTAATAATCCAACTTTATCATACGTGGCAGCATGAAGTTGTTAGTAGTGACAATCTAAAATGTTTAGGAAAGCATTGCTTCTAAGTTTATATAAAATACTCTAAGGAATAGTTGCCAGAGGCAAAGTATATATTTGTCATACTGTGCTATAATATGTGAAGTATACATAACCGCAACGTGCACTTAGGTTGCATTTTGAAAATTCATATACTAATAACAATTTGTGATAGCACACATATGATATCAGAGACCACATTTTTTTTTTGTTTACTTAATTGTTTTTAACATCCATCACAGTAAATCCAGCATATGGTGGGTTCTCAATAGACAATGGTCAAAAAGATGAAATTAGAAAGAAGTTAGCTTCTCATTTTAGAACGAACTTTCTAGCTGCAGACATACTTTCAGATGAGAATTTAAAAACCCTTATTAGAAAGCCTGGTGACTGTCTTTTAGAGTCAGACCTGTCACCAGGAGAGGACTAAGGATCTTTTCAAGGTACATCTGGTTCAATAATTGAGGCAAGTCTTTATCAGTTGACAAAACAAAATTATTTTTGGAAAGATTCTCTCTGTTCAAAGTTCTAGAATAAGTACCTTTAGGTAACATACATTTAAATCTAAGTGAAATCCACCTTGCACTTCAAAACTAACTTTATAAATGTTCTTTTTAAGGATTGATCTACTAAATAAATTGTACTTTTAAAAAACTCCAATGGCAGACTAAAATCATACCAAAATTTACTTGAGAAAATACAGGAAGCCAATGATACAAGAATTGAATGTTTCCCAGTTAAATGAAGTAAGGTGACAAAAAAATTGTATATATTTGTGGTGTATAATATGTTTTGATATATGTATACATTGTGAAATGATCATCACAATCAATCTAGTTAACATATTCATCTCCTTCACATGCTTATCTTTGTGTGTGCATGGTAAGAACACAAGATTTACTCTCAGCAAATTTCAAGTATACAATGAAGTATTATTAGCTATAGTCACCATGCTATACATTAGATCTTGAGAACCCATTCATCCTGCACAACTCAAATTTTATGTTTTGACCAGCATCTTCCCATTTCCCCACCCTCCAGTTTCTGGCAACCACCACTGTTCTCTCTGTTTTTGAGTCCAACTTTTTTTTGTTCTACATATAAATGAGATCATACAGTATTTTCCTTTCTATGTCTGACTTATTTCACTTAGCATAATGTCCTCTGGGTTCATCCATTTTGTCACAAATGGCAAAGAATTCCTTCTTTTTTAAGACTAACATTCCATTACGTATTTTTTTTCACATTTTTAATCCATTCATCTGTTGATGGATACTTAGGTTTATAACAATAGAATTTTGCAGGTTCTTACCAATACATTTTATATGCACTAGTGATTAAGTTGGTGATAAGAGGTGAGAACTCCAAAATACATGCAAATCTGTCTATTTAGATCACTGTTAGCTCCACTGAAGGGATTGATATAATGGTGGTCTGGAAAATTTCTAAGATCACAGTTTGAGCTTGCTTTTTTATTTTTTGATTTCTCCCCTCACAGGAAATTATAGAAGAATGTCAGGAATTGGCTATTAATTGGAAATTAATAGACAATAAAGCAATTCATTTGCTCTAAACATTATTTGTAGTTACCAAGGATGTACCATAGTTCCATGAATTAGATTACTGAACTTTCTCTTAGACTAGATTAATATAACATTATAGTGTATTAGAGAGGTTTGCAGTCCCTGATAATCTGCCAATTCTGTTAGTGAGATTTTCATAGTTCTTGGCATTTCTTCTCCAAAGTAATGTAAACTGATCTCATGCCTATAGAGATGTTAGGTAGATATCTTTGCTTTTCTCTGTTTAGGAATAAGTTAAAAAGTGAAATTAGAAAAAAAGTTAACTTCTCATTTTAGATGAACTTTCCAGCAGTAGATATACTTTCAGATGAGAAATTTAAAGTCCTTAAACTAGAAAGCCTGGATAATGTCTTTTAGAGTCAGACCTGTCACCAAGAGAGGACTAAGGATCTGTTCCAAGGTATATCTGGTTCAATAATGGAGGCAAGTCTTTGTTTTATCAGTTGACAGAACAACAATTATTTTTGGAAAGATTCTCTCTGTTCAAAGTTCTAGAATTGTATATATTTGTGGTGTATAATATAATATTAATTATAATATAATATAAACCTTTAGGTAACATACGTTTAACATACATCATAACTTCCCATTAAAAGGAGGTGATTTGATTCCATTTCTAATAATACATATGTTGACTCTTTGATATAAATATCTCAAAATATATATACCTGAAAAATGAAGAAATATAATGATTTTTTTCCTAAAAACTATCCATTCATGGACATTTTTCTTCTGTTCCTAAAATATCATGAGGTTGACTTTCTCTAGTCAACTGTTACAGGTCACAAAAACTGAAAATTTGAAGATGCTTTGGATTCCTTTTAAATGAAAAAAATTGACCAGACATGGATACCCTAAAGTTTAAATAGGATGAGCATTAATTAAATAGGAAGAGCATATATCCTACTTGTTCCAGTTCTGAAGGAAGTGTAGACATCTGCAGTTACCCATGGCTCTTCAGATAGATGCCCAAAACTTTCCTGCCCCATTTTGTGCCTTTGTTCTGTTTGTACTTGTCAGGCAGAAATTCTACAAAAGAAGAGCTTAGGCTGAGTATACTTGCTAACTCAGTGGTTCTCAATCCCTGGCTACATATTAGGATCAGTCACTAGGGAAAAATTTATAAAATACTAATTTTTGGATCCCATATCAAGCTAATTAAATGAGAATTCATTTAGAATGAGAGCCTGGAGAATGATAGTTTTTAATAACAACTTTAGTAACTCTCTTGTGGATCCAGGAATGAGAACCATTGCTTTAGGCGACACTAGTGGACATTCACTCATGTCAGCTCTATTTTCGTTTCTTGGCACTCCCCATTCCCTTGAATTAAATGGGTCATGTCACAAGCTTAGGCCTAAGGACTGTGAGTGATAGTAAATGGAACCTTCTGTGTTCAGTTAACAAAAAGCTCCTGCTTGACTCTCTAGATGTCTCATTTTTTGATAGTAACATTGAAAACTCCATTGAGATAGAGGAGCTGAAAAATGAAGTGACCTGGATCCCTGAGTTAATGAATAAAGGAGGACTGTCCTAGAGAATGTCCAAAGCTTTACATGAGAAGAAAGAAAACTTTGTTGTGTTAAACCATTAAGATTTCATTGTGGTGTTGTATTATTGCCAATCCTGCAGCCTAGAACTTTGTTATTCAAAATGAGTCCACAGACTCAAAGCATTTATATTACCTCGGGTTTGTTAGAAATACAGACTCTCAGGTCTCATCCTGGAGCTACTGAATCCCAAAGAGATTTGTGTTCACATAAAGGTTTGAAAAGTACTGATCTAGCATATTCTGACTAATCATTGTCCTTTTGTGAAATATTCTCGAAGAAAATGCATAGAGACAAAGACCAATTAGGAGAGAATTAGGAGAGTCTTCTGGTATACTCAGAGTTATTCAATCATCCTACCTAGGAACTAAGTGAAAAAGTTGAGATTGCACATATAACGGGTATAAACTAGTTACAAAATACAAATAAATAAGCAAAAATGATATTCAATGATGGTCAATGTAGATGGATCACACCCTTGGCTGAAGGCGGTGCTAAACCACTGAGCCACCCAGGCTGCCCTTCTTCTGCAATCTTGAGGAGTTTTTCCCACAGCAGGTATCAAAATAGCATGTTGGTATAGTACATATTAAAATGGGGTGGGAGTAATATCATTAACCAAGTTGGTCATGACTAGTTTATTTGTAAGAATTTGAGGCAGTAAGATTTGGAGTGATACTTTAAAAATCCAGAAGTGTTTCAGTGGGGAAGGTGAATATTGCCATAACCATGGAAACAGAAGGATAAAATCTCAGAATATGATATGGTTTGCGCAGGGATCACAAGAACCAGGAATGCAGGGAGGCTGTTAGTGTTTGAACAAAGTGACGTCTCTATTTCAATCAAGCCCTTTTCCTTAATTTGCCTGTTTAAAGACTTCAGAAAGCACAGTAGGCATGTCCACCGATCATAGATCTTTTGTAGTTATGGATCTCATTCCTAACAACTATTTTCCAAGCATCCGGCTCCCTGCATGGAGCCTGCTTCTCGCTCTGCCTGTGTCTCTACCTCTCTGCCTGCCTCTCTCTCTCTCTCTCTCTCTCTCTCTTTCTCTGCCTCTTTTACCTAATTGAGCATGGATGTAATAGCAACTTTAAAGTTCTTGACTGAAAATTCCTATACCTAGGTAATCTCAGATTTGCATTCTACTGATTATCTTTTCCTTTTAGCATAATTCAAAGATTATAAACTCAGATTGTATCTAAAACATTCTGAATGTTAATTGTGGAGTCCCTAAATTCTGTTATGTTGCTCCAAAGAGTGTTGGTATTTCTGTTTTAGTGGGCAAATAACTTACTTAGGCCCAAACTCCATCTCTGATTTAGGTAGGGAACATTTTCATGTCTAAATTCACTTCTGCAAGCCCTAACTGCACTGCTTTAACTTTTGACTTACAAACGTATGACTCAAGGGCAAGGCAAAATTTTAGGAAGAGTTTATTCCCAGAATGTGTATTTTCTGGCTCAGTTTCTCTCCTCTCCAGAATTTTCTTTCTCACTCTCTGATCTCTGTTGTTGCCTGAGTTCTGACTCCTGGTTCCTCATCTTATAAAGATGGAAGACATTTTATGAGTTATAGCTCCCTACTTTGCTCTTCAATTGTGCCTTATTCTCAGGTCAAAGTCATAAAATGAGAATCTCACATTTTAGATCTCATATTCTCTTAAAATAAGAAAATGGCAATTTCTCTCCAAAATTTAACTATACTCCAAAATCTATTTGCTTTTGTTCACTCTCTAGAACCCTCAAGTAGCTATTTTATATTTGTTCACAGTTTAGTATTTATTTACTAGATATTCTGTTATCAGTTTTCTGTATCAGAAATAGGATATTCAGGGGCACCTGGGATAGCACAGTCCTTTGTGCGTCCAGCTCTTGGTTTCAGCTCAGGTCATGATCTCAGGGTCGTGGGATTGAGCTTCACAATGTACTCCATGCTTAGCATGGAGTCGGCATCTGATTCTCTCTCCCTGTCCCTCTGTCCCTTCCTCTGCACTTGCTCACACGTTCTCTCTCTCTCATAAATAAATAATTTATATATATATTTTTAAAAAGGAAATATTATGTTCATACTATTTTAACTGTAGAGTGTATTTTATTATTTGGAGGGACTTTCCTCATTTTAATTCTGACTCTGGATTCATTTGTTGCTCTAGGTATTGGAAAGGTTATGTGTCTTGTAACCTCAGTTCTCTAATGAGACCAAGAAGAATCATCAACTTCCAGTTTGTTCAGCTTTACTTGTAAGGACGGGAGTGATGACTTCCAAGTTCTTACATGGGGGCCAAAACTAGAAGTCCCTATTTTTAAGATTTCTATTCAGTTTACCATCTGTAATTAATGGTGTTATTTCATATCTCCAACTGGATTGCTTAATTAATAGTGGAATGTTGTGCTGCATTATATTTTCTGCCTCAAGTGTTTGTTTATGTGTGTGTCATTTGATGAAAAGTGTTGACACTTATTTCCTGTTCTCTTCTCATGATGTCTTTGAATGGATTCTGGATTCTTTATTCTGTTCATGAGCATGTCTTATGAACTTGAACAAATAATAGCAGGTGATATTAAAGGGATGGAAGGAGTATTTGCAAGGTTTACAAAATTTCCTCCTGAAATTTACCAAATCCTAACTTCACTAGTTTCATCTTCTATTTCCATAGTAAAATGCAGTTTCTATAATAAAGGATGTATGGGGTCTTCTTTCTGTTTTTGAAAATATTTATTTTCCTTAGAACTCACTTTCTGCCATTTCCTTCTTTTCTTCTTACCATCATGCCTCCAAAGGATACCTCTCTTTTTCAGGTGCTCTTTCTTCACTGGAATCATGCCTTCTCAAGACTGCTGCAACTGGAGTGTACACTTTCCAATCTCTTAGTGATCACTGTCTTGTAGCCAAGTGTTCTAATCAAATATGGATCTGTGTTTAGCATTTTTCAAGTCAGGTTGGAAATCACTTTCTCTGGGGTTGAAGCTTAGTCTGTTTTCTGTATCCCATCACTACTGTTGCTCTGTCTTCTGCACATTTAGTACCTGACTCTCTGCTTTTATGTGATACTGAGATAACTCTGCTGGTTTCAGATGTTTATTTCCCTACCTAAAGTTAACCTCAAGATTATATGATTACCTATCTCCCAATTGTGCTGTAAGAATAGCTCTGGGTAGTTTTATTTGCTCCCTGTTTTGATTTCTATGGTTTTATTTTAAAAGATGTGTGGAAAAAATAAATAAAAGATGTGTGGAGATGTGTGAAATTTAAGTAGCTTCTCCCTCACCTTTCTACAGATGGAAAAGAAAGTTTTTTACTGGCTGCCTTTATGTTATTTTTATTTAACCTTTACAATAAGCCTATGAAATAGATATTATTATCTCATTTTGCAGATGAGAAAACTCTGAAAGGTTAGTTTCCCTGCAATCACTGCCTTGGAAACGGATAGAATCAGGGTTAAACCCATATTTAATTCTACAGTTCTTTCTTTCTTCTTTCTTTCTTTCTTTCTTTCTTTCTTTCTTTCTTTCTTTTTCTTTCTTCTTTCTCTTTTTTTCTTCTTTTTTTAACTCTACCATTCTTAATCATAGTGCCATGGCACTAAGGTAAAAGTTTTTGCCCAAGAATGTAAGGTGATAGTCAAACTGCTCAGACAAAATCCTGACTCCACCACATTGTAGCTGTGACATCAGCAAGCTTTAGAATCTAAAGAGTTTAATGAACCTCTAGTATTCTTCCATAAAATGGGGATGGTGCAGTTCTTTTCTTATAGGAATATCTTAAGATTGGATAAATTAATCCATGTAAAGTCCATAGTACATATTAAGTACTTAATATATTATTATTTATATTAATTCCTAAGGAATATTAAATTAGTCCAGGCTTTTGATGTTTTCAAGCATCCACATGGTGTGATGGTTTATAAAATCAAGCATGTAAGAAAACAGTATTAAGTACTTGACTTGAAGACTTATTGGGGTCTAATTCAAAACAAAGTCCAATTTGCCAATATTTACTTTCCACTTGAACCTGGAACCTGTAATAGCTAATCTCATGTTAGACTTCCTTCAAGAGACAATTCTTACTAATAGCTTCCAACTTTGAAGGTTGAACTACATGCCAATCTTTATCTCTGTGCACATGGGACAATTTTCTTAAAACATACTTACACAATTAGATTAGATCCCATTGCTTTTAGTAACTCCTAATGGTAATTGAATTACAAATATTGCTACTGAAAACGTAGAAGATAACAAATCTATCTCAAGTTGGTCACACTAGAGGTATAGATTTGAAACAAATATTCCTGAATGAAGCTAAATGAAACATTTTAATAAAGCTGACAATTGAAATCTTCCATGATACTGAAATAATTGTTGCTGAGAGAAGAGGACATGATTATTTTTTGAATAGTTTATATTCTAATGTCTTCTAAAATGAATTTAAGCAAGTAAAAGAAAAAATGTATCTGTATATATTACTAATGCTAAAAATAATATGAAGAATTATTGCAGACTTTCCTCCAAAAGAGATTGTCTTATTTATGAGTTGTCAGTGAAGAACCCTCTTTGAAATGATGTCTAACATTCCTTCTAATATAAAATATGACATTTCAATCCATAAGCCAGCAAATTGTGCTATTGCAATTTAGAAAAGAACAGTTGGAATTTATTTTTTAAATACTAAAGTGGAACCTACTGCTCACTCTCTCTAGGATTCTAGGCTTTAATATATAATCTTATGTTCACTACAGAACTGCTGAAAACTTGGCAAGGCAGAAAAGATTTTGATATTCTATTATATTGTAAATCTGTAGTATTTGTGAGGTTGCCTAATCTAAAAAATAATGGGTACTTCAAATAAAAGAACTATTGAAAGTACCAAGCAGTGAGGTGTTTTTCAGACTTATTCAGGAAAAATACGCCTCTTAAACTGAAGTTGGAAGCTCCACAGTGAATCAGGGAAAATGTTCTTACTTAGTTCCACAGCCAAAGTAGACAAATTAAATTATATTCTGTATCTTTTCATCCTTAACATGCATTGTTGGATTATGGTTTATATAACTGTTCAGATTTCTGGACTATAATTAGTACTATAGATTACTGCAATGCTACTTTTACTTATCTTCTGACTCCTCCTCCCATCTCTCCATGTATAGGAATATATGTATGTTGAAATAATAGTTACTTGCCAAGATATGTCACCCAAGAGTGAAGAGTAGGGAGGAGGAGAGGATCGTGGGGTCATTTTGGTTAACCTAACATTTTCTGCCAATGGTAAGAAGTAGCGAAGAGAGGAGAGATTATATAACACAGGAAGGCTGCAAAGCATACCCACCCTGTTGGCATACAGCAACACAGCTGTTATCCTCTTGGTTTAGCTCCTCTTAATTTATACATTTTCTAGTGTGTTCAAGCTATAAATGACCTTATTGACAATAGCTCAGAGTAGAGCCTGGGCATGTAATATAATCAAAAGCTCCATAGTTGTTTCTCTCATGTCACCACACTGAGAGCCACCAATGTGTAGAGAATAACTTGATGAATGCATTGATCTCTTATTATTCTAAGATTGGTGGATATTATTAAAATTGAGTTGAACAAAGCCTCAAGAGTACATGTTTAATTTCTTAATAATATGTGAAATTGGTTTAAAGTGGAGGATAGTTCTATAGAGTGAATGCTTCAAGATGCATGGTGAGCAAATCAAGCCACTGACGAAAGAGATGGGCTCTTTCAACACTTTCCAAATTTCAGTTTCATGCTGGGTGTTGTCAGCTTAAGCATAAAAACCAGAGAACAGGCCTGACTGGAATTGCTTTGTATTATCTGTAGCATAGTGTGATCTATAAGGATATTTTAATAGCATTCTTCTCTATAACAATAATTTGGCACTAAATTGTGTTTCTTACAATTAAATGGGTACTCAAATTTTTTTTTTTTTTTTTTTTTTATTTTAAAAATTTTTTTTTTAAATTTTTATTTTTTTATGATAGTCACAGAGAGAGAGAGAGGAGAGAGAGGCAGAGACACAGGCAGAGGGAGAAGCAGGCTCCATGCGCCGGGAGCCTGATGTGGGATTCGATCCCGGGTCTCCAGGATCGTGCCCTGGGCCAAAGGCAGGCGCTAAACCGCTGCGCCACCCAGGGATCCCGGGTACTCAAATTTTAAATGGAGATGTAATTTAGCATTTAATTGTTTATATATATATAAATGAAATTATATATATATGATTATACTTTTATTCTAAGATAAAAGATCTACATTTGAAACCACAATTATCAGTCCAGCAATATATTGTTAGTGGGATAAACAATATTAGAAGAACAAAGATGGGTAATGAAATATGTTCATTGTCATCAAGAAGTATGCCCTATTATTGGGAAGATTAAAGAAAAGGTAACTTACATGTTTCCAGCCTTGCAAAACTGAACCTACAAAGAGTTTAAATTTTTGTATAGATTACTGTGACCTTTTCGTGTGAAATTAGTCCCTCAATGTACCCCAATTTTTGGAGAGTTTCCAAGCCAAACATTTGTTTTGGAGCAAAGCCCTCAGAGTATGTTGTTCTCACTTGTTTGTTTTGTCATGCTACCAGTTCCCTCCCTGAGCCTGGCATCCAGTTAGTCATGGTTTCTCTAAGAAGGGTGACAATACTCCAAGTCAAGCAAATATTTGCTTGATCACTTTTTTCCTTCTTAAAATTTAAATCTCATCCAACTTGAATTCAAAGACAACGATTAAATTGGAATGTTTTATATTGTGAAGGAGATACATGACAGAACAATGATATTCATTCTCTTCCTCTCTCTGAATATATACACATATGTCTATATGCACACACACATATATATATGGATTCTACATATATAACCTCTATATACAGTTTAAATGTATGCAATATAAATAAATATATAGTTTATATATATAATTTACATTTATTACATATGTAATATTATCGTGTATATAATTTAAATTTACTACATACACATATATTTGATATATATATATGTATATATATATATATATATATATATATATATAAAAGAGAGAGAAAGAGAAAGAATTACTTTCTCTATGTATGTGTTTCCAGTGTCCTAGGGACTAAGACGGGCAGGGCAGTGAGACACATGGTTGTTGCTCTCAAGGAGTCTATAGGTCACGAAAGGACTGGAGATAAACATAAACAATCACAATAACAATAAAAAGAATGCTCTGTATAAGGAATGCAAATAAAATTATATAGAGATCAGAATCAGAAGAAATTACTTCTGGTTGAAGGATTCATAGATAAGGTGACTATATAATTTATCATCTGAACTTGTACACTTTTAAGAATGGAAGTGGGAGCAATTGACAATTACAACAGAAAAACAGCTATTAACCAGGACTGTGCATTTGAGTCACCTTGGAGGAAGGATCTTAGGAAGAGAAAGCATTTCATCTAAGAATTGAAAAAATGGCTAGGAGCTGAAGAAATAGAAATATGGTGAGGGTCAGATAGAAGAAACGGCGTAAGCAAAGGCATGGACATTAATTTTTAAATATGGATTTTTAAAGACATCATAGATGATAAATTTATATCCTGGAAGAACCAACAAACATAGACTCTGTTTCAGGGTCCTGGACTCTGTTTCAGGATCATGCCAACTGATGTAATAAAGTTTTATTTATAGAATTGCATGAAGGCTTAGGAAACTATACTGGATAATTAAATTTCCCACACCAGCACCAAGTGTGAGCAGTTCCCACCCTCAAGCTTGACATGGTAAAGGGAATTGGGAGTTTCTAAAACCTGATGAGGGCTTACTGACTGGAACTATGACTTTTAATGAGGGTACAGCCAACTTGCAGTGACACAGAATAGACAGGATGCCAGTAAATACCCTAAAGCACTCCCCTCCCACTCACTGATCTCTTGTGGTCATTTCCTCTGGCCAAATCTAAATGGAAGCCAGCAGTTAAGAGAACTGTTGAAACCACACCAGTCAGATTCTTGGGGCACAATGCAGGGTAGAAAAGAGTAGGGAGTGGATTTGGAGGTACAAAGAGAATATATGCAAAACAGAGATCATAGCTAGGAGCAAGTTCAATAAAAGAGAAGATGAGAAGATGATTATTGACACTAATAGTAGATGAAAAGAAATGTAGAACTAAAGTTTTAGAATGGTCAGAACTTAAGGGGGACCAACTGAATAATACTGACAATTAATATATTTGTTTCTGGTGTTCTCTACTTCTTATGGGTTGGGACTTATGGGTATGTATAATGTTTTTGCATCTTTGTTCTAGTGACCTTAGTGAACTTTCAACTAGTTCAAATATTTTTGTGTGGCCCCTTCATATGAATGAATGAATGCAAAACAAAAGCACCTGCTGACAAGTGAAATTTTTAAAAACTTACACTGAAATAGAAGTAAAGATCATTCTTGCTCAAAATCCATAATCACACCTGAAAGAACTGTTAGCTAATGTAACCTGAAAAGCTTCTTATAAGCCTATAAGTCATAAGGATAGAATGTCTCTTGACCAAGACATTTCTCTAATGGTATTATTTTGGGACTTCAATCCTGGTATGACTAAAACAATTTTAGTAAGTAGGCTTTGTCTTTGTATCTTGTGCCTGGGTTGTTGACTTATTTATCTTTGTTACCATTCTGCTTAGCTCTTATTCATCCTTGCTCCTATTAATTTTTCACTTACAAACTCAAATGTATTAGGTCTACCCCAGTGTTCCAGTTTGGCAGTTGGAAACATGCTAACACATTTGACCTTCTTGAGCCAAAATTTTTGTTGGCAATGTTATATATCACTTAGGTTTTGACCTATTTTTGAGCTTCCTTTCATATTAGTACAGCCTGGTTTTCATGTAACTTCTCATTAATATCCCCATTATGGCTACTCAATCATATTATCAATTATTTTCTTCTAATACTCCTATTTAATTTCTTGCACTAATCAAAGTCTGGACTTCATCAACATCTGTAAATGACACAGCTTTAGTTCTAGAATCCTGCTCCTCTCAGGTGCCAAACATTGGCATAAGTACCTGGACCAAATATATCTGCTTTCTTCACACTTCCTTAAAATTATTATGCTGGCAAAATGCACCATTGAGCACCTAAATGTTTAATCTAATACACACTTCTTAGTTCTTGTCTTATTTGTACATTTGATGCTTATATGTTTTTTTTCTTTTAAAATACCTCCTTTTATTTCTGAAAAAAACAATTTCTTAGTTTTTCCCTAAATTTCTGACTTTTCCTCCTTCTCACTCTTTTGATAACTCCTCTTTCTGCTATGCCACACTATCTCTAAGATGGTCATCAGTGGTCATTAAGTTCTAGTATTTGTATGTACCTTCCATACATAGTAGGGTTGACCTATTTAATCAACTCCACAGGTTACTGCACAAATGGCTATGTGTGACTTCTGAGACCAAGTCCTTTTTATGACATTGTAGCTTCCACTTTACTCTCTAGGATTGCTTGCTTTGGGGAAACTAGCTGCCATGTAGTGAGGCCCCTAAAAATGCCCTTTGTGGACTACCAGTTGGGACGGCAGTGAGGTATCCTGTCCGTAGTCAGTACCAACTTGTCATTCATGTGAGTCACTTAGAAAGATATCCTTCAGCTATAGTCAAGCTTGCAGATTACTGAAGCTCCATCTGACTTCTTAACTATAAATTCACATGATATCCTTACCAGAAACATCCAGCTAACCCCCTTCCATATCCCTAACACAGAGAAACAGCTTGAGGCTATTAATATTTATTTTTAAATTTAAGTTGGTAATTTTTTATACAAATAACTAATACATCCATCTATCTAGTAAGTATTGTTGTCAATCTTCTGGCTATGAAGGTGAAGGATGTATCAAATTAAATATCCCACTAAAAAGAATTACAAAAGGTAGATAAATTCAAAAGAATGGCTGTTTGGAAAAATATGTGCATGATAAAAGCAACCAGGACATGAGGGGCTAATAGTCCAAAGAGAAGGAAAGCTGAGTGAATTGCGCTCTATATTTGCAGCTATTTTCTCCTCAAGATATTTGCTATTTCACATTGCTGGCCATGGAACCTGAACAAAAAGCAGTAGCCTTGAATTTGGAGAAAACTCACTGGGCTAAAATTGGATTTCAAGTTTACAAAGATAGTCATAACTTGGAAAGCCAATGTTCTAGAGTAAAGGAAACTACAGGTAATTAAACCCAGATCTCATATACAATCACCTGTTAAAGTATTTGCTGACTTCCAGGCTGAGTGTATGAAATGTAACACTCTTATAAACAAAAATCACTATGTAGTTATTAAAAGGAGCTAAAAACTTAAGTAGTGTTTTCATTTATCTCAAAGTCTTGAGAAAACAAAAACTGAAATCAATATACATTACAAAGCAGGGACTAAAAAATTAAATTAAATTAAATTAAATTAAATAATTAAAAAAATAAAAAGCAGGGACTATTTAGATTTATTTGAGATAACAAAGAAGGTGAGTCCTTAGAATTAAGGCATACTTAAAATAGGCTAACTTTGAACAAGTCAAGTTCATCTACCTGTACTCTGCCTACCAGAAGAAAATTATCCTCCCTGGAGGAAAATAGCAGTAATGAGAAAGTCAATAATTTTTTTCAGACATGATGTCTGGGATTCAATAAAGAATTAGTAGACATACCAAGAAATAGGGTCAATAAATATCTGGGGGGAAAAGAGACCACACAAAATGTTATATCAACAGACTTGATTAAAATGTTTTTAAAAAGGAAAGAAGAGAAAGCATAGAATATTTCACTGGAAAAAATAAAAATTTAAGAATTGAAAAAAAAAAAAACTTAGTGCAGGAGTTTTAAACATATTAGACTGCAAAAAAAGAGCACTTAGTAAACTGGAAGTTAAGCCAGTTAAAGTTAAAATGAAAAAATATATACAGGAAATAATGAAAAGAGCATTCAGATACATGGGGGATGGTGAATAAGTTGAACATATATGTAATTGGCATTCCAAAGGAGAGGGATGAGAAAATTTAAACAGAAGCAACATTAATAAACTTAACAGAGAATTTTCCTAAACTAATAAAAAAAATCAAACCACAGATGCAAATGTTGGTATAAACCTAAGGAAGGACAAATTAAAAAACAATCACATTTGGGTATACATAGTAAAACTGTTGAAAAATTGAAAAAAAAAAAAAAAAAGGAGAAAGAGCACATCATAGGAGCAGCCAGAGGAAATGATACACTATTTTATTTTATTTATTTTTTTATTAGGTATGATACATCATTTTAAAAATGAGACTGATCAGCCCAATATTCAATGTGATAAAAGACAAAAGATTAAAGAAAATAACTGCCCAGCGAAACATCTTAAAAATGAAGGAAAAATAAATGATTTTATAGAAAGGAAAAACAAAAAGATTCATTGTCAGCAAATGGACACTAGAATGTCTAGGAGCAGTTCTTTATTTAGAAAACAAATGGTCTCTTAGAAGTATGGTAACGCAGTAAAGAATGAGACACATCACAAAGGTTTATGTCTTTGATAACCCAAATACTTCTGAAGAGTATTAGTCAGGTATTTTGTACAGTGTCCCTCAGCAGGGATTTGTCTGATGTTTTCTTATGCCTAGACTGAAGTTGTGGGTTTTTGGGAAGCAAGATCATAAAAGTACATCTTTTCATCATATTATATTAATGGTACATTGATAGAAGTATCCACTACTTATTAATGTTGGTGTGAAACTTGATCACCTGGCTGAGGTAGCTTTTGTTAGGTTTCTCTATTGTAAAACTACAATTTTTCTCCCCTTGTCAAACTGTAATCTTTGGAAGGAAGTAACTGAGGAATGTACTCTGAAGGGAGTTAGATTTCCAATCCCAGCAAGGCAGAGTATATACATAAATTACTTGGAATTCTTAGGATGGGAGATATGTCCTTCTCCTCCATCTTATTCAATCATTTATTTATATTAGGTTGGACTTGGTGGGTATTTATTTTATACTTTGGTTATAATTCCATGTCACCTTTTTGTTGTTCAAATCATTCCAGATTTTGCCATTAGGAGCTTTTTAATATAGCTCTATAGTTTTACCTTTTGTGGATGTCATATAATTGGAATCATATAGTATGTTGACATTTTAGGCTGCCTTTTTTCACTTAGAAATATGCATGTTGGTTTTCTCTCTTTTTATGGCTGATAATGGCTCATTTCTTTTTATTGCTGTATTATACTTCATCGGATAGGTATACCAGTTTGTTCATTCATTTATCTATTGAAGGACATCTTGGTTGCATTGAAGTCTCTGGAATAGAAGGCTCTCATTATTTAGACTTTGTCTACATACCCAGTCATTTTTCATTCTACTTCCTAAACACCATATGCTAGTTTATACTGAACTGTCTATGGTTCTTCAAATATCATGTTGTCTCATTGGCCTGTAATTTTCCAAATACATAGAACTTCCTCTGCTAGGAATGTCTATATTTGCTTTTATGCTGAATTTTTTTGTTGTTCCTTTAAAAATCAACTCAGACATGAAGTCATGCAGAAAACTTAATTGTTCCTTCCTTATTATTCCCACTACACTCTATATATGCTTGTTTGCTTGCTGTTGTTGCTTGCCTATTTTACCATCTTTGCTATGCCTTTTTTGCTTCTTTATCTCTAACATTGGAATGTGAGTTCCCTATGAGCCAAAGTTTGTCCATTCATCTCTGTATACTTACAGTACCTGACATGACACAAGGCCAAATAATGGTTCAGTTAGTGGATTAAGTTAATGAGTTAAAGTCTATAAATAAATAAATAAATAAATAAATAGGGACTGTTTGTACTGTGGCCACATGTGCACATAGAGATGACACAAAATCTACTACTGTATTTCAAGTATAGCACCAGATGCCAGGGACACAGTAGGAGACACATAGATAAATCCATGCCCTTATCAATCACTAGACACTTGGTGAATCTGTTTAACCCATTCGCTCTGCAGAATTGGTTTCTCTGCTTCTTACTCTATAATCTTAGGATGTATCTCCTCTCTTTTAAGGTCAACCTATACTGTACTGTTTTGAAGCACAATTCCAAATCTCTAGGACAATCAATCAGGAGTCTAGCTTCAATCATTTGCCAACTCTGGACCAATCACTTGTGGCAGAAGGAAAGACTATTGTACTAAAAGCAAAACTGCTGAGGGTATAACCCATGTATAAATGGTCCAATTGAAATGCCTGATTTTGGCAGACACATTAAAAAATACCTTCTATTGACATATATATCTGAAGAAGATTTCTTTATTTTTTATTTTTTTTATTTTTTTATTTTTTAAAAGATTTATTTATTTATTTATTTATCTATCAGAGAGAGAGAGAGAGAGAGGTAGAGACACAGGAGGAGGGAGAAACAGGCTCCATGCCGGGAGCCCAGTGCGGGACTCGATCCTGGGACTCCAGGATTGCGCCCTGGGCCAAAGGCAGGTGCTAAACCACTGAGCCACCCAGGGATCCCCAGAAGATTTTTTTTTATGAGTTGATACATCCCAAAGAATGTGCTTGAAGAATAATTTACAACATGTCAGACCCAAGGTTTACTTCCAGCAATCACTTGCTGCTCTGTGAGTCTGGGAAGATAATTTGAAGAATGCAAATAATTCACTCTATTGATGAGCCCTCATCTTTCACATGTTTGTCACCCCTCTGTTTTTATTACAATTACATAAAGATTTAAAACTGCTGACGTCTTCTGCTAGTGAATAAAATACTCCTTTGACCCCATATTCACTAGTTCTTAACTCTTTTCTTCTGTTCACAGCTGATCTTAGTATTTACTTCTTCACCATCATTTCTTAGCTCACTCCCATCGGTCTTCTCTTTCTAAAACTTCCCTACAACTGCTCTAACTTTGTGATATATATTAAGAAAAAATTTTTGAAAATAAAAAAAGAAAAAGTACATTTTTTGCCCTTATCTTACTTGCCTTCTAAGAAATATTTGGCTTCCTCATTAGTCCCTCCATTAAACAATTACTTCTTTCATTCTTATGATATCACATTTTTCTGAGGAGCGAAGATGAGATTTTTATTGTGAAGAAGCACAATGGGGAGAAGGGAAAGCCTCCCTGACCCTTGGCAGGGATTGGTGGAAGAAGAAGGGAGACAAATGACTTTCTTACGGACTTTATGTGATATGATAAGAGTAGAATGGTGGAAAGATACCCCCACATCAAGACCTGTGCTCCCCCAGGATCACAATGTAAACTGGATAGACATACCTTCCCCCGCTGCTCTTGAATCTTAGAGCAATCCTATATTGTTCAAGGCATTTTGCTCCACATGCCTTGCCTCTTCTGTTGGAAGGAGGGGTAAGAGTCCTACAGCCCAACTAGAGGAACAAATGATTCAGTCTATTTTCACCCTCCTTACCTTCAATATGATGTGTGATGATTAGGAGGTGCCAGTGTACTGGCTGAGAGCTCTGCTTCCAGCATGAGCATTCAGAGGAATATGGGATACCCAATAACTATAGACCCTGATACACCATATCATTGGTTTACTGTTAGATAAGAAAGCTGCATGAGTTTTCAGAATATATAAGACAAATAAAAGATACCACAAAAAAGTGGATTGACCTTGAACTTTCCTATGAGTCAAGAGAAATATATTAATAGCTACAAACTACATGCAAGAGTCTATGTAGATCATCTTAGTAAATATAGCAAGGTATTTGTAATAGAGACTACTATCTGGTTCCTATAGTCTACTGTCATCTATCATGATCCATATTCCCCCCTGTGGCCAGTCTGATGAATTGAATAGAATACAACAGGGAGTCCTTAAAAGAAAGGAAATACATCTTACATCCTTCAGCTCTCTAATGGTGCCATTAACTATGGTTTTGCTTCTGATTTGCTATCTTGACTGGCAGAGAGTCAATTTCAGAATCTTGTACTTGGTATTTCTTATCAGTCACTCTTACACTCCATTTCAGACAATTAATGTGAGAATTTAAACAGTGGCTAAGTATATCTTTCCCTAGTATGTATTTGAAGACAAGGGAACTTTACAAGTGGGCATGCACAACAATGCCTCACCTTATACCAATGCTACATGCCTCCTGTTTCCCAGTGGGGTCTTTCTAGAGGACTCTTACATGTGAGATGCCACAAAATCCAGCTGGTGCCCAAGTATACAAAACTTAGATGTGTGGGGGAGTTAAAACTCCTCTTCAACCAATGGAAAATAAGATCAAGTGGATAATTTCTTCTCACATTCTTCTCTTTTGCACTGTTTAGAGATAGAGCAGCTCCATAGAGCCTCTTTACAGATGAACTACAGGACTTTTTGTCATGAAATTATAGTCAGTTCACTCATATTCTTCCTCATATTTATTCTCCCTCTTATCCTTCCTTATTTTTTTAACTGACTCCCACTTTCTTGCTTGAATTCCCCAGTAGAATGTTGGTTAATATAAGCATTTGTTTCCATCTTGTTTTCTAAATAACTAGGTTAAAACATTTATAAAATGAAGATAATAAAAGTCCCTATCTTCTAGGATTGTTATTACGATTAAATTAGAATATTCAGGAAAAGTGCTTAGTCAAGAACTTGTTACAGAGCACATGCCTAATGAACGATAAGTACTATTGTCATTGTTGTGTTGTTATTGTTGTTAGTAGTAGTACTATAATCTACTCCTTCAAGGGAACAGTTTCAACATTTTTATGTGTGCTATAAAGCATCTAGGCACAAATTTATCCTTGGTAACTCGATGTCTTGGATCATCAAAAGTCACATCATAAAATAATGTGGCTCCCTCTATGTTTCCTGTAACTGCTATATTTTAAAGTTCAGGTTTTGAGTGGAACATGGAAAATAACATCACATTATTATTCTGGGGCATAATTGGCAGTATTCTGCAGCAGTTTGCAAAGTACTCTCTTCAGGAGAATCTTTCCAGTAATAAAAAAATGATGAAAGCTAAAATTCCTTAAAAGTTCTTGGTAGAAACAAAACTAGAGTGAATGGCTAAAAGATTTCCAAGGGACATAATATGTATACATACACATACATATTATGGATAAGTTTCTTGGCACATTACTCTAGAGAAAACCAGTCCTTCCTTATGTTTCCTAGAAAAATACTTTTTATTCAGAAGGTAGCAGGTACTGGTGAAACATGAAATACTTAATTCCCTTCTTAATCAATTGCTATATAGAAAATACTAAAGGCTGAAGAGGGTTTTTACACCTGCAATATCAGGATTAACATTTACTCGATATTGAAAATAGTTTCTATACAATGATCCTTTCTAAATATAACCCAAACGTTTTATTTATTTATTTATTTATTTACTTACTTACTTACTTTTAAAGATTTTATTTATTTATTCTTGAGAGACACAGAGAGGCACAGACACAGGCAGAGGGAGAAGCGGGCTCCATGCAGGGAGTCCGACGGGACTGGATCCCGGGTCTCCAGGATCACACCCTGAGCTAAAGACAGCGCTAAACCACTGAGCCACCCAGGCTGCCCAACCCAAACGTTTTAGATCATACTAGTGCATGACTACTAAACAAGGCAATTCTTTCTCAAGTGCATTAAAGCAGCATGAGGTCATATCGAATTGATTTCCAGAAATGAAATGATAATATATGATGTTTGATGGTTCCCGGACAAGTGTGCTTTACAAACTGTGTCGGCAACCACCCCTCTGCCTCCTGCCCAAGCTCCCAATTGTGCTAGTTGTCTGCAGCTTGTGAAGCCATTTGGGAAGGGTAGCCACAGCATAGTTTCTTGCTATGATGCCAATATTCATGCCAAGGCTGGTGGTCTCAGAATGCCAGAGCATGATTGGCTTCTGTATAGAAACTGGTGAGGAAATGATCTTCCTACCAAATACTTCTCATTCCAAAAGTCTCTCAAATTAATTCATCAACCTCTTTTCATGCCTCTTGCCCAGAATCTCACCAAGTCTCTGAAATTCTGTTCACTTTTCTTTTCATTCTACCTCTCAGGATGGGTCATCTCAATTGAACTCTTCTTTCTTCTGCCTCAATTCTGCTAAGTATCCTAGTGAATTTTTCATTTTGGTGATTAAATTTTTCTTTTTTTTTTTTATTTTTTTTATTTTTTTTGGTGATTAAATTTTTCAATTGCACAATTCATTTTGGTTCTTTTTTTAAGATTTTATTTATTTAAAAAAAAGATTTTATTTATTTATTCATGAGAGACACAGAGACATAGGCAGAGGGAGAAGCAGGCTCCCCACAGAGAACCTGATGGGGGACTCTATTCCAGAACCCCGGGGATCACACCCTGAGCCAAAGGGTGTTAGATACTGTTAGATAGAGAGCTGCATGATCACACCCTGAGCCAAAGGCAGAAGCTCAACCACTGACTGACCCATGCAGGCATCCCTTCATTTTTTTTTTTAAATCTTTTTTTTTTTAATTTTTATTTATTTATGATAGTCACAGAGAGAGAGAGGGGCAGAGACATAGGCAGAGGGAGAAGCAGGCTCCATGCACCGGGAGCCTGACGTGGGATTTGATCCCGGGTCTCCAGGATCGCGCCCTGGGCCAAAGGCAGGCGCCAAACCGCTGCGCCACCCAGGGATCCCGGCATCCCTTCATTTTGGTTCTATTTTATGTATTTTTTCCTCTTTACTAATAGGATCTATTTGGTGAGATAATGTTCTTATTCTATCATTTAGTTCTTTTTACATGCTTTCCTTTAGTTCTCTGATATTTTAAACAGCTGATTTTAAATCTTTGTCTAGTAAGTCCATTGCCTGGGCTTCATCAGAGACAGTTTCCATTGATTGCCTTTTTTTTTTTTTCTTGTGCTTGGATTTTCCTTTCTTGTTACTTTCCATGTTTCATAATTTTTTTTGTTGAAACCTGGATATTTTAAATAGTTAATATGATGGCACTGGAACTTAGATCTTCTTCCTCCAGAGGGTTTATTGTTGTTGATGTTAGTTGTTATCTAATGGCATTATTGAAATAAACCTGTGAAATCTGAATTCTTTGCCATGTATGACCACTAAACTCTCTACTTGCTTAGCTTAGTACTCACCTAATGATTGGACAGAAATTTCCTTAAGTGCCTACGATGAATGAATAGATCTCCCAGAGTTTGCTAAAGGACTCTGTGTATTTGGGCACACCTTGAACACTCAGCCAGGCTGCTGACAATTCTGCTTTAGCCTTTATTTCCTGTTTTTACAGAACCCAAGGTAAGAGTCTGAGGTGAGAATTTAGGGTCTTCTCAGTACTTTACCAAGCTTACACACAGCTCTTGGCAGGAGCACAGTGTTATGCATATGTATCACCTTCTAGAGTCCTAGGAACTGGTAGGATCTTTTCAAAGCTCTATATACATCATATTATCCTGATTTTCATTTAAAGTTCCTTGATTAGTCTGTTGTTTCCCCAACTGTTTTCCATTGCCTCAGGCATTCATGATGTCAATTAATTGCCTCTGATATGTTTTGACAAACAGCCCCAAGTAAAAGGCTTTTAGCACTAGGTCAGTTCTGAATTATTTAAAAAAAAAAATAAAATAAAATGAAAGACAGCTTTGAAAATGGGGTCTTCCTTTCAACAACCCAGACATGTCAAAAAATGACAATTATCTGTTATTGAGATTTTGGAGGAACTTCAACCCCATCCTACCCTCTCTAGTGACTCAAGTTGATCCCTTTTCAGAGTGACTGGGGGCTGTTGGTTTTTAAGGCTATTGTGGAATTAAGGAATAAAAGATGGAAACAGAGCCACCTAAAATATCACATCACTGTTCTTATGGAGATTCAGCTGTTTGTCTTGAATAAATACTCCCTGGATTGCTAGGAGCTTTTGTTCAATTCTCAGAGTTCTTAAAAAAGTTGATTCTAACAAGTTTTGCCATTGTTCTTGTTGTTTTTGTGGATGAGGGCATTTTTGAGGGTTCTTACTCCACTGGTGTTTTACTTGTAATTTTAGGCTTTTGTTTTATTTTGCTGTAGATTTTGTCAACTTCAGTATCAGAACCCTGTCCAAGTTTGATGTTAGAACTTTTCCTGAGAAAGCAGAAGTGCAATACCTGCATTCAAGTGCACAGCTGACTTCCCAAATAAGCTGTTTAAAGTACATTAGCCTCCTCTATATGGTCTGTCAGTCCATTGTGCTATAAACTTGATGGATCAACATGCTATTCTCAGATTGTGGAAGCTTACCTAAATTATTCATGACACATGAAACCATCTTTCAATAATAGCTCTTTAATTATGCTATTGATGCAGTTATAGGGCATATTCCGGTTCAGTAGTACAAAATTGGCTTCTAATGACAACAATGTGTCTACAACCATGAGAAAGTTAACAAACACTGCTATTTTCCAGAGCAAGTCACTATTTTTTTTTCTTGCCCTGAATTTACTTATTCAGGTTCCAAGAGAAAATTCGGCTAAGCTTTGAATTTTGAATTCCAATTGATAGCATTAGATCCTATATACCAGAGTCCAATATACGCAGGATACAGTAGCAGTAAGGGCATAACTCTGAAGCTGGAGTGCCTAGGGCTGAATACTGCCTCGGGTTGAATCCACCACTTTCTTGTGGTTTGTCTTTGGTCAAGTTTCTGAAAGTCAGATCATCTCTGTCTTCTCAAATCATCAGGTCTTCCAGGCTCTTTTTGGGTTCCTTCTTTTTCTATTATGCAATCATAATATCAGGGCAATCATAGGGATCACTTCATTTGTTACCTTTTCTTGGGGATAATAGTCCTGTATTGCTTGTTGTCCAATATCTGAAAACAGTCGTTTCATATATTCTGTCCAATATTCTCAGTATTTACATTAGAAGGGTAGGTTTAGAACTAGTTACTCTGTCATAGCTGGAAGTGGAAATCCTCCATTATTATTATTTTCATTTTTTTATTTAAAGATGTTTATTTATTTATTTATTTTAGAGAGAGAGCACCAGCACCAGCACCAGGACTAGCACAAGTGCAGGGAGAGGCTGTGAGGAAGGGAGAGGGACAAGCCACTTCCATCCACTGGCAATGAGCACTGATCCCAAGTGGTCTCTGACTTTTAACCCAGTGTGCCATGTCCCTCATTATTATTACTTTTAAAAATCGTCAAATTCTACCAATCTCTTCAAACATTCACCTTCGTCCTTTTGAATTTGTATTCACTATTTTTGAAGTTTTTAAAAAACATTTTTTGAAGAAAATATCCTCCATAGTACATTGCATTAATACAAGTATATGGTTTGGGGTGGCTGGGTGGCTCAGTCGGTTAAGTGTCTGCCTTTGGCTCAGGTCATGATATCAGGGTCCTGGGATTGAGCCCAGTGTCAGCTCCCAGATCATTGGGGAGTTGGCTTCTCCTTCTCCCTCTGCTCCTCCCCCCAAATAAATACATTAAATCTTTAAAATAAAATACAAGTATATATGGCTTGATTAATTTGGGTTTGTCAGTAATCATTGCTTTCGTTGAGTTGTGATCAGAGCACAATACATTATTTCTATATTTAAAATTTTATATCTTGTTATTTTCATATATATGATCAACTTAGTATATGTTCAATGTGCATTTAAAAAAGAATTATCATTCCCTATGTAGTTTATAGCCATAAGATAAGCATTTTTGAAATTGTGTCTTCGAATATAGAAGACTTATTTCTGTATCTACTTTGTCTTTAGACTGCAAAGTCTATGTTAAAAACATCTATGACTAGTGTATTGATGTCCATTGGGCTTTACAAACATAGTTTCTGCTTTATTAAGGTTATGGTGTGCTATTTGGAATATAGGTATGCCTAATTGTATATAAATCCTGTGAATAGTAAACTTTAGCATTACTATTACTTCTCATTTAGTACATTCACTCTATGTCTATATTCTGTGTGGTCAGTCCTTAATGTAACAATTCCTTCATTATTTTTGTTTTCACATGGTATACCTTTGTAGCATCGACTATTAATACTGTGAGGTAAGTGTCTTAAATAAATAGTACTTTTCTCTGTCTCCTGATTTTCTGATAATATATTTTGTTTCAGTATGGCCCTTTTTTTATTTTCATCCATCTTTTTTATCATCATCCAGTCTCCAATGGACATCTCCTTTTTTAGGGTGTCTCCTTCTCCAGAGATGGTGACTTCCCAAGACAATTGCATTTGGTCCCATTCATTTCTAAGCTCCTTCCATTTGACTCTCAGTAGCCACAAATTTTAATGTTCATACTCAGTATTTCCCAATCAGAGTGGCAACAGTTGATATAACCTATTTCCCACCAGTTCAGGTCCCAGGCACAGTCTCCCCTTCTCTCTAGAATGCCCACCTGACCCTGACTGTGGAGTGGGTTCTAGGGAGCATTCTGGTCTTGGCTATTTATTTATTTATTGGTCTTGGCTATTTATTGTTCATCTCCATGAACATTGTAGTTTTTGGTCATATAGTTATCCTAGCTACCCATTATGTATGGTAGGTAAATGAAATATATTTTATTTTCTCATTTCTTGTGTGCTTTTTTAGAGGACATGTGGATACATAAAAATTTTAGCAGCTTCCATCATCTTGCAGAAGATTAGAAAGTACCAGCTATTTTTCATCTCTCAGTCTACTTTCCACATCTTTGTATTTTTCAATATCTTCAAATCAGTAAAGATATATCTCTTTTACACAACACAGACTTGGATCTTGCTTTGAACAACAATTTAAAATGTTTTTCTTATAATTGAATTAAGCCAAAGAATGTTTACTAGTATGACAATAAGTTTGGTTCCTGTTCTGGCATTTTTCTAATGCTTTACTTACTTTTTGTTTACGTGGACTATTTTCTGTCCCTTTTTTTGTTGACGCTATTTTAGTAATTAGTTTGTATTTATAATGCAAGGGTTTAACTGTATACTTTTATCTTCATATGAAGTGGAAAACCATGCGGTATGCAACTTGTTTCTCCATTTCTTCTACCTTACAACCTTATTCAGTAACACAGTAACTTTCTCTGTACTTTTGTACCTTTTTTACCGTTGTACTTTTACGTGTATGGTTAACTTTTTATTGCTTGTCAGCTTTAAAGAAAATACTTTGACTTTCCACCTTTTCTCCCCTTATTATGCCAGTTTTGTTAGCTGTCATTTCTATTTTATCAGAATATTTAATATTTACAAACCATCCTACTATTTTTATTTCAAGTTGTTGTTGTTTTAGTCAAAGTTTTACTGTTAAGGATATTCATTATTCATTACCATCCTCTTTACTGATTTTATTTCTGTAAGTTTTTGTATTGATGAAAATTGTGCTCCAATAGATTCTTCAGGAAGGCTTATGAACACAATATTCTCTAATATTCTATATACTCAAACTTATCAATAGTTTTTATACTACACAGCTGAAGTGAGGGTGTAAAATATCTTTGGTTCACACATTTTCCCCTATGTATCTTGAATACTTTTTCCTGACATAGAATTTTCTCATAAAAAGCTATCTAATATGAAACTGTTTTCTTTTGCTTACATGAGATTCAGTGCATTTGTCTGAATGTTTAAGGAACGCTTTTTTAAATAATTACTTTTCAATAAATTTAGTAGAATATAGTTTAGTGTTGACAATATTTCTGGGTTTTGTCATTTGCCAGAATGTTATATTGATTTTCCCTATTTCTTATACTGTCTTTAGATATGGATCACCAAATTTCCCTTCTATTATTTATAATCAAAATAAATGGATTCTCCTGAATTAGAAGCAAAGGACCAGGTGAGAGTATTTAAGAGATAGGCGAGTCAATTTCCATAATAAGCCTGAGACTAAATGGTAATCAGGGTGTAATAAGCCTACATACATTTCTGGTGAAGTCTAATTAACCATGTAATTCATAGGAATAAAATAAATGGTCATTGTAGAATAACATATATAAGGCAAACAATTCCAGATTTATGGACAGAAACCCAACTTCATAGCTTCTTAATTCACAGACAAGCCAGTTGCTAGCCTTGGAATTCACTGATTGAAAGGGACCCCACAACATGAGTCTTTTTCTAAGTCTTACCCATTGGTACCTTTCCACTATGACTACACACTGGGAAAAGAGAAATCTGAAGATAATTAGATACTAGACCTGACCTAACATTATCACCAGAATTTCAAAACACTAATGTCATCTCCCAGTTAACACTGGGGCTTATGATGATCAGGTGATAGATTCATTTGATAGAAAAATACCAAATGCAGAAATTAAAACTAATTTCACATACCTTGGAGTGTTCAAATTTTTAGTATAACTACCTTTCCAGGAGCAAATTAATATATCCTTGGTTCCTAATATGTAACTATTGACTTGAAATATGCTTTTTCCTTACCCTAGTAATTAAAAGTAATCAAAATACTGCAAGGATGTCAGGAAGAGCAGCATACTTTTACTGACTTACCTCAGGGCTATATCAATTATCTTGCTCTAGTTTATAGTCCAAAAAGATATTATTTAGTTATCCTACAGAACATCACACCATTCATTATATTGATACTATGTTAGGTAGATCAGATGAACATAAAATGGGAGAAATCACAAATGCCTAAAACACAGCATGAGAAAGGATAAACAATAAATCCCATGAATATTCTGGAGCTTGCACATCAGTGAAATATCTGGGACTCCATTGGTCTGAGGTGCATCAAATATTCCCCCTAAAGTGAGAGAAAAGTTGCTGCACGTTATACTGTACAATAAAGAAGCACATTGTGCTTTAGATTTTAGAAGCAACCTAGATCATACTTGAGTTCACCATCCTACCCACTTACTAGGAAACACAAAAGATTGCCAGATTTAAGTCATCTCAAAGAAAAAGAAAGATCTTCAGCCATTCCAATTTATGACATAAGCTTTCCTACCACTTGAGCCTTATAACAAGGCAGTCCCAATTGTAATGAGTGTGTGATGCCTTAAAATATCATGTGATGCCTCTTGCCAATCCCAAAGGAGAACCATGGTGCAGAACTGTCCTTAGGATTTGGAGGAAGACTGTTTTCTTCTGATGAAGACTAGTTTTGATTTGAAAAGTCAGCTTCTAGCTTACTACTGATTCTCAGTAAAGACTAAATACTGGACCACAGAATACAAGGGATTATAGCATTTAAACTGCTTGTGATGAATGGAGTATTGTTTGATCCACTAACTCATGTGCATGGAGCATGTCATTGTTCAATGAAGGTTGAACATAGGATGGGCCCCAACGACCAGAAAGAATAAATAACACATAAATAGGGTCCTCAGCATCCCTGTTTTTACTATTTAGCTTTAACCACATATTTGGTCTTACAGGAAGTTCCCTATGGCCAGTTATCCAAAGGGGGAAAAAATGTGCTCTGTTTTATACTTAGCAGGGGAAGAAAAGTGTTTTTTCTGCATGATATTCTGGCACCAGCAAAAAAAGTTGATAATTACTACATAAGAGAGTTCCTCAGGGCTGGCTCTGAATGACAGAAATGAAAGAAATCTTTCCAGTTGGTCTGCTTGTCCACAGTCCCTGGTAGGAAAGTTGGCCTGAAATATTGATTTTGCGCTAAGACTATTTCTTCAGCAACTCCAAGTTCTGTAAGCCTTCAAATACCCAGTTATAAATCTATCTCTGTTCAAAGGGGCTCCAGAGCATGATAGTCTCTGTAAATGAACTCTGACCAAAGAATTTTAACTAATATTTTATGCCTTGACTATATAATATATTGTTTCATCTTAAAAGCATCACAGTCAAATGACATATATATATATATAAGAACAACTGTTGCTGCTTTTCACATTTAGCTGAAATTATTCAGAAAGATGTACATATACTAATGCAATCCTCATCCTGACAGAATGGTGGAGCAGTGACAATACATCCCAGGAAAATTACTATTTTTTAGTAATTTCTCAGTCCCTAAGAATGCAAAAAGAGGGCCAGAATGCATTTGCCTGGTGAGAACCACAAGAGGTTAAACACTATCTTTTGGTTAATAAGTCAACTGCCCTGAATGCTCAGGGTCATAAAATGTCTAAGCCATGGTGTGTTGGGAATTTTAAACTGCAGCTTTACATGACCTGGGTGAATGACTGAAATATTGATGTAGGTATTACTCTGAAAAAGAACATTAACTTTCCTTCTTCATTTTAAAAGTCAGTATTGAGCTCCGTCTAGCTGGCCTGATAAATAAACCACCCTTGAGGAAGTAGCAGCAACTGATACGCACCTGATTTGACCGAAGGAATAGAAAACTATAAAATAAATAATGTAAAGGTCTTGTTTTCCGGGAACCTTCAGGCCAAATATGCCTCCTTTGGAAATGTCAGTACAAAACATGTAAATAGTGACATTTAATCTATTTCTTTACAAAAAAGTAAAATTTATCTTATAAAGGTTGAAGGATTTTTTTCTCTCTAGAGTACACAGTGGCAATTTTGGAATTAATTGTTTATTAAATTTCTTTAGGGCTAGGATAAATAACAGCACTGGTGATAATATTCATTAGTATTTCGTTATGTGACTGGTTCTGTTCTAGGTATATGAGATAATTTTTAAAATCATGTCAAATTACCAAGATAAAATTTTAACCTGGTTTGTCTCCAAAACTTGCATTTCCCCCCAGTGCCACAGAAATAAATACACGTGGAAATATACTTGAAAGGGCATTTCATAAGAAAGGACTAAGTGATTTGGGTGTTGATTTAATGCAGGGAAGTGTTGTACCATTCACGCTACCTAAATGGCCTCATGATATTAGAATGATGACTAGGCGAGAAGAGTATTGTAGCTTTCTCATGTTGATCCCCAGCTTGGAGCTAAGTTGTCAGAGAGGTGAAGGCATTACGTCTTTTTTTTTTGTAATTTCAACCACCTCTTGGCCCAAGATTCCTCAAACTCAGGGTCTTCCGCCCTTCTCTGGCTGATCAGTGAAACAGAATGCATACTATTAGATGTACAAATTGCCTCCATTCTTTCCATCATGGCCGTTCCATTCATGAGCCTTTTGTGAAGACACTGGAGAGGACCTGTGTATTCAATTTCTTCAGGGCTTTCTTTAGGGTTGATTAAATTGCTTTGGTTTTCCTACCTGCCCTAGCTTTTCTTCCTTTGTTCATACTCTGTGCTCTGAAAGTCACATATCACTTTGTTTCTCAAGTTTTCAAGCACCAGAACAGCCACTTCATAGAGTTCACAACTAACTACTGGAGGCAACTGTAGGAAAAGTATATGTTTGGCTACCTCATATCAATGCCACCCAGGAACATCCACTGCAGCAGAGGCCACGAGCAATCAGATGGATAACATGACTCATCTGGTAGAGACTAGCCAGCTTCCTTTTTTCAGTCATCCCAGTGCTTACACAATGTGCAAATGAATAGAATAACTATGGTGGCAAAGCACACAACGTAACAGTACATACAGTCTGTCTCACTAAGACTACCATCTATCCTTGCTGCTGAGTGTCTAACTGAATAGCTGCAAAAACTAACCCAAAATCCTCAATACGGTGTCACGCCCTGGGAGCCCACTCATCTCCTTGATGGCAAGTTGAATACATCTGAACTCTTCTTCCCTATAGGAGGCAGTAATTTGTCCTTATTAGGATTGATGCATATTCCAATTATGAGTTTACTTTTCCTACCCACAGAGTCTTGGCCAGCTGAGCCCCAGACCCCACAGAATATCCAGTTAATTATAAAGTAATACTGCATAGCATTGCTTCATACCAAGGGATCCACTGATTTTTCCATATAATGTATCATTTCTTATGGCCTTTTACAGGGGCAGCTCAAGCACTAGCCTGGGGATGACATGCAGGGTCAAGGCATATTTATGGTGCCGCTGTAGGCAGAATGCCAAGTTCTCCCACCCAAAGGATGGAAGTAAAAGGGATTGCTCTCACTATCATTCCAAGTGATTAACTTGAGACATTCGGGGTGTGTGTGGGGATGTTTGTTTATTTTATATCCACATCAGTTTAGGCTCTGCTTTATTAGAAGTCCTTGTTCTTTGGTCAGCATGGCATCTGGGGTGAGAAAGGATTCTTTCACTAAAAGATCCAGTAACTTTTAATTATCACTTTGAAAGCACCAAAGAAAGAAGTTGCTGTACTAGCCGCTCGGCCCTGATTATCATGAGGAAATAGAGTTGCTGCTGCATAATGGAAGTACATATATCTACAACTGGAGGGATTCACTGGGGTGATTGGTTTGCTCCCATGTTCATTAATAGCTAGGAATGGGCATTTAGAGCAACCATAGCCTGAAAAAGGGCATAATAACCACAGATGTTCAGACTTTGAGTGATGAAGGTCTGGGTGTCCACCAGGCCAGCAAAAGTACTGGCTTAGGTTGAAAGGAATCTAGGAGTAGTTGAAGAGGGAGATGATGAATAGAAGTTGTGGTTTCTGTAACAATTAGCCACACTACAAATTGTCACTGACTACTACTTTATTTAGAAATAATGAAAAGACAGCATCACTTTAACATAGGGCATATATAAATCAGAATATTAGTGTGGAGTTTAACCACCTTGTTCATCTGGCTCATCTTCCTCTGCCTTAATCACTTCAGTGGACTCTAGCTGACTTCCAATTCTTTTCATTGCTAGTATCTGTACCTCTTTGTCCAAAGACATTCTCCAAAGCTACATTTGCCCTTGCATATGGTAGTCCTTTACTGCCAAGAAATTAACTCCCCCCCCCACAAAAAAAATTAACTCCCCTAGCTTCCTACACCTAGCAAGGACATTTGTCAATCAATGACAAAACACGAGATTGTAGATGAATATCCCAGTTGCCTCACTCAGAATTGGTAATGTCCCCTTGAAAACACTACTTGTGAAAATCACCTCTATTCCCCTCTTTCTAGAATCTTTGACTCACAAGTCTTAATTGTTTCTTTCAGTAGCTCTCTAATGCCTTTACTTTGGTGATTTTTCTTTTTAAATGTAACAATTTTGTAGTTGTTTGGTAGGGACATGTTTGCTGCAAGCTACTCTATTCTAATCAGCAGTGGGAAGCTTCCACAACCCACTACTGAGTTTCGAACACATAATTCCTAGCTATTTCTTAAAAGCATGTTAGTAATAGCATTTATTGAGCAATTACTATTTAACATGCGGTATATTGGTCAGTATACATGCACTACATCTAATTATTCCATCTGTAGGTGTTATCTCTATTTTACATACAAGAAAAGGAGCTAGAGAAAGGCTTAGAAAACTTTCTGAAGATCATACATTTAATTAAGATGTGATATTCCTGAATTTGATGTGGTCTGGTTCCAAGTTTTTATTGCCTTACCAGTGGTCCTCAAGTTTTCTATGTACAGCAAAATAAATAATAAATTGTACAAAGTGCATATGCCCAGGCCTAACTCAGATATTCTGATTTTTTTTTTTTTTTCTGTAGAGGGCCTCAGATTCAACAACTTTGGCAAGCAGTCCAGATAATCTAATTTTTAAAATGTATATATTCTAAGAACTAGATTTTGAGAAACACTATATCAGATTGCCTACCTGTTTTGCACTTTATATAAGTATACAAGCTTTAACAAGACTGTAATTTTCTTGAAATCAGAAGCCAAACATTACACTTTGGATATGATTCTCACAGGATGTAACACGGCAAACAGAAGGGCTTCAATATTTTATGACTAACAGAAAATATTCTAGAAGGGGGACTGTGTGCATGATTTGATATTATTGTGATCTAACAAGAATACAAAAAAATCCTCATTTTCAATAGTGCAAGAATCACAAGACATTTGTGCCTGCCACAGATGAGAATACAGTTTAAAGATTACAGATTACCATTGTAGTTATCCTACTATATATATGCAGTATATGGGCCTATATAATTTATTCTTTTAAAATTTAATCTGAAAAATATCATTTTGAGATATGGCTAATTTCAAGTCTGATCAGTATCAAGCACACTATTCATTTTTTTTTAACAATTAAAGTTATGAAAAAGAACTCTCAGAGAAAATATTGAGCTCTAATATTTAACATTTTCAGTAACTTGCAAAAATAAACTAAACCCTGAGGAATATTCTAAAGTTTTAGGTATCGGTTAAGAATCATTTTAATTCAGCATGCATTTATTTAGCATAAAATTTTCACTTATTTTATCATAAGTATATTTGATGGACAAATCATTCCTTCTAATTTGTTCAACCTTGACTCCAGTAAGTACAGAGGTCTTTGCAGTAGATGCTTCTAAAAGCCAGTTCTATTTGGGAGTATAATGACAGTTCATCTGACATAAACATATTTTGGTATTTTCATTTCTGTGACAAGAAACACTTTGACTTCAGCTCATTTGGTATAGTAAGTGCTTCGGGTGGAATTTTGTGCTAAGACGTGGCAAGGGAGCTCACTTTTCTATCAAAATATTACTTATACTCACAGAAATGATACTTCAGAAAAATCCTAGAAATAAGAATAATAGTTTAATCATACACAGATACTTTCTACTAAAGGAAGTGTCAACAGGAGAGAAATAAGAAATACAACATTAGAGACAGACTAATACTTGTGGCATGAGAATTATATTATGTTCCACGTATGCTAATAGGATGTGATATACAAATAAATGTCATCCTTCATGTGTGTAACAGCAGAAGAAAAAAGTTGAAAGCCAGTATTCTATATTGTCCTTCAGTATTAGGCAAGAAAACATAACTCACTTAATAAAAAACTTTTTAAAAAGAAAAAGAAGCATCAAAAGAAGAAAGCAAAAAAAAAAAAAATTACAAAAAAAAAAGTCATGAAAGTATTTGTCTTAAAATTCCCCCAGTAAAAGAATAAATCTTATTCTGAATGGTTAAGAAATAAAAATTTGCCCATCTGGAACTTAAAATAGAAAATGATTGAACAAAGTGACAAAAGTTTTGAAATATTAAGATGAAGTCCACTTCTGGGCAGGATGATTAGATTATAGCTTCCCAATGATCCTCCTCCACTTAGATACAGTGAGGTAAAGTTAAAATGTTTTGTTTACATAGACATTGGAGAACTATAGAAGCAGTGAGAATTGAAGAAAATATGCATATGAAGAGAGGAACATTTTTTCCAATGTTAGAGTGCTGCAAAGGTAAAGATCTGCTGGAGAGTTGGAAAAGGGGGGAGAATACAGTTAACACAATGAAATTCTTAGAAAATTAGGAATTGGAAAGAACTTCTTCAATCTGAAAAAAAGATCATCTGCAAAAGAACATCCGGCAAACATCATGCTGAATGGTGACAACTTTCCCCTGAGATAAGAACACAAAGATGTTCTTTGTCACCACTTCTATTCAAAATTAGACAAGAAGTTCTATCCAGTGCTGTAAGACATTAAGATTGTAATAAAAGAAATAAACTACCATTATTTTCAGAGGACATAAATGTGTCTGAAGAAAATCCAAAGGAATCTATAATTATTAGAAATAGTAACTGAATATAGCAAGTCTAATATAGAAAACACTAGTAAAATAATTTATTTTAAAAATTACCTTTATAATTTTAAAATAAAACATCAAACACCTACTAATAAATCCAAATGAAAAAATGTATAAAAATCATACTGAAAGTACAAAATTTAAAGAGGCCTTTAAATGGAGAGATGCATGTCAAGTTTCCTTAAATTAGGTTATAAATATAATGTAATCCCAATCAAAATTTCAATGGATATATTTTTTAAAAATCAACATCAAATTCTAAAGTTTTTATGGACTTTGGAAAATTTTATTTTATTTTTTGTATATTTTTTATTGGAGTTCGATTTGCCAACATATAGCATAACACCCAGTGCTCATCCCATCAAGTGCCCCCCTCAGAGTCCATCACTCAGTTACCCCATTCCCCACCCACCTCCCTTTCCACCACCCCTTTTTCATTTCCCAGAGTTAGGTATCTCTCATGTTCTGTCACCCTCTCTGATATTTCTCACACATTTTCTCTCCTTTCCCCTAAATCCCTTTCACTATTTTTTATATTCCCCAAATGAATGAGACCATATAATGTTTGTCCTTCTCAGATTGACTTACTTCACTCAGCATAATACCTTTCAGTTCCATCCACATTGGAGCAAATGGTGGGTATTCGTCTTTTCTAATGTCTGAGTAATATTCCATTGTATACACAGACCACAGCTTCTTTATCCATTCATCTTTCGATGGACACCGAGGCTCCTTCCACAGTTTGGCTATTGTGTACATTGCTGCTATAAACATTGGGGTGCAGGTGTCCCGGCGTTTCACTGCATCTGTATCTTTGGGGTAAATCCCCAGCAGTGAAATTGCTGGGTCACAGGGTAGCTCTATTTTTAACTCTTTGAGGAACTTCCACACAGTTTTCCAGAGTCACATTTACCAGGTCACATTCCCACCAACAGTGCAAGAGGGTTCCCCAATCTCACATCCTCTCCAACATTTGTTGTTTCCTGTCATGTTAATTTTCACCAATGTCACTGGTGTGAGGAGGTATCTCATTGTGGTTTTGATTTGTATTTCCCTGATGGCCAGTGATGCGGAGCATTTTCTCATGTGCTTGTTGGCCATGGGTAGGGCTTCTTTGGTGAAATTTCTGTTTTGTTTTTGTTTTGTTTTCCCCATTTCATGATTGGATTGTTTGTGTCTTGGGTTGAATTTAATACGTTCTTTATAAATCTTGGATACTAGCCCTTTATCTGATACGTCATTTGCAAATATCTTCTCCCATGCTGTAGGTTGTCTTTGAGTTTTGTTGACTGTTTCTTTTGCTGTGCAGAAGCTTTTTTTTTTTTTTTTTTTTTTTTTTTTTTTTTGTGCAGAAGCTTTTTATCTTAAGTCCCAGTAGTTCATTTTTGCTTTTGTTTCCCTTGCTTTCATAGATGTATCTTGCAAGAAGTTGCTGTGGCCAAGTTCAAAAAGGGTGTTGCCTGTGTTCCCCTCTAGGATTTTTATAAATCTTGTCTCACATTTAGATCTTTCATCCATTTTGAGTTCATCTTTTTGTCTGGTGTAAGAGAATGGTCTAGCTTCATTCTACTGCACGTGGCTGTCCAATGTTCCCAGCACCATTTATTGAAGAGACTATCTTTTTTCCAGTGGATAGTCTTTCCTGCTTTGTCGTATTAGTTGACCATAGAGTTGAAGGCCCATTTCTGGATTCTCTATTCTGTTCCATTGATCTACGTGTCTGTTTTGTGCCAGTACATACTGTCTTGATGATCACAGCTTTGTAATGTAACCTGAAATCCGGCATTGTAATGCCCCCCAGCTCTGGTTTTCTTTTTCAATATTCCCCTGGCTATTTGGGGTCTTTTCTGATGAGATCAGGCACGTTCAGGGTGGTATGGCTGTAGACTCAGGGTCTTTTCTGATTCCACACAAATCTTAAAAGGATTTGCTCCAACTCTCTGAAGAAAGTCCATGGTATTTTGGTAGGGATTTCATTAAATGTGTAAATTGCCCTGGGTAGCATTGACATTTTCACAATATTAATTCTTCCAATCCATGAGCATTGAATATTTTTTTCATCTCTTTGGGTCTTCCTCAATTGCTTTCAGAAATGTTCTGTAGTTTTTAGGGTAGGTCCTTTACCTCTTTGGTTAGGTTTATTCCTAGGTATCTTATGCTTTTGGTTGCAATTGTAAATGGGATTGACTCCTTAATTTCTCTTTCTTCAGTCTCATTGTTACTGTATAGAAATGCCACTGACTTCTGGGCATTGATTTGGTATCCTGCCACACTGCCGAATTACTGTATGAGTTCTAGCAATCTTGGAGTGGAGTCTTTGGGTTTTCTAGGTACAGTATCATGTCATTGGTGAAGAGGGAGAGTTTGACTTCTTCTTTGCCAATTTGAATGCCTTTTATTTCTTTTTGTTGCCTGATTGCTGAGGCTAGAACTTCTAGTACTATGTTGAATAACAACGGTGAGAGAGGACATCCCTGTCGTGTTCCTGATCTCAGGGGAAAGACTCTCAGTGTTTGCCCACTGAGAATGATATTTGTGTGGGCTTTTCACAAATGGCTTTTAAGATGCTGAGGAACGTTCCCTCTATCCCTATACTCTGAAGAGTTTTGATCAGGAATGGATGCTGTATTTTGTCAAATGCTTTCTCTGCCTCTATTGAGAGGATCCTATGGTTGTTGTTTTTTCTCTTGTTGATATGATCTATCACGTTGATTGCTTTACGAATGTTGAACCAGCCTTGCATCCCGGAGATAAATCCCACTTGGTCATGCTGAGTAATCTTCTTAATGTATTGTTGGATCCTATTGGCTAGTATCTTGTTGAGAATTTTTGCATCCATGTTCATCAGGGATATTGGTCTATAATTCTCCTTTTTGGTGGGGTTTTTGTCTGGTTTTGGAATTAAGGTGATGCTGACCTCATAAATGAGTTTTGAAGTATTCCATCCCTTTCTATCTTTCAGAACAGCTTTAGTAGAATAGGTATTGTTTCTTCTTGAAATGTTTGATAGAATTTCCCTGGAAGCCATCTGGCCCTGGACTTTTGTGTCTTGGGAGGTTTTTGATGACTGCTTCAATTTCCTCCCTGGTTATTGGCCTATTCAGGTTTTCTATTTCTTCCTGTTCCAGTTTAGGTAGTTTGTGGTTTTCCAGAAATGCGTCCATTTCTTCTACATTGCCTAATTTATTGGTGTATAGCTGCTCATGTTTTTAAATCGTTTGTATTTCCTTGGTATTGGTTGTGATCTCTCCTTTTTCATTTGTGATTTTATTAATTTGAGTCTTTTTTTTTAATAAGACTGGCTAATTATTTATCTATTTTATTAATTCTTTCAAAGAACCAACTCCTGCTTTTGTTTATCTGTTCTACAGTTCTTCTGGGCTCTATTTCATTGAGTTCTGCTCGAATCTTTATTAACTCTCTTCTTCTGCTGTGTGTAGGTTTTATTTGCTGTTCTTTCTCCAGTTCCTTTAGGTGCGAGGTTAGTTTGTTTGAGTTTTTTCCAATTTTTTGAGGGATGCTTGTATTGAGAGGTATTTCCCTCTTAGGACTGCTTTTGCTGTCTCCCAAAGATTTTGAATGGTTGTATCTTCATTTTCATTAGTTTCCATGAATCTTTTTAATTCTTCTCTAATTTCCTGGTTGACCCTTTCATCTTTTAGCAGGATGCTATTTAACCTCCACATGTTTGAGTTTCTTGCAAATTTTTCTTGTGATTGAGTTCAAGTTTCTTTTTTTTTTTTTTAATATCTGTTTTTTTTTTAATTTATTTATTCGTGATATTCAATTTTCAAAGCATTATGGTCTAAAAATATGCAGGGGACAATCCCAATCTTTTGGTATCGGTTGAGACCTAATTTGTGACCCAGTATGTGGTCTATTTGGGGAGAAAGTTCTATATGCACTTGAGAAGTATGTGTATTCAGTTGCATTTGGTTGTAAAGTTCTGTAAATATCCGTGAAATCCACCTGGTCCAGTGTGTCATATAAAGCTCTTGTTTCTTTGGAAATGTTGTGCTTAGAAAATCTGTCATTTGCAGTAAATGCCCTGTTGAAGTCTCCCAGTATAAGTGTATTATTATCTAAGTATGTCTTTGGTTATTAATTGATTGATATACTTGGCAGCTCCCATGTTATGGGCATAAATATTCATGATTGTTAGGTCCTCTTGTTGGATAGATCCCTTAAATATGATATAGTGTCCCTCTTCATCCATTACTACAGTCTTTGGGATAAACTTTAGTTTATCTGATATGAGGATGGCTACCCCTGCTTTCTTTTCAGGACCATCTGAATGGTAAATGGTTCTCCAACCTTTCATTTTCAGGCTGTAGGTGTCCTTAGATCTAAAATGAGTCTCTTGTAGACAGCAAATAGATGGGTCTTGCTTTTTTATCCAGTCTGAAACCCTGCACCTTTTGATGGGATCATTAAGCCCATTCACGTTCAGAGTTACTATCGAAAGATATGAATTCAGTGTCATCGTATTACCTATTCAGTCCCTGTTTTGTGGATTATTTCTTTGGCCTTCCTCTCTCTTTTACTGGGTCCCCCTTAATATTTCTTGCAGAGCTGGTTTGCTGATCACATGTTCTTTCAGTTTCTGCCTATCTTGGAAGCTCTTTATCTCTCCTTCTATTCTGAATGAGAGCCTTTCTGGATAAAGTATTCTTGGCTGCATGTTCTTCTCATTTAGGACCCTGAATATATCCTGCCAGCCCTTTCTGGCCTGCCAGGTCTCTGTAGAGAGGCTTGCTGTTAATCTAATATTTTCCCCTTATAAGTCAGTGATCCTTTGTCTCTTGTTGCTTTAAGGATTTCTTCTATATCTTTGGAATTTGCAAGTTTCACTATTAAATGTCGAGGTGTTGAGTAGTTTTTATTGATTTTAGGGGGGGATCTCTCTATCTCCTGGATCTGAATGCTGTTTCCCTTCCCAGGTTAGGGAAGTCCTCAGCTATGATTTGTTCAAATATGCTTTCTGGCCCTCTGTCCCTCTCGGTGCCCTCTGGAATCCCAATTATACGTAGATTTTTCCTTCTGAGGCTGTCATGTATTTCTCTTAACCTTTCCTCATGGTCTTTTAATTGTTTTTCTCTTTTTTCCTCAGCTTCCTTCCTTGCCATCAACTTATCTTCTACGTCACTCACTCTTCCTTCTACCTAATTAACCCTCATTGTTAGGACCTCCAGTTTGGATTGCATCTAATTTAATTGATTTTTAATTTTGGCTTGATTAGATCTAAATTCTGCAGCCATGAAGTCTCTTGATTCCTTTATGATTTTATTCAGAGCTACCAGTAGCTTTATAATTTTGCTTCTGAATTGGCTTTCTGACTTTCAAGTATAATCCAAATTCTGTAACTCTGGGGTACAGAGTACTGTTTCTGATTCTTTCTTTTGTGGTGAGTTCTTTTTTCTAGTCATTTTGCTCAGTGCAGAGTGGCATTATGAGCGGGCTGTGTCAAAAATATCAACCACGACCTAAGTAAATTTTACCCTAGATGATTGTGCCGAGTTCAGAGACCAGAAATTGAAAACAAAGATCAGAATGAAATAAAACAAAAGGATCACTAAAGTGAAAAACAAATTTTAAAACAAAGTAGTAAAAAATAAAAGTCCAGGAATCCTAAAGAAGAGGAAAAAGAAAAAAGAAAAGAAACAGAAAAAAGAAAAAAAGAAAAAAAAAGGAAAAGAAAAAAAGGGAGGGGGGACTGGGAGATGGTGGTGGTGACAAAGTTGCAGTGGAGGGAGAATGTAGTCTACCTGAGGGGTTCTAGAGGGTGATCCTCTTGTTTCTGAGTATATTAAGTTTTGTATGTTAGAAGATCTGAGGCCCAAATTAATGTAAACCAGAAATGCTGGTAGGGGACCCCACCATTGACCACCAAAACATAAATGAGATAAAAGAGGGGGGCAGAATGGGATTGGGGAATCTCACAGAATGAACCAGCACAGTATACCACTTGGTTCTGGGTGCATACTGGTCATGTTTTCAGAGGTATTAACTTCTGCCATTGTAGAACAAAATGAGGCAGAGAAAAGAAACACAAAACAACAACAACAACAAAAAACATATCTTGTATATCTCCCCAAATTAAGTGTAGTATGTTGAAGGGACTCTAGAAGTGGAAAATATATCTAGGACCTGTAATTGTAGAAATATGAAAGTCAAAAAGGAAGAATCTCAAAAATGAAGAGGTGGTAAAATATTGTAGTTAAGGTGGGAAAAGAGAAAAAAAAAATTGGATATTTACAGTCTGATCTCAAAACGAGTTGTACTGGAAAAAGGAAGAAAAAAGAAAGGAGGGGTACCCTCCGGTTCTATATACTGTAAATCCCTCGACTTCCCCTGGAGCTTTCCAGGGCTCCTTGGTCAAGAACTCGCTCTCCCCCTTTCCTTCCAGCTGGTCTTCTGGGGGAGGGGCTGCTGTGCTGATTCTCAGGTGTGTGCACCTGGGGGAGCTGCCCTGCCTCCTGCCGGGTGCCGGGCTCAGTGGGAGCTGTTGACTCTGTGAGGCCTCTGTCCCCTGTCCCCCGCCCAGGCGCACAATGACACAGGGAGGAACGACAACAGTGGCGGCGGCCAGGTCCCCAGCCCTGGAGTCAGCTCCCCCAGTCACCACCGCAGTCTCCCAGTCCACGCTGGCCTGGAGGCTCCGGGGGCGGGGGCGGGGGCGCTGACCTGCACAATTTGGGGGGAAGGTGGTAGGAGCGTCCTCGCTGCCCTGGGCCCTCCCCACCTCCGCCTGGCTCCGGGGCCTGCGCTGCTGGAATGGCGCTCCCGGGCCGCGGCTCCCAAGGCTCCCAACGCGGCAGGGCGCAGCCCCCGCCCCGAGCCGCCGCCTGAGCTGCTCCCGACCCGCTGGGTGGCGCTCCGGCCCTTGACCAGCTCCGCCCCCCCCCCCCGCGCCCCGGGGAGCCCGCCCTCCGTTCGTGACTCCGGGAGACCGGAGGCTCCACGGCCCTCCCGCCAGCCTGCCCGAGTTCCCTGCTGAGCGCCTTTCCCCCCGGGAAGAATCCGGTGTGGATTGTTGAAGTTCCCGCTTTTCCCGGGCTGGGCCTTCCTGACCCCGAGGCTCCCGCCCCGCCTCAGCCCGGCCCCTGGATTATTTTGTATTTTTTCCCGCCTTCCTACCTCGTAGAAGCGAAAACCCTTCTCTCCGTAGCGTTCCAGCTGTTCCCTCTTTAAATCTCAGGTCAAGTTCGTAGGTTTTCAGGATGATTTGAACGTTATCTAGGTAAGTCGGTGGGACAGGTGAGTTGAGGTACCTACTCCTCCGCCATCTTGCCCCGCCCCAATTCTAAAAATTTATACAGGAATTCAAAGGCCAAGAACAACTGAGGCAAATTTATAGAAAAGCAGGAAAAGCAGACAAGGACTATTATAATGCTCCAATATATAAGGTGGTGTTGAACTGGTGCATAGATAAATGAAAATACCAGTATGGAAAAGGACTCATAATTCTCTAATATATGATAAAATTGACCTGTCAGTGCAATGGAAAGAGAATGGTCTTTTCAAAAATCATGCTAAATCAACTGGATATCTATTTTTTTAAATTATCGATTCTTTATATTTCTCAATGAATTAACATGGATTATAGACATAAATGTAAAAAGTAAAACTATAAGACTTTTAAAAGAAAACATATGATTAAGTATTTATAACCTTGGAATAGTCCAAGATTTCTTCAATACAAAGAACACCATAAAGAGAAAATGTGGAAAATTGCACTACATTAAAATTAAAAACTGCTCTTCATCCAAAGATACCACTGAGAGAGTGTAATGGCAGGCCATAGGTTGGAGAAGAGTTTTAAAGACTAACATTGGTAAAAGGATTTATGTCCAGAATATATGAAGAACTCTTACAGGACAATTTTTAAAAAGTAGGCAAATCAGTAAAAAATTGGACAAAAGACTGAATAGGTACATTACAAAAAGTTATATGCAAATCGCTAGTACACATGACAAGGCACTTGTCATTAATTATCGAGGAAGTACAAAGTAAAACCACAATTTTATATTTATACCCTTTTATCAAAATGGTTAACCTGAAGCTGACAGTATCAACTGTTGACAAACAGGAGGAACAATTGAAGCACTCATTTCTGCTTATGGTGGTGAAATTAATACAAATTGCTTTGGAAATCAGGTTGGTAGTATCTACTACAGCTATATTTATGTAAAACCTGGAACCCAGCAAATTCACTCCAGGTACAAACACAGAGAAATGAGTCCATTTGTAAACCAAAGGATATGTACAATGATTTTCATTGTATTATTTTTAAGCAGCTAAAAACTGAAAAGAATGTAATACCCACCAACTAAAAATTAACAAAATGATATATTTGTCCAATGGAATATTAATGAAGACGAAAAAGTTACTGCTACAAACAGCAGCAAGGAGGAAATTCACAAGCATAATGTTGAATGAGAAAAGCTGGTAGAGTACTTAATGTATAACTTCACTTATAAATATCAAAAACAAAAAAAAAAAATATCAAAAACAGTATAACATAATCTAAATCTAATGAGCAAGTATTGAGTGTAGGGAATTTGAAATTAAGTCTAGGTAGACATTTTTTTCTTTTTTTCTTTGGAATACTTATATATTAGAGTAAGAGGATTTTGAAGTTAAACAGTAAGCTCAAAGGCTATCCACATAGTTACCCCTTATTCTTTAAAAAAAGAAAATAAATTACAGTTCAATTTAATTAACAAATTAATCTAAAATGTTAAAAATCAGCATAAAGGTTATCATAGAGATTGGTAATGGCTTGAATGAATTTCTGGGATACAGGGGATGTTCTGTTTCTTGATACGGACACTGGATATATGGTATGCATTCACCTGACGAGAATTCATAGAGCTATACATTTATTATAATTTGTACACTTTTTTGGTAAGTTGTACATTTCAATAAAAGTTTGCAGAGTACATGTTTCAGAAAAAAACAAATGTCATTTTGAATGTATGAGTCAGAAAATTAGGTAATATTAAGTCATTGTGAATGTAGAACATATGGCAAGGTATATTTCATAAAAATGTAATCATATGTGTATCACTGGGAAATCAATGTCACTTAAAAATAGTAACAGTGACTACTAAATGAAGTTACTGAAATTGAAGTATCGTATTAAGTTAAACTTTTTAAAAAAGCTTTATTATGTATGGAACGAGAAAGAGACATTATTATCTGATTTGGAAAATTTCCTACCTTAGAATATTGCCTAAATTTGATACAAAATGTAGACAACTATTCTTTTTGCTGATATTCTATGGAAATATTACATACAATACTTCAAAATGTCTCTCACATACAATGTTATTGCAGAGAATATGTTTGGAGGTTTTAGTTTATTCATTTATCATCTAATTCTGAAATGGCACCAGATATGTGAGAGTAGCTTTCATTTGTTTTCCTAAGGTTAATATAAAATTAATAAGTAGATTATATGTTCACCCTCCAAAAAATCACTGTGAAAGGAAACACTTTGTGTAACATATACCAAATAATCTGTGATAGAGGATGGAAAATGTTCTAATGATAAGTTTAGAAAGGCATATTGCTCCAAGAATAAAATGGGCTATTAGCAATACACTCCTTAAAAGTACTAATTTATAAATAAAATAAAATGTGTTTCTTTTAATTCTGTAAATATGAAGGCATCTTTCAATAAATGAATCATGCAATTATTATGTAATTGTAGATTATTTTTAAAATAATAAAATTAAAGAATTGGTTCTACAGATTTTAAAGTTAAAGGCGGTACAATGGTCTTTAAAACAAAAAATCCTGCTATGATTTGACCATACGTGAACTCTGGAAAGAAAACCCAATATTTTTGTTTTGTTATGTTTCTCCTTTCTAGTGCTTTTAATTTTTAAATAATACAATTAGTATTTAAGAGCTTCTGAGAGCTGTAAAACTGACCTAGGTTTAGACTTTGTTTCCTTTCTTAGATGTTGCATGATCTTCGGTAAATTACTTAGCTTGGCTGATCCTCAACCTTCCCATCTGTAAACAGCTACAAAATATTATGTTGAGCTTACACATACATAATGCTTAGCATAGTACCCGCCAATAAATGTGCATATCAGATTGTTTTACTTTGATTCTAAGAAATATTAAACATGACCTGATCCTACCAAGCTTAGTCTCAAGGAATATGCTGATTTATCTTTAAAATCATGGGCCTAAATCCTTTTTCTTGTGTACCTCTGCAGAGCTGAGAGGTTGACACTCAAAAAACAAAAACCAAACCAAAATCAAGATTGCTCAAAACTTGGCAGAACCAAAAAAGAAATACAACTATATGTATAAAACATTTCATGTAAAGATTGGTCTTTTGGCTTTCTGAATTTCAATAAAAGCAGAAAGAAAAAATTTAAAAGCCCACAATCCCAATTTTCCCCACCCCCCCCAGGGGGGCTCTAAGTATGATCCTGTCTTCCACTTTTCAGAGAGTTTGCAATAAACCCAAGGAATCTGCATTTAAAAAGCTTTTCAGGGATCCCTGGGTGGTGCAGCGGTTTAGCGACTGCCTTTGGCCCAGGGCACGATCCTGGAGACCCGGGATCGAACCCCACGTCAGGCTCCCGGTGCATGGAGCCTGCTTCTCCCTCTGCCTATGTCTCTGCCTCTCTCTCTCTCTGTGTGTGACTATCATAAATAAATAAAAATTTAAAAAAATAAAAATAAAAAGCTTTTCAAATAGTCCAGATGTGTAGCCAGGTTTAAGAATCACTGAATAAAAGCAATTAGCTTAAGTCACTATGACATGATCCATGGTGACTTACTGAAATAGATATTCCCTTCCCATTTCCCTCCCTAAAACTTTACAAGCAGATCCTGGGAAGAAATCTTGTTCTAGTCTTTGCGTCTCAAGATCAAAATAATGGTTTCACTTTAACCTTATTGCAATAATATTTTCCCAAAGAATAAGTCCACTACATGAGGAAGAGTAGTTTTATCCAACACATACCTACCACTCCTTTCATCCACCATATCCTACTTCTCTTATCTATTTCATTCCACAAGAACTTCTTTTTGTGGTGACATTATCTGCAAATAGCTGTATTTCAAATATTCAATTACAATATATATCTAAGAGAATCCCTTTGAAGTTATTCAGTATTGTAACTGAATTCCAGAAATCAAAAACAGCAGAACTTCACTAACTATAGAAGATGGTATTAAATTTGTTGAACTCTAATTTCTTTTCTTTTTTTAAAGAATAAGGGGTAACTATGTGGATAGCCTTTGAGCTCTAACACAGTTAAACAGTAATGTTTAACTTCAAAATCCTCTTACCCTAATATTTAAGTTTCTAAATAAAAAAAGAAAAATGTCTACCTAGACTTAATTTCAAATTCCTTACACTCAATACTTGCTCATCAGATAATGATTAACCAAATTTCCTGAAAGTACTTTTTATTTTATATTTAAATTGTTAAACCAATTTAAAATGATACAATATAACACAATGACTAAGTGCTGAACTTTGAAATCAAAAAGCCCAAGTTTGAGTACTATCATTTGCTCATTCTCTGAACTTGGCAAATTTACTTAATCTTTCTTTTTCAGCTCAGAATCCTTAGAAAAAACAAAGACAAAATGTATCACTGCGTTGGCCACAGGTATGTTGATAGACTGATTTCCTAGGACATCTGCAGAAAAGTCATATCTTATACTAACACTCTCTCTAAACAATCCATCCATAGGATAAAGGGAGAGATCTTATCTTAACACTTCTATTTACCGTTGGTCAAGGTTTTTCTTCATGGATTGTTGCATACATGGGGGACTCACCAGTTTCCAAGGCATTTTATGACTCAGAAGCAAAAGGCAGTCTTAGGACAGGGTGCATTAAACAAACAAACAAACAAACAAACAACTTTGAGTTTAAGGCAAGGCACTCTCATGTTGTATCCTTAAGCTGTACAATGGATGTGAAGCAACCATTCTAGTCAACTCTTGGCCTGTAGTGGTAGCAGTGACAGTAGGTGGCAACAGCAGTATATCAGTTAGCTATTGTCACAATAGTGCTACCAAACAAATCACCCCAAAGTTAATCACTTGAAACAATAAGCTATGCATAGCTACCACTACAGGTTGGGCTCAGCTGGGAATCTTTGTTTGAGAATGCCAGTTAGTTGGACACGGCTCCAGGCTACAGAGTCATGAATTGGCCCCACGCTGAAATATAAAGGCTGTCTAGCACCTGTTCTCATGGTAGATCCCCAGAACACAAAAGTACAAGACTTACCTCTGTAAACAATTCACTACTCTGTTTCTTCACATTCTGTTAACATTCCACTGGCTAAATCAAATCATATGTCTAAAACCAAATTGAAATGATGGGAAAATATGTGCCATCTATCGTGAAGTCATGGGCCAAGGTGTGGAAGAAGCATTCTTTTATAGTTGAATGATGAATTAGGATCAATAATACAATCTACTACAAAGAGACCAGTGTTTATAGTGTAGGAGCAGTGTAAGCTGTTCTTAAGGCCACTCTGATCAAGGAAATGCTCAGATCTTAGTGACATACGAAATGAATCCAGTACTCTGGATAATCCTCAATTTTTTTAATATTTTCATCTGTAAAACAGGGATAATAGTAAACCTTAGCTTATAGGGTATATATTTGGGATTTTAAATGAAATAAGTTGCATAAAACAACTCTCAGCACAAGAAATGTTACATACCTACCAAAGAAAAGGGTCATTTAACTACATTTCAGACATGCCAGAAGCCATGAGTGAGTAAACAAGAAAACCACATAAATTTAGTTTATTTTGACTTATTGTAGGAAGATAAGCAATAATTTTGTTCTTAATTGCACTGGGTTAATTTAATAGCATGATCTTTGTAAATGTAAGGTAGAATATTTGATGAATATTGAAGAATGAAATGAGGAAAGATAGAGGGAATCCCTCAGCTATTCCTCATCTCATTTAGGAAGTTGTTCTGCATTACCATTTGACTGAATTAATTTTAGTTGTAAAGCAAAGCTACTTTTGATATAAGCATCTGGTCTTTGCAATTGTAGAAAAAGGAGGAATTAAAATTGCTCAAGGAATTCTCCATAGTACCAGAGAGATATAATTTCAAATTCAGCAGTAATTAAAGAAAACAAACAATTAAAAAATGTCACATAGCCAAGTCAGTATGGCTGATTATAAAGGGAGGCATGGGAATTTGTTTTTTATGGTAAATTTCAAACAGTGACTATAAAATTCTTTATGTAAGAGATGAGATGGATACCAGGAAGTAGAAATCTGTAGGTAGAAATTCTCCTAGTGATTATACTAGTCATTATTATTAAATATTTGTATTTGGAATTAATAACATTAATCTAAATAGATATGTGTATGTATATATTTAAAAAGACTTTCTAGCACACTTGTCTGATGTTCATTTTATTTCTCTATTCTACTTTCTAATTCTTCACTCTGAATGATTGATTCCCCAATATTAACTAGGAAGTATTCCTTATATACCCCTAACTATGCCTATCCAAAGCTTTAATGCTCTGTTAACAACATTCTATTTCTATTGGAATACAACTATATATCAAGTCATGGGAATATATTAAAAAATTATGTTTATGTTTTAGTATCCACTACATGCCAGTCATTTCAAAAGAGAGAGGTTGAAACAACCTACACATATATGTTTGGGAATTTTTCTTTCTTGAAATGATGAGAACATGCCTTTAAAAATCCACCATGTTACAAATATACCTCTTTCAACATAATGGTAACTACAAAAACAGGAAAAGAAGTTGATGGAAAGTTTTTTTGAGACCCAAACACAGGCAGTTTTTAGTATGGTCTATTTAAAGAGCATTTTCTTGTAGAGACCCAGGGGAGCCTTACAAAAGTGGTTTGTTTGTATTTTTAGCTTTTATCACATGATCTTGGGCAAGCCTTGATTTTCCCATACACACCATGTGAGACTAGCAGTTATAGTTTGTATACAGATTTGCTGCTTTTTTAAAAAAAATATTTTATTTGTTTATTTGTTGATGAGAGAGAGAGAGAGAGAGAGCCAGAGACATAGGCAGAGGGAGAAGCAGGCTCCAAGCAAGGAGCCTGATGTGGGACTCAATCTGGGACTCCAGGATCATGCCTTGCCAAAGGCAGATGCTTAACCACTGAGCCACTCAGGCATCCCTACAGATTTGCTTCTTACAGAATTTCAAAGGGATCAAAAATTTGGAGAATCCTGCAAAACTGAGAGTTTGACTTAGCCTGGAAGTGTGAATCTTTGCACGTGACAATGAGTTATCAGGCTTGGAGAAGAAGGCAGTTGCAGCTTTCTGAGGACAGAAAACTTAGGGGAGCTGTGGGCTTTACCCTGCTGGGCTGGGGTGCCCTGTCGAACTCACAAGGCTGCCAGTATCAACACACTAAGGAGACTCACCCTTCAATAAAAAACTTCACTGTTATTCCTTCAATGAGCCTTAGGTCTTCAGGATATTTCTCGAGGACTTCTAGTTAATTTTCAGAGAAATGTGGTCCTTTTAGAGATAAATTAGATTTGAGGGAAAGAGGTTACAGTTTCTGGCTTTATTTCCTTTACTTTTCTCTTCATGAGTAATATTGCAGTTTTATTGTCTATTTTTCACCAAATTGTCTTAAATTGCCATTGTATATTGATATTTTGATCTCTTTTTTCTAATACAAATGGCTAGTAGAGTCCTGATTTCATAATCTGATGAGTGTGTAGCGTTGTGTTATTCTTAGTTATTGGGTCTTCCTTAGATAAAAATGTGATTTAAACTAATTGTTTGCAACATCATTCTTGTTTTGCTTTTGTCCCTTTGAAATTTTATTAAGGGAAGGATTTCTCATCAGTCACTTACATCTCAATGAGTAGGTGAGTCACCACATGCTTTCTCCTAAGTCATTTGGCATTTAAAGCCTTAACTCTATAGAAATAAAGCTATTAAGGCAAAGTTTGTCCGAGTTTGTGAGCATTTTGTTTGGAGCAGGATTTTTCTTTATTCCTTCCTTCTTTTTTAAAATTGAAGTATAGTTGATACACAATGTTACATTAGTGTCAGGTATACAACATAGCAATTTGACAACTATACAGTCATTACCTTATGCTTACCACAAGTATGGCTACAATACTATGTTCCCTATGCTGTACCTTTCATCTCCATGACTTATTCATTCCAGAACCAGAAATTTTCTTAAGTGCAACTAAAATTATATCATGTAGACAATTTCACACTTTGCCTACTATACATGGTTATTGTATATAAACATCTCTCCAAATCTAAATTCTAAACTTCGTTAGCTCAGAGGATATTTGAAGATACTTCTTTGGAGCCTTTAACAAAGCCTAAAAATAAGAATACCCTCACATACTTATAAAATAAATTCAAAATATTGCAACATAATAGTATTTGAAATTATTATCCACATGATTGAATAAGTACAACTTCAAATCCAGATCTCATTCTCTGCTACATTGTGGGGACCAGGAAACTCTGGTCACATCCCTTTTTGGTAATGTCATTTGAAATATCCAGGCATGTTTTCAGTTCTGCAATAAATCATTATGAGAACATTTTTAAATTATCTGTCTAAATTTGCATTTTGGAATCCTATGCTATATAAGATATTGTGTTAAATGTTTTCAAGCGGTTTCACGTTGCATCATGTCACTAAATTATTCACTTTTATTCTGATGGGAAGATACTGCCTATCACTGAAAAGAAAAAGTAAAGGTCTACAATTTGTCATATTTTGCAAAATAATACAAATGAAGAATAATACACAATGAGAAAATTTGCCTTGAACTAATTGTTTCTAATTTAATCAGCCATCTTTATATTGCAAAGACAGAAATCCAAGTCAAATTACATGAATTCAAATAATGGAAATGATTGAGTGATGTAAGTAAAAAGTTCAAGGTTACTTTGAACATAGTTGTATCCAGAGATTTTTATGATAGCAGTAAGGTTCTGTCCCTTCTATCTCTCTACTCTGTTTACTATGTGGTTAGCTTCTATTTCAGGCAAAAATAATCACAGGAATCCCCAGGCTTATAATGTCCTTACAAGCTGTGATCCCATAGAAGGGAGGCAATTGTGTCTACACCAACATCCTTATCAATTCCTAAGAAGAACTTTGATGGGGCCTTGCATACATATTCACTGTTGTAAGCAGTGAGTTGGGGTTTTATGATTAAATGCCTTGAGAGAATCACAAGTTGCAGAGGAGAAGTACTTCCCAAAAGAAAAGTGTTTTACACAGCCAAATAGAAAGAGAAGTCTACTGAATTACTGAATTACTGGAATTTTCAGGTTCAGATTTATTTTTGCTTATAATCAATAATTTAGGTTAATTATAAATATTATGCATATGCAAAGAAAACAGCCTTTATACTGAAACTTTCCTAAATATATTATCAGCTTCTAAGTCATAAAACATTGTAGAAAAAGTAATATAATAACAGACTTATAAGTTAGATACTCTTGGGATCCCTGGGTGGCGCAGCGGTTTGGCGCCTGCCTTTGGCCCAGGGCGCGATCCTGGAGACCCAGGATCGAATCCCACGTCGGGCTCCCGGTGCATGGAGCCTGCTTCTCCCTCTGCCTGTGTCTCTGCCTCTCTCTCTCTCTCTCTCTCTCTCTGTGACTATCATAAATAAATAAATAAATACAAATTAAAAAAAATAAATAAATTAGATACTCTTGAACTTATGAATGGCAAATTGTTCCATGTTAAAATCTGTATATGCTAATCAACATGTGTCTGGAAAATACTGAATCTATATGTTTTGATAATGATTTTATAATTTACTCTATTTCAGGATAACTTCAAAGTATGACAAAGTATTTAATATATAGCAACATCTCCATTCTCTAAGTCAGGTCTAGGCAAACATTTTCTATAAAGCATTAGATAGTAAACATTTTAGGCTTGTGTGTCATAAGGATTCTATTGTGACTTCCAACCAACTCTGCTTTTGGAGTACTAAAGAAGCTATACATAATTCCTAATGAATTTGAGTATGGTTGTGTTCCAATAAAACTTTATTTATAAAAATGTTGGTGGACTTAATATGGCCCATGTGTTGTAGTTTGCCAACTCAGTGAACTTGGCTTACAGAGAAAATCATGACCTGTACTGACAATGATTTAATCACAAACAATTCTAAGTTAAGTCAGTCTGTTTCTGCTTCATTTCAAATGTCCTGCTATTAATTGGAGGATTGTCATAATTAAGTAGAAGAAATAATATTTTATAATTTATAATTACATAATACTCTCATGAGAAATTATTCATTGGTTCCTCAGAATAACCAATGCCATGTTACTCTGAGTCTTTCCCGTCATTCAGCAAGGCATAGATTCCTTTCATTTTAGGAAGTTTACTTATAATCTCTCTGGGAACATAAACAAGAAATAACAAAAATCATAAATGTGAAAACTTTTTTTCTGACCTCTCAAGCTAAATAGGTCCTCAAACATTTGCTTATGCCAGTAGGATTCCTGGATTTTTGTTTAAATAATTACAATGCACCCATAGCTCATTGATAAAGCACATCTAATTCCCGCAGTTACTTCTACAATGCATAAATATATTTGTATAACATTACAAGTATCCTACATAAGAAAAAGTATCTAAAACAATCATTTACTTACTTAATGCTAAAAATTGACTGACAGGTACGTTTGTGTTCAATATGCAACAATAAAAGCAGAGTATTGTATACAAATCACCTTTCCTCCTTTCTCTCACAAATGCCACAATGCAGATAAATAATGAAAAATATGATCAAATACATAATACATACAAATAACATTTTGAAAAATAAACAAATGAGGAAACATTTTTTAAAGATTTTATTTATTTATTCATGAAAAACACAGAGAGAGAGAGAGAAAGAGAGAGAGAGGGAGAGAGGCAGAGACACAGGCAAAGGGAGAAGCAGGCTCCATGCAAGGAGCCTGATGTGGAACTCAATCCTGGGACTCCAGGATCCCGCCCTGGGCCGAAGGCAGGCACTAAACCACTGAGCCACCCAGGGATCCCTAGAAATATCTCATACATGTTTATTCACATCAAAAAAGTTACCTGGGTGAGATTTAGTGGCAAAAGGAAGAAAATATAAGTCTCTGTTGTTTAGTGATAGAGGAAGGGTGTGAGGGTGAGATGGTAAAGGAGTGAGTGAAGAGTTAATCCCTGAGATTTATCCATAGGCAAATTCAACAAATGTGTGGAAAGTCTTCTCTTGGTAATTAGATTCTCTAGACATGGGAAGATATAAAACATTGCCCAAAGGCATAAATGAAGCAAATGGGATTAAAAAACAAGTGAAAACTCAAAATAGAAGATTTGTTTGTGGACTCCTTGCTTATGATTATATGGCTCCTAATAATGAGACTGCATTGTTTAATGTGAAGCTTCTGTTCATATTGTGATTGTTCTCTTATGTAACAGCAATTATTTTGGATTCATCATCCAAGTTTTCCTTTAAAAACTTGGCATCAAATATTTTTGGCTCCTCTTCTTCCTCTAACCAAGAATAAGCATCAAATTGAGCAATATACTAGTTGAGAAGTTTCTGCAAAGCAATCCTAAACTGTAATACCCTCATTGTCTACCACAAAAATCTAGTTTCCTGAGAAAGATAGTAAATTTTTTTTTTGTTAATAAATCCTTTCCAGGGCAGCCTGGTTGGCTCAGTGGTTTAGCGCCACCTTCAGCCCAGGGGGTGATACTGGGGACCCCGGATGGAGTCCCACGTCGGGTTCCCTGCATGGAGCCTGCTTCTCCCTCTGCCTGTGTCTCTGCCTCTGTGTGTGTGTCTCTCTCATGAATAAATAAATAAAATCTTAAAAAAAATAAATCCTTTCCGTAACACACTGAAAGTCTTCATGACCTTGAATAATCAAAATCCGTATTTTGTTCATAGCCTGTCACCATATATTTTCGAAGCTGGACTGGTGAATTTGAGAGTCTTTTTATTTCATTGTGATAGAGCATGTGACAATAGATCTATCCTCTCAAATTTTTAATTTTACAATACATTATTATTAACTATAGGCTTTATGTTGCAAAACTCTCTAGAATTTACTCATTTTTCATAACTGAAACTTTATACCGATTGAGTAGCAACTCTCTATTTCCCTCTCCTGCCACCTGTCTCTTGCCAACCACCATTCCACTCTGCTTCTGAGTTTGACTGTTTCAAATAACCCATATATGTGGAATCATATAGTATTTCTTCTTCTCTGATTATTTCATTTAACATGATGTCCTCAAGTCTCATCCAAATTGTCATATATGGCAGGATTTCCTTCTTTTTAAAAGGCTGAATAATAATTCCATTGTTATTTTAGTTTTTAGTTTGATATAGTCTCACTTTTTTATTTTTGCTTTTGTTTCCTGTCCTTTTGGTGTCATGTTGCAAGAGACTATTGCCAAGATAAATGATGTGAAGCTTTTCCCCTATGTTTCCTCTTAGGAATTTTATAGTTTCAGGTCTTACATTCAAGTATTTAATCCATTTTGAGTAGATTTTTGTGTATAGTGTAAAATAAGGGTCTAATTCATTCTTTTGCAAAGTGATATTCCAATTTCCCCAACACCATTTGTTGAAGAGACTTTCCATTCTCCATTGTGTATTCATTGCATCTTTGTTGAAGATCAGTTGACCGTGCACGTATAGGCTTATTTCTGTATTCTCTATTTTGTTCTATTGGTCTAAAGTCTGTTTTGATGACAATACCACACATTTTAATTATTATAACTTTCTAATAAAACTTGAAATCAGGAAGTGTTATACCTGCAACTTTGTTCTAAAGATTATTTTAGCTATTTGGGAACTTTTATATTTCCATATGAATTTTAGGATTTTTTTTTATATTTCTGTAAAACATAATACTAGGATTTTGATAGAGATTGCTTCTAATCTGTAGACCACTTTGGAAAGTATCAACATTTTAACAATATTAAATCTTCCAACCCATGAACATGGAATGGGATGTCTTTACATTTATTTGTTTCTTCCTTAACTTCTTTTAAAACTATAAAAACTAAAAAATAAAAATAAAAACAAAAAATTAAAAAATAAAACTATAAAAACTATAAAATGTTTTATAGCTTTCGGTTTACAAGTCTTTCACCTTCTTGGTTAAGTTTATTCTGAAGTATTTTATTCTTTGCAATGCTATAGTAAATGATATTTTCTTAATTTCTTTTTAAGATAGTTTTTTTCCTAGTGTATAGAAATATAATTGATTTTTGTATGTTGATTTTGTATGCTGCAATTTTATTGAGTTTGTTTACTAGTTCTAAAAGTTTTAGCATTTTTAGGGATTTCTACATATAAGATCATGTTATCTGCAGGTAGAGATAACTTTACTTCTTACTTTCTTATTTGAATACCTTTTATTTATTTGCTCAGGTTAGCACTTACAGTACTATGCTAAATATTAGAGGTGAAAATGGGTATCCTTGCCTTATTCCTTAGCTTAAAGGAAAGTTTTCACTTTTTCACCATTGAGTATGATGTTGGCTGTGTGTTTGTCTCATAGAGTCTTCATAGTGCTAAGGTAATTCCCTCCCTGGCTTGTTAAAACCTTATGAAAGGATACTGAATTTTGTCTACATCTATTGAAAAGATCATGTAATTTTTTTCCTTTATTCTCTTAATGATGTGTATCACATTTACGGACTTTGTATGTTGAATTACCTGTGAACCCCAGGAATAAATTCCACTTTATCATGGCATTTAACCCTTTTAATGTACAGCTGAATTCAGTTTGCTAGGATTTTGTCTAGGATTTTTACATCTCTGTTCATAAGAACATAGGTCTATAGTTTTCTTGTAGCTTCTTTGGCTGTGGCATCAGGGCAATGCTATTCTCATAAAATGAGTTTGGAAGTATTCCATCCTCTTCACCTTTTTGGAAGAATTTGAGAAAGATTGGTGGTAGTTCTTTAAATATTTGGTAGAACTCACAGGTGAAGCCATCCAGTCCTGGGATTTTCTTTGTTGGAAAGTTTTGATTACTTATTCAATCTCCTTACTAGTTATGAGTCTGTTCAGATTTTATGTTTCTTCATGATTCAGTCTTAGTAGGTTGTATGTTCCTAGAAATACATCCCTTTTTTTAGGTTATCAATTTATTGCTGTACAATTGTTCATAGGAGATCCTTATGATGCTTTCTAGGTCTGTGGCATAATTGGTAATATCTCCTCTTTATGGTTTTTGTTATTTGACCCTCCTCTCTTTTTCCTATTTAATTTAACTAGTGGTTTGTCAATATTGTTGTTCTTTTCAAATAACCAATTCTTTGTTTCATTATTTTTTTTTTCTTTTTGTAATTCTTTGAGGTATAGAGTTGTTGATATGATGTCTTTCTTCTTTTTATCCATTTTTATGTATTATTATTAGTCCTTTTTACACTCTATCTTTTTATTCTGCTATTCCTATCACACGGTTTCCATTCTTAAAGTTACATAGTGGTTGCCAGGAAGAATAGACAAAATGAAGCATATAAGCCTCTCTGCTAAGCTGAGTCTGCCGACTACTAAGGTTTATTCATTGAGTTAGGATTTACACATGGTGAAATGTACAAATCTCACACACACAATTCAATGGGTGCTCTGTACAACATATATTCTAAGAGATAAAATATTTCCATAATGGCAGCAAATTACTTTGTGTCCTCTTTCACTCAATTCTTATCCTCTAGGCAGCCACTGTTCTGAACACTTTTGCTACAAACTTTCCTGTCAGTAATGTTTTTGCTGTTTCCCATATTTTTTTAATAGAGAGTGAGAATGAGGGGGGTGGAGGGGGTGGAAGGACAGAGAGAGGGAATCTCAAGTAGACTCCATGCTGAGCACAGACCCCAAAGAGGAGCTCAGTATCACAACCCTGATATCATAACCTGAACTGAAATCAAGAGTCTGTTGCTTAACTGACTGAGTCACCCAAACATCCCCCCATAAACTTTTCTATGCTGTGTTTTCATTTACCATTTTTGTCAAGATGATTTCTAATTTCTCTCCTGGCCCATTGGTTTTCAGATGTTGTAAATTTCCATATATTTGATGAATTTTCCAGTTTTTCTTCTGCTGTTGCCTACTAATTTCATTACACTGTGGTAAGAAAAGATACTTGGTCTGATTTCAAACTTCTTAAGTTTAAGACTGGTTTTGACATAACATGCAATGAATTTTGGAGAAAGTTCTGTTTGTGCTTGAGAGGAATGTGTGTTCTGTGCTGTTAGGGTGAATATTCTGTATGTATCTGTTAGGTCCATTGGTTTAGATTGCCATTCAAGTTCATTCTTTTCTCATTGATTTTCTGTCTGGATTGTCTATTCGTTATTGTAAGTGTGGTAGTAAAATCTCCTATTATTGTTGTATCACTTGCTCCCTTCAATTCTGCTAATGTTACTTTATATATAAAGATGCTTTAATGTTTGGTGCATACATATTTAAAATTGTTATAGCTTCTTGGTAAGTTGACTTTTTACCATTTTATAATATTATTTTTGTCCCTTGTGACTCTTTTGAATTAAGTCCAATTTTTTTCCTGATATAAATATTACCGCCCCTGCTCTCATTTGGCTATGATTTGCATGGAATATCCTTCCCATCTCTTCACTTTCAGCCTACAGTCCTTAAATCTACACTGAGCCTCTTGTAGACAACACATAGCTGGAAATTATTTTGCATATCAATTCAGACGCTATTATTTTGATCAGATAATTTATATTTAAAGTAATTACTGGCACAGAAGGACTTAGTACTGCCATTCTATTCATTGTTTTCTTTCTATCTTTAGTTCTCTTGTCTATCATTCCATTGCCTGCTGTCGTTCTCTGTGTCATTTTTTTTTTATTTTCCTATTGGTATACTTTGATTCTTCTCTCGTTTACTTTTGCGTGTTTTCTATAGGTATTTTCTTTATAGTTAGCATGGGGCTTAAATAAGATAACCTATAGTTACAATAGTTTATTTTAAGCAGATAACAACTTAACTTCAATCTCATACAAAAACTTTATACTTCCACTTCTCCCTCTCCACATATTATGTGTTGATGTCACAATTTACAAGGAAAATAGAAGGCATAGGGAAAGAAAGCTATACCACGAGAGAAGTGCTTATGAATATTACATCCCAAAGTGCAACCCCACTGAAAGAATGAAACTTAATCAGATTCTGGAGGACTTTCCCTATGTTATACCATAACACCACCCCATTAAATCTTCATTACAATAACAGTGAATTACAGTTAAATTTGCCAGAAGATATAAACTATATCTGAGGGGGGAGTACTTCAGGAACCCCACAGCCAAGAAGAGACAAAAACTAAGAGGAATTGGAAGCATTCAAAAGAAGTATCTGCTACGTGGACACACAACAAACATTGAGCAGAGCCCAAATCTTAGCCAAATTAAATAAATCTTCATAGTAAGGCTCTCTTTACCTCAATTTCTATTGCACAAAATCACAAAGCATGCTAAAAAAGCAAGGAAAAGCAGTATGAAAAGACAAACTAATCACCAGAACCAGACTCGGAGATGAAACAGATGTTGATGTTATCAGACAAGGAATCTAAAATGACTATAATTAATATATTAAGGGTTATAAAGGAAAAAGTAGGCAATATGTAAAAAACAAATAGACAATGTAAGAAATGTAAGAGGAGAGATGGAAGCTGTAAGAACGAATCATAAAGAAATGTCAGGAATCAAAAACACTGTAACAGAAATGAAGAATGTCTTTAAGGGCCTGGCAGTAGAATCAAAATGGCCCAGGAAAAAATTAGTCAGCTTGAAGATATATCCATAGAAATTATCCAAATTAAAATGTGAAGATATAGCAATAGAAATTATCCAAATTAAAATGTGAAGAGAGAAAAAAAGGAATGAAAAAAGGAGAAAAGAACATTCAAGATAATTGAGATAGTATAAAAAATTGCAGCATGTGTGTAATTGGAATATGAGGAGAAGAAAGAGAGATCAGAATAGAAGAAATATTTGAAATAATGATGGCTGAAAACTTTTCAAATTGATCACAGGAACCAAACTGCAAATCTTGGAAACTCAAAACATAACATCATAAAAAACATAAAACATAAAACATCATAAGAAAACAATAACAAAAAGCCACCTTGGTATACCATAGTCAATCTTCAAAAACACGAGAAAATCTTGAAGACAAAAAATACCTTACCTACATAAGAACAAAACTAAATTATAGTGGACAGCTCATCAGACACCATGAAAGAAGAAGAGAAGACAGTAAAATTTTTTAACTGTTAAAAGAAAAAAAAAAACACCACCAGCCTAGAATTCTATATTTGGCTAAGTATCCTTTAAAGTAAAGAAGTAATATTTCCTCATACAAACAAAACCAGAGAATTAATTGCTAGCAGACTTGACCCTCAAGAAATGTCAAGAAGCAGTTTTTTCAGGCAAAAAATAAGAAAAAATATATATGTCAAAAGTTGGATATACATAGGAAAAGAGAGAGAAAAATAAATACAGGTAAAATATAATCCTTTATTTTTTTCATTCTTAATCTAAAAGATAACTTGGTTTAAAGTAATAATAGTAACAGTATATTGGGTGATTACAGTATGTGAGTGAAAGGAAAGGAAAGGAAAAGAAAAAGAAAAGAAACAGGAAAAGAACAGAAAAGAATAGAAAATAAAAGAAAGAAAAAGAAATGTCACAAGCAATGGAAGGAAGAAACTGAGAACACACTTTTTACATGCATGTACATTTCACACAAAGCACTATTGTGTCATTTGAAGGTGGGCATATATTATTTAAAAATGTATATTACAAACTCTGGGGCAACCACTAAAAAGGAATTATAATTGATACGTTAAGGGAGCAGATCTAATGGGATTACATAAACACTCAAACCCAGAGAAAAAATATAATAACAAAGAAGAAACATGACAAATGTAACAAATAGAAAAGAGATAAATGCATGGTAAATATTAATCCACCTACATCAATAGTCATGTTTAATGTGAATAGTATAAATACACACATTAAAAGATTTCATAGTAGTTAAAAAGCAAGACCCATCCATACATTTTCCACAAAAATCGACTTTACATAAAAAGACTAATATACTACAAAAGTAAATGGATGGAGAAGGATATACCATGTTAAGACAGAAAGCTGGGAGGGGGGGGAGGAGCAAGATGGCGGAGGAGTAGGGTCTCCAAATCACCTGTCTCCACCAAACTACCTAGAAAACCTTCAAATTATCCTGAAAATCTATGAATTCGGCCTGAGATTCAAAGAGAGACCAGCTGGAATGCTACAGTGAGAAGAGTTCGCGCATCTATCAAGGTAGGAAGACGGGGAAAAAGAAATAAAGGAACAAAGGCCTCCAAGGGGGAGGGGCCCCGCGAGGAGCCGGGCTGAGGCCGGGGCGAGTGTCCCCAGGACAGGAGAGCCCCGTCCCGGAGGAGCAGGAGCTGCACCGACCTTCCCGGGCGGAAAGGGGCTCGCGGGGAGGTGGAGCAGGACCCAGGAGGGCGGGGATGCCCTCGGGCTCCCTGGGACAGTAACAGCAACTGCGCGCCCGAGGAGAGTGCGCCGAGCTCCCTAAGGGCTGCAGCGCGCACGGCGGGACCCGGCGGGACCCGGAGCAGCTGAAGGGGCTCGGGCGGCGGCTCCGCGGAGGGGGCTGCGGGGCCCTGGGAGCAGCTCGGAGGGGCTCGGGCAGAAGAAGAGGCTCCGTGCGGTGGGGGCTGCGCGGTTCCAGGAGCAGCTCGGAGGGGCTCGGGCGGCAGCTCCGCGGAGGGGGTTGCGCGGCCCGGGAGCGCGAATCCACCAGCGCAGGCTCCGGAGCACAGGGCGCCGGGACACAGCCCAGGATCCAGCCTCCCCCGGGACAGGCAGAGGCCGGGAGGGCCCAGGACAGCAAGGACGCTCCTGCCCCAGCTGAGCAGATCAGCGGCCCCGCCCCGGAGCCTCCAGGCCCTGCAGACGGAGTTCCTGCCGGAGCTGAATCCAGGTTTCCAGAGCTGCCCCGCCACTGGGGCTGTTCCTCCTGCGGCCTCACGGGGTAAACAACCCCCACCGAGCCCTGCACCAGGCAGGGGCACAGCGGCTCCCCCAACTGCTAACACCTGAAAATCAGCACAACAGGCCCCTCCCCCAGAACACCAGCTAGACGGACAACTTCCAGGAGAAGCCAAGGGACTCAAAGTACACAGAATCAGAAGATACTCCCCGGTGGTTCTTTTTTTGTTTGTTTTTTTTTTTTGTTGTTGTTGTTGTTGTTTGGTTTTGTTTTGTTTTGTTTTGCTTTTTGATTTGTTTCCTTCCCCCACCCCCTTTTTTTTCTCCTTTCTTTTTCTTTCTCTTTTTCTTCTCTCTTTTTTTTTCTTTTCGTTTTTTTCTTCCCTTTTTTTTCCTTTCTCTTTTCTTTCCTTCTTTCTCTCCTCTCTTTTTCTCTTTTTCCCAATACAACTTGCTTTTGGCCACTCTGCACTGAGCAAAATGACTAGAAGGAAAACCTCACCTCAAAAGAAAGAATCAGAAACAGTCCTCTCTCCCACAGAGTTACAAAATCTGGATTACAATTCAATGTCAGAAAGCCAATTCAGAAGCACTATTATACAGCTACTGGTGGCTCTAGAAAAAAGTATAAAGGACTCAAGAGACTTCATGACTGCAGAATTTAGAGCTAATCAGGCAGAAATTAAAAACCAATTGAATGAGATGCAATCCAAACTAGAAGTCCTAACGACGAGGGTTAACGAGGTGGAAGAACGAGTGAGTGACCTAGAAGACAAGTTGACAGCAAAGAGGGAAACTGAGGAAAAAAGAGACAAACAATTAAAAGACCATGAAGATAGATTAAGGGAAATAAACGACAGCCTGAGGAAGAAAAACCTACGTTTAATTGGGGTTCCCGAGGGCGCCGAAAGGGACAGAGGGCCAGAATATGTATTTGAACAAATTCTAGCTGAAAACTTTCCTAATCTGGGAAGGGAAACAGGCATTCAGATCCAGGAAATAGAGAGATCCCCCCCTAAAATCAATAAAAACCGTTCAACACCTCGACATTTAATTGTGAAGCTTGCAAATTCCAAAGATAAGGAGAAGATCCTTAAAGCAGCAAGAGACAAGAAATCCCTGACTTTTATGGGGAGGAGTATTAGGGTAACAGCAGACCTCTCCACAGAGACCTGGCAGGCCAGAAAGGGCTGGCAGGATATATTCAGGGTCCTAAATGAAAAGAACATGCAACCAAGAATACTTTATCCAGCAAGGCTCTCATTCAAAATGGAAGGAGAGATAAAGAGCTTCCAAGACAGGCAGCAACTAAAAGAATATGTGACCTCCAAACCAGCTCTGCAAGAAATTTTAAGGGGGCCTCTTAAAATTCCCCTTTAAGAAGAAGTTCAGTGGAACAGTCCACAAAAACAAAGACTGAATAGATATCATGATGACACTAAACTCATATCTCTCAATAGTAACTCTGAATGTGAACGGGCTTAATGACCCCATCAAAAGGCGCAGGGTTTCAGACTGGATAAAAAAGCAGGACCCATCTATTTGCTGTCTACAAGAGACTCATTTTAGACAGAAGGACACCTACAGCCTGAAAATAAAAGGTTGGAGAACCATTTACCATTCGAATGGTCCTCAAAAGAAAGCAGGGGTAGCCATCCTTATATCAGATAAACTAAAATTTACCCCAAAGACTGTAGTGAGAGATGAAGAGGGACACTATATCATACTTAAAGGATCTATTCAACAAGAGGACTTAACAATCCTCAATATATATGCTCCGAATGTGGGAGCTGCCAAATATATAAATCAATTATTAACCAAAGTGAAGAAATACTTAGATAATAATACACTTATACTTGGTGACTTCAATCTAGCTCTTTCTATACTTGATAGGTCTTCTAAGCAAAACATCTCCAAAGAAACGAGAGCTTTAAATGATACACTGGACCAGATGGATTTCACAGATATCTACAGAACTTTACATCCAAACTCAACTGAATACACATTCTTCTCAAGCGCACATGGAACTTTCTCCAGAATAGACCACATATTGGGTCACAAATCGGGTCTGAACCGATACCAAAAGATTGGGATTGTCCCCTGCATATTCTCGGACCATAATGCCTTGAAATTAGAACTAAATCACAACAAGAAGTTTGGAAGGACCTCAAACACATGGAGGTTAAGGACCATCCTGCTAAAAGATAAAAGGGTCAACCAGGAAATTAAGGAAGAATTAAAAAGATTCATGGAAACTAATGAGAATGAAGATACAACCGTTCAAAATCTTTGGGATGCAGCAAAAGCAGTCCTAAGGGGGAAATACATCGCAATACAAGCATCCATTCAAAAACTGGAAAGAACTCAAATACAAAAGCTAACCTTACACATAAAGGAGCTAGAGAAAAAACAGCAAATAGATCCTACACCCAAGAGAAGAAGGGAGCTAATAAAGATTCGAGCAGAACTCAACGAAATCGAGACCAGAAGAACTGTGGAACAGATCAACAGAACCAGGAGTTGGTTCTTTGAAAGAATTAATAAGATAGATAAACCATTAGCCAGCCTTATTAAAAAGAAGAGAGAGAAGACTCAAATTAATAAAATCATGAATGAGAAAGGAGAGATCACTACCAACACCAAGGAAATACAAACGATTTTAAAAACATATTATGAACAGCTATACGCCAATAAATTAGGCAATCTAGAAGAAATGGACGCATTCCTGGAAAGCCACAAACTACCAAAACTGGAACAGGAAGAAATAGAAAACCTGAACAGGCCAATAACCAGGGAGGAAATTGAAGCAGTCATCAAAAACCTCCCAAGACACAAGAGTCCAGGGCCAGATGGCTTCCCAGGAGAATTTTATCAAACGTTTAAAGAAGAAATCATACCTATTCTCCTAAAGCTGTTTGGAAAGATAGAAAGAGATGGAGTACTTCCAAATTCGTTCTATGAAGCCAGCATCACCTTAATTCCAAAGCCAGACAAAGACCCCGCCAAAAAGGAGAATTACAGACCAATATCCCTGATGAACATGGATGCAAAAATTCTCAACAAGATACTGGCCAATAGGATCCAACAGTACATTAAGAAAATTATTCACCATGACCAAGTAGGATTTATCCCTGGGACACAAGGCTGGTTCAACACCCGTAAAACAATCAATGTGATTCATCATATCAGCAAGAGAAAAACCAAGAACCATATGATCCTCTCATTGGATGCAGAGAAAGCATTTGACAAAATACAGCATCCATTCCTGATCAAAACTCTTCAGAGTGTAGGGATAGAGGGAACATTCCTCGACATCTTAAAAGCCATCTATGAAAAGCCCACAGCAAATATCATTCTCAATGGGGAAGCACTGGGAGCCTTTCCCCTAAGATCAGGAACAAGACAGGGATGTCCACTCTCACCACTGCTATTCAACATAGTACTGGAAGTCCTAGCCTCAGCAATCAGACAACAAAAAGACATTAAAGGCATTCAAATTGGCAAAGAAGAAGTCAAACTCTCCCTCTTCGCCGATGACATGATACTCTACATAGAAAACCCAAAAGTCTCCACCCCAAGATTGCTAGAACTCATACAGCAATTCGGAAGCGTGGCAGGATACAAAATCAATGCCCAGAAGTCAGTGGCATTTCTATACACTAACAATGAGACTGAAGAAAGAGAAATTAAGGAGTCAATCCCATTTACAATTGCACCCAAAAGCATAAGATACCTAGGAATAAACCTCACCAAAGATGTAAAGGATCTATACCCTCAAAACTATAGAACACTTCTGAAAGAAATTGAGGAAGACACAAAGAGATGGAAAAATATTCCATGCTCATGGATTGGCAGAATTAATATTGTGAAAATGTCAATGTTACCCAGGGCAATATACACGTTTAATGCAATCCCTATCAAAATACCATGGACTTTCTTCAGAGAGTTAGAACAAATTATTTTAAGATTTGTGTGGAATCAGAAAAGACCCCGAATAGCCAGGGGAATTTTAAAAAAGAAAACCATATCTGGGGGCATCACAATGCCAGATTTCAGGTTGTACTACAAAGCTGTGGTCATCAAGACAGTGTGGTACTGGCACAAAAACAGACGCATAGATCAGTGGAACAGAATAGAGAATCCAGAAGTGGACCCTGAACTTTATGGGCAACTAATATTCGATAAAGGAGGAAAGACTATCCATTGGAAGAAAGACAGTCTCTTCAATAAATGGTGCTGGGAAAATTGGACATCCACATGCAGAAGAATGAAACTAGACCACTCTCTTTCACCATACACAAAGATAAACTCAAAATGGATGAAAGATCTAAATGTGAGACAAGATTCCATCAAAATCCTAGAGAAGAACACAGGCAACACCCTTTTTGAACTCGGCCATAGTAACTTCTTGCAAGATACATCCACGAAGGCAAAAGAAACAAAAGCAAAAATGAACTATTGGGACTTCATCAAGATAAGAAGCTTTTGCACAGCAAAGGATACAGTCAACAAAACTCAAAGACAACCTACAGAATGGGAGAAGATATTTGCAAATGACATATCAGATAAAGGGCTAGTTTCCAAGATCTATAAAGAACTTATTAAACTCAACACCAAAGAAACAAACAATCCAATCATGAAATGGGCAAAAGACATGAACAGAAATCTCACAGAAGAAGACATAGACATGGCCAACATGCACATGAGAAAATGCTCTGCATCACTTGCCATCAGGGAAATACAAATCAAAACCACAATGAGATACCACCTCACACCAGTGAGAATGGGAAAAATTAACAAGGCAGGAAACAACAAATGTTGGAGAGGATGTGGAGAAAAGGGAACCCTCTTACACTGTTGGTGGGAAGGTGAACTGGTGCAGCCACTGTGGAAAACTGTGTGGAGGTTCCTCAAACAGTTAAAAATATACCTGCCCTACGACCCAGCAATTGCACTGTTGGGGATTTACCCCAAAGATACAAATGCAATGAAACGCTGGGACACCTGCACCCCGATGTTTCTAGCAGCAATGGCCACGATAGCCAAACTGTGGAAGGAGCCTCGGTGTCCAACGAAAGATGAATGGATAAAGAAGATGTGGTTTATGTATACAATGGAATATTACTCAGCTATTAGAAATGACAAATACCCACCATTTGCTTCAACGTGGATGGAACTGGAGGGTATTATGCTGAGTGAAGTAAGTCAGTCGGAGAAGGACAAACATTATATGTTCTCATTCATTTGGGGAATATAAATAATAGTGAAAGGGAAAATAAGGGAAGGGAGAAGAAGTGTGTGGGAAATATCAGAAAGGGAGACAGAACATAGAGACTGCTAACTCTGGGAAACGAACTAGGGGTGGTGGAAGGGGAGGAGGGCGGGGGGTGGGAGTGAATGGGTGACGGGCACTGGGTGTTATTCTGTATGTTAGTAAATTGAACACCAATAAAAAAAAAAAAAAAAAGAAAAAAAAAAAAAAAAAAAAAAGACAGAAAGCTGGAAGAGCCATTTTATTTATTTATTTTTTTTTAATTTTTATTTATTTATGATAGTCACAGAGAGAGAGAGAGGCAGAGACACAGGCAGAGGGAGAAGCAGGCTCCATGCACCGGGAGCCCGACGTGGGATTCGATCCCGGGTCTCCAGGATCGCGCCCTGGGCCAAAGGCAGGCGCCAAACCGCTGCGCCACCCAGGGATCCCCTGGAAGAGCCATTTTAATTTTTGACAAATCACATAATTGTCTCAATAGATGCAGAAAATGGTTCTGACAAGATTCAATACCTTTCGTGATGAAAACAAAATAAAACAAAAACTTCTCATTTAACTAGAAATAAAGGAAAGTTACCTTAACATAATGAAAGCAATCTGTGAAAAGCCCACAGCTAATATATTGGTGACAAATAAAGTTCTTCCTCTAAGATCACAGTCCAGAGGAGTCTAAGAAGACATGATGACTAAATGTAATGTGGTGCCCTGAATGTGATCCTGAAACAGTAAAGAGCACTAGGTAAAAACTAAGGGAATTTGAATAAAGTATGAACTTTGATTAATAACAATGTATCATATTGGTTCATTAATTGTGACAAATGTACCATACTAATAGTAAGATGTTAATAATAGGAAAAAATATGGTGAGTATATGCAAACTCTCTGTACCAATTTTGTAACTATTCCATAAATCTAAAACATGCTAAAATAAGAAAAGTCATTAAAATTAATTTTATTTATTTTTACTTTATAGTTTCAAGCGAATCAAGTTCATTGCCCAATAAAACGAATCCATCAACATTTTTAAGGTAGACATAACAGAAATCAGAGCCTTCCTTCATATGTAATATTTTCCATGTCTTGGATACTAACCAAAATTACTTGATATATGGATATGGATGGATATATGGATATCATATGGATATATGATATGGATATCAGGAAACATGATCTATTTCCAGAAGAAAATAAAATCAAACAGATTAACCCACGTTAGAGTTATTAGTCAAGGACTTTAAAACAGCTAGTATAATTGTTGTTTTCAAAAGCTGGTCTGGAAACCCCTTTAGAGAACCTGCAATGGCAAAATAATTTCCATAAAAACATTATCTCACAAGCGTACAGTGACGTTTTCCAGAGGTTCTATAAGATGTGATTTCATTATTCTAATATCATTGCACACAATTTTTCATTTAAAAAATATTAGTTTATTTCCAATATGGTCAATATTGGAATATAATCCATACAAGCAGTATCTCTTTGGGAGTTCTCAAAAGAAAATAAAAAAGCAATGAAAGCTCTTTCTGCCGAAAAAGCATATATGAATTAAGTAATTAAAATTAATTAATAATTAAAATTTTAAAATGAATAGCCTTTTTGAATATTGGGTCAGTCAGACCAAAAAGGAAATCAAAATGAAAATTACAAATTGTCTACAAAGTTATCTAGGAGAACAGAACCCAATTGATTTGATGTAGGAATATAATTCCCCAGAGATGCTACTGTGTAATGGTAGAGCAGACTTCCAGGAAATGTGTGATTCTAGGAGAGTTCCTTAACCTATTTTTCTTAGTGTTCTCACCTGCAAAATGATGATGATTCCAGGACCTCCCCAGAGGGTTGTAGTGATAATTAAAGAAGATGCACATGGAACATCTAGGACTCTGGCATACAATAGGTGTTCCAGAATGATTTCTATCTAATTGTTGTATTCATTCCTCCTTCCCTTCCCTTTTCTCTTATTTAATATGCATTAAAAAAAGAAGGAACAACTGATACAATATTGTTGATTCTCAAAACTATTTTCTTGATTTAAAAGATTCACCTACAAGAAAGTACACACTGTATGATTCAATTTACATTAAGTTCCAAAATGAGAAAATCAATCCATGGTCATAAAATCATGAGTTGATGCCTTAGGAATCAAGGAATGGCCACAAATAGGTACAAGGGGTGACAGAGCCTCTTGATAGGACTGTGGGTTATATGAGTGAATATATCATGAAAACTCACCAAAGTAAATACTTAGAATCTGAACATTTCACTGTATATAAAGTTATCTCAATTAAAACCTGCATATTATAATATGCCCTAATAACAAAGTGACACTTTCCAGAATTAGTAACACTTTTATAGTTCACAGATATTTTCTCATTTGTATATAAAAACATGACTGTATGTAGGTAAGGAATGTATTCATGGCCTCTGTTTTATTCTATATTTACGTCCGTTAGTATACTTTTTGACTTTCAACTTTTCTTTTAAACGTGGCTTCCTCTTTTAAGTAAAGTTTTGGTTTTATTTTTAACCATAGCAAAAACAATTTAAAAAACTAAGAGTTTGAGTTCTCATATGTAACAGAAATAATAATAAAATCTCTCATTATAAGAAAACTGACCATATAATTCTTCATCAAGCTGGGATACTTTTGAAAGTTAGAGTAAGAACTATTCTTAGCCTAGGACACAATGCTGTGGTCACTCTAACTAGGATATGATAATAACAAATGAAAATATGTACATGCAAAGCACTTTACCACCTGCCTAAGAGATGAGTTTTTATGCTAAATGGACATAAAAAAGTCAAATTTTGCTTCTAACATTTGATCTTGTATTTTTTTCTAGAACTCAACTTCTGTTAGCTTCAAAGTATTTAGAACTAGGAGTATTATGTCTGAATACGCCTTCAAGTTTGTGTACATAGATGACTTTAGCGTGGGATTCTATGCCAAACTCATGGGTACAGTGGAAAAACTGAGAAAATCAAAGCTATTTTTAGTAATAAGTGATGATATACAGGCGTAGGTATCTCATCTTTGAAATAGGTTTATATCTCAATTATAAACTTTAAAATGTTCAAGCAGATGAAGTTAAAAATGTAATCTTCGGTAATACCTTTATTAGATGCTTTTCAGTTTCAAGCTCAATTTTTTCATTTGTAACATCAATGAATCAGTAAAAAGCATACCACTTCAAAAACCATTTATTTAAAAATGGAATTTTAAAAAAGTATCATCAAATTCTATTAAAATGCAGCCTGGACCACGGTCTATAAAGACCTATTGCCCTGTGCAGCTTTCTGTGAGAATGTGAAGCGCCACCACCTCACCCTTGAGTCAATAGCCAGCCACTGGCCTCCAAGCTAAGCTAAATGGCTATTTCAAGCACAGTATCATGGATGTGGAAGTTTTAACTTGATAGAGCTAAGGAGGGATTCAGACTCAACAGATTTCAATAAAAGTTATGCAGAAAGATAACTGGCCGGAAGCACTGCTACTCATGAAATTATAGCTGGGAAGAGACAGCATTCTCTCGAGCTATTGCAGTTGTTATAGGACATTTTCAGAGAAATTGTATTACTAGTGGTTTTAAAAGAAATGGCAGTAAACGGTAGCTTCCTGTTTCTATTTAGCAACTGGTACATAGCTAAAAGGGAAGAATCGATGAAGCCTGAATCAGCTGCACTCCCCGCGATTTCTGTGTCTGCAGGTAGATTTTCCAGTAATCAGCCATTCGTCAACAATCCTTTTGCCTACTTTATAAGTATCTGGCACTGTGCTAGGCACCAGGGATATGTGGGGGGAGGGAACAGACAAATTTCCCTCTTCACATGGCATCAACACTCTATTGGAGGAAAACAGAAAAGAAATAAAATAAATGAGTAAGTGATATAATATACATGTATGTGAAAAATGAACTAGAGAAAAATAAAGCAGAGAAGGTGGTGGAGGGTGGTGGACCATTGCAAATTTTAAACTAGGAAGTATGGGAAGGCCTCACTAGGAGCTGTGAATGATGCCTGTATGGAACTGGGTACTGTGTAAATATTAATGGCAAATTGCCTCCCTATACACAGTAGGAATAAATTCATGTGATGGTCTTAAATGTATCCAGTGTAGGAAGTAAAAAGAAACTGACTCTCTAGGCTAGCATTTCTGAAAGTCTGAATCTGACCTGTATCAGAGTCACCCAAAATACACATTAAAATGAGACTCTTCACTCGTTACCCACAGCTAGTGAATCAGAATCCCCAGGCATGTTCCCTGGTAGTCTGGCATTTATCAAACTTTTTGGATGATTCTGAGGGACTCGAACATTTGAGTCTAGACTATCTAATGCCAATATATCAAGACTCTAGTAAAAATCCACCCATTCACTTATTTTATACATATTTTACAAGTGTTCTCAACTGTGTAACTAACTATAGGGTCTAAGGAGACAGAGTCTTGTTTCAGATGGTTCTGACCAAATTAGGGCAACTAGTTATAAAAATAAATTAACAAAACAATGTAAAAAAGGCTTGTGATGGTCTTATGGATTTAATTTTACTTTGGGGAAACGGAGCTTAGGAAATGGCTGATTTTTTTCCTTATACCTTATGCTTGTAAAAATAACTCATGCATGGAAAGGCCTTTAATTAAATACTCTGTACCCATATCAGCTGCTACTTTATCATCTTCATGGATCACTGTGGCCACTGATGTGTTCTGTGTAAAACTATTTTTTTAATGATTGCAGGAATTCCATGACATTACCACAAACATTCCCATTTGGTTGTTCATTCATTTGATAAACAGTTACTGAGGCCTGCCATATGAAAGTGTTCAAAGTCAAGAGGAAGAGACAGGCCCATAGATGAGCACCATACAATATAATGGAGGTGTATGAACTATGCACTTTAGAAGCACAAGGACAAAGTCACTAACTCCCTGGACTTCTGGGGATTTTTCACAAAAACCTAATAGATGACATTTGGATGAGGGCTTAAAGTATGAGTTAGACTTTGCCGGTAAAGGAAAAATGTTTTAACAGCAAACATGATAGCAGGTACAGATACACAAATGCAAAAGAGTAGAATTTCACTCATATGAATTACAGCTATGCAAAAACCATCTAGCTTCTTTATTTTCTATAAAAGCTGATAACCATCATCACTGGACAGTGAAGAAGTTCCAAAAATACTGCCAATTAATAGAATCAGTGTTCTCTAATCTAAGCAATTTTTTAAAATTTAAAACATTTAAAATTTAAATGGATAAATAATCAACAGTTCCAAGTTCAACTCTATGTCAGAACCATTTCTCTCCTCCCTAACAAGATGGTGGCTGAGCACAGGGAAAGCTGTCCAAATGAATGGCACTAGGCAAAAAGCACTTGGGTGGCCTTTATGCTGGTTTCTGCAGCAGGAGAGATTCTCATCACTGTTGCTATCAACTGAGGTAGAAGCTATCAGTTTGCTTCCTCTGTGGTAAATTCTCTTGGCTTTGTCAGGACCTAGTGGTCCTCTTTGCTAATTTTTTTTTCATGGAAGTATGGATACCCTTTAAATTTTGGCATTCCTTATTTTCTATTGCTGAACCGAGCAACCTACCCTAGAGCCCTCAGTTAACATGGTGCCAGTTAACCCCTGCTGTAGTGACCCCTTCTGCAAAGAAGCTCTAATGTCCAATAACTGTATCTCTTTGGTAACATTACTTAAATGCCAAGTGCCTCAGTCTTCTCATTAGTTAAATGGGGATAATGTTAGTACCTTCCTAAGTGTGTGGTTGCATAAATTAAAGAAGGGGCACCTGGGTGGCTCAGTGGTTGAGCGTCTGCCTTTGGCTCAGGTCGTGATCCTAGGATCCTGGGATAGAGTCCCACATCAGGCTCCTGCATGGAGCCTGCTTTTCCCTCGGCCTGTGTCTCCGCCTCTCTGTGTGTGTCTCTCATGAATAAATAAATAAAATCCAAAAAAAAAAAAAGATAGAAAATAAATATACTGTGATGAGAAGGGTGCCTGGCATATTTACAAAGTCAATGCATGTTTATTATTAGTAGTAGTCTTCATACCCCTTTGAGGCATTGTAGGAACTCTCGGGTCTTTTCTCTCTTGTACGCATGGCACTAGAAGCCAGGAGTGCTGCTTCAGGTCACCTACTGAGCTTCATCTTTCTCTACAGCTACTGCCCCTATCATGTTAGCATGCAGTCACCCTGCATGGCAGTCTCTGAATGATCTGACATTCAACTTAAAAAAAAAGAAATTCAGGCACCGCAGTGGCTCAGATGGTTAAGCATCTGCCTCCGGCTCAGGTCATGATCCCAGGACCCTGGGATGGAGCCAGCATTGGGCTCCCTGCTCAGCAGAGAGTCTGCTTTTCCCTCTGTCTCTCCCCCTACTTGTGTTCTCTCTTGTGCTCTCTCTCTCAAATAAATAAACCAAATCTTTTTTTTTTAAAAATCCTTCTTTCTTCTTGGGATTTTGCCTAAGAGAAGTGAAGGAAGAACACACTGAGATCTCACTATCTTTGTCTTTTCTTTCTGTAAAACTCTGAGCCAGAAGGCATAAACTATTTTTCCCTTTTCTATCTTCCTTTTCCCTATGTTATAACCTGAGACCTCTGTATGGTGTGGAGTAAAATTCTACATTCAAGATTTCCAGAGCTGGTTCTTGATATTGTTACCTTGGACTTTCAAAATCCCATTTTGAATATCAAAGGCTCAATGTTAATTCCTTCTCTTTATCTTCTTGACATAACAGTCCTAGCCCCATTTATGACACAATGCCTCTTGAAAAATATAAAGAAAATAACACACAATGAAATGTAAATAAGGAAAAGCATATGCACATATTTCAAAAATATTATTCTCATTTTCTCCAGCAAGTATTAAGGGGTTTAGTACATCAGAATGCAGGAAATAGTGATTAATTTGGTGTTATATGTGTACAATTGATTGATGTGTCTGTGTGTGTGAGTGCAGGGGGCAGTTAGGGGAGAAAGGAGGTGGGTAAAAAGGCTGACAGATGACGTAGAAGTCATCTGAAGCCTGTTTCAACAGAGTTGAAAAGAACATTGTGTGCTATGCCAAGTAATTTTTGTTTTTGATTTAGTTGAAATAATAGCACTGTGTAGTAAGTGAGATTTACATTCATATGTCCATTTCATGTGTTAGAAAACAAAAGCTCAGATATTAGGCTATTCTATATCATCACTGCAATTGTCAGAGCTGGGATAAAAATTCAATATACCTGATTTATAATCTATCATATTACATAGTTTTGTTTTTTAACTTCAAGCAACTTCTTTGGAGAAGTTATAAACTGGCATTTCACTTTTGAGATAAATGAGATAAATCCAATAGAGCAATTACTTAAATCAAAAACATTTCACTGCTTCTGAAATTCCTATGCCTCCAGCAAAACAGAATCCCAAGGCTGTGTTCAATAAGATCCTCTGATATATTTATTGCTTGCCTATTACTCACTGTCTTACTTGCTTTCACAGTTGGTAAAGACTCAGTAATTCTAACTATGAGGATATCAAATTGCACTCGCATACAATCTAGATGATGTTATTTTTCTAAGCCATACAATTTTCTGAAAATACAGATGTAATTTCAAAAGTGTCCACTGGATTAATTGCAAATCTTTTATGGAGATCTCCTTAAGTATATTCTTTTATACCATGGTGTCACTTAACAAAGACCTAAGAGATAAAACAAGTTACTCTAGCTGCATTTTCTGAAACTAAGTCTGTCTGAAATATCACTTAGAATCATCTTTAGATAGGTTTATTTGCTTAATAGGCATGGGATAAAATACAGTTTTGCAATTAAATGATTACTTCTGACTATATAAGCAGCCAGTACAATCAATTCATGACAGAAAGTAAATGCTTTATACAAATAATTTAGTTGCTGTTTTCATCGAAAGTTCAAATATTTCATTCACTTAAACAAATATTTATTATCTCTTGTTTTGCCACTGGAGATATATAGATAAATGAGGCAGACATTTTCTGCCCTATGAAGCTTACAATTGCAACAAACGTTAGAAGCAAAAATAGTGTCTATGAAAGTTTCTATTGAGTAAACCTTAACTAATATGAGGTGTCAGGAAATTCTCCCACAGAGAAATGATCCTTAAGCAAAGACATGAAAACTAAGTAGAATGTATCCAGATGACTAGTCAGAGAAAGATATTCCCAGGAAGAAGGAATGGTATATGCAAAGGCTTCCCCTAAAGGGGAGTTTAGAGCATTCAAGGAAGAAAAAACTTTGTATGGCAGAAGCATAGTAAGGAGGGAGGCAGGGTCAGATCATGAAGGGTTCTACAGGTAAGTTGAGTTTTTAAAATGTAAGTGGAATAGAATCATATTTGTTTTTTATTTGTAGAAAATTACTTCAGATCTGAGCCATGCAACTCAGGGAGGCACCATTCATGTTCACCATTCACCATTCATCGGACATCCTGCACCAGATACTATGCTCTGCTCCAGAGGATGGACCAGAGGTGATAAGAGTGAAAACAAGACTGTCACGGGAAGAGAATGCATTGGTTGAGACAAGAGATGACAGTGGCTCAGATTTAGGTAGAATAAAAGCAATAAAGGGAAGTGAAGCTTTTTAGAAATACTAAATAGGTAGACTTTATAATATATAGTGTGTGATTATATATGGAAGCTGATATAGAGAAAACATCAAGAATGATTCATTGATTCCTGTGGTCGGTTGTGGGTGCCATTTTGAGGTAAGAGCATAGGAAGTAGAAAAATCAAAACTTCAGTTCGGGGCATGGTAGCTTTGAAGGACTCATGTGGAGGATATGGTAGAGATTTAGAATAAAATGTTTGGTATTTTGTTCTGGAGCTCAGAAGATAAACTTGAGCTGGAGAGATACAGTTGGCAATAATAACTATATAGACGGAACTGAAGTCACCAAAGTGGTAAAAATCAATAAGTAAGATCAAGTAGAGAGAGAAGATAAGAAGGACTAGGGTGAAGCCATCAGGACTCCTACAGATTAAAGTCTAGTAAAAGAAAGTAGACAGAGTAGTACTAACAAAGCCATGACAATGGCATGGAGTCAAGGGATTCGAGTATTTTAAAGTAGAGTAAGTGTTTAGCTATTAATAAGGCTGCTGAGAGGCCAGAAGGAGTGTCCATTACATCCTGTCACTTGGAGGACATTTCCACAGGTGTGACTGGGGCAGCAGTCATATTGGACTGACATGAGGAATGAATGAGAGATGAAGATGTAGGAATGCCCCCCCCCAAAAAAAAATTGACTATGAAGTGAGCAAGAGAGAAACAAACTAGAGGAGAATATGAGGTCCAACAATTTAAAAGAAGATGAAGAGCAGCCTGCGTGGCTTAGCAGTTTGGCGCCGCCTTCAGTCCAGGGCCTGGTCCTGGAGACCCAGGATGAGTCCCACGTTGGGCTCCCTACATGGGGCCTGCTTCTCCCTCTACCTGTGTCTCTGCCTCTCTTTCTCTCTCTCTCTCTCTCTCTCTCTGTCTCTCATTTATCTCATGGATAAATAAAATAAAATCTTTAAAAAAAATAAAAGAGGATGAAAAATATCTAGTACAGAGGGAGGTTCTGAATATATATCAGCAGTATAAGATCACCAGGAGAGTGAAAAGCAGGGAAGGAAGGAGATTCTGAGCATACCAGGAAATTTGACTTAGGAAGAAAGAAAAATAATTCCTCCACTGGGTGTAATGGAAATGCATAAGGAAGGTACAACTAAGTTGGCAGATCTGGCTGTGACAAGTTGTATTAGGGTGGTTCTGGGATCACGACCAATGGCTTCTGCTTTCTCTGCAACATGCAGGCTGAGTTAAAGCACACACACACACACACACACAAACATGGTGTCACAACTTTAATGAGAGCAAAAAGTTGCTTGAATGTCTTGTGTAGAGAGTGGGAGACTGCGAGAAAAACACTTCATTTCCAGGTAATGTTACAGGCCCAGTTTAAATCGGGGATCAAAAATCAAAATAGCTAGTACCTTAAAGAAAACAGAAGTGCAGAACCCCAAAATCCTGAAGAGCCAAAAAACTGTTTACTTAGTCTCAAGTACAAGGGCTTGTTGCTTATCTGTGGTTGGAGATGTTCATGTATGTTTATGTGCATGTGTATATGGGTCTGCACATGGATATGCATGTGTGTATCTCTCTCTCTCTGTCTCTCTCTATCTCTCTCTCACACACACACACACACAAGTACACACACACAATGCATAACCCTAACTCAATTTTGACTCATGTATCCTTCAATTTCCACATTGGAAGTGATATTAACTAGCCGATTTTTTAAAATATTTTATTTATTTATTTATTTATTCATGAGAGACACAGAGAGAGAGGAAGAGACACAGGTAGAGGGACAAGCAGGTTCCCTGCAGGAAGCCTGATGCAGGACTCAATCCCAGGACCCAGGATCACACCTGAACCAAAGGCAGACGCTCAACCACTGAGTCACCCAGGTGTCCCTTAACTTGCCAATTATAAATCTTATCATATTTGAAATCATCTGTGATTGCATCCTATCAGTGTCTAGGAATTGGGATCCAGGATGAAGAGAGTTTTGGGCTTTCCACAACATCATAATTAGTTTCGGAAATATACTAAAATGATCATCGCAAGATAGAATTTTTATTCTAAGCCCATGAAATTCAAATTTCCCATTTGCAGCTGTGGGGAAAATTAATACTACAAAGTCTCTAAGAAATAAGCATTTGGTAATATGGTTGAGATAAGCCATGTGTCACCTCACAGATCAGAAAAGTAACCTTACTTTGTGAGTCAGTCAGCAATTATCCAAAAAATGATGGTAACGGAAATAATATCTTCCCTAAACCCAAATTCATGGTAATTATTCCTTCCTTCCTCTGAATTTATCCAGCACATTATTTTAAACTCCATTTAGGATGTTATTTTAGTCTTCTCTGCACTGTAATTGGTTATTTGTATGACATAGTCCTCTGCTACATTTTTCCTGGACTTGAATGACCACATGTTAAATGACTATTTACACCTGATTTCTAAAATAGTGCCCTATTTAGTAATAAAACTCACTTAATAATTCATTGAACAATTACTACTGATTGCTTCTGTAGCCAGATATTGTGCCACACACTGACTACACGACAGGAAAACAAAATGGATAGGTTTCCTGTTCTCATAGAATTCACAGTCTAGTGGGAAAAACAGGCATTAAGCAAACAGATGAACTAAATACATAACTCAAAATTTAGATGAGTTGCTGAGCATGGTATGAGAGAAAAAAAGTGAATTAATTTTATGTTAAGTGAAAACTCTGAGGAAGTCTCAAATGAACCAGAGTTTCTCGATTCCAGCATTACTGACATTTTCAGTTGGACAATTATTTGTGGAAGAGAGCTGTCCTCTACATTGTAGAATGTTTAGCAGTTTCCTGACCTCAACCTAAGTAGATGCCAGAAGCACCATCCCAGCAGTAACCACCAAAATTGTTTCAAGGTACTATCAAACCACTGCTGGTAGAGAGCCACTAATTTAAATTGACACTTCGTAAGAAGTACGAAGGAGAAAAAAGGTCAGAGGAGTATTGTTCCAGGAAGAAGAAACATCATGGGAAGTCCATGGTGCAGAAAAGAGCTCAGCATATTTAAATAAAGGAGGCCAGCATATCAGGAAAATACTAAAGGAGGGAGAGATCAGTGCAAAGTATGGCAAAAAAAAAAAAAAGGCAGAGACAGGTTAAAAGAAGGGTCTTGTATATATTGTCAAGGAACATAGAATTTATCCTAGGAGAAACGGGAAGCTACAAGAAAGTTTTCAGTGGGAAAGTGGTAAGATCAAAAGATGTAATTCATATTTTTAAAACTTTTATTTATTTAATTTTTAAATTTTATTTATTTATTTTAAGTCATTTCTACATTCAACATCAGGCTCAAACTCATAATCCTGAGGTCAAGAGTTGCTTGCTTTTCTGACTAAGACAGCCAGGTACCCTGCAATTCATATTTTAAATTACCTTTCTAGGGGCTCTGAAAAGAATAAGTAAGAAACTGGGAATGGATATGAGGAGTCTAGCCAGGGGCTATTGCCATTTTCTGGGATGGTGGCTTGGGCTAGAGTGGAGGATGCAGAGGTGGTGAGAAGTAGACACAGCAAAGCTATACTTGGAAGAAGAAACACAGAACTTAGTGAATACATGATTGTTCAATGAAAGGAGGAATGAAAGGGAAGAAAACTATTTGAGACCTCCACTGATTTGTAAATGCACATATTAGATTTGTGTTACTTGCCTCGAGAATGATAAAGTTTTTGGTTGGTGTTAGTCCTATGCCTTTATTATATTAATATTAAAAATTCAAACCTCTTCCATATGATAGTCCTGCAAATACAAATACGTATTTGTATTTGTAGGACTTCAAAGGACTTTGAATAGCTCAGTTCATGGCCTAGCTTGTACTCTTAACCTACATCTGTGTGTCTATTCAGTCATAGCCTCTAAAAGAGATTGGTTTACTTTAGGTATTGCTCTAAAAAATATAAAGGGGAGTAAAAATATTTCTAACAGACATACTGCACTATTCACACAACTTGAAGTTCTAATAATTAAAGAGTCACGATATTCAAACATGCTGTTAAGTTCTATCGTTCTTATTCTATAAATTTGCAATTGGAGCTAAGCCTCTAAATGTAATATTTCATACTTCTTATCTTTATGATATGTTGTTGTATCTGTCAGAGTTTAGTCACCAGGACAGAAACCCCTCTCTGCATCCCATGTATACATCATTATAATAAAGGGAATTGTAGATTTACATTAAATTGGAAGGATGGGAGAGTAAAGGTCAGCAAAGTCACCATTAACAAGCTAGCCTGCAACTAGCCCTCTGGAAGGGCAGAGAAAAGATATCATTATGTCCACCTAATTATTTAGAACCTCCTCTGAATTGGATGACTGGTATACATGTGCATGAAATATAAATATCTTCACATTCTGTTCATCCTGAAAAGTCCACTCATTTAGTAGATATAATTATCTATCATCTATTGATCAATTGATCTATATTTTCAAATATTGCTCTTTCCAAGTCTTATCTCAAGAAATCAATATAAGATCATAGATATGGCAATTTCCCTTTCCTATACTCCCTTTGGCCAACCATGGAGTGCTATACTGCTGCACACTTAACTTCCAGGTGGTACTACTCTACCATATAGACTCTATATATCAGGCCTGATTTATTTTCTTCTATAGGTTATAGACCCCTTCACTATGTTTTTAATCATTCTTCTTTAAAAGAATCAATAGTCTTTTCTATAAATTTAAATAATAAGAAAAGCATTATGTATATTCACAGTTACGATTTACTAAGTTCTTTGATCCTTTTTGTAGATCCATGTGTTCATCTGGTATTATTTTCCATCTGACTAAAAGAATTCCTTTGTCATAGTGTGATCTGCTGCTAAGGAATTCTTTTGCTTTGGAAATCTATTTTACTTTTGTTTTTTAAAAAGATGTGTTTGATGGATATAGAATTTTTGGTTGACTTTCTTCTTCTTCAATACTTTACAGATGCTGCTCCACCATATTCTATCTTGTATTCTTTCTGATAAAAAATCACGATATGCCTTGGGATTTCTTAAGCCTTTTCAATCTGTTGATATATGTAATTTTCATCAATTTTTTAAAAATTACCATTATTTCTTCAAAATGTTTTTCCATCCTGTTTCCACTTGATGCTCCTTCCAATACTCTAATTAAATATCTATCAGGCTGTTTAAAGTTATCCTATAGCTTACAAATATTCTGTCAACTTATTTTGATTCTTCTGAAGTTTTTCCCCCTCCACATGTTTTATTTAAGATTATTTCTGCTGTTGTATCTTCAAGTTCAGTAATCTTTCCTTTATAATATCTAATCATCCTTTAAACTCATCTAGAATATTTATCCTCTCAGACTTTGTACTTTTCATCTCTAGAAGTCTGACTTGGGTCTTTGCATGTAAACCCATGTCCATATTTAACATGTTCAATCTTTTCCTTAACTTTCTGAACACATGGAACACAGTTATAATAACTGCTTTAATATCTTTGTCTGCTATATCTGACATTTATGTCAGGTCTGGGTTGGTTTCAATTGACTGAGGTTTCTCTTCCTTACAGAATGAGTTTTCCTTTCTTTGGGCATGCCTCGTAGTTTTTGATTGGGTGTCAAATACTATGCATCTTACCTTACTGGATGCTGAATATATTATTATTTCTATTCTTGAGCTTTGTTCTGGGATGTAGTTATTTGGAAATAGTTTGGTTACTTTAGATTTTGCTTTGAAGATGAGATCAAGACTAGTCCAGATCTAATTACTCTACATGATTAAGGCAAGCTCTTTCTGAGTTCTATCCAATGAACTATGACTTACGAATTTCCGCAGTCTAACTGATGGAAAAATGCACCATTCTTGTCTGCAGTGATCCCTGGGTACTATTCTTCTAGTTATTTTTGGTAATTCTTTCCAAACCTTGGGAAGAGCCCTTGTACATATCTACCTACCAGTAATCTTCCAAATATTATCCAGATATCTGTCTCTATTCAAATTTCTACTCTTTAGTACTTTTCCAATGAACTCTAGTTCCCTTGGTCTCTGAAAATTCTGAGATTCTCTTCCTTAACCAGTGGGACTGCTGAGCCCTACTTAAATTTCCTCTTCTTGAGCCACAACTTGGTAAATATCTCAAGGTGGTATACTGGGTTAAACATAGGATTCATCCTATTCACTTCTCGTGTCTTAGGTGTGATCAGCCTTTGTAGTCTTATCTCTAAAGTTTGGAAAATTATTATTTATTTTATTATGTACAGGTTTTTACTTGTTTTAGGTGGGAAGGGAAATCTGTTCTCTGATGCTTTTCCTCTAAGATCAGGAATAAGACAAAGATGTCCACTCTTGCCACTTTTATTCAACATAGCATTGGAAGTCCTAGCCACAGGAATCACACAAGAAAAAAGAATAAGAGGCATCCATATGGTAAAGGAGCAGTTTTGACTGTCACTATTTGCATATGACATGATACTATACACAGAAAACCCTACTCCACCAAAAAACTACTGCAGGTAATAAATGAATTCAGTAAAGTTATAAAATACAAAATTAATACCCAGAAGTTGATAGCATTTCTATACAATAATAGAAGCTAGCAGAAAGAGAAATTAAGAAAACAATTCCATTTATGATTGCACCAAAATCAATAAAATACCTATTAATAAATTTAACCAAGGAGGTGAAAAACCTATACTATGAAAACTGTAAAACACTGATGAAGGAAATTGAAGCTAGCAGAAAGAGAAATTAAGAAAACAATTCCATTTATGATTGCACCAAAATCAATAAAATACCTATTAATAAATTTAACCAAGGAGGTGAAAAACCTATACTATGAAAACTGTAAAACACTGATGAAGGAATTGAAGACAGAAATGAAAAAATATTCTAGGTTCATGGATTGGATGAATGAATATTGTTATAATGTTCATACTATCCGAAGCAATATACAGATTCAGTTCAACTCCTATCAAAATACCAATAGCATTTTTCACAGAACTAGAACAAATAACACTAAAAATTGTATAAAACCACAGAAGACCTCAAATAGCCAAAGCAATCTTGAGAAGGAAAAATAAAGCTGGAAGTATCACAATCCCAAATTTTAAGATATTCTACAAAGCTGCAATAATCAAAATAGTATGGTAGTAGCACAAAAATAGACACATAGAAGAACAGAACAGGACAGAAAGTTCAGAAACAAACCATGATTATATGGTCAATTAATCTTTGACAAAACAGTAAAAAATATGCAATGGGAAAAAGAGCCTCTTCATAAACTATGTTAGGAAAACTGAACAGGTACATACAAAATAATGAAATTGGACCATTTTCTTACACCTCGATCGTGCCATTTGTGACAACATGGATGGACCAAGAGGGTATTATGGTAAATGAAATACATCAGACTGAGAAAGACAAATAGATTTCATTTTTGTGTGGAATTTAAAAAAATAAAACTAATAAACTAAAAAGCAGAATCAGACCTATAAATACAGAGAACAAACTGATGGTTGCCAAAGAGGAAGATTGTGGGAGCTTGGGAAAATTGGAGAGAGGGGAGTGGGAGATATAGGCTTCCAGTTATGGAATGAGTAAGTCACAGGAGTATAAGGCACAGAATAGGGGATTTAATCAGTAATACTGCCACAGCACAGTATGGTGATGGAAAGTAACTATATTTGTGGTAACACAGCATAACATGTAGAGACATTGAATCACTATGTTGTACACTTGAAACAAATGTAACACTGTATGTAAGCTATACTCAAAGAAAATTTTTTTAAAAATCTATTCTCTGATATTCTATCTTGGTTAAAAGCAGAAGGGCCTGGGCTCCTTTCTCACTAGTAGTGACTGTAAGATATTGTAAATATTGTTCACCATTAAGGGAATGCCATCTGCATAATTCCTCTTCATCCATTTCACTCATAAAAATGCTGAAACATTCAGGACCTGGGACAAATCTTTGTACCTCATTAGTGAGAATACTCTTTCAAAGGTTACATTAACCCATTACTCAAAGTTTTTCATGCTATAAATTAATACAATTGTCATATTAGCCTATACATTTGCACTTGCCATCTGTTTTTCATTAACAAAATTATCACTTCACTCAATTTTTAAATAATCAAGTATACGAAAAATAGATAAATACACCCTGCTGTGTGGTAGGCATTAATGTTTCACTCTGAATATTTCTCATTCATCATGTCCTTGGCTTATGGCATTCCCTCATCCAATTATGTGTGAGTGGCACTCTATGATTATTTCAGGCATATTAGTGGTGAGTAGAACTGTTACATACTATTTCTAGGTTAAACATTTAATTGCCAGTGCAAAATCCAGGAAAGTTTCCTTTATCCTCTAGATTTTGAGAAAGTGGTTGTTCCATCAGCTGAAGTCCCTAAATAAATTAAATGAATAGTCACAGCTACCAACCCATGGAAAACAAGCAACATGGGTATGAAATAAACCTTTGTTATTTTAAACCACAGATATTTGGTGTGTGTGTGTGTGTTAGTATATTTTAGACTCTTCTTACTGCTTATAACAAAAAACATTGCAATAAAAGTTAAAGTTTTATTTGAATATCAAACACAATTCCAGTTTTGTCCCACTCTGTCTCTGGAACCATTTAACAATGGTTATAACTTTATGAGTCGTCTTCTTAGCATTTGTCTACCTTTATCTCAATGCGTAAGAGGTATTTGATTAGTCTCATAAAAAATACTTAGATATATTTCCACTGATACATAGAGAGCTAGTTCATCCCTTTTAACTGCCATATAAAATCACGTCATAAAAATATGCTACATTTATTCTATCTTGATTATCACATATACCCATACCCTAAATGCCTATTGATAGACATGTAGTCTGTTTTTTATTTCATCCCACTATAATAACAAAACATCATTCAAAATATCTCCTTGTATACACATGGAAACAGTACAACTGGATTGTAGGGTGTACGTACATATATTCAGTTTTAAGGAATGCTGTTAAACTCTCCTACAATGTGACTGAACCACTTTATATTGCAACCACTTTTGTTAGGTTTACCCTATGTTTATTGTTCTGGTCTCTATTCTAGATAAGAACCTCATTTATTCCTCATACCAGAAAAAAAAAAAGCAAATAAACCCTATTTCAATGGTGACTGCCACTGTATGTACACTGGCAATACAAAGCTAAGTAGGGCAAGGTTAAGGATCCAATCACCTCACAAACAGGATCATCTTGATTATTTGCACTATGATTTATTAGATAAAACTGGGCTATATTTTCCTTAATTGAGTTCACTCATGAAAATGAGCTTTCAAATATGGTATAATTATCTATAATCTATTTTCTCCATCTTCAAACTGAGTAACAACTTATATAAAATGAGCCACTTAGTTGAAGGAGCAGTTCTGTATGCTACTTTACATGAGCTTACACTTCATTGTTGTTGTATCGGATGATGGTCTTGCCAAATGCTAGGAAGAGTTCATTTTTACTGATAGAGTTTAATTTTACTGAAAATGGAGACCGCTTAGAAATATTCTAAGTTACTACACATGAAAAGGTATAGCATTACTGGAAATATTCTCTTATATTACCACATATGAAAAAGTACAACACTATTTGAAGACAGAGTTGGATTAATTGAAAATATACAGTGTAAATGCTATGGTTTATATTTATTAATTTAATTTATTTATTTGATAGAGAGACAGCACAAGCAGGGGGAGCAGCAGAGAGAGAGAGAGAGAGAGAGAAGCAGGCTCCCCACTGAGCAGGGAGCCTGATGTAGGGCTCAGTTCCAGGCTGGGATCATGACCTGAGCTGAAGGCAGACACTTAACTGACTGAGCCATCCAGCTGTCCCTATAGTTTATATTTACAAAGTATTTTGAAAGTTTTAAAATGAAATATGAATGATAAGTCAATAGGTGAGATAAAATGGGATGGCAAGAAATACTTAAATGAAATGAGAGAAGTCAGAAAAAGAAGAAACAGGGACACCTGGGTGGCTCAGCGGTTGAGCGTCTGTCTTTGGCTCAGGGCATGATTCAGGGGTCCTGAGATTGGGTCCCACATCCGGCTCCCTGTAAAGAGTCTGCTTCTTCCTCTGCCTGTGTCTCTGCCTCTCTGTTTCTCATGAATAAATAAAATCTTAAAAAAAAAAAAGACAAATGCAACAAATAGAAAACAGCAAGATAGTAGATTCTAATCCAACAGTCAATAATCACTACAAATGTGAATGGTCTGAATGCACTTTGTTAAAAGATATTTTTAGATTAGATAAGAAAGCAAGACCTGAATCAATGTCATCTACAAGAAACTCACTTTAAATATAAAGTATATGGATTAAAGCAAAGGGACAGAGCTGCTATAGAAAACAGCTTAGCAGTTTCCTTAAAAAGTTAAACACAGAGTTACTATATGAACCAGAAATTCCTCTTATAAGTAAAAAGCATATGTTCACCCAGAAAACTTGTAGACAAATGTTCATAACGGCATAATTCATACTAGCCTAAAGATTGAAACAATTCTAATGCCCAGCAACTGATGAATGGATAAACAATATGTGATATGTCCAAACAATAAAATATTTTTCAGTCATGAAAAGCAACAGAGTACTGAAATATGTTGGAAGTAGAAAACCCTACAATCAATTATGCTAAATGAAAGAAGCCATACATAAAATGTCACATAGTACGTAAGTCTATTCATTTGTAATATCCAGAATGGGCAAAACCATAGAGGCTGAAAGTAAGTTAGGGATTGCCAGGCATTAGAGGAAATGGAAAGTTGGGATTGACTATCAATAGCTTGGAAGTTATTTTGGGGTAATGAAAATATTCTGGAATTAGATAATACTGATGGTCACACAGTACTGAATATATTGAAAACCACTCTTCAGAACACTTTGAAATGCTAGATTTTATGTTATATGAAATTTATTTCAATTAAAAAATGTTAAAGTATACAGACAGAAAAAGCTATACCATGTAAACACAAATCAAAGAAAGCTGAAGTCCCTATATTAATTTTAGACCAAGCCAATTTCAGAACAAGGAAAAATTTCAGAGATAAAAAGGAACATTACATAGTAACAGAGGCGTCAATTCTCCAAGAACACATAACAATCCTAAACATGTATGCACCTAACAATATAGCATCAAAATGCATGAGACAAACTCTGATAGAACTAACAGGAGAAAGTGGTAAATCCATTTTTATAGCTGGTGTCTTCACCACCACAAACAAGCAGGCAAAAAATCAATAAGGATAAAACACTCTTGAACACCACAATTAACCAACTTGGTATAATTGATATTCACAGAACACTCTAAACACCCACATCAAAATGCACACTTTTGTGAAGTGCATATGAAACATTCGCCAAGCTAGATCACATTCTGGTTCATAAAAATAAACCTTAAGCAATATAAAAGAATATAAATTATGCAAAAATGTTCTGATACCATAACAGAATTAAGTGAAAAATCACTAACAAAGCTAAATAAGTACCCAAATACTTGGAAAACAAACAATACATTCCTAAATAACCAATGGGTTAAAAAGGAAATTAAGAAAAGCTTTAAAATATTTTGAACTCAATTATAATGCAAATACAAATAAAAAATTGTAGGATGCAGCTAAAGCAAGTCCTGAAAAAGCTAGTAATAGCATAAAATGAATATATTTTAAAAGAAGGAAGATCTACCAATAAATCATTATCCTACGTTTCCATCTAGGAAAGCAAATGCAAGTTAATAAAAAGAAGTGCAAATTAAACAACACGAGCAAAAGAGAGGAAATAGTAAAATGAGAATAAAAATAAATTAAGTTAAAAACAGGAAAATAGAGAAAATCAATGAAACTGAAATATTATTATCTGCAAAGAACAGTAAAAGTGACTTCTAGTTAGGCTAACAAAGAAAAAAGAAAGAAAGACAAAAATTACCAATGTAAAATATAAAAGAGGGGCTATCACTGCTTATCCACAGACATTAAAATGATAATAAATATTAAGAACAATTCTATAACTATAAATTCAAAAATTTAGATAAAATGTAATTATTCTTTGAAAGATACAAACTACCAAACTTCGCTCAAGGAACAAAAAGTAACTTGGATAAGTTATCTAATTACATCTATTAAAGAAATTAAATTACTAATTAACAATTTTCTATTAAATAAATTAAATTTCTAATTAAAATTTTTCCAAAACAAATGGGAAAGAAGAAACATCAAGCCCAAATGGTTTCACTGCTGAATTTGTTCAAATACTTAAGGAAAACATAATACTAATTCTACATAATATCTTTTAGAAAATAGAAAAAAGGGGAATATTTTCCAATTTATTTTATGAGGTCATAATTACCCTAATATCAAAATGGACTAAACCATTACAACAAAATAAAACTAAAACTAATATCACTCATGAGCATAGAAGCAAAGATCTCTAACAAAATATATGAAATAAAATTCAGTCATATATAAACAGAATAATACATCATGGGGCTCATTCTAGTAATGCAATGCTAGTTTAACATTCAGGTCAACTGATGTAATTCATTATATTAATAGACTGAAAAAGAAAAACTATTATTATATCAATAACTAAAAACAAATTATATTACAAACTTTAAAACTCTTTCATTCCAAAATTTGGAATATAGCTCCTTCAGTCTAACAAAGGATATATATAGAAAACCTATCATCATACTTGATGCCAACAGACTGACTGCTTTACCCTCGCCATCAGATCCAAGGCATAAATATCCTTTCTCACCACTCATATTCAGCATTGTACTAGAAGTCTTAGCTAGTTAGGTAAGGTAAGAAAAAGGAAAAAAAGGTATACCTATCACAGAAGAAGACATAAGACTCTTTCAGCAGACATGATTGCCTATGTGGAAAACACCAAAGAATCTACAAAAAACTTCTTGGAACTAATAAATGAGTTAGGCAAGGACTCAGGAAACAAAATCAGTATACAAAAGTCAGTTGATTTCCTATGTAAGAATATTAGTAATTTTAAGCAAAAAATTTATATTGTCAAAAGTGAATTATGTATAAATCTATCCAAGAACATGCAAGTTCTTTTTTTTTAATTTTTATTTATTTATGATAGTCACACAGAGAGAGAGGCAGAGACATAGGCAGAGGGAGAAGCAGGCTCCATGCACCAGGAGCCCGATGTGGGATTCGATCCCAGATCTCCAGGATCACGCCCTGGGCCAAAGGCAGGCGCCAAACCGCTGCGCCACCCAGGGATCCCCATACAAGTTCTATATGCAGAAGAACTATGATACTGATTAAATAAATCAAAGAACATTAAAATAAATGTAGAATAAATGTACATAGATTGGAAAAGTCAATATGGTTCAGATGTCAGTTCTTCCCGATTTGATCTATATATTCAACAAAATCCCAGTAAAATCCTTAAAAGCATTTTTGCTGGCATCAACCATTTTTTAAAATTATGTGGGGAAACAAAGACACTAGAATAAAGAATTTTGAAAAGAACGATATTGAAGGACTTATTTTAACTAATCTCAAAATTTCTATAAGCAACAGTAATATGGTGTGATATTACTAAAAGTATAATATGTATATCAATGAAACAGAATAGGAAGCCCATAAGTAGACTCCAAAAATACTGCCAACTAATTTTAAACAAAAGTGCAAAGGCAATTCAATGAAGAAAGGATTGCCTTTTCAACAAATAAGGCTAAAAAAAAAATTGAAAGCACATATCCATTTGGCTAGATTATGAAAGGCAGTTATTTAGCCAAATACCAACCTAGATGTTGCTATGAAGGTAATTTTTAGATGTGATAGACTTTGAGCAAAGTAGATTACCCTTTATAATATGGATGGACTTCATCACTTCAGCTGAAGTCCCCTAAGAAAGAATTCTGCCTCTAGACTGTCTTCTGACTTAAAACTAAACATTAACTCTTCCCTGGATTTCCAGCCTGCCTGCCTTCTTTCCCTCTAGATTTTGGATTTGCTCATGTGGGCCAATTCCTTTAAATAAATCTCTTGATTGATAGATAGACACATACATATAGAAATATATGCATCCTTTTGGTACTATTTCTCCAGAGAACTTTAAGTAATATAGTTCACAATATAGCAACTGAGCCAGAAACTGAAAACATAATTCCTCACAATGGAACCCCAAGATTGCTATTTATCTGTACTGTTAGAAAAACACAAAAGTTTCTCAAATATGGGCAAGCTCTGAATTTCCTCAGTTACTCTACTTATTTTCACTGATTTCATATTCTTTCTCAGTCAGCTACCAAAACAAGTGCATTTTTTTCTGTTGTATTTTGGTGAGAGATAAGTCAATATATTCCATCCAACTCAAAAGCAGTAAGACTGGGTTGCTGGCTTAAATTTGATAAACATTATTATGCCATATCCCTAGTGTTTCTGAATAAACCAGGAGTCAGACATATGCTACTAATAAAAGAGAAATGTTTGCCAAAGGTGAAAAGAATGTATTCTCAAAGAATATCTGGAGGAAGAAACACAAATCTCTACTTCTCAAAATGTATATCAAAATCTGCATTCCTTAAATAGGTGCTAAGTTTCTAAATTCGTACTCTAGGTCTCTCTTCGAAAATATTTTATAGTGTTTTTGATTTATGCATTGTTAAGGGCTATAATATCTAACCTGCCCACTTCACACCTGGTGAAGCAGCTGCTGCAACAGTAAATGACATTAACTTCAGCTGCTGAATGGGCATTCATTTTCAGGATGTAAATAAGAACAACCTAAGGAATAGCTACCTACATACACAATGGGTCATAAAACTGAAGGAAAGTGATGGTCATCTGTTTTAACAAGATAATCTTAATCGAATTTCCAGAAAAGCCACAGCATAAGCAAACACTTAAAACCCTAGCAGAGACTGGGCGTTGTATGTGAGAGATGAATCACTAAATTCTACACCTGAAACTAGTATTACAATGTATGTTAAATAACTGGAGTTTAAAAGTTTGGAGAAAGAAAGAAAAAGAAAAAGAAAAGGGAAAAAAACCCTAACAGAGAAAGGCACCTTGCAACACTTCACATGATTGCTTTCTGAAGTCTTTAATCAAAGTCAAGTGCTAAAACTATGCAAGTACAGAGAAACATCATGACTGAACTACACCTACAGTTTCTAGATCCTCTCAGTTCTTGCCCCTCTATCTCAGCTTCTGACTTCTCCAAAGAAACTATACAAGACTTGGAGCCTGTTTGCTTTAGGAAAGATAAAATGAACCCAAATCCTAATCTATTTATAGTTTCCATAAAACCAAAGAGATAACAATTTCCCAAATTTAAATGCTACACTATAGAGATATAAAATATACCACATTGTCACTGAGGTGGTTGGACTTACTGGATAATAAGGCATGTGAGGCCAACACAGCTTTTTGGTCTTCCTATCATCTTTACTGAAGGAGTCCCAGAAGCCAGTCTGTGATCAGAGATGGGCCAGTGAAAGGAGGTACCCAAAGACTTTTCCCTCCCACACCTGGAACCCTGAGGAAGAATTAATAAAATTCACAGTAAGAAATCCAAATAACCAGGGAGCAAAAGGTGAAAGTTTGCACGCTTTTAATCGTGGTACCTGCATTCAATAACCCATCCAGGCTCATCATCCATTAGCGGGAAGTCTCAGGGCCTCCATTTCTTTATACTCTCATGTGGTAATTCCTTTGATGATTAGAATATGCACCCCAATGCCAGGCACTATTCCTCTCTCCCCAGATCCCCAGATCTCTGTGCCTCACTGCTAATTTCTTCTATTCACTAAAAATGCCCCACCTCTTCATTACTAAGCTGGGCTTGCTTCCAAGCCCCGTTTTCAGCACTCTGTTCTTTCTCTATCATTTCTATTACTGAGAGGGGAGAGGATAATCTTTAGTTCTGGAGGAAGGAGACATAAAAAAAAAAAGTCACTGAGCTGTCTGTTGGCAGCTTATTTTTTTTCTTTCTCTACTGATAAACTCCAGGTAGTTACTTTAAAAAAGAAAACATATACTTTATTTCAAGGATAAATCTTCTGCACTGTTTGCATATTTTTAAATCCCTATTATGCTCAGAGTTTTTTTTAAATTTTGTATTGTTCTTGTTTTGCCCCAGTGGGGAAGTGTATTATAAAGTTCATTTTTATTGCATCTTACTGATTAGGGGAATAATTTGTTTATTTGCTTGCTTGCTTGTTTATTGCAATTTGTGGGAAATGTGCCATTCTATCACGTGTAGATTAATTAAATATCCCTGGACGCCTGTATGTGGCAAGAAACATTACTAAACAATGTGAATACTGAAATGTCAGATCCTTTGAATATATAGCAGTAATGTATCATACTGATAATTCCATTTTCCATACCTTTACTGGACAATTCAATTCATGACAGTGGAATTTTTTAAGACAATAATTCAAATCAGAAAATAAAATAACCAAGGTGATGACTGTAAATGTTTGCTGGGTAATGATTAGTGATTCCTGGCCAGCAAACAAATGTTCTCATCAGTATAATTCTCCTTTAGTATGGAACCTCTTTCAAGTTATTAGGATCCCTGGGTAAAACACAAATTGAGAAAAAAAAAAAAAAAGAAAGAAATTGGCCCAATTTAGCAACTGCTGTATATCGTTATGGGCCTAGACAAAGTCATTAATCCAGAAATACCAATTATTTACAATTTTTCCTGAAATAATACTTAGAAGCAGGGCAACTCAGTTCTGAGACTCAGATTATGCATTTTACACATAATGATCATAATGACTGCTTACCTCAAAATTTATTTTGCAGATTAAGTAAATAAGCATACATATAGAAGAAACCAGAAATCATGGGGAAGTTATAGTATTTAAAATTATTAATATTATTTCCTTACTTTCCATTGAAATACTTATGTACTTTATATTTATACTATTTTTTGCCATTAAGTGGGGTTTATTTTTATGCCATGCAATGCATCAATCCTTTCCTTTAGAGTTTATCTTAAGCTTATAACTTATAATTATACTTGAGAAATACTTCCCTCCCAAAGCATTATATCATATTCCTATATATGTCATCCTAAATTTTTTCACTATCTCCATTTTAATATTTAAACCAGCTATAGTTTAATTTTGTTATGAGCTGTGTAGCTTTGTTATCTAAAATAATTTTCCCTGAAAATGATTAGCTAGTTGTCTTTTGTCAGGGCTAAAATGTGATTCCCACTTTACAGATGAGTAACAAAAGCTCAAGGAGGTAAAATGATAGACAGTGGTCTAAGAGCCAGCTCACACCTATTCTCAAGAACCAACTATAAGTAGCATTTCTAAAATCCATGTTCAATAAGTTGGACATGATAGAAATATTTACACCAGGAAAATCAGTAAACACTACAAACCAGAGTTTTATTCCCTCCTTCCCTCCTTCCTGTCTTTTGACAGCCAGTTTATCAACATACCATTGGAAGGATCCTCATTCACAGTGGACCATGTGCTGTGCTAGGGCATTAACAAGATGATAATATAAATGTGGTTCATCTTCCTGGAGTATCATTTGATTTAATGGTAACTTAACTATCAGAAATACAGTATATTGTAAAATAGAATATAAAGTTCATATAACTTTTCAAGATTTAGCTTGATATTACAAAATGAGAAAAATGTGTCCTTGTAGTAGACAGATTTCATTCAATAGCCCCAATTCACAATACAGAGATGAAAAAGAAGTGCTAACCCTCCTGTCCTTTAGGATATCTTGAGCAGAAAATTTGAAAACAGTAGACTAGAATATTCATAAAGACTAGTGATTGTTCCTATAACCCCTAGCTTGCACTTCTATTATTTTAAGTGATTAAGCTGGAACAAAATTGCAGATCCTCTGGCAGCCCATTGGTCTTTGAAGCACAGTAGGCTATTTCCCATTGCCTCATTATCAGCATATACTTGATTTAAATAAAGCAGAAAACATGCTGCTTGCCAACATACTCTAAATGTTTAGAGTATTAGCAATCATCTCTGCAGTAGGTCACCTTTAAGATGATTCCCCATGATCCCCAACTCTGGATGTGTAATTGACCTTATGTAATTCCCAACTCTTGAGTTTGAGCTGGACTTATTGATTCACTTCTGATGGATAAAGTATGGCAGAAGTAATGGGATATCAGTTCTGCAACTAGATTTTTTAATAGTCTGAGGCTTGTTTGGGGGCCCTCTCTCATTCTCTCCTGACTAGCTTTCTCTGAGATAAGCCATTTGCTATGTTATGAACTACAGAGAAATCCTTGTGGCAAAGAAATGACACCCTCAGATAACAACCAGAGAGAATCTAAGGTTTGCCAACAATCACATGAGTGAGTTTAGAAGTGGATCCTCCATGAATTGGGCCATGAGATGACTGCAGTCCAGCTGATACCTTGTTTGTAGCTGTGTGACAGACTTAAAACCAGAGACCCAGTTAAGCCATGTGAGAAGACTGCTGACCTGCAGAAACTAGGAGATAATGAGTGTTTGTTGTGTTAAGCCACTAAACTTTGGAGTGATTCGTTATACAGCAACAGAGAACTAAAACAGTCCCCAAAGGACTCAATTCATTGATGATAGTGTTGTAAAGCTTTACATATTAAAAGTCTGATGGACTAATGATCCATCTCCCAAATGGATTCTAACATCATCCCGTATACCACTTCTCTTTTGAGAGCTGTTTTTCATTTACTATTCTTGGTGCATAGAGATATCAATACTAACTTCTGGTTAGTGGATTCAGAATTTCATGTATTGTTTTTTTTCTTCTTCTGAATAATCCTATACCTTTTATCTTTGTGTTCCTCCTCGCATTCAAATACTTTCATTGGCAGCATGAAACTGAACTTTTGTTCAGCCTGAAGCTATGGAACAGAATTATTCTTGGCACAATAGGAAATGGCCACAGGAAGACTGTATATCTGATGGAAATCTCATTAGCACCGAACTTTAACCAAACTGCCTCAGAGTCAGGAAACCAGCTATGATGGGTCTGCAAAGAGCAGGAAATTGTTCTACCTTGGCTGAAAATGCATTGGGCTGGGTGGGGGGAAAGGGGTTAGCAGAAAGAGAAATAGCTGCTCACAGAAGGGATCGACATATACAATTGTACCAGTATGCATGATCCTACTCTTCAGAATTTCCATATTTTTAATTACTTTTTTCCTCTCCTATGTTTAAAGGACTTTGCAAGTTCTCTCAGGTATACCTGGCTCTTCCTGATTTTGATGCTGTACACTTTGTGGTTTGGAATGTGGTTTTAAAAATTAACACTAACCCAATTAAGAGTATACTTAGCCTGAGAAGCACTAAGAATTGTGTAGAATTGTTGAATCATTACATTATACATCTGAAACTAATATAACACTATAATAATACTTGAGTAAACACACACACACATACACACACACACACACAAACTAGCACCAGCAGAACTTATCCAGTGGTGATTATCTCTCTTCTTGTACTATGCCACTCTGATTTATCACTGAGACTTACTGGGGGCACTGGAGGTTTGGGGAGTGCTTCAGGATTGGATGAGTGGATGCTAAGAAGGAAGTGCTGTCAGCTATTTCTTAAAGAGAAAACTGCTGTCTAGAACTTATTAAGTCATAGCTCACAGATTAGGAATATGGTTTTGGATTTAATATTTTCTGTCCTTGCCTTGCAATGAAAAGAGCATGCCAAGCATTTCCTTCCATTTTTTAATCCCTCACCAAATAGGTTTTCTTCAGAAAGTCATCTCAACCCCCACTGACATTGATTGCAAAGACTTTGAAAATTCTGATCACTTTTGTCCCTCTGGCCTGACACTGTAGGACTGTTTGCTAAGCCCTGCCCAGCCTAGGTGGCTGCCACATTTATTGATATTCTTATTACATAAAATAGTGCTATTAACTAGTCCCCTTGCCTAATAGATTCAAATGATCCTGACTCACTGTTGGTCATTATTAATGACCCTGGTCATTACTCCAGTGTGACCAACTTTTGCAAAGTGATCTATAATTGTTACAGTTTGCCCTCTGATGTGTAAATTTGAGGCGGTGTTGAGAAGGAACATCTCTGACAATGTGCCTCCTCTTCCAGCTGAACTGTCCAGGACTAATACATCGTCTTCTTGTGAGTTGACAAAACTTTCTTGCATAGGAGGATAAATTTGCAGCTACTGCATCTTCAGAGGTGTGTTTAAGCTGGATAAATGTTTATTAATATCCATTTTTACGTAGGAAAGTTGGATTGTGGTGGAGAGAAGATCTAGGTTCTCTAACCCACTGTATCCTTCCCCACCTTCAAAGCTCTAAGTAAATATCAGCTCCCTGCAAAACTGTACCAAATTTTCCTAGTTGGAAGCAATATCAATTTCTAAGAATTCCTTAACATTTTGGTTGTACCACTCTCATCTGAAACCATAGGCAGCTTGCATTTTAGCTATTTGTGGCATCATTACTTCCCTACTAAACCACTGATTCCTTGAAATCAATGACCAATATTTTCTTTTGTATTGCCCCACAGCTTCTCGTACAAAAACTTGTTCCAGAAGGAATTCAATAAATAATTCTGAATTGGATGAATGAAAAAAATGAATGAAAAGAAGGAGGCTATACTTGACAAGGGAGGAAGGCACTGGGCAATGAGGACCAGGGGAATAAAGTAGTAGATATTCTGAATTGAATCTTTGAAGGAGGAGTCGAAAATATCATATTAAGTGCCAGATGCTGGCAGAAAACAGAACTCAGAATTACACCTAATTTCATCAATTTAAAATATCTGATCTAAAGTGGCGTATTTTGATATTTTTGCTTGTTTCATTTTTGTTACCAATAAAGCTGAGTGTGGCAGTTAATTCCTGGACTTGGCTAAGCCAGAAAGGGAAAAAGAAGCAATTAGTAACTATAAAAACTATGGGTAATGGGTATTTATTTGACAGTTTCTGAGCATTAGAATTGAGCTAAGCTCTACATCAAAACCACAAAGTAGGCATATGATATATTCCAAAGATTCCATATGCTATTATTATTAGCCTGTGAAAATAATACTGGAGATCAGTATATTCAACACTTGGATCTCTTTGGGGTTGCAATGTGGTGATGTCACTTCTGTACTGACCATCCCTCAGTTTCTAACAATGTAAGTTAGTGAATAAAGCACTGATTAGATTGGGGTATTACCTAATTGTGTCTCAGCTGTGTAACTTCTATTAAGTCCTTCTCACTTGTCTGCGTTTCATTTTCCTAGTTTCAAAATGAGGACTTAGGCTGGAAAATCCATTAATTTTTTTCCATCTAACATTCAGTGGCTCTAGGGTTTAGGAACATACGCACAAATGTGGACAAGACTTCTCATTCTATCTGGACGAGCCCCTTGGCTCTCCAGGACGCATGGGTTTATTCTGGGCTACCAGGCTTCCTGGACCACAGGAACCCCCTAGTGGCCATCTGGAGAACTCTCACTAGCCACCTCCCAGTTCCAAAACCTAGAGGGGCATTATGTTCCTTTTTTTTTTTTTTTTCTTTTTTTGATGTTTTTACTTGGAATTCAGTTGATATTGCTTTGTATAAACTTTTCTCACATATTTCCATTTTTTCCAACTCTTTTCCGATTTTCTTAGGAAAGAGCTTTCTTTCTCTTTCCCTACTCCCTATCCTTTATTTCATTTCCCTCTTTTTATTTATGAGATAAAAGAGGGTGACTGTTTCACTTTTTAAATAATGTCTTCTAAAACGTTTAATAACTTCCTTCTGATTAGACAAAGACATGCCTGTTTATTGTAGAAAATTGGGATATAATAAAATAAATTACCCACAATAATATTATCTACACCTATCACTAGAAGTATTTCAGGGTATTTCCTTTTACATTGTGTTTGTGTATATATATGTAAATAACTTTCAAAATATAATTTAGATTATACACTCTTTTTCTTTGTGACCACGTTAATACTTTGTACTTTATACATAACACTTTATACATTTTTTCTGTTTTCTAAATCAACATGTAGATTGTATCTCATATCCCAAATATCTATATCTGTATCTCATATCCCAAATATCTATATCTCATATCCCAAATCTAATCTAAATTTATCTAGGGGCACCTGGGTGGCTCAGTCAGTTAAGCATCTGCCTTGGCTCTGATTGTGATCACAGGGTTTTAGGATGAGCCCTGCATCAAGCTCACGGGGAGCCTGCTTCTCCCTTACCCTTTCCCTCTGCTTGCTACTTATCCTGTTTGTGTTCACTTCCTCTCTGTCAAATAAATAAAATTTTAAAAGAAAAAAAAGAAAGAAAGCCATCATCTTTTACCTGGATTATTTCAAAAGTTTCACATCTGATCTTCCTGCTTCAGATTTGACTATCCATAGTCTGTTTTCAACGTAATAGCCAGAGATATTCTTTGTAAGCACTATTGAGTCAATTATTTTGTTAAAACTTCCAGTTGCTTCCATTTGATCCAGAATAAAAGCCAAAGTCTTCTCTGTAATCTGGCTGTGTTCACTTTTAATTCCTCCAGTCTTCTCCTTGCATACTGGCTCACCCATCCCCCACTCCTGCACTGGCCTCTTTATTGTTCCTAAGTGCACCACAGGATTTGCTCTTGCTCTTCTGTTTGCCTGGAATATTCTTCTCCAGGAGAGCCATGCAAATTGCTTTCTTACTTCCTTAAAGTTCTGCAAATGTCACCATCTCAGTAAGATTTTCACTGGGCATCATTTTTAATTTTTTCACCCTTATTGAGATATAATTTGCAAATAAAATTGTAAGAGATTTAAGTGTAAATGTGATGATTTGATATGCATATATCTTGTTAAAGAATTCCCACCATTGAGTTAATTAACAAACCCATTGCCTTGCATATTTACCCTTTTTCAAGAGCCTCTTGTGTTACCATCTTAGTCCTTCATTCACCAGCCACTTTTTTAATTACAAGTATTCTCTCAATTCATCTTTGCTGTCCCTGGCAATACTATCTCTTCTCACTTAATTTTTTGTTAGTTAATAAAGTAACGTTATCAATATAAATATAAATCTTTAGCATAATTATTATTCTTTGTTTTCTGTCTCTTCTGATTGGGAACAGGTAGAGAGAGAGAGAGAGTGTGTGTGTGTGTGTGTGTGTGTTTTCCATTGCTCATATGTAAAAAATTTCTCACAGAGATGCCTAGATGGCTCAGGGGTTGAGCTCCTGCCTTCGGCTCAGGTGGTGATCCCGGGGTCCTGGGATCAAGTTCAGCATCGGGCTTCCCGCAGGGAGGGAGCCTGCTTCTCCCTCTGCCTGTGTCTCTGCCGCTTTCTCTTTGTCTCTCATGAATAAATAAATAAATAAAATCTTAAAAATTCTCACAAAGATTAGCTGATTTAGATCTGTATGTTATTCTTAAAAAATATTAATACTTTAGTGCATCAGGAACTTATGTTGCGGTATAATATGAAATAAAATCTTCCCTCAAACCATTTGATAATTTATCCCATCCACATTGAGTTATGATACTTATTTTGCCACATAGTAACATGTGTCTTTTTGTTAATCTCTCTGGCCAGAATTGTATAAAGCCCATGCTCTTAATGATTATAATTCTAAAAAATGTTTCAATATATCATTGGGCAAGTTAACTCATCATTAGTGATAGTGGTGAGTTAACTTTCTCCTAAATATTTCCTCAGGTATTTTCATCACTGTATTCTTACAAAGTTAATTTGGAATTATGTTGCCTACTTCCAAAATGGCACTTTGATTAGAATTCCTTTAAAACTATAAATTATTTGCGAAGAATTGACCCCTTTAGGTTTCAGTGGTTTTAACAAAGAATATGCTATGTTTTATTTCATTACATCCATTATCTGTTCCAGAAAGACTTTAAGTAGATTATATCAACTCAGAAACTATAAAAACATTAATAGGAGCATGAGGAAAATAGGACAAGAGGAAGAAAATAAAATATAAGATCTATTAGAAGTAAGTTCATGGCTCAAGATGCATTCCAAATGCTTCTGTCCTCTCACTGAAGAGGATTCACAAATCTATGTGTAAGCTCTAGAGAAAATATTGCAAAGGGGGAGCTCAATGGTTTCCCTAGTATTAAAAAAGTTTTGAAACCAGATATTAATTTCTCCCATAGAAGACATCTTTACTCTAGCTCTGACAGCAAAGGCTGTAGAGTTATAAATTAAATACCCTATATTGTAAGTAATCATATAGCATCAAAATTCACTTCACTTAAAGTTAACACTATTCAGACAGAATCAAAAGGATATGATCCACATCCAAAGCTCTTGGTGAGCTTTCTCAATACAGGGGAAGTTTTAAGATACCTAGATTATGAGGTGGCAATTAGTTTGAACTTATGTACAATATCTGATGAGTTATTGGCTGTAGCATAAACGATTCTGAGGATTCACAGAGACTTAATACAAAGGAGTTCTCAGATTAACCACTGATCACTTGTGGGAGTTCAGGACTGAGTAAGCATCAGTCTATAAGCCACTAGTTCACCTTATAGGAGGAATGAGTATAGGTATAGTTTCTAGAAAATCCTCTATAGGAGTAAGTTGATTAAAGATATAAATTTGCATATTAAAAAAACAAGGCAAACCCAAACTAGATAATTCAAAGAAATGCACACCTCGACATTTTATACTCAGAGCACTAAAAAATAAAGACAAAGAAAAAATCTTGAAAGCAGCTGAAAGGGTGGGGATGCATTATATTATATATACTGGAATGATTATCTGAATGACTATGGATTTCACAACAGATACCACAAAAGACAGAAGACAAACATTTTTTAAAGTGCTTAGTAAAAAGAACTATCAACTCAAAATTGTAGACATAGCAAAAAGAAAAAGAAAAAAATTCACCAAAAATGACAGCAAATAAAGACATCTTTCAGATAAAGAAAATTAAGGGAATTTGTCTCCATTGATCTTCTCTACAGGAAATGCTAGAGAAAGTTTTTTAGGTTGAAGGACATAATACCAGAGGGAAACTTGGAACTTCTGAAATGAAAGAGGAATGACGGAAATGGTAAATATTTTGGAAAATGTTATATATTTTCTTTAGTTATTTAAAATATGTTTCATAATTGTAACAAAAAATTATAATATCATCTGAGGAGAGAGTTTCAATGTATGTAGATACAAGACATTTGGAAACTATAATATAAGGGAGAGAAGTTAAGGGGCCTACAACATTATAAGCCCTCTATTTATTGTTTGTTGTATTGCGATAATTTTATTATGACAAGTCACTCTTCCAGCATCAAGCATCTTACAAGTTTATGACTATTCAGGTAACAGAAACCTTTGAAATATCAGTTCTTATAAATTATTGAACTACATTTGGAGGGAAACCTTTGAAATATCAGTTCTTATAAATTATTGAACTACATTTGGAGGGAAAATAAGGATAACATTTGATTAGAATTCTGCTTGTTAATTATAAAAGGAAAGTGACTATCATCAATTTAGTGTTTTTTTAAAGGTTTTTAAAATATGGTAAAAACCACATGACATTAAATTTATTATCTTAGCCATTTTTAAGTATACAGCTCAGTATGTGTTAAGTATATTCACATTATTGTGTAACAGATCTATAAAACTTTTTCATCTTTCAACACTAAAACTCTATATGCACTTAACATTTATTCTTATTCCCACCTACCTTTGGTAACTACCATTCTATTTCCTGTTTCTATGATTTTGACTGCCTTCATATGACATTTCATATGAGTAGAATCATACAGTATGGTGTTTTGTGACTGATTTCTTTTTGGAGAATATACTAGTTTTGTCCATGTAGTAGCATGTGACAGGATTTCCTTCTTTTTTAAGTCTGCATCATATTTCACTCTGTGTGTATTACATTTTTAATCCATTCATCTAGATATTTGGGTTGCTTCTACATCGTGGCTATTGTGACTAATGTTATGATGAACACAGGTGCACATATATCTCTTCAAAATCCTGCTTTTAACTCTATTGGATATATGCCCAGAAGTGAGATTGCTAGGTCATATGGCAATTCTACTTCTAATTTCTTGAGGAAGCTCCATGCTGTTTTCCATAGCAGCTGCACCATTTTAAATTCTCATCAACTTTGTGTAAGGATTCCAACTTTTCTGGATCATCCCCAACTTTTGTTATTTTCTGTTCTTTAAAAGTGGCCATCCTATTGGATGTGAGGTGGGTTTTTTTTTTTAAGACTTTATTTTTTAGAGTAGTTTTTTTTAAAAAATATTTTATTTATTCATGAGAGACACAGAGAGGCAGAGACATAGGTGGAGTAGCAGGCTCCCTGTGAAAAGCCCGATGCAAGACTCAATCCCAGGACCTTGGGATCACGACCTGAGCCAAAGGTAGATGCTCAACCACTGAGTCACCTAGATGCCCCTTTTTAGAGCAGTTTTAGGTCTATAACCAAGTTGAGGGGAATGTGCAGAGATTTCCCATATACAGAGATTTCCCATATACCCCTGGCCCAACATATACCTAAGTTCCTCCATTATCAACATCACTCACTAGAATGGTACTTTTTTTTCTTTTTTTTTTTTTCTTTTTTAACCAAAGATGAATCTACATGGACATACCATAATTACCCAAAAGTCTACAGTTTACCTTAGAGTTTACTCTTGGTGTTGTATACTCTGTGGGCTTGGACAAATATATAATGACATATATTAGTCCTTAGACTAATTTTATATATAATATATGTAATATATATATAATTTTAAATAATTAGAATATTTTCACAGCCCTAAAAATCCTGTATTAAGTGGTAAGATATTAACTCTAAGAAGACTATGAAAAGTTAGGTAAGTATATTTTAAAAATAAAGAAACCATTAAAAAATACAAAGTGATATTATCCAAATTCCAACACATAAATTAAAATGTGGTAGTTTTTAAAAATTCAAGTATACAAAAGAAGATATGAGAGGTAGAACAGAGAAACAAATATCAGTGGAGAAAAATTGAAAAGTAACAAAATGGTCAACTTATTCCAACCACATAAATCATTACATTAATACAAATGGTCTAAACATTAAAAGACAAAGATTATCAGTCTGGATTTTTAAAAAGATTCAATGATAAACTGCCTATAAAAATAAATAAAACATAGATTAAAACATATATGTCATATTTATGGAAAATCAAAGGAACTAGACGGCCAAAAATTTTAAAATAGAGTTGAAGGATTCACAGTACTTGATTTAAAATTCATTATAAAACTGCAGTAATAGAAAAAGTGTGGTTTTGGCAAAAGAATGAACATATAAATCAATAAAATACAATAAAGAGTTCAAATATAGGCCTATATACAAAAGTACAACTAATTTTGAGGAAAGAACAAAGCCAATTTGGTAGGGAAAGAACAGTCTCTTTTACAAATGGTGCTGGGACATTTTCTCCATATTCAGATGAATAAACCTTAATATATACTTATACCTTATACTAAAAAATGACTTAAAATAGGTCATTGATATAAATATAAAATACAAAACTCTAAAAGAAAATCTTTGAGATCTTGTATTAGACAATCATTTCTTAGACATGATATTAAATGTATAATCTATAAGAGAGAAGTATGATTCATTGGTTTATTAAAACTAAATGTTTGGTTTGTGAAAGAGACATTCAAGGAATGAAATAAGAAGTCACAAACTCAGAAAATACTTTCAAATTATGTATCTGACAAAATATTCATCCAGAACATATGAAAAGCTCACAGAACTCAATAATAAGAAAATTCAGTATCAGTGTGCAAAATATTTGAACAAATAACTCACCAAAAAAAATATACAGATTGCAAATAAACACATTAAAAAGGTAATCAACATTATTACTCTTTATGGAAATACAAATTAAGCCTAGAATAAGAATTCACTCCCCATCTATTAGAATGACCAACAAACACAAAGAAACAACAACAAAAACACCTACTGCTGGCAAGGATGTAGAAGAATAACTGGGTTTCTCATAAATCACTGGTAGAAATGCAAAATGGTACAGGAACTAAGGAAAATATCTTAGCAGTTCCTTATAGAGTTAAACATACAGTTACTTTGAACCCAGAAATGCCATTCATAGTATTTATCAGCATTTATGCAAATGAAATAAAAGCATGTTCATACAGAAACCTGCTGAGAAATATATATTTAGCAACTTTGCTGAAAACTACAAGCTACCCTCGTGTCCCTCACCTGGAGACTGGATAATCAAATTGTGTTAAATCTATTTAAAGGAATACTGCTTAAGATTAAAAAGGTATGAAGTACTGATACCTATAACAACATGTATATATTTTAAATATATTATGCTGGGGCTGAAAGAAGTTAGATTCATACTATATGGTTCCTTTTATTTGACATTCTGGAAAATTCAAAACTGTATGGAAGAGAACAGACCAGGGTTAAAGAAGTAGGTCTGACTGTAAAGTGGCAGTCCAAGGACATTTGTAGGGGACAGTGTTGAGACTGTTCTGTTTCTTGATTATGACAGTGCTTACATGACTCCATGTGGTTGTCAAATTTCATAGAACTATGTGACATAAAGACTGAATTTTATTGTTTATAAATGTAAAATAAATTTTAATACCCCTCAAAATGTCTTGAGTCAGAAAATTGAATACATATTAATATATAGTGCTTCTTCTTAAAAGAGAATGAAAAATTCACTACCTTTAACCCTTGTTATTATTCTAACATTTCATCTTACTAAAGAAAAATAATAGGATTCTCATCTTCCTATTATAAAGACATCAATGTACATAGCAGTGTTGCTAAAATACTCTGTCAAAGGGATGGAGGTAGAAAAGATTATGTGCTTTTTGATAAATCTTTGCTGCCATGTGTGTGGTTGTTCTGTAAGGAAGAGAATCTGCTATCTTGGTAGTTTTCTGAATAGAGTTGTCTAACAGAAAGAATCAATGAAGCTGCTGGCTGATTAATGAGCATGAAATACAGAATGCTGTTATCTTTATTAACAGTGAAAAAGTATAGACTTTAAGAATAAATAAAGCAAAACACATATATTATGTGACTTACTTTCTCTAGCCCTAACTCATTGTTTTTAGGAATCTACTTATATCTGCATGGTAATCAAAAAATAAACTTTAATAAATAATATATAGAGATTTTAGGAGGGGCTAGGAAATGAGGTTGTAGTATTATGGGGTCAGACTGAATCAAAATACTATAAACAATATCTGATACAATTAATGTTAGTCTTTGAACTTCTCAGTGTTTCTTCTCCTAAGTCATTATCTACTTTACTCCCATTTGTTTCTATTTCTTTTGTCCAGTAGAAGAAAATAAATACTTTCATTTTAGGTGTGTTACGGATTTTGTTAATTCCTCCCAAAAGCTACCAGTGTTAATGGAACAGGAAGCACCATCTAGGTCTTAACCAACTTGAAAGATATGCCTAAAATTATTTAGTCAAAAGAAAAATCATCAAAATGCACATATAAAAATAATACTCAACTGTTTCCCTACAGTTAATATTCTGTCCTCAATCCCTTTCAGCTCTTCTTCCCCTCAAGTCCAGGTTATATTGTTGAGGTCATATAAATATGAGAGATAAGAGGAATTGATAGACTAAAACTTAAAACATAGACTTTGTATATATGCACAGGTGCATAATTTCTTTACTTTGCATCAGACCACTCTCTGTAAGCCAGTTTATCTAGAAACAAACACAACATTATAATGACAAATTTTCTAATTTGAGTAATTTTCTGAGTACCTAAGTGCTGAACTCTAAATTTAGTTTGATGAAATAATAGGAGGATTTATTAAAAGTTGAACAACATGCCATTTTCTGCTTCTTTCTGATTCACTAGTGAGTGTCTCAAATATATTGACTACTGTTTATGATGAATGTTAGTGTTTAGGATCCAGAACTCAAGGAGATAAAAATACGTGTGCCACAAGGGAGAGAAACATAAAAGGTAATGACCATGGAATGGAGGCACCTGGGTGGCTCAACGGTTGAGTGTCTGCCTTTGGCTCGGAACGTGATCCTGGAGTCCTGGGATCAAGTCCTGCATCTTCTCCCTTTGTCTATGACTCTGCCTCTGTGTGTGTGTTTCTCATGAATAAATGAACAGTCTTTAAAAAAAATAAATAACCATGGAATGGGAGAAAAGATGAATCCTTTAGGTCTAGGGGGATATGGGTTATTGGATAGCCAACCTAAAATCCAGTGTGCCCTGCAATGTCACCCTACCTTGAGTAAAAAAACTCAAGTCTGCAATTGTCCTCTAACTCCTGGAATTTCTGTTCACAACCTTCTTTCCTCAATCCCCTCATCACAGGGTCACTATCTTCTCTCACCCCATAATTTTGTCCCCATCCCCTATCCAGCTCCATGTTTATGATGGTGTATGTTAATGGAAAAGATTAAATATTTGTCTACTAGAGTGGGACATTTCTTTGATGGATAACTCTGAATATGTTTCCTATAGAAACATCGTATTCTTGTTATATTGATACAAAACTATATCTGGGATATTTTTAGAGTTGGCCTCACCAAGAGATATAAATACCCTGTATAATATTTTCTCTCAAAGAAAAATGTCTTCCAACTTCTTTTTTTTTTTTATCTTCCAACTTCTGAACAACAAATTTACAATCAAACTTTTGGAACCCTACCCATTATTATAGTAGCAATTTCAGGTATATATTTGTAACTGTGTTGTTTTCTTAATTACTGTAAATTTCTGGGCACTAGGGATAAGGCTAAACTTTGTATTAGATTAGTAAGGTCGAGTGTCTACTTTGTGCCATAAACCTGGCTCTAGATAAAAGAAAATTAATCACCATCAACTGTTTATTACATACAAATTTGACTGTGGTCTATACTGGTCCCTTTCCTCTGGCAACTTAAAATCAAATATAGGCTATCATAATAATGCCATAAAAGTCCATGAAACGTGTAAACTAAATAAGAAGTATTTATCAGTCAAAATTGAACCTGAGTTAAGTGAGAGTTGATCTTCTCAGAAGAATAATCCCCAAAGCAGTCCAAAAGTTTACAATGTACCCCCTTACAACAGAGTCAAGGGCTGCACTGGGCTTTCCCGAAGGCACTTAGGTTTGCTCACCTCCCAAATAAGAGAGGACTTTGATCTAGAGCATCAGGAACATCAAGAGTCCAGTCCCAGTCATAACTCTGCTCTGACCCTCTCACTATCCTCGACAGTCATTCCCAACTTGGAATTTCATTTTCCATTTTGGAAATAAGTTGTGATAAGTTGATTTGGCTAAAAACATAGAGAAAATCTGGCCTCACACAAATATGTAATTGGAAAAGGGAGAAGTATTTTAGCAGCCTTTTAAAGATAATTTGATGCCCACCAAAACTTGTAAGTGGTAGTTTCTTGAAACTTAGTTACAATATGGAATCTAAAACTGTATCATTATATACTCTATCACATTAAACTGATTTGTCTATCTTGAATCTTACATAAGTCTCTTATCCATTCAAGATTTGGTAACAGCACACATTGGTCATTTGGAAAATACTGGATCGAGTTATGCAGACCTTCTATGCAACATTTCATCATACAATATAAAGAAATACATTTCTTAGTATTTCTAATATTTTTAGCAAAGTGTTTATGAATTGGGAAGCTATCAAGTTCATGTTGGTAGATATAAATTTTCCAAAATTCCAATTCTCACTTAGAATTTCTAATTTTATCATTGGCATTGTTTACAGTAATGTGCTATAGTTTGTGCTGTAGTTTGTAATGGTTTGTGAGACCCAATTATCTATTCTCAACTCTATGTTTAGTGACATCAGGTTAGTAGCTTGAAATTAGACAGGTTCAGAGTATCCATGGCACAGAAACTGGCTATCAGTCTACGAAATTGGGATCTTCTTTCTCCCACAAAAGGCTAGTTATTAAATATTTATCAGGACATTACTGGTTGTTTTCCTTGAGGAGACAGGTTTATATTTTATTGAAGATAAATTTCTGCCAAATATCCAAAATTTGAACAAGGTTATGTTGTCTGAAAGTTGATATCTAAAAAAAAGTTGTCAAAAAAATAAAAATAAAAATAAAAAATAAAAAAAAATAAAAAAAGTTGTCCATGAAAAAGCCGTTCATTCATCTTACAATTCATACTATTGGGCAAATGCTTTTCCTCTGGACAACCACGTACTTTTTAGTATACAATATTATACTTTGAAAAGCATTATTTTAGACTTACAGAACCCTAGAAATTTTACTACCAATATACTATCACTATCAAAGTCTAAAGAAAATAATGGCTAAAGAAGAAAATATTGACATTAGATAATAGAAGGAGAATTTAAGATGCAAGAAAGATAATAAAAAATAAAATGATAAGCATGTGTTAAATAAAAAAATTAAATAATAAGCATGAAATAATAATTATGTATATGTTGAGGGATTAAATCAACAAGAGGGAAGTAAAAATATTTAACTCAGGAGAGAAGGCAAATGAAAATAACATATTTGAAATTATTGATTTGTTTTTTTCTCTGTCTGACTTATTTTATTTTACTTTTGAGTTTCTATTTAAATTCCAATTAGTTAACATACAGTGTAATATTTATTTCAGGTGTGTAATACAATGACTCAACACACCCATTGCTCATCACAGAAGTGCACTCCTTCATCACCATTACATATTTTACTCATTCTTTCTTCCATCTCCCCCACTGGAACCATCAGTTTGTACTCTATAGTTAAGAATATGCTTGTCTTCCTCGCTCTTCTTTTTTCCCTTTGCCCATTTGTTTTATTTCTTAAAATCCATGGGTTAAATCATATGGTATTTGTCTTTCTCTGATTTATTTCACTTAGCCTAATACTCTAGCTCCATCCATGTCATTGCAAATGGCAAAATTTCATTATTTTTATGCCTGAATAATATTCCATTGTGTATATATACCACATCTTTATCCATTCATCAATCCATGGACATTTGTGCTATTCCCATAATTTGGCTGTTGTGGATAATGGTGCTATAAAAATTGGGGTGCTTGTAACTCTTTGAATTAGTATTTTTGTATTCTTTGAATAAATACCTAGTAGTTCAATTGCAGGATCATCAAGTAGTTCTATTTTTAACTTTTTGAGGAGCCTCTATAAATTTTTCTAGACTGGCTGCACCAGTCTCCATTCCCACCAATAGTGCAAGAGGGTTCCTTTTTCTCCACATCTTCACCAACACCTGTTGCTTGTTGTGTTGTTGCTTTTAGTCATTCTGTTAGGTGTGAGGGGATATCTCATTGTGCTTTTGACTTTCATTTCCCTGATGATAAGTGATGATGAACATCTTTTCACATATCTGTTGGTCATCTATGTATCCTTTGGAGAAATGCCTGTTCTTCTGCCTGTTTTTAATTGGATTATTTGTTTTTTGGGTGTTAAGCTTTATAAGTTGCTTATATATTTTGGATACTAACCCTTTATTGGATATGTCATTTGCAAATATCTTCTCTCATTCCATAAGTTGCCTTTTAGTTTTATTGACTGTTTCCATTGCTGTGCAGAAGCTTTTCATTTTGATGAAATCCCAATAGTTTATATTTGCTTTTGTTTTTCTTGCCTCAGGAAAAAAAAATCTAGAAAGAAATTGCTACAACTGATGTTAAAGAGGTTACACCCTGTGTTCTCTTCTAGGATTTTTATGGTTTCAAGTCTCATATTTAAGTCTTTAATTCACTTTGAATTTTTTGTGTTTGGTATAAGAACGTGGTTCAGTTTATGCATATGGCTGTCCAGTTTTCCCAACATTATTTGTTGAAGAGACTGTCTCTTTCCGTTTGGATAATCTTTCCTGCTTTGTCAAAGATTAATTGACCACATAGCTGAGGGTTCATTTCTGGGTTTCCTATTCTATTCTATTGATATATATATATATCTATTTTTGTGTCAGAACCATACAGTTTTGATCATTACAGCTTTGTACTATAACTTGAAGTCTGGAATTGTGAGGCCTCTGGTTTGTTTTCCTTTTTCAAGGTTACTTTGGGAAACTGTTGATTTGTTTCAGAAGACAGCAAGATATTAACTTTAGACTACAGTGTCAAATATGAATGCTAAAATTTTCTATGTAACCACTAAAATATTAGAAATAGTGTATATATTCTACATTCTACTCTAAATAAGCGAAAGACATAAATAAAAAGAGAATAAACCAGGAAAAGGGGACTGAAAAAGAGTATAGCAATGTGCTTAAGAACATTTGTAATAAAAACTAATAAAAAATCAATTAACTTATCCTGTTAAAAGGAAATATTGAGGATTTTCACCTTTGTCTATGATAGATTAGTTTGTAAAAACCAACCTTTCCATGGAGAATAATTGCTGGATATAATAAAAATGAATGAACAACTGTTTTAACACAACAGAGAGCAGTGTAGACACCTAGAGCTTGAGTAGCCCAGATTAGAGACAATGGAGACATGCTAATTCTCCTTGAAATATTTTCCAGAAAGTAGCTGTCAAGCTAGAGATCCCCTAGAAAGAAGCAGCTTGAACCTTCAACATTCTCACAAGACTGGGGAAACAAATAGAGCTTAATGCTGCAAAGACAAGAAGAATTTGAGGGACCAAGATCCTGGAGTTTAAGAAACTGCAAAAAATAAGGCTGATATTCTGCATTGCTTTTTCTCTTGATACATTTTCCAAATTCTATGCTTTACAAGAGATCTAAAAGCTGGGAAACCAATTCTTCTATGAAATTCACCATCTTGAGGGATCCCTGGGTGGCGCAGCGGTTTAGCGCCTGCCTTTGGCCCGGGGCGCGATCCTGGAGACCCGGGATTGAATCCCACGTCGGGCTCCCGGTGCATGGAGCCTGCTTCTCCCTCTGCCTGTGTCTCTGCCTCTCTCTCTCTCTCTCTCTGTGTGACTATCATAAAAAAAAAAAAAAAGCTAAAAAAAAAAAAAGAAATTCACCATCTTGACATCTATTCTCTTAAATATATTAATCACAATTATTTTAAAGTTCATGTAGAATTATGATACTTGTAAACTCTAGTTCACCTGCAAGTCTTTCTATTAACTGATTTTCTTATTTGTTTGTTTTTAATCATTTTTTGTCTCTTGGCTAGCCTCATACATTTTTATTTGAATACTGAACACCGTGTATGTAATACTGTAGATTGTTGCTGTTTCTTTTCAAGGGGATTTAATTTTCTTTTGTCAGTCAGTTAGAATAGGGCCATGTCCTACTTCTGACAGAAACATTTGCATATTGTTGAAAAATTTTAATCAACAGAAAGATATAATTAGAAACTTGTATATATCTAATGGCATATTTTTTTTTAATTTCTTATTTATTTATGACAGTCACACACAGAGAGAGAGAGAGAGAGAGAGAGAGAGGCAGAGACACAGGCAGAGGGAGAAGCAGGCTCCATGCACCGGGAGCCCGATGTGGGATTCGATCCCGGGTCTCCGGATCGCACCCTGGGCCAAAGGCAGGCGCCAAACCGCTGCGCCACCCAGGGATCCCTAATGGCATATTTTTTAAAAATATCAAACAAAAAATAAACAGAACAAGGAAAATAAATCCACCATTTAACACTGTAGTTTATAGCTCAAGAAAACTAGACCCAGTAAGGACAAAAACTAAACAATAGAACTAGTAAGTTTGAGCCATTAAAAATTATAAACATTGTGCCATATGTATAAGGAACCAGTACATGCACCTTAAAATTTTACATTTTTAACTGAACCTAGAAAATTTACTAAAATGACCATGTTTTAGGCCATAAGTCAAGTCCCAATAAATTTCAATTCAACAGATTATTTTTTTATAAAAACACAACTGATACAGAAATCAATAACAAATGTATCTTTAAAAACTATGCATATTTGGATATTTTACAACTTTCAGAGATAATTCACAGACAAAAAAATCCATAACAAAAACTGGAAATATATTCAGAGCTAAATAATGAGGAAAATAGAAAATCTCAATCTTCACACATCTAAAATATGTAATAGTTAATTTTATATATCATCTTGACTAAGCTAAAGGATATTCAGATAGCTAACAAAACATTATATCTGGACATGTCTCTGAAGGTGTTTTCCAGAAGAGATTAAAGTTTGAATTGGTTAACTGAATAAAGCAGATAGCCCTCTCTACTATGGATGGATATCATGCAATCCATTTCTGACCTGAATAGAACAAAAAGGCAGAAGAGAGGGGCACCTCGGTGGCTCAGTTGGTTAAATGTCTAACTCTTGACTTTGGCTCAGGTCATGATCTCAGGATTGTCAGATTGAGCCCCTCATTGAGTTCTGGGCTTAGTGGGGAGTGCTTGAAATTCCTCTCTTCCTCTCCCCCTCCCCACATGCTCTCTCTCTCGTCCTCTCTCTCCAAAAATAAATAAATAAATCTTTAAAAAAAGAGGCAGAGGAGAGGTAAATTTGCTCGCTCTACTTGATCTGAGTCATCCACCTTCTCCCCTTGGACATGTAGTGCTCTTAGTTCTAGAGTTTTCAGACTCAAGATCATCAGAACTTACCCCATCAGCCCTTCCCCAACACACACACACACACACACACACACACACACACCATTCTCAGGTTTCAGACTTGGTCTGAATGACACTTCTGACTGACTTTCAACCTTTATAATTGTGTGAACCAATTCTTTTTAATATCTGTTATTCTGTTTCTCTAATATATTATGAAGTTCATCCAAAGAAATATAAGGAAGAAATTTTATAGACTTATAAAATAAATAAGACCTAATAAAACCTAATGAAATAGGAAAAAACAAAAAATGAATAAGATCAAGAAAGCTAAAATTTGGTTAATGAAAATCCCAGTGAAATTTATAAATCTCAAGCAATACTGATGAAGAAAAATTTAAAAACTACAAATAAAAATATTTAAAATGAAAAAGAGAATAAACTTTTGTAGCAAAGATTTACAAAAGACAATAAAATACACTGAAAAATTCAGATCAAAATACATTCCTAGGGAAGAAAAATAACTTCACTGAAACTAAGCATAGAAAAGGATAGTCTTTAAACATTTTTAAAAACTGAATAAGTAGTTGACATATACCCACAAATAAAACATCAGATTCAGATGATTTTAAGATGAATTATACCAAAATTCAAAGGCAGTTATTTCTATTGTTATACACAGTCTTCTAGAGGTTGTAAATTAAGGTACTTTTCACAATTCATTTTAAGAGGTTAGCATTATTTTGCCATCAAAATCAGATAAGTTTATAAGAACAAAAAAAATACAGACTATTCTTAAATACAAACATAGATTTGAGATCTAAATAAAATATTAATAAATATAATCCATAAATGCATATTTGAAAAGCTGTATTTATTCTGAAAATGCAGATTTGAGCCAACCTTAGAGAATCTATATTATTCCTCATATTACATTATTTGATCATCTCAATAGATTCATGGGAAAATATCAATCCAATTAAACATTTGTTTCTGTTAAAAATTCTTACCAAACTAGGAATAGAATTTATTTCCTTAAACTAACAAAGGCTATCTTCAGAAACCCCAAAACAAATAGGATATTCAATATAAATGTGAAGGCAGTCCTTCAAAATCAGAACAAAGATAATAAGTCAACACCATATCCTACCCACATTGTATTAAAAATGCTATATGGTTCAAAAGTACAGGAGAAGTCAGGTACCTATAAGGAATAGAAGGGAAGTAAAGCTAAATTATTTGTAGTTGATATGAATTGTCTACATGAAAACCCCAAAAGAATAATATAAATGAACTATTAGAGCTAATAGTAAAGTTCGGCAGGAGACTAGACATAAGATCAATATATAAAAGTCAATTACATTCTTATGCCAATAGCAAGGTATTAGGAAATGTAATTAAAACTGAAGATATGATTTTCAATAGCAACGAAAGCTATAAGGTATCTATGGTACCTAGAAATAAACCTAACAAAAGATAAGAACACCTTTGGAAGACATTAAAGACCTTAAAAAAAGAGAGAGACAGAGAGAACCAGAGCATGGAGATGGAGCTCAAAAAGATAAGGCTGGGGATGAAGTCAAAACCAGATCTTTATGGTTTGGGGGTCTTATTTAGTGGTTGCAAATCATTCTCTGAGAGCAATGAGTATCCACTGAAGGAATTTAAGTAAGGATAATGAACTATGTTGGACTGTGATCATTCTGGCAATGGTATGAACATATTGAGAAGGGTGATGTTTGGGATAAGAAAGCAACTAAGAGGATTTATGAGCTAACCTGGTGAGATAAAGGGTGACCTAAACTAGGGAGCCCAGAAGGTCCTTCTTGGACTGGTCCTTACTGCCTTTCCAGCTTCATTCTTTATCAGCCTCATCTTGTACTCTATGCTCTGTTCTTGCACTTTAGTGAGCTCTGCATGGTTTAGTTTTTTTAAAGATTTGTCTTATTTATTCATGAAAGACAGAGAGAGAGAGAGAGAGAGAGAGAGAGAGACAGGCAGAGAGAGAAGCAGGCTCCATGCAGGGAGCCTGATGTGGGACTCGATCCCGAGATCCCAGGATCACACCCTGGGCTGAAGGCAGACGCTCAACCGCTGAGCCACCCAGGTATCCCTGGTTTCTTATTCATCTAGACTTGTTATGAAATCCGGCTTGCAGGGACTCTTTTCAGACTACCTTTCCCTGACTTTGGTCTGACTGATCTTTGGTAAGACTTATCTCTCAAAGCTAAGCTTAGCTGCTACATCCAACTGAAAAATTTTCACTGCCCCTCCAAAGCTGAAGCAGTTTGTTCACATAATATTCTTTTCATATTTCTATTGTAATATCTAAAACAAGGTATTGAGGGGCACCTCGGTGGCTTGGTCGGTTAAGTGTCTACCTTTGGCTCAAGTCATGATCTCAGGGTCCTGGGATCGAATTCCACATTAGGCTCCCTGCTCAGTGGGGAGTCTGCTTCTCCCCTTTCTCTGCCCTTCCTCTGTTTGTGCACATGCGCTCTCTTAAATAAATAAATAAATAAATAAATAAACAAACAAATAAATAAACAAATTAAATCTTTAAAAAGTAATAAAAATAAAATAAAACAATGTATTAAAATGGTCTCTTTATTCTGCTGCCTCCTGTATTGACTGTAAGCATCTCTAAGTCAGAAAGCTAAGTCTTATTCACCATTGTTTCTCTAGCATCTAACATATACCTGGGCTTCAAAAAATATTTGCTGATGTGTGAGATAGAAACTGGAGTGATCAGGGTTGAGCAGAAGGAAGGAAGGGAGGGAAGGGAGGAGGGAAGAAGGGAGACAGGCAAAAGGAAAGGAATTCTATCCATTGTTTGATATTTCAAGTCTTTTAAGATCCCAAATAGAAGATTGGTGATAATTTTTTTAGTGCCACTGCAAAACTTAATCCTGTCTGGAAAACATAGCTCAAGCGGTATATCGACATGCACAATATTAATCTTGGGTAGAAGAAGTGATAGGTATTGACCTGAGTGAAGGTACAAAGCAGAACTTGGCAAACTATAACCTATAGACTATATATGGTCTTCTATCTGCTTTGCATCTTAATAAAGTTATACTGGAACACAGTCACATTTATTCACTTATATATTGCCTATGACCACTTTCATTTTACAACATCAGATGTTGTGATGTAGACCATATGATCCACAATGTCTAAAATATTTACTTCCTGGCCTTTTAGAGAAAAACTTGGACAACTCCTGATGAAAGGAGCCAGAGTTCACATGATCAATTGAGAGTTTCACAATTACAACTATCTCCTGATAGCAGAATAACACAAAAGAACTCCTGCTCTCTTTCAAGTTCAGTCCTTGGTTTAATGGATTGGTTTATGCAACACAACAAAGCTCCTTGACGTAACAGATTATTTTATTTAAAAAAAATTAATGAGAGAAAACCATTGATGAGAGTTAATCGCTATCTTCTTGGTATAGAAAAAGAAATCTTTTCTTTCCACTGATGTAAAATAAGGTGTCAGATATAGTCATCCTACCAAGTCAACGGTTTTCTCTTGTCATTGTAGAATATTTCTCATGTTTATGAAAGATATGACTGGTAGTTCTAGAGGCTGCTTAATTTTTATTTTAGAAAAATAGCTGATCCTAGCTGAGGTTATAGAGTTCTTATTATCAAAGTGCTTCTTTTAACAAAGACTTTAAGAATATTTACCTTTTCGGGCTATGTCATATTTTTATCAACTATAGTCATTTCTCAAGGCACGTCTCATTACACAAATATTTCCTTAAGACATCTTGACTCAATCTAAATAAAAGGGCACTTCAAGAATTTACATATTTTATTGTGACTATAATTTACCATTTTCAAGAATTAATATAGAAGCCTAGGATGATTTTAAGATTGGAAAAGTCACACATAGTACTGTTTAACAAAAACTGGAAAGTGATGACTCTAGAAATATCATACTGATTAGTTTTACTTGGATGCTTCAAAAAATAATTGAGCAAACCATCAATTAATCATTCCGCAGTTACATAAAAAATAACTCCCTGGGATAAAAATTTTCATAGTTTTGTGATAAACTATTCCTTTTAGCTGTCCTTTTACAGCTACAAAATTATATCTTTCAGTATTTCAACAAAAATATTGATATGTTTGTTCTTTATTGGGAAGATTTTACTTCATTTACAAATGTGTCTTTTTACCTGCCTTAAGGTCCTCCTAAAAAGTTGTGTATAAATAGAACTTCTTGGGGAACCTGGCTCAGTTAAATATCTGTCTGCATTTAGCTCAGGTCATGATCCCAGATTCCCAGGATGGAGCCCCACATGGGGCAACCCACTCATTGGAAAGTCTGCTTCTCCCTATGACCTTCCCCCTTCTCATGCTCTCACTATCAATCTCTCTCTCAAATAAGTAATTAAAATCTTTAAAAATTTTTAAAAAATAAAAAAATAAACAGAACTTCTAGTAACATCTGTCCAGAATACATGTGCTGTTTTTTTTAAATCTTAGAAATCCAGATTAAAATCCTGGTTCATTCATTGTGTTTTAAGTGATTCCATGAGCTATTTAATCTCTCTGAATTTTAGTTCCTTGACTATAAAATGGGGATATTGATAGTACTTATCACATAGAGTATTATGAGGATTAAATGAATTAACAAATGTAAAACTGTATCACATTGTCTTGAATATGGTAAATGCTAAAAAATATGTTAATATTATTATGCTACCTGCTTTGGGAAATCTGACTATGTTTTAGCACAAGTAAAAAAATCCCCTTGGTAAAATCAGTTGTTGTATCCATAAGCTTTCTCTTACTTGAGTGAGTTTTGGATTTTGTGTTTGGTATTCAAAATTTTTGTTTATTTTGATTTCTTGTTTTTAGTAAATTTGTGTTTCCTTAGTGGATTTTCTTAAGGTGGGCTAACTTTACTCATTATTATCAGCAGACTGAGACTTGGACCATAATTCCTTGGCATTACCTTTTTTTAAAAAAGATTTATTTATTTATTTATTCATTCATGAGAGACAGAGAGAGAGAGAGAAGCAGAGACACAGGCAGAGGGAGAAGCAGGCTCAAGGCTCCATGCAGGGAGCCAGACGTGGGACCCGATCCCCAGACTCCAGGATCATGCCCTGGGCCGAAGGCAGGCGCCAAACCGCTGAGCCACCCAGGGATCGCCCGGCATTACCTTTTAATAGAAATGTGAACCTACAGCACCCATGCCCACACTTCACTTTCCCATTTGGGGAAAGACATCATTAATCAATGACAATATTTCTTTTTTTTTTACCTAAATTCTAATACAAGCTCAAAATCCCTCTCAATACATCACCCCCAGAAGATAAGAACAGTAGATCAAAGATAATATATGAGCTGAAGTGTAGTTGGCATCCCTCATTTAGGAGACAGTTAAACTCATTATCTGTGTCTTTTATCTTCCAACATCTTCCATTCCTTTCAGTTCTTCTCTTGCATGTCTGTATTTAATCTGCCTAAGTCTTAGGTCTACCAGTGATTGCCACTGCCACTGATATTAAGTTGTTGCTCATTAAATCTCTATATTACTAGGAGCTGCCTAGAAAATCATAACTGTCCTAATGGAATTTATAGTTTAGTACACTAAATAAACATTAACAATTGTCACATTTAAAATTTTAAATTACAGTTGAATTAAATGCTATGAAGGAAAAGTCTATTAATAGGAGTCCTGACTAAAACTATTGAGTCAGAAAGGGCTTCCCTAAGATAGTGATGCTTGTGCTGAGATGCAAAAGATGTATAGGACTTGAACAGAAGTAGGAGTTAGTGAGAAATAAAAATATTCTAGACAGAGAGCCTATGAGAGCAGGTTTAGGGATAGGAGGAACCCAGCATATTTAGACCTGACAGGGCCAGTGGTAGAAACATGGATTGAGGATAATAGGGGGAGATATGGCTAGACAGTCAGGCAAGACCAAACCATTTAAGGGCACTGGGGATACATTAAGTATTTGTGACTTCATCATAACAAGTTGAAAGCACTGAAGGGGCTAAACTGGGGAATGGCATGAGTAGATTTGTGTTTTTAAATATTGTTATTTGAAGGTTACTTAGAGATTATAAATATTTTAAAGATTATTACCACTAAGGCACCATTTGGTAGACTGATTAAAAGTAGGCTACAAATACATGTAGAAATTCCAATGGGAGGCTATTAGAGGAGTCTGAGTAAGAAATTATAGCAACAGATTATAGAAAGAAGTGGAGGGAGATGAAAGATATTTAAAAGAGAAAATCAACAGGACATTATTATATGTGACATGGATTGGTTATAAAAAAGGAAGATTATGGATGAATCCTAGGTTTTGGCTTTTCTGGAATCAGGTACATGTGATGTCATTCACCGAGTTAAGAAACATTGTACCAAGATTATTAGGCTTAGGTGGAAGATGAATTCAGTTTGGAGCATGTTAGTTGACTACAGTTGGTTCAAGTGGTAATAAGCATGCAGCCGGAATACTTTCATCAGAAGCTCAAAGAAAAACTTTGACAAAGAAATATAACTTTTTTAGTCATTGATGTATAGTGGTAACTCAACTCATATGTGTGCAAGTGATATAAAACAAAGAGAAAGTAGAATCTGGAATCAGAAATGGTCCTAGAATTCAAACCTGAGATTCCTGGCAATTACAAGTCAGGGGTATAGGAAGAAGCCTATAGAAGAGATGAAGTATTTAAGGAATAGAAAAATAATTCAGAAGGAAACCAGAAATATTTAGTGTCCTGGTGGTCCAGAAACGACAGTGTTTCAGAAAAGAAAGCAAAGTTAAGAAGTGAGTTAAGGTGAAGGTTTAGATTTAAACATGGAGGTCACTGGGAGATCCTAAATGGGAGCTAACTGGGTTTGGAAACTAGATTAGGGTAGCTGAAATTTGTATGATATGTGAGGAAGTGGCAATGAGGAGCATCAAGAAGAAAGGAATTGTAGGGAGGAAGAAGGCTCAGGGAGGCTTCGTTTGGTTTTTTCAGATGGGAAAGACTTGCACATATTCACATACTCATAAGAAAGAGCCTATAATATCTGAATATATATCTGAAAGTATAGTTGAAAGGAGAGGTATTAGATCGCTTACGGTTCCTGGGAGGGAAAAGGCAGGTGTGGAAGTCGGAGAGAAGTGAAGGTGCTAGTTGTCAGGAGAAGGAGAGGCACCTCCTCTAACATAAGATGAGAGAAAGAACGAAGAGAATAGGACAGATGGAGGCAGATATGACAGCAAGAATCAGGGGTTACTGAAAAGGCGGAGTGTACAAATGCGAGATTTTCCTCACATGACCAGCTTGAAGTCATTATGGCTAAATTTGTGCTCCAGAGATAACAGCATCCAACCCTCTACTCCTTTAAAAAATAAAATAATCAGGAGACTTGTTTCCTAATGTGCTCTTAGGATATCAGTAGAGCCAAAGAGTTTTAACATTTTGTAGATGCCTTAAACCCTCTACAAGGTACTCCAAATTATAGAGAAACTGAATCCTCTCCAAATTGGCAGAGAGGGGGACAGTGTTGGTGTGGCTCTGCTTACTCTGTCAGCAGGTATAGAGAGTTTTCCTCCTTAAAGCAATATAGCTTGGGCTCAAAGGCCATATAAAGGTTTACTTTGCAGACAGCTTTTATGCAACAGTATTTTCCTTTGGAGTTAAAAAGATATGTGCCTTTGAGACTTGAATAGAAATAGAGACATTATAGAGGCAACTTAAAACATTTCTTTGCATAGAGAGAAAGAAAGATGATAACACAAATTAATATTCACCTGAGCATAGCTATGGAAGAGTAACACCCCATTAATTTTAGGAAAGCTGGAAGTCACATCATTACCTCGTAGCTGCCATGCCAACATAGGACTGGCCTTAATAAGCACCACTGCACCGACTCAGATTTCACCAGCCCCTCATGTCCTTTTACCTATCTCATCTCAAAATAACTGACCACAGTATGTTTCAATTAGAAAAACCTTCAGTGATCTCATTACCAACTCATTTCCTGCTATAAAATAGCTAGAAATTTAAGGAAAATAGTAATAGGTTTTCATATAGTAATCTCAGTGCAACCTCTAGAAAGAAAGGTCTCAAATATTTTTAATGCTAAGGAGATTTCTACAATTTTCATGCAAAGGAATAGGGTGAGAGTTTCCACCTCCAAGAACCTGATGACAGAAACTTCCCCCTCTTCCTTCTGGAGTAGATCTTCCTTCAATGTCTGGTTAACACAAAAAATTGCATATTTATAAACCACTTTACTACATTATGGGCTATTCTCAGTACATAAATTAGATATTTAACTGATAAATAGTATCTCATTATTACTACATTCAGTCTGATGAAGTTTAACTCATTTAATTAGGCTCTTAATTTGTCTTTGCTCTGAATTTCAATCTCTGGTCAGCTAAAACTCGTACCAATCCACATATTCATTTGTTCTTGATGGCTCAATCTTGACTTCCTTCCCAACCTGAGATTGCTTGTTCAGTTACCCAGACCCTGACTTGGTTCTATCTACTTGATTTCCAAGTAAGTAAAGATCTTTCTGTTTAAGTTGTTTACAAATTACTTTTGCCTTCATATTGAACTGTGGGTCTGTGCAATCCCTAAGGAGCTGTATACTCTCCATTCTCTCTATTCTCTATATTGTCTCCAATTTGAAAAATGCCTACAGAGACCCAGTAGGTGTCATAAACAAGAGAAGTGGTCCAGATGAAAGGCAACAGAAGTCTAAGACAGCAGAGAGAAAATGTCTCCTGCACGTCACTCTCATTTCTTGCAGGGCAAGCATGAAAGCAACCTGCTCTGGCTATTTGGAATAGAATGCCACCTACTTACAGGAGTTGTCTTGGAATACTATCTGCATCCCACAGAACTTTACAGTCTCCAGTACAAAGCAAAAACCCCATGCTTTACTAGACCCAGCTAGCTCATTTTCAGGAAATCAAGATTAAGCACCTGGGGGCATTTTTTTTTTTTGATAATCCCATTACTTATATTACACCAGAGAAGTTCCACCTTCTTTCACTATAATTGGCCCCTTGAAAAGAAAATGCCCATATTCTATACAGATGTACAGGCATTTGGCACCTTGTATATCTAAATCTGTTAATGAGAGTGAGGAAGTGCCAAGATCATTAAAATACACACGCAATCTCCAAATTTCACTTAGCATTTGCAGATTTTTCTGCTTGCTAAATCTGCTAAAAGTCCTATAGGCAACTTTATAGATCTGAGTTTTAGGTTTTGATGTCCATATGTGTGCCTTCGAAGTGACAATGTGTGGTAGGATGACTCAAAGGCAGAAAGAGCCATAAAGATACCTGACTGACAGGTGGACATATCGCATAAAGGCAGCACCTAGTGTGCTTCCCTAGGCAAATATTCAGGACCTTAAAAAGGCAGTAGGGACATTCCTCTAACAGAAGTGTGTGGTTCTAGCTTTGCTTTTTAGATAGGAGGTGTCATGGTTCTTAAACTCAAAAAATCCAAAGATTATTTCTGGATTGTTTTCTCTGTCCTGAGATGGTAATTGAAATAGGCTCTGGACAAGGCTAATTTGACTGAAGCAAACTCCTGTCCTGAGTTTTCTTTGTGGAACTATTGAGCTCTGGACCAATTTATCAGAAGATATGTTCTTCAGCTTCATAGACATCTGTCCTATCCCTCTGCAGCCTCCCTCTGTCCTCAGGACAGAAACCTCAAGAGGGTGAGGTACTCAGCTATCTGCCAGAACCAATAACTCTTCACATAGGTCAATGTTTTTCATATTATTGTGCCTCAGAGTTGTGGTGAGAGGGTAAATGTGCATTGGTTGCTGATTTTTCCTAGACTCATTTTATCAGTTAGGGATCCAAGAGAAAACAAATGACATAATGGAATTATACTAACTTAGGATAACTTGAGAGTCTAATAAGAGACTTTTTTTTCTTTCTTTCTTTTTTTTTTTTACAAAATATGGTCAGAATATAGGGAAACCAGAAAGGATAGTGCAGGGCCCTGAGCCTAAAGGGGGAGGAGAACTCACCACCCTCAGCCCAAAGGCAGATGAGGAGAAGGAGCATTTGTTCAATTGGAAGGGCAGTTAAGAAATGAGTTACCTGTTAGAAACTGAGACTTTAGGGGGCACCTCAGTGGCTTAGTCAGTTAAGTGGCTGCCTTTGGCTCAGGTCATGATCTTGGAGTGGTGGGGGGGGGGGGCCCTGCTCAGTGGAGAATCTGCTTCTCCCCCTCCCTGCCCTTTTTGTCACTCCTGCTCTCTCTCGCTTGCTCTCTCTCTCAAATAAAAATAAAATCTTAAAAAAAAAGAAAAAGCTGAGATGTTAAATGGAGGTACCTACCAATTCCCATAGGAAAGAGCTAGGGAAATGAATACCCTGACTTCACTTTCTTCCATGCCTCTCCTCCTTCCTTCTGGTCTCTTGCTGGTGCTACCAACTGGCAAAATCCAGTGTTTGATCTGAGTCCAGAAGACAAGAGCACAGCATGTTGGAGAATGGCAAAGAATGAATATGGAGAGGCAAGGAAAGACACCCAACACACTCACTCACTAAGCAGGGGGAACAGAAGTAATCTTACTCATGAAGGGTCAGTGCGGAGTAATAAAACAAGACTGAAATTATAATGCCCAAATTACTTCAGAGCATTGGCAGTAAAATCTAAACCTAAACATGATCTTTCCAGGCTTTCACTATAGGAAAGCCTTCAGAAAACTGAGGTCTCCTTTCCTTTGAAAACTGAGGTCTCCTTTCCTTTTGCCTTTGCCAAATGATTCCTTCAACTGGGACTGAGCACTTTGGTATTTTCTGAATCAGCACACATTAGTGACAGGTGTTGGATGGTACTTGGCTATAAGAATATCCAGAGGCAGCTGATCTCCTCACATTGATGACAGAAGAGAAAATCAGGTGCACAACGTGTGACTATGGACAGTGATATATATTCTAACTTCTCTGTGTCTGACATTCTTTTTCACCTATTATGCCTTCATTCACAGGTCATAATCAGTTTCATAACTTTATTTTTACATGATTGTTGAGTTTTCTATGAGTATTCTGGTTATTTTCAGGACATTTTTCCTTTCTTTTATTCTTTCTCTTCTCTACCTCTAGTGTTAAAAAGAAATGTTTCCTAAATTTTTATCTTCAAATAAAATAATGGGGGATGGGACTGACTGCCATTGGAAATTCTCACAGCTTTCCTTTTCCATCTTATAACGGCTCTCGTGCCTAACCTCTTTGAGTTCTCAGAAAATAAAATGAGGTAATAGATGAGGACTAATTTTTTTCTAATATTTTTTTAAACATTTGTCTTACTCTTATGCTTGTATTTACAGGTTTCTGTATTTTCCCACTATTTCTTTCAGAGAATTGACTGATTCCTATTTTATTTTTATTTGTATGTGAAGAACTTCTTTTTTATCTTATCTATTTTAATTGTAATAAAAAAGACATACAAGAATAAGCACATGTATGTAGTCACACATGTATATATATATATATAGTATATATATATAGTAGTCACACATGTATATATATATATATATATATATATATATATATATATATACCTATTCACAGACAAGCAATGTGTAGCCATTTGTATTCTTTCTGAATGTTCACACATAAATGTTATTGGAAACAAAGCCAATGAATTAACATCTAGAAGCAATGGTGAGAAATATGGTCACTGCTAATTTGGGAGGAAAAAATATTATAATCTGGCAATAAGTTCTCCTTAGGAAAGTAATGTTTTCTTTGCATTATTTTATTAATTGTCTCTTCATAAAGGATCTAAGAGTGCCTTACTAAATATTGCTCTCCTTCTCACTATAGAAAGTCTAACCATTTTAGAGGATTTGAGGTTAATTTTCCACAATGCCAATTTATTTATTTTTTTCACAATGCCAATTTAAAAAGATAAATGACTTTCAAATGTATAAATTTCACTGTATATATTATCTGTACAGTACAGAAGAAAATAATATACATTGAGTTCACATTAATGATTGTAGACTACTGTATCATTATGTAGTTTACCTATACAGGATTTCACTAAAGATTGATATTTATATTTTTATTACTAATATAAACACCTGAATTTTTTTAAAGACTTTATTTATTTATTCTTGAGAGAGAGAGAAGAGAGAGTCAGAGACACAGGCAGAGGGAGAAGCAGGCTCCATCCTGGGAGCCCGACGTGGGACTCAATCCCAGGTCCCCAGGATCACACTCCGGGTTGAAGGCAGGCGCTAAACCGCTGAGCCATCTGGGCTGCTCCAAACACCTGAATTTTGACTGCAGTGGCAAAGGCCATCTTCCAAGGTCAGAAATTTATCTACAAAATAATATTTAGAGCCTCTCTAAATATTAGAGAGGAACTCTTATAGTCTGCATCATCACTGAACACATACTCTGAAGAGAGAACTATATTTAGTTCTCTACATTCAACACAAGCATAATTTTTATATAAAGTGATGTTTTGATGTTAAATTCCAATTTTCCCTCTTCAGGGATGGATAAAACCCCTTGAGCAGGATAGTTAAGAGCATAGTCACTTTTCTGAGCAAATAAGGATTCCTTTTCACATAGGTACTATTGATTCTCCTCCCTGTCTGTACTGAGTCTGTCTTAGGATACTGTCTTTTTATATCAAGTATCATTACCATCTAAAATAAATTTTTAATCTTTGCTTATACACTTCCTCAAAGCTCTTTTCTCAGTATAGAAACTTTTTTTTTATTAAAAAGGTATTGCTTCCTTCCATTACATCCAAAATGTATACTTCTCATAACCCATTACACTGAAAATGACTACCCTCTTTGTGATGCACCGATGCTGTCTTTCTCTTCTTCACTTCGAATATTTTGTGTGCTAACCTATTTGAAAATTCCATGTTCTACTTGAAATTTCAAATATTCTGTCATAACATCTAATTAAAACTTGGTATCCATCTCACCTTCATCTTTACCTAATTGGTCAAAATTGTGAATACTGAAGTGTGTCTTACATCTGACACACAAAATCTATAGTACTGCAGGGAGGTATTAGCATTTGAATTTTATATATTTGACAGTATGTCAGTATATACATTAAATTGATAAATATGTGGACTGAATGTCTCTTTTGCATTCAAGGCACAGATTTCCATTTGATCATTTTTTTTTCTGTTAGATCCAAATATCAACTGATCAGAGTTATGAAATGAGACCCAGCTACAACCCAGATGTACTAGAAACACAATCTGCCTTGAGAATATTACATTTGTGACAAGAAATAATAAAAAGATACTCCATGTTACTATAAATACAACCATAAGGAAAACAATTAACTTGAAAAAAATATGGGGAAGGATAATAGGAGGAAAAAGATTCACTTCTATTACCCCAATGGATCTGCTACAGAAGACAGCTTACTTCAGGCTAAAAGTGCTATGTTAATTTATTATAATGAACCATCAATTTGGTCTAAAATTGCTTTAATGTGACTAAGGAAATATTATGGCTCATCACTCATTATGTCTAGCACTTAACATAGTACCTCACAGTGTATTTGTCAGTCATTATTCATTACTTCTGAGGTAATCATTTACATATTATCAACTGTAAACTCCAGTCCACTTCTGATTAAACTATGACTTCTCCCAGAATTTAGATACTCAAAGATCCAGGAGTCTGAAATTGGACCAGAGATCTGTTGTGTCATAATTTACCCTTCAGAAGCTTTTAAAGTATAAAAGGGAAGCATATTTTTAATTTAAAAATTATTGGCTTCTTCATTGAATTAATAAACTATGAAGTTTTGCCACCATTCAGACCACTTAAATGAATTAGCTTATGACAAAGTGATGATATTACCAAAAACAACTTGAAGAGAAAGATAAAAAAAGATACAAAAATTATCTATGTGAAGTTGTCAGTGACCTTCCAGAACAGCAGAAATCTAAGTTCAGGATAGAAAGGAATTTCAAAAACTTTAACTGGTATCCTGAGATCTACTTTTCTACTTGATCTTAAAAGTCAGACTCCAGGGACACCTGGGTGGCTCAGCAATTGAGTGCCTGCCTTCCACTCAGGTCCTGATCCCGGGATCTGGGATCGAGTCCCACACTGGGCTCTCCATGAGGAGCCTGCTTCTCCCTCTGCCTGTGTCTCTGCCTCTCTCTCTCAGTCTGTGTCTCTCTATGAATAAGAAAATAAATCTTAAAAAAAAAAAGGTCAGACTCCAAATGATCAATTACTTGTATCGCCAAAAATAATTTTAATAATACTGGTAGGAATATAAAAGAATCTAACATCCATCATGGTAAAATTCAAATTGCCTGGCATTCAAACAAATGAAAATTATGACCCTACATGTAGCACAACTACACAAATAATTAAAAAGTAAGATAGTGGAAAAATATTAATGTTAATCAAAAGAAAACAAGGGTGGCTAACTTAATATTAGACAAAGTAAAGTACAGACTAAGGAATATCACCAGGAAAGAGGTCACTTCAGAATGATCAAGGATTTGGTTCAATAAAATATAACTCATTAAAATGCATCAAAATAAAGCAAAGACTAATAGAACTACAAGGAGAAATAGACAAATCCACAATTATAGTTATATATATCAATAACCCTTTCCTAGTAATTAATAGAATGAGGGGACTAAACTCAGTACTGTGTAAAAGACTTGAAAAATTATATCACCTGTGACTCAATTGACATAGAACACCCCTCCCACCAACTTAAAACACATTATTCTCGAGAGCACATGAAATATATTCCAAATAGGCCATGTTCTGGGGCATAAAAACATGTCACAATTTTTTTTTAAGGATTCATCTATGTTCTGTAACTACAATGAAATTAGACAATTAGTACTAGAAAGAACAATGAAAAATCCCCAAATACTTGGGTATGAAAAAATGTCTCATGGGTCAATGAGAAATCAAAATTTAAAAGTATTTCTTAACTGAATATAAACAAAACATGTCAAAATTTACGGATGTCACTAAAATAGTACTTAAGGAATATATAGACAAGTTTAAAAACAATGACCATAACTTGTACTACAGGAAATTAGAAAAAAAGATGAGCAAACAAAACACAAAGTTAGCAAAAGAGGGACGCCTGGGTAGCTCAGCAGTTGAGCATCTGCCTTCAGCTCAGGGCATGATCCTAGAGTCCCAGAATCAAGTCCCACATTGGGCTCCTTGCATGGAGTCTGCTTCTCCCTCTGCCTATATGTCTGCCTCTCTCTGTGTCTCTCATGAATAAATAAATAAAATCTTTAAAAAAAAGTTAGCAAAAGAAATTTAAAAAAGAAAAATTGAAATCAAAATAGAAAATATAAAAATTATATAAGTAATAAATGGAAGTAAAATATGGTTCTTTAAGAATATAAATGAAGTTGACAAACATCTATAAAGTCTAATTAGGAAAAATACAGAGAATACACAATTAATAAGTAGGTGATATTTACATATTCTATAGATTGTTTTAAAAAAGGAAATACTAAAAACAACTTCATGTCAATAAATTCACCAAGTTAGATGAAATGGACAAATGCCTTAAAAATACAAACTGCCAAAGCTCACTTACAAATAAATAAACAACCTAAAAAGCCATATACCTATAAAATAAATTGAATTTATAGTTTAAAAACTTCCTATATAGGAAATTCCAGGACCAGATGACTTTGATGGTGAATTCTAACAAATACTTAAAAAATAAATAATATCCATTCTACACAAACTCTTTGATAAATTCAAGGAGGAAGAATATTTCCCTACTCATTTTAAGAGGCCAGATTTACCCTGATAATCAACATCAGACAGATTACACAAGTAAGAAAACTACAAATAATAACATGGATGAATACAGATGCAAAATCTAAACAGAAAGTTAGCAAATTGATTTGTATAACATACGAAAATAACAATACATCAGACCAAGCGTCATTTATCTGTGGAATGCAGAGTTGATTTCACATTCAAAAATCAGTTAATGTGATTCAGCATATTAAGTAACTTAAAGAGAAAAACCATAGGTCATTCCAATGGAAAATATCTACCTTATAGTCATCATAAAAACCTCCAGCAGCTTGGAATAGAAGGAACTTATTCAATCTGGTAAGAGATAACTAAGAAAACCTTGCAGCTAACATACTTGATATTTTTGTCTCAAGATCAGGAATAAGACAAGGATGCCTACTAGCTATGGCTGTGCTGGGGATTATAGCAAGTGCGACAACTGGGAAATAGAAATAAAGGGAATCCAGACTGGAAAAGAAAAAGTAAGATTCACAGATGACATGATCATCTATGTTGAAAATCTGGCAAGGATGAAGAGAAAGTAAAAACTTCATTGATTGCTAGTAGGAATGTAAAATAAAAGTTTTTTTGATAAACAGTTTGAGGGGCACCTGGGTGGCTCAGTGGTTGAACATCTGTCTTTGGCTCAGGTCATGATCCCAGGGTCCTGGGTTCGAGTCCCACAGCAGGCTCCCTGCATGGAGCCTGCTTCTCCCTCTGCCTGTGTCTCTGCCTCTCTGTGTGTCTCTCATGAATAAATAAAATAAAACCTCTTTTAAAAAAGAAAGAAAAACAGTTTGAAAGTTTCTCTAAAAATTAAAAATAAAATTATTATTCAGTAATTTCATTCCTAAGTATCTACCCAAAGAAAATGTAAGCCTATGTCCAAAGACTTGCATGCAAATATCCATAGCAGCAGTATACATTACAGCCTTAAACAAGAAGCAATCCAGTGTTCGTTAACTGATGAATGGAAAAACAAAATATATATACTTATCAATAAAAAAAACTATTGATATAGACAACATGGATAGACCTCAAAAATATTACACCAAATGAAAGAAGCTCTCCATAAAATACTACACCTTATACGGCTCCATTTATATGAAATGTCCAGAGAAAGCAAATCTATAGAGAGAAAGATTATTAGTTGCCTGGGGCGAGGAGTGGGAGCCATGATTAACTACAAATAGCTATGAGGAAACTTCTTGGACTGATGGCATATTCTAAAATTGCATCATGGTGATAGGTGCACAACTCTGTAAGTTTGCTAAAAATTACTGGATTGTATCATTACAATGAGTGAATACAATGGTGTAATAACTACATTTTTTTAAGCCAAGAACCCACAAAATTGGGAGTAGGAGGTTTAGATAAATTAGGCTCGGCAGACTATTTATAATTGTTGATTTTAGATGATGGGCAATGGGGGGTCCATTCTACTATTCCTTTTACTTTCCTGTACATTTGAAATTTTTTAGACTAAAAAGTGAAAACAAAAAGACTAAATGATTAATATTTTGGTCTCTTGTGCAATTTATTTTATACAGTCTGACTGATCTGTTATTAGCATGTACTATTCCTGCCCCTAAGTGCCCACATTCATTTTTAACCAATAACTATGTTGACTTAAACTTCCTACTATTTCCTATTTTGGTCATTTATCATTCTTAATAAGTCTAGAGAGTCACTTTCAACTTAATTTCTCTCTTCAATTGTAAATGAGCCAAATGCCTGACTTTCATGCATTTCCATGTTTTGACAATCTTATTCAACATACTATGAGATTACTGGGGACTTGGGCATTAGATACTTTGTGCCAATGCCAAGGGAATGGAACCAAAGAAGCTGTTTTTTATATTGCTTCCTTGCTTTCTTCTAACTCTAATTTTAGTCATTAACTACAAATTGTCTATGAAGTTATAACATACCTTAACGTAGGTTTGTAAGTTTTTTCCATAAGGAATTATAAACAGTTGATGCTACACTAGGGGCTCCTATGAAGAAGTGGCTGGTTTTTCTCAGTTTTGCCAGCAACGTGTACTGTATCCTTGAACAAGTAGTAATCTAACTTCTCTTTATCTGAGTTGTCTCCAATATTAGGACCACATTTCTTTCACCCTATTCCTCTTGTCTTGGAGATGAAATCTTAATCGATTTTTCTGGAGATATGACATTTATGTCACCTCGTTTCTGAAGTCCTCTATGTTTTTTATTCTGCGATTAGAATTACTCATTCTTTGAGTTTTTTTTTCTTTCTGAGTTTTAATATGACTTTGATTAATATTCATTCTCAAATCTATCTTTGATTTGTATTACGGGAAGATGATTTCATGCCTGTGTCTCCAGTTAGGATATGAACTCTTTGAAATCTATGACTTTGGACAAACCACAATCTGTTAATCTTTGAATCCCAGAAGTTAGTTTATGATCTCTCAAAATGTTTGTTGAATTGAATTGGAGTTTCTTCTTGCCCAATGTTTATATTTGACAGATAAAGAAACTCAAGAGTAGGCACTATTTTTTCACCTTTTCCACATCATGACACACACAGAAAATATTAACATTTGTGTAGCATGCTAAGGTAATTGAATGAAACTGCTCCAAGGAAGAAGCTACTTTCCTGGAAGCTACAGCAGCCCCAGGCATCTCTGGACACTTAAAAGCTAAACAGACCGTTATCTCAACTTGGTTATAACCCATTTACAGCATATCTGTATGCCAAGGTATATCAGGAGGAATGGAGGTTCTGGTTATCTGTCTCAAGCTCATCCAGCTTCCTAGCTTCAATTTCCATGTTCAACTGCAGTTAAATGTGGAATTGAATTTGGATGGCAATAAACGCATTCCTGAATAGAACACTTCCTTTTTCATTCAGATGGTGGCCAACTCCTCCTGGCTAAGTTCTATATAACACTCTGTGAACAAAATCATCTTAAGCTATGCTCTCCAAAACGCAAGTGGGATATTTTTAAATAAATATTAGGTTTTATCTTCTATATCCCCAGATGCAATGCTTCCTTCTATCCATCCTAGTTTCAGATCATGGATCCTTTCCTTCACTAAAAAGGTATTAATAAATTAAAATGATCTTTATGGCTGTGTTATATAAAGATGAATATAGTACAGGCTGGATTCCTTTATATACCTTCATTAATACAATATATTTTTCTTACTTTAAAAGAAATTATAAATAAAATATTTTCCTGGGCACTAGGCACTGTGCCTAATGGAAAACTTGGCTCTATCCAGGCCCTTAATGATTTCAGGCTTTGAAGTTCACCCACATGGGGACCCTTTAGTTAACCATCCCATGGGCTAAATTTCTGGATGTCTCCAGCAGCAGAACAATTGGTTTTAGCAATGATTAGACAGAAAGGTAGCAGAGTTGAATGTACAAGCAAGTGCTGAAAATAATATATTCTAATAATCCTTACTTTAGGGCATATTAATGTGTCCTTGGGCAAGTCCATTGAATTTAGCCTAATTACCTTTGTTTGTTCACTTAAAAATAACTCATGGGAGGCTAAATTGGAATACTTTGAATCACTATGTAAGGTTTCATATGGTGAATAAAGTTGCCTACCTGATTGCTATTGGGTAACTGATGCCTGTCACATACAAAATACAAAATCTGAATTTACAGGCTGCATAGAATCTGATCTTTCATGCTTCCTACTTTCTAATTATTTTCAACTGGAAAAGGCTCTCATGTTTTCCAGAGAGCAAGTGGCCCTGAATTAGTGTAAGGCATGATAGATCAAGAGTAACACACTAAGTGGATTAGTTCCTTGTTCTTAGTTACATCATGAAGACAGAAAGCTCTTCCTTGCTTTTTCCTTTCCCATGGATTTTATTCAGAACTCTTTTCGTCAGTGTGCCCAAGTAAAAACTGATGTTACATGAGGATTTTCTTACCTTCATTCAAATTCCCTTCTGAACTGTATTTCCAGGTGGGTTCAGATCTGATCAAATTCTAAAAGTCTGGGCTCCTGATAGCTCTTTTTCTTGCATTCTTTGATATGCATAATAAGGCCAAAGCTACTTCTGCTAGTTTCACAAACCACTAACCCCCACAAGGAATCGGATGATTGCTAACTTTTATGCCAGAAAGACTGAAGTATTTTTACACCAGCATTTAGCTCATTTATTTCAACGAATGAGCAGCTTTCCTCAGAGAATAAAGCACCTCTTCACTGCTGGGGTTTCAGATTAGGTGATGACTACCAGTGAGGCTTTCTCCACAGGAACTTTGTGTTTACTTCCTTTACGATGGCTCCCAGAAGTTGTTCAAGCAACACTTTTGCATTCGCATATGAAACTGGGACGCAATCTCCTCTCAGGCTCAGCACGTGGGAGTGAGAGTGTGGGGTGGAACTGGTAATAAGAGAAGCAGCTACTATATTTGTGAATTTTAATTTATTCATTCAAAACATACTTATTGAATGCTTACTAAATACCAATCCTAGATACCAATACACAAAGCGGAAAGACAGTTTCTGTTCTATGAGAGTTCACATAATCTGAGGGAAGAGAGAATAAAAAATAACCTTTATATTGGAAAAAGATAAATGCTATGATTAAAATAATTAGAAAAAGATGTGTATGCTCTCCAGTAGAGAAATGTCAAGTTGGTGACAGTTTATGGTTAATATCAGATAAATTCAGATGATTTCCTAATTTGAGCTTAATATGTTTTCCTACTTCATGATTTCTATAGGTGGTAGACATTATTCTCTGATTCCTGCTTTGACTTCAGTCCTCTTGTTTAATATCATCTAAACTGATGTGTCCTAAATTCTGTTCATTTTAAAATTCATCTTTCCTCACCACCATTTTCTTATATTCCTCCCAGATTTCAAAAGTTAAACAGAAAAAAAATGTGTATTTTAAAAACACAGATTCAAGGTATTATATTAGTTTCCTGTGACTGCTATAACAAATTCCCACCACAAACTTGGTAGCTTAAAACAACAAAAATTTATTCTTTTACAATTCTGGAGGCCAGAAATCTGAAAGCAGTTTCACTGCACTGAAGTAAAGATGTCAACAGGATTATGTTCCTTCTGGAGGCTCTGAGGGAGAATTCATTCCCTTGCTTTTTCAGCTACTGGAGGCCACTTATGTTCCTTGGCTTGTGGCCTCCTTCTTTATCTTCAAAGTTCACCAGTGCAATCCCTTCTGACATTACATGGCCTTCTCTCCAGGTGTTTCTCCTACGCCCAACTAATGAAGACTACATGAGTCCACCTGGAAAATCTATAATAATCTCAAAATTCTTTTTTTTTAAGATTTTATTCACTTATTCATGAGAGACACAGAGAGAAAGAGAGAGAAAAAGAGAGAGAGAGAGAGAATGTGAGGCAGACACAGGCAGAGGGAGAAGCAGGCTCCATGCAGGGAGCCGGAGGTGAGACTCAATCCTGGGACTCAATCCCAGGATCACGCCCTGAGCCGAAGGCAGATGCTTAGCCGCTGAGCCATCCAGGTGTCCCAATTTCAAAATTCTTAACTGCATCTGCAAAATTCCCTTTGCTATATAAGGCAATATCCATAGGTTCCAGGGATGAAGCTATGAACTTATTTGGGGGAACAGTATTCAGCCTACCATAGGTATTGTAAACCCAAGGAATTCATGAAATGCTATCAGAGCTTGTTTCTGGGAGGCACATTTTATACCATCACCATACATGTTCCCAGTCCTCAGTCTATTCCTGGACCTTGGTTATATATAAAAAATATGCAACCTAACTAAAAGTGATCATTCTTATTAATATCTCCTAATGTGAAAATTTCACAATTTTTCCTTATTTTTGTTTAAAATGTACATGAAAGCTTCAAAAATGCAATTTGGGTGATTCTAGTTCATTGATGTTTAATTCATCTAAAATTTCACTTGCAAAAATGCTCATATATTCACAAAACTATAGATGTTTCTTCCTCAATTCATGGTCTTAAAAAGTAAAGATGGTTGTTATTAAGTCATAGTTGAGAACCATGGAGAAACATACATAGTTTCCAGTATTTCATTTCTAGTGAGATTGATGTTTGCTCTAATTTTACATTTAGTCAGTCCTTAGTGAGGAGAATTTTTTTCTAAATTAAAATAATCTCAGAGTCAATAAAAGAGTGTTTGTGTGTGTGTTTTCAAATGGAAACAAAATGCCTCTTGGTTTTTCACTAAGCACTTGTTCATGAGGAAATGGATTTAACACGTTGAAACCAGCAGTGCTAAAGCTATTTATACTCCCTCCCTTCAGCATCTACATAACCTTGCAATGGAGAGATCAAGCTATGCAAAATGGTTCAGGTCTTAAGCATTCACCTTATTATCATTTCAATATCATTCCTTGTCTATTGATAAGAAGCATCAATAAAGGAGCTATGTATTTCTAGAAACTAAAATGTTTATTCCACACCACCCATGACAGAGAAACCTTAGTGACTTTTATATGCAGGACATTTGTCAAAGATTGGGATAATAAAATACAGACAAAGGTCTCCAATACTTAGAATTAAAAATGACAAGCACATTCATGATTCCTTTAAGAAAAGACTGTTGCTCTATTGCAATACTTAGCATTTTCAGTCAGGAGACCCACTAATATTCAAAGTTTACTAAACATTGATAGTTTTAGAAATTTTTGAACTTTAATCAAAATTGACTGTTTCTATGACTATCTTAATTTTTGTCATTTTCTTTCTTGTATTTTAGTTCCAGTTTTTAGGGAGGCAATATTGGGAACTAGAGCAAAAACAGGAGGCTGGATGCCAGCCTCAGCTTACCTGACACCATCAGACAAGTTATTCAGAAACAACATGGCAAAACATTCTTTCTTCCCAAAATCAATAATGTCTGGTGAGATACTATTCCCAATAGGCTTTAAATACCTAGGGACAAAAGCCCTGTAAAAATGCAAAATATATGCATTTATATTTAGACTAAATTATCATATTTTCTTCATTTAATATTTCTTCTATTTTATTTTCATATATACATCAGTAAGTGATTTGTAAGGACCCATTAACATGGGGCCTTATAGTATTTTAAAAATAAGTATGCAAGAAAACACTGTATGGTTCATGTGCTGCTTTGTATTTGACTCATCAAGTCCTCAAATGAGTTGATACGAAGCTTTACCCTCTTTTAGGTAATCTATTTTAGATGAGAAAGGACAATAAAATCGCCTTGGCTTCAGATGTGAAGCCACAATTATTATTTCCTTCCTTATTACAATTTCATTATGGTTATCTATATCTTTAAAATCTGTCATCATAACACCAAGATGCCATGAAAGAGAATATGAGGTCTCTTCATTATTACCTATTATTAGCTCTATTGCCACCCCAACCCTTACAAATCGTATTGGTTGGTTGATTCCTACACCCTTAATTATGTGGTCACGTGGAGAAAAGATCATCATATATATATTTTTCTTTCACTACTCTTCTTACTTTCTTGCTTAATCCTAATTTAACACAGATTATGTAATTGATTAGATGTTTTAAGATGTTTAAACACACAACTAAGATTTCCTTCTCCCTCTTATCTCTTAAATTCTTCCTTAAGCAAGTGTGTTTACATTGTTCATGTAAATACTTATATGTGCTAAGATAGAAGTATGGTGAATGTAATAATAGAAAGAACTCATGAAGAGATAATAAGAGATAATGCAGCAAGGTAGTTACTTTCTGAGATCTGGGTTTTCAGATATAAGGAGGATGATATCTGCCTTATAGAATTGCTATGAAGATGAGATGAGATGTATTTAAATGCCTTGTTAAAGTAACTGGACACGATCAAACCCTCAAGAGTAGTAACCTTGATTATTATATTAAGTGGTAGCACTATCAAAATCATTATTTTGGATTTCTTAAGTAAATGAGTGAAACAAATCTTGAGAGAGAAGGAAATGTGCCACCACCTAGCAAGTCTTTAGAACCTAATTATGATTGGGATACAATAAAATTTATTAAAGTCAAGAGTCTTTATTAACTACATGTACCATCCTTCTTTACTCCTGCAAAACTCAGATGTTTTCCCCCAAGATTCTGGGTACAATGGACAGGACTCTGAATGTGCTGGTTTTTATTTTTATTTATTTATAAAGATTTTGTTTATTTTTTCGTGAGAGACAGAGACAGAGGGACAAGGAGAAGGCAGAGACATAAGCAGAGCAAGAAGCAGACTCCCTGCAGGGATCCTGATGTAGGACTCAATCCCAGGACCCTGGGATCACAACCTGAGCCAAAGGCAGACACTCAACCACTGAGCCACCCAGGCTTCCCTGAATATGCTGGTTTTTAAACAAACAATCACTGTCTTATGATAATCTTTTGGTCTTCTGTTAAGGAAACTGCAAGCAAGCATGTCACCTTGTCTTTTGTGCTTATTTTGTCTCCTTTATTTTTCATGAAGGGCCTAGAGAAGGGCACTTGCAGTTTTAGCCATTCATTATTCTGCAGTAATTTCCAAAACATTCATAGGAATATATTTAAGGAACTGAAGACAAGTGTGACTGAAGAAAGCCAGTAGGGTCACATCAGGACTCTTGGCTAAGAGTGAGAGAAACTCAAATAAGTTCTTATTTTTAAAAAAGATAATTTATTGGCTCTCTTAACTGGAAAATTCAAGAGCTGAATTTTGGAGTTGAGATTGTTATGGAAGAGAGAAAATTCTTATGGTGATTAAAAATGAGTATGAAAATCTGCATTAATATTGGAAAATAATTGTAAGCCAGTGAGAGTTTCTCTGAAGCAAGTAGGGTGGTCAAATTTGGAGATTTTTTTAAAAGATTTTATTTATTTAAGAGAGGAGAAGAGAGAGCATGTTTGTTCATGAGTGGGGGAGGAGTAGAAGGAGTAGGAGAAGCAGACTCCCCACAGATCAGGGAGCCCACCACCAGCGGGGCTTGATCCCAGGACCCCAGGATCACAACCTGAGCCCAAGGCAGACACTTAACTGACTGAACCACTCAGGGGCCTCAGATATTTTTTTTTTCAGTAAAGAAACAATGCATTTACTTAACAAATATTACTTTACAAATAATGTCCATGGCTGGACCATATCTGGTTGCCTCTCTCCATACAAGTCTGTGCCTTGTGCCTCTCTCCCTACTATGTGCATCAGGACTGACTCATATGAACTGTACTTCCTTATCTTCTACTTTCTGATTTGTTCAACCAATGTGAGGCACTGTCTGAAACTATGAGTGTAGGAAGAGAGAATTCAGGGTATTTACTCCTGCAGTTCTTCCATGGTCTGCCTTGAGTTGACTTAAGCTGTGTCCAAGACTTCAGTTTCTTTCAGATGAGTCTCTCCTACAGCTGGAGGTCTCAGAAGGTTCCAATAAACATGTAGCCCCTTTGTCCTTTCAAGCTTACAGATTATGGGAGCTTTCCACTTTTGCTAGCTTTTCAGTCTTTTGCCATTCTTTATAACTTTTCTTTAAGCCTGGCAACATATTTGTAAAGTACGTTAATATGTTATTAACCTATTCTCAATAGCCCTTTAAGACTTTGTTATATTTTCCCTGCTAATTTCCAGTCTGACACAGTAATTTATACTAGGCCTAAGCCCTGAAAAAGAGCTTTTGAATGTAATTCTGTAAGTGGGTTACTCTCATTGGATGGATACACTAACCTTATTGTAGAGATGGGCCTTATTGATCTAATAATGATGGGTGTTATTGATCTGAATTCTTCATATCTCTGCAATAGAATTGGACAGCTGTACCCTTGACATGGACTCCAGGTGAGCAGAGTGATCATCGTCACCTTGATGAAAGTATATGATGCTTCAACAGCAGGGACCACTCACTACTGAAGCCACAGCAGTTTTGTGGGTTACATGTTCATAATCTTAGATCAAAGCTACCAGTATCACAGATCCTGCATATCACTTCAAGGCTCAAGAAGTCTTTAATCTCCAGGAGACTTTAGCCAACAAAATCATCAGTTTTACATACCAATTCAATAAAGCAAGAGTTTTAAAAATTAAATAATTGCCCTTGTTCTGCAGTGGAGTGTATCTGAGTATGCAAAAAAAGATGAAATTTTCCAATGGTCAATTATGTAGAAAAAAGTGAGTCACATTTCTCTGAAAATGAGAGGAGAGGGATGTGAAGTGGGAAGAACCTAAAAATCAGGTATAATGTCAACTTTGTTACAATCTTGATGTTTATATTTATATAACTTCTATTGGGCAAATCACTTAATTTCTGTCATATCAGCTTATTTTTTTTAATTGAGAACTTAAAGAACCTGTAAGTTTGCTTTTGCCTTATACATTTCAAATCTCTAAGACAGTTCTTAATTCTTTTTGAAATTTCTGCTTTCTCAGTAAAGAGGTCTTCCAAAGCCTCAGGAAGTTGGTGAAGTCAATCAGGACTTTAAACACAGTGTTCCAAGTAGGAAATGGAATATAAACACAAGCTGAGTATCTCAGTGACCTTTGAAATAGTGGCACCATGCTGGTTGCAAAGTAATATCATATCACAGCACTGTCAAGACCATGAAACAAGACATTTAAGCTAAATACCAACAAATGAAAAAAAATAATAAATTAAAAAATGAAGAGCACCACTGAATAATCTCCTGCACTGCATTCAACTCAGAATCCAAATAGAAAGTTTTGGTAGTCACAAACTTATCACAGGCAATTTCTACCTCATGCACAGGGGAAGTATGAGTAGTCTACTGCAGGAAAGGAGAAAAACAAAACATTTTTTCTAGCATACAAGTAGCTCCCAACATTGTTGGGAAACTCTCTGGGCCAACAGAGAAAAGGCTGAAAAAAACATAGGCCAATAGCCTTTATTTGCTATAGAATGTGCCAACTTCCCTTATTAGGAAGATGGTTTGATCAGGGCAAGTGTGCTAACCATCTGGGATCCCTTAAGGCCAATCCAGAAGTGGATGCTTTCTTCCCTAAAGTTAAAATACATGGAGTTGGGCTACCAAATGGGTTATAATGGGAAAGGGGGCTTAAAATGCTTACCAGGTGCCAAGATATAGACAAAAATGGGGGCCAGAGAACCAGGATTATAGGAACAAGGAATGCTAGATTAAAATGGAGAAAAGAAGAGGGAATGTGAACAAATTCTGGAGTTAGAAAGTCATTACATGTGATAGACACTGGCATCATGTGTATGTAGAACTCCGGCGTAAAGGGAAGGGATAAAGCAGTAAATATCACATCCCTTCACTATCCAAGTTTTGAAAAAGTTGAGAAATAAACTAATTCTGGAGGACAAATTATCAGCTGTGTTAACCAGGGGCTAAGTTCCTTGGAGGACCTTTAGGTGGGATAATGAAGTAGGATTGCCAATATTGGACTCTCAAATTAGCAGACAGGTACCCAGTTGCAAGCAATGCTAGACCACTGAGGGCCTCCCTGCATTGTGGAGATTTGCCCAAATAGTACGCACAGCATGGAGAAGTAGAAGAACTTGTCTTGTTATAAGTAGGCTTGGTCCCAGAGAGAGACAGATGGAGCAAAGCCGCTAGCCTATCTAGTTATCCTACCCAAGTTTGCCACACAGATAAATTTTTCTACTCCCTCAGGGCAGAGTGAGTAAAGCAGAGGAGAGAGATGTAGGTTATACTGATGGAGTTCTATCTATAGGAAGGAAACATTAGGAATAGTGGTGGTACCTTCCCCAATGGCAGGGAGTGGCTGAGTTTGAATGAACTGGCTGGGGGCAAGGTAGAAAGAGCTCAGAAGATACAAGCATCAGCCAGGGAATGTAGAAGTCACAGTACTGTGCTCTAAAACCCGGAAAGAAACAGGTCTCATCCCAATCCAACATCCATGTAACTGACACTTTTCTTAAGAGCCTTGAAAACTGAACCAAGGATGAAAGAAAGAAAATGTCATTTTCTTGGGAGATATTTTAGAAGAACCAAAACAAGAACATAAGTTTTCTAAAACTCTTATAACTAGAATAGAAAACTTTTGGTTGACTTGATGGCTCAAGTAGAAGTTAACCAAGTAAATGAAGAAACATATTGGCCTCAATCTGAGAATAATGAAATTCAGATACCTGGAGCTTCAGGCAAGGTCAAAGTTAGCATTAACCATCTTGTATGAAAATCTCTGAGCCATTTGACCACGAGGTAAAATTTTACACAGTTTCACAGAGAGGAAAATCAGGTATTTTTTTAAAGAAATATATTAAAGATAGGTATACAAATATTTTGTTTCAGATTTCTTTTCTGCTAAACTCACAGTAATACAGAAAAATCTGTATAACCATTCCTTTTAAAGGAAAAAGGACATTTGTGTGTAAGTCAGTCACTTATTCACTATGCCACATGAGCAGTAAATACCAACCTCAATACTAGGTGCTTGTTTATACAAAGAAGGAAGAGTCTTATCTTTAGTTGAGCATATTCAAGTCAAAGAAATGGAAATATAAATCAGTGTAATAAAAAACTGCAGGTGAAATGATAGAGGGATATGTAGCATGCAATGGAAGCACAAAGAATAGAATAAAGAGAATTTATTTTAAAGTCTAAACTTTTAGAACTTTTCTTGGAGATTTTATATAATATATAAATTCTTTCCTACCAGAATTTTATTTTACAAATCTTATGGGAACTGAGTTTACCCTATTTAGCTTGTAAATAAAAATTTATCTTTACCAACCATAATGTTTTTGAAAAGAAAGTGTAAATGATCGATATTAATTATAATTGCATGAATGATCACTTCAGCATTTCCCTGGGTATTACAGTATCATGAAGTTAGGGATCAGGAGAGAAATACACTTGGATCCAAGAGCAATTAGAATAATATAACGATGGAATGATATGTTTCTGGAAGGCACATGTTCCATTACGCTGGCTGAGAAAGAGTGACAAGTCCCTATAGAATCTCTACACTGACCTGGCAATAAGCTAATAATTCAATGAATCCACAGAAAGAACCTACTTTTATGATTTTCTTTGTGCTTTCTAGGGTATTTTCACTGAAATACAGGATGTCCCTAATCACATAGGCTCCCATGGAAATGACTGATACCATGACTGAAATACTGAGCCCATCTTTCAAAAAACAAAATTTTTCTTGTAGTGTCCACACTTGCAAGACTATTTATCTATGAAAACTTCTTTATAAAGGCTTATTCTGGATAGGAAAATGAATCTGTGTTAGTTTGCCTAATGAAGCATTCTATATGTCCCCTGTCAATTGAATAATTTATTCCATTCAAGCAGAGAAGATCCCATGGGGTCTTGTTTGTCTGGTGATATGAACATAAGCCATAGTTATGACACAATTGTCCAGTTCTGAAGAACTCAGTTCTAAAAATACTCATCTCTGTCAATAGGGGACCCACCTTAGGGCACAATTATCCAGCTTTATAAGGGCACTTTCATCATGATTCACTTTCTTTGTCCAAGTGGGTTTATACCCCACCTTTTAGTTTTGAAATGAATAACCTGCCCAATTGTGTGTTTCTTGGAAACAACTGAGATATAAACAGCAAGTAATCATCTATTTGATTTCCTTAGTTTGGTAAAACTCTGGAGACAATCACTGGCCTTAGTGCTAACAAATGCACTGCAATATAGGGCATGAGATTGGAGCAAGCCCCAATGAGGTCATGGGTGGCCCCACAAAGCCTGGTGGGGGAATAACTGTGGTACAAAGCATTCTTAGAAATGACAGGCCACTTGTCATATAGTTAGGACTAAACAGCATCAGGCTCTAGGTATAAAACTGGTGGTGGAAACAATTAGAAGCTTCAGCAAGAGCAGATAGAGAAAGAGGAAAGAATTCAGTCACAGGTTTGATTTGGGGCATTCATTAACAGTCAGTCTGATAAGGTCAAGCTTCACAGTACTCAAAAGAATTTAAATATAAGTAGACAATTACCAGTGTTGGCTGAAGATGATAATATGCTTCATGGATAGAACAAGACAAAGGTAAAATTACTGTTGGTAGTACTGAGTATATAGGTAGTATTGAGGTTAGTAGTGAGAGTTCCAGAAATGAAATCTCTGGGACAGGAGAGAGGAACTAGGTCAGCAAATGTTATGGACTGAATATATATGTTTCCCACAAAATTCATATGTTGAAGCCATAATCCCTAGTGTGGCTGTATTGGTGTATGAAAGTAATTAAGGTTAAATGAGGTCCAATAGAGTCAGTATCCTTATAAGAGGCATCAGAGCTTGCTCGAACTTGTGCTCTCTCTCTCTCTCTCTCTTAACTTGTGCACACACAAGAAGATGGTTGTTGCCAACTTAAGGGAAAAGCACTTACCAGACACCACCCCTGCTGGCACATTGATCTTGGACTTCTAGTGTCCAGAACTGTGAGAAAATAAATTTCTAAAAGCCATCCAGCCTGTGGTATTTAGTTATGGCAGCCCACGCAGACTAATGCACAAAGCATTGGTAGGCCAAGAACTTTAGAAGGGCAGTTACATGATTTTAGGTTTTAGTGAAACCTGAAAGCTAAAGAATTTGATATTACAGCTTTAGATTTTATATTTCTCAATAGGATGTAAGCTGCAGGAGAGCAGGGACTTAGTCATTTGCTCTATCCTCAATACATAGAACACAGCAGGTGTTTAATAAATATTGGTTGAATAAATTTCACCTCACCAAAATTGGCTAGACCCACAATAAGTGCAATTGGAAACAAAAGCAAAGAATAAAACAGCTCTGAGTACAGTATTTTGCACACAAAAGACATTGGACTGTGGTTGTACCCCAAACAGAGACAGCTGCAGAAGCCATTACACCTTTTCCAAAGTTTAAGAATCAAAGTAATTCTCTAGAATACAAACAAATGCTTCTGAGCCCATTTGTTGGGTTTTGAAAGGCAAGAGGTGGAAAATGCTGTTGAAAGGCAGGATGAACACAATAGACTTCATTTTTCCATGAAAATAGCCACTGAGGGATCATGACCCAACACTGAAAAAAAATGTAAATGGTATGTGGTATGTGTGCATGTGTGTGTGTGTTTTCATAAAGTGTTTATGAAACATCTCATAATTCCCAGGTTGTTCACTGATGAAGCAAACTCAATCAAAATACAAATTATTAATATTGTGAATGCGATATGCTTTATGTACCTGTAAATGAATTTTATAAGGAACTACAAAGGTTTAAGGAGCAAGCTCCACAGTATAAACCCAATTTAAGCCACTATTTATGTCCTGTATACTTACATTCCATTAATCAAAGCAAATCCTAAACAACAAGCCAGAGTCAAGGTGTAAGGACATTTTACACATCAAGCCATGGGAAGAAGGCACATGTGCAATTGTATTATGGAGCAATAAAGTGTTGGAACCAATAATTAAAACTAACATAACTGGTATTTCCTGATTTACATTTTTTGAAAATCTTTATGATTAGTAGTGTTATGTTATTATAGTGTTATTTTATTTATCCTTGATTATTAAAGAGATTAACCACATTTTAATAGTTTCCTTGTCTTGTCGACAATCTCAAAACAAACTGCGTTTGTGCTACTAAGTATCAAGTTGCTATAGATATTTTTATTTACATTAAAACCCATGGGCAACCCCGGTGACTCAGTGGTTTAGCATCACCTTCAGTCCAGGGCATGATCTGGAGACCCGGGATCGAGTCCCACATCGGGCTCCCTGCATGGAGTCTGCTTCTCCCTCTGCCTGTGTCTCTGCCTCTCTCTCTTTCTCTGTGTCTCTCATGAATAAATAAATAAAATCTTTAAAAAACAAAACAAAACAAAACTCTACCCTCTACCAGATTAAGGACTGCTCTTTTTCTGTTTTCTATCTTATATTAATATTGGGGATTTTTGCAGATGTTGAAACAAAACTATAATTATTATCCTTTAAACTTTTAATGTGGTCAATTACACTGATATCCTAATATTAAGCCAAACTTTGATTTCTTAGATAAATTTGACTTGGCTGTAATTTCTTATTTTTTATGTTTCTAGAGTATTTTTACTAATATTTTATGGAAGATTCTGGATCTCTTATTCATGACTGAAATTGGCCTGCAATTTTCCATCATCATTCTACACTTCTCAGGTAGTGGTGGCATCAAAATTATACCAGATGCAACAAACGACTTGAGTTTTTTTACATTATCTGGAAGATTTTGTATAAATTGGAATACTTTCCTCTCTGAGAATTTGGCAATACTCTGAGAAATCACTGAATCTTGGATTCCCTTTCTGAAACAATTTTTTATTGTAAGTCCAATTCTTAATTCAAACTCAAGTTCTTTATTTCTTCTTAGTTGATTATGGTAGCTTATATTTTTCTAGGAATTTATCTACTCTGTCTAAAATTTTAAGTTTATTAGCATAAAGTTTTCCATAGAATATTGTTACAATTTTGAAGTCTGTATCATTTATAATGATGTCACCTTTTTTATTCCTGATATTTGTGCCTCTTTTTTTATCAGTGTCACTGGAATTTTGTCAGTTATCTTAGTTGGTGTTTGGTTTTGTTTTTGTTTTTTTTCCAGGAACCAACTTCTGTCCTTGCTGACCTTTTCAATTGCAGGTTTATTTTCTATTTTATTAATTTGTCTTAAATTCCTTACTTTTATTAATTTTTAGTTATTATCCTAACATCATGGGGTAGATTTTAGTTATTTAATATTCAGCTATTCTTTTTTCATACTGTATGCATTAAAGGTTATTTTTCTTTTAAATACTACCCCTTAATGCATTTGAAAACATATATTTGTATTTTATCCAATGTTTTGAGTTTTCAAGCAGAGATTTAATATGAATCACTTGGCTCACCATTTTGCTTAAAGTAGAAATCAGTACTCCTATTGATGTAAGCACTACCTTGTTTCTGACTTATCCTGTTCTTAAAATTGTTTAAAAATAAAACATTCTTTTTCCAACTTTTCTTTATTTTTCCTAATGCTGCTTTGATTTCAATAACTTAATATGTTCTGTTTCCACTAAGTAAGCCTATTACATTTCTTTCATGCTATAGAGTAGACTTCCTTTCTGATCAATTCTATCCATCAGCATGATCTTTTGGGATCATTACATAAAGGTCAGAAGAGAATTCTAGATTTCCTTGTACATATAAATTCCTTTAACATGTACAAATATTTTTGAATCCTTACATCCTGAGTTTGACTAATTCTCATCATCTTTACTGTGAGATTTGATGTATTTAATTTTAAATATAGAGCTTGCTTGGTTTTTCTTCTTACTCAGACTTTTCAAAGTCGACAAGACGTCATGCTTACCCAAAACAGCAATCTGAACAAGTTTCAAAATCATTCTAAGCTAAAGATACAAGGAAATACAAATGAGTTAAACTACAGAATATGAATGTTCTTATAATTCTAGTGAGAAGAAGAAGAATATCCATAGAAGAGGCAAGGAGAGGGGATCCCTGGATGGCTCAGCAGTTTGTGCCTGCCTCAGCCTAGGGCATGGTCCTGGGTCCTGGAGTCCCAGGATCGAGTCCCACATCAGGCTCCCTGCATGAAGCCTGCTTCTCTCTCTGCTTCTCTCTCTGCTTCTCTCTCTGCCTATGTCTCTGCCTCTCTCTCTGTGTCTCTCATGAATAAATAAATAAAATATTAAAAAAAGAAGAGGCAAGGAGAAACAGCTGAGTTTAATAGTTGCATATTAAAAGGCTAGTGTGATATACTTACATCCTAAGGAACCTCAGCTACAGATTGAATCTATTACCACCTGCCAATTATTTTCCTCAGATCTAAACCAATACAATACCAAATCCAGAGAACAAGGGAAGGGGAGCTCAGGGAAAGCCTCCCTAAGTTGTGAGGAGCTTCCTGCATGTTCAAGGCAGCAACCTTCGCAGGTGGGACATCAGGAAAAAAAGATTAAAAAAATTATCAGTGGCTCTTCACACTGTCAAATATCAAAAACTGGGACACATCAGTAGAACTGAGAGAAATATATCCAGGGCAATCTAAGTCTTCACAGTGTTGAGAGCAGCTGCTCTCTGCATGTCATGGTGAAACCTCAGGGCTCAATAATATCTACCAATGCCCAGAGAGCAAATGGGGTGATACTAGAAAGCTAAAACAAAACAAAAGCTCCACAGCTGCTCTAAACCCTAGCAGCTGGTATGTAAAGCAGAAAAATTTCCCACATTTTCAAAAACTGGTAGTTCAATTGTAAAACAGGCAGATTTCCAGAATATCACCAGTGCTAGTATCCCAGATCTTATGAAAAGGAATGTCCTGATCTTAGCTTCAGATGTTTAAAGTTAACGATCAATAAATCAAAGCCACAACACAGCTCAGATCCAACTCATCTACAGATCTGAATGCTTTAGCCACCTCTCTAGAAGACTGGAACAGAATAGAACACCTCTATTCTAGAGGTAAATATTATTTATTTCTGTCTCTACTTATATTTTACACAAAGTTATTAGTATATAATAAAAAAGTATAGGGCATATGAAAAGAGTAGAAAATGAGACCCATGTTCAAGAGAAGAAATAGTTAACAAATATAGACCCAGAATTTCAAAGACGATGGAATTAATTGATAGGGATTTTAAAAAATGACTTTGATTAAAGTGCTATGGGAGCTAGTAAAAAATGTGGATAGAATGTGTAAAGAGGTAGATAATTAATCAAAGAGATAAAAGGTATATCAAAGCTAAATGGAAATATGATGAAAATTACCACATCCAAAATGAAACATTTAATGGACTTAACAGCAGAAAAGATCAGAAAACTTTAATATGTAAAAAGAATCCTAACGAAAACAAAGATTTTTTTAAAGGAAACAAAACAATTGTGATCCCAAAATAAGTGAAAGGATGAGGGAGAAAATAAACAGTTGAGATAATGGTGAAAACTTCCAAAAACTGGTGACAGACATCAACCCATTCATCCAAAATTCTCAGTGAAGAAAACAGGATAAATACAAAGGAAAGCAGCATGATTACATTCATACAAATTAAAGAACAATTCTTAAAAGTAGCCAGAGAAGAAAAAATGCAATATAAATGAAGAGAAGAATATGAATGATGTCCACTACTATCAGATGACAATGGGATGATGTCTTTAAAGTGCTAAAAAGAAAAAAAAAAAGATAAAATTGCTGAATCTAGAATTCTATCTTCCATTACAATATGCTTTAACTATGGAAACCGTATAAAGGTGTTATCAAGTTATCCAAGAACTAAGAGAATTTGTCTCCAGCAAGTTCATATTCTACAAAAAAAAAAAAAATTGGAAAAAATTAAATAAGTTATTTAGGCAGAAAAGAATACCAGAGGAAATGTAAGATCTTCAGGAAGGAATGAAAAGTATTCAAAAGAATAGCTAAGTAAATATAAAACACTTTTTAAATTATCCTTCTTATACTTATATATATTTTTTAAATAAACTTCACACCCAACATGGACCCCAATGTGAGGCTTGAACTCATAACCCTGAGATTAAGACCCTAGCTTAGATCAAGAGTTGGATGATTAGCCAACTGAGCCACCCAGGTACCCCGATGTATACATTTTTAAAAGAATGGATGTTTTTTTAAAGATTTATTTATTTATTTATGAGAGAGAAAGAGAGAGAGAGAGAGAGAGAGACAGAGAGACAGAGAGGCAGAGACACAGGAGGAGGGAGAAGCAGGCTCCATGCCGGGAGCCCGACGCGCACTTGATCCCGGGACCCCAGGACCATGGCCCGGGCCAAAGGAAGGCGCTAAACTGCTGAGCCACCCAGGGATCCCCAAAGAATTGATGTTTATTAAAAAATAGTGACAAAGATTTTTGGAGGTTAGAGTATATGTAGAAGTAAGCTGTAATAATCCAAAAAAAGAGAAAATGGTGAAAATAAATGGAATCATACTATCATAATTTTTATAAAATATAAAATTCTTATAAAATTCTTATAAAATATATTCTATATTCTGAAGTAATATACTATTATTATTTAAAGGTAGACTCTTTAGACTCTTACACTGAATGGTTCTTTTTGTAATACCTAGAGCAACCACTAAACAAAATAAACAGTTAAAAATGTCAATACAACAGATAAAACTAGTAAAACAAAAAATATTATTTGCCAAAAGAAGTCAAGAAAGGAGAAACAGAAATAAAGCACAAATGAGATAAACAGGTACTTATCTCTATCATACTAACATTAAAAGTAAATAGAATCACATTCCAATTAAACGACAGACATTACTACACTGTAGAAAGACAAGACCCCACTATATGCTGTTTACAAGAAATAAACTTTAAGTATTAAGGGCATAGACAGTTTGAAATTAAAAGTATGAAAAATACTCTCATGCAAACATCAGGCATAAGAAAGCTTGTCATTTCAGATAAAGGTGACTTCAGGACATGAAAATTCCTAGAAACAAAAATGGGTATTTGATAACAAATAATTTATCAAGAAAACATAAAATCCCAAACATATCTGTATCAAATTACAGCAGGGACCCAAAATACATTGATCACATTTGATGGAACTGATGAAGGAAATAGATATATCCATAATCAAAGTTCAGAATTTCAGCAAATCTTTCTTAGCAACTATTAAAATAAGTAGACCAAAAAAATCAGTTAAAATATAGAAGATTGCCAAAAAACTGTAAAACAATTTGACCCAGATTTGACAATTACAGACTACTACTCCCAATTGCAAAATGTACATTCAAGTACATCTGGAACTTTCACTAAGACCATACAGTGAGCCTTACCCAAACTGCATTAAATGTTAAGTAACTGTAATCTCATAGGATGTATTCTAAGACTACAACAGCCTTATATCTAGAAATAAATTTATAATATATAGAAACTACATAAATTTTAATACATAGAAATTATAATGAATGTGTATTTAAGTAACACATATTACTTAAAGTAATAAGAAGAAAGGTCTAAAAGCTAATATTCCACTTAAACTAGAAAAAGAATAAATTATATGCAAAGTAGAAGAAAAAAATTAAAATGAATGGAAACCACTGAAATAGAAAATGAACAAAAAAAATAGGGAAAATCAAGAAAGTGAAAGTGAAAGGTCAGTTTTCTGAAAAGATTAATCTAGGTAGAATGATTAGGGAAGAATAAGAGAAAATTCAAATTACTATCAGGAATAAAAATTAAAATGATAAAGACATATCGTGGACAATAAAATAAAATGCAGACAAGTAAGATATAGCAAGCAGCAAATGGATGAATTTCAAAAACATTGTTAATTTAAAAAGACAGGCAAGTATGAATACTCTCCAAAAATTCCATTTAAATGAATTCCAAAATCACATAAAGTTAATTAATGATGACAGATATTAGAAAGTCATGGGGGTGAGGGGGAGGGAGAAATGATTGAAAGGTACATGAGAGAAATTTCTGGTGTCCTGGAAATGGCCCATATCTTGTTTTCTTTGGTGTTTACACAGGAGTATAGATTATCAAAACTGAGCAATTAAGATACGTGCATTTTATGACATATTAACTATAACCCCAATTTAAAAAAAAACAAACTTAATCTTGGAGGTAGACTTCCTTATGTGCATCCTGGTGTAGAAAAGAGATTGAACTCTGTCATTGCCTTACTTTTCACCTCTTTATGATCCAATATTCCTCCTTTGCTTAGCTTTTCTCAAGCCACTAGCACTACATATCCTCCCCAAATATGATTTTCCCTCTACAGAAGCTTTTCCCAAAGTTATTTGTACATTCTGGAATACTGTCCTCCTTGACCTATCTAAATTCTTCTGATTCCTCAAAGCTCACTTCTAACCCCCCTTGAGTTGTACCCATCTATTCTTTCTGTTATTATTATTATGACTACTACTAATAATTAGCACTTATCAAGCATTTTGCATTGCTGCACCATTTGCCATTTCATGTTTAGTCACTTCTCCCAGCAAATATGAGAGATGTAACATTATCCCCATCCATATAGAATAAACTAATGTACAAAAACAATTTGCAGGGCAGCCCTGGTGGCTGGGCAGTTTAGCGCCGCCTTCAGCCCAGGGCGTGATCCTGGAGACCCGGGATAGAGTCCCACATCTGGCTCCCTGCATGGAGCCTGCTTCACACTGTGCCTGTGTCTCTGCCTCTTTCTGTGTGTGTCTCATGAATAAATAAATAAAATCTTAAAAAAAAAACACATTTTGTAAGATATTACACAAGAGAGAAGCAAAGCCAAGAATGTCTGACTATGAAGACTGTGCTCTTAAGCCTATTGTACAACGTTCAAGCTTGTGCTCTTTTGGCACTTGAATACAGTGGGGCTTTTTTGTTGTTGTAGCTGAACTTAAGAACAGAAACCAGGGCTATTGTTTCTCTTACTTCTCCTAAAATACTTGACATATTTGCAGTTACACAGCCAAGGAGGGAAATTGTTGCTGATTGATTGAAAATGAAGTTATTGTCTTAAAGGCTCTGGGGCTACATCTTTGCCTAATAAAGGAAACAGCCACAATAATTATGGCTAAAATAATGGGAGTTATGTTGACTTATAATTAAACTGCTGCTGATACTATCCACTTGGCTGGCATACCCTACATAAGGTATACCATGGTAATTATTAAAGCCAATCTCTTACACATTAACATGAATATAGGATCATAGTTATTATCTGTACAAATATTTGGTATTCATTAGAGCTATAATGAAAGCAGGGCTAAAGCACCTAGGTAAAAAGTTTTTAACACAAATTAAAGCTGGGGGTCTTTTATTATATATATTTCCTTGTATTTAAAAAAAAAGTGACTAATGTTTCTTGTTGTAATTGGAGTTGGCTCTTGCCAAATTGGTTGAGTGGAAATTCCGGGTCATCCTCTGTTTCTTTACTTAAAAGATAAATATTGTCTTTCTGAATATCTCAAAGTGTTCTTATTTTATGCACCAGTGAATACTATACTCATTGTGTGCAAGTTTTCTTCATCCGCCACTTCTGATGTTCTCAATATCAGATAACTACATTTATTTGTCTTTCCCTTGCATTCTGACTCAAGTAGCCATGGCCACTGAAACATTTACCAAAAGACTGGAGGGCAAAAGCAGAATAAAATCCAGAGCATCTCTATTCTTCTCTCTCTACTTCTAGTGACATCTCTGGCAAGGGTCACATATCCTACTGGCTCCAACTTCCTTCCAGCATCTTTCTACCTGCCCCCATGATTTTAATTCTCATAGAAAGATCTAGCTTCTGGTTTCCGGCAATAACACCTCTTCACCTCGTGTCTACAGCTCTGGGGTGGTGGTGCTATCCTGCTATTGCTCACCTCTACGTAGCTTCACCTTCTGCTTTTTGGTATCTTAGTTCATCTCTATATTTAAAAAATAGTAGATAACTAGGTTCCACTAGTTGTTCCCTACTTTAAATCTCTCCTTTTGAAAGACCTGGAAAGATGTCTGTTTTCTCACTTGAACCTTGACTGATACACACATTAACCATTGTCTTTAAAATTTGTATTATTCAGTGTCCATATGTTACAGCAATACGTTTTCCAAAACTGCAAATATAATAGGAAAAACTTCTCAGAAAACAAGTAATTTATGAAAACCTTTTTATTTCCCGACTTGCTCATTCCAGATGTGATGGCAGCATTAACAGCAACACAAGTCTCATTGTCCCTATTCTTGATAATAATACAAAGCTAAATATCATACTGATGAACATAATCACTAATTTCTCTATTTTGGTGCTTCCTCTTTACATGAATTTGTTAGGTATATTTCAATTTCTGATTGGATTTGTCAGGAACCTTAATTGATATGTTTAACATAATAAAGTATCAATTAATTAGTAGCCAGAAGTCTTTCCTTAAATAAAATGAAATAGACATCTTTTCTTATGAGAGATGTAAACCAAAATAGTGCTTCAAAAAAGAAGTAGCCATACTTTTGAAAGATGAATCAACCTAAAGCAGCATCTTTTTTTCCCTATGGATTTATCAAAAAATTAGAAAGCTCTGTTAAGTTATGTAATTTTTATAGCATGAATCAATATTAAAAACTTGTACTTTTCTAAAATAATGTGTCATTCCTCTGTCTTGAAATAAGTCAGGATATATTTTGTTAAATTAACAAATTGAGGACTCAGTAGGTCTCCTGGAGAGCTATGCCAAGAGGAACCCCTGACACAGATACCTGGGGCTACACTGAATGATGTTGTCATGTCATAGATATGTGGCAATTCCAGGAAAGCCAAAATTGAAGTATCTTAAATCATCAGCAGCAAACTTCAAAGTGCTCTTTGTTTCTGCTCTTCTGGTATGAAGAGATGAGAGTAGCCACGTTTCCCACCAAAGCTAGCACATTCTCTGATAATCTGCCTGATGTATAGAAGTATCATTAGCCCAAGAGCAAGTTAAACATCCACAAAGTGGGTCAGTGAAAAAAAGGATTGAACCCACTGCTACTATCCTTTACCTGAACAATTCTATCAATGTCTTCTATTGACAACCAAAAAAAGGAAAGGTAGCCTAACATGGACATAAGTGATGACTTGGAAAGAAGATTTAATGTCACTTAGGTAATAATGTGTGATCTTGGAAGACATATTTCATCCTTTGGACCTGCAGTTATTCATCTATAAAGCAAAAAATCTATAGCAGCTGATTTCCAGGTCCCCTTTACCTCTAATATCTCCTGCTCTAAAATCTTCAATATTTTCTCCTTATTTACTGGCTAGACATGTGCAAAGGAAAATAAGAACAAGACTGTCAAGGAGTTATGATATGGAAAAAATAAAATTGTGGGTATTTTAAGGAAGCCAGAACTAATAGTGGAAACCCTAAAGGGAAAATAAATGTTAAACCATGCAAAAGAAATGAAGGAAGAAGGGAGGAGGGAAGAAAGGAAGAAAGGAAGGAAACAAGGAAGGAAGGAGGAAAGGAAAGAAGCAAGGGAGGGAGGGAAGGAAGGAAGGAGAGATGAAGAATACTATTGGGATGTAAGATTGAGTGGGGCAAGAGTTAAAGTTGGTTCTCAGTCAGGTTGGGCAAAAAGAAAAGCACCAAAGAGAACTCAGCAAAAAGAAGATAATTTTCTAGTATTCTTTCTTAAGTAGAAGGGTCAGTATGGGACACCTGGGTGGCTCAGCGGTTGAGCGTCTGCCTTAGGACAAGGGGGTGATCCTGGAGTCCTGGGATCGAGTACCACATCGGGCTCCCTTCATGGAACCTGCTTCTCTCTCTGCCTCTCTCCCTGTGTCCCTCATGAATATTAAAAAAAAAAAAAAAAAGTATAAGGGTCAGTAAAGCCACCCACTTCATATTCAGTCTTGATAATGACAAATACATGCACAGAAGGCAATGACCTTTTTGTTTCTTTTATATCTCTCTATATTTTTTAACGTTTTTATTTAAATTCCAGTTAGCTACAGCGTAATATTAGTTTCAGGTGTGCAACATAGTGATTCAACACTCCCATACAATACCCAGTGCTCATCACAACAAGTGCATGCCTTAATCTCCATCAACTATTTATTATGTTAACTAACTGTAATTTAAATAGAAATTTAAATTTTTTTCTTAAAACAACAATGACCTTTTAAACTTGAACCAACAGTGACACAAACACTGTGGAATAGCTCCTTTTCCTATTTAATAAGTATATATTCTCATCCAGGGAGCATATTCTTTTCTTTCCAGTCTAGTAGAAAGGAATTGCTTGAGCATCTCACTGTCACTCTCTAAAATATTTCCAGCCTCTTTTTCCCTCATTTTTCATCTTATCTCTTTCCCAGGTAACTGGAAATTAACCAGCAGGAAAATCCAATCTTTTATGTAGTTTTGTTTAAAAAACAGAAAACAGTTTATCAAGTTGAGTAGGTTCCTTTGTACACTTTTACTCTATGAATAATTTACTCCTGAAGAATAATTGAGAAGTAACTTGTGAGAAAGAATGTCACACAATAAAGAAATCTATATTTGGAGAGAAATTTACTTTGTAGTAGTGAGGGAAAATTGAGTTGCTCAGTATTTTGGTCAATGTATACAATTACAAAAAGTGTTATGGAAAAACTAGATAGCTTCCAAATTTCCCAGTACCAGCTCACTGTTTAATCTGTAAGGTCTTCTATGTAACCTTAAAACTTTAGGGGTCTTAACTTCTCATCATAGAATGGGGCAAGATACCCAATTATTTTTGCATAAATGGAGAACTCAAGGCTTTGGAAATAAAGTGGAGCTCCAAGATTCCAGTGAAAAAATGTGACTCTCCAGCATTTGACCACAAAGACCAAAGGAACATTCTATAGAATAATTTGTTATTTCCTCCCAAACCTTCTCTATCTCTTGACCAATTTACCGACCTTGAATGTAGAAAGTATCTGATAATTTAGAATCTGTCCTGGGAAGTATGGACTAATAACTAGTCCTGTAGGGTCAGGGATTGTCAATGCTAGATATATGATCATCAAAATAACAATTAAATATTTATATATGAAATATATAAATATAAAAATAACCAAAAAGCAACAATAATAGATGTCATGACATCTAATACTTGAGAACTTACATGCATTACCTAATTTAATTTTCTCAATTTTTTTGAAGTAGGTATTATTATGGTACACATTTTATAAACAAGGAAGGCAAGACTTGGAGAAGTATAACAGCTATGAGTATGGTTTACTCCTTTCAGGCCTCACCCTCTGGTATTGCTATTTTATCGATTATGTTATATTGAAAATTATTTCATATGTTTAGTGTATAAATAGAGGCAAGCTTAATATATTCATGACTAGTGACTCTACAACTCAACTGAAAGATACCAGCTATCACAGTGACTGATTTTTAAACAGCTTTGAGATATAACTTATATACCATACAATTCACCTATAAATAAGTATAATTATAAGTGTATAATTTAACATGTTTAATATATTCACAGGGTTATGCAATGGTCATCTCAATCTATTTTAAAATATTTTGACTCCCCTAAAAGGAATCCTATGCCCATTAACAGTAAATACCCATTCCTCTCCAACCTCCTTCCCCCACCTCCACCAGCTCTGAGCAACCACTATTTTATTTTATGTCTCTATAAATTTTCCTACCCTGTATATTTCATATAAATGTAAATATATAATCCACAGCCTTTTGTGACTGGTTTTATCTACTAAAAATATTGTTGTAAAGATTCATCTATGTTGAATTGTTTAATCACTATACTGTACACGTGAAATAATATAACACTGTTAATTATACTGGAATTTTTTAAAGTAATAAATAAATAAAAATCCATCTATGTTGTAACATGCATCAATTCTTTGTTTCTTTTTATTGCAGAATAATATTCCACTGACTAGATATACAACATTGTATTTACTCATTCATTGATTAACGGGTATTTCAGTTATTTCCATTTTTGACTATTATGAATTATGCTATTATAAACATTGTGTGCAAAGTGACATGGGTTTTCATTTCTCTTGGGTATATATCCAGGAGCAGAATTGCTATGCTATATGGTAACTCTATTTTTAAATTTTTGAGGGCCTGCCAAACTGATTTCCACAGCAATTGTACTATTTTACATTCCCATCAGCAATGTATGAGAATTTCAAATTCTTTATACCCTTGCCAAGAGTTATCATTATCTGTCTTTTTTTTATTGTAGCTATTGAGAATTTTTTCACATGCCTAATAGTCATTTATTTGTCTTCTTTGGAGAAATGTCTATTTAAATCTTTTGCCCATTTTAACAATTGCTATTTTATCGAGGTAAAACACAACATAAAACTAACCATTTTGAAATGTATAGTTCAGTGGCATTTAGTATATTCATAATGTAGTACAAGAATGGTTTCTATCTAATTCCCCCTCAAAAAGCAATTGTGCAACATATATTATTTGTATAAACTATGTAGACAAACTGGTATAGTATGGTTCAAGGCCCTAAGTATACAAAATGTCCTTAACCAGTTAGAGCATTTCATGAACTCAATTGAAGAGCTGGCCAAAAGCCAGTAATGAAAATAGGTCCTTCATGGGAACATGTAAGATTTGAACAACTCAGCCCTGCTGGACTAATTCTTTCTCACACAACTTATATCCAAAATATATAAATAACTCTTAAAACTCAATGATAAGGCAAACAAATGGAAATGGTAAAAAGCCCTAAACAAGCATTCAGTAAAAAGATATATAAACAGATATATAATAAGCACTGGAAAAGATTCTCAGTATCTTTACTCATCATGGAAATGCAAATGAAACCACAATGAGATACCACTAGACATTACAAATAGCAAGTGCCAGCTTTAATAAGGAACAACTTGAAGTCTCATATATTGTTGGTGGGAATGTTAAATGGTGCAGGCACTTTGGAAAACAGTTAATATACACTTAACATAAAATCCAGCAATTCCTCTTTTAGTATTTACCTAAGAAAATTGAAAATATATGCCACACAAAGAACCCAATTGTTCATAACAAGTTGTATAATAGCCCCAAACCTGTCAATAATCTGAATGTCCATCAACAAGTGAATGGGTTTACAAATTGTGGTATGTTCTCACAATGTAACCCTATTCAGAAATAAAAAAGTTTGACTTTTACACAATACTGATACATACAACATCATAAATGAATATCAAAAACATTAGGCTGAGCAAAAGAATACAGCCAAGTCTGATAGTTTATGAAATTCTACAATAGGCAAACCAGTCTGTAATGTCAGAGAGATCAGTGGCAGCCTATAAGGCTGGAGATGGTAGACAGAAATTGACTGAAATACCAGAGAAGAATTTTGAGGAATAAATAAAATGTTCTACTTTGATTAGGGTTGTGGTTATATACATTTGTCAAAACTTATCAAACAGAACCTTTAAAATGATTGCATTTTATGGCGTGCAAATATATATACAAGTACCTCACAAAAGCAGATTTGTAAAAAATGAAGCTGGATCACTAGATTAATGCTAAACTGCATTTTACCACTTGACTTCGAATTATATAAGTAAATAAATCTCCTTACTCTTAAACCAATTAGGATTGATTTTCTGTTACTTGTTTCTGATTTTTTTTTTTTAATTTATGATAGTCACACACAGAGTGAGAGAGAGAGAGAGAGAGAGGCAGAGACACAGGCAGAGGGAGAAGCAGGCTCCATGCACCGGGAACCCGACGTGGGACTCGATTCCGGGTCTCCAGGACCGCGCCCTGGGCCAAAGGCAGGCGCCACACCACTGCGCCACCCAGGGATCCCTGTTACTTGTTTCTAACACCATCTTTACTGATAACATCTCATCAATCATTAAGTAATATGAAAACATATACATATAGTCTAGTTAATTATTTTATGTACAAAGTTCATTTATATCAAACTATTAGGTCTTAAAAATAGTTTTCATATATTTTCACAGTTTCAACCAAAATTACACTTTAATCTACATTTTTTAAAAAGAATTTATTTATTTATTCATGAGAGACACAGAGAGAGGCAGAGATACAGGGAGAGGGAGAAGCAGTCTCCCTATGGCCTGATGCAGGACTGGATTCCGGAACTCAGGCATCCCTTTAATCTACATTTTACCACATATTCTGTTCCTAACCAAAAAAGATACCTTCTTTTAAAATGTATTCATTGGTAAAATATTTAATTGTTGAATAGTATATATATGAAATTTGCCTTTAAGTAAATATTATGTAACTAAAAAAGATACACATATATATTATGAATTTCATGACACTCTGATCTGAAATTCCAATAATATTTTTGACTTAAATATAATTAATCAAAATTACTAATTCTTAAAAATATGTAATATATAAAAAAGATTTTACATAGATAATGATGGATAGATGGATAAGTAGAATTTGGGATAAAATTTTTTCCAAATTTGAGAAATGTTGATTTGTGGTATTAAAGAATCTAAGTATTATGGAAAAAAGTACATTGGTTTTTTTTTTTTCCTTCCTTGATTGTTAGTGACAAAATGAAATGACTGGAGCTCTTTCTTTTCACTCTTCCATCTAGTGCTCTTTGCTATCAATGAACTGCTTAAAGAAATAAGTAAAATGATGGGATCCCTGGGTGGTGCAGCTGTTTGGCGCCTGCCTTTGGCCCAGGGCGCCATCCTGGAGACCCGGGATCGAATCCCACGTCGGGCTCCCGGTGCATGGAGCCTGCTTCTCCCTCTGCCTGTGTCTCTGCCTCTCTCTCTCTCTCTCTCTCTCTCTGTGACTATCATAAATAAATAAAAATTTAAACAAAAAAAAAAGAAATAAGTAAAATGAAACATAAAATATAGATTGCATAATCAAACCAGTAATGATTCATATAAAAGGAGTTTTCATTTATTCCTAAATGGTGTTCTTTATCTTTGAGTCTTTTTTTCCTCTTTTTATTTTTTCCCTAAAAACAGTACAATGGAGAATAGCAACAAAGCTGCCATTTTGACACTTCATTTGAATTGGGTACCTACTTCTATTTCAACAATGTGTTAAAACACTTTCCAAACAAGTCTTAGAAACTGCTTCTTAAGTGATCCAATTTTTATCTAACCATGGGATCATCTTATGCACGGGAATAAAAGTTTTCTTTTTCCTTTTTCATTAATTAATAGACTAAGCAGATAGTCATGCCTGGCTAAACTAAGTTGCTTTATACTCTTCTTGTGTGATACAGTAATGGTGACACTGAGTTCTAATTCAGTTGATTCATGCTATGAGCTGAATTATTTGTGTCTTCCCAAAATTCACATGTTGAAAACATAATACCCAAGGTAGACTGTATTAGGAAGTGGGGCCTTAGGAAAGAGATTAAGTCTTCTAAGAATGTAATAAAAGATGCCTGTCAGAGCTCCCTAGTCCTTCCCGCAGGTGGGGACACAGCTAAAAGTCAACACTATGCAATCCAGAAGAGGGCCTTCACCAGAAAGCTGACCATGCCACTCTGATCTCAAAATTTCCAGCCTCCAGAATGGTGAGAAATACATTTCTGTTGTTTATAAGCTGCCCAGTCTATGGTATTTTGTTACCATACTAAGACAGTTGACATATTCCTACATCAATTCTCTCTTGCAGTAATTTTGCAATAGAGCTCTCTGTACAACCACACAAAATAAATAAATGAATTCGTTCTTGCTCCATAATGTCTTTTTTTCCCTTCAATAGGTTAAGGAAGAAAATTTTCTAAATATTCAATAAAAACATGTCCTGAAATACAAGAAACTTTCTAAATGAATATCCAATAAGTACTACAGAAAAATAAGAGAAAAAAGTGGTCAAAGTGTGGGATTCTGAATCAGGTATAGTTTTTTTTCAAGTTAAAGGATCTAAGCTCAAAACGGTTTTCTGCGTAGTAGTAATATTACCATGGAGACACTTAACCTCTTTGAACTTTATCTTCCTAATCTATTAAGTAGACAAATGAGAGAAACTTTAAGGACAAAATTAAATTACAAATAAGAAAATGAAAATCTACTTAAGCAAACTGAATGAAATAACACGTTAAGTGTTCAAAAAGGGGTAATTTTTATTCTAATTTTTATTCTTAAAAATTACTATTACTACTTGTATTTTTTTTCTAGGCCCTAATAATACTATTTTATTTTCATTATTTGCTAAACTACCGAAGTGATGCATCAGAAATGGTCTTATGTGGATCACAGTCCACTGCAGAAATAAGAAGTGTTAATGGGTGGTTAGAATACAATGAGTGTATCTCTGTCACGGTATGAAAAATGTGCTGTGGTGTTTCAAGGGAAAAAGATATTATAAATGAGTTCTACCTCAGAGTGAGAGAAGGTAAAGGGTGACAGATGTTGCAAGGATGACAGAAAAATCTTCATTACTGTGAGAACATTCAAGTTTACTCATAAACTACCTGTATGGGTCTGTTCAATTGAGTCCCTCATTTTCCACAATCACCACTTTAAACTTTGTCCACCCCTCCTCACATTTATAGTGCCTCCTGTCAACTCCACATCCTTGACATGTGACAGTGCTTCATGGTTTTGGAGAAAAGAGAAGTCACCAGATTAGAACCACATTAATTTCACTTTTCCTAATATGTGAAGCTGTATATATTGAACCTATCAATATTTTTTCATTCCTGTTCATGTGTACTCTGGATCTCATCTCCCCAACATTTTCAGGAAATTACAGTCTACTTCTCCTTCTATCAACAGCTCTGTTCATTTGGATCCTTCCAGTTGGCTTTGAAATGTTCAGTGTCTCCCATAGAAAAAATAAAATAAACCAACATCTCCAGACGCTTTCTGATTTTCTCCCCTTTACAAGGAAGCTTCTTTAGAGTTTTCCATGCTTAGTGATTCCTTTTCTTCACTTTTTGTCTTATTCTAGTCTGGCTTATGTTTCCATCACTTCATGAAAACAGATCTTTTAAAGATTATTTATCTATTTATTCATGAGAGACAGAAAGACAAGGAGAGACAGAGGCAGAGGGAGAAGTAGGCTTCCCGCACAGAGCCCAATGTGAGACTTGATCCCAGATCCAGGATCATGCCCTGAGCCAAAGCCAGACACTCAATAGCTGAGCAACCCAGGCATCCCCAGATAACAAAAAAAAAAAAAAAAAAAAAAAAAAAAAAAAAAAAAAAAAAAACTTTATTTGACTAAACCCAAGAAATATTTCTTTTATTTTTATTTTTTAAAGATTTTATTTATTTATTCATGAGATACACAGAGAGAGAGAGAGACAGAGAGAGACAGAGAGAGGCAGAGACATAGGCAGGGAGAAGCAGGCTCCATGCTGGGAACCCAATGTGGGACTCCATCTCAGGACTCCAGGATCAAGCCCTGAGCTGAAGGCAGACATTTAACCTGTGAGCCACCCAGGTGTCCCACTGAGAAATATTCCTTACTTGACATCTGAGGAGCATTTGCCACATGGACAGTGCTCTTTTCCTTGAAACACTTGTTTTCTTGGCCTCCAGGATACAACATTGCTTTTGTTTCATAGCTGATTACCTCTTTGTCTCCTATGTGGGCTTATTGATGTACACTTACTTGGCCATTAAATATTAAGATTCTTGAAGTTCCACCCTCTTCTCATGTCAGAATCCCCATAAGTGATGTCATTCATGTCCATGACTTTATCACCAATATAGCAAGACTCATAGCCAACTGCATAGTCGGCATCTCCTATTAATTGTCTCAAAGATACATCAAATCTACACATCTAAAACTCAATTCATGTTCTTCACCTCTCACAAGTACTTTATAATCTACTTAGCATGGTGGTGTTCCAATGTGTGACAAACCATGAATAGCAATAAACCAAACACTTGCTTTAACTAACTCATCCTGTTACAAAATCAGAACAATTTTAGCTCCTGAATATCTCTTACTTCTGTATTTCTTTATCTCCACTGCCACCCCCAGAGTCCAAGCTGCCCTTACTTCTCACTCCAATAACTATAATATCTTCTGTAGTCATTTTCTATTACCAAGTAACAAGTTAACACAAACGTAGTGTCTTATAACAACCTGAATCTAGTAGTTCATAACTGCATAGGTCAAATGTCCAGCATGGGACAAGAATAGATAAGTTCTCTGCTCATGGCATCAAAAAACTGAAATCAAGGTATCAAGGAGGCTGAGTTCTTATCCGTTGGCTCTGGGGGAAAACCTACTTTGAAGCTCATTCTTTGCAGAATTAAATTCCTTGTAGTTGTAGAACTAAGGTTCCTATTTCCTTGCTGACTGTCAGCCAGGGACTGCTCTCAGCTCCTAGAGACTCACTTCATTCCTTTCCTTCCATCTTTACACCATCAATGGCACATAAAATCCTTCTTGTGCTTTGAATATCTGACCTCCTCTTCTGCAACCTGCTAGAGGAAATTCTCTATTTTTTAAGGTGATTTAAGTTCAACTCAGATCCACACAGATACTCTACCTATTTTAAGGTTAACAGATTTGGGGACTTAATTCATCTGTAAAATGTCATCACAGGAATATCAAGATTAGTATTTGACTGAACAACTGGGAGAAGGTATGTGGACACCAGAGAACAAGAATTTTGAAAGCTGAGCTGCCTGGGTGGCTCAGTTGGTTAAGTATCTGCCTTTGACTTAGGTCATGACCCCAGGGTCCTAGGATCAACCCCTGCATCTGCTCCCCGCTCAGCATAGAGCCTGTTTCTCCCTCTCCCTCTGCCATTCCCCTCCCTTATGCTCTTTGGCTCTATCTCTGTCAAATAAATAAAATCTTAAAAAAAATAATAAAGGCAGTAGGGAATTTATATTTAAAAAAAAAGAACATTGAAGGCCATTAAAAATTCTGCCTACCACAGTCTCTATGCTTATTCTTATCCCCTCTTACAGTTCATTCATGCTTCAGCCAAAGTAGTCACTCAACACCCCATCCTTGACACTGAATATACTCCACGGGGATTTGTTTGTTTGTTTGTTTGTTGGTGGGGGCATCTCTGTAAAATAAAATGGAAAGTAAATATCTGAGTCTTTGTATAATTTTGGTCAAAGAAGCATAATATAATTTGCACACACATTTTGGATGATCATTTAGCCTAAGAGTCATAAGCAAGGATGAACTGCATCAGGCCCCCCAAAAATAGCCTCAAATATTAGACTACTCATTTTAGAATAACATGATAGTTCAATGATCTGAATTATAAATCTAATTTGAGCATTTAAGTAGACAGTTCTGGGAACCACCTCAAGAAACAGTTTGTATAGACAACTCAGTGAAAGCTGAGTGGAGATTGGTAGAATAAAAAATATATATCGAACAAAAAGAGAGTTGAAGTTTTGCAAAAATATAAAAAATTCAAACATGTATTTTTAGAGCTCTGTGATTCAACAGACCTATTACTTCTCCCACTGACACAAGTTGCTTATGTCAATGTAAGTAAGTCATTTTCATTAGCTAAACCATCAACCAATTGGTATGCTTACAAAGACAGTTTTTAAGATGAGGGAAAAAATATTTTACTTCTTCAAAAGGACAATTAATTGAAATGGGATTTTCATGTTATAGACATATAGCCAGTAGCTATATGGAACAGATCTGTTTAATTGTTATGGTGACCAAGAACAGTAGGGCTGCCCGCAAATGAGCTAGAACATTTACTGTCAACAGAAGTAATGAAGTATGGATGTGTAGAGTATGGGAAGAACAGCAAACGCTGGGATAAAATAGAAAAACATGAAACTTGGGAGGCTAGAAAGGCAGATTTGACGTGTATGGTGAAGAATTTCACTTTCCTTGAGTACTGGAAAGGCTTTAGTACAGGCTGAAACTTGGGCAGAAGTACAATGATTTCAAAGATCCACCACCTCTCAGTATGCTATGGCATCCTTTGCAGAGGCTCCTTGGGTGCAGAAGGACACACCATGTGGCTATACTTTAGTAGAGAAACCACACCTTCCTTCTCTGCCCCACTCCCACATTGCTCTTCTTTTTTTATGGGGGCAAACTGAGCTAGTTTTTGTAGAATTTGGGTCAAAATGAACTGCTTTGGCATTAAAAAATCTGAGCTTTAGTTCCAGCTGCTCAGAAGAGTAGTAGAAAAGCCAAGAGCCTACCCCCTAGAGATACTGGTACTCTCTCCCACTGGGAAGAGGAGACCTTAGTCTCTTAGTTGGGCAGCCCAAAAAGATCATCTAAGTTGTTATCAGAGAAATTCTGACTGCATTTCCTCATACCATGCTAACAGAAGTTTACTGTATTCTCCAGGATAGGAGAACCACTGGAAGTTTCCAAACATAATCGAGTCTGTGTTTAAAAGAATAACCAGCAACAACATGAGAGATGGATTTGGTAAAAGAACATACATAAGAGGTAGAGACACTATAAAATAAGCCAGATCATCAAGTAGACAGATACACTAGAAAAACAGGATGGATTCTAGAAACATCCTGGATATCTGACAAAACTTGAACTCAGTCATCCTAATTTTCATTAAACCACTACCCAATCACTCAATCAGTATTCCCATATATACTCTTCTAGAATTTACATTTATGCTTGTTGCTAGGACAGTAATATTATTAACAACCCAAGTAAATTTCTGGAACCCTTCCACACCTAATTCCTTAGACATCAACCTACCCAGGAAGTATGTAAATAGAATATAGGTTTTATACAAAATCAACACCCAAACAAAACATATATTAATTAAAGCATTTTGAAAACTGTAAAGCATTAAACAAATATGACAAGTTCCTGTCACCTTATCTTCCATAGGCTGACTCAACCACTTAAACATGCAATCCCCAGAGAATAAGATCTACCTAGGGTGCTTTGACTTCTCTGAGTATCAGGATAGGCCCTGAGGTAGCCCAGAATACTGATCTTTATTGAAGGATAGTCTATTCTGTAGTCTTGTCCTTTGGTCATTCTACTTTCTTAGTAACAGGGGACTGTTCATTCTATTGGCAGGTTCCCAATCTGCTGATAGAACCACAGAATCATTCAATTCAATCTGGAGAATTTTTATTAAGCATTTACTATCCATGCAGCATGACATACTAGACACACAATGAAAGAAGTCATTGGTAAGTAAGTAACTATTATTATCCTCAAGTAATCCCTAATTCAGTTAGGAAGAGAGATATAATCAATTAAATGTAGAGTCAAAAGTGAAAAAAATTGAAAGTATATATCAAGTGCTTTGGGGTATAGTTTAGGTATCAATTGTTATCCTTTCTTTTTCCTGTAATAATTTTCCGGACAGCCTTATCAAAAACTAACATCTGAATTTATATCAGAGGCAATTCATATTGAAATAAAATGAATTGAAGGAAACAGTGTAAGATCAGTTATTCCTAATATTATCAAAAACCAAAATTTCCAAATATTTCTATACAAGAGTAGTTTACTTTAATTTTACATTGTTTGAAAAAATTTTAAAAATTACATTGTTTGCAAAACTAAGAATGACAAAAAAATTGCCTTTAACTTGGTTAATAATTTACAAATTGAATTTTACCTGCATCTATTAGGAAAAAAATGCACTGCAAAAAGTCTTTTTAATCATTAAGGTATTTTCCTTAAATTTAAACATTTAAGGACATTTAAAACTAATTACCTTAATTTTACTAATCATAGGAACATCTATTTATATTTGAGAAATCAAAGTACATGTATATGAGCCACTTTAAGTCTATAGAAAATATTTGATGCATTTAAGGGCTTACATTTTCTTTATAGCTTCAATGACTTTACAGGTTCCCAGAGATTTGAGGTATATAATTTGAGAATCATGGAGAGTCACTGGTCCAGGTGGCCTCTAGTTCTGAAAAGGAACCAGAACTCTTTGAATCTCTGGGGCACTGAAAAAGAATTAGAGGTGTAGGAAGCTAGAATTGAATTAAGAATAATCAGGTGTTTTATACTCAGGAAGTCTGTGTGGCTTACTGAGATGTTTTTTCCATATCTAAAGTAAGTAAGTCCCTAATGTAAAATGTTAAAATTAGGGGAGACATTAATGATTTTTTTCTTGGTTCTTCTTATTTTACAACGAGGAAACTGAAACTCAGAGAGGTTAAGATACTAAGAGTTACTATCAATATAACCAAAAGTATGAACTAGGTTTTTCTAATCTAAATATATTGTCTTATACAATCAATTAAATTAAAGGAAAATACTTTAATGGTTGAAAAGATTGGTTGTAGTGAATTTTTCCAGTAAATACGTGTAAAATTTAATTTGTGACTTATTGACCAAACTAAAGGTAAATTTTAATGTTAATTGCACAGAGAAAAAAGAGAAATTATAAAGAATATAAAATCTATATTGAGACTGTGGACTGTGGGCCCCCGGGGTCGGTGAAGGATCTCAAGATGGCTGGGCGAAAACTTGCTCTAAAAACCATTGACTGGGTAGCTTTTGGGGAGATCATACCCCGAAACCAGAAGGCCATTGCCAACTCCCTGAAATCCTGGAATGAGATGCTTACCTCCAGGTTGGCTACTCTTCCTGAGAAACCACCTGCTATTGACTGGGCTTACTACAAGGCCAATGTGGCAAAGGCTGGCTTGGTAGATGACTTTGAGAAGAAGTTTAATGCCCTGAAGGTTCCTGTGCCAGAGGATAAATACACTGTCCAGGTGGATGCTGAGGAAAAAGAAGATGTGAAAAGCTGTGCTGAGTTTTTGTCCCTCTTAAAGGCCAGGATTGAAGAATATGAAAAAGAGCTGGAGAAGATGAAGAACATAATTCCATTTGATCAGATGACCATTGAGGACCTGAATGAAGTCTTCCCAGAAACCAAATTAGACAAGAAGAAGTATCCCTATTGGCCTCACAAGCCAATTGAAAATTTATAAACTTGAGTTGAGGAGAAAGCCCCGGCCCTCATATTATAAACATTGGACATTAAAAATAATGATACGGAAAAAAAAATCTATATTGATAGCAATTTGTATACATATAAGTTTGGCTGGAAACTTGAAAATACAAATTAATACATTATCCTTTCCAAGAATGGGAACCCCAAATAAGCCACTAACAAATTAAGGCTTGTTTCTTCCAAGAAAGATTTGTGAGTTCACTAAGCATTTTAGGTCAGAATAATTATTCAGGGAAAGAAATATTGGACATTACAGGGGCTGACACTTCATCCCTATTTCTACAATAATTACTTGGCTTCATTTCCTAAAGTCTTAGATGAGGAGCTAATTTCCTTTCTGTTGTTCTGACCATAAACAAGATTGTCATTTGCTTCTGTTTAACAGTGATTAAAAGTAATAACCACTTGCCTATGACTATTTAGTCAAATTTTGATCAAAATCACCTGTCACTGCCAATAATAGATTCAAAATATGTATTACATATTTTTACCCAGGATTCTATGTTGTGTTTTAAACAAGAAAAGAAGTCCTACTTTGCATGTCTTTAAAGAGCACTCATATTCTTTTACAGAGTTGACCAATGCCAGGTTTTGTCACCAAGGGGCCAGTAAGTTCAAAGTTCAATAGGGAGAAGACTTTTGCATCATGCAAAAGAAAAAGTTGGGACTAAGGGCCCTTTATAAAGCTGTGTCACTCGTTACAACACTGGGATGAGACCCTCCTTCCTAAAGCCCCCAGACATTGTAACTATTGAATAAAGATTACAAAATAAATATTTTAAATAAAGACATAATTTGAAATAGAACAGAAAAAAAACAACAAAAATTACAAACATAATAAATAGTTAAATCATAAATAGATACAGCTGAATAGTTTTAATTTTAGAAGCTAGATATTGAATTAGTCAGGTATAGAAAATATCTTGAAAATTAGGAAATATAGAATATATAAAGACAAAACCTATTATAAATTAGGAGGAGTCCCAAAAGGACTTGGCAGTGGGGAGAAAATGACAATGGGAAACAGAAAAATAAATAAATAAAACAAAACAAAGTATACCTTTATCAAGTAAAAGTTCTAGAAATCTCGAGTTCAGACCTGAGAAAGAAGACTGTATAAAGGGGGAAATCATGGCAGTGTAAAAACCAAAGGAAAGAAAAAAGCAAAATTCAGAGTATAAAGCACTGCCCAAATCCCTGCTAACAATGACACTATGAGCAATGGGATAGATCTCAAGGGACAGAGAGGAAAAGCTAATAGAGACATAGAGACCACAAAGGACCTCTACTCTTGACTTAGTGCTACATCCAAGAGTGTCAACGAACTCCAAGCAAGATTTAAAAATAAAAATAAAAGCTCAAAAAAATAAAAAATAATAAAAAAATAATAATAAATAAATTAAATAAATAAATAAATAAATAAAAGCTCTTTTAGACATATCATACTTAAACTGCTGATAGCCAAAAATAAAGAGAAAATCTTAAAACAGACAGAGAAAAATGGCATATTACATGAAGAATAACAATGATCATATAACATATGACATCAGAAACTCTCAAAGTCAAAAGATGTTGAAATGACATATTTATAGGCCTGAAGGAAAATAATTGTTAACAAAGATTTTTACATCCAGAAAAGATAAACTCTAAAGAATGAAAATGAAATGAATTAATTTTCATATAAATAATAACAGATTTTATTGCTCACAGATCTACACTACAAAATATACTAAAGGAAAATAGTCTAGAAACAACTTGAGTCTGTAGAAAAAAAAAAAAATTTAACCCAAAATGGTGAAGGTGTGAATATATATCAATAAAGATACAGAAAATCAAATGACACTAGTAACCACATTTACCTAAATAGTAGCTATGCAAGGAAATGGATGTGTTAACTGAACTTATTGTGGTAATCATTTTGCAATACATTTGTATTAAATTATCAGGCTGTTTACCTTAAATTTACCCAATGTTATCTGTCAATTATATTTTCATAAAACTGGGGGAAAATAACTACATTCACCTAATTGCCAATTATATAGCGCTATGCTCAACAACTGAAAATACATATTCTTTTCAAGTACTCATAAAATGTATATAAAAAGAGACCATAAAATAAATCTTAAAAATGTTTTAAAAGATTAAAGTTTACACAATGTGTTCACCAACTGAAATGGAATTAAATTACAAATCACAGAAATGATACTTCTAGAAAAGCCCCAGATATCTGGAAATTGAACAACTTACATTTAAACAACTCAGCGATCCGAAAGAAATCACAAAGAAAATTAGAAGATATGCTGAACCACAATAAAAGCAAGACATATCAATATCTTTGAGATTTAGCTAAAGCAGTACTTAGAAGAAAATTTTAGTCATTGAATACTTATATTAAAAAAGTCTCGGGATCCCTGGGTGGCGCAGCGGTTTGGTGCCTGCCTTTGGCCCAGGGCGCGATCCTGGAGACCCGGGATCGAATCCCACATAGGGCTCCCGGTGCATGGAGCCTGCTTCTCCCTCTGCCTATGTCTCTGCCTCTCTCTCTCTCTCTCTGTGACTATCATAAATAAATAAAAATCTAAAAAAAAAAAAAAGTCTCAAATTAATGGTCTAATCTTCTCCACTAGAAAGTAGAAAAAGAATAGACAATTACACCTAAAAAAAGCAGAAAGGGGAAAAAAAAAATACAAAGGTAGAAACCCATGAAATTGAACACAGAAAACTAAAAACTAATCAATAGAATCAATGAAACCAAAGCTGGCTTTTTTTTTTTTTTTCAAAGCTGATTCTTTAAAGAGATAGTAAGAGAGGAGCCTGGTAACTCAGTAGGTTAAGTGTCTGGCTCTTGATTTAGACTTGGGCCATGATCTCAGGTTTGTGAGGTCGAACCCCACAAGCCCAGCATGGAACCTGCTTGGGAGTCTCCCACTCCCTCTCCCTCTGCTGCTCCCCACCAAAATAAATAAATAAATAAAAATATCAATAAAATTGAAGACCTCTGTTAAAGCTCATCAGGAAAAAAAATGCAAATTTTCAATATCAGACATGAAATAAAGGAAATCACTACAGATCTTGAGACATTGTAAACAACTTTATACCAATTAATTAGAAAATTTAGATTAAATGAACAAATCCCTTGAAAGCCACAAATTATTAAAGCTCAGTCAAGAAAAAAATACATAATCTTATAACCTGAATAAGTCTATACACATTAAAGAATGGAATCCATACTTGAGAGCCTCACAAAGGAAATTTTGGCTCCAATAGTTTCACTGGTGAATTCTACAAAATATTTAAGGAAGAAATACCAACTTTAAAAACCATCTTTATCTTTTAGAAAATTTATAAAGAAATACATCCCAACTTATTTTATAAGGTGAGATTTTATTGTGATATCAAAAATCAAAGATATTATAAGAAAAAAAGAATACAGGACAATATCCCTCAAAAATATAAATGCAAAAAATAAATATAAAATACACAAGTGTTTTAAAAAAACTACAAAGGAACAGAAAGAATACAAATGAAAGGAAGCTATTGGATGTCTAATTTCTACTGGAAGGAAGCAGGGTGATAAAATTACTCAGACACATGCACATGCTACCTTTCATAGAAAAGGAAATATGACTAAGAGGGTGAAACCAAGAGTGGATAGAACACAGCCAAGACCCTCTAGCCACAAATGAGCACTCAGAGGGCAGAACAGAAAGCTGTGAAGGATTATCTCCAAGTCCTGAAACCTCATCAAGGAACTCAGGCTAAATAGTTGTCCTGGCCAAATTTCAGAACTGCGCTGGACCAATGATTCCTTTTTACCTTCCATTTTGTCCTTTTTGAATTGAAATGCCTATAACTGTTAATAATACTCATCCTACAGTTATAGGTAGGGAGTGTTGGTTCATATAAGTTTTCTCTTTAGTTTCACAGATCCATGGACAAAGATTAATTATGCCCCAGGAATTAAACTTAACGGATTATACCCAACAGCCTCATCTGCATATGATTTAGATGACTTAAATGTTGAGAATTTAGCCTTTGGAGCTAATGAGATTTAGAGGAGATTCTGGATGTGGGCCAATGCTGTAATGGGGTGAGACTTTTGGAATTCTTAGGAGGCAATGAATGTGTTGTGCATTTGGCAAGGGTTTGAATCTTTGGAGGCCAGATGGCAGACTGTGGTAAGCAGAATTCTAGGATACCCCCCAAGAATTTCAACCCCCCTGGTTTACATGCCCTGCATAATATTCGGGACCTTCAATATGATACATTTTACTCCAGTGACTACTTTCTAGGCAGAGCTGACCTTAAGATAGGAAGAAGATATAGGTGGGTCTTGCCAAATCATATGAGCCCTTAGAAGTAGAGAGTTTTTTCAAGAATGTCACAGAAGAGACATTCAGATTGTCAAAGCATGAAAAGGATGTGAGATGTCATTGCTGGCTTGAAAATCAAGGTTATTAACATGCTTTACCTGGAGTGATAGAAAATGGAAATGGGGGATAGAATAGGAAGGGAGAGGAAGAAGGACAATTATATGATCCAATTACAGTAAAAGTAGGTGTCTGAGAGTGTGGGTGAATGCACAAAAGATACATTAGAAAATTAACTAAAATGTTAGTAGTAATTATTTAGGGATGGTGAGATTTCAGGAGATTTTGACTTTCTTATATTTGTGTGTATCATTTGAATACATTAATGTAAAGATATATTATTTAGGCACTTGGGTGGCTCAGTTAGTTATGCATCTGCCTCCATGTCAGGTCATGATCTGAGTTCCACATCTGCATCAGGCTTCCTGCTCAGTGGGGAGTCTGCTTCTCCCTCTGCCCTCCCCGCCCCACTCCTGATCTTTTTCTCTCTCATTTTCTTTCTCTCTCAAATAAATAAAATATCTTTTAAAAAAATAAGGTATTTATGTAATACTGAAGAAAATGTTACTGTTTTTACCATGAGGGAAATAAAATTCAAATATAATTGTTTTTTTGTTTTTTTTTTGTTTTTTTTTTTTCAAATATAATTGTTTTTAAAATAACCTACAAAACAGTAAATGTGATAGTACAAATAGTAAAACAAGATTGGAAGTTGAGGGGCTTAAGATGGGAGACAAGTTAAGACAGTTAAGACAGTTAAGAAGAGTGAAATAACAGAATTTAAGTATTCAAAGTAGCAGGATTCTCACTAATCAGCAAAGCATGCCATTCTGTATGAAATTCTGTAAAATAATAATAATAAAGTCAAACAAACAAAGAAAAAAATTAGCAAAAGATCTAAACGAAAATTTTTCAGAAAAACAAAAACTAATAGCAAACAAACATAGGGCAACATGCTGGTAATCACATAAATGCAAAATAAAACCACAATACGATACAATTTCATACCTGCAGACTAGCAAAAAATAAGTATAAATAAAGTCTAATAATACAAAATAGTTGATGAGATTGTAGAATAAGAAGAACTCTCTAATACATGGCTAGAAAACGTGTAAGTTTAAGAACAATTTGGGGATACATGATAAATTTGAAGAAGCATTTCCTATGATCTTGCAATTCTCTGTTAGAGACCATCTCACACATGTGTACAAGGAGACATGTTCACAAATGCTCACAGCAGTACTATTTTTAAGAGAGACAAATTGTAAATAACCTAAATGTTCTTCAACTGAAGCCTGGATGAATAAATTGCACTCTACTCATCTATGTAAGAGTTGCATCAATATGGATGAATCTCACAAAATTTAATTTGAATTAAAAAACAAGTTATCAGAGAAACTACTATGAATAAATAAGAAGGAAATCAGGATGGCATCCATAGGAATTTCCAACAATAGAGATAAAATAGTATCTCTATATATTTTATAAAGATGTGACAAAATGTTATGATTGACAAACATGAGTGAAGGATAAATGATGATGAAGACAGCTCAAATTTTTCATGATGTAGAAAATCCTATAATATTATGAAAATGTATTTTCCAAACTTCTAATAATTTTTAAAGTGGAAATATGTTTAAAACTACCTGACACATATTAGTTGATAAAGCCTCACTTTATTTTACTAATTGAGGATAATCTATTATTACTAAGCTGTCAAAGTTCTATTAGGAGTCATTTGTTGGATCATAATTTCACAAGGAACAGAACTAACACTGGGTCTGTACTTAACAATTGATCAAACCAAGGCACAGTTGAGCCAGTCATTTCAACTCTTTTCAAGATCAATACTGATCACTACCATATTGATTGGAATACAAGGCCAGATATAGATTGTGAAGCTGGAGAAAACGACTGGTTTAATTTGATTCCATAGCAAGTATAGAAGGGGCACAAGGGAAGTGAAACCGCAAAAATCCTTCCAATGTGTCAGATGAATGAAATTAATTTAGATTCCTACTCTTCAACTTTTTTTTTAATCCTCTACTTCTAGGGAAAAGTTTTGTTTTAAATTCCACCTTTTTGGGCTCAAAAATGACTACAGTATTTCTGAAGTTTTCCTGTACCCATTTTCCAAAGAGCAGGTCCAATCTATTTAGATAATACAATAATAGGGGTATTGGTCCTTCTATGCTGAATTAAGAATCAGAAAGTAAAATCTAGAGAAGGGAAATTTGGTAGACTCAGATAGATGCATGCAAAGGGACAAGACTGTAATATACTGAAATTTTATAACATAATCATATTACTATCAAATATATATCTTCTTGAAATCTGAAAGCTTTTATAATGAGTAGATACCTTTAAATACCTCATGACATATGAAAATGCTTATTTATTTCCATATGATTATGATTCATTACCAGAATTAGAATGCATCAACATTATGACTGATATATGAAGAGAAGACAACGAGTTTTTATGGACACTTAAAATGCAGAAGATAAAGATATTACTACTTAGACTTCTTTTATTATCTTCTTAAGCCAATCCCCACATTGTCACATGTAATTGTGGAATGCAGTTAATTGGTGGTGAGTTAAGAGTGAAATAACAGAATTTAGGTATTCAAAGTAGCAGGATTCTCACAAATCAGCAAAGCAAATGCCATCCAACTCAAATAGTAGAGTTATACACATAATATCTGCTGTTACATAAAGTGTAGCAAGCAGCCTTCTGAAAGTCTTTTTGAAAACATCCTCCCATCCCTCAAGTTAGGGGAAAGGAATAAAAGATCCCTACAGAGCTCTCACCATTATTAAGTCTCGGCACAACAGTGTGGGAGAGGTAATCTGATCACGCCTGCAAAGGAAAAGATGTAGAGCACATTATTCATGGATACCACCTGCTGGTAGACATGCAGAGTTGCTACACGGAGAAGGGCACAGAGGGGAAATACAGAAACGGAAAGACCAGAGGACAGTGAAGAGAGAAATTATATTTAGGAGAAAAAGTAATGAAGCTGAGTAGGCTATACAGCAAGCTAGTGACAACATCCTATGCCTTCAAGAACTTTTTGAACAAATTTGTGGATTTTAACTTTGAAGTGTCTGTAGTGATATCTAGCAATTGGCTCCACTTTATTACTGTAGCTACTAATGATTACATACAACCCCAAGATTTATAGGCTATGAATTCTTACATGGAGAGCAATGATTCTCAAAGGGGACAATTTTGCTCCCCTCACCCCCATTGGGAAATATGTCAATGTCTGGAGAAAATTGTTGTCACAATGCAGAGGCAGGGGTGAGGGTGGGGACGGCGGCGGGGTGGGGGGGGGAGTGGGGAGGGGGGTGGCGGGGGCGGGGGGGAGTTGTACTAATGACATTTAGTGAGTAGAGGCCAGGGATGCCACTAAACAGGACGGCCCCCACAACAAAGTATAATCCAGCCCAAGACAAAAACAGCATCAAACTTGAGACATGTTGACCTAGAGGAAGCAATTCAAAAATTAAAATATAGAAAAAAAGACTTTCTGGCCTCTTCTTTATTTAATAAACATTCACGTAGTGCTTATATGCATCCAGTGCTCTTCTAAAAGCTTTACAAGCATTAATGTATGTAATTATTAAGGCAATCCTAAGAGGTATATATTAATAGCCCCATTTCTAAAATGGGGAAACCAAAACACAAAGGGGTTACATAGCTTGTGCAAGATGTGACAATCAGCAAGTGCTGCAGTCATAACTAGAATGCAGGGACTCTGGCTCCACAGTCCATCTCCTAACTATGAAACTATGCTGATCACCTTTCCATGGACATATTCTTTCAGCCTAAGGAGATAGCCAAAGATAGGATTGCCATTTCAGTTATTTTTCCTGCCCACCTTAGGGTCTTCTGCTAAAACCTGATGAAATCAATGTATTGTCAGTCACTGTACTCTTTGGTGTCCCTGTTCCAAGGGAGGAGGATGGTATAGTGGCAGGAAAGAAGCCCTCTGGGTTTTGAAATTTAAAAGATTTCAGTTCAAACTCTACCCCTATGCCTTAACTCTATAGCTTTCACCGCCTCTCTAAGCCTTAGTTTCCTTCTTATACAACAGAATTATTAATACTTGCAGACTTTTTTCCAAGGAATAGTTATGTGCTGTGCATGCACATAGAAGGAATTGATAGCCATAACAGTCAACAAAAATGGTTATCATTATTTTTTCTATTTATTTATTTATTTTTAAAGATCTTATTTATTTATTTATTCAGGAGAGACACAGAGACAGAGAGAGAGACAGAGACACAGGCAGAGGGAGAATCAGGCTCCATGTAGGGAGCCCGACGCGGGACTCGATCCCGGGTCTCCAGGATCACGCCCTGGACTGGAGGCGGTGCTAAACCGCTGAGCCACCCGGGCTGCCCTATTTTTTCTATTTAATAAACCAGAATTCCTTTCTAATATCCAACTGATTCCACATTCCTTCATCCTTATACTTCTCTATCTCCCTGCCCATTCAAATCTGAATATCTTGTTTTAGAAAGTTTGACTCTCCTAGTATACCCCATTAAATAAAGTTAATACCTGCATTTTCTTGGCTATGTAATAATTGAAGTCACTAGGAAAATGCATATAGAAGTTCTGGTTTTGTGGCTATAGTTCCAGTCTCTTGAAAGACTATTTGAAAAGAATATTTCTTTATTCACCTTGTTGCTATGTTGATTTCTTTATTTTAGCCAGTTCAGATACAAATGCATGTCTCCTATATTATTCCTTTATCTGAAGCAAGACAACTCCCTGGTCTCAGTTAGTAAATAGCATTATAAGTGGTTCAATTTGTGTTTGCAATGTCAAATAGGACTCATTAGATTGCCAGTAGCAAAAGACCCACTCAAGCTAGCTTAGGAAGAAAAGGAGTTTATGCACGAATTCCTACCACTGGAAAGTTAGAAATATAGCTAGGTCCTAAGGTTTCAAGCATGGTTAGACAGAGGATATTGCCTTTCTGGTCATCTCTCAGAACCTTCTGTGTCTACTGCTTTCTCTTTGGTTTCTTTAGAATAGATAGGATTATCAATAGTTACCCATTATTAATGTTACCTACTTACAGACTAGTAGCTTTTGTTTTGTTTTGTTTTGAGAAGCTTCCTTACTATCTCTGGCTGGAATTTGCCTGAGTCTCTAATTAGCCTGAATAGGTTGTCGCCAAACATCAGTGGCCAGGGGAATAGATTACTTTGATTTGCCTAGCCTATGCCATGTTCCCTGTCCTTCCATAGCCAGAAAGGAGAGAGCTATCCTCATATAATTACAACAACAACAAAAAAAGAGTTTCCAACAAGAAGAAAATGTTTCATCACCAGAGGAGATTGCAAAACATGTGCTATCTGCTACCATCACCAGAGAGTTCAGGCTTGATTTGTAAGGAAATAAGGTTTGATTCTGTATTTTCACACACTAGATTCCTATATCAGGGTTCTCATTCTCTCATCTTGAGAATTTTTCTTGATCCAGAAGATTAAATGTTGTACAACTACTTAAAGAACATTACTGAGAAAAATACATTTAACTGCTAAAACAGGGCTAACACTGATGGCAGAAATGGGAATGGATGGGAACCTTGTTGTCTAGAACAGCAGAGGATTTAAAAAATATGGTGGCAGGTAAAAAATTGTACCCAAATAAGCAGTTGCTATGGGAGAACTTTAGTAAGACTAGAGTTGAGCAAACTGAAATATGCGTGTCGGCAGGCATCAGTAGTAAGACTAAACAAATTCAGTCATCCCACCTTTACTTGACTGTTTTCTTACAATGTTGCACCCACAATGGCTGGAATAATAGAGGAAAACCTATAATCCAGACAGCAAAATTGTAAAAGGAGGATATAGGAGGAAACTTTTGTCACGCAGCCCAGAGTAGATTAGGAGACATTCTTTCAACATAAAAACATGGAAGAGAATAGCTCCTTAAGGGAAGCTGTATTTGTAAAGCTCTATCACCAGCTCTTTTATTGATTAACATAATAAAGAGATGAATGACAATCCCTATCTGGAACAGTAAAGAAATACTAGTCTTTCAAATACCCCACTTGGGCGATGTCATCCTGGAGGTTTCTGTAGGTCCCCACCCCACTTTCAAGATCTGAAAACCCTTTCCCACTCCCTATCCAATGACTGAATTAGAAGTGACTGAAGAGCACTAACAACCCAGGCTAGATGATAGACTTTTCAGGAGGAAACCAAAAAGTTGAAAATCACAGAGCAGTTCTAGGGGCTGACAGAAAGAAAGGGTGATAAGGAGAATAATAAAACTAATAATGAAAGCCAAAAGACAGAAGCATGGGAATAAGCTAAATGTGTGAGAGAAACCACTTCCGAAAATCCATCACCCTGTATATGTTGGAATATAACATTTGAACCTGAAATAGAAGACTATTCTCCTTAGACATTCTTCAGGATGACTTGCATATGCTAAGCTAAGAGTTAAGATGGTTTTGTGATCGATTTAGTCACTTGTCTTCCACAGTAAGGGAGCAGAGACCTAGAGTGACACATTCACTTGAGACAAGTTTATTGAAAACCTGCTATATGTGCATGCAAGCGTCTGTGTCAGCACCAGGAATATACAAATAATAGTACAATACATTGCTGACATTAGATAGCAATACCTCTGTAACAGTAGAATGGAAAAAAAGAAAGAGTGGATGAGACAATAGAGAGAAAGAGCTTGGAGAAGGGGCTTTTGGAAAGTCATACATGGACCCTATGTTTTAGAAGCTAGGAAACTGGGAAGATGTTAGAACTCAAGTAACTAGGAATAAAATAAGGAGTTGCCATAAACAGGTGTTTAAAATCTAAAAACAGCAGAAGCCCAGGTACTAGAACTAAAGAGCCAGGGTCAAATCAGAACTAACGATAAAATTGACTTGATCTTTAGTGCCCCAGGCATAGATCTGTATTTCCTGAAATCTCTTCTCTAATAAGATGGAGCAGATCTGAGAACCTAAAGATGAAGATGGCCCCAGAGGTGATGATGGTATCATATGTAGGAGGAATAAAATTGTAGAGACAATTACTAAGTATCTATTATGACTAGACCATGAATAGCTACCTATTCATTTGGGTTCTTCTTTGATACTTTTTATCTATATACTAATAATTTTTAAATATTAATCCTGGTGATCACAAGTGTGAAACTACTGAAATTCTTCATCAAATTCCCATTTTTCTTAGAGCATTATCTCTAAAGCATTTCAATGGAATTAACATAAATGGCAGAGAGTGTGTATCCATGCCTTTTGTTGGTTCTGATGCATCCGGCTCAAAGTGACCCTCTTAAGCATGAGAATTTTGTATTGCAGTTATTATTTATCCATATTGGTATAATTTGTGTTGCTAGTAAAACGTTTACCCCCAAAATATTTTAGCAACAACTATACACTGTTTATTTTTTTTAAGATTTTATTTATTTATTAATGAGAGACAAAGAGAGAGAAAGGCAGAGACACAGGCAGAGAGAGAAGCAGGCTCCATGCAGGGAGCCTGATGTGGGACTCGATCCTAGGACTCCAGGACCATGCCCTGGGCCGAAGGCAGGCACTAAACCGCTGAGCCATCCAGGGATCCCTATACACTGTTTATTAAGCAACTTTGGGTACTACTGAAACCCTGCCATATGTCACCAGAGGAGACAGCCTTAGTTTGAAAACCTGTTTTAGAGCAACAAAAAAATTATGTTTTGATCTCCAGGGGAATTGGTACAATGGCCACATTTGGATAACATTACTACATGATGCTCCCCCCCTCCCTTTCACCCACGCCATGATATGAACATTTTGAATATTCCTCAGAAGTTCATGTCATAATAGTTGTATGGGACCTTGATTCTACTGGTTTAAACAAACTCCTTCTCAAGAGGCATTTGAATCCATTCTGATAATAAGTAAACTCCTTTCTGTTAGAGTTATGCCACAAATTTAAAGCATATCTTCCAGGAAAACAAACAAAAACTATTTTGTAGTCTTGAAGGACACCTGGTTCTACTGAGATAAATTTTGTGATGAATGCTTTGAGGAAAAAAACGTCAAATGTGTTTTTGTCAATTATTTATTTATAAGACTGACTTCCATCTTGTATGCCAGACTGCTGAAAGAAGACTATGATTGATACCATGTAAGCTCAAGGAACTTTGCCTTCAGCCTCTAAATATACCATAATGCCTGGATTTCCCTGTCATATTTATAATTATGATTTCTTAAAGCCAAGAGATGAGAACCATTATGACAGATGTTGGACTTTGTTGTAACAAATATCGAATAGAATGGTCTCTCAGCGGTCTTCTCGAAAAATTTGCCCTTCACTCTTTAAGTTGGAGGCTAGGAGATAACAATAGATCATAAATAATTCCCACAAATCCAAGTTTTGAAAAATTATGAAAATAGCATGCAGCCATACTTTCAGCAGCTTACTGATTTCACTTAGGAGACATATCTCTGCATAAAGATTTCATGGAGTCAGTGCAATAGACTTCTTTAATAAAGCACTCATTTAATCGTGAGCATTGGTCATGAAGAAAGTTGGGACATGATACCCACAATATAACAAACTTCTTGCAGACTGTCACAACATTTCCCTTATCCTATTTGCTTGAGAAATGAAGATAACCCTTCTGTCACAAAGATTAAAATGATCATTTTTATCAATATACACCCAAGTTTCAGTTAGGGATTGGATTCAATGTACATATTTGAGAGTTTCCAGTTCAAGAAGGGGATCCTGAGCTCACCTTCTCCTAGGGACACAGTGAATCTGCTGCTGCAGAACTACTTTCTCTGAAAAAACTACTAACCGAGCCACTCCTGGCATGAGGCACGCCAGCGAAAGTGCAGAAAGAAGCAGGTAGGAGAGGCTGAGACACAATCTTGCCATAACCCCACCACCACCGCGACCCTCTCCCGCAGCTCCCTAGCAGAGAGGAAGGAGGAGGAGGAGGAAGTCACACCCCAGAACTTCTCACTGGGGAGAAAAGGGTTTGAACCCCACATCAGGTACCCTCAACTTTTAAGACCTGGCCCCAAATGTCTAGCTTTGAAAACCAACAGGGTGGGGGGGCAGGGCTGAGTCGACAAGACCCATGCAGCTGTAGTGACCTGGGCTCTTAAAGGGCCCACCCTGGGATTCACCAGCCTCAGGACCAGGTGTGGGAGCTGCAGATCCAGGGGTGCCCAGCCTTTTGTGCAGGAGAGGCTCCTAGGCTTGTCTGGGAGCATTGGCCTGAGGGACAGACGTCTGATTTGACACACTTTTGGGGGGTCTGCTGGGATGCTCTCCAGGAACAGAGGCTGGAGGGTGCCATCTTCAAGTTCTCCCACCTGCTCGAACAGGCTGGCACTTTTTTTTTTTAACTCAAGATTTTTTTTTTCTTTTCTCCCTCTCTGTCCCATTGCTTGTTTCCGGCATGTGTGCTCCATTTTCAGGCTCGCTGGCTCCCTCTCTCTGCCGCACTCCAGAGTGCCACTCTCCCTCGGAGGGGAGCTTTTACAGGTCTGGTGTCCTGAGCTTTATGGCTGCCACCTGCCATCCAGGAGATGCCCCTTGCTCTCGTAGTTCTGGTGGCCAAGGGGCTTGTAATCCTGGGTCCCCACGGGACTGTAACCATCAGAGACCATCTCGACAGGCCATCACCTTTGGGGCACTGCACAAACTGAAACACCCCCACTCTTTCTGGAGAAAAGGCCTGTTCTCTCTTCCTGGAGCTTTGGCCTGGTGGGCAGGCTCCTGGTGTGGCACACCCCCAGGAACGTGAACATGAGCTGGTGCCCACTGGTCTTCAGGTTCTCTCTGCCTCTGGGCAGCTTGCCTCGGTCTCCTAGCCGAGAGCTTATGCACTGGTATAGAGACTCGATTTTTGCAACTACTGCCTGGGGAACACCTCTAGATCACCAGACACATCTGCTCGCAGTTGCACAGGACTATACACACTTGTATAATTTAAAAGCTGCTGCCTGACTGTCTGGCTTTCAAACACATACCACAATATAGTATATTTTAAAAACTCCAAATAAGAAAAATAATCTTCACCACTCTCAGTAGCAATCCTTGACTTTTTCATTTATGCCGCCCTCCAGTCTTTGTCCATATTCATTTTCAGAATATCTATTGGCTTTAATCTTCTAATATTGTAATTTCAAAATATAATATTTGCCTTAGAAAAGATCTCCCTTGAAGAGCTATGCGTAAGCTTTACCAAACACAGCATTACTTCCTAATATACATGTCATGAATAACTATGAATATCATAGGGTTACCCTCCTTGTTTCTCTTGTGCTCTCCTTCAATATTTCATGGACTGACTTTGCTAATCAGTGCCCGTCAAAATAAATATATTTATTTCTTCAATTGCTGCTTATCAAACTTAACAGATAGAATCACTGGTTTCCCATTAAGACCAAACAATTGTCATTTTATTTAAAAACAAATTAAAAAAATAAAATAAAATAAAATAAAATAAAACCAAACAAATTTCTAACTTCAAAACCTCTGCATGCATTTCTTATAATCAACTGAGGATCTTTTAAAATCTCCTTTTCAATCTTCTGATTAAAACTTCCAAATATGGTATTAATATATCTTCACAATAATTAAATTTAAACAACTTTTCTTTTTAAAATATACCACTACTTTTCCATTCCCATAAGACTTAATGATTATAATCTTAAGGTAACATTAAAGATTTCTTTTAGTAAGCTGTACCTGATATCTATGTGAACATTTAACTTTTTCTACTTGGAGGCAGGGTAGGGATTGGTGAGTTGTGTGATTATTTATATCAGATTAATTCTAGTGTGTATCCTTCCTTTAAGTAAATGAATTAACCTTATTAAATCTTATTTTGTTTTACATGCACTTTGTGGTTTTAACTCTTTCAATTATACATACCATGTTATAACACATTAGAAAACTCTAAATAGGAAAAATAATCTCCCACACCAGCAATCCTTGACTTTTTCATTTACGCCCTTCTTCAGTCCTTGTCCACATTCATTTTAAGAAGTTGTCACAGAACGGTGAACATTCCAGGCTCTATGGCAGGAATGTAAGGAAGTTATTTTTCATCAGACTTCTTTGCATCATTCTGCTGAAAGTTCACGAATACATCTTTTAAAGACCTCTATTGTTTTTATCTAAAGAAATCTATTCCCATTACTGAAACTTACTTAGGAGGGGTCTTCACCATTGGTTAATATCCATCTCCCCATCCAATGATGTCTCATTTCCCTTGTCCTGCATTTAATATCCTATCAGTTGAGTTTTTGTCTTTGTTTTTAAATAACATGGTTTGGGGACAGAACACAAGGATAAACAGGACCAACATGTTTTCAGTGATTGTCATTTTTCCCCCTATATTGTGAAGAAAAAGTTCATGTTTAAAGGAAACTAATTTCATCTCTCCTGCTCTTGCCTGTGTCAGAAAGGGAGAGTTATAAAGGAAGATAGTTATTGCTATACCTATTAGGGTAACCATGATATCTGCTAGTCCTTTCTAATTATAAGAGGAAAATCCACTTAGATTTTAAACAAGTTCTATACTACAACTCTTTATGCCATCCTTAAAAAAAATCATATAGCAGAAGCAAATATCCCCTCAAAATTATTCAGACAAAGTATAAACCCAAGAATTGGTCACTATAATAACCCATTTTTTCTGGCATCTTAATTTCTCAATCAGATAGGACACAAAACAGAAAATATTATTAAGTACAATTCTAATTGCTTTTCACATATTGTAACTTTTTTAATATTCATAACAATCCAATGATGTAGATAATATTATTAATCTCACTTTGCAAATAATAAGGCTAAGGGAGAGGTTAGACAATTTTCCCAGTGCAAGTAATCTGGCTCCACAGTCTGTGGATTTAATCATTGCACATATTTCTTCTTTATATAATTAACATTATCTACCTTGTCTTCACATTCTCATTTACACATCCACAGGACTTGCTTGTATTTGAAAGTAGCTAAATATATATAAGCAATGACACCTTAGAATTTTCTAAAATTTTTGAGCTAAAAAAATTAAAGATTACATTTTCAATATTCTAGAATTTAAAAAGAATTTCAGGCAATTGTGATTCAACTTCAAACTTTTTGAGAAACGATCAAGGAGATTGATGATGTATAGAATAGTGTTTTCCTTTAATTATAGTCCTATACATGGTACAGCCGACAAGGAATTAAACTAGAAGTGAGAAGACTCCGCTCTAGCCTTGGTGTTGCCCCTAGATATCTGTGCTAGTTTAGATAAGTCATTTTCTTTTTAAATTAGTTTCTTAATCTAAAAAAAAAAAAAAAAAAAAAAAAAGTCCGTACAAAAATAAATGTTTTGCAGCTTTAGCTGGATCCAGTTCACCATTGGATTTAAATATTTTAATGAGGAGTTCAGGTATTTTCCGAACACAGAAAGATGCCAAAGATGTCTCTTTACAGCTCAACTGCCAATATTATGTAGTACTGGGGGGTTTTCTTTACTTTCTAACTTTCTACCGTTCTTCCCTGGCCCTAATTATCCATGGTCTTATGCTTGATGAAGGTTACATCCACTTCATGGTCATGTCTCTGAGCTTTCCTACCCTGCTCTCAGGCTCTAGCAGTCTGCTTCCTTGCACTTTATGAGGATCCTATACACCTTGGGGCTATATATCTTAGCCTTTTGCCCTGTACCTAGCATTCATACACTATTGCTGTGTTTCACTGAAGGCCCCATGGGAAAGAATTTATGGCTATGTGTGGACTTGTTTTGTGACTCATGTGGATTTCTTTACATCCTCAGCTCTCTGAAGAGTTTCTGAAAGACTGACTATAATTTTATAGTAGCTTACATGACATGTTTTTGTTGTTAAGGATAGAAATGACGGTCTCTATCAATGCTCTACATCAGGAAATGATTTGGGATGGGAAAATTTTCCCTGCTATATATAGCATGACCTTACTCCACAATGTTAAGGGTCTGTGATGCAATTCTTCTATTGAGGCTCACTAGAGACTCTACACATTACATAGTTTGACAATATATCCCTGGTGCAAGGCTATAAATTGTCGTTCATCCCAAGTGAATGTGTATACTTCCAATCCTCTATCTGATTGGGATTGCAAGAAACATTCTTGTCAGGTCATCAGTCTCATACAATATACCCAAAACTGTATTGATCTAGTTTAATAAATACATCATCTGGCATAACAGCTATAATTAGGGCTACCATTTCGGTAAGTTTTTGGAAGTGTACCATTATTCACCATGGTTCATTCTGGTTTTTGCAGAGGCAATATCTGCATTCTTTAGTTTTCGAAAGTGATACCAATCTCTGCCTTTCTACCTAGGATGCTTCTAGTTTACTATCTTGCATGGTGGGATAAAATTTCAGGGGCTTGCATGTGGCCTTTCCCACTCTAATGGATATTATTTCAAAGGCCAAGGATTCAATAAGGAAATTCTACCAACTACTAAATATATCCATCCTTTTAAGCATATAAATATTAGATAAACAATCACAAGGAGATCCATGGACTCATTGAATCTAATGTCAGATGGACTTAGGCCATGGTTCTATTACACACATGGTCTCAGTACACTTTACTCAAACAAGAGAGTTGATATAGTGTTGCTGTGTCCTAGATGCAATCTCTGAGACTAGGTAAATTAGTTATTTTTGCTGTGCAACAAAATATTAGCAGTTTTAAGCAACAAGCATGTATTATTTTACATAATTTCTGAGAATCGGGAATCCCAAAGTGGCTTAGCTATGTGATTCAGCATTAGGACCTCTCAGAAGGTTGCAATCAAATATTGGCTGGGACTGAAGTAATCTGAAGGCATGATTGGGCCAGGAGATCTGCTTCTATGATGGCTGACTCACATGGCTGTTTGCAGAAGACCCCAGTTCCTTATAATATGGACCTCTCAATAGAACTATTTGAGCATTCACATAACATGGCAGCTAGCTTCCTCCAGAGCAAATGATTCAAGAGAAACAGTAAGGAATATTTTTACCCCAATATGCAAAACAGTATTTTTACCATACTTTATTAGTTAGAAACACGTTACTAAGTATAGGGAGGGAATTTGGTTCCACTTCTTAGAAGGGGTATTTAAATGCTATGAAAATATTTTAAAACTGCTCCAAAAGGATTTCAGTGGAAATAATTTAATTGGAAAACAATCTTAGGAAATACTGAAAAGAGAGAAGAAAGTAAGACAGAGATAGAGAAGGGTAAGTTACCACTGTAGGCAACAAAAGTGTAACAGCACTAAGAAAGTTGGGAAAATATGTTTCAGAGTTTTCCTACCCAATGTGTGAGAGAACAGAATATTTATGCAACAATTCTCATCAGTCATTGGTTGACATACATCATGTATGTTCACGATTCATGCCCAGAACTAGTCACTGGCCCCAACAAACATTAAAGGAACAAGGTTGCCAAGAAGGGTGTTTCTGCCATATTCCAAGAAGAGAAATATCTGTCTGAAACAGAGGGTAACTAGATATTGGTGAACCTAACTGGTGATGACCACAGCTCTTAAAGATCAAAATCTAATCCTAAAAAGAGCAGGGCCTAGAGTTTTTGCCACAGTGAAAGACTGGAGAGATAATAGAATTGTAGGGTTGGTCCTGGGGGAAAGGGGATAAGGTTTAAAACTGGAATTCACAGGGCCTCAGGGGAAGACATCAGATCTGGGAGTTTCCCTATCCCTCTGTCACCTTTACCAGTGAGTCAGAGATCTAACACTTAATAGATTGACTCTTATCATCCTGGCACTCACTACATGTTTCCCATACAATTAGCCATATTATCTATTCATACCATTAAGTTGTAGTGCTCTTAATCCACAGCTGCATTCATTGACAACAGAAGAAGCAAGGCCTGCAACTCTGCTGAGCTTCTTCTGAATTCCCCACGAGTATACCTATTTTCTATTATTAAGTGTGCATCCTTGATAATTATACAGGAAATGATAAGAAGGAGAGGAAGAGTTCTCAGCCATTGCACTTGGAAATGATCAAAGAGTGATGAAAACCATCTCCATTATTTGCTATCTTTCTGCTAACCAATATATCTGGCTAATGTGATTCCCCATTCCCCACACCATGCTAGATATCTAAAAATGTATTATATCAAGGAAGTACATGTGTTAAGCTTCTAATAAATAATCCCATTCATTTCTACCAATACTACTGGAGTATCTTCCAAATGAAATGTGAGGTGAAGATTCAGACCTTCTCTGATCATTAGAGATTTCATTACACTTGTCCATGAGATTGACATTGCTAACCCCAGTGCCTTGCTCAATTCAAAGGAAAGTAATTATATTTTGTCTCAATCCACCTTTTTGAATTTGTAATCTCAGAGGGAAAATGATCTCTTCTTCTCCACACATTGAGCAATGGTTTTGTGCATTTTCAGAGAGTTCCTATGTTTGTCAATCACTTCAAGTTTCACATAGAAGTCTTGACTTTTAACCAAGAGAAAAAAAAAAAAAAAAGATGAAGAGCATTTCTTTAAAGAAGCCATAATTTAGCAGTGTTGCCAAATTACATATTCAGTATTCATTTCTTTTTGTGTGTGCATAGATGGATATTACTAGTGTCTACATTGCCATAGAAATAATGATCAAAATACAGTAAAAGATAGCATGTTTCTCTAATATGGGAAACAGGGAATATTAGCCAAAGATCTAGCAGGTTCAGAGCATCTAGTCTTCTAATCAAAATAGAATTAGATCTTTGAAATAAAGTAATGGGGCTAGACAGAAAATTGATCATTTTTAATTGACTACTTCATTACTTAACCTCAGTTTTTAGGTTTTGTCCAACTAGAAGTTTCCTAGAGAAGCTTCTGAGAAAGCAGAATTCATGTTAGCCCATACTCTTTCTCTCAGTTATTCCTCACACCATTTTTCATTTTAAAATATTATTCATCATATTTTAGGATGATAATCCTAGTTTATGACATATGGCATAGAGAGGGGAGATAAGGAAAGTTTTTTTTTTATTTTTTTTTTAAATTTATTTATGATAGTCACAGAGAGAGAGACAGAGACAGAGACACAGGCAGAGAGAGAAGCAGGCTCCATGCACCGGGAGCCCGATGTGGGATTCGATCCCAGGTCTCCAGGATCGCGCCCTGGGCCAAAGGCAGGCGCCAAACCGCTGCGCCACCCAGGGATCCCAGGAAAGTTTGAAGATTGGCTATTAACCAGATATTTTGCTTTCATATGTCATTAGATTCATCTTTTGTTTACATTATATTAATATAGGTCATCTCTTTTCTCTTGACTGAAAACTTTCTTAAGACCAGAACTGTTTAGAAATATAATTTGGTGATGTGTTTCTAAAATTGGCTCTATCGTAAATATTCTTTGAATGGATCAACTTTGTTTTGTTTTGTTGTTGTTTTTTGTTTGTTTGTTTTCTAGGTTTGTAATGAGAGTGAGAATATAGACAGGGGAGGTGTTGGGGGGCGTTCCTGGTTGGCTTGGTCACTAGAACATGTGAATCTAGATCTCAGGGCTGTGAATTCCAGCCCTGTGTTTGGCATGACCTACTTAAAATTAAAATAAGTATTTTTTTCTAAAAAAAGGAGGGGAGATACTGGAAATATATGATAAGTATTACTGCCTGGGGTCTCACCAATCAGAATGCTGTTACGACCAATATAATCAGTCTATCTATATCTGTACCATCTGCATAACTATGCAGTTTGAAGATGGGGCCACCAGTATAAATTGTTAGAATGTAGGAATATTGAAGAAAACATGTATTATACATATGTTTTTAACATCTCAGCAAAGCTCTATACATGTAGGATTAAAAAGTATAATAATATATTAAGATTCACATTCTTTTACCAAAAAGAAAGAAAAAGTGAAAGAAAAAATGTTTTATAATTATTAACCTGGAATAATGATCATTATTTCTAGTTCTCTTTAAACTCATGTTAAAAGATTTTTACTTTGGGGGCATCTGGGTGGCTCAGTTGGTTGAGTGTCCACTCTTGATTTCTGTTCAGTTCATGATCTCAGGGATGTGAGATCGAGCCCCTTGGCAGGCTCCACACTGGGCTTGGAACATGGTTGAATTCTTCTTCTCTCTCCCTCTTTCTCTACCCCTGCCCCCAGCTCACACACACTCTCTCTCTCTAAAAAGAAAAAAAAAAAAGACCTTTAAAAGATTTTATTTTGTATTCAATACATATACCACTATGTATATGGTCCCATGTCAATAATCATTTTTCTACTGGATAACGGGATTTACGTAGAAATGAGTTTCATATGAAAACTGATTTTGGTTTATTGCTAGCAATAGATAATTTGGTGAAGTCTCCAACTATGCATAGGGGCCACCCATGATGAAAAGGACTCATTAATGCCCCCTGAACAGTGTCTGAGATGCTTAGTACTTCCAAGAAACTATCCCAATTTCAAAACAGAAAAAATAAGGTGACCATGGAGGAATAAGGTACATTTTGAAGCTATTTCAAAAGAGTAAGTGCCCTAAGCTTTCTTTTGTGTACTCAAAATAAAAAGAATTTATAGAATTTTTTAAGCTTTACATTGGATAAAAACAGGTCATAAGATTGCAAAGAAAAAAATGAACAAGAAATGAAAATGGTCACTCAGTAAACTCTAGGCAGTTTAAATTCTTGTTTGAGAAAGTAATCACAATTTCTCATTTGACCTTCCATCACTCTCAGTCACTCACCAGACACCTACAAGAAGAGAATATGCTTTGTCTAAAAGAGAATTTCACTTTGTGAGATCCTGAATAACTTGTGCTATACTCAATAGGCATGTAGAAGACAGAATGTGTATTCTGAAATAATGGCATATTTCATTTTCTTTCCTTCTTGGTAACTTTGATAGAACACTGGTGTATCAAACTCTTTACAAACAGGAAACTGATATTTACAACACTCTGCACTTAGCTGTGTGTCTATCCAGTTAAGATGACAATTGATTTGAGTTGAATCACTGAACCTTTGTAAGGCATAACATTTATAGAATCATATTGCCATAAATACTGTTTTTCAAGACTTTTTTACTACAACTCAGTAAAAACTCCATTTCTCACCATGGCCCAGTAAATATATTCATATGCATATATAAAACCAAAACAAAGACCCTTACTATACAGCTAATATTCTCTATTCTCTTGTAGTTGGGTCACTCTTTTTTGTTTTTTTAAATATTTTATTTATTTATTCATGATACAGAGAGAGAGAGAGAGAGCGACACAGGCAGAGGGAGAAGCAGGCTCTATGCCGGGAGCCCATGCGGGATTTGATCCCGGGACTCCAGGATCGCCCTCTGGGCCAACAGCAGGCACTAAACTGCTGAGCCACCCAGGGATCCCCTAGTTGGGTCACTCTTAAGCTGATATATTTTATGTTTCAATTTTAATTGCTTGTCTAGACCTTACTAAATAGATATTGCAATCCATCTAAAGCTTGTGTTATTCAATTTGGGAAACACTGCTCTGAAGATCTCAAATTATTATCTAGAGCTTTGTTCTGAATGGGAAGAAATCAAGAAAGGGAGTTTTCTCATAGAGATGATGAATTTTCTCTTTAAAAAAAAAAAGCACTCTTTCCTCTAAGATAACCTAGTAATCCAAGTGAATAGGTATGTTTCAGGCACAAGGACATGTCTAACTCCATGCCATTTGCCAATCTCTAAAGCTTGATGGCAAAAGTCCAGAACATCACAATGTTGTGGGCAGTCTACAGTACTACATTTGAATTTATCATGCAGTTCTTCTTTATTGCTTCTGGAAATGAAGTTATGCATTAAATATAGAAGGACCGAAAGAGGCAATTGCCTCTTTGCCTGGAATAAGGGCTTGAGGAAGAACAAGGGGAATCTTAAGGTCTGGGAAATGCCAATATGAACCTGATATTGTGACATTATTATCAAAAGTGTGACATTAACATCAATGTCAAGTATGATAGGTGTTACTATAGATGGCTGATGGAGGCAAGATGATCTCATAGATCCATAAACCTGCTTTCAGGACATACTTAGTACTATCTTTATGCCAAAAAAGCATATTTGGAGCATCTTCCTGGTGCCTAAAGTTGATTAGTATTTATTTCATTTGAATTTGCCTTTACTTTTTTCTAATGTTCTACTTTATTCTTATACAAGTTCCTAGGCATGCTGCCTCTGTTTTAATATATATATGTGTATATATATATATGTATATATATATACACATATATATTCTTTTTTACTTACAAATTAAAGTTTTATGGCCTCTGAAGCCCTTCAGAAGAAAAAGCATGCACAGAAGACAATGTTTTTCTTCTCTTCTTAAAGGAAAAGCAACAAAACAGCATGACTAGAAGATTTTCCCCTCATTTAAAATATTTTTTTCTGGAAAAAATATTATTTGTAGGGTCAGTGTAAGGATTTGGTGGCATTGTTTATTTGATATGGTCTATTGTCTGGCATTACACATTAACTGACTATGGTTTATATTCTAGTAAAAAGGGAGGAAAGGGATCAACTTTTTTTTTAAAGGGATCAACTTTTTAGAACTACATTATCTTATTCAGCCTTTTGAAGTTTTCATGCATATTGAAGAGAGAGCTTTAGATCCCCAAAGGTTTAATGATGCACCCATATTAAATAAAAAGAGTCTTTTTCCTAGTAGGCTTAATGTGGAGAGAAAATGAAGAAACAAGAAAATTCAATAACAGAAGCTATACTGAATTTAATACAAACATATCCAGTCATTCCAAACAAATACATTTGATACACATGAAAATTCTAATCAACTGAAAATAGTTACGTGAACACTAAGATCATCTTGTTCCACAACTTTATGCTGTCTTTGGAATAACCTAAGAAAGTATTAAAAAAGAAGGCACATATAGATAGATGGATAGGCTATGAATGTGTTCTTACCCCTCAATAAGATACAGAAACTGGATAATTTTACTCTTTTAAAATCATTTAGAAGACTGTCTCTGTTAGAAATATGATTTATTTGCGATTAAAATTTTTATATCTAATAGGGTATAATTCGGTCAAATCAACCCTAAGCACATTATTAAATAATCACTTATTCAACAAGTAACTTGATTTTTATCTTACTCTCACATCCAAATTTTTATTATACATTTGAGTGAAAGCTCCTCGTTATTGTAATAATATTGGAATTAATCTGGATAAGAAAAATATGTATTTGATGTGAATTTATACGTGAAATATATATATTCTATGGTGTGTGTGTGTGACTGTTACTTTTTAATGTGAAATGAGCAATCTTAAAAGATATCATTAGCAATTCTAATATTGCTGAAGTTAAATCTTCTCAATAGTAATATTGAGAGCCTTAGAGTTAACTGGATATTGAAAACAAACTTAATTACTTTAGTCTTAAAAGAGTCCCTACATCATTTCTCACAAAGACATTTCAAGTCATGTGTGACTTGGTTCCAAATACTATAGGTCTATATTATTAATCTTTGAATGCCAGACCAAAAATTAAAATTAAAAATCTCCCAACTGCAAACCTTTAGCAAATATTTATGACATAAGCATAGTAGAATATCTAAGTTTGCTACCTGTTAAAATAGTTTGCTTAAATTATCGAAGTTTTGCTCATTTTCTTATTCTATGTAAACCAAACTGTTTATTAGTATCATCAAAAGACACCCATTGAATGAACAAGAAATATTAATATTCACATGCCATTTTGCCATAAAAGATCCATGGTCCAGGAGCTCTGTTCAGGCATTTCCATGTGACTTCTAAGAAGGCCTGTTTGAAGTCTAAGCAAATCCAAGTCAGTAGATATTAGAGTAAAATCTAAAATTCTATCTCTCCTGATTTGTTTTTATTTGAGGCTAAGAATGGCATTTCAGTGCATTAGAGTGGCAGATTCTGGGAAGATGTAGAAATTGTAGAAATTGACCAAATAGGGACTCATAACCTGCTTTGACTTGAAGCTATTTGGGTCCATGGGGTTAGGAAAAAAGACTCCTTCATACAGCCCAGCCTAGCACTCTTGGATTTTGAGATAAAACCCTAAGTTACTATAAAATATCCCATTGCCTACTTTGTCTCCTTTGTGCTTGGATTCTTTTTGGGAGCTCAATGGGGTCTAGGGATGTTTAGACTAAATATTATGTTTAGCATTGAACCCAAACATTATTATTCATCTGGTATTGTTTCAGTAAGCCAGTAAGAACATGCCTAGGAATAGACATTTGGAAAATAAGTTACAGTGTAGAAAGACTCCTCTACCAAAAGTGGCTTCTTTTTAAATCTGAAAATGAAAATGTACTTTCCTTATATTAATAGCCTTGGGGATCCAGAAAATTCTGGGATTTTAAGATGTTAGATCATTTAAAAACTTGTTGATTGAGAGTCACTTGGAGGGAACCGGCATCTGGCCACGGCCAGAACTAAGATTTACTTAGGGGAAATAGAGGAGACTTATTCTTAAGCCTCAGACCAAAGGGAAGCTCTTTTTCTTAGATCCCAAATCCCACAAGGAGTCAGCAGAACTCATACCAAATCCTCAGTGGGTATTGAAGGCTAGAATTTGTTTGTGGAGTGAAGGCAACTTCAGTCGAAATGAGGGGCATGGGCATTGGTTGGTGTTGCAGATTTTGCTAACCTGGTTTATTTTGTTTTGGTTTTCCCTATTTGTTCATTAAAAAAAAAAAATTAGCCCTATGAACTCTCTATTCCAGTCTATTTCCAGACTGTTCTAATTACAAAAGAAGATATAGTAGAAAAAGAATATTGTGTTATAATGTTTTTTTCATTCAACAAATATTAATTGAGCACCTAGTACCTGCTAAAGTCAGAAATTCATTCATATTCCCAGAGAGTTTAAATGACTTCAGGAAATGAGAAGACAGGAATTCAGGAGATGCGAAGGAGTAGGGTTCCAACATGAGGCAGAGGATCTATTGCTTCTCATTTGGCCCTGAGGAACTAAATGAGAAGCAATATATCCTGAGGGAAGTATCTAGGAGCATAGATTTTGGCAGCAGAGACTTGACAAGCTTCTTCAGGCTTCCAAAAGATTTTAGGGAAGGGCAGAAAATAGTACACTTAACCTCTTATTATCAGACTTCTCTCAAATCTCTCTCAACCTCTGGAAGATTGATAGCTGGAAAAGCCGAAACTAAAGGACTCTATATATTTTCTATATATTTCTGCTGTCTTAAATTATTTCTTAAAATAATACTAATGCTCTCTTAGCTATCAATTTCAGTCTGGATCTAAATTTTAATATGTACTAATTTGGGGGAGATTCCTTTGCTCAGGGATTATTATTGTATAAGAGAAATAGTATTTGAAGTATAAGTTACAAAAAAAATAAAGTATAAGTTACTGCTTTTAGACTTTGGTGTCTTCTTGACTTCTGAGAATATTTATAGTTAAATCAATGTTATCATCCTGTGTTGTGTGACATTCTGGAACCTAAAAAAGTTAAACTATATGAGAAACTGGTCCTGTTAGTTAACTATTGCTATACAACAAACAATCCTCAAACAACTTTTATTTGCTCATGACTCTGGTTTGGGTATTTAGGCAAAGCTATCTGGGATAGCTTGTTTCTAGTCTATGAGGTGGCAGCTGGGCTCATTCATGTGTCTGTGGTCAGTTGGCAGCGGGGACATACACTGGCTGGTCCTGGATGGCCTCACTTTCACATATAGCTGTTGGCTTGGGCTTTCAGCAAAGGCATTTCAATTCTTTCCCACATGGCCTCTTCATATGGCTAATTCAGACTTCCTCACCCAGTGGCTGGATTTCAAGATGTGACAGCCCAATGCACAAATGCTCATCAAACCTCTGTTTGCACCACATATGCTGATGTTTAATGGAACAAAGTAAGTCATGAAGACAACTCCAGAGTCAATATGGGAAAGAAGACACAAGGGCATAAATGGTTAGAGGCATGACTCATTGGGGGCCATTAAAATAACAATATAGTTAACATAGTTGTTGTGGGAATAATTCCTCTTCAGTGACAGCAAAGAACTCAGATTATTTCTGTGCAAAATAACATGGGCTAAACACACACACACACACACACACACACACACATTCACTTGAATGAGGCTCTTTTAGGTAGAGCCAAATAGAATAAGAAGAAATGCTAAAGGGAAAAACTTTGAAATATCATTTCATTGTGAAAAAAAAAGAATGATGTGAGCAAATTTCTCCTTAGCAGAAAAAAAGTAAGAAAGTTGATTTGTCCTTCCCTATGGAAATAAGCATTTTCCCAATAATTAAAGAAGTTTGACAGTATTATTTGGCATGTAGTATTTATATGAACATGTATACCATTGTCTGGTGAGCATGACTGGACAGCAAGGAGAATTATTCAAGACAGGAAAGAAAAGAGATGACAGATTCTTGATTTGATGTCACCTTAGAGTTAACCTAATGTTTTATCTTGACTGATTGCAGAAACTTCTGAAAGAATTATAAAAGATTTGAGGGTGTGGTGGTTTAAAATATGTCCACAAACTTTTTGATAGCCCTTCCTTCCAAGTGGCAGTTTTATTTCCCTCTTCTTTAGTCTGGGCTGGATTCAGTGATTCACTTCTGATGAATGATGTATGGCAGAGGTGATGGTTTGTGATGTGCAAGATTAGGACACAAAAGGCATTTTGGCTTTCTCCTCTTGGATCACACACTCTGGAGGAAGCTGCTGCCTTGTCATTAAGAACTCAAGGAGCTCTATAGAAAAGCCCATGTGGTAAGAGACTGGACCTAAACCAACAGCTATGTGAGGACACCATCATGGAACTGGATATCCCAGCTCCAGCCAAGCCTTCAAAAGACAGTCATACCACTTGTTAAGAGTGAGTGCAACCTTATGAGAAACTCTGAACCAAAACCACCCAACTTAGACATTTCCAGATTCCTATCTACCAATGAGATAATAAATGTTTGTTGTTTTAAAGCTCTTAAATTTGGGGGATAATTTGTTATACAATAGAGTAGGGAGGAGTTGAACTTCCTCTATCCATTAATCCCAGATGCATAAAATAAAGTACTTGAAAGTGCTCAAGAAAATAACCCCATGATGCAGGTAGGTCTTACTGATCTTTGTTTTCATCTTTCCCCATGAGAGACAGCCTCACCCTTAGCTAATCATAGACTTGATCTTTAACCCCAGAAATTAAGAGAAGAACTGATACATGCAGCATTTTGGGCTTATAGAGAAAGAAACTCCTCCTCAACCCCTCTCCTCCTTACTGTGCCTCAGTGATGAATCCAACTCTGGTGAAAAGTACTCTAGCACCAATAAAGTGCATGTATTACACTGAATTTTGCAGAGAGGAAACACTGGTTAACAAATCTGGCACAGAAAGGGGTGGCCCCATTTAGATAATTCCCATGAAACCTAGATGGTGACCAGCTTGAAGCTTCTGCCACAAAATTGGGCCACGCAATCTGTTTCTTACTACTCTTTTTCTTTTCTAGCTACAAGTTTGAGATAAGCCCAGAACTTGTTTTCCTTCAAAAAACAAATTCTAGCTCTTTCTCTCTCCTCCCTTTCTTCTTCTTCTTGCAAACTAGACTTGGCTTCTTGTTCCACCAGGAGAACACTTAGAATAGACTCTTTTGCACAACTCCATTCTAGGCAGTGGAGGCAAATACCAATCTCTAATCTCTTGCTCACTTGCTCATGTTCTCACACTCTTTTTCTCTCCCTCTCTCACTGAGCTTCTCTCTGACTGCTTTTTCTCAAACACAAGCACGGGTGTTGTCATCAGTGCGAAGTTCCTAGATTCCAATAGGAATCTTGAGGGGAAGTAGCCTACTCTGCATAAGGAAAAACAGCTTTTCTGTGAACTTTAGCTACCTATTTACAGCTTTACATTGGGTTCTAAAGCAAAAACCCTAGCCAAGAATGAAATATCACTTTGCCTTCTTTCTGCACATATATGTCTTTGGGACTTTTAAGAAGAGGCAGAAACAGGGCTCAGATGTTACTTGGTTATAAGTGACCAGGTTTCTTTAAATTCATATACAACTAAGTGAAGTAGTAATTGTTGGCTTGCATTATTTGGGGTATCAAATTAAGAAACAGAAATAGTGTCATCAGCCGAGATAAACTGCTTCTCATATAGTCAGGTTAATGCTAGTAAAATGTGAGGAATTACAGAATTATTCAAGCAAGAATTGGGCACTGTAATAGCAGGCAGTGTCAAGTTCAAAGTAAGGCACATTGGAAATAGCAATTTAACATCCTTTGTCCTGATTTTGTAGTTTCCATACCCAACTCCCACTATTTGAGGAGGCAGTTTTGCCTGAGTATGAACTGTGGAATTGGATCACAGCTGATAAGCTGTGAAATAATTTAACCACTTGGAGAAAGAAGAATAAAAAAAGACCCAAGAGTTATCACTGTCATGACAGCTTAACAAAATCTTCTGTTTGGTGTGAAAAGAACTTATAAAAAGCAAAACTCTAGTCAGTCTAAAGTGAGTATAATATATAATAAAAGTATGCTTTGAGTGTCTGGTAGATGCCAAATTCATTATATGATTATCTCATTTAATTTTCATTAAAAATGACTGTGAAGGTAGCACTATTATTATTGCTGTTTTACAGATAAGGAAACTAATGCTTAAAGAATTTAAATGTGTTAGTGATGATCACACGAAGAGTCAGGAGGCAAATCTAGGTAAGCTCACTCCAGAATGTCCATTCCTAACCACCTCATTATTGTATCTTGAACAGGAAAGAATTCTGAAAATACGTACTATTAAATATAGCCAGATTTCACTCATGGGAATACTTAAGACCTAATGATTTCAAAGAAGAAAAATGAGAATACTTATTTACTATGTCTTTTCCTGGCTACCAACCTAGTAATATAAGATTCATCTGTCTATCTCTTATTCTAACATCATGGATCACAGGAACTCCCATCTTTCCTTTCTGACTCAAAGCTGGGTTTCCAGGAGATAGTCTTCATGTAGATCAAAACTGCCAACTTCTTCCATGTTCAAAACACAGTCAGGTCACCATGGTCATTGTCCTACCTAGCAGTTCCAAGCGTCTAAGAGAAAATCTATACTCTGTACCCATCATTGTTGCCCAGAGAAGCCATTGTAAAATGCTCTTCCCTTACCTGCATCATGAACAGATGGTTTTCCTATCCACATCAAATGTTCTGGCATTGAATCCACAAGATAACATTGCTCTAAGCCCTCAGCTTTGAACAGGAATATCAGCGACATCTGCTGTTTGACTCTGTATTATTTCCTTCTTGCTTTAGAACTCTGGCATTGAGCCTGAGGGAGATAGCTAGACAAATCTGAGTATCACCTCACTGTGACAAAATGTAAGTGTGCTCTCTTCATGTCATGAAGATATTTTTCCCTGGGCCTTATGAAAATCAGGGAAAGTTGAGCAGGCAGGGCTGGCGGTCAGCTCCCAGAGTGGATACTGGTTTTCTCAGGAACCAGGGTCCTTAGTACCTCATGGAAATAGCCCCTGGCAGGTCCACTAACCAACCCTCAAAAAATGACCAGATAAAACTGAATCTGCAAGAGACAGAGGGTATTATTCTGGCATTCTGGATATGTTGTCATAGACACATCATCACTCAGTCATAGGATGGCCAATATATTACAACCTATTCAAGTTTCCACTTATAAAATATATCCTCTAGAGGAACCTGGGTGGCTCAGTCAGTTAAGCATCCAACTCCTGATTTTGGCTCAGGTCACGATACCAGGATTTTGAAATCAAGCCCTGCATCAGGCTCCATACCAAGTGGAGAGTCTCTCTCTCTCCCTCTGCCCCTCCCTGTTCTGTGTGCTCATTCACTCTTTCTCCCCTTCTCTCTGTCTCCCTCTCTAAACAAACAAATCAAATGCATGTTCTAGCTTTGTATCAGATAGTTTATGATAATATTAAGTATTTTTTTATTATTAAAAGCTCAACAATTCTGTATAAATTACAATCTTTATATTTAGGAAATCTTCTAATTGAGCATAAATTTGCAAGGCAAGTTTGTGGGGAAAGGATGTAAAATAACCTTTTTTGAATCAATTTGGGCTGTCTTTTCTGACATCCCTGGTACACAAAACTCACCAGTAGGAAGAATGGACAAAAAGCATAAGAAATATAACGCCCTTTGGGAAAGAAGAATTTGAGAACTTAACCTCTGTTCTCCAAGATTAAAATTAAGGAAGATTGGCAGGACAGACTGAGTTGGCCTTTCTGAGGTCCACTGGCAGTATGGATTCTAAAGATCCCCAAAAGAAGTGAACTAAGTGGGAAAGGGCAGTTTGGACTGTTGACATAGAACCTCGGGGTTCACAGGAAACACGCCAGGACTGGTTATAGCACAGTGAATCTGGAACTGGAAGCCCTTTGGGACTTAGCCAACTTGCTTTGGGAAAAAAATGGTTGAGCATGTCAGTTATTCTACATCAGAACCTCTTGGTACTGTGGTCACCACAAAGCTGGGAAGGATATCTCTACAGAGTGGAATTAGCATTCTAAGTCTTGTGTGGGACTTGTCCTGAACAGTGTCACTAGGTGCAACAAGAAGCGATAACAAGAGTAGACTCATAAACTTCCAGTTGTCTCTCAGTCTGGCATTTGGAAATAGGATTAAAATTTCACTCTATTAAAACTGAATAAATCCTAGGATTCTTGGGCAAATTTAATATAAAAGGATGCAAGAAACATTTAGTGGCTTTCTAGCAATTAAGAACATTTGGAACATAAATCAATTTATAATAGGATTATTTATACATATATTTCCCCAAAATGATGAAATTTCCTTATATTGGCTTTTCTGCTCACCTATCTTCCTGTCCTGGCTGCCTTACTCTTGTTCCTCAGGATCATCTCCCAAATGAACCACCTATACCCAAGTCCTTGTCTCAAGTTCTGCTTTAGGGGAACACAAACTAAGGCAAGGGCTTTGAGAAGCAACAGTGGAATAACCAAATTCAAAGCAGGGACAAAAGCTTGAGCAACAGCACAATAGTGGAGTAGAGGGTGTTATCAAGATCATCTACGTAAACTAGCATGGCTCTAGCATAGTCTTTGAAGTGAGGCAACAATGAAGAGTACACTAGATAGAAAAATTTTGTGAGAACTCAAGCTAGAAAATTCCAAACTGTAGAATGATTTGTATGTCAAACTGAAGAGTTTGGACTTTATTTTTTAAACATGTAATGATTCATAGAAGGTTTCTGAGCAGTGAAATGGCAGTTCAGATGTGTATTTCAGGGAGACAGGTCCAACAGAGGTATGGAGGACAGAGAAAACTGGGGAAATAGAAAGACACTTTAAAAGACTACCACATGTTCCAGGGGAGAAAAAAAAAATAAGTCCTTGAATTAAGGTAGTGGCAGTAAAAGTGGAAAAGAGGGTAAATATTTGAGAGCTATTTAAGAGATAGAATCAACTGGAAGGCAATATAATGTAATTGCTAATAGTGCAAACGCTGGAGTCAGAGTGCCTGAATTTCAGTCCTGTATCCATCACTGCCCAGGTTTCACTTGGGGCAGAATCTTAAACTTTCTAAACCCTGGTTTCCTCATACGTAGTGTAGGAATGTTAACACTAAATACCTGATAGGGGTATGGGGTATTAGTTGAAATAATGTTGAGTTCTGGGCAGTGTCTGGCAGACCATCATCATCAAGACCATCATTATCATCATCATCATTATCAACATCATTGACTGAGTATAGAAACCTTATAAAAATAGATGAGACAGTAGAGGATGAAAATCCAGAGGATAGGGCAGCCGGGGTGGCTCAGCAGTTTAGCCCCGCCTTTGGCCCAGGGTGTGATCCTGGAGTCCTGGGATCCAGTCCCATGTCGGGCTCCCAGCATGGAGCCTGCTTCTCCCTCTGCCTCTCTCTGCCTCTCTCTCTCTGTGTCTGTGTCTCATGAATAAATAAATAAAATCTTAAAAAAAGAAAAGAAAGAAAGAAGAAAGAAAGAAAGAAAGAAAGAAAGAAAGAAAGAAAGAAAGAAAGAAAGAAAAAATCCAGAGGATAAAGACAGAGTTGTCATGGAAGTCAACTAACCTGGGTCAAGGACTGGTTATTGAAAATGTGGGGGCAGGGTCTGTATGACAAAGGGTGGGGTATTCAATTAGAAGATAGACAAGTTTGGCAGGTTTGTATAAATAGTGTGATTTGAAAAAGGAATTATTTTTCTCGTTGGCAGGTAACAACTTCCTAAACAGTTAGGGATTTCTTGCCATACTGCATTTAATCAAAGTCTTTTTTTCTGAATTAAGTAGTCTTATAGATTATATTGCACTGAGTTTCTGCCATTGGGAAACGAGAACTTATATTATTTTGTAAATTGAATTATTTTCTGAAAGCACTAATTTGGAGGACTGAATACTAAAAATTCCCATCACTGGCTTGGAATTAACTTAGTAATTTTCTTATATTTTATATTAGTGTAACAGTGTGCTGGTATACTGACTGTGACAGCGTTGCTAATTGTCTTCCCCCAAATCCATTCTTTCCATTCATGCTTAGTAAAAAGAACCCAATTTTATTTGGATGACAATGTTACTAGCTAAAAAACAACATGTTGCACATTTTCTTGTGAAAATATGTAGCTCAAGTTAATGAAATGTGAACAGAAGACTTGTGTAAGACTTCTGAGAAACTATAGCTTGCTGCTAAGGATGACAGAGCACCAAGATAAAGGGAGTTTAGATCCTTGATGATCCTGGAGTCATCACATGCCAGGCAGGAGCTGCCTACCTCTACCCATCACTATGAATGAGCTAGGACTTTCTTATGTGTTAAGGTCCTATTATTTTGAGTGTTCCCATTTTATATAACCAAATCTGACTCTAACCATTACAGGACAAATTAAATTGAACCATCATTGACCTAAGTTGTTGTCAAACATTAGGTAATCTCAAGTTAAAACTGGAGTAAATAGTTAAGTAGACGATTCAAGTAATTAAAATTTATAAATGGAGTTTATAGCTGAGTTTAATCCATGAAGATGAATATAATAATTATTTGAAAGCTGAGGAATGAATCAAAGTTAGGAAATAATAGGAAATTCAATTGTCTTGAATTTGTCCACATTTCCAGTATTGTACACAGAGCATAAGGAACAAAGACAACAAAGTGTTTGGACTATTTCCATACATAATTACCATTCTTAGGATAAACGGAAAATGTTCAAATGCAACAGAAGTGCAGAAATTCATTTTAATCTCCAATATGTACTGAAGTATCTATACTTTCCTTTTATCATTTTTTGAAGAAAGTGTGCCATTTCTAAGGTAATATGATTCTTAAAGATAAATCTTATGATAATCCACTATACATACAATTAATAATAAAAGAAATAGCAGATTGTGAAAAAAATCATGAATATGCTTGCTAAAATCTCTTCCCAGAATTTTGCTATAATTTGGCTATAATTTTTCTGTTTTATCATTTATGTGGGGTTTCTCAACTGATTGCATTAATTCAAGACTGAAAAAACATCGAGAGGTATTGATCACACAATATGGTATTTCCAGAAGGCAAGAGAGGGAAAGAATGGAACAATAATAGGTGGGACAGCAAGTACAAATCTTCTTTGTAAATTGGAAAAAAATGAAAAAATAATAATTAATGAGATATAGGATGTAGGTAATCAGACTCAATTTCTGTCAGGAAATGGAGAAGGCAACTCCAAATAGCACGTTTCTTGGCAAAAAAAGAAACTGATCCATTTCAAGTGTCACACTAATCAGAAAGTATCACTTGTACCTTCATCTTATTTTGTTTTATGCTTTATTGCAGAGTAATTTATCTAACCCTACAACTTCAGTCATCACTTGCTTACAGAGGAGTTTCAAATGTCTATCTCCAGGCATCACTTCTGCCCTAAATCCTAGATCTGAATACTTTTATCTTCAATTGAATGTCAGATAAGCATCAACAACACAAAGACATTAAAAATGGAAAGTAACTTTTTTTCCCCTGCCCTCCTCCCAACTCACATACTCTCTACGTTGGTTAATGTCATCACTTTTAGTATCTCTTTCTACCTACTGTCTCTCTCATCCCCAAATGGACTTAACCCTGCAAGGTTCCTTTTATTTATTTCCTCCTTTTCATTGTCATTGCTAATTACCTAAGTTAGCCACCATTACCCCAATCTCTCAGACCACTAGATATCCTTATAACTGGTCTCCATCCTTTTTGTCCCTTTCCCCTTCAAGTACAGTTTATTTTCTAAAATATAGAATAGATCTGACCATACTTAACCTCCTTAAAAAGCCTTCAATGACAATCCATCCCTTACCACCGTTATATTTTTACCTCCTGTCACTTATTTCTCATGACCTTATGCTGCGATGACATGAAGCAATTCACGTTTCCTCAAATAAGTTATGCACTTGGGGCCTTCATGACTTGCCTGGTGCTCTTTCCTCTGCATGAGATGCCTTTACTTCCCTTCTCTGCTGTTCATACTGCTTGTATATGTACATCTGTGGCACCTTCTTTGCACTTCTATATGACAATGAATTGATCTCTCTTCTTTGTGCTCTTAAAGCATTTAATATACACCTCTATTAAAACATTTATATCTTGTGTGGTACTTAATTGTTTACTTCCCTTTCCACCACTAGACTGTGAGCTCTTTCAGAGCAGAGATCTTATTTTATTCATTTTTATATCCTTAATATATAACACCCTATCTTGTACATAGAAGGTGTTTGATTTTCCGAAGTTGCTATAAAACATACAGTCATGTTACCCAAATAAAGGTTGTTTTTTGTTTTATATATTTTCCTTTCTCCCTGAAAAAAAAAAATTATCCATTACTATAGTTGTATTCTCAAAAGGTAATGATTTGAAATAAGCAGAGAATCAAACCTGGGAGATACTCAGATTACTGTTGCATTTACACAGCACATTTTAAGTTCACTATAGTGCTTAATAATCACCCTAATTATTTATTAAAATTTAACTCTCTTTTCCAGTTAATTAAACTTGCATTTGGTAAAGCTATCCAATTTTGGCAGATAAGCAGCTTTTCTATGCGTATGTATATGTGTTAAAGGCTGACTGGATACAATTTTTATAGCAGTAGAAGTTTCCAAATTCCTCATTCTTCTTAAATACATGGCAATATCACTAATTTAATATAGGAGGGCTCTCCCAAGGAAACAGTGAGATCTATTGCCTCTAAAGGGGTAAGTCTTAAATAATTTAGAGAATTGTTATTTTCTTCCTTTATATATCCACATGCTTATAGATTAAAAGTACTTTAAAAAAACAAACACATAAATATTAAAAGACTTTAGCATGGGTTTTGGTCCTTCTAAATAATTTATCCTACTATGAGTAAGTGATCTAGATTTTATCCTAACAACAAAAAAATGCAGAGCCCTTGTTACTTCAGACATTCCCATCTCAGAAACATACTAATTCCAACACAGTGTGTTCCTCTTTTAGGAGAAATTTGCCTTCCTCTCTGTTTTTGGATGCAGGTGCTATTTTTGGAGTACACAAGCAGAGGCAGACACATTTTACAGATGTGCAGAGTCTCTGGAACTGCTGATATGATTCTGGAGCTTCAATCACAAAAATATCACACTCCAGTAGGAGTCAATCTGCTCGTGCACCATTCTGTAAGTGGCTTCCTCTGGACATCCAAATTGGAATGGCATTGAAAGTCGATTACAAGTTCCCTTTTATTTAAGAGGGCTGTAATTTCTTTCTTTTTAAAACAGCTTTTATTATGTAATTATAGAATATTTTAAATATACCAGAGAAATACAGAAAATAACTTAGCCTTTCATATAACCATCATCTAGATTTGACAGGTGTTAATATTTTGTCATAATTTACTTTAAATTTTTTTAAGAAATTAAACTGTTTGATATCCTAACTACCACTCCCCATCCTTTCTCCTTCTCTTTCATCTAAGTGGTAATGCACAAATAGTGGAATATCTAATTTATGAATGTACCTTATTATAATAAAAATATAAAGGGCTTCTTTTAACTAGGGACTTGACAATTACAAAAAAGAATGGATTCATTTAAATTTGTGAATCCATACTCTATAGTCTAGAGCAGGAGTTGGCAAACTTTTAAGGTAAACAGGCAAGATAGTAAATATTTCAGGTCTCTGTTGCAACTGCTCAACTCTGCTTTTGTAGTGCAAAAGCAGCCATGGATGACACACAAATGAATGAGCATAGCTGTCTTCCCATATACATTTATTTACAAAAACAGATGGCAAGCCAGATTTGACCTACAGAGTGTTGTTTGCTGACCCTTGCACTGGACAGTCTAGATTGAGCTATTTAATCTTATTAAAGTTACCTAAAGCACAAGTATATTTAGAATAAGCTATAATTTTCACTGTAGTTCTTGTAATAACTTCTCCAAAAGAGATAAAAATTGTTTCCAATATCCATTCTCCCCTTCTTTTATAGTGATACAATTTTTAGTCCCTGGTGGTCTGGAATAAAGATTGATTTCCCCATTGGATTTTTCCCACACTTCTTTGTAATTTGTGGCCATAGGACTAAGTGGTACCCAATAAGTACAAGAGTCACGTGATAGCATCTGTGAACTTTCCTTAAAAGAAAGTTGGCGCATACTGTTTGATACTTTTTCCTATGCTCTCTGCATCCTGCTGCTTGAAATGTGGTTGCAATCACTGGAACGCTGTCTTAGCTTAAGAGGACATGAGCCTTACCCTAGGAATGAGAGCAACAAAATGAAAGGAACCCAGGTCATTGGGAACTTGATAGGACCAGATCCTATTAGCCATATTATCCTTCAGATGCCCATCTCGTTACATTTTTTGATGAGAGAAATAGACATTAATATTATTAATCATAATTATTTGAGGTTCATGCAGCCATACCTAATTCCTACTGATCACTTTCAGCAATAGACATCCTTAGATCCACCCAACATCAGTACTCTTGTCTAACGGAATCTCCTCCCTGCACATCCAGATTCTGCATTACTCACTTCTTTCACCATGGAACCAGCCTAGCGATTGATCATATTTATTTACTTTAGGAAGTTATACAAAATGTAAAGGCAACATCAGTCTCGTCTCCACAACTGTTCAAAGCAAAGACCTAAAATGCTATACAGAAACCTTAGCCTTTATTTCCCTGATTCTGACTAATACTAATACCTTTGGTAGACTCAAATGGTAAAAATTTCAGCGTGCCTTGTTCTAAATGCTTGAACCTATTACCCTAAATAACAAACTTCTTTTAGCTATGTTGTCAGGTGTTATTTCTACACAGACTCTGCTATAATGGCAGTTGATGTCACTTGGGCTGCCATAGTTGTGACTGAAAAAAAAAAAAAAACAGATTCTAGAGTGAGCAAAACCTGTAAAGAGTTACCCCAATGCACAAAAACCATCTAATCTATACTTTGAACTTCCTATCATATATCACCCTAAATATAACATCCTGGGTTTGGAGTAATTGACTTCATACCTGGTTTTATGTAAAACACTTTCACTCATCAGATCCTAGATGATGACTGGAAGAGGTAAGTTGCAAAGAGAATTACAATCCCAATTTAAATGTAATTTAAAATAAGAGAAAGATAAGCAGATACAATTAATATTTCAAGCATGGAAAAACTACTAGAGAGAAAAGAGACAGAATGTTAATGTTGCTTATCTGTGACTGGTGAAGTTATAGGTGATTTATTTCTTCCTTTTTATTTTCTAAATATTCTACAACAAACATTTATTACTTTTGAAAACAGAAAAAAATGTATAATTCAAGTTCCTGAAAAACTCGATTAAATAAAGAAAACACGTAGAATGAAAAATATGAGGAAAATCAACACGGCACAGCAATTAAAAGCAAATAATAGATCAACAGTTCTCATTTATCCGCAATAATAGAAGACAATAGAGATTTAGCTCCCCTAAAGAGCAAATGACCCAATGTTCAATTTCACTTTCATTGGTTTTGGACTACCTGTGCAATTAACCTTCCAATCTTTTCTTCTCTGAGCCTATGAATCTCAGCTTCCCCCCTCTGTGAAATTGTACCCATTGCTTAGAGCTACCAAGGAACTGAAAATTGATATGAAAGCACCTGGATTTCAATTCCTAGCAGATGAATAATCAATTCCTATCTTTATAATAGCAGATGTTCAGTCAATTCATGAAATGCTATGTAAGTGCACACTGAGCATCGGTGCCCTATGGGAAACAAAGATAAATGGGAAAGACTTCACCCTCTACCCAAGAACATCACAATTGAGTTAGAGGGTAAGAAATAATCCAAATAGTTACAATGCAATGCTCCTCATAAGAGAACACAGCACAGTGAAGTTCAGGGGCAAATTAAGAAAGTTTTTACAGAGCAGAGTATTCCAGTGTAAAGACATAAATAAACACTCTAGTAACAGGAATGAAAATTAGGAATTCTAAAGTTGGCTATTGCACCAACTATGTGATCCAGGACAGGGTTACAAACCCTTTCTGAGTTTCAGATTCATCCTTTTTCCAATTAGGAGGATTTTCCCAGATGACCTCTAAGGTAACTTCTGCTTTTATAACAAACAACACTGATACAGTATTTCATGTAAGAGTTGATCTAATCTCTTCATAGCTACCACTATAGCTACAGATACATACATATATATATGATAGTGTATGTGTGATACATAGTACAAGGACATATATATGTTTAATCTTCATATTAACCTTAAAATACAAATGCAATTATTTTTTTGTCTTATTTTTCTGCTGAGGTACTGCATGAAGCATAGAAAGATACATCACCTAAAGTCACATGACCAGGATTCGAATCCAGGCACTTCCCAGTCAGTACCATCTGAGTGAAGCCTTGAAAAATGTTTATGATTCTATTAGAAGTAATGAAAAAGGAGTGCTTTCCGGAGTGGAAACTCACCATGTTGCCAAGCAATAGAGCTTTAGGGAGGCAGCATGTGATCCAGAAAAAGTACACCCTCGGACCTAAACACAAGAGTCGGAATATTTGTTCGTTTTGTGACAGTAATAAATTTCTTTAATACTCTAAGCTTTAAGTATCTGTAAATTAAGGATAACAGGATCTACCTTGTAGGGCTAAAATGAAGATCAAATACAATCATGTAAAATGCCAAACTCCATATCTGACACATAGTGGGTACGTAATAAATTGAAGCTATTACTACTAGTGGGTGAATAGCCTAGTGCGGCCAAAAGATGTCAGAATAGGGTTAGAAGTGGACAATGATTGGCAACAGAGGCTGGTAAGATCTTAAATGTCCAGAAAGTTTAGATTTTTTTATGGAGTTACTTAAGTTTTCAAGGAGGCTGTTTTGTATGTCTACAGTCAGTATTAAACTTGAATTTCATGAGCACTCATGCGGTGGGCAGTAGGAAGATGTCCTGAGAAAGGATCCTGTGCTAAATAATAAAGATGTATGGGAAATAATCCAAATCTATTCATGAGGACATTGACTCTGACCTCCCAGTTAACAGGATTGTTGAATTTTCTGGATAAAAAGATACATTATTATATTCTGGAACTGTCGATTCCTTAAAGGCTGAAATTATAGAAAGGAATTTTTAAATAGGAAATGATTGAACTGCCTTTATTCATTTATCATCTAAAGGTCAATGTCAAATCTATGACTTTTCATCTCGAGCAAATAAGGATGTGTCCAGGAAAAAAAAAAGATGGGAGAAAAAAACCCATAAACTAAAAAAAAAAAAAAAAAAAGAAAAGAAAATAGTCTGAATTTAACCTACTTGGACAATCACAAGTTGAGAATGAATGTGGAGTCAGGCAATTCCACCAATAAATAATCAACACTTTCACTGAATATGGGCTATATGCCTTACACTTTACTAAAGGCTTCACATGCTTTATTTTGATTAATTGCCACAGCATACTCATAGCTAAGTATTTTATTTATCACCATTTTTTCAAATGAGAAAACTGAGGCTCAGAAACAGTAATTTGTCAAGAATATTGAGATGTTAAATATCTTGAACCAGGTTTGAAAACCAATCTTGTTGCTTTATTATTTACTGCAAAATGATAACATCACTATCTGTACCACTTCTACCCACATCTTAACCATCACCACCACCACTGTCACAACCACTAGCAATACCACCATCACCATTATGACTACCACAACCACCTCTTCCTACATTATTACTACAATAATGACTATCACCAATACACCTACAACCTCCATCACCACCAATACCACCACTAATACTTCACCAGCAATACTCCCTTCTTCTCTAAGGAAGACTACCTTCTTTAGACTGAATAGTCTTCCAGAAAAAAATATATACTCATAATTTATATTACTTTATATATTTATATTACATCTCCTAAGAATAAATTTCTCTCCCAAATTTCCCCTACGTGAGGGGGCATGTCCTCATCAACAACACTCTTTTCTTAGAACAACTGTCTTATAAATGGTTGCTAAGATATTTTGAGATCAGGAAGACAGAATTAATCCTATTTCCAAAGCCATACAGTAAATGTATTCTATAGATAAAGAATATTTCTAAATTTTAAAAGAATAATGTTTATAAGATGAAGGGCATACTAAAGGGAAATGATTCTAAAGCTTTACTACTCAAAGGATGATCCATATACCAGCATCATGGGCATGGGAGCCTGTTAGAAAGGCAGAGTCTCAGGCCCTGGATCTGATATATCGGAATCTGCATTTTAACAAGAGCCCCAGGTGATCCGTAACACATTAAAATTTTAGAAGCCCTGCCCTAAATCCCTTTAATCAAATCTATCATTCTGCATATAACAGTGGGTGATTTTTGTCTGTTTTTTTAAATAGCTCAGTCAGCCTCATAAGAAATAGAATAACGTTTATTTTTAAATAATAGTATACAGCTGTTTTTAAAAAGCTAAGAATCTAGCTGGCTGATCACTGAGTGATGGAAATAAAAACACATATTCTTTCTTAGGGGAAGGCAGGCTGCTATAAGAAGAGAAATTTTGAGTATATGGGAAAGCAGTATTAGAAAAGGGTTAAAAAAGCAAGGTAAAATATGAACAGTTATTTGAAAGAAACAATAACATAGAGAAAACATTCTTTAAATAGAACAGAAATAAAGAGGACATGGGAAAATGCTGCCCCCCTTTGAAGTAGAGAAGGGAAAGCTGGTAAAAGCTGACGCTAAAGTGGCAGAGGCTGTTAATGAGGTTCTAAAGACGTGTTTTTCACTCCCGCCCCGCTGTATCTAGTGATCTGTAATCAAATTAGTACTCTGTAGTCAATTTTTAAGAACAACAACCTCTGTGACTAGGGTAGCTTAAGAATCACCCCCGGGATGAAATACCTGCTCGCATAGCCCCTTCCTCTCTGTTAATCCTTGCTCCTGGCCATGCTCTTTCTCTTAATGCTGAAACTCGCCTTCATCTTTTTAGTTTCCACCTTTGAAACATGCGTGCACCCTCGTTATCATCTTCCTCTCTAAATAACATACGCAATTAAAATCAATTTTTGAAGTATGCTTAGATGCCTACCATGGGCCTATCCTTCTATCATTGAGAATCCAGATTTTAGGAAATTAGAGAGGCCCACCTAATCTGACGTAAAGCAGTCCATCAGATTCTTCATTCCTTAGGAATCGGCATCTCTATTGTCTACTCCTGTCTTCTCTTGCCACCCAGGATTGGTGCTCACCCGGGCAGCAGATTCCAAATTCTATAAAAACATTGTCATATGTTTAAGGCCTCAACGTTAGCAACTGGGTCCATTATTTTCTCTCCCTATTTTTATTTTGCCTTTAAATATCTTTTTCTCAGTGTTTTATCCTGATTTCATTTTATTTTCTACCCTTTACATGCCCTGGCCATGCAAATTATCATCAAAATAACATTTTTTGCTTAAACTGTGAACTGGAAAGAATCTGTTATAAATGGTTACACACAATAACCAAAGAAAAGTTGTGTGAACAATATATTCTTCTATTACATGATTTCATTCATGTATATTTACCATGTAATTTAAAATGTCACCTCTTATTTTATACTAAAAAAGGAAAATTCTATTTCTGGGGCACATAAAGCTCTGTATTTCTAACACTTGCCCACCCACACCAGAGTCTGTTAGTGCCAGAGTATTAGATTTCAGAGAGACGATAACTAGTAAAAACAAATCTCTTCCCAGGCAGAATTAATCCCCTCTCTTCTGAGCTCCCAGGGCACTGGAACATACTTCTGCTGCAGATCTTTGAATTATTATTAATTGTTTAAATGGTTTGACTCCTCTATTAGACTATACTGTGCCTCGAAGGCAAAAATCCACTGCAATTCATATGGCTAGGTGTTCAGTTTGTGGTTGGCTAAAACAGAAATTATTTGTTGAAAGATTTTTTTCGGCTGTCACTTAAAAATATGTGAATCTGTGTATAATTGCCTATTAAAATAATCTTATGCCTCACTATTTTTAATATATATGCATATATATTTTATATATATATATATATATATATATATATATATAATATATCTGTGCTGGTTAATTACCGAATCAAGGATAGTCAAATTGATATTAGTATATATATATATTTTTTTTTTTCCCTGCCTGTGTTAGAATCATTTCATAGAATCAAATCATTTAACTCATTGAACATCAGTCTCTGCGTCTATATGATAGGGATATTAACTGTATCTACTTCACAGAATTACAATGAGATAATGCATTGAAATGATTAATACAGTGCCTAGCATATATAGCAGGTGGTAGGTGTTCAATAAAGCAAAATCAATAAAACTATTGATTTTTAATCAGAAAATGGAAATATAAAAATAGTAGATATTAAAGACAAGTCCATTTTGGCTTTAGTTCTGAGACAAGTTGTATTTTTTCTTGTATTTTAGCACTCTGCCAACATATCCTGAGACAATCCAAGTCAAAAGGCTACTGCCTTTTGAGGGTCCTCTCTGATTTAACTTCAAATGGACCAGCCCCAGAAGATCTGAAATTACTATTACTATCCCACTTGGCACGTCCCAGATTCCTGATCACAGGCTAAATATGACTATTGCAGAGACCGCTTGACAAAGTCATAAACACACACATATGTACACACACAGTTACAAAAAGAGTAGATTCCAGACCCCAGTGATATTTATTTTCATTTAATGGCTGGAAGGGGGAGTGAAACAACACTGTATGAGAATTTTAGAAGGGAGCTCAGAATGACTGGTTCCCTCCCATCTGCTTCGCAGTTCAAGGAAAGCCTTCCCTGAGCATCCTAAGGCACCACCAACCCATGCCTGCCTTTCAATCATCTTCTGTCCATGATTTGTATAGCATTGTCAGTATCTGAAATCAACAACTTATTTTTACTGTGTTTATTATCTATCTCCATCCTTCCATTAGAACATAAACTATTTAAAACTCAGTTATTCATTATTTATTACGTGAGTTAATGAATGGATATATCCATTGATATGCTTCTACAGTTTTTCTCCTGGTTCCTGAATTTACCTCTAGAATTCTCTCTAGAAACCAGAAAATATCTGGGTTATTTCCTGGCTTCCTCAAAGATGGATCAGTTACTTTTCACTGGTACTACTGAATAGTGTATGCTCCTGCCATCCCCTCATCCCTTGAGTTATTTATTCATAAAGTTAGCAGTTAACTCAAGTGACGTTTTTGTAAATACAATCTAGAAAGAAGGAAGTGCTTGCTTAAACACTTCCTAGTTTAAGCAGAATTTGTTTTTTGTTTTTGTTTTCCCACCAAGAGACGTATTTTGTAGAGAGACACAACTGTGTTACACCCTTTGAAAGATGAAAAGGGAAGAGAGACTTACAAGTGCATCCGTTCCTCTTTCTGGAAAAGAGGTGGAAAATCGAAGCAGGAGACCACCCTCTAGAGAGCTTGATCTATCCAGAGGAAGTTCAAATTGTTTCAAAAAGAAAATATTTGTTTTTTTTTCCCCATTTTTATTTATTTATTATTTATTTTATTTTTTAAATTTTTATTTATTTATTTTATAAATTTATTTTTTATTGGTGTTCAATTTGCCAACATATAGAATAACACCCAGTTCTCATCCCATCAAGTGCCAAGGTAAATTATTATTCTCTCTGTGAGGATGAGGTCTGTAAATCTGCAAAGGGTAATATATAAAAGATAATCACCAGCTGTTGTCTGTTTGGAAAGTGGCTACAAGAGGAAGAAACAAATGCCCTACAGATTATGAGTTCCTTGAGAGCTGCAGTTTATAGATACATATATTTGGGTCCCCCATGAGTGACTACCCCAAGGTGTTATGACATAAAAAATGTTAAACATGCATTAAATTGCCTGCATATACATGTGAGGGATTGGGCTGTATTTCAATGCAAGGAATAATCCCTGATTATGGAGTTACCTAAAGCTAGAAATCAAGTTCCTGAGAGAGGCTAGAAATCTTTTCTCCAAATTGCTTTTCAAAAGAGGAGAAACGCTAATTCAGTTATCCTGATAAGTGATTTCCACCCCCAAAATAACAAAATGGATACATTTTTCTATGCATGACTTTTCTCAGTCCCTCCAAAATATGACCTTCCCACACATTACCATATTTAACAAGAACAAGTTGTAGTAGACTTAGTTTTTAACAAAAAGGGCAACCTTCCTTCTACTCACTGCACATTCAAAAACATCACGATTTCATAGAAAAGTCACTGGATTCAAGAACCAAAAGTGGAATTAAAGCGATATGGTCTGAACCCTAGTTTTGCAAATGAGTAACCCTTGTTTTGGAAAGAGAGCTGAGAGCCACACAATCTTTCTATGGTAAGTAGGAGGGCTTCACTTCCTCAGCAATGGGAATGGGGGGTTTGAGGATTGAAGTGGAGTTTGCATCTAAAGTCTGTTCTTTAGTTTCCAAACACGAAATACAAGGTTTACAACAGGATCCTCCCTACATTATTATCTGCCAAAAGAGGAAAATTTTTTAGAAGAAGGACAGAAGGGGCAATGTCTCATTAAGACAGAGAATTTTAAAGTCATAAGTGATCAGTGAAAAATATCAGAAATGTGTGTTACCACATTTTAAGTTGCTTATTCCCTGAATGTCCCTTTGAGGAAGTAATTTCATTTAAAGGCTTATCTCCAAATAAAAGGTATTCTATTTGAAGAGTGGCTTATTATAATCAAGAACCTGAAGATACTTTTGATTGTGAGTCACGAAAATGTACTCTATTTTGCATGTTTGCACATATATACATATTTAGTACAAAACTAAGTTTCAAAAAACTGTGCTCACACTTGTCACAGGAAATAAACTCTAATATTTTCTGTTCTATTCCACTTCATTTAAAAAATATAGTTGTGCCCACTACATTGATTTCAGTACCCACGAATAGGCTCATGGTTTTTCCAAAAATGCTACTAATTACTCTTGCTAGACCATCCCCAGGTTAATACTTACCGTCCAAGGATCTACGATAATGTTTCTGCATAGAAAATATTTTGATAGTGTTAAGACAGCTGTAGAGTTGAATTTCTGTAAATCCCAAATGCTTCTAACAGGTGCAGACCTGCTTGGTGTTCAATAAACATCTGATACTGATAAAGTTAATTTTGTCTTCTTCAAAGACAGGAGGGTCTCATCTTTCTGTCTTTCCTTTTTTTTAGGGTCTCATCTTTGATCTCATTTCTATCATGTCACCTTCCCTAAAATCTCCTGCCTACAGAAAAACTCTCTTTTTTCTCCTTCTAACATTATCTCTAATAAAATTAGCACTTTAATCAGTCTAGGTCTTGGATGCTTATACAACACCCAGTTTAGAGTCTTTACCGTACTTATGCCACTTTTCTCACGGATTTTTAGACCTTGTCTCTTAAGTTATGGTTGAGGGCCATGTCCCGCACATCTTCAGTAGCTTTACCAAACCGAGCCCATCTTGTTCTCAGAATACTGATTGTCAATCAGTGATGTAGGATGCCCTAGGATTAACCTCCAACAGAAAAATCTCTGTGCTTGCTCTGTCACACAATACAGAGGACAGCAGCATCCTCCACTCGGCATAAATCTTTCTGACTCAATGTTATTTCCATGATTTGGGCTACAGTGAAGAAATTCTCATCGGTTGGCCCCCAGCAATTGACTACAGAGATACACAAACAACTTTAATAATTTTCTGCTTGTTTACACCAAAAACAGGGTAATTGATGTTCTGAAAGAGAATTCTTAAGGGAGGGCATACTCAGGTGTTGGCTGGTTAGTGGGAGCTGGAATGCAGGAATCTGTTGAACCCAGGACAGATGTCAAAGCACATAATGAATATTCCTATCTAAATCCTGAATTCAGAGGTTTCTTGCACAGGTTTTACTGTGTGTGTGTGTGTGTGTGTGTGTGTGTGTGTGTGTTTCTTTGCAAGATACTTCTCCCATTGCCTGGGTTCCTTTCCTAGTCACATATTTTACTGCTAACATCATTCGCATTTAGATAACAGGAATGAAGGGACTGTAGAATATTCCCCTGCAGTGGGGCTGTGCTGTAGGGTTTGAATACATGGTGAGTCAGACACAGCCCTCTGGGTCACCAGACTGGAGGTGGCAGGGAAGAAAGGGGAGGGGGGGCTATGGAGGGAAGAGAGAGCCTGGAAAAACAAACCCCCTGGAAGGTCTACTTAGAAAGCTGATCTGCCCCAAACACTTCTATTGGGTCCCCTGAAACCCCCCAAAACAAAAAGTAGGGCTCCCTGAAGTCCGCCTGGGATGAAGAGTGGAAGCTCAAAATAGGACAGAGACACACACACCTTTTGCCTATAGTGACTAACCTCTCCAGGGAAGGGATCAGACGGATGGGTGCAGGGTGCAGTCCCATTCACAGAGCACCTGTCTCCTGAGTGCTTAGGAGAAACTGGGACGGACTACCGGGAAAGTGTGCAGTACTGCCGTCTGGCTTTCTTCCCGTCCTATTATGTTGCTGTTACCATCATTTCTTTCCCCGAGCACCTGGTAACCTGGGTGGTGTGCGGCCGCCTTGCGGTCCCGGGACGCGCGAGATGGCGCTTTCTTAGCCCAACACCCCTTCAACAGAGTTGGGGGGAAAAAGTGTCCGCTGCAGCCTTGCTCTGTCCGGAGGTGGGCTAAAAGATGTTAGGGGCTGTGCGTCCTCGGAGCCCACTTGCCCGCCTCCCAGGGCTCTCCAGCCAGCCTGGTTGCGTCCTGCCTAGAATCGGATAGTCCCGGGCTCCTCCGGGCATCCAGGGCTTGAGGAGGGGAGAAAGGGGCGTCGCAGCCCCCAGCACCAAGTCTGGCGCTCCAGACCCTCGTCTTCCAGCGCCGTCCTCTCTGGCTCCCTCGCCCTGGGTTCCTGTGCCCACCAGCAGTCCCCTGTGCGGAGGGCGCTGTTCTCCCAAATGCAGCCTGCGCCCCAGCTCCGGACGGCTATCCCACTCCCAACGCTCTCCCAGGGGGGCCGGGCCCCCGCGGGTCCTCTTCTTACCCCCTGTCTCCCGGCTCCTTTTCTTGCCTCCTCTCAGCGCCCCAGCTCCTACCAACCGTCTTCCCACCCATCCTCATCCCAGTTTCACTACCTCGCCCACTACCGACCCTCTCGCCACGGGCTCTCAGGTGGTGCTGTGCCCCCCGACTAGCGGCCGAAGGCGCCGGGGTGGCACGGTGGCGGGGTGTGGGTTCTTCTGGAAACTCACCTCCCTCCGGGCTTTGCATCCTCCGGGGGAAGGGACAGGGCGCTCAGAAAGCTGCCTCCGGGGACTGGCTACGAATCTCCCATCCCAGACTGGCGCCCCCCGCCCCCCCATTTCTCCCCCCCCCCCAGGGTCTCCCTGGAGCCCCTCTCCCGCTCCCCGCGCTGCCGCCGCGGTCTGGTCTCCGGGACTCGTGGGGTGAGCCCCAGCGGGGACCCGAGCAGGGCAGCTGCCGCGGGCGTAGCCCCACTTGCGGGCCGGGGCGAGAGGGGCTGGCACCGAGGCGCTCGGAGCTCTCCTGCTCGCCCCTCCCTCTCCGGGGACTGGAGGGGACTGGAGGGGGCTGGCGGGGGCGGGAGGGTTCGGGAGCGGGGGGGGGGGGCTGGCGCTCATCAATTCCGCTGCCACCTCCTCTGCAGCCTCGGGGAGGCGGCCGGGGGTGGGGCGGGAGCGCGGGCGAGGATTGAGACTCTTAAGTCAGGAGAAGTTTGCGCACAGCTCACAGCTGGGCGAGGGGAGCCAGGCGCCCGGAAGGTGAGCCTCCTGGGCTTCGGGGAGGGGCTCGTAGCGCTGGGGGGAAAAGCGGACACCTTTCCGCCCGCGATATAAGCAGGGTCTAGGTTTAAAGCATCACTTAGAGCAGGAGTGAGGTGTCAGGAGGTCGGGAGGGGGGCAGGAGAGAGGGCTCTGGACTAACGCAGTTTGCTCTCACGTCAAACTAGGAAAGCGCCCCCCAGACGCTGGGTGGGCTGCGCCGAGCGCTCGCGGACCTTCCTGGCTCGGAGAGGTGCGCACCGTCCGCACCTCGCCCAGCGCCTGACATCTCCAGCTCAGGAGATGGGCGCCGTAGCTTGAGTTCCTGAGTCCCTGGAGCCACCACCTGCGACTGTCCTTCGCTTCTGCTGAGCGGTGCCCAGCCGCCCTGTGAGACGATTCCAGGTAAGCAGGGTCTGGGGAAGAACGCAACTTAAAGCTTTGGGATGTTCCCGGGGCTGGTTCACGTTGCGGGTGGGGCTGGGGGGCACAAGGTACCCTGTGTTTTGATCGCAAAACTGGTTTGATTGTGGTGCTCGAGGTTCAGATGTAGGGTCAGCTTAGTCACAGTTTCCTCAGTTTACCCTTGATGGGAGAAAAGACAGTTGTCCTGGGAAGGTGCTACAACTTAGGATTTCATATTGAATACTTCAGGGGTTTTTTGTTTTCTTTTGTTTTTGTTTTTGTTTTTGTTTTTGGTGACTTTCACTGTTACCAATATCAGTTTTCTCTCAAAAGTTTTATTTTCCAACTTACTGGGTATGAAAATTATGGGCTGAGAGTTGTGGATTTTTTCCAAAAGGTGTTTATTAACTAATAAACAGATAATATCGGCATCTATGTGATGTGTCGTGGTTGTTCTGGGTATTGGAAATGAGTACAGTGGTGAATGGCGTTGCTTGTTAAGTCATGTTTTACAGAGAATTATTTTCCAACAATCATTTATGCATAGCAGCCATTCTTCACACCTATTAGGAAAAATATGTTGTGTGCGTAGTTTCCAAAAGGGTACTCTTTTTTCATGATGCTCTTTCCAAGCCTGGGTGAAAGACATCAAGAAAAGCTCTAACAAATTAATTCTTCTCCCCCAAACAGTCATTTTTCTTGAGGTGCAAGGAAATCCAATCAAAGTCAAAAATCAACAATCCAGTTAAAATTTTAACCCATTATTCAGGCTTTACTTTGCAGACCTACCTAAGAAAGTTCTATTTGAAAGCTCTACCTAACATTATATGGTGTATACAAGACTAGAAGGCAGGGTTCCATTTGCCGATCTTCAGGAGCCCCCCAACGATTTCGTGGCTCTGGTTAGCCTAAACCAAGAAATCTGTTCAAGGCTATTTGCTGAAATTATTGGGTGATGGAAACTGAAATGTTCAAAAGAAATCAAAGTATGACCATGTAGTTATAGAAACTAATCTTTAAATAGCAGAGTGTCCAGATTTGAGTGTGTCTCAAATCATAAGAGAAAGCAAATATTGTATATATTTCAGCCACTTTGGCTTACCTGTAAAGACAAAGTAGGAATGCTTTTAGTATTGTGGGATTTATAAAATCTAATTTGTAATAGCATGTTGCTAGCCTACTATGTGTTCTGTTAAAGAATTCAGCTTTTAAAAGTGGAGATTGCTGTTTTCTACACTAGCAGTATGAAGGGAACTAAGGTGATTAGATTTGCAAACATCTTTGCAGTTTAAGTCGGTATTCTCAGTGGGCACTCATTTCTACTCAATATTTTAACATAGCCGAAAACATCCGTCAGCCGGGATTTGTTTTGGTTCAATGCCTCTAATCTACAGTTAATTTTAGGAACTATAGCCACAAGAATAATATTCAGTCATATTGTAAAATGCTCTAAGATTATTTAACTGACCACACCAATACCCTGAGTAAACATGAATAACTTATTCACAAGAATACATAAATTATCTTAAGAGTTGTATTGTTTTCATGATGCTTGGAGTTGAAGAAAATTAGCTGATATAAATACAGCTTCTGTTTCCCATTTTGTTATGTTTTTGAATTCCAGATAATGAATGATGATGGATGGATAAAGGTAGCATTTGCTTCGGTCAGTTAAAGAAATGGAGCTAAATCTTAGTCGACATAGTAGTGTTGTGGCAACTCTGTTCTTGGTGAACTTCTTAGACTCTTTAAATGTTGACGTGACTGAAGATATTATCTACTGTTGGCCTTTATTACAGTAAAAATAAATTGGAAATAGGAGATGTGATATTTTCAATGATAACTTAAACCAGTGTTCTCAACTCAGGCTGCAAATTAGAATCAATGGGAGAGATTTCAAAAAAAAAAAAAAAAAAAAAAGTCTGTCCAGACTCTTCCCCAAACCAATTAAATCAGAATATCTGAGGAACGGGGCAGGGGGGGAGGGGGAGTCCATGTTTTTATTTTTATTTTTTTTCACATGATTTAATGTCCAGTCATGATTTGGAACCACTGATTGAGATGGTTCCCATCGGATTTGGTAGAGCCTGTTAATTTGGGGGAGTCTTGGTGAAAATAAATGCCATATGTTCTATTGTCGGTCTAATCTTTTTTTCTTAAAAAATAGATCTAATTTGATTTCCCAATTAGAAGAAAAAGAGGGTTGTTGTTTTTTGTTTTTTGTTTTTTTTTCCCCCTGATCGTAGATGTTTAAACCATAATAGCTTCCGGGAAAAACATTTTTTTTTTTTCTCCAGAAAGCAAGCTATTGAGTTTGAAGCTTACCTGACCATCCAGAAAATGCTTTAGTAAATTAGCTCTAGCTTTAAGAGATGTTGGGAATAATGCTTTATGAAATGTAGAATTTGATTTCATCTTTTCTAAGACCTGAATGATGTGTAACGTGCAAATATGTACCTTTTTGAAAGGAAAAAAGGAGAAAAATACTACCATTCTCTTTGGCACACCAACTAACATATCCTGGGTGCCAACTATGTTCTAGCATTTTCACATAAATTATTTTATTTAAGGCTCACAATAGCTTTGTGAGGTACCGGCTATTATTTTGATTTTACATAGGAGGAAATTAAGGACCCATTAGGTTAATGAACTTGCTCAAAGCCACAAATCAAACAGATTTAGCATGTATTTGAACCCGGGTCTACTTATTCTAAGTTTAATACTGTTATAAAATATATATTTATATACTTTCTTTAAATTTAAAGGCAGCATTTTTTTTAAGCAATATTAGTTAAGAGCACAGATTCTAGAATGGCTCTGCTTATGTTTTACGCCTGGTTCCATCATTTTCTAAGAAGCTCTATGATTTGGGGCAAGTAATCTAATCTCCCCGTGCCTTTATTTCCTTTGTAAAGGGGGGTTTCTCCAATGATAATTAAATGAGTTAATATTTGTAAGTCACTATGGGTAAGTGCCTGGTACATAGTAAGTTCTATGTAAGTGTCATATTTTTTTAAAATATCACTCATTAAAAACTATTTTTGATTACTTATTATATGCTGAGCATTGTAAGCCTGGAGATACATAAACAAATAAGTCATTCCCCTATACTCAAGGATTTTGTGTCTATTAGAGAATGACCAATACATAAGTAATTGTTCCATTCTGGTGTGAGATTTTCTTCTAGTTTAATTATCATCAAAAGCGTTATTTTGTGTGACAGCGGCATGCTTTTCAATGTTAATATGATCTTTCAGGGCTCCATATAATGAGTTTTATAAAACCAATTGATAATATATTGTGTTGTCACAATGGTATTCATTTGTTTTCAATTCTGTCAAAACACAGGAACGAATATTAGCATCTGTTTCTGGCTCTACTTTATCAGTTCAGAAAACTGGTAATATGGAAAGGCTTGGGGTCTCTAAAATTTTATTTTAGAGATGAATAATTTAAAGGCAAAGAATTGATAGAAAATGTCCTCAGAACCTATTCTTCAATACTTCTAAGTGTCAATTTCTTGAATTGGTTTTCCCAAAAGAATGTTATCTGATCGGAATGTAGTTTGGATTTTTTTTTTTTCAGAATAATAATTTTAGGGTAGGAAGAGTTGATCAAGGACTACAGTGAGAGGTCTGTAACACCAGGCTGGCTCGGCAAGAGTATCTCATCTCAATGGAGCTGGCTATGCTTCTTCTCTATCTCTGTGCCTGCGGCTCTACGCCGCTGCCCTGTGTTGCATGATACCTCCAGGGTACCTGTGAATACCCGAGGTCTAAGAGTCTGTCTTTGTTCACATGAAAAGCCTCTCTTTATTAAAAATAGTATATAAATTGGTATTCTTTGTAAAAGAAGAACACGGTATTCTAAACCTAAGAAGCTATTTCTCAAAGAAACAAAGTATCTAGCTCGGTGAAATATTTTTTTGCAATCAATATTTAACCATTCTATTTCATTGAAACTTCTGTTTGCAAATGTATGTCTTTCTTCTCTCTTACCAAGTCTCAAGGCTACTCCTAATTTTTCCTGCGGATGCTGCATTTTTCTTCCTCCTAGTTTCACTGCCACCCCTTTATTTTGAACTTTTATTATTATTTTTAACAAAATGATTAAATATCCTCCTAATATTTGGCCACAGTCAGCCTTTTTATGCATTCAGTGTTACACAACACAGTCAGTCTTATTTTCTAAGCTCCCATTTTGTCACCCTTGATTCATAATTATTCGGTAATTGCTGAGGGACCATAAGACTTAGAGCGCCTCTTTAGCCGGGCATTTAAGATGTTTCATGATATAATTCCATTTTCTCTTTCCCATCCAAGTAAAGTGGGAAACCATCACAACTCCTTATTTCCAGCTCTGAAGCTATAATGATGCTGCAAAAATTGACTCCAGGTTTGGAGTCCATCCTTCACTTTCAACCCTTATGCCCTTGCCTGTCAACCTCAGTTTATATTCTGTTGCCTCAAAATTGAGGTGTGTAGTAGCGGGGGGAGTCCTTTACATCAGTGGTTCAGTGGTAAAGCTACATTGGTTTGGTTTTTACTTCTTCCCACAGCCATAGTCCCCCACCTTGCCTTCTACTTGTCTGCTGGTTCAAAATTCGACATTTCAAATCTTACCTTCCTCCAACCTGCAAAATGTCTCACTCATTCTCCTGTAGCACATCCAGCAAATTTCCATCCTTAGAGCTTTGTTCATATTTTTAAGCTCAATATATTTTTACTAAGTGCCTGTTATGTCCTAGTCAGGGGATATTGTGATAAGTTACAGTTCCTGGCTTCCTGGGGACTGCAGGACACAGACAGACCAAGAGACAGTTACACAACCGTGGGGTAAGTACTCCAATAATGACATGAATGTTCTGGAAGCAGGGAGGAACAGCACCCAGTAGGGCATCAGGAAGCTTTCTGAGAGAGGTGACTCTAAAGGAGACATGATTCGGCATTGATATAACAAGACAGAATGAGCCAAATGAGGAGGGAAAAAGATGAAGTGTGTTACAGGCAGGACATGAGACTCAAAAAAGTCCTGGAGGTTTGAAACAACATGGTGATTTTGGGAAGCCATGGGCACTTGGGTTGCCGCTGGCGAGGTTAGCAGGGTCACCAAGATCACCAACAGGCTTTCGAGCCTGTCTCTCTAAAGGATTTGCATTTTATCATGAAGACAGTGGGGCTTCTTGAAGAAGTTGAGGTAGGGAACTAAAAAATCCGATTTGCCATTCTGGTAGATCACTGTGGCAGGAAGATAGGAGGGATATTAGATTGAAAGAGCAATGGATACAAATTAACTGGAAGCCGGGAGCCTTATTGCAGTAACTGAGGGGAGAAACAGTCGTGGGAGATAGAAAAGGAAAGAAAACAGTCGGGAGATTATTGTAGGGATAGCTTTGGTGGAGGTGGGTAAATGGTAGAAATTGGAGGTTGCTATGAATGAGGGAAATAGCCAATAATATGATCAATTCTAGATTTCTCTCACAAATGATAGGAGAGATGGATGTCAGTCACATGGTCCAGACGAGGAGTATTTTAGGGATGGAAGGTAAAGAATTTAATTTGGAATGTGATGCATTCGACTTATTCATGTGACAATTGATGTCCGGTAAAAGTATAGACAGAAATTTGTGGCTTGAGACAGAATTAGAGATATGGATTTGGGAGACATAAGTCTACTTATCTATTTCAGCTGATGGTACAAGAATGGAGGCTTTCGCCTTTGGAGAAGTAAAAACTGAAACGAAAGAGAAAGGAAGGAAAAAAAAAAGCCAGAAAAAATTTTTTAAAAAAGAAAAACTGAATACCTAAGAATTCCAGGAACACCAGGTTTTTTGTTTTTTTTTTAAAGACAAGAGCGTGCAAAAAAGATGGAGATAAAAGACTAGACAAAGGAAGAAACACAAGAGCAAGTGGTTCTGTGGAAGCCAAGGAGAAAAAAATGGGCACCTAAGCAGGACATCACAAGTAAATCAAGTGGGATAAGAAGTGAGAGATCACAGTTGGATTTAATTAAGAACAATTTCAGTAGTGGGTTGAGGAATAAAGGAGAAGGAAGGAAATGGAGACACTGAGTGTCCACAGTAATTTCAGCCACTGTGACATGGACTGCTTACTTTATCTCCCTTCTTTGAAATTTTACAGTTCACTGGAGCTTAATTTAAATGCAGCTTCCTTCTTTTAGCCTTACCTGGATAGCCAATGACCAACCCGCCCCTCCCCAGGCAAGATATAGTATCACATCCTGATGTCTCTTTCCTTAGAGCTTCTAGAGGTACCATGCATACACACCTCTGGGCGTTTGTTTAAAGTATTCTTCCCTTTTGTCATTCATTCATTGAAAGAAACTCTCTTAAGCTCTTTATTAAAATAGCGTATTGAGGGAAAAGCTGGGTTTCATAAACCTCATCCCTCTGGGATTACAATCTAGAAATCCCAGTATTTCAGCATCCAAATATTTTTCAGAATGTTTGTAGACTCAGAAGTTACATGGGTGAATTTTTTAGGGAAAAATATCACCTTTGAATCACAAATTATACTGTGTTATACTTGTCTTCTGACACTTTATTCTCCCCTTTCTATTGTGGAGGTCTGTTAATTTTTTTATTTCCTTACTAGGTTAAAAAGGACAGAGTCATCCTTTTATTCCATATTCCATAGCACAAAGGAGACTTCCTCTTAGTGAAATGAGTGAAACTTAATGTTGCCATAGATATGGTGCTTTTTTTTTTCCTGAAATTATTTTTGTCACCTTAAGACTTAATTTTTTTTCTTTTTAGGTATCTACTAGCTGTTAATCCAGAGATTTCAGCCCCTTCTCTCCAGTATCCTCCAAATCAGTAATCCAGCCATATTTCTTACACCGATACTCTTATTTCCGGCTTGAGTCCGTGTTGACTTGAAGAGCCGACTCTCTTTTCTTCAGTGAGCATTTAAAACATAATTTACATATTCAGAATGCAGGATTCATTTTGAGCATGTAGAACTGTTTTCCACTGCCCCCTTAACACTTTCTTAGGCACAAAGTATATACTCTATGTCTCCTGTGCCTCTTGTACTAGGCTGAAGCTAGTTAGCTCATATTTATACCTCTGTAGGCAGGGGGGCAAAAATGGGACTTTCCTTTTCATATTCCCAGTATGGACCAAAGCACTGGAAGCAATTAATCCTAAATTGTTTGAATAAAGCAAGTTAATATCTCTGAGACTTTAGGAATACAACTAAAATAATAACAAAAACAGCTACAGTTCATTGAGCCCTGGCTGTGTGCTGGATACAGCAATGCTCAGTCATTATCATGACAATTTCATGGGATGGGATATTATCAAGCCCATTCCATGAGGAGAAAGACTCAGAAGCTTCCATGATGCACCAAGGTTCACATCTCTGAAGCACCAGGGCTAGAATTCAAACCTGTTTACCTAATGCCAAAAGACTGTACTTCACTACTATAGTCAAATGACATTTTGAGGGTGATTGGGAGATCTTTTTATTATCATTTGTATATATTAATTAATAATTAATGATCAGAGCCTTCAATAACAGATAGGAGCCACTCTCTGTGGACTTTTAAGTCAATCTCTCTGGAACCTCTAAGTTCAGCTTCCCAATCCAGTAGGGCTGCAGGAACTGTGGCTATAATACTGACAACGATGGCTCAGCTTTTTGGAATACCCCTGCAGTAGTCCAGGCCTATACCCTGTAATAAGAGGACGTTCTACATGGCTACAGACATGTGCAGGAACATCCTCCATCACAACGAAAATGCGAAATGTGATATAATTCTTGGAGTTTAAGCTTTCTCATCTGACCTAAACCTAGTTCTATGAAGTAGACATTAACTTATTATAAACAGAGATGAATCTGGTGTTAGCCAAATATTTATCCTTTCCTGGAGCCCAAAAGTAATGACACTTATTGCAGGACCATCCTAGGGGGGAAAACCCACCAAACTCTTTGATAATAATAATTTTTAAAGGAAAGCTCTGCTCTTTGAGGAAATTTCCTCTCTAGCGGAATGTTCATAAAGTCAACTGGGGCAGCAAGGGGAAAAGGAAAGGCAAATCGCACTGCTGCCAAATTTAAATTTCAAATGGACCTGACTCATACATTAATTAACCCAAACTTCAGCATAATTATTTGTTTCTAACCTTAAGTCTGACAGACAGAATTCTTGCAAGCATGAAAGGTGTATTGTAGAAAATGTTGATGTTTACAGACATTGAGATGGGATCTCTTTAGCCCAAGATTCAAAGAAATTCATGACACAGAGAACACAATAATGCAAATTGCTTTAGCACCTCATTCCCTGGGCCTACTACAGGGCTAAAAGGTCAGGACAATATTAGAACACTTTTTCATTCCTAACATCATATAGACTGCAAAGATGGCATTAAGGCAAAATCCCAGCAAAGTGGTGAGCGATCATTGTTGCTCGAGGGCCAATTCAGGAAAAACAAGAATTTACTGGGTTGCTTTTCTTCCTATTCAAAATGAAAATAATTTTATTGCATCCAATGAGGAAAATGTATATTCTTGCAAATTAGATATATTATTTTAGTAAATAGAAGGTCAATGAGAAACTTGGCATTTCTTCTTAGCTACTAAAATATTAATAATCTGGGCAAATTTAAGGAGTAGCAACTTGGAGTCAGCAAATATCAAAACTGGAAATTATAGCCTCATGGAGCTGCATTTTAATTTGTTAAGGAGGCATTCCTCATATATGAGGTAATGTCACACATTTGTTTTGGTAACTCATATTTTATCCTTATTATTGATCAGGAGTCCAGTGCTTTCATGAAAGAGGAGACTGAGGTAGAGATGACATATTTCTCCATCAGCAGCTGACAGTGCTGCCTTGAGAGTTCCAGCTTTCGGACTCCAAGTCCAGTGCTCTCCTTGAAAACCATGCAGAATTTCAGGGAGTCATGAAAATTTGCCAAAAAAAAAAAAAAAATATTTGCATGGATGTCCTCATACATAACCACAAGGAAAGTTGAACACCTAAGAGTGACCCCCAAACTACATTGCAAAAGAGAAGTAGAGCCTATCCCTAGTGTCCCTTCTCTTAGCTTCCCAAGCACTGCCTGCTTATTGTATTCCCATTTATTCCAGGAGCCTGCTTTCCTAGGAAAAGTCCCATTACTTGAGTCTTTTTCCACAACCTCCCCCTCGGCTCCTTTTTGCCTGCCAAAATCAACTGCTTTTCTTTTACTGTAGTTCTATAAACACTTCTCCCTGCAGGTAATATAGGAGTGGAATAAACCTTTATTCCCTTCAGGGAAAAAAATATATATATATATGTATACATATACATATACATATACATATATATGCATTATCAATGATTTAGGAGCTAATTCTTGAATCTGGCATTTCCTGCTGGGTGTTCTTTGATCAAATCAGTTTGGATTCTTATTCCCAAATTTGAAACTCTATACTACACAATAGCCTATTGAAAGTTGTGAGAAGTGGGCTTTGCTGCATACCCACCACCTGTAATGTAGCCCCCACAGTGTCATCTCTTGCCCAGGCCACCCCAACAGACTCCTGCATCACCTGCTCACTAGCCCTTATACCTCTCTCCCACACATTTTCTGCTCAGCACCCAAAGTGAATCCTCAGATGTAACCCAGATCAGGTTCCCCCTCTGTCCACAGCATTTAACAGCTTCTGGGGATACCTGAACCCATGCTCACACTAGTCACCATGGCCTCAGGTTCCTCGGTGACCAGGCAGCCACAGCCTCATGGTTCCAGCCTCATCTATCTGCACACTCACTCCACTATGCTGATCTTGATCCATCCACTGGAAGACATCATGACCTTTGCTTTCATCTGTGCCCATCCCTCTTTCTGGAATGTTCTTTCACCTATCTTCACAAGGCTAGCTGCATCTCTTACCTCAGGCCTTAGCTTAACTGTCACTCCCTCAACAAGGCCCACCACAGTCCCTACACTTTTTTAAAGTATGTGTTGCCCTACTAATCTCAACAACTTGTTTATTTCCTTCATAATAGTCAATAGAGTTTGTAAGCATTTACTTTTATGTCTGTTTCTTTTGTTTTTCTGTCACCTGCATTAAAATATAAGTTTCATGAGGTCTATCTTGTTGACTCTTAATTTCCAGTACTCTAAGTAGTTAACAAACTGAGGGACTACATCCTATCCACAGCATTTCTGAATTTATGTGACCATAAAACCCATTTATGGTACACCAACTCTTGATATCCAGCTGAAAATCTTTGGAAAAACTGCCTTTTTGAAAGAAAGTGAAGATAAGAGCAAAAATTTTAAGGACTGATGCAAATGTAACTTGGGGGCAGGTGAGCCTTTTTGGTAAAATTCAAATCTTCCCTTAGGTGTAGCTTTTCATGATAGGATTGACCATTTGGTGTCACATCCATGAGATTAAAGGGGGCTAGTACCTGCTAAGGTAAAACTATACCCAAGCTTCTAAGAGCGAATTTTAATCCATATCACCTTGAAGGATATGGAGTTTTTAAAAATCAAATCATTTTTATAAGTTATTATAACTATATCTACTATTCATGGCCTTTATTAAATCTGAAGTTCTTACCAACTACATATTTACCTGGCTGCCTTCTTGCCTGTATATAAAGGTAGGCATTTCTAAGTAAGAACTTTTCACAAATTATTTGGTTCAAATTAGATTTTTTATAAGTATTTCTTTTTTTTTTAAAGATTTTCTTATAAGTATTTCAAGTTACAATATGCAAAACTAACTGGAATAAGGACACCCTGTCATTATAACCAATTTATACATGGTAGATTCTTAGAAATTAAGTTATGGTGTTGAGATTGACAAGACCATAATCTAAGTAGAGCCCAATGTGAAATTTTGATCAATATCAGATTCCCAGCAGTGTAATTTCCAGTTTTTAAGAAGCGTATCTTTGAAAAACCTTCTAAGAAACTTGGATAAACAATAGATTTATTGAAATATTTTGATAATGGTGATAATGGTAATAGTAACACTTACATAGAACTTACTATGAGCCAGTGATGATCTTATATGTATTTCATAAATATATATAAAATATAAATGTATTATAGGTATTAATATATTTAATCTTCACAGCAACCCTTTCAGGTAAGTACTATTATTATCCACTTTATACAATGAAGAAACTAACCCAGAGGTTACCCAGAGAGGTAAGTAACCTATGGAAGAATACACAGCTAACCCATGACAGCTTTGGAAATGAAATCAAGGACGTATGGCTCCAGAGAGTAAGTAAATGCTAAAAGGCGAATGTGTTTATTATAAATTTATGTTAAAAGCTCAAAAGACAGGAGGTGCCTGGGTGGCTCAGTGGTTGAGCATCTGCCTTCAGCTCGGGCCGTGATCCCAGGGTCCTGGGATCAAGTCCTGCATCGGGCTTCCTGTGGGGAACCTGCTTTTCTCTCTGCCTGTGTCTCTGCTTCTCTCTCTGTCTCTCATGAATAAATAAATAAAATATTTTTTTGAAAAAAGTTCAACAAAGTTTGTTATTATGATATAAAATGTCATTCAGTTTTGCATTTTTACATATCTTTCAACAGCAATCCATGGATTTCTCTCTTTTTCTTAGAAAATTAAAAGAATTAAATAGTGGTTTTCCTAATTTATTTTAAATACGAATCTCTACAGTTGTCATGAGATGTACCTATGCTAATAGTATTCCACTCTGCCCTGTGGTTTACAAGAAGAGGAAATTGTACTTTGCCAAGTTGACACCTCATTCATAAAAAGCAGAGTCAAATTTAAAAACTTAATCTATTTTTATTATTTTAAAGGTGCAATCTCTGCTGCAAAAATGCAAAACAAGCCTTTTCACAAAATGTAGTTTTAAATTGAATTTCAAAACAATATTTTGATTACTTAACATGAAAACTAGTCAGAAACCCATGATATATATGGTCTTAATGATGTGGGGGAAAAAGTGGTCTAAAAATGGCAAGTACAAATACATTGAATTTTAATTAGTCTAAAAATGGTCAAGTTTCCTATTCACTCACTTGGAGATGATAAACTTTCCAAGATCTATTTTGGAGCATGCCAGTTCTTTTCCATGTGTTCTAAGTGGTCTCATTTCCCTATGCGATGACTATGTTGGCACTCTGAGTACTTGTGCAATGGGAGAGATCTGATCAGATACTCAAAAGGAAAATCTGTGTGTACTTCCATGTTCAAGACACTCAGCCATTTGCAAGTGGCTTTTATTTACCATCTCCAATCCATTTTAATTTATTTACCATATCTGATGTTATTTTCTAATATTATAGTTTTCTTATTTACTGCTCTTTTTCATGCATTCTGTTGTGTAATGTGTTTTATTCTAAAGCTTTTCTCCCCTCCACTGTTACAGCTCATTTTAAGAATAATGAAAGAAAGAATGGGAAAACATGTGTGTCAAGGATATTTCACAGAATATTGATCTAGAACCTAACTGCTTCACATTAGGTTATCCAATTTCCCTGTGAATCAAGTCATTTTTCCAGCAGTAGAATATCGTTTTAGAAGCCAGGAAATGAATGCCCCAGAAAGTGAGAAGCTTTTATCCTCCAAAGTTGTAGGAAAGTATAATCAAATTCATGGGGAAAAAAAAGAATAGAAGAAAAAAAATGTGTGTACAGCACAAAGAGATACTTTTATTTGTTTTACTTCAATCCAGCTGGAAAAAAAAAATCTCTTAGCATTTCTTCTGTCAATTTGACATGATGCTATATTCTAAGCACTCAAGAAAAAAACACTTCAGGATCTTTGTCCTTTCTCATTCTCAAAATATTACAGAATAATACTTATATTGACCTCAGTAATGCATAATATCCTCTTTAGACGGGAAAAACAAACAAAAATAAAAACAAAACAAAGCACTTGGTCTTTTTTTTTTTAAGATTTTATTTATTTATTCCTGAGAGACACGGAAAGAGAGTCAGAGACATAGACAGAGGGAGAAGCAGGCTCCTCACAGGGATCCTGATACAGGACTCGATCCCGGGACTCCAGGATCATGCCCTGAGCCAAAGGCAGATGCTCAACGACTGAGCCACCCAGGCGTCCCAGCACCTGGTCTTTAACACAGAAACTCATCTTGAATGCTTTTGAAGATTGATCAGTATCCCTAATAGAAGAGGACGGGTCACCATTCCATTCAGTTTAGGTAACTCTCAAACAAGTAAATTCAGTCAAATCAATTCAGCAGCAGTCCGAAGTTTCATAAACATTGCATTATAGAATTCATTTATACCCTGCCTAAATTTTTCCATTCCAGAAATCCAAAGTTGACAAACTTAGAAAAGTTATGATTCAGAGCAGACTGACTGGTGATAGCATGTTGAACCTCAAAAGATGAAACAGAGCCTACTTTCTTTGCTACTTCTCTCTTGATTTAACAGTCATGAATTTTTCTAAGTTCTTCCATGTAACAAGAACAATACATTTGAGCTCTTCTTCATATTTGTTAAAACAGCCCACCTCTTTTGAGGCACCTGGGTGACTCAGTGGTTGAGTGTCTGCCTTTGGCTCAGGGCATGATCCCTGGGTCCTGGGATAGAGTCCCGGATCAGGCTTCCCACTGGGAGCCTGCTTCTCCCTCTCCTATGTCTCTACCTCTCTTTTCTGTGTCTCTCATGAATAAATAAATAAAATCTTTTTTAAAAAAGAGCCCACCTCTTTTAACAAAGCTTCAGGATAAAACCTCTAGTTAAAATAACACATTAAGGTTTGCCAATAAAAGTGATCTCTCACCATCAGCTTTACATATGCATATCCATTGCTAGCCTTCATTTGGATTTTTTAAGTTCTCCTCATGTTAATTTATGTTAATCCATGATTTACTTATATATTTGAGGAATTTGGGGAAGAACATAATACCTCCCTATCATGTTTCCTCTTCTTCGTTATTTCCTTGTAGTCTTCTAAAACAACATTGTACCATTCCCTACTCCACCTAGTACGCACATTCTTATAGATGATTAGAGCAGATCTTAGAAGTCCTAATCCAAGTCCTTCATCATATAAATGATGAGAGAGGACTTCTCCAGTATCATATAGGTATATTAGTTCCATCCCTTGGTGGATTAAACAGTTTTAGATTTGAATAGAGAGATGTGTGTTAGAAAGAAAATAAGACGTTCTTTATTGAGGAGCCACATTATAGCAATATAGGCTGAGTTTATCCCTCCTTTTGAATCTGTCACTGTCCAAAATCTCAGACTCCACCCTAAATTAATTAAAAGAAGAGTCAGGATCCAGACATAACCACCATGGTAACTAGTGAGCAAGAAGTACGGGAGATACACAGCATCTTGGGTGATTCTCTGAGTTGTCCAGGCTGATGAACACCTAAAAATACAGATTTAGGTGGGAAAGAAAACAAGCTTGTCTGGTCTTAACATTACTCATTGTATCCAAGCTGGAGATTTTTTGTTGTAAAGCCTTCATCTTGTTTTCTTTGTTTTCTTTCCTCTTCATAATACTTTTAAGCAGAGCTCCAAAATAGACATCAATGAGTTTTTAAGTGACCATCATGCATGTGTTTTGCTTTTAGGATTTTTCAGTGTGCTTATTTAAAACTTAGCCAAGGTGATATGTTGATGAAATTGCCTTCAGATGCATTCAGGACTTTAAGGGACAAATAAATGGGACAGGTAACATGATAGCCTGGGACAGAGTTCCAAGTAGGACACCAAAGAGGGGTTGGGAGTAGTCAAAGATAGTCTGACAACTATGAATATGCCTTAGGGGAGTAGGCTGGGAGTATTTCTTATCACAAGAAATAACAATGACTACCACTTATTGGGCTTCTGATAATATGCCAATCTGTGTATAAACATGCATCATCTCATTTAAGCTCCAGAACAACCCTGCAAGCTAGTTATTTTTATTTCCATTTTGTAGCTGGGAAAACTGAAAATCAAATAAGCTAAATAAATTAATAATAAGAAGAAATAAGAGTAAAATAATAATTATACTTGTTGATAACAATATGTTAATAATAAGTTAATTTTAAAACTAAAATTCTTGAGGGCAAATTATATTGGTTCCTGGATAAATTATCCCATTTAATTTTCACAATAATCACAGGCATTGTTATTATACCAATATCACCTGGAGAGAATGGTGAGACTTAGGAACTTAAAGAAAGGTGACGTATCTTGAAACAGAGGCAGGATCTAGACCTGGACAGCCTAACTTTGGAGCCCAAGGTTTGAATTGTTCTTCTGAATGACAAAGAGCAAGCATGCATTCTCACCTAGGTCTCTTTGCTTCCCATCCATGATTTTCAGCATCCCACGTGGCTTTTAAGATAATGATCTTCAAATTTGGTCTGATGACCCATGCTGATCTATGATGGAGTTTCACTGTTTGGTAGAAAAAAAAAATCAAAGACAATGTCAAGAGTTTCTACTACTAAGTATATTTAGCTTAAGAGACCGCATTTTGTTCTGAGATTACATTCTTCCTTTTCTGGAGCAAAAATATTCCTTCTTTTTATCTAATGATGATGACAATTAATGATACTTATTAAAAAATTATTTATTCTAAAATTATAAGTTGATTGACCCTCTGCTCTCTCACATCAGGGACAATGGGCAAGGAATTGAATGTATTTACGAAATTTTGAATTGGGGGGTCTTTTAAGAAAGAAAAAGCATTTTCCCTAAAAGCTGTTAAGGAATGAGAGGTGGTACACAAAGTAAACTACAGATTTTCCCAAAACTAACCCTTATGTTAATATCACTTTATAGTTTTTAAAGAATTTACAAAGAAGCATGTTACTCTTAAAATTATCAGTGTATAAATATACTTTTCTAGAATAGCATGCTCTATATAATACCAATAAATTATTTTGCTAAGCCACAGAATACCCAAGCTTTGATGGACTAGTGTGTACACAGTCTAGGAAATGCTTTCGTATTCAGCATCTCATTTGATCTGTACACAAACTCCCAACACCTGTTGTCTTTGGGGTACACAACAGGATATATTACTTATTAGTATCATTTGGCTTTTCTTAGCTTCAATTTCCTTTAAAAAAGGAATTATTTCTATCTCAGAGGACTATTTCATGGATTTTTTAGTGAAGTAGGAAAAGTTCCACACATGGTATAAAGCGTTTAGCAGTCAATAACTGCTATCTATTCTTATAATTATTATGATATTCATTTTATAAATGAGAAAACTATAACTCAAATTAAAATGAACATGGCTCATCTGTTTAAGTAGTTCAGTAATGGAGATAGGCTTGAACCCACTACTGTCCATATCCCAAAGCATCTTTTGATTACTTCTCACTTGCAATTCTGTATGAATCCCAAACCTCCTTTTCACTATCCCACACCACAATTCCAGTAATGGTAAGAACCTAAGAAATCCTTTTGATTTAAATGTGCCTCCATCATTCTGTAGATGATGCTATCCATATGGACACAGCACATAAACTTCTCAGAAGGAAAATCAGATGAAATTTAAAATGATTTATTGTATATAGCAGTCCAATAAAACTAACATTAAAACAAATACAAGTCGGAATGGAAATTGTAAAGATCATCAGATGATATGAAAAGTAAGATCCTACAGTGCATAAAGGAGGCAGTAGCTAAAGGTCATCAGTTTAATGGGAAGATAAAATTTGAAAGTCTATCCATAATTTTTATATCTATAAAAAGGGCTCACTGTGTGACTAGTGCACACCAGCAGATTTTTTTTTTCCTAAATAATAAGACACTGATAGTGTGGTGTTTTTTTGTTTTGTTTTGTTTTTGTTTTTGTTTTTGTTTTTGTTTTTGTTTTTGTTTTATTTAAATTGCCTGAAAAATGGCTACATCTCCCTGGGATAGAGAGCAGCTTTAATAGTCAATGGATGATTGGAAAGGGGGCATTTCACTGATTCCTTAGTCAAAAAAGCTTTGTTTTCTTTACATTCCTAAAGAATAAGAAGTTTCGGTCTTTTTAAAGAGAAAGGAGAAGTATGACATATTTCAGCCCTCAGAGGCCAGCAAATGAGGAAGGAAAGCCAATTCCTTTTCTTTTCTTTCAGAGGGATTTTCTCTTAATATAGCACACTCTAATTTAGAATTCCATCTCATGTTTTGAGTTTATCAGAAATATGGATATTAAATAGCTTCTAATATATTATAATATATTCAGAGACAAGTGTAGACTGAATATACACTGTGTTGTGAGAATGCATATCTTGACTTAAAGAATGTAACAGTTGTTAACTGAGTTTCATATCTTCCTGTGATTTAGGGTACAAATTTGCAGCAGAGAGCTGGTCACATGGTGTGTCAGCCACCAGACAGGGACAATAACAAGACTGTATCTCCATAGGGGAAGTTAAGAGTTATACTAAAGACAGGGATACCAATGAAAGTATGAGACAGCAGGAGATAATGTTTGAGAATCTAATGTGCTACACCAATTTATGAAAATGGCTTGAAAATATTTATATTCAAAGTTCAACATATTTCTTTAAAGATTAACATTTCTCCATTAAAAGGAATGAGTAGAAATATTCAAAAAACCTTTTTTTCAAGTACCTGAGTATCTTGCAACTCATCATCTCTCCTAAAGTGACAAGGGGAGAGAGTCAGAGCATATGGTTTTGGGCCCTGCAGGCTAATTCAAGTAATGGAAATATTTTGGATGAAATAATCAACTTGACTTATAATACCAATAAATTATTTTGCTAAGCCACAAAAGGATGGAGAAGGCACTTCTTTTTTGTTGTCTCTACTTTCATCACCTTTTCTTTACTCTTTTTTTTTTTTTTTTTTTAGAGAGAGACAGCGTGCACGTACACATGCATGTGAGCTTGGGAGCGGGGAGGGGCAGAGGGAGAGGGAAGAGAGAGAGAATCCTAAGCAGGCTCCACTCCCAGAGCTAAGCCTAAATCAGGGCTCAATCTAAGGATCCTGAGATTATGGCCTAAACTGAAATCAAGAGCAGGACGCTTAACCAACTGAGCCACCCAGGCACCCCCTACCTTTTTTAGTTTTGTAGTGAGAATGCTGAAGATCCACTTTTTTCACAAATTTCAAGTATATGATACCGTATTATTAACTATAGTTATCATGCTGTATGTTAGAAGGCACTTCTTAATAGGCAAGCTATGGAAAACTGTGAGAGCCTAGTTTTACTAAACAGCAATCATCAGGAATGGTTTATTGTCTTAGGGGCTGGGAGTAGGGAGCAGAAAAGTTTGGTTTATTATAATCCAATTAAACACTTCTGCTCTGTGGACTGTGCATAAGAATCCTGCTAAGAAGGAGGCACTATAGAAAGTACCTTTTCTACTAATTTTTTTTTAAAGATTTTATTTATTTATGATAGTCACAGAGAGAGAGAGAGAGAGAGAGAGGCAGAGACACAGGCAGAGGGAGAAGCAGGCTCCATGCACCGGGAGCCTGACGTGGGATTCGATCCCGCGTCTCCAGGATCGCGCCCTGGGCCAAAGGCAGGCGCCAAACCGCTGCGCCACCCAGGGATCCCTCTACTAATTTTTAAAGTTACATTTTCTGCCACCCTTACCATATTTCTCAAATAATTAGTCTCAACTTCTCTTTTATCCTCATGACATGGAAGTTGATGACAGGGACAAGGATTTTATTAGTTGTCAGATTTTTTAACCCCCATCTCCCCTTCCTATTGCACTGAAACAGTAGTTCTCAAACTTCAGCCAGCAACAAAGACACATGGAGGACTTCCTAAAACACGGATTGCTGGCCCCAGAGTCTCTGATTCAGTCTAAGGTAGGGCCCCAAAATTTTATTATCTAATAATAACCAGGTGATGGGGATGATTTTGGTCCAGCTATCAAGCTCACAGATACCTCTCCAGTATCCATCTGTTCAACAGGATTTCTTCACCATCCCTTCCATAGTCCAAGGGTTTTCTTTCTTTTTTTTTAAAAAAAAGATTTTATTTATTTATTCATGAGAGACACACACAAAGAGAGAGAGAGAGAGAGAGAGAGGCAAAGACACAGGGAGAGGGAGAAGCAGGCTCCATGCAGGGAACCTGACGTGGGACTCGATCCCAGGTCTCCAGGATCACACCTTGGGCTGAAGATGGTGCCAAACTGCTGAGCCACCCAGGCTGCCCAGTCCAAGGGTTTTCAGTTTGACTATTTCATACCCATGTTTATCTAGCTTTACATCAGCCTAGGCATATCCCTGGCCAGTCTCAGCAGAGCATCAACAATATGAAGTTGTATTTTCAGTGAAGCATTTGAGATGTCTTACCTCTTCACTGTCCATGTTTCTGATTTTTTCTTTCCTTCCAATATTCCTATACTTTCCTTCTAATATTTCAGAATTCATATCAGAAATAGCTGGGTGAATAGGAAAAAATGAGTTGTTTTTCTTGATTCCAGTTAAATGTTGATTAATATAATAAATCTAGTCTTAATTTTTTTAAATACTATCAAGAACAGAGAGACCTATGAAATCTGCCCTCCCCTCTGAACATCTCACCAGAGTCTTTGAGTGATTCAGAAGGAACCTGAAGCTCTATTTATTTCAAATGGCATTTATATAGCTCAGTAAAGGTGAAAGTTCCAGGAAGTAGCTATTTGTTCTTCTTAAAACAAATAGCAGAGTAAATAATGTCCTTTTAACTAGTACAAATAAATACACAATTGCCAAACTTTTGTATACAAAGAAATAAAGATTCTACCAATATGACTGTTTTTAAAGCTACTACAGCTGGTGCAGTAATTATATAGAAGACAAGAACTGCTTTATTTTTTTCTATAAATTAGATACAGGATAATAGCTACAAGGGTGTTTATATTTTTGTTTTATGTTGTTTTCTATATCTGCTTAATAACAAAAAAGTTTTAAGGAAAGGCAAAAAGAATGTATGGCTGTAAAACAAACTACAGGGTTAAGTTTGTCTATTCACATTGCATATGTCGAGTGCCTGCCTTGGACTAGGTGTTGTTTTAGTCAATGGAGACACAACAATGAAAGACAAACAAGGCCATGCTTCTTTGGAAGTATTCTAATGCAGGAGATAAGTGATAAATAAATATAGCCAAAAGGTTAAAAGGAGTTAGGGTCTTGCCTTATGGAGAGCAAAACATACCAAGAGACAAGTAACTAAAATACGATGAAAATGAAAAGAAAATGATCAATCGGTAAATGGAATAAATGCAGAGTGCAAAAATACCGCGGAATGTGGGAGATGATGACATCTGCCTTTCACATCAGTGGTGATATAATGGGAAATTCAACCTGGCACCATGCTCAGAGACAAATAGTGATGCATTTCAGGTCTGAGCGTAAAAATTAAAATTGTAAATGTCCTTGGAAGAATTTTAAGAATATATTTGTTCATAATCTAAGTAGTATTATTCTAAGCATTATGCAAAAGCCAAAAGCCCAAAAGTGGGGCAGGGGTAGTGAAAGATCTGATTATATCTAAATGCAAAATTTCTATAAAGCAGTAATTCCTTCAAATAAAATTATAAATCAACTAACAACATGAGAATAGTTTTTGCACCATATATTTATTTATGCACCATATATTTACTTATTTATTGCACCATATATTTATTGCATATATACTCTGTACCAAGCACCATTTTAAAAATTAACAAACTATTATTTTTAAGACTCAAGAAAAACCTATCATGTATGTAGTCTTATTATCCTTATTTTATATATAAACACTCTGAGGATTGGAGACTTTAGATAAAATGTCAATGTCATCTAGTAAGAAAGAAACAAAACTGGGACTTAAACTCTGGTCTTCCTGATTCCAGAGTTTGTTACTAAACATTGAGATACAAAGAGCTCGTATAAATCCAAAAGAAAAAGAAAGATAACTCACTTTTTTTAAAAAAATGACAAAATGTTATAAATCCAGGGAAGATGAACCAAATGGCCACGGTCATTATTGTAAGGCATTCAGCCTCACTAACGATCAAGGAAAAGCAGGCAATTCAGTATTACTTGTCAAAATTACAAATGCTCATATGCTCAGCCCAGCATTTCTATTTATTATCTAGCGTAGAGAAATGGTCTTTCCGTATGTATCCTTCAGTACCTCAATAATGTTCCCTGCAATATTATTTGTAATACTTCAAAGATTGGTATTCCCTAAACACTAATCAATAGGGAATAGTTAAATATATTATGGCACAGCCGTTCTGTGCAATACTACACAGCCATTAAAAAATAATGAAGTAGATCTGTATGTACTAACAGAGGAAAGTGTTTATCATATACTAAGAAAAAAGAAAGCTTCAGGAGAATATATCTAGATAGATAAATAGATCCTGTTTTGTAAAATTATACATTTTACTCACATCTATGTGCATAGAAAAGTATGCAGAATGGTAAACTTCAAATTGTTAATAGTTCTTACTTCTGAGCAAGTATATTGGAAAAGTAGGATGGTTATAAGGGAGAACTTCAACTTATATATTTTAAAAACAAATCTTAATTAAAAAGTAAAAACATGCCAAAGACATTCCAAGTAAAAGAGCATATAGACTATTTCTTTTTGAGCAAGATCACTGAACACAAGGAAAATTTCCGATTTATATCTGACTGAAAGATTTCAATACACTTGAGTGCCACGTTTTACTTTTATACTTTTCTAAGCCACTGATAATAAAAGCCATCCAAATTCCATTTCCATGTTCATCCTCCATCCCTACTTTGCTGTTTCAAAACAAGAGCTTGCCCTGAAAATACAAAAACAAAACAAAATGAATGTAAGTATCCCCAAATATCTTGATGACTTAAGGATAACCTTAATGGATTCAGAAAGAATTACATGCCCGTGTTCATTTTCATTTGTTGTTTGCAGGGTATAGTATTTGGTTAAGGTAAGCCATGCAGTATGAACTATCTGCTCCTAGCATTTGGTCATTCACCTCTGTTTTACAGATCAATTTCATTCTTTTCACCATCAATGAAAAGGACCCCAGTGAATGTGAGATGTTTTAATTAGATTAAAATTGAGCAGAAATACTTGCTCATTCATTAATGAATAAGATAAACCTCCTCTGTATACCAATCAACCTCTAGTTTTGTCTCTTCACTGTCAAGTTCTTATTTATCAAGACCTATTTTCAAAGATTTCAGATTAGACATTAGCTTGATGTTTCTGCCTGTTTTAATAAATCTATGCTGTAATAAGCTTAGTGCTGTGCTTAGTATGTGCCACTTTGGTATACTCATTGACTTATATCAAATTATTTAACAAGTTTGGAATATAGTATTTCCCCTTTAATAAATGCCTATCCCTTCAAAACTACTTGAAGGGAGACATTATTCTAAATGCTTGTGTTTAATGTGCTCCATAAGTGATTTTTGCTGTCTAAACCACTATCAAATTTATTTGGGGCTACCAGCCCTAGTCCCATCTGGGCTATTCGAATGATCCCAAGAGTATACAGGCCTGTCATGTCTTTTTTACAGCCAGTTTGAAGATAACAAGTCTGTCTTTCTCCAGACCACCCACAGTCCCCAAGGGCCCTGAGCTAACAATGTCTGCTTTGCTTTGTTTTTTTTTTTTTTTTTTTTTTTTTTTTTTTTTTTTTTTTTTTTTATTGGTGTTCAATTTACTAACATACAGAATAACACCCAGTGCCCGTCACCCATTCACTCCCACCCCCCGCCCTCCTCCCCTTCCACCACCCCTAGTTCGTTTCCCAGAGTTAGCAGTCTTTATGTTCTGTCTCCCTTTCTGATATTTCCCACACATTTCTTCTCCCTTCCCTTATTTTCCCTTTCACTATTATTTATATTCCCCAAATGAATGAGAACATATAATGTTTGTCCTTCTCCGACTGACTTACTTCACTCAGCATAATACCCTCCAGTTCCATCCACGTTGAAGCAAATGGTGGGTATTTGTCATTTCTAATAGCTGAGTAATATTCCATTGTATACATAAACCACATCTTCTTTATCCATTCATCTTTCGTTGGAGCACGGAGGGCATGGGGCATTGCTGGAACCTAATCAGATCAAAATCCTCTCTGACTGTGAAGTTTCTGACCTTTCATTCATCCAGAAGTTTCTCCAGCCCCATGCAGAGTACTGACACCTGAGTAATAGTTCTGTTTGACATTCTCTGTCATCTGGCTAGGACCTGCCTATACAGAAGTTCCCACTAGCTGTTGAGACCTAGCAAGATGGGACCTGGCAGTTATCCCATAACCACAAGGACCCTTAGTGTAGTTAAGTACAGAGACTCTGGAGTCAAGTATTTTAAGATCAAGTCCTAACTTTGCCTGTTACTGGCAACGTGGCCTGAGGCAAATAATTTAACCTTCCTATGCCTCAGTGATTTCATTCATTCAATAGGAATATTGGTTCCTACCTCTCAGAGATATCACATCAATAAAGATTGAATGAGTAAGGCTCTTAGCACAGTGTCTGGTACAGAATAGGTGCTCAAATATTAGTAACATTATATATTTTATAAAATGACATGTACTTATAATATATTTGGCCTGGCAATTGGACTGACTGTTCACTAGCTCTGCCTTCAGAATTCTGCCATTTTTCCCTTAAACTTTCTGAAACTTTCTGCTCTTCCATAAAGTGTTCCTTAGCTGCACTTTTTAACCATCAGGGAGGACTGGGACCCCTATGGGATTATTACTCTCCGGACAGAAAGTACAGAATGGTTAAACTTTCTGCTCTTCCCAATAGATTATATAGTTCTCTTACACCCCTCACTCTCCAAGGTTTAGCCATCTTGTTCTTAGAAAAGGCCAATAATAAAGATCAATGTCTTTTTGGAAACAAATTATGACAGGGTCATCTTCATAATTTAGATCACTCCTGTCATCTAACTTCTCTCTCTTTTGACCTCTTTGCCTGTAGATTTCCTTTCTTTAATAAAAGTGTGTATCTGGAAGATGATTTTTCATTTATAAGGATTAGGAACAGATCTCTTCTAGCAAGTGTTGAAAACCTTTCTTTCCAATCTCTAAAAAATAGAATATCATGATAAATAAATATACTGTCAAACAGATAACTTCTAATAGAATTTGCTTCTAACAAAACACAAAAGCACATTTTTATATGCCAGTATTACACCAATACTCATAATGGTTCATTTAAAATGCACATCTTTGCATCTGAAAAAATAAACAGATAAAACAAAAATCATGTGGCAATTTACCAAAGCTACCATGCAAAATATCACACTAAAGCAACAAGTGGAGTGGATGTGTCAGTTTGAAGTTTATCTTTGGATCCAGACAAGTTTTACAGTTAAAGTTTAGATTCAAATAACATGAATACATGAACAAAATAGTTTTTTTTCTCACTTGGCTACTCTAGAGCTCCATGTTGAGGATACCATCTAGGCACAGTGGCATTGAATCCCATGCTAGAGGATTAATATCTATCATGGTTATAGGAGTGGAAAGGGATGGGATTTGTAACACATAGTTACCTGCTTGACTTAGAATCACACATATTTCCTTAGTGCATTCAAAATATGGTGTGCATTTTGTGGAAAGGGAGGCTGCACTGACATTGGGGAGGGGGACAAGGATTATTCTGAATCAGGCAATATTCAAAGCACTTCACATTGTATTTACTCATTGGGTCACTACAATAACCCTAAAAAGTAACATGTTATTATTAACCCCATTTTACAAATAGGGACATTCAGGCACGGAAAAACATTAGTAATTTGCCCAAGGCGATGCAGCTAATAATAAGCAAAAATCATTGACAACACTGTCAGGAAGTCTGGATCTACACTCTGTCCATACTACTTTACTAATATGCTTCCAAAGTTTTTTTGTGTAAAAAACAATAGAGAGTAAATTTTCATAAATACCTTTCTACAACATGATTTTTATAAACCTAGCATCATAGAATCTTAGTGTGGGAAGGGATCTTACTGCTTATCTGGACTAAACTCCCACCTGTTAAAAGATCCAGTCCCTAGTACCCAAGCCCATCTTAGTATCTCCAGGTTCTCCCCTTATTGAACAGCTCCCAAAACCCTTTGCCATAATGAGCCAAAATCTATTTCCCTGTGAGTCACACCTTTGACCCAACTTGTGTTCTCTATGGAGCAAATGAATCTACATCTTCTTCCACAAAATGGCAATCAACATCATCAGTGAAATCTCTCCACCATGAGAAATTTGATAAGCAAAGAGGTAAATTTTAAAAACAACTGTAATTCAGTGAAAAGCCCTTTTATTTAAAAACTTTCACCCTCAAGGGACACCCGGGTGGCTCAGCGGTTAAGTGTGTCTGCCTTCGGCACAAGGTGTGATCCTGGGGTCCTGGGATCGAGTCCCACGTCGGACCCCCTGCATAGAGCCTGCTTCTCCCTCTGCCTATGTCTCTGCCTCTCCCTTTCTCTGTGTCTCTCATGAATAAATAAATAAAATCTTTAAAAAAACAAAAAACAAAAACCTTTCTCCACCTAAACCAATACAATCCATTTCAAAAGAAGAACATGGTTAGGGTTTGTATTTCTATTTAGTAGATAAAAAGGGTGGACGATTTTTGCTATTACAGTAGAAATAGATTCTCTGTTTATCTCATCCAATGAGGAAGAACTTCTTTGGTTTTTCCCAAGGTTATCATACCTCACTGACTATGATCCATCGTGTCCAACTGGACAAAAGTAATCCCTTTTTATTTGGGGGAGGGATGCTATAAAGAGAAGGGAGCTCTACTTGAGCATTTCTTCTTATGATGTCCTTCAATTGCTTGTTATTTGAGATTCACAAGTTCTCTTTGATATAGCAATCTGTTAATGTGCTGTACTACATATATGAAGATAATGCTAATTATCAAAGATTAATTTTGAAATTAATCTAGTTATATCCTCATAAGAGGATGGAAACAGAGAGAGATAATTACAAAGATGTGGTTTAATATAAAGAATTAATATCAAATTTGATTGACCCATACTTTAGGCTGTGAAAGTGACTTTCCAAAGATGGGGCTGAATGAAATATAGCCAATCAATTGATTAAAAAAGGTGTAGCCTTAACCTTGGTTTAGTTGAAGTCCTACTTACATGCCTAATCACATACATAACAATGGAGCTGAATCTTAGTTTTAAAATTACTTAAATGTAAGCCCTGAAACCATGCAGCCTTGCAAAAGGCATCAAATCAACAATCAGGACACCTGGATTCTAGCTCCAGCTCTGCCAATGGGTTTTGTGACTTTGGGTCACATGTTTATTGAGTACCTGTTTGGCTTTGAGAAAGTGAGCTGAGTATGTTATCTCATTTAGTCTTCATAGCCATTTTGCAAATTAGATAATACATTTACCTTGTACAAATGAGGGAATTAAAACTCCAAGAGGCTAATTAACAATGGCCAAGACCACCCAGCTGGAAAATGACAAAGCTAGGGTTTGACACAGCCATTTTCTGCATTGAACTGTTCCCATCACTTAACATCTGGAGGCTTCATTGACTTCTTTGTAGAAGTGAGGTCCACAGGCTCTCTATATCCTTTGTAACTTTGATGTTCTTTGATTTCAGTGTAATTATTTAAATATAATGCCCTATTCTATTATTAGTAGTATCCACATCACTGCTGGCTGGCCTTTTTCTTAATTTGTATTATCTGTATTAAGCACTTGTTTCAGTCAGACTTGCCAAATTATGTAATTTCTACTTGGGTTGACTTCATATGCCATATCTCCATCATTTAATTTTATACTTGTATTTGTGAAATAAAGGTAAATATTGTAGAATTTGGTACACTTTGCTGAAAGCAAAAGTGCTGGTACCTCCTGTCCCTTCCATCTAGGTGATGCCACTCCACATGGATAGTTCTGTATTTGTTTATCCCAAAGGGTGAGGGGATAGAAGCACCTACAAGCTTTTGCCAGATTCCTCTTTACTTTCGCTGTAACTTCTGGCCCATGAAGTTGTTCTTGCTTGTGTGGGAATGGATGCTAAACTACCTGGCACCAAAAACTACTGTAGGAGGTTATTGTTGCTGTTGTTGTTGTTGTTGTGTTGTTGTTGTTGTTGTTTGACAATTAAAGGGCTGATTCTGAGCACATGAATCACGTTAGCAAACAGCCTTCAGCAACAAATGGGGAAATAGCCTGTTGTCAAATGAGTTGGAAAAGTTTGCCTGTATATAGGCCAGAGCTTTATTTCCTACCTAAGGCTTTCAGAAGCCTCACTGTTGAAATACATATTTCAAGCTCTTGAGTACATTTCTTGGGAGTTGACAAATTGTCCAGTAGGTGGCAGAGTGTTAACACTCTGTTAATGGTTTTTCGTGTTAAAAGAAATTTTCTTAAATCTGGTTGAGAATCTCAGGAAGGACTTGCTTTATATTTATGATGTTTAACATACAGGTATAATACTTATTTGATTTTGGGGAATACATTTCAAGATTACATTTTGAGCTTATATATCATTTTTGGGTTGTGTTTGTTAACTTTATGCACATTCTTATACCTTCTTCCTCCAAATATTTGTATTATACATTTCTAATTATTTTTTCTGTAGAAAGAAGTAGAAGCAGATACAGATTAAAGTGTATTTTTAAATATTTCAAGTAGTTGTTTGCCATCTTTAATCCATCCAGGTACTGTACTTACCTAAATACCTTTCCCGGATTGCCCCATGTCCCACATCTCATTTTCTTATGTGTATTTAGCCCAAATGGAAGTTCTTGTTTATAGTAAATAGAAATTTTAAAGATACTAAAATCTGCCAACCTTGATCAAATTGACAAATTTTTTCATTAATTTGTCTTTAAGAGAAAATGAAACCACCTAGTACACTATTTAGTGAACACTGTCTAACCAAGTCATTATTTTGAGAAACAAAGCTAATTAAATATTCTGTACTGGGAAAAATAAAAAAGATTTTACCTCACGTTTTGACATAGTGTTGTATTTAGCTAAAGTGCAACAAATGATGAACTCTATAATTGTGTTCTGAAGCAAATCATTGCATTTAATTATGTTGCCAGTCTGATCTCTCTAGAAGATAAGATTTTTAGTGATTGAAACTGAATTGCCTATTTGCCCTATTTAAAGCACTGGTCCATCAGCAGCATGTGGAAGTTTGGGACAGATTAGCTCCTGGATAGGCCCTCTTGAATGTACTTGTCATTGTAATAATATTTAAACACTGTTCATGGTCTTTACATCTCAATTGAGTTACAAAGATAAAGAACTGCATTAGCTTTGCATTTCCCATTAACTTGACTTAATAAGGTCTTCGGCAAGGCTTCAGTCTGCAGAGGGTTTATCTAGTCAGATGGTCTGAATGAATTCTAAGATCAACCTCTTAATTTTTTTTTTACTTTGATCTTTTCATCTTAATACCCTAACCACAAATCTTTTTCTTTTTTTTTCCTAACCACAAATCCTAACCTTAAATTATTCCCCTGGGAAACTTTCTATGACAAAGAGTGAATATCTTTAGCCTCCAGAATAATTGTCTTCTACTGTCCGTTTCCTAAGCTGGGTATTTTAAAGGGTCGACAAACTGAGAATCTCAAGAAACAAACTGGAAAATTCAGTAGTTGAAAAGATTCCATTCTTTCTTTTCTACCAGATTTCCTCTTTTCCCTCTCCACCTTTCCTAGTTGAAAGAGGCATAGAATTGAGAATTATGGGAATCCCCTAAAAAATGTTATTACCCTTAAATATAGAAACAGGAGGCCTAAAAGTACTTTGTTATCATTCAGTCTCTAACACTGACATAAATCTCCAGGTAAATCATAGTACTCATGTGGTGTGCAGTCTTGTCTCATTATGCACTGGAGGCAGAGCAGCAAGTGGTTCAATTAAAGTTAGAACATTCAAAGTAACATTTTGGCTGGATGATATTATTATAAAAGTTTTAGATGAATTAAATTGGTTAATCAAACTGCACACTTCTTGTAATAAATCATTGGCAAATCCAATAAGGTTAACCAAAAGCAAGCCCCGTGTTCCCTAGCTATGAGTAGAAGACTCCAAAGTGGTCAACATTTAGAATATCTGCTGTCACCCAAAGCAAACTTCCCACCCCAGAGTCTACTAAATCCTACTCCTTGTTCTCACATGTCAAACACCACCAAGTACTACATAAACATGTTCTGATTTAAGATTGTAGTACCACATGAAGTTGAAGACTAGAAATATTTGTTTCTTTTTAGTTACAGGTTTTGAGTTAAGAAGGGCCTAGTTGAACCTCTGATCTCCAAGTGGAATCTTTTGGTCCAATGGAGGAATTCTACTGCTCCTCAAAGGTTACCATGGCAGTGAGGGAGTAGGAGGCGGTGGGAGAGGGGGGCCTTAGCCATGGCCAACTTTCACCAAAGCAACTCTGCTTTTTATTCTCCACCTAAAATTCCACCAGAAAAAAGAGCTAAGCAGCTAAAATAATAAATGGATGTCATCCAATTCCTTCATTGTAAACATGAGAAAATGAAGGCACAAAAAGATCACGTGATCAGCTAGCCATCCCTCCTTAAATAATAGGTAGAAATTTAACAATTGGAAATTCTAAAGTAAAATTCTATTACAAATGCCTTTCTGAATGAGATGGATGAGGTATTTTGTTTGTGGGGTTTTATTTTTCTGTTTTTCTTGATCTAATTAGTTTATATATCCATAGGCAGAGATTATATATTGATGGAAGTAACAGAGTTCAGCATCAATTCTACTCATATTTTTGGTTTTTCTGACTGAAATACTGAGAAAATTTATTTACATTAGAAAGTAGATAGAGTAGAGGAGTTTTATTATAGTTATTTCCCTTAGTTCTTTGAATTCTTCCCTATTTATAAGTAAAAAATCACATGATGATTGATCCTTAAATAAGAATATGTCTAATCATTTCAGCTTAACTTGTTTAGATCCTCCTACAGTTTTGTGAAAAGCAAAGAAGGACTCCACCTGACTTGCAAAAAGATTCATTAGTCAATCATTATAATCATTCTACCAACACCACACCAATATTTGGAGCCAGGAAGTTTCTTTATATTCCAAAGGATGCACTAGAGATGGGTGACAGGTGGGCTTTTGTGCTTTGTTTGTTCATTTATTCTTTTGGAAAATGTGATAAGGGTCTTTGGAAAAGGAGTTAGAGAAGAACTTGGCATACAAAAGACAAATTCAAAGGCCTGTCAGTCTCAGGAAAGGGTATGTATAGGGATTGAAAATGTAGGAGTTTATAGTCAAAGTAACTCGTAGGTGCTCCACCTTAGAAAATGCTCAAGTTGGCAGGTTATGTGTATACTCATTTGAAGACCACTTAGGGAAGCCTCATGGTAAGCAGCATTCTAGAGCCAGAGAAGTATGCCCAGGAAAAAGCCATTTGCTCTCATAGTTAGCAATCAGGGCAATTCCACAAACTCCTTTTCTTGAAGTGAATTTTCCCTCACACAGTGTTATAAGGCCTTAATGAGGTGGCACACCTGAAAACCCAGAGGAGAGGTCAAATCCAGAAATGGCTGATTCCAGCCCATTAAGTTATTGGGACCAATTACTTGCTTTGAATACTCAGGGGTGACTTTTTAAATATAACAAAACATAATTGTATGGGATCAGCCAGTGCTGTGATTGGGAGAAGACCATTCACATTCTAATTCAAATTCCAAATGATTGACCTGTGTGACTTCTAGTAGATCACAAAACTTCTTCATTTTCCTGTCCATAAAACAGAGGAGTTAATTAATTATGGCTTACTTCAAATCCTTTGTTGAGTGAGGAATAATACAAATGTGGTTGTCTTGGGCAAAAACACACAAAATGGAAACTATTACATTAAATTATTATGCTCCTCATTTTTAAGGCACTGGAAGCTTTAAGGATCAAAAATAATAATAACTGACATAATAATTACTGATTTTTTAGATGCAATTGCTTAGTACTCTCCATTTATTTTTCTATATACTCAAAAGAGTTTTCTGCATCCAGGCGTTAGATATCAACAAAAAGTAGCACTACCTATCCTGCTATGTAAAACATAAACTTCAAAAGGAAATGTGTTCTATAAATTAACACACATTGTCCTCATGTTGGACTGGCTGGGTGCCCTAACTACCAGCCAGAGAGTGTAAACTCTACCTTTTAATCCAAGTCAGCCTACTAATGCTTCAAGAGTAGAGTTCCCATAAGCCACATAACCATTCCCAAGGAGTCTGTACCATAAGATTAGGGTCTTTTTCCTTGCATCCTGGAAGTTGCTAGGATCAAATGGGAGAATATCCATTTCTGTTCTGCACTTTCTTGTCTGGGGGCTGGCAGACTTGAGCTTCAGAGATCTTGTCCTCTCACTTTACAGCTCTCTGAGAGAAGAGCATGAAAGCACATACAGCAGTTTATCCTGAGGAAGAGAACCCAAGTCTGAATCTAGATTCTTCTCCACTCTAGGAGTATACTGTAAATTAGAAGTCACTGAGCTTCAGGACAGATCTTAGGGACCCACCCTGAAAAGCTCTGAGGCCAGACTGCCTGGGCTTAATTTCCAGCCTCTACCATTTACAAACTGTGCGGTTTCAGATAAATTACTTCTCTATAAATCAGTAACTCATCTGCAAAATGGAGATCATAATGCCATCTTTCTCATAGTTTTACTAAAAGATAAGTCACATAAATAATATGACTATATAAATTATTGTTCAAACTGGTATATTTTTGTGACTGAATAGAGATGTTATTAATAATTACATCAGGATAACAGAAAGAATCCAGGGACTTCCCTGGGAAATATAGGATGCATAGGATTGCCCTATCATAAGACACCTACCATGATGCCTGGCATCTTCCTAGAATGAGCTATTAATATATACTACTAGATTGCCTGAGAGATTATGGTCAAAAAATTTCTCAGAATATGGCATTCTCTTCCATATGTATTTTCAGAGTTCTTTTGTAGCAGGGTTTTGTTGTTGTTGTTGCTGTTTTGGGTATGGTTTTTTGCTGTTGTTGTTTTGGTTTTTGATTTTGGGGTTTTTTGGGGGTTTTTTTTGTTTTGTTTTGTTGTTGTTGTTTGAAACAAGGGGAAAGAAAGTGGGCTCATTTATTTAGCCCCTACCTGTTCTTCACTTTTTGCAAGAGAAATGCATGAAGTATAGCAGGGAAGCTCTTTGTGTTTATTCCAATCCCCACCCTTGTCTGATGATGAAAGAGGGGTGATATGAGGTCGGTCCCACACTAGCAGCGGGACTAAGGCTTAACTTCAGGAAGTTGACAGTTATTTTTATTTAGATTTAAAAAATTAAAAACACTGTGTCAAAAATCTAGCAAAAATATTTGGTAATAGAAGCAAAAAAATTCCAGACTCAGAAGTCCCATGAAGTCATCTCTATACCTCTTGCCAGCATAGGGTCTTTTAAAAACATGTTCTCAAGGTTCTGGCCAGCCTAACATCAGCTGCCCCAAAGATAGGGCTTCTATCATTTCTTTGGCAAAACATCATCGAAATCCAGTAGACAAGATCTTCAGACCTGGATTTCTCAGTTCAGTATAATGTCAGCACGAGGAGTTACCACATTAAGTTTCTGGCAAATGCAAATTCTTAACCAATGTTTGCTTCATTTTGAGCCTGTGCATCTAGAAGCAGAATTTACAGTGCATAGTTCAAATTCTTTTAATATTTACCGTTGAAATTACCTCACCCTTCTAAGTCTAAATTTAACAAACTAGCACTCTACACTTGGCAAGAGGACAGGATTTTTAGGCTCTGTGACCTAAAAAAAACAATGGCATACATGAAAGTCACATTTTACTGAATAGGTGCCTTTTTTCCTAATAATAATGTCAGGGCCTCCCAGTTTACAAAGTAAGCCAAGATACATTATCTCATGGGCATTTTATTCTTTCAGTTCCACCAATTTAACACGCAGCAGGTCCAACCTCGTGCACGAAGCAGCCTACAGAGAAAGCCCAGACAGCAGTACCATGCAGCATGTTTCCAGCCCTTCTCTGGCAGGCCAGGGAGAGTGTGGAACAGCTCACGAGAAGATGAGTTCATGTTCAGCCCTGGGAAAGCTGCACAGCAGCCTTTCCTGCTGCTCTGCATGAAATGAGCCATGAGCAGCATGAAATCACTGACCACAGGTGTAGAGATTCACAGTGACATAAATATCTTTGCTGTTTCGCAGTTGGAGGAAGGCTGGCTGTGGGAAGATTTGCCACAAGCTCCTCCTGGCTAAGTCTGCCTTTATAAAGAAATGATCATTCAGGCCATGCCATTGCCAAAAAGCTTGGTGAGTCTCATCTCAACTTCCTATTAAAAGACTGATGAAAGACAATTAGAGAAAAATGAACATGTATCTCAGGCCATTCTAAGGAAAAGAACAAAAGAAAAAAATCACAAAGTGTAAAACAGGTGGGTTGGACCACAAACTCATGAGATCTTCTATATGTTAAAAAAATAATAATTCCATAGATAAAAACTTACATAGACAAAGATGGAATTGTAATCTGTATGGCAATTTTTTTTAATTTTACTTATTTATTCATGACAGACGACAGAGAGAGAGAGAGAGGCAGAGACACAGGCAGAGGGAGAAGCAGGCTCCACGAAAAGAGCCCGATGTGGGACTTGATCCCCAGACTCTGGGATCACGCCCTGAGCCTAAGGCAGACACTCAACCGCTGAGCCACCCAGGCATCCCTGTATGACAAGTTATTAATGACACAACTATATAAAGTGTTTTAAAATTCCTTCAAAAAGTGAGTGAAACTGATAGGAAAGTATGCAAAGAAGATGGAAAGCAAATCATTAAAGGGGTGGAAAAAGTCATAAAATATGTGAAATTCACTAATACCGAGAGATTTGTAAATAAATTTTTAAAATACATGTGCCATACTTGCCCATAAAACTGAAGACTTTTTTTCTTTTTATAACATCCAGCCTCAACTAGGATGTGGAAAAAGGAGACTCTATATCACTTGATTTAAATTTTCAAACTTTCTTCCATTTTATTTGGTATCAGACTATCTTTTATCTGTTTTACTTATCCACTTCTGCATTTTATTTAGTCTCTTATCAATGTAAGCAGGGTATAGTTGGATTTTATAACCAAGTTAAAAGTTAGTGTCTTTTAATGGAGAAATATATTCCAACTGTGTTTATTGTCATGATTAGCATGATTGAAGTAAGTTTTGCTGCAAATTTTCCAGTTTCTCTCTACTCTGCCCTTTTTTTTTTATGCAGTCTCTGTTTTGTTTAGTTTTAATTTCTATCAAAATTTAAAATTTGGAAGTCAGATAGTAATTACTATATGTGAATATTATTAATGACCAGTTGTAATAATAATAGACCATTAACGGAAAAAAGTACAGATAACCAATAACAAAAAAGACTAAATATAGTAGGTTTAACAGTTTGATAGACTGTTTTGTAATTACTAATGTTTTATTTTTAAAAAATTTTAGAATGGGGCAGCCTGGTGGCTCAGCGGTTTAGCCACGCCTTCAGCCCAGGGCGTGATCCTGGAGTCCAGGAATTGAGTCTCACATCATCAGGCTTGCTTCATGGAGCCTGTTTCTCCCTCTGCCTGTGTCTCTGCCTCTCTCTTTCTCTGTGTGTCTCTCATGAATAAATAAATAAAATCTTTAAAAAAATTTTTTTAGAATGGAAAAATATATATATATTCACAATATAATCAAAACTTGACAAAAAACTAGTACAGGATGATCCCAAATGTATGTGTGTATATATATTATAGTATTTATATAAGAAAGACTGAGAGATAAATACATCAAAATGGCAACAATGTTTGTCACGTGTTTATCAGGTATGGGTATTTTTTCTCTACTGCAATTTTCTATATTTTCCAAATTTATATAATTACTTCATAGTATTTTTATAATCCCAAATCGACCACTAAAGTGAATTTTAACATGCTAACCAATAAACTTCTCAGAAAGCAAAAGCAGCAGAAACTCTTCTAATGCCATGTAGCAGATTATAGGGATTAATTAGAAGTTCAGAGACCCAGTTTACAATGGATGGTCACAGGCCAACCCCTTTAAGAAAGGGTGGCTAGTTCTAGCCACACAGTAAGCTTGGTATTTGTGGATGGACAAATGGATGGAATGAAACTTGACCTGCACTCTGCCAAACTGTTTTCATATGTTATTATACATATCTCAACCTTGAGATGCCCTCTAGCCCATATATTAACATATACAAAAAGAATATAAAACAAAACATACCAGCAACTGATTTTTTTTATTATAAAACCACGTGATGTATTGTTCTAAAGTCAATTTTTAAAGCAAATACAGCAGGGAATGTATCTTCTTCCAATTTCTATTGCTTAGTTTCAATTCCATTGCCCTTTTATCTTAAAGAGAATCCCTGCTCAGTGCTCAGTTTCATGTTTCATTCACAAAGCCAAAATTTGATTTTGTTACTTTGGAGTTTATAATCCAATTTGTATCTATTGTTCAGCCCAGTGGAGTGAATTTGCATGCCAATCATAGGTACAAATTATAAACTCAAAACACATCTGAAACTTCACTCTTTATAAGGCTACAATGAGTTTTAAGACCAAATCACTTGTCATTTTTTTAATGAAATAGAATTTTGTCACTAATATTGAGCTCTTTTTATTGAATCCTTCCTGATTGATTATAAATGGAGAGAGAAGTTGAACTAAGTTGATTTATAAAGGGACACTAATATTTAGTATTCCCATTCTCTGTTATACCACTTAAATAATAATGAAGACATATACCTTTAGAGTTGTCTTAAAGTTTGAGTATACTTTAAAAACAGGACAATGGGGGGATAAAACAATACAAATTGTTTAAAAGGAATAAGAAAAAGTGAAGTCCATTAGGTACTTAAAATAAATTGATTACCATTGGGTACTAAGTTTGCATCTAATTTTCCTGTAGTTAAATACAGATAAATGCATTGAATTACATAGAGATCAAAATAGGAAATATATTAGTAAAGATAAACTTTTTGCCAAATCTCAATTTAAACAAAATTTGATCATGTTTCCATTTATGAAAAATGTTGAGAGCACAAAATACTTTCAACCAATTTTACCGAAGATAGCATGACTGATTTAAGTATTTAAGTAGAACCTTCGAGAGAACCATATCCTAACACTTGACTCCTATCTTCCTACTTAATGTACTCATGGAACTTTTTCATGGTACCAAAAATTCCCCAAGTCCAAAATTGAGCTACCTGCCCCTCAAATCCTGTTGAATTAATCGGTGTTTATTTCCCACAACAGAAACTAATTTGCAGTCACCTTAGCAACTGATGTTTTGTTGGAAGGATCACAGGCAGCTTAGAAACTGAAAAGTAGCTGCCCCCAACTCTAGGGAATGAAACCAGACATTGAAAGTTTTGAGGAAGCCTTGCTGTACTCTCTTTCAAGCTCTCTTGAAAAGCAGCATCTCTGCTGCTTTCTGCTCATCTGCTTCATTCCACTGCAAACCTGTGATGTCCATGGTAGGTCCCTGAATTCTTAGAGCATTCATTCATTCATTCATTCATTCCACAAATATTTACTGAGTACCTACTATGTGTCACACACAGCACTGGGTACTGGATGAACACTGGCCCCTTCCTTCATGGAATTTATAGGCTATGAAGAATATATAAGTATGCATTATGGTAAATACAACGGAGGAAAGCAACAGGATGAAGAATAAGAGGAGGAGCTCAGGTGGTCAGAGAAGGTCTACCTGAGGAGGTGTTATTTCAGCTGAGTTCTCTGAAGGACAAGGAGTCAGGATTCTGATCAGGAATCGGAATATGTACCAGGTCCATAATACATTTGAAGAATTGAAAGAAGGCCAGTGTCCCTCAAAACACTGAGAACATGAACTAGAAGAGTGGCTATGACAGAAAATGTGATCCATCTCCCCCTTCAAAAAAGGTGGTAGAACAGAGTAACCTGCACACCAGATTTGGTGCATTTTGTTTGGTAGAATTTTTAATTATCTTTTAAAAAATGTTAATACATCAATCAAGGCAGCACTCCATACTTCACACTTATATCAGGCCAGGTTCAAACATTTATGCTGCTTCGCCAGTCCCCAGGATTCAATTTGGAAGGTGCTGTAAACAATTGAACTGGCTGTTGCACATTCTGTTTCTGTGGATATACAGAAACTCCCAATGCAACGTTTAAAATCTTTGAGATTCTAATATAGTTGAATGAACTGAATAGAATCCTAGAGCTATAGTAGAATTCAGCTCGAGATGGTAATGAAAACTGCAATGGCCTATTGCAGGTTGTCCATTTCATTTCTCTGGATAGAAAATGCTCCCAAATTATTTATATAAGGAGATAACTTAAGGAAATGCTCTTAAAGGTTTTCTGTCTTTCAATCTCATACATATGTTCTCAGGATTGATTACCAATTTTTTTCCTTCTTTTTCTACAAGGTTTCCATATCAGTATGATTAGCCACATCTGTTGTCTTGTTTCAGTAAAATTCTAATTCAATATGTAGTCTCTACATCTAATTTAGACAAATAATATATTTTAAAAACTACCTGAACCAGGGCATCTGGGTGGATCGGTCAGTTAAGCATCTGCCTGCAGCTCCGGTCATGATCTCAGGGTCCTAGGAATGAGCCCTGCATCAGAGCTCCCTGCTCAGTGGGGAGTCTGCTTCTCCTTTTCCCTCTGCCCCCACCCCATGCTCATGGTCTTTCTCTCTCTCTCACTCTCTCTCAAATAAATAAATAAATAAATAAAATCTTTATGAAAGGAAAAAACTACTTGAACCAATATCTGTCAAATTTTTAGAACTAAGTCTAACACGCCTCAGCTAAGTGATAATCTTCCTATAAAACACTTAAATAGAAAGAATAATATTGCTTTCAGGATTATAGCTAATTATGCTTTTATTTTTAAAATATATTATTCATAGCTCTCCCTATTTCTGTATGTTTAATATTTTTATTTAGCAATGAAATTCTCATTATTTTCCCCTTATTTTTTCCTCCATGAGATTTTAGTGACACCTGGGATTGTTTATGACCATTTTCTATCAATGATTAGTTGTATGTTTTGGAAAAAAAATATGGCCTGATGGTAAAAAAGCAAAAACATCCCACAGTGTTTTCGTATGTCTGTTAATTAAATCTTAGCAAAAATATTTGAGAAAATACCCTGAAATTACAGTTGTCAGTTATAACGTAAAAACAAAGAAAATGATACCCACCCAGACACTTTAAATGGTCGGAATCAAAACTGAGCTAAATTAGAAGCTCTTTGTAAAACTAGTTCTAGCTCAATTTTTCTATGATATTTTGGATTTTTTTCTTCATAATTAGGATAAAGGACATAGTGCAATTCTTTAGGGCTTCTGTGGTCTTCCTTTAATGGTATCCTTTGCATTCTCATTCATTTTGCTGGACATTCAGTATCTTTATACCTAAATTATAGCCTAACTATACATTAGGTTCCCTGGGGAGGCACTTCTCAGTAGTCTCAGATGTTATTCTTCAGTGAAGTCAAACACATTAAATGTTTTTCTTTACTAAATTGCTGCACTGAAGGGCATTTTTAAGTTAGTAGTGGCCAAAATATGTAGCCACAGCTCTAAAATATACTCTTACACTCTACCTTTTCAAAAGACTTGGGTAAAATCACAGCTACTCTACCATGGGGGTGATGCATATCTTAATTTACATAGGCAAAGGACCCAGAGATCACTAAATAGGCATTCTGCTATAGGCATTCTAACATTTCCTTGCTTTTTGTCCTCCTAAAAGATGGTGGCTTCTCAGAGAGCTTCATAAAAGCTGGTGCAAGCTTAATCAACACTTCCCAATCTCAATTTATTTTAGTTTAATGTGGAAGACAGACTCTAGCTGTTCCATTTAGCTGATTATTTTTCCCCTTTTAAATGCTAGTCACTGAGATGGCAAAGCAAGAATTTAAATCTTGAGTTTGTTTTTCTTTTTTGTTTGTTTGTTTTTCATGGTTAATATGTAATGACTCATACTTAGAAATTTTATTAACTGTATTACACTGAGAGAGAATAGAACCTTTAAGTACAGACTGTGTTTGTACACCCAGCAAAGAAATGTCATGATTTTACTCTAGAAGAGCTTTCAGAAATATATTTTATTCTGAAAATTATGAAAATATATTAAACATACAAAAATGCTTCAAAATATCTTTATGTGCCACAGAAAAAGGTGACCATAAATTGTTTCCTAATAGAATTCTATGATGTTGTGTACAATAAATGACTAACATACACTCAGCTATGGCATTAGAAAGACCAGCTTATAATGCCAAATCATAATAAAAATCTTAAAGGAGGGATGCATGGGTGGTTCAGCGGTTGAGCATCTGCCTTGGGCTCAGGGTGTGATTCTGGGGTCCAGGGATCGAGTCCTGCATCGGGTTCCCTAGGAGGATCCTGCTTCTCCTTCTGACTGTGTCTCTGCCTTCTCTGTCTCTCTGTCTCTCATGAATAAATAAATAAAATCTTAAAAAAAAAAAAGAAATCTTAAAGGAAGCATACAGAAAGAGAAAGTGGTCCATTTACCTATTTCTTTCTGTTATTTCTAAGTTTTTTTATTTGGATTTGAAAACCTCAAGGTATAATTTGTGGTTTACCCAAATTTAATCATCATTCAAAAGCTTGATATGTAATATATTAGCTTTCTTTTTTCTTATTTTTTAAAGATTTTATTTATTCACGAGAGACACACAGAAAGAGAGGCAGAGACACAGGCAGAGGGAGAAGCAGGCTCTATGCAAGGAACCCGATGTGGGACTCGATCCCAGGACTCCAGGATTGTGCCCTGGGCCGAAGGCAGGCGCTAAGCCGCTGAGCCACCCAGGGATACCCTGTATTAGCTTTCTATTGCTAGTTTTCTACTCTGCTCATGATCCTCCAAGGTTGAAATCATGGTATCAGCCCTGCTCTGGTCTAATCAATGTTGGGGGTCTTCTCCCAAGGATGTTTCAAGGTTGTTGGAAGAATTTAGTTTTCTGTTATTATAGGATAGAAATTCCTGTTTTCTCAATGGTTGTAAGATTGAGCCCTGACTTTCTTGCTGGCTATAGGCCAGCAATCCCTCTTAGCTCCTAAAGGCTGCCAGTAGTTCCCTGCCATGTGACCCCTGTCTTAGGCCCTTTTACTCTTCTAATTTCTGATTTCTAGAAAGGCTCATTTCCTTTGAAAACTCTTCTAAATAATTCAAGCTCACCCAGGAAAATCCTCCATTTGATTAAATCGAAGTCAGCAGATTTGAAACCTTAATTAGATTTGGAAAAACTCTTTACTCTTGTCATATTACACAGTCTAATCATGGTACTGAATTAGAATATATTCACAGTCTTGCTCACACTCAAAGTGCATGTATTATTCTAAGATAGTACACCAGTGGGGCAAGAATCTTGGGGGTATCTTAGAATTTTACCTACCATATGCTATAAAAGGCCAACATCACCAAGAAATCAAATAATTAATTCTTAATACCTTCCATATTCTAGCACTATGCTATGCATTTTGTTTCTATTAATTTATTTTAATACAACAATTCTATGAAGGAAATTCTATTATCCCTATCTTATAAATGGGAAAACAGCCTTTTTGGATGCCTTGGTGGCTCAGTGGTTGAGCGCCTGCCTGCCTGTGGCCCAGAGCGTGATCCTGGAGTCCCAGTACCGAGTCCCACATCAAGCTCCCTGCATGGAGCCTGCTTTTCTCTCTGCCTCTCTCTCTCTCTCTCTCTCTGTCTCTCATGAATAAATAAATAGAATCTTAAAAAAAAAATAACAGCCTTTTTGAGGCATTCACTAACTTACCCAAGATCACAAAACAAGTGAGTATTATGGTTGAGATGTAATCTTAGATCAAATATGTCTGAGACTGTGTCGTGTAGAAATGACTCACTGGATATCATTGGCCAAAGAGTACATTGTCATAGACTTTTAAGGAGAATTATGGATTTCAGAGGAACATTTTTTCCTTTAATCATGAATTTATCAACCAGCAAAGATTTATTAAGTTCCTCATTTCCTGAGACACTGGACTGAAAAATTAGTAGTTATACTCTATACTAGATCTGTGTCCTTGAAAGCCCATGATCAAAATATGAAAAACAATATACAATATAGTATGATTAACTATAATCATCATGTTGCTAAGAGGGTAGATCTTAAAAGTTCTCAACAGAAGAAAAAAATTGGTAACTATGAATGGTGGTAGATGTTATTAACTAGACATGGTGATTATTTCATGGTGTATACAAATATCAAATCATTATACTGTTTGAAGCTAATATGTTTTATATCAATTTCATCTCAGTTAAAAAATGGGAGAAATAAGATAATCATATGCTTCCCTTAAATAGCAATTAAGGGAATGCCTTGAATGCTTAAAACATAATGCACTTGCCAAATAAGTGATACAGTCAATAAATGTAGACTATTATGAGCTAAAAATTTCACAGAAGACTTCAGAAAGGAAATGGGACTTCAGTGTAAGTGATTGGGTTTTCATTAAGTACTTATGCTGGATATTTGAATGAACTTTTTACATATAAAAGAAAATTATCAGACACCTGGTGGGTCAGCAGTTGAGTGTCTGCCATCAGCTCAGGACGTGATCCTGGAGTTCTGGGATCGAGGTCTACATCGGCTCCTACATGGAGCCTGCTTCTCCTCTGCCTTTGTCTCTGCCTCTCTCTGTGTCTCTCATGAATAAATACATAAAGTCTTTTTTTAAAAAAAAGAAAATTATCTGGGGAGACTTTGTAACGCAACGTGTTGTAACATGTTGTAAACTAAATAAGGTATATAAGTTCTCTAAGTTTAAATTACCCTAGGAGCTAAGAAACACAAAACCTGGAGAGGACAGAGCATGGAGATTCTTCATCTGAAGCTCCTAGACTCTAGAGGAGTCTTTCTCAGAGAGTGGAGCAGTGAGCAGTCTTCAAACATCACTGTCACCTAGAGTTTGTTAACATGCAGATGATGCTAGCTTTCCTCTAGTTAACATCTCAGAGAGTTGTTCTGAGGAACCCACTATCTAAACAACCATCTGAGGATATTCTTATCTCAATAACTGCTCTCCTAAAGGGTGCACATATAGGTTACGAGGTACAGTAGATCCTGAAACAGAACACAAAATCTTGAACACTTGTGCCCATCTGCCTGGAGAGAAGCTCCATGGCTTCCATCAGATTCTCAAAAGGGTGTGTGATCCAAAAAAAAAAAAAAAAAAGTTAAGAATCACTAGAATATAGGAAAGAAGCCTCAGGCATTTTCATGAAGAGAAACAGGATGTTCTCCATGTTAAGGTGATCAGAACTATCTAGCCCAGGATAGAACACTAACCTGAGGGTGGATCTGAGCATGCATTGATGGCAAATGGATGATAATGCTGACCACATGTTCACCATTTCTACTGAAGAAGAATAAGTATCATAAAACTATAGTGGGAGGAATTGAGACAGGAAATAAATACTTTTTCAGACCAAAACTGCTGGGAATACCCCAGAGGGTGGGAATAAACTAGATAATCACCCATCTAGAAAGTCAAACACACTAAAAGATTGATGGTTCAGGTTTGTCTGCTTTTTCAGCAGAAAATAGAATTATGCATTTTTTACTGTTTTTTTGTTATGACCGTAACCACAATGGTCCTAATAAAGGAAGAGACTTTATGACATTTAAGGTATTTTGAATGTTTAGGTTTATTAAAAATCAAATTTTAAGTCAGTTCCTTATTATGTTTTCTGTGTCCTTCATTAATTATCCATTATCATAGCAAAATTATCAGTGCTACAATATAGTGGATAACTTAGTGATATTTTAAAAGGCATGTGTCGGGATCCCTGGGTGGCGCAGTGGTTTAGCGCCTGCCTTTGGCCCAGGGCGTGATCCTGGAGACCCGGGATCGAATCCCACGTCGGGCTCCCAGTGCATGGAGCCTGCTTCTTCCTCTGCCTATGTCTCTGCCTCTCTCTCTCACTGTGTGCCTATCATAAATAAATAAAATAAAATAATTTTTTAAAAAAATAAAAAAAATAAAAGGCATGTGTTGAGCATATATCAGCTGGCTAATTTTCTACTAGAAAAAGATGTGAAAAGTTCTAACTCATTCTAAATAATATAAACATACATTTATCACTGGAATAGTATAAATTGTCTTGGGCTTGTCTTGGTCCCATAAAAACCAGTCAACTTCTTTAATTTAAAAGAAAAATATCTATCAAACATGTTGTTTGACCTTATGTAAAAGAATAAAAATGTTGACTTTTCTTTCAAATAGTTTGAATATACATATATATTTGAAGAAGGTGATTCATTGAAAGAATTGCAAAGAGCTGGTTACATGACTGATAGAAATATTTTTGTTATTTCTTAAAATTACCAAAAAAAAAAAGATAAAATAAGAAGCTAATTACATAGACTAACCTTAAACTAGTAGTAGGGGAAAAAATGGAGAGAATATTTTCACTGTTATATTGAAAAGCTAAGGGATCCTACAAAGTTTAAGAAAAGGATGAGATAGATAATTATATCTGTAAGTTCTCATTTATATTTTAGAATGTTTGAAGTATAATTCATTTAATTGTATTAATATCAAAAAGAGAAGTTGCAAAGTGGAATGAAAAGTAGAAAATGTCTGATATGGAACTAGACTAATAAAACCCTATACTATATGGTACACAGACACCCAGGACCTTATCTACTGCAGCAGAGTAAAGAGGCAATAATAACCTGTTCCAAAACTTGAGCTCTACTCTGACTTCTACCCCAGCTTTTGTCTTAATCTTTTCTGATACACTATGGTTCTATGGAGTAACCTAATGAGTACTTTCTCCCTCAAAGTGCTGAATCTCCCTAAAGCACTGAACATATTAGAAAATGTTGTCAATGAGAAAATTTCACTTTAGCCTGAAACCTGGAACAGTTTAAGGGGGAAAAAAATCTTTTTATTGCTTCACTAAACTTTACATTACTTATGGCTTAATAAATGTTTTACAAATGCTAGTTTGAAGTGAAGAAAATTATTTCACAACTTTTTCTTAATATCAGTGTATTTCTTTCATTTATTTTCATAGAACTTTAAACTTAGAAAAAAAGTCATAAGGAATTCCTATATATCCTTTACCCAGATTTATCAATCCATTTTCTTATAATTATTTTGGGGGACATTTATGAGTAAATTGGAAATACTGTGCTCCTTATCCTTAAATACCTCACTGTGTATTTTCTAAAAATAAGTATATCCTCTTATAAAGCCATATATCAATTTTTCAAATCAGGACACTTAACAGTGGTATTTATTTAGCAATACTATTATTTTATCCACAGTCTGTATTTAAATTATATCACTAATTTTTTTATATCAAAAATGATCCAAAAGAAACTTTTTGAAAATACACAAGAAAGTACAGAAGTTACTAAACATGTTTAAAAACAAAACAAAACAAAACAAACAAAAAAAACTTTACTCTTAGGGGAAAAAAAATGGTGCTCTCTTCCAGTCTCTATAATTTTTAGAGATTTCAGAGTTTTTCATAATGTAATAAGAGCTCAGAGTTTTCTATACGGTTTCTGTTTTTTCTTTCCAAAACCAGTTAACCAGGAAACATTAACCTTTCTTAAACAGAAGTGCATGGCACAATAAGACAGATCTTTTTAAGCTGATCAATAGAGCAGGAACAATATTAATGCCTAGGACTGGTGACAAAGTGTGCCACTCACTTCCATGAAATAGCATGTGTCTGTCTGGGCGCAAAACGCATTTAGTGTAGAAAACAGCTATCAGGATTTATTTTGCACTTCAAAAATGTCCTTATACTTCTTCCATGCATTCACCACTTAAAATCGATGACTGGAAGTGAGAAAGAAGTTCTGGGCAGCCATACCCATTAACTTATTCCTTCTTAGACAAAAATAGCAAAATGCTAACCTGAATGAATTTTCTATCTTGGTACATGCACATAAACATAGACGATATTAAACAAATAGGTAAAATTATTCAACTCAACAAAGTTTAAAAAGATTGAAATTTGAGAAGATGCAAATAACAAGTTCAAAGTTTTTTTTAAAAATTGAAAATTCTGGATCCCTGGGTGGCGCAGCGGTTTGGCGCCTGCCTTTGGCCCAGGGCGCGATCCTGGAGACCCGGGATCAAAATCCACGTCAGGCTCACAGTGCATGGAGCCTGCTTCTCCCTCTGCCTATGTCTCTGCCTCTCTCTCTCTCTCTCTCTCTCTCTCTCTCTGTGACTAAATAAATAAAAATTTAAAAAAAATTGAAAATTCTGTTTCTAGTCTGAGAACTTTAAATATCATGGCATTAGCTAACAGATTTTGGTCTGCTTTGGTAGATCCAAAAGTCCCACATTTTTGGTAGATCTAAAAGTCCCACACTGTGGCTCAGTCTGCCTCTAACTCCATAATTAGGTTAGAGAAATGATCACACTGCTTCTTAGGCCAAGAGCAAGAAGTATTTACAGCCCTGAGTAGATAAGCCAACGTTATTTATTTCTGGTTTCCAATATGAAATTCTTTGTATTTTGAAATCCTTTGGCAATTTTTTGTATATCTCAAATGAGCCAAGGAGAGGTAACTTTTGGTCTCTGTGAGAACATTCATTCATTCATTCATTCACTCATTCAAAAACTGTAAACTTGAACTTATTGATGGAAACAGCAGCAAGATAATAATTACAATCTGTATACTAGCTTTTGGTTTATAAAAGACTTTAGCATACATAATGTCATGTAATCCTCATACTTACTCCTGTAAGACAGAGATTCTCAATGTCTCCATTTTATAAGTGCTTACAAGAATAAAGTGTTAAACAAGACAGTCCTGTGCACTTAAGGAATTTAAGGTTGCATGGTAAAATACCCAGCTAGGTGGGATTTTTGTTAAATATGAAGAATAAAATTTGCATTTCAACTTGTTTGGTATGAATTATCTAGTAGATTTCAGTTATACAATTACTAGGGTCTCGTATAAGTCATATATAGTGCCATATATGGTGATTAAATAAGCCATTAAAAGAAAGACTGATTAAAAGAAAGACTAATCATACTTGGAAGAATATAGCATAAGTATAGAGTTAAAAATTATAGGTCAGCTAAATAAACATCAGGAAAATCAAAGCAGACAACTACCAAACTTATGAGCAATGATACCCCGATTTTTTTCTCAAAGAAATAACATAGCAAAAAAAAAAAAAAAAAAAAAAAGAGTACTTTTTGACTTTACTGGGCTAAGCAGGGACAGATTCTAAAAGGTTAATAGCTTATCTCTGTAGATCTTAGATCTACTTAGCTACTAAACCTATGAGCAAAGGACTCATGTTTTTACTCTCCTTCAATGTGGGTGAACCCTAGTAAAAGAGTTTTTATTTGATGAACAGCTCTTTATTTCAGTGTGTCTTCCACCCTAACTTCCCAGTCTATGTCTCAGCATCCAACAATGGCAAGCCTTTTTGATCTTTTCTTCAGTATCCTCCCCCATTGAAACCTCACCTCTAATGTTTCGTTAACACAAAAAACACAAAAGCCAATAGCAGCTTAGTGCTTTATCCTTATCATTCATCTTTGCGTTTCAATAGAGGTCAAAGGCCAATATTTCAATCAAAAACATGAAGCATAATTTGTTTTAAAACAAAATGCCAGGTTTTTGGAGGAAAGATTGCCAGATTAGGAAGATGATTAGAACTTCCTATAAAAATAAAGTCATATTGGATAATTGGTGCTGAGCCATCTCTTGGGCATTTTGGTTAATTCAGGAAAAATGAAACTGTCTATCAGACACACTTTTGGCTTATTCAAAATGAAAATCACATAACTGAGTCCCATGGGAAAGAAATATTCAATTTAGATTACATTTTTATTGAGTAAAATAAGAATAAAAATGAGAAAATCAGCAAACTTTTTTATCCTCTAAAATGTTAGTTCCTGAGATGTCTGGGTGCCTCAGTGGTTAAGCCTCTGCATTCGGCCCAGGGCATGATCCTGGAGTTCCAGAATCCTGGGATCGAGTCCCACATTGTGCTCCCTGCATGGAGTCTGCTTCGCTCTCTGCCTAATTTTCTGCCTCTCTCTCTCTGTGTCTCTCTTGAATGGATAAATGAAATGATGATAGATAGATAGATAGATAGATAGATAGATAGATAAAATGTTAATTCCTGCATAGAAGTATCATCTTTTATCCTTCAGACTTCATAAGATGTATTTCTAGGTATTGTCCCACTTCATACTTGTTGTGGGAGGTAAGCACCATCATAATCCTTGTTTTGTAAAAACTCAGAAAAGTAATTAAAGTTGAATAGGTAGTTATCAACAGAACTGAGGCTAAAATTAATTTACCCTGTTCAGTGGACTGTTTACTGAATGCATACCATCAAGTGCCACTGGGCTTTCCTCTCTGCTTGGCCTTGCAGAACAAAAGTGTTTGTGCAACCCTTCATTACACTAATGCCATGAGTTGACCAAGGAGCAAGAGGGCTTTTGCTCCTCCAATTTGCATTGTACCACAAAGCTCAGAAGCCCCAGCCTATACTGGGTGATCCTCCCTTGGCTATGTTTCTTGAGTTGGATTGCATGTGCCTAAGAAACAAACAAACAAACAAATCAAAGCTCTGCTCTTTGATATGGATCTATATAGATCCTTTGGAGGCTTCTATTCTATAATTTTTCTTTGACCAGAAAGGTACTATTTGACATTGGCAAAACTAACTAAAGGAGTTGATAGTCAACCAACTGGAACATATGATCACATTCTTCCTAAATTTAAGGCCAGCCCTAATTTTAACGGTGATCCAAACAATTCTTGGTTCTCTGTGGCTCTTGTGTATACCAGAATCACATGAAGGAAAGCCAGAGCACCATTCTTCCCATTGGTTTGGCACTATGTTGATCTTTTGTAAAGCATACCAGCCAAATAAATTGATCTTATATCTAGTTTGCCAAGCATTTCTGCATTTACCAGGAAACAGGAAATTATGGTTCACACCAAAGACATTGAATACTCACATCTTTCCTGAGATTTTTCTGCTTTGGATATGAGCAATTAAGGCTCTATGATGTAGATATGTATTAAATCCCTGCAAAATCCTCTGGGTCTTTTGGCAAGGAGCACCTCTGCCGTTTGTTTTTATTCTAAAGAATTGCATCCATAGGCCACAATCTGTCTACCATTCCAAAACCTAGCCAGATGGACTGTTAGCGGGTCTGTTCTAGTTTGGGAACCATTCCAACTCTGAAATAAAGTGCCTTAATAATTTTGTTCCGTGTGTATCAGCCATTGACTGAGGTTTTGGCCCACCACAAAGAGCAATTATGCAGCTTTCTCATTACTATCATTATCCATCTGTAAAGCGTCCTGTCAATAAACTACATTTTCTGCTGCTTGGGGTCTTTTTTTAACCTAGCCTCCCAAATATTACTCTACTCTGTCAAAGGTAAAAAGCGATGCAGCTAACAGCAACACATGCAACAGAAGGACTTATACAGAGAAATTAGTGACCAGTGGTTGCAGAGCAGGCTGTAAAAGACTGACAGGAGTTCTCTCCCTGTCTTCAGCAACATCCCACTGTTGGAGCTGAACCCTTCCAACAGCAGACATAATCTATTTGGGTCGCATGGGTACAGCTATTTATTATAGAGCCTGCTCTTGTCTTTAGATAGACTTAATCATGCAGTATCTCTCCCAAAACTGAGAAAGAGAGAAGTTCTGAAGTAGTGAGAATATTATTTTACCACTACTTTCTTTTATTCACCTCACACAGTTATGATCATTATTTTTATATGGCTACCTGTAGTTAGTATTTGAGAGTACATGCTAGTAACTATACTAGTAGAACTCATATTCTTTTTACAGTTTATATACAAATAGTTTTTTTTTAAATCTCAGAAAGAATGATATTTTTAGTTTAGTGTAAATGTTAACAGTATTATGAGTTTGGTGATTTATTTATTCATTATATTAAATATTCTTCAGCTGTAATTTAAAAACAGCTATGATAATTTATTTTTTTTTTATTTTTTTTTTTTTAGCTATGATAATTTATTGATGATGATTTCATTATATTAAAATTTTAGCTACATATTGAATTTTGATGAACACTTCGGCCACCATATTTTGGGGGGTTGTTTCAATTACCCTAAAACTAGAGGAGTCCTTTTTTTGTTTTTAAGCTTCCAGTAGAAGTGGCTTTCACTGTTGGCACTGTTGACCTGGAAACCCATACAAAGAATTAACAGAATAAAAGAAGTAAGGATTAAAATAATGTAAATATAATTGTATGGCCACTTATATTCATACTGCTGTGGTGTTCTGGGATTGCTTTGAAAAGTATGAATAAACTCAAGGAAAAGAAATATTTTTCATATTTGCTCCCTAGATTGGTAATTTGCTAATTTCTCCATCTTCCAAGATTTTTTTTAACTTTCACCTCCATTTTGTGATATGTAAAGGCAATGTACACTAAAAGGAAATATTCCTGAATTCGTAGGGCATGCAAGAGGGACATGTGGAACACCAAAGGTGATACTTTGGCATCTCAGGTCCCTGCCAACGTGCAAAGACTTTAAGAGCAACTCGGTCTAGGTTCCCACACTTGCTGACTTCCATTCCACCGTGTAAAGCAGATTCTTCACACAGTGAAATCACCTTACCATCCACATAGTGTTATGTCTATAAATTATTAAGTCAAATGCTTTAATTCTAATGAATTCAAAATGAAGGAATTAAAGAATGAAACATCCTGTCCATGACCAAATGTTTTATAATTTAAACATAAATTGTAATACTTTAATTTTTACACACCACTGTGTTCTCTCTGGAGAGCCCTTTTTCCAGACACCTTCAACTAGCTTACAGCAGGGATTCTCAAATTTTCACTTGCATGGGAATCATCTGGAGGGTTTGTAAAAAAGCACTGATTGCTAGGCCTCATCACCAGTTTCTGGCTCAGTAGGTCTGGGGTGGGGCCAAAGAATTTGCATTTCTAACAAGCTCCCAAGTGATGCAGATAATGCTGGTCCAGGGATTACACTTGGAGAACCACTGGCTTAAAGGACCATCCATCCTGCCAGGATGGGATTTTCCATCAATCAGCCATTTTGAAAGCTCTAAAATAAAGATTTTCTTTTTTTCCAAGATTTATTGAGATATAATTGACATATAACATTGCATAAGTTTAAGATGTACAACATGATGATTAATAAGCAAAGAATTTGGGGATCCCTGGGTGGCTCAGTGGTTTGGCACCTGCCTTCGGCCCAGGGCATGATCCTTGAGTCTCGGGATCGAGTCCCACATCGGGTTCCCTGCGTGGAGCCTGCTACTCCCTCTGCCTGTGTCTCTGCTTCTCTCTGTCTCTCACGAATAAATAAATAAAATCTTAAAAGAAAATAAGCAAAGAATTTATAAAAGAATTTAGGAAAGTTAGAGTACCAACAGGAGATGCTTTGAATGGCATCTAATGCTATGTTTCTGGAGATTCAGAGCTTCTATTCATAGAAGATGCTGCTCTCCTCAATCAAAGTTAACCACCAAACACCTGTGTGACTAATTGCCATCTGTGCTCTCTGGAACCTTGCTAATAGAAGAACATATCAGAGGTCTTTAATGAATTTTAAAATGCACCACTTGTGGATGATCTTAAGCACTTTTTATGTAAAGGAAATTATGGACCTCCTGTCTAATATGTTACACTAATCCAAATAAATGAAACTGAGCCAACTCTTTTGTATGATGTGGCATTAAAATTAATTAAAAAGTGGGGATAAAGTCTATAGTTACATATATACAGTTTCTAGAATGAAAAAACTGGTCCACCTGCTGAGTCCCCAGTTCAATCTAGCCATCACAGACTAAGGAATATGCTCCACTGGAAGAAGAGCACATATCTAATGTTTCTATGAAAACAGAATTAGTCATAGCTTAAACTAAGCAAAAATCTGAATGTTTTGGTTTATAAATTTATAGCCTCTGTCTGCCACTAACTTCCTATGAGGAATACTTAGCCTCTCAAATACTGTATTTCCCCAGTTACAAAATGAGGGACAATTGTGTTGACCTGCCCCGTAATTTGTGAGAATACTTTTTAATGGAAAAGAGCTCCTTTCTGAATTTAACTTTCCAGAATAAATAATGGTCAAAGTACATATTACTATTTTTTGATCAATTTAATAAACCCAATTTACCTGCGAGTTCATGCTCACATGTAAAGTATCATAAGTACTGATAGAGAGTAGTGAAAAAAAGAACTATGTTTCACATGTAGAAATATAGAAGTAGTGATATTTGTGAGCCCTTTGCTATTTTAAGGGGAGTACAAATTGAACCATTAATCTAAATATAGAAGAAAATGTTGCCTTCACATATATTAACATTAATTTTATTGTACTATATTTCCAATGACCACTCTAAGTTGAGTGGTAGTCATGGACTTTGCCCAAACCTTAGTCATTTTTTCATTCCTCTGTTCATCCATTGAACAAGTGCTAATACTTAGTGTTCTATCTGAACTCTGGTTGGAACTGTGCCATGACCCTACATTTGAATCCAAGTTATATAAATCATAGGTACAAGATATTCAAACATGAAATCAAAAGGGATAAAGATGACAAATGAAAAGATACCTGTCATTTATGGAATAAGTGATTTAAAAATAAGTGAAAAATCAGATCAAATATGCAGTTTTGTGGTTCTTCAAATTGTTTTACTTTGAAACTATGTGAAATACATACTTATATCTTTATCATATATCCACTTGTCAAATTTCATTCACTTTATAGAGTTATCCATGAATGCAACAGGTATTAAAAGAAACTAATCTATCTATGATCATATTTCACATGAAGGCCTACAGCTATAGAACACAACATTCCTCCAAGAGAAACTGGAGATCATCATTTCCTATAGAAATTAAGTCAAACACTCCTCTTTCACAAAATCTCAACAATAAAGTTGGAGATGTATACATATATACCAGTTCCAGGCTAAGTTAGCAACGTGAGAGTAAATCAGAAGCTTTATTCAGGGCAAGTATTTTAGGTAAAATAGGTATTATGAAACCCTGACTAGAAAGTTTCAATGTGGTTTTTCTCTTAGGGTGTAATTTATTCTTTAAGGGCTATACATGAGTAAGATATAATTCTAATTCTTTTCCCATTAAAGTATTTTAAAATAAAATAGCTTTGATATATTTAATACATTTCAGAAGTTATTTATATTACATCATAAAATTTAGAATTTCACAGCAGCTTCCTAGACATTATTGAATGTTTGGTACTTTGGACCAAACACTGAGCAAGGTGCTGGTAATGCAGAAATGAATGGAGTCCAGAGGTATACCTGAAAGTGTTCAGTCTAGTGCTAATCTTTGTTAGTAACTTACAGAATTTATTTGAACACGGACTTAACTTTTGGTCTAATCACAGGTGTCAGGGTATATCCTGAGCAGTTCTAGACTTTTTGAACAAAAAAAGGACCATATTTCGGGGCAGTAGACAATAGTATCTTATATTCTGGAACCTCAAATAAGCCAGTAGACCACTATGCTTTTTTTAATAAGCTTACTAAGTCAAATTTAAAATGTTCACTTTAAGGAAATGAACAACAAAAAAATCCATATCTGTATAAAACTGAGCAGGTCTGTTTCCTGCGGATCCATTAGCTTTAATCATTTTGAACCTAAGATGGTATTTCCTTCCCCACTAGAGCAAACCTGTATGAAGTACAGAATTCTGCCCTCATGAAACGGGCTTCTATTTAGTGAAGTGCTTCTGTTGGTTAATGTTTATATTTTATAATAGCTAGGGGCCATTGTTTTGTCTCAGAAGCCTATATACAGAGCTAAACCTAGGCAATGTTTTGAAGTAGGTATACTTTGTTTTGGGTGCTTTTTTCCAAGAATTATTTTCTGAAGATGTCTACCTACTTCAGTTGTTTGTCATCTTTAATCATAGAATCTAAAAAATTTTTTAAGGTAAAAATGTATTACTTGTAAATCACAATGCTATATAAGTATAAAATGAATTTAAGGAATTAAATTTTCAAATGTTATTTTCATAAGTTTATAGCATTTATAGTTTAGAAGTGATTACAGTTTAAAACTATATGAAGACTTTTGGGACACCCTTTAAATAGAGAGATAGATAAACAATATTTAGATGTAAAATTTAAACATATACTTTTTAATGAATTTTATATAATAAATATTAACATGAAAAATATATCATATAAATTTGCATAAATTTATATAAATACATTTTTATTTGAATTTGTGTAAATTTAGATTTATATGAATGGTTATTTTATTGTATATAAATATATGTAAATATAAAATACATATCAGTATTTTATATTTATATACATTCTTGAAATTCATCATTTGCCAAGCCATCTATTTGACAGAAAGTGAGGAAGATATGTTATTGACTGAATTTGAAGTTCTGCCAGAAGCTCTGGAGCTACATTTGTATATGATCACTCCTTATAAATAAAAATGCACTTTTAATACAAATCCAAGTTTGGGGGAAAGAGAGTAGTCATGAAGAATAGATTTTTTTTTCTCACAACTATTTTATTCTGATTCATAGTTTTATGCTTTAGGAACAATTTGTTCATCTTGCATCAAAAGATAGCTGACCTACTGCCATGTATTCTGGGAATTAATGACCCAAAGCTAGAATTTTGGTATCTTATGTTTGTTCATAAATTTACACTGCTAAACATTGACTTTCTACTCTTTAGAAAAAATTTTAAGTCATAAGGAGCTATGCTGTTGAATAAATTTCTAAAACATACACAGTTATAAGAACTAACATCTTGTATTCTCTATTGACAAATACATGGAATCATTTCTTTTTGTAATAATATAAAGTGTACAATCTGGCTAATTGAAATAAGATTTCATAAGTTTTCATCTTACATTATTTTATATTCTCTGCATATCCTGAAAGTCTTAAGATTGTTTCTGACCATACCTCAATAACTCACCTACAAATCTAAGCGATTCAAGATATTCATTATAAACCACAATCTTATTTTTTTCTTTGTCTTGTCTCTGAATCGATATCAGTAATACTTTATTTTTTCCCCTTTTTACTGCTCTATAGAGTGTATTGATGATTTATCTCTAAAGGACAATAACAGTGCGATGAATTGATACAAACAAAAGAATAAATGCCAAAGGAGGTAGTTTCTCTACCATGCTCTGCTACTATTTAACAGTGTCATCTTGGGGAAAATTGCTTCATTGTTCAGGGTCCAAGTTTTCTCACCTAAACAAACAAAAAAAAATCCAATTCACATAGATAGATGCTAAAGCCTCTTTCTTTGTTTCACTACCAATGAATCCTTTTGGAATAGTGTTTTCTAACCTTTATATTGACTCCTCATCAAAATAGTTCATTGAGAAATGTCCATTGATTCTAATCACATTTCATCTGCCCTAGTTTATTTCCTATGTTTAGAAGTGACAATGAAAGCAAAAATGTGAATTCCAAGTTTGCTAACATGTTCCACTAAGATTAAGCACTGATTTTTCCCTACACACAATAATTCTTTTCCAAAGAGCACTCAGTCACTTTTAAATTACCTTAATAAATTACCTTAATATGAAACAAGTCACAGGACGCCTAGATGCCTCAGTGGTTGAGTGTCTGTCTTTGGCTCAGGCCATGATCCCGGACCCGAGATCGAGTCCCACATCGGGATCCTTGCATGGAGCCTGCTTCTCCCTCTGCCTGTGTCTCTGCTTCTCTCCCTCTCTCTGTCTCTCATGAATAAATAAATACTATATTTAAAAAAAAATGAAACAAGTCGCTAACCACATAAAGAACATTAACCAAAAGGAATATTGAAACCATAGTGAAATATTCCACAGTCAAAAAATAATCTGATAGGAAGCTAATACACATTCTGCAATGCATGTAAAGAAGGTTTTAAGAACACTTGTAATAAAGATGTTTCTGACAAAACTAGGGAGGGAGGAAAGGAGGAAGGAAAACAACTTAAGAATTAACACTGATTGACTATTTTCAATCTAATTACTAACTGGCCTAAATTCCTAAACTTTCAAATTGACAAAGTTACTGACTTAAATCTCTAGACTAAAATTTCCAGCCTTGATACCAATGAGTATAGTGTGGTACTGATACCAGAAGGGTGAGATTGCCATGTGGCAAAGCAGACCCAACTTGAATTCCTGGCTCCTGGTTCCTTTTGCTTTGTGTCTAGCATATACAGTATGATCTGGTCTATATCACTTCTGCTCTCAACCTTAATTTAAAAGGCTCTCTACCTTTAATGGGATAGGTATTTCATGTTATTAGTTTGAACATAGTTATAAAAAAATCCAGCCAGGTAGCTTCTGAGATAGCTTACAAATCCCTAGTAACCTAGCAACTTCTGTTGTACTAAATCCAGATTCTGTAAGAAATGCAAATAATTAGAGAAAAGTACAGCACAGACTCAGTGCTAAAAGATCATGTTTTTAAATATTTTTTAATTGGTCACGTTGGGAAGATAGGAATGTATAAAATGAGAAAGATAGGAATATTTAAGTGCTTTCTAAAAGAGCATTGTGACCAAAAAAGAAAAGAAAAAGAAGAAAGAAAAAAGATTACAATTTTTACTTAATTGAAGCCAGGAAAATAAAAAAATTCGGCCTCAAGATCTGAGATTATTATTTGACCACAACACTTACCCAGTAATGATAATTATTTTTTTTTAATTTTTATTTATTTATGATAGTCACAGAGAGAGAGAGAGAGAGAGGCAGAGACACAGGCAGAGGGAGAAGCAGGCTCCATGCACCGGGAGCCTGACGTGGGATTCGATCCCGGGTTTCCAGGATCGCGCGCCCTGGGCCAAAGGCAGGCGCTAAACCACTGCGCCACCCAGGGATCCCCCCAGTAATGATAATTATAATTGACATTTATGAAGCACTTTCTATGTGTTCGGGCACTTCTTTAAGTACATTGCAAGCATTAATTCCTTTCATTCTCCAAACAACCCTATAAGGTAAATGTTTATATTAGCCTTTCACTTCTTAAAATGCAGAGACTGATGCCTGCAGAGGTAATAGGACTTGACCTAAAATTTTCAATTTTATAGTAAAAACCAATAGGAACACAAGTTTCACTTTCTTTAAAACGTACTTTATTGTGAGTGCCTTTGAAATTAGTTTTCAGGGATCCCTGGGTGGCGCAGCGGTTTGGCGCCTGCCTTTGGCCCAGGGCGCGATCCTGGAGACCCAGGATCGAATCCCACATCAGGCTCCTGGTGCATGGAGCCTGCTTCTCCCTCTGCCTATGTCTCTGCCTCTGTCTCTCTCTGTGACTATCATAAATAAAAAAAAAAAAAAAAAAAAAAAATTAGTTTTCAGAAAAAGCTTGTAGTCTCATTATCTCCTTAGGAATACAGCTATCTATAAAAATTATACACACTCTCTGACCCACATACACTATTTTCATTTTTATTTATTTTGTTTTTCTAATATGTTGATAATTTTTTTAGATCAATTGCATTTATGAGCTCCTTGGGAAAGGAGAACACAATCAGTAAGTTTGGAAAACAACTTGGAATTAAAGGTCCTTATTTAATACTAGAAGGCATTTTTTTCCCTCAAGCAGAAATAAACTTAATAAAATATATGAGATATAAGATTATAATTTGATTATAACTTATAAGAGAAAATTATAAATATGTCTACAAAATACATTGGGAAAAAATAGACCGAAATATTGGAGGTGGTTGTGTTGGGGTGGTGAGACGCTAGCCAATTTCCTTCATTCTACATATATTTTCTGTTTTATTTAATGAATGGTTGTCACCTCTAGGATGAAAAATATTTAAGTATGGAAATAGGAAATGTAATTACAGAGTGCTATAGTTACAAATTTATCTAAAATAAATTTCTATAAAATATGGGCATCCGTTATAGAAATTTCTAGGCATTAATATGCATATTTGTTAGATTTGAAATCTCAGAAACAAATGACTTCAAAAAAAAACTATCTCATTATCAAAATATTAGATATTAGAGTTAGATATTGGATTTTTAATATCTACTTATTGAAAACTTCTTAAATTTTATTTCACTATTATGGCTTAGACTTAAAAATATAGGAATAAATTCTGGTTTTGAAAAAGTAATCAAAGAGAATGTTTTGCATTGATTTTGAAATATTATTTTATTCAAGTCACTCTACTAAGCATAAGACCAATAAAATAAGTCCTATCCTAACAGAGCTCCCCATATAGTTGAAGACATGAGACATATACCCAAATAAAAGCTGAAAAAAATTGAATACATAAAAGTGTTAGACTTGATTCATTGGTTCATTCAGCAAACATTATTGAATACCTAGTAGATGATGGGAACACAGTGGTCAACAGCATGCAGTCTCTGCTGTAGATAACATCATAACCAAGAAGAAGAGCTAGATAGGAAATACAGTGATCGTGAGACAAATATACTCATTTATCCATCCTTTTATCTCTAGTTCATTTTTAAAGCTTTCACCAAGCACCCTTTGTGCAGCTACCAAAAACAACACCAAAAACAAAAGTGAGGGCTATAGAAACATGTCAAAATTAAGTCCTTATGGAAAGGAATTTACTTTGTAGAATGAAGTAGGCAACTATTTGAATTTTAAACTACTGGAGAAAAAATTCAAAGCAATTTTTCTAGGTTTTTAAGTGATAAGAAAGATAAATTAAGAACCTGATTAAGCCAGGGACACATTCATGGATGAAGTATTCTCTAGCATTTGTTTTAACAAATAACTTCTAAATTACTATATTCTATTACATTTCAAAGAGATCGCTATTGTGAAGGAACATTTTTAGTAGTGTTAACTTAAAATATTAACATTTATAACATAATGGCTGGGTCATCCCAATTTTCTTAGCCTATTTTACACAAACAAACAAAATAGGAATAAGCTAATTAAAAATAAGTAGTTGATGATCCTCTATCCTTTGGTTTTTGCTTCCAAAAGATTTGCGAGTGGCATAATAAAACACATTTTTAAAAAATTTTGCTGATATTTACTTAAACACCGGTCTTTTTTCTTAATCACTTGCATCTTTATAACCATAGGGGAGGAACTGTACAAAACAAGATAGGATAATGGAGTTAAAGGAAGCATGGGCCACAGGCAACCTGAAGGGTCTGTCTGGCTAAGCCTTGTGACCTTTCAAGCTCTTTGGGATTCAGTCTACTCAGCTTCAAAATGGGAAAATCTGAAGGAAATTGTAAAAAAAAAATTACCTTCCTCCTTTATCATACTTTACTCTCATAAGGTACGTCTTTGACTTCCCTCCTTGCTTCCCTCCTCCCCTATTTCTTTCTTTTTTTAATTGGGTTTGTTTGGGGGTTCTTTTTGTTTGTTTGTTTTTTGAGAGAGAGAGAGTATGCAAGTGGGAGGGGGGAAAAGGAGAGAGAAATAATGTCCAGCTGACTCGCCACTGACCATGGAGTCCTACATGGGGCTGGATCTCACGACTCTGAGAACATAACCTGACTTGCCACAATAAAGAGTCAGATACTCACCTGACTGAGCCACCCAGGTGCCTATCCCCCTTTATTTCTCTATCTCTATTGCTCTCTTTCTCTTTCTGCCTCTCAATCTCATGCATGCATGCACACACATACATGTATTACATATAAATACACACACATATATGTACCTTTATGTATATACATTCACACACATATATGTATCAGAGAAAACAAAGCCATAAACAGATACTTGAGGTTTATTTCTGACACACGTCCTATTTTATCATTTCTTGTAATGCATGGAATATCTCCTCAAAGAAAATTTAAGCCATACTTTCACTTCTAATGTCAGTTTTTAAATGTTTCCAGTAAATGCCACCATCTTTAGTTAACATCTCCAAAGTTTTGATAATTCACCAAAGTATACATAACTAGTTGTATTATTTCCTCAGGGTACCTGGGTATATCTATGTCAATTTAATAATCAGTAATCTGTCTTGACACTTTTTAATGACTCTGGACTTAATGAGATCTGTTTTTGAATTGTTAGAAGTGCAGTTTGAAATATTTCTGATGAATCTTGAGAATGCTATATAGTATGTCATTCCAGAGAACTGCACTTTTGTTTGCATGGACAGACTGTGAAATTTTCTGTTTGAAAAATAATTAACATTTTATCAATACTGTAGGTCCTGAAATTAAAAGAACAGCAGGTATTTACAGATATCTTTGCTAGCTCAGGGAATACTGTGTATGTGTGTGTGTGTGTGTGTGTGTGTGTTTACACACACAAGCACTTCCAATCTCCAATTCTGAGAGTCCTTGAAGGACTCAGAGGAACAAAAACCTGAAGGAGATAAAGAAGTACTTCATATTCACACATTATCTAAAGCAAACAGTCATGTTATATCCAGTTCAATGAAAGGCAATAAATCTTGTATAGTTTCAAATGCTTTACAAATCAATAAATGAATAGCAGCATTGAGAAGTTTAAAGTTATTTTCTTTTTATTTTGCTAGATTTACCACCTCGAGAATTATATGCTCAGGTTTTAAGTTGATGAGGTATCTGGCTCTCTCCATTATATGAGTGTTATGCTTTGTACTACTTCAAAGAAAACAATCCCTGCTCAAGTACACTACAAACATACATATACAATGTCTCATTAATATACTTGGGATGCTATCTTGGAACTGTTGTTTAAATTAAAAAAAAAAAGACTATTGAAGGAAGAGAGGCAAAATTCACTGAAAATATAAACTCCAGGAATGCATTCATGGCTTTCTGATTTCTCCAAGTTGATCCTATAAAGTCAGAGCCTAGTCTCCTAACAAAAATTTAGCAGGCTATTGCACCCTTCGGAATTTTTGATAAAGAGAGGATAGTGATAATGCAGATTTGAGGTAATTGTATAATAGAGCATGTCATAGATACGTATGGAATAGATTTGGAGAGATATATACAGCTTCATATCTATGCTTCCATACAGTTCTAAATGGGAAAGAGTCCCCAGCAATGAATTTATGTGGATACAAAAGGAATGGGTTGGGAAAAAAAACCCTAGAACCTAGGATGAAAAAAAAAATACACAGCTCTCTAATTTTGACTTGTCCACAGCAGATTCTCTTCCTTGCTTTCTGATTAGGGGATTTATTTTTTTGGTGCCATAGTTTTTTGTGGTTAGGTTAGAAAAAGAGAGAGAGGAATGTGAATACACTTACTTTGATATATAGCCTATTCCTTTTTATCTATGAAAATGAAGTTTCTCCTACTTACTTATAGAATTTGAACAGTCTACTTTTTCTTATGTCCTGAGGAAGTGGTGGACTGCTGCTATACTAGACATAAATCTTCTCACTAGGTACTCTATGTTGTATGGAGGCTGGGTAGCTGGACAGATTTATGGCTTTGTGGACCTGCATAAAGTTGCCTCGCCCATCCAAGCTGCTTGCAACTTTAGCCTTATTGGCAGTGTGTCCAGTGATCAACTGGAACTTTGAAGTATTAGAACTTAAGACCCTAGAGCTGTTTACTAAATTAGAGTTCAATGTGGCAAGTTATTGGGTTTCTTGAATGGACTTATATCTGCCAGGCCAAGTGTATAGACCTTTCACTGACTGTGAAAAAGGGGAAAGGAAATATGTCTGCTACACAGAGTGGGGGGTGACGGATGACACACGGTAAGGTTTCTCCAATTGTATGTGTTCATTGTTAATGGGCTCCAACACCATGGAAAGTGGCTGCATAAAAAGTATAAGCATAGGGGCACCTGGGTGGCTCCAAGGTGTCTGCCTTTGGCTCAGGGCATGACCCCAGGGTCCTGGGATTAAGTCCTGCATCGGGCTCCCTGCATGGAGCCTGCTTCTCCCTCTGCCTATGTCTCTGCCTCTCTTTGTGTGTCTCTCATGAATAAATAAATAAAATCTTTTTAAAACACTTTTTTAATTAAAAAAGTGATAGGCATAAAAACACCAACCAGCTTGGGCCTTTCTTGGTTTGAAGTCAGTAGGCCTTAGAATAAAAGGGCTTGCTAGAAATTGCCATTCTGTAAGGCAGAAAGTGTAACATGTACCATTTAAAAAACAAATAAGTAAAAACTAGGCATCTTCTGTGGAAGAAAGCCTATATTTATTGCAGGACTATTTGTAGCCATCATCTGCTCTTTTGGTGATAAACAAATTTTTATAGGATTAATTTTGTCTCTTTTTTAGCCGTAGGTGAAATCATTTTGAACCAAGCAACATATTCCACTGAATGATTAAGTTATAGTGTCAGTGAAATGTAAGTAAAATATCTGGGCGGTGCTATACACATTTTTTGCACGTCATATCTATAGAGAGTAACAAAATAACTACTTAAACTGAGTCCTCTATACATCTGTAATGTCACTGATCCATCAGGTTGAATGATATTATCTTCCTTTTCTTTGTGAACCCTCTTTGGCAATTTTGATTTAGGATTTATCTTCATTTCATTTTTTGCATATTCAGTATTTCCTGCTTGAGAAATTAAAGGTAATATTCACAACTCTGATATTTTTCAACAAATGAGAAATAGTTGCTTCACCTTCAGCATTAATAACAATTTATAAACATACTTAGGAAGTTGTTGTACTTGAAGACCAGACTATATTGTAACAACTGAATTTGAAAATCTCTTTCAAAGTATTTTAATAATAATATAAATTTTGATAATCTCATCACATTAATTATTTAATAAGTGCTACGAACTGTTAACTCTTCTATATGCATTTATCTAATCCCCCAACTGTCTATAATATGAAGACCACCTTCACCTCATTGTACAAATGAGAAAACTGAGCAGTTAGGTAATTCTTAGTGAGTTTGTCACACTAACAAATGAACAAGCTGGAATATAAAACTAGAAAGTCTAATTCTAGAATTAGAATTGCCATATAGAATCTTTTATTTAAAATTATTATATTGATGGTAGATATCAATTTTTATTTAGGCTAACTTATATTAACCATAATTATGACAATATAAAGAATTCTAGATAACATAACAATCAAATCTATAGAGATTAAATTCACAGAATGGATAAAGCAGAGGAAAATATTGGTATGTAATAAGACTAGAAGTCTTTAAAGTCTATAGAAAAAGTCTTCATATAAGACTCTAAGAATATTCATATGTTTACTATTTTTAATGTTTCATGTTTATACACTTATTTATCTAAAATTTATTTAGGTGTAGGGAATGAAAAAGAAACTCAGTTTTTTCCCAAATGGCTTTGCAGTTGTTCTAGGAACATTTATTAAGTAATCCATCTTTTCCCTACCAACATCAGATGCCACCTTTACCCTATAATAAATTCCCATGTGGATCTGGACTTATTTCTGCATTTTCTATATAGTTATACTGAAATAATCCCTTTTAAAGTTCTCCTTAGGTCAGTATTTTACTCAACAAGATTTCCTCATCTTGGATAGAAAATCTATCCTCATCATAGCTAGAAGATAGAAAGTAATCCTAAAAGGTCGATGAGTCAGGCTGTCTTCAAGTAACTATATACAGAGAAGTGTGAGGTGTGTGTGTGTGTGTGTGTACTTAATGTCTCAAATCCTTAGTTTTAGTGGCTTGAATATAAGAATAATTTAAAGTTGTCTTTTCTTTCAATATAGTTCCATCTGCTCTTAGTTTTTTATCTTGCAATCTTTCAGAATTCTAAAAAGATGACAGCATTGTTATAAATTATCACACTATATTTTAAATCTTTTTGAAAAATAGAAATAGCAATAATTATGTATACTAATTATTCATAGTTTATCATCTTTAACTATTTAATCTTCCCAACTATGTGAGGAAGCATAATTATTAATATCATCTAAATTTTATAGGATCGATACCTGTCTTAAAGATACAGGTCCTTAACCCAGGACCATATGACTAGCAAATAACAAAAAGAAATCCCACATCAAACCCAGATCTTTTCAGAGTAATAATGAAAAGTTCTTTCCAGTACTTCAAATTTCCTAACATTAGAGGCATTTTCAGAGTTTGGGCTATGTGTCTGGCACTATGATAAGACATTGGGTTATAGGGAAAAAAATCTTCAGTTCTAGCTTCTTATCTTAAGGTGGTGGAATGAATCATGATGGCTTATCCTGATACCCTTTTGGAAAGTTTATAGTATCCTCTTTCCATTTCATGTTTTCCTGATTCTGATGAACAAAAAACATCCCAATGTCCTGCCCAAGTCTGTCCTCCTTGGACTTACCCTCATGCTCTGATTCATAATTCCATTTTACTGTCAATGCCACTATAATTTATTACATATAATAAATTTTATAATTTAAGCTCTACATCTTAAAGTGGTCTCCAGAAACCTATGATAATTGAAGTGATGCAACATAATCCTCTCTTTGAGGTCGTTTGTGTTTTATGAAAAAATTTTAGTAATTGATTATTGCTTTTTGTGTTATAAAAGAAATATATAGTTCCTTTTGGGAAATAGGTAACATTATGAGAAATATAGCCTCCATCATCCTTCAATAAGATAAACAGTCTTAATATATATATATATACACACACACACATCTATATACATACACACATATACATGTATGATAGAGCTAAAGAAAATGAGCCTTCAAATGGAAAAATCTAGGTTCTAGTCCTAGCACTTATAAGTTGGGTAATTGTGCCTATATCTAACCTTTATGCATGTGGTAAAACATGAGCAAGTTCCACTTATCTAAGCCTCATTTCCTTATCTATAAAATGAATATATTTCCATTTGCTATCCCCATTAAGTGTTGTTGTGAGGTACAGTTAAGATCACGTATGTAGTAATCAACGCAAAATATAATGTAGCATAAGATTCAGAGGTTCAGAGCAATGTACTCTAAGTGATGCTAATCTTCATATGAATCCTGCTTGTACCCTTCTGATCTCTGTTGGCACAGGGGATCTATCTTTGGTATGTAAAAAGATTGAGGTAGATACAAGTAAATATGCTAATTCTGCAGAAACATTAGGCCTTTAAAATAAAAATTCCATCAAACATATAATAACAAAGAAGTTTTCCATCTCCTCCCTTGTACTATGAGTTAACCAATAGTTTATTCTCATTATGTCAAAGGTGGGCATAATTCCTCTAAGACAGGTCCTCTTAGTCTTGGCCACAGCTGGAATTTACTAATTTTTTTATTAGGCCAGTATCATAGCAGAAATAACCCAGTCAGCAAACACTGTGGAGCAGATTAGATCTATAGGATGTCAGTATCATTTTCCCTGTTTTCAAGGCAAATGAAATCTCTCATGCCTTAGTTTCAGTGACTAAGACAAGAAGCTGGCCTTGTGGGTAGAGGTCAAGTGCAATTTGATAAGGAGCTTGGTCTCAAAATATATTAAAGATCAGAACATCATATAAAGATTAGGATGAAGTTTCCTGAGCTGATATAAGGACTAGATAATGTCAAGTTTCGAGAGACTGTAGGTATCAACTAATAAAGCCCCTTTGTTTTATAGACCGGGAACTAGAGCAATGTATTGATTAGCCTGATATGATATAGGTACAGTAAGTGGTAAAACCAGGACAAAAGTAAGGATCAGTATTATCATTTGACTATTAATATTTATAACTCCTGTAGTTATTTACATTTTTAAGTTCACTTCTAATTTTATTTATAAATACTACTTCATGAGTATTTAGGGCTCTCCCTAAAAGGCTTTCTCCATCTGTCCAAAATATAGAACTGTTTCTACATATGGATTATATACTCAAAGGAAGCCTTCCATAGAGAGGAAGAAGTAAGATAGGAATGCTGTGTTCTATTGTTTTCACTGTCACTCTCTCTTTCTCCTTATTTCTTTAATTTAAAAGGTCTTTGCTCATTTGCTTCCAGGATGTCTTGAGCAACATGCTTTAATACTGATGTTCTCAGGACATATGTCAATTACTCCTTCCTCTCTTCTTAATCTCTCTGTGCCTCATTTTTTTTATTTTTTTTTATTTTTTTTTATTTTATTTTTTTTTATTGGTGTTCAATTTACTAACATACAGAATAACACCCAGTGCCCGTCACCCATTCACTCCCACCCCCCGCCCTCCTCCCCTTCTACCACCCCTAGTTCGTTTCCCAGAGTTAGCAGTCTTTACGTTCTGTCTCCCTTTCTGATATTTCCCACACATTTCTTCTCCCTTCCCTTATTTTCCCTTTCACTATTATTTATATTCCCCAAATGAATGAGAACATATAATGTTTGTCCTTCTCCGACTGACTTACTTCACTCAGCATAATACCCTCCAGTTCCATCCACGTTGAAGAAAATGGTGGGTATTTGTCATTTCTAATAGCTGAGTAATATTCCATTGTATACATAAACCACATCTTCTTTATCCATTCATCTTTCGTTGGACACCGAGGCTCCTTCCACAGTTTGGCTATCGTGGCCATTGCTGCTAGAAACATCGGGGTGCAGGTGTCCCGGCGTTTCATTGCATCTGTATCTTTGGGGTAAATCCCCAACAGTGCAATTGCTGGGTCGTAGGGCAGGTATATTTTTAACTGTTTGAGGAACCTCCACACAGTTTTCCAGAGTGGCTGCACCAGTTCACATTCCCACCAACAGTGTAAGAGGGTTCCCTTTTCTCCGCATCCTCTCCAACATTTGTTGTTTCCTGCCTTGTTAATTTTCCCCATTCTCACTGGTGTGAGGTGGTATCTCATTGTAGTTTTGATTTGTATTTCCCTGATGGCAAGTGATGCAGAGCATTTTCTCATAATCCGTAAATGGGAGTGACAATAATATCTACCCCACCTGTTACTGTGAGAGTTAAATGAGACAACATTTGTAAAGTACTTTGAACATTGCTAATACATAACAAATGCTAATAATATTAGCTATTATTACTACCATTGTGATTTGCTAAATCCTTTCTTCAGGGTCAGTGAGATACTATTTTTTTAAGGTAGTAAGGCTGTTCACAGGGCACATGGAAAAATCTGGCCAAATAGCCTCCATAGAACATTTGAGATTATTTAAAAGGCTAATTTAACAGTAGAATAGTTTTTAGATCCCATTGAAATTTGTTCCTTATCATTATAATGATACAAAATGGTATAGAAGATAGTATGTATATGAATAGAACTTTTCTTTTTAATGTGTAAAATTTTATGTTTGATTAAGAAAGGGGAAATTTACCAGGAATAGTCAAAAATAATCCCATAAATATATGACTCTCTCCTAACAATCTTACTGCACAAAGAGATAAAGATTAGTATTCTCAATTCCATATGCTTTCTAAGGACTTTCTACTTCTCTAACTGTATCTGGGCCTTCTTTCCCTGACTTATTAGACTTTCTAGAGGATACATTCTTAAATTATAGTTGATTCTCAAAGAGAAATGGAACAGACTCAGGTCACAATAAAAATGTATCTATATATTGAATGCTTATTGCATGTCAAATGTTTTATGGATCTAGCCTCCTTGAAGTTCACATTAACACTGCAAGACAGGCATTACGATTCCCATTTTTCAAATAAGAAAATGGAGCCTCAGAGAGATTGACTGACTTTCCCATGGTCACACAGCTCATAAATGCCATAGCGGGGATTCAAACCTAGTTGGTCATTTCCTAATGCCATGTGGAAACTTTAAGAGGTTTTATTGGAAACACAACATTCTAGAAAATATTACCTTTTAAAACATATATATAAATGTTAAGAATAAAACAGAAGAGAACAATTAAGATGGATGGAAATATAAAAACAGAAGAAATGTATTTTAAACCAGCTGTTCTGTAAGAAATCTGTGGTTCTGTATTTTAACGTTCAACAGAGTATCCCAGCAAATAAAAACATGCATACTTTTACTCTGAGCAGATGTTATTAGAAAGATTTTTTTCCTTTTAGCTTTTATTAACATGATCAGTTTGCTCTTCCTTGAAAATAAATATTTTTTGTAACATCCTCTGTGAAATATCTGAGACTTCTAATGGTCTTTTGGGATTACTCATACCCCAATTTCCTTTGAAAGCAGTATTACTTTAACACCATCCAAAAAGCACAGTGAGAGGTGGGGAGTTAGGATCCGTATGCAGGTGAAGGCAAGTCTCAGGCTTTCCAGGGAACACAGAGCACTGGGAGGAGCAGCCTGTGTCTGGATTTGGGAATGGATATGTATTTGGAGAGTGTTAATGGTCACTCCTGGCCTTCATGGAGCCTCTGGTTTGCCTTAATATTTTGTTTGTTACATGACAGGTTATAGATCTAACTGATCGGGCAGTTAGATGACAGTTCCTTAGTAATTATATGTTGGAAGAAAAGTAGTTACCATAAATTATGTCAGTATTGCCATTTATTGAGGAAAAAAATTTTATGAGTGCTATTTAAAGCAAGATGATTTTCTATGGAATCAAATGATACTCTTGTGTGTGTAAGGGACAGATGCTGCCAAACTACATGGAGCTCTTTAAGAGTTGCTGAAGAGCCTCTTCCACACTGAGAGTTGCTTTTTAATTAGACTTTTCAGGTTGTCTGTATAAGTCATAGTAATTCTTAGTATCAAAAATATAATTATCTTAAATATTTTAGGATCTCCAGCTGGATTTAATTAAGCAAGAAGGGACCCCCATGTTTATACTCACCAAATGATTGTTGATCCCATGTACATTTCACAAATAGTCTCATATTATATATATTTTTAAGGCTCTGAACTACTTTTATTACAAATTGTGGTACCATAAAACAAAAGAAATCCTTTTCTAAAATGAGGAAACTATTGTGAGGTACTGGAAAAATGAAAACATGGGCTGTAGAGTCAGAAAAACTTGGGTTTGAATTTAGACTTTACCCCTTACTAAATGGAAAATTTTGAATACAACTCTTAATCTCTCTGGGCTGCAGTTTCTTCCTTAATAAAATGAAGATGCCATGTCCTACACAAGGTTGTTGGGAAGGTAAATAGCATGATGCCTGGCCATACTAGGTCTCCAACAGTTTTGAATTTAAGAAGATCATTAGCAGTACTCCATGATTCCTCCCCCATCTCACTTCATTCTCTACTCGCTGCCCCCCCACCCGAAGCAACTATTATTTGTCCTTCCAAAATATCTACTTATGGTCTCCATGATTTTCTTAAGTGCATGTGTTTGTGTCCTTAAGCAATCAATATTTTTATGCCCACCTCGCATATTTTTCCACTTAACTTTCTCTTCTCATCTTAAGGTCATCTCCTCTGTGGAGTCCCTCAGGCTCCAGCTCCCTGGCTGTCCTTGCTACCAGAGTTGCTTATCCCCAACCCATTCTCTGAAATAGAATCCTACCACTCTCCCAATTAACACTCTAGTGGGTCCCCAGTTCTCTTGGTCCAGACTTAGAGATGAAGAGTTTGATGCAACATAGGCAAACTGCAATGTTATTCATATCTTTTCTGAAAAGGAGTGAAGCTCCCTTGGGAAAGCCCTGCTACTCCTGATGGATGCCTCCTATTGGAATGTCCGAGCTCATGTTACTCTGAACCAGGAAAATGTAGACCAGAGAAATGCTGATCTACTCTGACTTCAAAATATAGTTTTTAAGGGAAGACACATTTTTATATTATCCATGCAAATAACTATAGCATACCCATGACTCTACTCTGAGTTCCACTCTGATGAGTGAACCTGTATAAATAAATGTCCCTGCTTATGACAGGGAAATTTATAGGGAGAAAAAAACAATCCAGAAGCCTTTAGAAAAGACTTTTGGTTTTTCTTTTTTCTTTTTTTTTTAAGTTATAGATCATTCCAAATCATCTCTGAAAATCCCTTCTATATTAAAAAATTAGTAAAAGTATTATAAATATAGTGCCTAATTAACATGACTATAGGGAAGTTAAACTAATGATGTAGGGAAACTGTATGTTTATATTTTCAGACTCCACATATTCATATTTTCTGATTAGAATTAAATATTACTACTTTTGCCATTGAGGTTTTTAAATTTTGCAGTTAAACTTTCATGATATACTGATACTATATATGTCATTTATTTGATGCTGAATCCTTAGGGACATACTGTACAAATGCATCACTGTTCCTGAAATAAATAAGATTCACTTAATGGGATGATTTCCACTGAGGAAATAAACTAGGAACTTCTGTATTTGGCAGAAAGTTAATCTCCAAATGTGAGTATTCCAAACATTGCTTTGACCAAAGTCTTTAGAAAGAAAATAAAGCCAGTTTTTGCTTTGAAAGCAGTTGACCTCCAAAGTTTTAGATAGATTCTAAATTGGAATTTTTTGCTGAGTTGTCTTGAAAGTTTTTTCATTTTGTTTTGTTTTTGTCATATGTACTAAAAGGTCCAAAAGGACCTAGGGCATTAGTTTATTTATATGATATGAGGTTAGGAAGCCTGTTAGCTCTTAAATATCCTATTAGGATCTTCTCTTACCCTGATAACAATATCACATTTCTAATAAATTGAGTCTCAGAGTTGCCAGCAACTCTTCAGAGAATGGCTCCCCAAATTAGATTTTCAGAAATTGCAACATAAGACTTCATTATTTCCTGCCTAAAAATGAATATCGCTGGGAACAACATAAGAGATTTGGGGAAAAGAATTTTGCCTACAAATCTATGGGATTCCTCCTTGCCATGCTTTTATCTGAACCAAGATGGTACCACTGTGCCTTGCTCTGCCCTTAGCTCAGTCTCAGATCTCCCACAGGCAGAGTCAAACTTCTGGAACCAAATCTTTATTCTCTCTCACTAAAACCAGGTCCTCTGGTAAAAACATTCAGTCTGATTTGCTGAAGATCATATTTCCTGGGTTGGTGGTTCTGAGAATGACACATTGATGCCCACTTACTTGGCTTAGATCTTCATTCTGTTTCCACTGAGTCACAGCCTGCCAGTGTGGTCTTTTCTTTGTGTCATACTCCATTTCTGCCATACAGGATTTTTATCCTAGAAGTTGGCTTTTCTATGATTAAGAAAGAGGAATCAGGGAATCCCTCAGTGGCCCAGCGGTTTAGCGCCACCTTCAACCCAGGGCGTGATCCTGGAGCCTCGGGATCGAGTCCCGCATCGGGTTTCCCTGCATGGAGCCTGCTTCTCCCTCTGCCTGTGTCTCTGCCTCTCTCCCTCTCTGTCTCATGAATGAATAAATAAATAAATAAAATCTTAAAAAAAAAAAAAAGAGGAATCATGTGAATTTTCGTATAATCTCTTCCTTTAAAATAACTAGTTCCTTCATTTCAGTTAATGATTGTTTTCTTTCTAAAAATAAAACAGATACCAAATGCTTCCTGACGGAGTTTTTCCTCTCTTTTCTTTCTCTTCAGGTAGAGATTTTAAAAAAAGCGAAAGGCAGGTGTAAAATGAAGCACTGAAAGTTAATTTTAGATCTAGCCAGACTTCTCCCTAGGAATTTAAAGGGATGTTTCTTTACCAAAACCTGGGCCACACCCGGTGAGTCAGAGGCTAGGACACTGGTGTGCTTTTCAAGTTCCCCAGCTGATTCTAATCTGTATCCAGTCTTGAGAAACCCTGGAGTTCCCAATCACAACACAATCCTGAATACCTCATGTCTCCAGCTTGCACTTGCTACTACATATTACCTGTGTAACTTTTAATACTGTCTATACCGTTTTTGTATCTGTAAAATGGAGATGGTGAGTAATGACAAGGGGTCTATCTTATTTTTTTTCCTCATGAAAACCACAAGCAAAACATTTATCTTCCATATAGCATTTCATTCTGTTTGAGGCTGTTACAAATGTGTATCATTTTGTTTAGGACGATCAATATATTGACTCCACTCCATTCACTCTAAGTATTTAGTTAATGGCTATTATATAATTTTATTTTAAATTGTTCATTCATTCATCCAACAAATATCCATTGGGTGTATCTCTTGATACTCCCTTATTTAGAATATGCCCCCATCACAGAATCTTAGATCCAAGGGCTAAAAGGGACTTATTCTAATTTTCTTAATAGAAGATGGAAAAACTGAGACCCAGAAGGTATTGTGACTGATTCAAAACTAGTTACACTAGACTAAAACATCTAGTTAGTGGCATAGCCAAAAATAGACCAAATACTCTTACTTAATCTTTTACCTGAAGTCCTTGAGCCATATTTCAAGATGGCTATCTATTGTTGCATAAGAAATTACCTTAACGTTTAGTAGCTTCAAACAATAAAAATCATTTATTATATCTTACCATTTCTGTGGGCCAGAAATTTAGGCAGGACATAGTGGAAACAACTTGACTCTGTTCCTTGATGTCTGGGACTTCAGCCAGAAGTCTTACAGGTAGGGGACTAGAATCATCTGAAAGCTATTTCATTACATGTGTGGCAGCTGATGCTCATCCTATTGATTAGAACATCTATACTTGGCCCTTCCATGTGTTATGTCCTGGGCTTCCTTACAGCATGGTGGCTGAGTCCAAGAGCACGTGTCTCAAGAAAAATAGAGAGCCAAGGAAAAATAGATGAGCTTGGAGTCCTGAAGAGTTACTTCTGCCACACTCTGAAGGCCAGTTCAGTTACAAAAGTACTCAGATTCGAGAAGAGGGACCATAGCCCCCACCTCTTGGAAGAGTGTCCACATCACGTTTTAAGAAAATAGTGTGGGATGATGTACCTATCCTATTGGAGCCACCCTCTTTGGGAGGATACAATCTGGCACAAGTCAGAGATTATTTATGGGAGCCTGGTACAAGTTGAAAACCATGTCTATCAATTTTTTTATATAAATGAGGCAAGAAAGAACCCCATCGAGGATATATCTCTGAAAAGCCGAAAGCCAATCCTGCTTAAGCAATATATCCCTTCAAAAAAATCCCACGTACACACAATACATACTCTCCATATTTAGTGTTCTGATTTTATGCTCTAGCTTCAAGCTCTGGTTTATTAATGCTATGTAAATGATAGTTAAGTAATACCCTTAAAAATGAATAACGATTTTCTCTTTATTATTTTCTACAGCATTTGAAGAATGACAGGGACTTTAGCCCCATTATATGGACTCTCAAGAAGCCAGGAAATAGTTACAATATATCTGGGCAATTGAGTGGAGTAAGGCCACTAAATGTCTCCTATAACCTAGAACTTTCTCCTCCCAACTATTTATTTTAAAACTTCCTCTTTTCTTCTCTGTATCTTTATATAGAATGTAGCTCTGAGAGGGAATTGCTTGTGCATTTCTTACAGTTTCTCTTCTAGTGCCAGCATAATCCTTAGTACTTTATGTATATATGTTGATATATGGCAATATATACTGAACTATTTTATCTTCTTTCAGAAACATTATAGAGTGTGTACATGCTGGAAAATATCAAAAGACTTCCTTCCTATTTATTCATGGGAGAGAAGTAGAATTTTATTGGCTTTATTTCCAATATGAATAAGTAGGCTCAAAGTCCAAACCCATGGGAAACTTACACAAATGTATATTAGAAAATCTCTCATTATTTTAGAATATTAAAAAATGTGTATCTGAATGTTGAAAGACAAGAATTACTGACAAACCTTAAACCCCGTAGGATATTATTTTCCATTGTGATTAGTGCAAAATAACTAGAAAAGTTAAAACTTTTTAAATCATATAGCTAATTTGATTTCATGATGGAAAACCTTAGTCTTACTTTTTATTTTTAAAACTTACTACAAAAAATAAAAAAAAAAATAAAAAAAAATAAAACTTACTACAATGACATCTTGGTTTGGAAAATAGTCTGTTTTTTTCAGCCTTACATTTGCTGTTATAGTTGGGCAAATATCAACATAATTTAGTAGATTCAAACGGTTTGTCACTGTGGCTACTGACACCAGGATCCACTGTTGTTATCTTATTTAATCATCGCTATATTGCCTATAATAAGTTAACTATATGCATAAAGACAAAGTATTAAAATATAAGATGAAAAATCTCTCTAATCCTTTCAATTTGATGTCAGTTATTTTGTTGTATAGGTCCCAAAAGAAGAATATCCTTACTAATTCATCCTTTCTAAACCACTAAATAAGTAGATGATCTAAGTCCTTTTCAAAATTTCTGCCAGTTTACTTTGGAAATTATTTTCTAATATTTTTAGAATGTAAAACATAGTCCTTGAATTAAAAATGTAGCTGGGACAGAGTCCTTGATTCAAGCATCATTAATTGAATGGCCCTTAAGTCAAACCCCCAACTGAAGAGTCCTTTAAAACTAACTTAATTCTAAAATACATTCCTAAAGAACTACATGTATAAAATTTTCCTTGAGGGGCACCTGCATGGCTCAGTGATTAAGCATCTGCCTTTGGCTCAGATCATGATCCCGGGGTCCTGGAATTGAGTCCTGCATCAGACTCCCCACTGGGAGCCTGCTTCTCCCTCTGCCTATGTCTCTGCCTCTCTCTGTGTCTCTCATGAAAAAATAAATATTTTAATTTTTTTCCTTGATGCTATAATATAAAGACAATATTGAAAACTTTAGACATTATTCAATCATGATAATTATGTATTCTATAAAAATGAAAATTTTGGATCATATCAAGTGTTTCTTATCACCTATTTACCAGAGTCCCTATAATGGTGTATTTAAAATTTAATGACCTGTTTGGGAAAATGTCTATAAATGAAGATCACAAGGCTTTTTAGATGGTTCATGAGCTTCTTTCTTATAGCATTGATGTTTATGAACTTTTGGTCTATAATCACTGTCCACACTTTCATTTTTAGCATGAACTAAAAACATATTTTTCCTGTCAATTCCAAAAAAGAATATGTCTATAAAAAGTACACATTTGTGTACACACACATGCCATGGAGGACATAAATGGATGGGACAAATGATTCTTGAATTCCTTTGCCACTCAAGTCCCACATAAACTGAAAATGTGAGGACCACATATCTGCATAATGTCTGATTCCTAGTTTATCTGAAATTTTCACTTCATTAATTGATTTACTCTCTCTTGGCACTTATTTTAGCATAATATAAGTGCAGTTTATTTGAAGTTAATCCTCCAAATATTCCTGGCTGCAGAGTGCACAGGTGTATGTCAGTCATTTTGTGACTAGTGAGAAGCAGGAAAGTCATAGCCAGTTTTTTCCATATTGGGTACCTAGTTTGTTGAATTTTGAGCAAAGGAGCAGGGAAGAAGAACCTAAATTCCCAACTTTTAACCCAGCTCTGTGGAAATTAAAATCGGGGATGTTATTGCATAGTCACTGGGAACATGGAATACAAGAATCTTAAGATCTGATATTGAATCCCAGATCTGTCACTTTCTTATCTACAAACCTCCCCTCATAGGGTTGTTGATGAGAGGAAAAGCCTTAAACACTGCTCTTTACACACAGTTATTAGCAGACAAATAGCTCAATCCAAGGGCAGCACTCCACCTGTGATGCCCTTGATAGACTTTCATTTCAAATTGGGTAATTAAGAACATTTCAGGGACCCTACCCACTAGACCACTCAACTACTATTTACAGTTATAACTTTCGTTTTGTTTATTCAATTTAATTCAATTGCATTAAGCCTTTGTCAGTGCACATGCCTCCTGATAGCCACACTTCCAATATATCCAACTGGAAAATATATCACATTGGCTTTGACTTGTTCCTCTCTTTTATTGACTAAGTACATTGGAGATTTGCTTTTAGTAAAATCCCCAAAATATATAACTCTCCTGTCAGTATCTGTACACCTTTCTTTGTATATATACCAAATAGGAATAGAGGTTTGTTTTTTTTTTTTTTTTTTTTGGAATAGAGGTTTTAACTGTATGTAGTATCTATGCTTCCGTAACATTCTCTGAAGGTATCCTTTGACATATTGTAACTTGATCCTGGAAATCATATGTTAGTCAAAACTTTGAAGTTTTGTGAGATCGGGAGCATCAATTCTTATAGAGGAAAATTGGGAAGAGGTAATTAACTTCATCTTATCTATTGCTCAAGGGAATACAGACTCCATCAACCTAATTCCAGTTCTGTACAATGATGTAGGGAATAGTTTCTTTGTTTCTTCCACTTTTCTTTCTCAGTCATTGTTCCTTTCCTTGGAACCTGATTCACCTCCCAGGTTGTCTCAAAAACCCCATTAGTGCCCATATGCACCCACCTGCCTTACCTAACCATGCCCCCTACTGCCTTTCAGTCCTGGCTTGCTACCTCCTACCCCCTGCTCTTCATTGCCCTGCTTGCTGGTTGTCCTTTTGAAATGCTGCTGTTACACTAATAATTTCTTAGTCAGATATTAACTGACTTATAACAGCTTAAGGAGGCACGCCTGAGTGGCTCAGGGGTTGAGCATCTGCCTTCAGCTCAGGGTATGATCCCATAGTCTCGGGATCGAGTCCTGCATCGGGCTCTCTGCATGGAGGCTGCTTCTCTCTCTGCCTCTGTCTCTGCTTCTCTCTCTCTATGTTTCTCATGAATGAATAAATAAAATCTTTTAAAAAAATAAATTCATAAAAAACAGCTTAAGGTTCGCCCTTTTACCACTTCCTCACCCTATTAAGTGTATTCATTGTGTATGCTCAACAAGGAAGTGTTCTGCTTCCCCTCTGATTATCCTAAGGCTGCTTCCCTTTCATTCTCACTGAATCAACCTAATTTGGCTTATTGAGGCTTCATTCTTTTCTGATCATTAGCCATTTCCTAGAGGAGAAGTCCTTGCTTAGGAAAGTAAGCAAGGAAGCTGAGACTCTCCAAGACTTATGCTTCAGACACCAACTGGAATAGAAAAAAACCAATCACCATAGCCAAATTTTCAACAAACAACGGAGCCAGCTGGATAGTTAGTAGCATGTAGTAACAACAGTGCCCTATTCTTTCCTATAGGGCCATTTAGCAAGTTTCTTCTGTTGTATAGTGATTTTTTTTTAACGGACATTTAAGGAAACATACTAAGGTATATTAACTACCACCTCTGTGACTCCTCTTAAAGCCACTATGAATTGGTAATATAGCCCTAAGTGTGACCCCAAGAAACACATGTCTCTTGGAGAATATGGCTAAGAAATTTTGAAATTGGTCTTTAATAAAAACTACTTCAGGTCCTAAACTAAACTAATGAGCCTTCTGACAAAACCTGATTGTCCTTTGGTATACCCTGTCACAGTTAAGTGACACTCCCATCAGTCGTGCTCTAAATCTCAGAAACCGAGGATTTATCCTGCATACCTTCCTCACCCTCACTTTCCCCAATGTTTAATTCACAATCAGTCCTGTCAATTTTACCTCTTAAATCGTTTCCAAATGGGCAATATCTCTCTCCTAGATAATTGCAATCACTTCCTTAACTAGTCTCTTTGCTTCTACTCCCACTCCAAATTTTCCTCCAAGTTATCTCCAAGTTACCAAATTCCCTCCAAATCATCACTCCTCCCTCTGCCCTCATTAAAACACTTTAAAGTCTCTTCCATGGGGTCGTAAATTATAGAGTCAAAGTCTTCAAGGGGCCTATATGGCATATCAGTTTTCTAGGACTGGCATAACAAATTACCATAGACTGTATGGCTTAAACAATGGAAATGTATTTGCTCACAGTCTGGAGGCTGAAAATCTGAGATCAAGCTGTTGACAGGATCAATTACCTTCTGAGACCTCTCCTCAGTTTATAGATGGCCATCTTCTCCCTGTGTCTTCACATGGTCTTCCCCCTGGGTGTGTCTGTATCCTCATTGTCTCTTCTTTTTTTTTTTAAATAAACATATTAGTTTATTTAAATTCAATTACTTAACATATAATGTATTATTAGTTTCCAGAAGTAAAGGTCACATTGATTCATCAGTCTTACATGATACCCAGTGCTCATTTTAATGTCTATATTCTCAACTTCACTTTAAGTGCCATGTTGGTGAGGATCTCATATATTTTTGTTTACTGTATTTCCAAGGTCTAGCACACTATGTGGCACAAAATAAAAGCTCAACAAATAGAATTTTTTGTTTGAATAAATGAAGTGAGCCCAAAAGTTTACTGTGTTCATGAAAGCATCTAACTAAGCAAACAAAATTAGCATAAGGAAATGATATACACTTTGTTTCTACAACCCTGAGTAAGAAATCAGAGACTTATCATAGAAATCTCTAGTTGTGACCAAAATCTGGTATCTGTCCCATAATGATATACTTTATTTAGTTCCCACACAGGCAGTACCTCTGTAACGATTGAGCATTATTCATGACCTCTGGACATTTGACTAGTTTCTGTTGAAAATTTTATTATGTTTGTTTTAGTTTATGATTCATTTTTGTTTTATGCTTTTTTCTTTTTGCTTTTTTATGATGATTTCAGCACTCACCACTGATATGCTTATTAACTAGGCAAAACCACCCTAGTGAAGCATTTTGATGATGCAGCGCTCTGTTTTTGATGGTAGCTCAAAGCAGCTGTCACTGTACTTTCACTAGGAATTGTGCAATGTCCACAAGGAAAAGAGAAGAGCTATTAAAATATCTAATAGCCCTGATTGAATGTCTTCTATTTGTTGGCCACATTCTGGAGCTCTCCAGGAATGGATGTCCTCATGATACTTTCCAAACCATTCTCTAATGAAGCAAGGCATCTACTTCTCTCTAAGCAGTGTCATCAAATTGAGTTTTCAGTGTTTGGCATGCTGCCCTCCAGAGGGAAGAAAGGATCTTGCCCCTTAGGGAGAGAGAAGAGTACAGGATATATCCTCTATGTCCTAAGATCCTGACTACATTTTAGAACACAGGAATTTTCTTTCATACAGAAATCTCTCTTTCCTCCTCATTGTCCCGGATCACTGAGTATTGCAGTGCTTAATACTCAATTCTCTATTCATCATTCTCCATCTTCATACTCTTGTAGAGTTGTTGGAAGTTAGCTTACAGTGTGGTTGTTCATTGTATTCATCCATAGTCCTCATCTTGCCCGAATTCCTACAAGTAGCTGATTGCAGGGCTGGGACCTGAATTCATATCTCCAAACTGGCAATTGCTATTACGCCTCAGCCCCACCCTAGCCAGTTATGTTATCCTTTCCCATCATGTCAGTGATGAACTCTAAATGATACCAGTCATTCAGAGCTTCTTTATTTTTTTTTTCTTCTGGTATCTTTCTTTTTGTCATTTTTATTTTTCATTGTGGTAAAATACACATAACATAGAAGTCACCATCTTAATCATTTTTAAGGACACAGTTCCAAGGCATTAAGTACACTCATCTTGTTTTGTAACCATCACCACCATCCATCTCCAGAACTTTTTTTAATCCTACAATACTGAAACCCTGGACCCATTAAGTAGTAACCTCTCCTTCTCATTCCCACTGAGGTGGTATCTCACTATGGTTTTGATTTGCATTTCCCTCATGATTAGGAATGTTGAACATCTTTTCATGTGCTTATTGGCCATTTGTATTTCTTCTTTGGAAACATTTCTATTCAGATCCTTTGCTTATTTTTTAATGTAGTTTTTTGATGGTGTTGTTAAGAATTATTTCATTTAATTTTGTTTTTTGAAAATTTATTAACACCTCTCCTTGAGAAATGCCATGCTAAAAAAAATACCATCTTAAGATATAACAAAGATGTAATTTACAGAGTTGCCAATGGAGTATATATAATATATTTTTTAGTCAAATATATCAAATATCACAAGCCTAGATATTGAACACTTTGAACATTTATCTATCTTTGGTCTTAAAACCTTAAGGGGGGGGGGGGGGTCCCTGGGTGGCTCAGTGGTTGAACACCTGCCTTCTGCCCAGGGTATGATCCTGGGGTCCTGGGATCCAGTCCTGCATCGGGCTCCCTGCATGAAGCCTGCTTCTCCTTCTGCTTATGCCTCTGCCTCTCTCTCTCTCTCTCTCTCTCTCTCTCTCTCTCTGTTTCTCATGAATATATAAATAAGATTTTTTTTTAAAAAGCCTTAAGGGTTGTAATAGATATATAGGCCTATCTTATTTAAAAGTATTATTTGAGTATCTGCCTAAGATGGCAGATCACAGATTGCACATACAGTGAGAGAAAGGAAAAGATATTGCTGAACAGAGAAAATAATATGTGGTTAAAGAATTCCTGCTGGCATTCTTGAAGTACCAGATACTGCTGAGGTTAGATCCTATAACTATCTTATATGGTCTATTATTTTGCAGTCAGGCATTGCCTTTATTTCAAGCACAGATGTTGCAAAATCTAACTATTTTTAACTACATTTAAGTTATGTTATGGTAGTCTTCATTAGGAAAGGCAAATATGAAATGTAAGATAGGATATGTTATTTTTTTTCTCCTGCTGGTGGGAATTTCCAAAGAAGCAAAACAGCAATAAGAGGTAAAATGGAAAACTTGGGCAGTTTTCTATAATGTAATCGAACAGTGTTCTGTCTTTGTTTGCAGTTGTTTTAATGGGTATATTATGACTATTCCTCATTGGCCACTGAGATTCATTTCCCTTTATAGTTTAGTAATTACATTTGTGAAATATATTTTTAACAGCTAATCACCATCAGGGCACTCTTAAGAGATGTAATTAGAAAGACCATCAGACATTCTGTCTTAAACGTATTGCTAATTTAGTACTAACTCATTTTTTTTTATTGCAACGTGCTGTTAGTATTATGAATGAAGCTTTAATTATAGAGAATGGACCTCTCTGAAATGGCACTCCCACTTGGTTTAAGTGCCCTCTTTTAATCTGTGAGGTATTCCTTATTGGGGGTTATTGTCAAACATTTTTTTAAGTATTCTTCCAGTTACCAGAAGACAGATTAAAAGCAGGGCCAAACAATTAAGGTGAGATGAATATAACTTTCCCTTCTCCCCTGTAAGCCTTCCTATTCTCTGCTTCAAAACTACACCACAGGGAACATCCCTATTAGCAACACCAGGTAAAGCCCAGAACAAATGCAAGTTAGTTTATTTTGCCTTTTCTTTTTTTCCCTTTTCTATATTTCAAAAGCAATTCCTCTGTATTATAAAAATTAGAAAATGCAGATAAGCAAAAGAAAATCACCTGCAGTCCCACCTCCTGGAGAGATTTTAGTATCATCTTTGCCATTACTCTGCTGTAAAAATTTGTGCAGTTTTCCTGGGTGTGGGTGTGTATGTGTGTTTCTAATTATTCACTTTTTCTATACTCAGAAAAGGATGGTTTGTTCCTAATACATTGACCTTAGGCATCATGTTGTAACTTGCTTGAGTCAATGCGATGTGACTGAGTAGTTGTGTCTTACCTCATCTGAGCAAAATTTGAAAAGCCATTTTGTAGTTTGGCTCCTCTGGCATGACAACCACCTGCCAGGAGAACAACATGCTCCAGATCAATGCTACTCCTTCAGCCTTGGTCACAGAAAAAAAAGTCACGTGAAGCAGATCCACAGAGGGAGTTTCAGCTGCCCAGTAGCTCCATGTAACTTGAACAACAACAACAAAAAAATCTGTTCTTTTAAGCCACTAGGACTTGGGGATTTTTTTGTTACACAGCAAATCTGACTAGTATTTTACATAGCTGCCTAAGACTTAGTTTCCACAGCTGCAAAATTACAATAATAGTATCTACACAGAAAATCTACTGAAAGGAAAAAGGAAGATAATATATTGATAGCGCCTACTGCATAAGAACTCAGAAAATTAACTTTGTATATTTCTTCAAGCCTTCTTTCTATGCACATGTAAATATATATTTACAAAAACAAGATTATACAGTGCATTTGATTTATAGTCCTTAAAACTGTTAATGTAATAAATATCTATGTAATAAGGTAATTAAATATTCTAATACAATTTTTAATGGCTGCATGGTGTTCCATAGTGTAGATGTACCAGAGTTTATTTAACAAATCTATTATTTTGAGCATTTAGATTATTTTCAAATTCCACCGTAGTACACAATATTATAATGAGTATTTAATTAAATATGAGCCAATTTTTGATTATATCTTTAGGAAAAAAATCATTGTCAAAGTGTCTCCATGTTTCAAGGATTTTGACACATATCGTAAAACTGTTTATAGTTTACAAACTTATGCAGTTAATAAACAAAAACTTTGCCAGAAGATAGTCATATATCCCCATTAGTATAGTGCTTATAATATTTAAGATTTCCTATGGTAAAATCCCATCAAGAAATTATTTTAAAATGCATGAACCCTATGTTGCAGTATTTTTTCCTGCTTCCACTGAATTATTTTAGCCAAAAAAGACATATTCTGACTTGTTCTCTAAGCATCTCATATTTATGTCGTTATAAGGAAAAGTGTGCTGAGCATGATACTATCATTGCTCTTAAATGGGGTGCTGTTGAATTTTGTGTCTTTGATAGTGTTGTGTGAAAACAGCAAAGCACATCTTACCATAGAACTCATATATATGACAATTAAATTCTTCTATATTGTCTTCTTATAATAAAATAGAATTTTTGTTATTTTATTAAAGAAACACCAAGTGTTAATTTAAAAATAACTAAAGACATTTCTGAATGACTGTGGTAATTATCCTAGCCTTAAAAATAAATCAAGGAACCAGCTTCTAGACTATGTTTCCAGTTGTGCTATTGATTTGGTTTCCTGTTCTAGTAAATATTGTCATTCCAAGTGTCATGTGGTTTACCTTTCTGTAAACTGGGTATATATATATATTGGTGAGTGGGGTGGCTGGGCCTGTGCACTGTACAGCAATGTTTGTTCCCTGTTTTAAGTCTTGAATTTGTTATATACACAGAGCTCCATGAGAAACATCTCTGTTCTAGAGAGACAAACTAGAATTGAACTGCAATTAATCCAGTGCCACAAACTCTGAACTTCCATGGCATTTAACAAAGTATTAACTGATAGTAGTATGAGCAAATCACTCCCAAAAGTGTTGCTTTTTATATTTGAATATTCCTTTGTTAATGTATTTAATAGGCTTCTCTTTATACCTTTCTAAATTATTTCAACATTTTTCTTTCCAGTGCTTAATTAAGCTGATTCTAAAACAGCAGTTGATATGGACCAGATGGAAACATTTGGCTGGATCTATTTCCCACAGTTCTTTGGTTTAGGAGAGCACTGGGATCAACATTAGCCTTACCACTGATACTGGGCTAAGAAAATCCTTGATGGATTGAGTATTTTGATTTTGATCTTAATTATCTTTGGCTACATAGACTGCATTTAATTCTAATAGAAGGAGAAAAATATAGTACTGCATTGTTAAATTGCATACTGTAAGAATATTGAGACTGCTAATCAGGGAGTATTAGTTGTAATCTACCCCAGTATTCACCTTAGTGGCCAACTCTGCCATTAGGACAATTCCCCAGAGAGCAACTTTTACATTGAAGCACTTGTGAATAATTGCTTCAATAAAGTTAGAAAAAAGAATATAAATAATTTACATATGTCTTTGAGCAGTAATCATTCCAAAGTATGATTATTAGTTTACATGTATGATTTAGATAAAAGTCAATATAGTCAATACTGTTGATCTAGGAAGATAACATTTGTCTACTGGTTTTGTTTTGTTGTGGGATAGAGGGGTAGAGGGAGAGGGAGAGAGGAAATCAGGCTTGACCCCAACGTGGACCCCAATGTGGCACTCAATCTCACAACCCTGATTTCATGACCTGAGCCAAAATTAAGAGTTGGATGCCTGACTGAGCCACCCAGGCATCCTGTGTAATGATTTTAAAATGAGTAGCCATAAATCTCTTAATGCCTTTTAGATTTGGTTCTTGTTGAAGATTTTTGGTGGTAATAATGAATTGCTAATGAAAACTAAGAAGCCTTATTGGCCCATAACCATTCAACAAGGAATGTTCATCAAGAGACTCTAAAGGGAAATATATTGGGGTGCCTGAGTGGCTCAGTTGGTTAAGCATCTGCCTTTGACTGAGGTCATGATACTAGTATCCAGGAAGGAGCCCATTTTGTGATTGAGCCCCACATAGGTTCCCAGCTCAGTGGGTAGCCTGCTTCTCAATCTCCCACTGAAGTTCCTCCTGCTTTGCTATTCTCTCTATATATATCAAAAAAATAAAGTCTTTAAAAAAATAAAGGGAAATATATTGTCATTATTTCAAATTAATTATTAAAAATGTATGACAAATTAGAATTCTATAAAAATATAAAGTAAAATATCTATTAACCGAGAGAAAGAATGAAATATGCTTAAAATACTGAACAAATTGTCAATTTCAAATTAAAATACTGAACTTCAAATTGTCAATTTAAGAGACAAAAATATCAAACTTCTATGTATTTTCCAAAGCAAAATTTCACATACTTTTTAAAAGAAAAATTATCAACAACTTATTTTCAATTACCAAATATTGATTTTAAATGTACATATTCTAGTCAGTGTGAAATATGGAAAGAGCATGGTTTTGAAGAACTGTTTTCAAATTTTGTCTCTGCCCCTCATTGAGAGAACTTCAAGTAAAGTCACTTAATATGTGCAAACCTTTATTTCCTTATGCATAAAGTGAGGATAATGTTTATTTGCATTTGATATGAAGATAATGTAATAAATATAATTACTCAGTTCATTTTAGTTTCCTTTCTTCCTTTCTACCTGTTCTTTCTTTAAAAAAAAAAAAAAAAGTCCATTTTGGGCAGCCCAGGGGGCTCAGCAGTTTAGTGCTGCCTTCAGCCCAGGGTATGATCCTGGAGTCCCGGGATCGGGTCCCACATCCGGCTCCCTGCATGGAGCCTGCTTCTCCCTCTGCCTGTGTCTCTGCCTCTCTCTCTCTCTCTCTCTCTCTCTCTCTCTGTGTCTCTCATGAATAAATAAATAAAATCTTTTTTAAAAAGTCCATTTTAATACATGTTTTAATTTGGCTAAAAACTACTATACTATATATTTTGAGACACAATCAGCCATGATAATAATAGGTTTTCTTGATAAACATTAGGTTCCATCTGTATCTTTCCAAAGAACATCAAAACTTTCCTGAGCCTAAAGCCTTAAGTTCAAAGGTGTTGCAGTTGAGAACAGAGGCTAAGGGAAGAACTCTGTTACCCGTCACCTTCCTACTAGCAGTTAGTTCAGGTCCCAGGAAGACCTGCCCTTGAGCTACTGTGCCCAATAACAACAGCAGAGCAGTGAATTTATATTAGTCAACTTACATTAGAGAAGCAAGTTGCCAGTCAAGGTTCCTTGAGAGAAGTCACAGGTCGTATTAGAGTAAACTCTTGGTCAACTCAGTTATTCCAATTCACTTCATTGGCATTACATGAATTCTAGCACTTACTTCTCCAGTGCTTCCTTTAGCTACTATCCTGAACACAAACTACCAGAGGGAGGCAGGGGAAGTATAAAGAGCTGTCATAGGGATCTCTGCAGTAGCTCAGCGGTTTGAAGCCTGCCTTCCACCCAGGGTGTGATCCTGGAGACCCAGGATCGAGTCCCACATCAGGCTCCCTGCATGGAGCCTGCTTTTCCCTCTGCCTGTGTCTCTGCCTCTCTCTCTCTCTCTCTCTGTGCCTCTCATGAATAAATAAATAAAACCTTAAAAAAAAGAGCTGCCATAGAAATTCAGTCAGAGATTGGGAAAATATGAATAGGGATTACTTATGGATAGAGATGATCTAGATGCCTCCCAGACATGTTCTGAATTCACTGAACTTGGCTTCATGCTTCTCAGTTATTATCCCATCTACAACGCCAAGCCAAATCACATGCATTAAGATTACTTCTTTGGTATTCCTAATTAAATGTATGATTGGCTAAGTTTTATTTTATGGACCATAACTTCTTTACATATATAATTTTTAAAAAGTGAATTGACAAAGTGAGTCACATGAAAGTTTTCTTTTAAAAAAGAAAATAGCTTTCATTAATAAAGCACATTACCATGTTGGCTTCACCTGAAATATTAAATTGCTACATTGAAATTGACTTTGACACCATCATTTTAGACAAGTTCCTTAAATCATCATCTTGAATATTGACTAATAGGGTCATGGTGGGAAACAATTGCTATGATGAAGACCATTTGCATCATCATGGCCAACATTGAGGGTTCCAGCTTGCCTAGCCATCTCTGATGTCATTAATCCCACTTAATCCCTATTTTTCAAGGGAATTCAGCTAATTTTACAGAAACTTTTGAACTGCTTACACAGCCATGCAAAATGGATAATTTTCAAGGTACTCAAATTTCAAGGAAATGGACCCTTAAATAATTTAATAGGAAGAAAAGGAAAGCTTTGTAATGGTTAAAATTATATCTGATATAGTGCCTTTCTCTATTAGTAAATATATGCTACTGGAATTGGAAAAAACAGGAGCAAGCTTGTCCCTTGTAAGGTTTTCAGTGAAATATCTTTGTGTAGAATCCCAGAAATGGTGAAGGGATTGGGAAACCTGTATAAATAAAGGGGGCACCTAAGAGTAGCTCCCACTCAGGCATTCTCTGTACAACATAATGGCTCATAAGTGCAAAAAGTGCATCTGACTCAGTAAATATTTGATGAGTGAATTTATAAGTACAATAATAGCTCTTTGCCTCATTCCATTCCACCTTCATTTCTGCAGAGACACAAACATACAGAGATACATGCACAGTGAACACCAAGGTTATGGGAAAGAGGAGGAAAGTAGAGAACTCCAAGGCTGGCTTACAGAAGCTGGTGAGCACTGGTACAATAGAGCTTGTGGTTAATAGCCAGCAATTGTCCTGATGGGTGGATATGGAAGTAGCAGCCACTGTTAAGGATTTTGAATAACACCCCAGGATATTCCTTTATTTAATCCACTTTATTTAGGCCTAAGCATCTTCTACCCTAAGATATCCTTGAAATCAGAATCAATTGGAAATTCCTAAAGGTGACTAAGAGGAACCAAACTGGGCAAGAGGATGAACTTGGTTGTGGTTTATGTCTTTCCCAACTAAACTAGACCATACAGGCTTTACTAGCAGAAGGTTGAAGTCAGCTAGAAAAAAACTTTTGATATGAGGCATCATAGTAGTTTACAGTGCCCACTCATTTGGGAATATGATAGGCATTTAACTAGAGCTCTTCCACTAACCTTTTAACCAATTTGAGGGATGTAGTTTCAGTAGGTTTTCATTAACTCATCTGTACAATGAGAGGTTTGGGAAATTTGAATTCTAGAATCTCTTCCAGTTCCATCGTTCAGTGAAACCAGGCATATCTTTTTCTGAAAGAAGTAGTTTGTCAGAGGTATATGACGACACAATAATGTGCATATAAGAACTAAATCATAAACCCACAATTTCGAATTCCTGTTGATATTTATAGAATGGTTTGATGTGTGTAGGACAGTGAATTCTACATAAATATTTTAAAGTTTGACTTAAAAGAGCTTATAATTTGAATCAACCAGTACAGTACCTCTCAGGAAGTCTCCTGGGTAAGAGAGAAGGAAACTTTTCACATATCAGTTAATGAACCTTCAAAACAAAGCACAAACATATTTTTTTTATTGGCTGTATTCCTTATGCTGTAATAGCACCAACATACTTAAATCATCTATTCATCAGGGTTGCAGTAATCTAGACAAGTCCTGTCATTTTTATTCCAGTATAATAAAGAAATGCTAATAAATCTGCAACATTTGCCTGTAACTGTAGTCTTTTCTGCTAATAAAGAGAGAGCAACACACCTTTCATTCACTGAAATCAGTGGAAGTCAACTATTAGCCAAGCTTCCTTGTTCATTACTTGGGCGCTAATTGCATGTTTTTACTGGTAAAGTAATTGATAACAAGAGCTAACTTAGAATTTAGTTAAAGGATCCATTGCTGCAGTATCCTAACATAAATATATTTTTTTTCCAAAAAAGAACACATTGGTATTCCAACATTTCTCAGACCTTGTCCTGGTGAACTGCTCTTTCCCTTTTTCTTTTTCTTCTTTTTCTTTCCCTTTTTCATTATTAAATGAGTCATCACAAGGATTATATTTTGGACAACACAATGTGGAAAATGCTATCTTTATTTTCTACTGGGGTGTCAAAAAGACCCAATATTTATCTAATTGCTATGCTTTCTCTTTCTCCAAAATATATTTTTATATGTTATTACAATTCAACTCACAGCCAATGTTGGAGTGATAAGAACCCTAAATTAGAATCCGTCTAATTTATAGATAATGAAATTGATGTCCAGAAAGGTGCAGTAACATGCTTAAAAGTCCATAATGAGTTAGAGGTTATTTTAGGGTTAGAATATGGATTCCTTATTCCTTAGCCCAAGATTTTTTTTTCCTTTACACTGCACTGACACCTCTTCCCATATTTACCATAGCTGATCTCAACAGAGACCATGAGCTTATAAAAGTTACTAGCTTATACAGAAGCAGTGAACATGTTAATTAAAATCATGTGCATTTTAAGTTCTCCGCATGGGCAACACTGCTGACAACTTGAATTTCATTTTTACAAAGCTGAGTATATTCCTTTCATGTCAGATGGCAGTATATATGTAATGACCAGGAATATAAACTTCAGAACCAGCACAATTAGAGTTTCTTCAATATATTCAATGATTCCCACATCCTCATCTTTGCCCATGCTGACCCTTTAGACTGGAATATTTTTCTTCCAACCTCTCATATTGAAGCTGAACTTTATTTTGAGATGATATTAAGGCACACATAATAAGTGCATGACGTGTTTTTAATTAAATTGATTTGAATCAAACAGTTCCTATTTCTCTATCATGGCTCTATTGGAGATCCAGTACTAGAAAGTATTGATGAGGTCACAATACCTTTTCCTCAAATTGGTCTTAATTAACCAAATACTATTTAATTATTCATTAATAATATCCATTTGAGTAATCTCACACTTTCGAACTGCATGTGATCCTGAACCATTTCTCCAAGATTTCCCACTGATTGATGTTGCCTAGCCAACTGCTTAAAGGCAAGCTATTTTTTTCATTCAATAAATGTTTATTGAACACTTACTATGTCGGGCCATTGACAAGAGTCAAAGAAAAAGTCATTTTTTTAAATCTGACATCATTTTTATTCTGCTTCCCTTCTCATCTAGGTTCTTTTACATGATGTGCCAACCTGTTTACCAAATAAACAGCTCCCCATTGCAGAGACACCAGTTTTTACTAACTAAACTTGGACCTTGGAATTAGATGAACATTTTAAACTCATAATGAGAAGCAAAAAGCCATTCTGCTTTGCTCAATACGTCAACATAAATTGGGTTTACGATGGCATTATGTCTTGACAAATGAGTTCCTATAGTAATGAAGAACAACTTTCTAATAGATCATATAATCAAGGAGTTATCCAAACATCCAAGGTATTGCTGAGGCAACAACCCAGCATACCCTGTGGTTTCACAAAATTTATTTACCTGTTCACTTGGACTATGTCTACAGAAACTTATTAGATAGATCTGTTTCCAAAAGAAATGTCAAATTTCAAATTTGAAACAGATTCTAGCCCGTAGGTGACAAAAGGCTATAACTATTTTGAGATAAGCAGTGCCTGTCTCTTCTCTTTGCTACTCTTTGTGCATACCCTCATCCTACTTATGTTCTCATAGCCAGGGATTTAGGGGAGGTTCTTAACAAATATTGCTCCAAAGGAGCAATTGCCTCTGAGATGCCTTTTATAGCTTTGGGCTTTGTACCAACGCTAGGGAATATTTAAGACCTCAGAAATTCCACTTTTGCTCCATGGAGGAGAAAAAAGAAATTTTTAAGTAAAAGGGCAGCTCTTTCTCATGACTTGCAAACTTAATAGACTATGGTGGGTTAGAAATTGCCATTGAGCCAAAAGAGCATTTTCCAAAGTATATTCTGTAGATGGGTTAATAAATGTTATTGCAAAAAAGATTTTTTTTTATCATAGTCAAACAGGTTTGGAGAATGAAGACAAAGTCAAACTAGTGATTTTGGTACGGGAAAATTAAATACTTTAAAGTGCTAATGTCTATAGTAGATCTCTCAGAAGAATATAGGAAATGCTTAATTTCCTAAACATTTTTGGCCATGGAAACTTTATTTTATGCTGCTTCTCATGGGATTACTGCTATTCTATGGAATACACTTTTGGAAATGCTGATCTATGAGAATAGACACATTATTTTCAGACATTGACATTTCATATTCTTTCCACAAAAAATAAATAAAAACAATATAACTTTACATGTCAAGGAAGTTTGTTCTCATTCAATGAAGATTATTCTATTCAATCATCATCACTGAATTAGTGATTTAGACTCTGTGTATTAATAAAAGTGGTTTCCACTGACCTACTCATCCTCTGCGACAAAAGAATACAATTTCTAAGAGAAAAGATTAGTGATGAGTGCTCATTTGTAGATTCAAAAAATGCAGATTCTGTTGTCCCACCCAGTAATTGAACCACTGTCCAAGATTATTTCATTTACATATTCTAAATCAGGCTCCATAATCAAGTTTTTGGATTCCACATTCATCTGGTTTATATATGGGGCTCCATAAGAGTTTTTGTTTTTAGAAAAAGGTGACTAAAAGACATCTTGGAAACCACTGCCCTAACTAGACTGCTGGACAGATCCAGAGGGCTTGTTATGCTTCCCGTTGGAAGTGTGTTCTTCTCCTACTCAAGGAGGAATGGCTAAGGAGTCTTTATAGACAAGAAACTGGCATAGAGGTGAAACTCCTTGACGAAAACAAAAGAAATAATAAAAGTAAAAGCAGAAATTAGAGTCTCTTAACTCTACAACTATGACCCTTGGGAAAAGAATAATGCTTACTGCCTTACCAAATTCTGACCCTACGTCATCCCTTAAACTAAGCAACCAACATTTACTGAGCACTGTGTTCCAGATTTCTTTCTGGTTCTTGGGTTACAAAACTGAATAAAGTCCTTCTGCACCCAACCTACTGGAAATTCCATGTTAGTCTTTCCATCAAGTTTTTTCCTTGATTCCATCCTGCAGTCTATCCATTCGTTAATCATCCATTCAACTAAGCTATAGGTTAGCTCATTTTGGGTTTCCACATTCATTGTTCTTTTTAACTTTCTTCATTCTTTTTTTTTTCTCCTTCCTTGGAAGAATCTTAGTGAAGATGAATTACTTCTTCACCACTCTGATTCTACTCTTCTTTGCCATGAAGAAGGCATTCTTTTTCTTCCTTAAATTCATAAAGCCCTTTCTTCATAATTCTACTTATATGATCTTTCTCTCCTCTTCACAGATCACCACAAAATACTTCTCTCAAAGAGAGGCAAAGAACTATTTAATCCTGGAGAATTACAGCTGAAATTTTCTGACCGGAGTCAAGTTTGGTACAGCCCAGATCTGCTTTAAAGTTGTACATGAGAAATTTATTATAGTTCAAAATCATGCAAGAGTATGTAAAATTATACACCTCTCAATTATTGGGAAAAGGAAAGGACTTTGTTTCTCGACTAAACTCCTCTGTCATTTCCAAATTTTCAATCTCAGATCCATGTTCATACTATTTTCATTCACCATAGTTGTTCGTGGTAAAATCATAAAAGTAGTGTGTGAGGCTTTGAAACCACGGGGCTCCCCTTTCCTACAGCAAAATGACTGCAGTCTCACTCAGTTGTAGGGGAACAATTCTCCCACAGCCTCTGACGCTTCTCATGGTGATGATACCATGAGCCAAAACCTAGCAACTTATACTTTATAAAATATCAAATGACATCAAATATATGACATAGAACAAGCCAATTAATTGCCTAATCACCCCATATTCACCTTCATAGAGAAGCTGACTTCTCACTGTGCTTAGCCCTCGCATTTGGAATTAATGAGTAGGACTTTCATCTAAAGAAGAGATCGGGCTTTTTATTCTGGCACCTGTAACATTCCCCACATTTTGCTTCTCTTAGAGGCTAAATCATAGGACTACCATAAGCAGCCGACTTTTAGAAATTCAATGTATATCTATAATTTCCTTCTAAAAAAAGCAAGATCTAATTAAGGAAAGCTGTGTTAATTTCATGAGTACACATAACACATTTCAAAAGTCCTACCTTTTACCCCAGAAATAAGGCTCATCCAATACTCACATAGTAATATTGTCAGTTAAGGGAAAAGACAAATTAAAAGCTCCTTCTCTTTCCCCTACTTTCCTTCCTGAATTCCTTCCTTATCCATCCTTATACCCATGCTAGCAATCTGGGAGAAAACTTTAGTTTCTCCTTCTTTATTTTCTCTTCTCTTACTGATATGTAAATGGAGTATAGCTTACTCTTCTGGGAGCAAGTATATTAGGCAAACTGTTAGATACTAACTTAAGCCTAGCATAAAAAACTGTTATTTGTAATACAGCAGCATGTTTCTAACTATTCTATGCTTTTGAGTAGGAATGGTGAGCTGTTAGGTGACATACTTAATCCCTGCTATTGAAGCAATTTATTCTTAGTAGCAACTTGAAGTTTGTAGAAAATTTTGTAGGAAAGAAAAATACTCAAGGCTCTAAAAAGACTACTTAAATCAAAGTTGGCCTTAAATTACCTAGAGGGCATGACTAATGATCCTCTACAAATCATAGACTGTATTTGTTCATGTCCAATGAACCAATGAAGTGATTTCTTTTTGGATGTTTCCATTGAAATTTTCAGCAGTTCTACTGGTAACACGTGTTAACTGAAGTCCACATTGATTGCTCTTGATGTCTCTGAATCCCTTATTTTTGTCCTGATATGTAAAGATGGCTGTGGGATTTCTTAATAGGAGGACTTTAGACAACAAACAGACACCAGTCATTCGTGGCTGAAAGGAAGGTCAATGGAACGTGTAACTGCATTTGCATCACCAATATATTGAAGATCGTCTCCAAAACAACTAGAAAGAACAAGAAAAACAAATTGACTATAGTTAATATTAAAGCTCTATTTATTAATTTAAATATCTTTGTTACTTGTATATTTTTCTAGGACTTAGAAGATCATCCTCAAAAACCAAAAATGAAGTTCACACTCACACGCCGGTGCTTGGTACTCTTCATCTTTCTAAATGTAAGTAAAACATCATTTAAGCTAATCAAGAATGCTGAAAATAGAGTGTATGAATGAATGGGCATTTGCAAGGGTAGACATCTTGTCAAAACCAAGTTCCACAAGCCAAGACTAAGTTCCTCAAAACTATCATTTTCTTTGTGTTTTAAGAGATCCCTGCTCTGAACTTTCACAACTTAGATTACTATTATGATTCACTGAGAAATGTGAGCTTTGTTTACAAAAATTTAGCATTAACTTGAGAGAGATCTCCACATTATCTTAGAAATTAACATGGAAAGTCAATAATGTTCTTGGGTAAAATGTTTTTCACGTTAGACATGGATTTGAAACAATTTCAAAATTATGAGTCTTCATAGACCAATGTCACTCCATAACTCTTTCTCTAACCTTTTAAATCATGTCCAATTTATGTAATTTTTATACCATTTTATTCCTAAAAGGTTAGCAAGTAGCCAGAACTGCAGTTATCTTAGAAAATACTCTCAAGGCCTATTTACTTGTGTTGATTTTGCTAACCCACCATCACATCAACTTCCACAGCACATGAAAGAGAGATGGGTAAATTTTATATAAACAAATTAGGAGTTGTCTTGATCCTTATCCTTTCTAGCACATTAGAAGAACATTGGCCAGTGAATTATAGCTGGCAATAAAAATCAGTCAGTACCTGATATTATACTCACCCAAATAAAACTTGTCCAGGGTTCCAGGATTTACATTATTAATTCATGTGTTGTCTGAGGCTTACAGTTTTGCATATTCTGTTTCTCTTAACATACTTCAGGGGAAAATATTAGAAATATTTCACAAATGTTCATCTAATTTTTAAGGGAATTTTTATTTTGTAATCTTATACATCAAATAAATGGCTTACGGTATGATTGTTAAAGTAGCCTTTTTGTATCCATTGGATATTGAGTAGAGTCTATTTTATTATGCAAGATTGTCATTATTTTAAACTTTAGATAAAATACAGTATAATTTGCTTTAAGTATAATTTAAGTATAATTACTTTTAAGTAATCTAGTATAAATGCAGGTAACTTCATGTCATTGGAAATATAATAAAAACAAATAAATAATTACACTGTAAATACAGTAAAAAAACAAGAATATTGTAGGAACTACTAGCATATTTTAATTTTGTCTATAAATGCCTAAGGTTTATATGAAATTCTATAGTTGCAGAAATGGTGGTATATTCCATTCATAATTTATACTGTTCTTTTTAGAGCTTAAATTAAATCCTATGCAATCAATTATATGGAAATATTTCTAGATAATTTTATTTCATAAACCATGTAATTATATTAGACATTGATAGAAGAAAAACTGAAGTAGCTTACTAGATATAGATAATACATTTTGGGTACTGCCATCTTTTTTATCATAAAGACTACAGCTCATTTTTGGTGTATTAAAATTAAAGTAGACCACTTCTATTCAAAACTTTTACCTAACATACCTTAAAATTCAGAGATTAAAAGAATTTCATATATGAGCCATGGACAGAAATGTTTTATGGTTTGTGGGCACATCTTTGCTAGCAAATGTACTGCACAGGACACTTGAGTGGCTCTGTGCTCTCTTTGCTGTGACAAACAGGAATTACTTCTCTATCTTTTATTTGGATCATATATTTGATTTGAAGAGTTTTCCCATAAAAAATTTTTGAAATGTCAGTTTGCTTCTACAACATTCATTGTGTTCCACATTGATACTCCTCCCAGAAAAGTAATTTTTTAAAAAAGTGGCATTGATTTTAATTACCATAAAATATTACCTCTTCAATATTATTACTGTGAAAAACACTACCAGTATATTCGTTGAATTTTACCAACCTGATTTCCAAATGCTCTTTAAAATATCAGTTTGCCACCCCATTCCATGAGCCCCAATCTACATTAAGGAAAATCACCCACTCACTTCCCAGTCTACATTAAGCAAAATCACCCACTCACTTCCTCTCCCTTATCTGCAGTAATGCAGTAGGCTTAGAACAGTGCTTGACACATAGTGAGCACTCAAAAAAATGTAGTGATGATGATGATTATAACAATAATGATGAAGACATAGAAAAACTAGATTCTTCTGAGAAGCATTTTGTTGTTGCTGTTAATTAAACTGTATTCCCTAATTTGCTTAGAATTTATCATTATGCAATAGCTTTGTTATTTATATAACGCTTAAGTAGAAATTACCTAGGATACCAACCATCTGATCCTACCTGAAAGAACCAGAGTTAACACTTTACAAAGTTCTGTTTTATCCTTCGTTATTTTGAAAGGTATAAGTAACTGAAAACTACAAATAACAAATAATTCCAACATCTACACTGTCATTATTAAGGATGGTGACATCAAAATCCTATTGGTTATGTCAATTTGTGAGTTCTAGAATCATGTTCCTGTTAGAATAGTTCTTTCTGTGGTAATCATTAGGAATTTTTCCCTTCAGCACTGCAGCATGAGTTCCCACGTTCATTAGGTTTGAACCACTGCAGAGATGGACCATTTCTTAAAGTTTTACATAGAACAGTCCTGTAATTGTTTTGTCTCTGTGCTTCTAGAAATCACCTGTAACACAAAAGTAGCCTGGTTGTCTTACATAAAAGTAAGAATTGCTTGAGTATATGGCCATTCAAACCAGATTTGGACTTCATGATTAGTGTGTACGAAACCTAGAATGTAAGCCCCATGAGGGCAGGGACCTTGCCAGTCTTGTTCACTGATAACTCTCCAGTACATAGAACAGTACCTGGCATGTGGGAAGCAAAGTATTTATTAACCAAGAGAACCACTGGTGTTTCAGCTGAGTACTTCAGGTATTGGTGGCAGCTTGGTGGCCGTATGTGTGGCGCCATTTACTTGAACCTTTAGGAGTGACATCACATATACGGCGGCTAAACTGCTACATAGGACAACAATTAAGAGCTTGTTTTTTGTTTTGCTTTGGAAAAATCATGTAAGGTGGCTTGTATGCAAATTTTGAACACCAGTCTTTATCCACAAAAACAATGTGCCCTTAATATCTCATCTCTATACTCATGTGAGCATAAAATATTTATTTATGCCCCCAAATATTTATATATATAAATATAATACTTATGATAAGTAAAATATCTTTAAGTCTTTCACATTGTTTGGTAGTCTTATCTAATCACTACTGCTTCTATTTTGCCTAATATTGCTGAGAACTATATACTACCTCACTAGCCATTTTTATTGGTACAAAATCATCAACAAAAAGTTTATATGTCCAGTGAACTTCATAAAATTTGTATATGTATTATTTTAAGCAGTAGTAACTCCATTATTGGAAATATATATTATATATATGTATATATAAAAGAGTTATCTATCTATATCTACTTGATAGACAGCATGCCTCAATGTGTCTGTTATTTTCAGAAGAAATCCACTGAAACATTCAGTTACCACTGGAAAAATTCCATCGTCAATGCTCACACACGAACCAGATGAGGAGCGGACTCAGATTACTATGGCTCATCTACGACAGACAGAAGTTCTAATTTCTCATTCCTTCAGTGTTGAAACAATCTCTATTGAACCAGGCTCCAAACCAAGTTCACTGGAGTTTGTTTCAATATTGCAAGAATGATAAGATTGATCCTACTATCGTCTACATGAACTACACCTGCTCTTTCAGATGGTCATATCTATACTGTTATTGATGTTAAAACTGCATTAAAGCAAATAATACTGTAATTGAAAATACAAGCACAGGGTTTTTCTCTTGATATCCTTGCACATAATGCCTCCCCATGGCTTCCATGAATTTCCATCTAGCACAGGAACATTTCTTAGCTGGTTGCCCAGTCCATGTAAAGATAGAATTCAGAATGTTACTTCTGGAAGGAATGCCAAACTTAAACAAAATAGTCCCTAATGTCTCAAATATCTAATATAAGTGACAGAAAGTAAGTATATATGACATCACATTCCATCTTCTCATTTGATTTGAATATGAGAAAATGAACCAGAAATAAATGATATATCAAGTGATAATTCTCATGTCAATTAAAGATTCTAAGAATAGAGCTACAAAGAATCTAAAATAGGTGCATAAGGTTAACCTATAATTAATATCTCTTATTGGGAGGCCACAATGATCTACTAAATACCATGGTTATGTGATCTTCAGTGAGATTATTAAAACACACACAGATGCATGCATTCATACAAATTTAGACTAATACAATCCAAAATAAAGCCTTAAAATGAAATCTCTTCAAAATATATACTTTTTACTCCCAAACCACATTCCAATTCCTGAAGGAGTATCTGAGCAGTTGATGATTGACGGTTCTTTACCTTTAACAAAATTTCTGGTGTCAGAAAATATTTTATAATGTTGGTCTTTCTTGCTAGTCTGTAAGCTCCATGAGGGCAGGATCTATGCTTGTTTTATTCAGCACTGTATTCTCAGCATCTAGCATAATGCTTGGCTTATCAGGTTTAATGAATACTTGCTGATTTATTGGTCTTAAAGCCAGTAAAATAGAGTCATATGACAACAGAATGATGTTCAAATACATTGGTAAAGGATTTGTACATTTTAAATAATTTCTGTCTGTACATTAATTTCTCTTTTCTCTGTCATACATTCAAGAGGCATTAGGATTGGAAATAATCCTAATATTTAAAAAGTAGCATCAGCTGTATTCAGAGTAAGTGTCCATCTAGAGCTATAACAGTAATAAGTACTCACCCTCTTCTGTTGCAAGCAATTTCTACTTAGATGGCTTGCTGGCACCTTTAGATAAAGTACAAAAGAGAACTTACCTTCTTCCCATAGTAAGGTTTTCCTTTCCCAAGTTCTCCTTTCTCGGAGCACTCCCATTTTTTCCTATTATATAGGTTAAAATATCAGAGCTATTTGACTATTACTGTTCTCCATTCCTTATATTCAAATGTATGTTTTTATTATTTGAACAAGTGCTGAGGGTTGTGCTCCCCTGTTCCCTCATGCAGTGGTCTAGTCCATGCCTTCTGCTTCCTGGCTCCCTCCGCAGCTCTGATCTATGGACATCTCATGCCCACCACATGAATTTTACTAGCACTCTCCTTTCCCAATCTTCTCTGATCAAAAACCTGCATGACATCTTTATTTTATTGTCATGTTTTAATAATATTAGCTAACATGTACTGAGCCTTTCATTGCACCATGCACTTAGTGTTCATCTTTTCAGGGCTCTGTATTATCTGATTTTCCTTGACTCCATTTCTTACTAACCCCCAAAGATGCTCTCCTCCAAGAAGGATGGTTTCCATACAGTGTCTTACACATGCCATTTCCCACCTCTGGGACTTAGATGCATTCCTTTCCCCCTATCCAAAAAGTCTTCCCTTTCCTCTGCCTGTGCAGCCACTCAAAGTCCAATTCAAATTCAAATTCAAAGTCCCGACCATTCTTATTCCATGCCCTCTGTCTGTTCTGAGTTTTTGTTGTATTATTCATTGTACAGTTTAGCATTTAGCCCCATGCTATCTTATAGGACAGGATGCCACGTCTACACAACATACACTGATAAACACTGCAGTTCTGCTATGAGTAGCCTGATGTATACAAGTCAACTTAATAAAAGTGAGTTTGTTTTAGAGACTGTAAGAAATAGAGGAAAGTACATTGCACTATTTTTGCCACCAATACATTTGGGGAAACTTCAATCTTAGAATAATTTAGACAGGATAAGGCCAAATAAAAATGTGTTTAACAGGTGTGTTAGAGCAAGGAGTATTCTTAACTTCAGAAGAAGAATAGTCAGTGCAGACTGAAGCTTTCAGTCTTCTTCAAAAAATCCTCTATGCAGAACATGGATATAGAAAATAACAGATTCAAGCACCACCAAAAACATCATGGCCATGAAAGAAATTGAAATCTACATAAATACAATTTAGGATGCTGTGTTAGACGGTGATCATGACCAATGCAGCCTGTACCAAAAATGCAGAAATGCTAAGAGAAATATTTAAGATTTACATTGATTTTCAGCAGTGAAATAAATTACCCTGCATAGGTCATATACTGATGAAACCAATTTAAAGATATTAAGGCCAATTATCCAACACAGATTATCTCAGAAGAACAGATTTTTTTGTTTTATGGAATAGCAAGTGAATTTTTGGCAGTGTACATAATCTAAGCACAAATTTTTAAAAAGCTGAAATAATTCAATATAAAAGCTTATTTATTGCACGAATATATCTATTTTTAATAGCATGACTCATGGTTATTAGAAGTTCCAAAGAAGGCAAAATTGATTTAATATTAGTGTTTTTTGGAAATCAGGTTATTTGTTTTGTTTACTTCTAAACTTTACAGTGATAATAAAATTAAAACAGTCTTATATGATAAAGAGGTGCATGAGTTTGGGTGGGTTCTATACATTTTCAGTAGTGAATAGAACGAATGCAAATATGAAATTTGCAGGTAGAAGTTGTAGATGAAGTATAAATATACTTTTTAGTTATGAAGAAAAATATCCTACATGGAGACCATCAATAATTGTTGCTCATGAAGGAAAATGTTTTCAAACTTTTTCATTGTTTCATTTTTTTCTATTACACCCATTCCTGCTCTCTATAAGTAACTGATTTTTCTTTTTAATACAGCACCCAACCCCAGTTCTTCCTGCTACTTCAAATGACACCTATCCTCCCAATATGGAGTCCGAGCCATTTCTGTATGTCCTAGGACGAAAGAAAATGTCAGATGCACAGTACAAATGCTATGACCGCATGCAGCAGTTACCCCCATACCAAGGAGAAGGTAAAAAGAAGGATGTATGCAAACATGATTTCAAACATCATTAAAGCCTTATTTTCTTCTGTGGATAAATATGTGTTGGCTAATTTTAATATGCCAGCAGTTTTAACAGTGGTTTTCAAGCTATGGTATGTTTGTGTATTTCATGCTAGAGACATGTCTACTTTCTTTACCCAAGTTCACCCAACTGGTTTTGGGCTAACAACTGAACTTCTTGACAAAATTATTACAATAACTCAGTATTCATGCCTGGCAAGTAGGAACAATACAGGATTAAGTGATGGAGGAATTGGAAAATGACAGGAAGGGAAGTGGAAAATGGTGGGCAGAGAATTAGCCCCAGGTGAATCCTGTCAAAACTATGTCTTGGTTGGGTTAATTAGGCAGTATCTTCCCTTAACTGTCAATTGGTTGGCAACTCCTGCTATTCCTTCCTCTTTTCTACCCACATTTCCCAGAGGAATTAGAAAAAGCTCTCTCCTAGGCAGAGGCATTGTTTACCTATCACCTTCTCTAGAATACTCTATGTGACTGTTCAAATGTTTTCAGGGCCAAGCACATTCTATTAGCTATAGAAGGCTATGTGATGGCCAGACATTACTACTTCCATTTCAGTTCTCTGCCCTGTCCCCTAAAGCATTTGAAAAGTCCCAACGAGATCTTCGACACCGTTGTATATTCTAAGATAACACTGCTTCTAATTATATTCTATTTCTACAAATTGTTTGCCTTCAAATAGTTAAAGTTTTAATTTCTAATTCCTATTTTTACCATTTTCCTTTATTTTGTTTTTTGTTTTGTTTTGTTTTTTACCATTTTCCTTTAAACAAAACTCAAGACCATTAAAAGACAGATACATGTTATTCTTCTGTCTATGGTAGTTTCAGTGTTTTTTAAGAACCTGAAAAGTCATTAGATGCAACTCTTCCCAAAGACAAACCATTCCTCTGAAGTAAATGAAACAACAGAAACACAAAATTTATTTTCAGAGGCCAGGTGAGAGCAGCCTCCTTCACTTCAGTATTAATCATTTTGGAAGCTTGAATTTTTGTACTATGATCATTATTTTAAGATTTTTTTTTCTTTTCTTTTTTTTCTCTCTTTTCTTTTCTTTCTTTCTTTCTTTCTTTCTTTCTTTCGACTGACTTCAAAGACTGAGTCTTATTCTTTTGAATAGCTTTATAGAGGCAGATCTTCATGTTTTAAGGTAGATTAAATTTTGAAAGCAGTGAGAAACCACTGGAGCCAATGTTGATAAATACAAAAACTGCTCAAACTGAGCATTATTTTAGCCACTGACAAAGTGTGATTCTAAAATAATAAGACTAGTTATATAAGTGATCTATTAACTATCTACAAATGCATCTCCAATAGGAATTTTGAACAATTAAACTTTAAACCCTTGGATTAAGAATAGAACTATCCAAGGGATGGTGGCTCAGTCAGTTAAGGATCTGACTCCTGATTTCGGCTCAGGGTCCTGGGATTGAGACCCATGTCATCAGACTCCTCGCTCAGCAGGGAATCTGCTTGAGATTTTTCTTTCTCCCTTACCCTCTGCCTCTTCCCTGCCTTGTGCATGCATGTGGACTCTCTGTCTCTCTCTCTCAAATAAATAAATAAATCTTAAAAAAAAAAAAAAGAATAGAACTATCCAAGGCAACCCCTCTTAAGGTTAATGGTTAGTAGCATCTATCTGTTCCATAGCCATATAGTTTTTTCAAGGTAAGCCTCTTATCCAGGGGTGATATTGCATATACTTTCACAAGATTTCTTTGCAGCATTTCTGGTGATACATTAAAGGAAAGATTTGGTGGAAAGATTCCATACAGATGACATGTATGTCTTTTGAAAAGCAAATGGAAAAAACCCTATAAAAATGTAAATTTGATTAAGAGTTAGTAAAGTTAATTATCTTTATTTTGTTGCTCTTGTTCTTTTTAATATTTTCAAGTGCACGTAGAGAGCTCCAGAATAACTATTAAATAGTTAGATCCTATTGAACACTGTTAAATCCTGCTGATAATTCTGCAACTTTTTCAAACTTTAATATTAATTTCTTCCTGAATAATCAGGTCCATATTGCAACCGCACCTGGGATGGATGGCTGTGCTGGGATGATACACCAGCTGGAGTATTATCCCATCAGTACTGCCCAGATTATTTTCCAGACTTTGATCCATCAGGTAAAATGTTTATTTTTATTTCATATTTTGCTATGAAGATTTTTGAAGCTTTTAGAATTTTCAGGGTTCTGAAGAGAAAATCAGATATAAAAGATACCTATCTAATCATACTCTACATGTTTCAGCACTTTCTGAAGCATTTCCTTACTTGAAATATTACCCAGGTATAGAAATATTTCAAGTTCTCCTTATTTTTTAGGTTACATTACTGGTCAGTTGTGCACGTTGGTCTTAAATTCCAAATAAAAGTTAAAGTTTTACACATTTTAAATATTAATATTAAATTTTAATAAAATTAAAATTTTTTTTAACTCTGTGAAGTTTTACTTAAATGTGGTTGTTTTTCAGTTTTCAATTGTCTCCTATTTGGTGACTTATGCAAATACTTGATCTAGACTTTGGGTATACTGGGCTAATATAGAATGCACAATGGAAACCCTGACTTTCAGATTTTCCCAAGATTTGTTTGGTCAGTTTCTACCACCTTTCCAGGTCAACCAGCCCTTCTATTTACTTTTGCTCACTGACGATGAATGATAGGAGCTTATACTGCGTATAGACCAAAAGTGAAAACATCACTTAAGAAAGAAAACAATTGGACAGCCCTGGTGGCCCAGCGGTTCCTGTCAGGCTCCCTGCATGGAGCCTGTTTCTCCCTCTGCCTCTCCCCGCCCCCCAACACCCCTGTCTGTCATGAATAAATAAATAAAATCTTGAAAGAAGAAAAGAAAGAAAGAGAAAGAAAGAAAGAAAGAAAGAAAGAAAGAAAGAAAGAAGAAAGAAAGAACGAAAGAAGAGAAAGAAAGAAAAAAAGAAGAAAAGAAAAGAAGAAAAGAAAGAAAAGAAAAGAAAGAAAGAAAAGAAAAGAAAAGAAAAGAAAAGAAAAGAAAAGAAAAGAAAGAAAAGAAAAGAAAAGAAAAGAAAAGAAAAGAAAGAAAACAATTGTCAAATAGTAAAATCTAGGCAAGAAAGTTTCCAGGATCTAGATTAGAGCAGAGCAATTACTCTTTCCCTGTGTCAATGTTTAAGAGATGCTTTTGGCGCTTCTAACAAGAATGAGATCCAAAATTCTACCCCATTAAAGCTGAGATAATGAAAATGAGATTACAGGGGGCTACTTTAAAACCAGTTCAGGCCAGCCACTTCTGAAAATTCTCATCCTGTAAAGAGGAAGGGCTGAGTGCTCTGCCCTGCTCAGCACTACATTCCTGTAAACTCTAACTCAGTGCTCTTTGATGATCATCTTTCTGGCTTTTATTGACTCTTCCCAATAAATGATGCTTTGTTCATCTTGATTTGACAACTACATTAGAGATAACTTGATTGGCATAAAGAGCTTTTCTGCAATTGAGGCTACAAGGCCATTCCAGAGCAGCAATGGGCTCTTGCCAAAGTGGCTATAATTATTGACTAAAAGACAAGTTTTTGGTCAGCAAAATAGGGATTTCCTGGCATAAATCCATTTTATCAGCCTGGTTTTTAGAAAGAACTCTCTCAAGTGGGGGACAAATCCGCTTCAAAAGAAAAACACATCTTAAAAATACCTATATTCAACAAATTGAAATTCTTTAGGACTTCATTGACCTAACACTATATTTTAATGATAAACAAAACAGTTTAATGAAATGACAGAGATTTCATTTTAGACAAAGTGCTTGGTAAAAGGTAATAATAGAGTGAATAACAGCGTTGAAATTCAAAAGAGGCTGGTAGCCTGAAGGAATAAGCTAGAATGTAAAAAGCACATTTAACAAGGAGGTACTTAAGGCATCAAACACTTAATCAGCGTTAATGGCACAGATCCAAGATGGTTAACAAATGGTTTAGGACAATGATTCTCAACCCTGCTACCCTTTGGAATGGGTGAGCCTTTTAAAAATGCTGATGCCTGGATACCTCTTCAGATAAGGAAATTTGAATCTCTGTGGATTGGGCCTGAGAATCTGTAAAAAGCTCCCCCATGTGGATCTGGAGTGAAATAAGAATGCTGTGTTCTTCATGGGGGCAGTCCAAACTTAAAACTATTTCGGAGGGAAATACCAGTATCGAGCACATGCAGAGTGACTCCAGGTTGTGAAGAAACACCAAGCTGTGTAGTGTGAGTAAACGGGGATGTTTGGTTTGGAAAGGGAAGTTAGGGTAGTCATATCCTTTCTTCAGATGTTGAAAGATTTGCCAAGTGGAAGAGGACTCAAATCTTCTAGCTGCAATGGATAAGGAAATGCAGGAAATGCATTTCCAGGAAACCCCCAGATCCAGACTTGAGTAACATCAGAACAAAATAGTATCTTATCACAGTCTTGTCTGTGATTAGAATGGACTTTTTCAGGAAGTATACCCCTCCATCTTCCATGGAATGTATTTTGCCTTACATAGCTAAATAACTCTGTTAAAACTTCCTTTTGATAAAATAATATGCTTTCTGACAATATAATAAATATAAAATGCTTCAATACAAACCACTTTTTAGAAATTGCAAATAAGCTTGGAATGGTCATCGTTGACTAATAGCATCAGCAAAATCATTGACCAATTGTCAATACCAGTTTTTCTATTCTGTTTAGTCCTAACCCTTTTTTGAAATATTGTTGGTATCCAATGGTGATTCTTAAAGTTTTTGTCCAATGATTGTCTCAGCAAATTCACAATTAAAAATTTTTCTATTTAACTTTCTAACACATATACATTAAGCAATGATGATTCTAACAGGTTGCTTGAAAACATCTTTTGCTTGAAAAATGTGTTTTTTCAGCTGCTTGAAATAATTGTTGGAGTACAATTTGGAGTACATACAAACGAATCTACGGTTCCATACAGTCAACCTAATAAATACATATTGCATATAAATGAAGGAAAGTATGGTCTTGCCTTTCTCACATAGTTCCTATCTAAAATAAAAAATATAAGGTTTGTTTAAAAATACTAGGTACGGTATAGGAAGCACTTTTTAGTGTGATGGACTTGAGAGGAAATCCTAGCTGAGCCACTATCTAGTGACTTCAAACTCACTCTCTGCTTCCTGTTTGTAAAATAGAGATGGGAACATTTGCTTCATGTGGCTCTGCTGACAACACATACTAAACAAGACAACACATACTAAAACATCTTGTAAAATGCATGATTCATGGTAGTGTCTATTGACCTATATTCATATTCAAGTTCTATAAAGTGATGAACAATTGTGCAATGGCTCTTAAGCTTTATTTTTCCTTCTTGGTATTTTGAGATAGTAATGTAATAACTGTTATGTTTCATTAACAGAAAAGGTTACAAAATACTGTGATGAAAAAGGGGATTGGTATAAACATCCTGAGAACAATCGAACCTGGTCCAACTATACTATGTGTAATGCTTTCACTCCTGAGAAACTGAAGGTAGGTTCTATTTCAAATCTCAGTATTGGGAGAGAATGCCATTATTTTTACACAGAAATGCATGCATGACTATAAAACACCTACTACTGAAAAGCTAACCTATTCTATAGAAGGAAATCAGATCATGGCCTGTGAGTTCTAGGGACTCTATGAAGTAGCATTAGAGAAAATATTTTACTTCTTGGTTGGCACTTAGTGTCAAAGAGTTCCTTGAGCATATAGAATCAGGTCATTTATAGTGAGGGAAATAGTGCCCATAGAAGAGATGATGGGATTCCCCCAGATGCTACACATCAGGCAGCATTTCCAGGGACTTTCTAAGATCTCTCTTCTACCGAAAGAGTTCCAGAATTATAGATTTTTTTCCCAAGTCACAAAGTTGACAGTTGCTCCCCCCTTCCCTGCCCCAAGAGGCCCATTATAGTTTTACTATCAGGACTTGAAGGAACCCTTAGAATAAGGCTTCTTATCAGCCAGTTGATACAAGTGTGGCAGTTTAGTCTGTTCTGATTTGTTGGAATTTATGTCTTAGTGCCTATTAAATATTTGTAATATCATCTCTGCTTGAAAGCATTTAAGCCAACAGGAAAAAATCCAGATACCTACCTACTCTCCAAATGCATGAGAAATCTGAAAAAAAGAATCCCTAAGCTGACAATCAGCCTCTTCTCCCCATGTTGCTGGGAGAAACGGTGGATCAGTACTTAACCACACAGGCTATCCCTGAGCAGCCCTGGTGTTGCAACAGAAATCTGTTGTTTCCTTCAAAGACAGGCCTGTATGCTAAATAATTACTAAGTTGGAAGCTAAAAACACATCACTACTTCTGTTAATTATAGAGCGGATTTAGGAGTATAGAAAATTTTCCTTTATTAAAAACAAAACAAGCAAGAACAAAAAGCAAACAAGATGAATACGTAGCTTAGAGACCAGCTGACTAGAGACTAGGGGAATATCTTGTCACAGGCACAGGCTGGGGGCACCAAAGCCTGTTACCCCTTTACAAATTACTTAGTCACCCCTGAGAATCAGATGCATGTCTACATCCTAATGGAGAGCTATTTACTTAATAAGATCTGATTGAAACTCCATGTCACCAAATAAGGAATTCCTGAATGAGGACTGATTATGATTTTACAGAAAAAAATAGTAAACTTGTTAACTGAATTGTTACAAAGAGTGCAGATCCAAATAAATAATTCTTAGTGCTGCCATATTTGTCATCTTCTCACTCTGGCCAAGTCTGAGATAGTAATAAAATATTTTAAGAGTTAATGTTCCCCTCCACACACCTAACATAATGGTTGAAATTCTTTGCACAAATCTTCTAGCCACAAACAGGCAAAAAATATATGTTTTTCAAAGAAACCAACTTAGTATTTTTAAAAAAGTGTTTCTCAGTCTTAAGAATGACACCAAGAATGGCAACTAAATTATGAGCTGTTGGTTTAATCTTACACATTTAGACAACTTTGTTTCAGAAGAATAAATATTTTTAAAGTATTCTGGAGGCAACTGAAAGAAAATGAATTAAGTTATATAAAGTTTTCTTAGAAATAAATATACAGAGATAAAAATAAAGTCATGACAGAGGATAGAGTCATGGGTATATATCCAAATTAAAAACAGTATTTTAAATGGCAAGGGGATTCTGATTCTATATGGTGAATTCCTTAAAAGGAAGAACTCATAGAAAGTGCCACTCATGGTTTTGTCTAGTGGGGAAGTTAGAAAAGTAGCCAGAAAGTGAATTGGTGGGAGAAAAGTTAGGAGATGAGTATTTGTTTCCTTGCAAAGATTCCTAAATATTTTCTAAGAAAGAGAGTATAAGCTATTTTGAAGTCCTTAACATCTCTAGCTATAAGCCAACTATTCCAACTTTGTAATCATTTGTGCAAGGATAAACAGGGTGCTATTAGGAGAGTAGTATACTGAAAGTGTCAAATAATATGTAAATAACCCATCAACTGGTTCAACAGCCACAATTCAAGAGAGGTTGATTAGTTCATTTTGAAATTTCAACGCCTAGAAAGGCAATATTTGTTTCAGTCCAGCAATAATGCATATCACCAAACAAAAGACTCTGCATGCTTTGAGGGCCTTTTAGCAGAATCAGTGCTTCAATGTCAGGCTCTTCACAAGGAAATTGACAAGAGTCAAATGTTGAAGCCTAATGATTTGTACATTTCTCCCAGGAATTAAAAAACTTCACAGAAATTATCCAACATATCTACACTGCATTTGTATCATATGCTCTGTTGATTACTAAGTGATGTCAGTTTTTGCTTTATGCTTCATGTGGTTTGAGTTTATATTATTAGGTTAATAGAAATTAAAAATCATTCTGTCTTCCTGAATTAACATCTGGACCTGTATGACACCAGTTTTCTTGTGGTTAGTGTTTACCAAGATCAGCTTTTCTCATCCTTTTATGTTCAATATTTCTGTATCCCAGTAGTTAATGATGTTTCTTATAAGCAGCATATAACTGTTTGAAAAATCATTGACTTTGACCAAATTATTTTAGAGATGAGGACTACTGAGACCTAGAGAGGTGAACTGACTGACTTATGAGAGTCACACAAAGATTTAAGGATGAGTACTCCGAGTAAGGAATAGCTCTGATATAAAAAAAAAAAAAAAAAAAGAATAGCTCTGATGACTCCAGTCTTAGATTCTTCCCACCCTATCATGCATATTCTAATACAACTGATAATCTTATAATATTTAACATCTTAATCCCAAATATTATGATTCAATATAATTTAATTATCTGAAACATTTGTTACCATTCTGGTAGATTTTTTAAAGGACGAGAACTGTTGTTGATTTACACTAATATTAAAAATAGAAACTATTTTCCCTCCTCTACTATCATTTATTTGCCTGTTTATTTTTATAACTGTTCCGTTCTTGTTGTTTCAGAATGCATATGTTCTGTACTACTTGGCTATTGTGGGTCATTCTTTGTCGATTTTCACCTTGGTGATTTCGCTGGGGATTTTCGTGTTTTTCAAGTAAGTAGCCTCATAGCATCTGCTTTTTATTTTCTTCTTTAAGGTACTGAAATAAATGGCAAACTGCAAGAGTTAGGGGAAGGGTGATCCTCTGCAAACCACAAGAGAAATACAACACTGGGAGTTATGAAATAGCACGGAAAATGAAATTAATTAAAACATGCTTTTTAACCCCATCTCTGAGGAAAATAAGATGGATTCATATAATTTTCAAAGGCAGTGTGGCTCCTTCCCAGAATGAAACAGTCCTATAAACCCCATAAGTACATTGTATTAACATGTGGAAGGCTAGGCTCCACTCACAGTGGTAAGGTTGCAGGAAGTATTGAGGAGACGCTCTTCTTTTACCTCTATCCTAAATATGGAGGCCATGGCCAGAAGCTCAAATGTACCTTGCCTAATTATGAGTTGTATCACAGGTAGATTTGGCCAGAAGAGAAGTGTTGCTATTTGGCCAGAAAAGAAGTGTTGCTAGTGAGACCAGGATAGTGTTTAGCCGTAGAAGGAAGAAGGTAAGGCTCCCTTCTGGCCCTGACTCACTCAGCTGGGACCAAGGAGAATCTCTGAAAGAAGAGTCAAGTGTCAATGTTTTGCCCACAAAAACTGAGCATTTTAACTGCAGTTATAGACTAAGACACTGTGAGGAGTAAAATCCCAATGAGATTTCTATTCTGAGACCATGTCTATGCACTTGATTGCATTATCTATGGCAAAATGATTAAGTTGATATAATATTGATTTTGTAATAATGGAGAATTTGAAACTTTGAGTCTGTTTTTAGGAATGACTTCATCATGCATGTGAGATAGTAATATATGTTAAATTCAGTCCTAGAAACATCCTGAATTTGGTGTGATTTCTTTAAATCAAAGGCATCATGAGTCACTATATCCCTTTCCTGAAAATTCTGACAAATTTCTACACTACTCTTTCCTTCAAGTAATACTTTCTGTAGCTGTGGTGGTATTATACAAATGGTTAAGAAAAGTTCCTTCATAGGTTCATACTACAAATAATCCTCCACATTTTAAAGATGTGATAACGCAGGACGCCCGGGGTGCTCAGCGGTTGAGCATCTGCCTTCAGCTCAGAGCCTGATCCTGGGATCAAGGATCGAGTACACATGGGGCTCCTTGCACGGAGTCTGCTTTCCCTCTGCCTGTGTCTCTGCCTCTCTGTCTCTCTCTTTCTCTCTCTGTCTCTCATGAGTAAATAAATAAAATCTTAAAAAAAATAAAGATGTGATAATGTAACTAAATATACAGTGATTCATTCATACATAGTATAACAAATTTGGTTTTTGTTAAGATCTTATCATGATAATACTAAAGAAAATTAAGCCAAGAGGTATAAGCACTCCCTGAACACAACTACTATTTTTCCCTTGATCCTTTTTATCTTTTTTTAAGATTTTATTTATTTATTCATGAGAGACACAGAGAGGGAGAGAGAGACAGAGACACAGGCAGAGGGAGAAGCAGGCTCCGTGCAGGGAGCCTGACATGGGACTGGATCCCGGGTCCCCAGGATCACGCCCTGGGCCGAAGGCGGCACCAAACTGCTGAGCCACTCGGGCTGCCCTCCCTTTTTAATCTTTGTCTTCATCTTATACCATTATCGTATTATGTCTATATCTTACATAGTCAAGGTTCTTATTCTGAGCAAGCAATGTAATTGGGTAGAAATTTTTTGTTAAGTGATTAATAATAAATAAATAATAATTTAAATAAACAGAGAATTAGCTCCTTCCATATATGGTTTAACAGGAGAAAGATATAAACAAAGCAACAAGATATAGGGGATTAATTACTAGAATTAGATTAGAAGAGCATTTTCAATTATAATCAGAATATAGCAGAGTAAACACATAGCATGATTAATCTTGGAATGTCTATTCATTTTTCAATTGCACTTGGCCACGGTGAATAAATACATCATCATGGCTCCCATACAACTTTGATTAAAAAGTCTGTCACTAAAAGTCTAACCTTTAAAAATTTTAATATAACCATAGAAAAAAATTGAAAGGAAAAAAATTGAAAGAACAGCCCCCAAATTTGTAATGATGCAACTAATAAATGTATTCAGGAGTTTAAAGATAAAAAATGTCAAGGGACATTTCTTAGTTCTTTATTTCTTTAGTCACTTAAATAAGTGATGAGATGTGAGAGCCAAATCAGCAATGAAAATAAAAATATTACTTCAACATTCATTTCTATTTTAAGCCACTGAAGATGTGTGTTTAAAAGTGCAGTGCATAAGCAAAGTAAAATATTTCTCAACTCCAGTTAGACCCAGAACAAAGTTAATCTGGCCAAACCTTCAAGCAAATTTGGGGGCAGAACACAACTACTTCTACTGTCTAGAAAGCACCTAATTTTGTCCTATTGTCTCTCAGTTCCAAAAGCCTACCAAACAGCAACTTAAATCTTGGGAGGAAAACTAAGTCTTATTGATTTATAATCTGAATACAGTAAAGGGAAAGCAGAAACTGAAATAGCTTGTTCTCCAGAGCACACACAACAAGAGACAAATAGGTTATGAAAAACATACATGCTGAGATATCAAATATTCAAACCTAAAAGCAGTTACATCTGATTTTTATACTTGTTTTTAATTTTATCTTAAGCCTATCCAAACTAAAAATACCAAGGGCATACATTTTCTTAAAATTAAACTATTAAAAAATTAAAGTATGTTTCTGAATCTTCGGATTTTTTTCTATACATTTGCATTTCATAAATATTAAAAGCAAAAAATAAAAGGTAATTCTAATCTATCACTGGATTTTATCTTTTAATTAGCAACATTTTCCCAGAATTGTTTTCACATGTTCAACACCACCCTTAAGGTCTTTACTGCTTATTACAATGGAAGCTTTTATGATTTATGCACTTAAATGGCATCGTCTGTGTGAAACCTGAGCAAAAATATAATCATCACTCCCTTGCTTAATTCTACATTCCCAGGCTTGAGTTATTTTTGCAAAATCCAATCAATTTCATAAAACTTTCATGAAACCAAAATGAGGAGTTACACCCAGCTCCACTTTTGAAACCTAATGCCCCATTCATAATCATCTCATTGAAATCTCTCTCTTAACTCATAAAATGTGCCTTATAGTGTCTATAAAAAGGAATAACCCTCCAGGTGTCCCCCTCAAACCAGCAGGCTAAGAAAGCCTGCAGAGGAATTTAAAGTTACTAAATATACAGAAGGCTGTGGAACTGCCAATACTTTGCTGCTAAAAATCTGGAAAATTACTCATATATATATATATATATATATACTCATTTTCTTTGCAGGAAAAATAGGAGCAACAATACGGAGAGAGATTAAATAGAAACATCAAATTTATTCAGCAAGACTCCTCACTACTAGATGCCAATAGTAAATGTCAACAAGAGAGTTAAGATGAAGATACCCTTAGGGAAGACTATCTTAAGAAAGTCACATAAGTGGCCATTTATTTGTCTTTGTTTCCTGACCATTTTAAGCAAATTTGCAATAAAATTCACTTATCCCATCAGTTCCACTTAGAATTTATCAATTGACATTTCTATGGAATAGTCCTAAATTACTAAACATCTCACTGTTTTCTCTCAAGAAAGCACAATAATCGAACATTCATTAGCATCCATTTTGACTGCTTGATACTCATGCCTTACTGATCATCAAATTTTGAATATTAATTACTCTTGCCTGAAAGTGAATAAAGATATGTGTTGGAAGACAAGAGGTGTCTTTATTGCATTACATTGTCTATGTTACATTACATTGGCCATATCAGCACAAAAGGAGGGTTTCCACTGGGACTTGCAGAAGCAATACTGATTCCTCTCTACTTACTCAGTATTCACTATTATTCTCTGTCACATCTACATGGTGGATGGAGAGATAACACTTTATCTTGTACTTGTATAGTGGCCAATATTATACATCTCTGGTTGTCTTCCTATTGTTCTAGAGAAACCACTAAATCAATGGCACCAAAGATAGCCTCCTTTCTTCCAACCCACCCTTGACATGACAGGACACAAAAGATAACTGTTGCTCATGTCTTGGCAAACTGTTCATTCATAGAACAGTAGTAATAGGAAAAGAAGTAAGAATTTTGATTGAAAAGGAATTCCTTAAGTATAGAGATTGTGTGCTAAATCCAAAGGTTTAAAGTCTCTTGTTGGAGAGGAAAGATGTATATAATGCATTGGGTTTCAGACTTTTCTTGGAGTCTTAATGTGATCCATTCCACATTCCCTCCCCTCTCCTCACTTGTCTTTCATTGTAAACAAGATATGATAGCTAGGTAAAGGAAAATGTAGAGATACATTGAAACATATGACTACTTGTACCGATCACAATGGTTATTCCAATGCATATTTTTGCATTCACCAATAAATTCAAATGACTTTTACTTGTTTCATGACTTGCTTCTTCCCTTACTTACTTTGAATGTGACTGTAATGACAGTCTTATAAAGGACTAAGCACTGCTGTTCCTTATCCTATGATATCAAAATGGTTTATGCAATCTGCAAAACTCCGGGCAAGTATAAATGCCTTCTCATACAACCACAGGCTCCCCAAAATCACACACATACATACATAGGGTCCCAATTACTTGAAACAAATTTTTAGTGTGGAAGATTTACACCAAGCAAACTAAAACCATGAAAATAACTTTTAGTGTTATCCTTAAAATATGACATCTTGAGATTCATACCTAAGTAAATCATTATCTCTTCCTCACATTTGAGTGAGTTTGGTTGGGCCAAGACAGAAGTAGATTATGTTGTCTTATCTCTGCTATTAGAGATTCTATAGTACTTGGTTTCCTGCCATTCAGAGAGTAAGCAATGTTCTATCTATCTAAATACCTATTTCTTTTAATAAAGAGGAATGAAGTACAGCTAAGATCAGATTTGTGCTATTTTCTACTTAAGACATTTCAGAGCTGACAGATCATGTTCACTGAAGCAACAAGATGCTTGCATTGAGAACTAAACACCTAGTTATTTATGTTAAGTTCAATTAACCTCTTTAGCATGCTATACCTCTCCTTCAGAACATTTATCATAAGAGTAAATAAACAATTATGTAGTATATAAGGTCCCTGAAGACAGAAGTGGTCTATTTTGTTCACCCATATCTCTAGCATCTACCAGAAGGTCTGAATCATATGGTAATGTGTATTGGATTATTAAATGGGTACACAGTAATATGTGTTGGATTACTGAATGAATTTTAATCAACTTAAAGTACCGCTAACTTGCTTCAAAAAGCTGAGTGTAAATGTCATCAAGTAAGTGTAATAAAATTTTTTAAACTCAATAAGCAGAAATTATATTGAAATTTCTAGACACGGGAACTCATATTATATACTAGTTATATTCTTCCTTTGGAACCTAACAGTTTATCTGGCTTTAAACCAGATCATTTTCTCATTATGTACATAATACTGCACTGAATATAGGTTTTCCCCACTGTTGAACAACAGCATAATGTCCAATATTAGTTAGTTAATACCTATAGCAAGAACTTGGCAAATGTTCAGTATGATACAAAGTATAAGATATGAGACAATATAGCATTCAATGTAATTCTCTGATGTACTGGAAAGCTGTTTACTGGTCACAGCTTGAAGAGGAAAACAGCTCTTATGTAAAGATTTTTAATTTAAAAACATGAGTATCCAGCCCCGCAAGGTATCAGACACTGTTCTAGGTGGACAAAATGAATTCCTCTAGCATCCCCAATCTGGCTAGAGAAACAGAGAAAATAAGAGGCAATAAACAGATAGATGATATGTCAGGAGGTGGTGTTAAGAACAAAAAATAATAAAGCAGGGATAAAAGAGCCAGGAAGTAATAAGCTAAAAGTGGAGGAAGTATATTTTTGATTTACACAGAAGACTAAGCATTAACCAGTCCTTTAAACTGATGGCATATATCAGCAGATTATTGAACTCTTCCTGGTCAAGAGAAAACCAGGCATGAGAATAGCAGCCCTGTATGATGCAATCATCCATACTCTTTAGTTCTGGATAATGCCAACTGTTGTTGGTTTAAGCCGGGGTGAATTCAATAAAGAGACCACCGATATCCCCCCCTCCCCGTGAGAAGAATTATAAAATGCTATTATGACTATATGGAAAATGACAGGTCACAGGTTTAATGTAGCAGTTGCAATATTGCAGAGTTTATGCAGTGTAAGTGGGTATGATATTTCACATAAATAATTTTTTAAAGCCTTAAGTTTGCAACCTACTTTTATAGTACTATTATAAAACCAATTAGGTTTGGTTTATTTAATGGAGTTTTCTGCTGCTAAATAAAGTAGTAAGTACATGGGTGTGTTCATGCCATGTGTGTGTATGTGTGTGTGTGTGTGCGCGTGCGCGCGTGTGTGAATTCTTCTCTAAACCTTTCCTGGATAAAAAGTTCTGCATTGTATCCCTGCTCAACAGGTTGCAAATATTTAAATATTCTGTAGTAACTATTTACTAATGGCTATGCTTCCTGAAAGTTGAAAGATGTAGCTACAATAATCAAAATATGCTCTAATAGTTACCCTCACTACTTAAATATACTTTTTACTGCAATTTATTATTTGAAACTTAGGAAAGCATTGTAAGTAAACCCAGACCATTCTCATATTTCATCTTTCCCCAGAATTCCCGTTTCAAAATTCCTGGAATTCTAACTTCATTCCATGATTTTCTTAAGGAATGGTTACTGTGATCAACCATTGGCATCATTAACTGAATGTTTTAAATTTTCACATTATGCTAAACATTTTTTGACTGGATCAGTTATGGTAAATGTGAGATTTTTGTTCATCAAGAATAATCATTCCAATTTTGTTATAGCCATCCTGCAGGGCTTTCTCCATTTGCATCAAAAAGTGAAATAGGATATTCAAACTAATGTTTATTTATGTGATCATTCACACAAATACATATGTACAAGCTTATGAAGTGGAGGAGAAAGGACTGAAAAATCCAACAAATTGTTTCGTATCCAAAAGGTGGGAAACGGCTATGCCAACAAGTGGCAGCATTTGGATGGGTTTCATCAGATCCAAACCACAATATGCCTCATAATGAGATCAAATTTGAGCCTATTTAAAATTCTCTGACTGTGTCTGAGCTCCACCATCAGGAGGATGTGGAAAGGGAGAACCACAGCGTTGATTCTAGTTGGAATATGAGAAATAAGAAGATATTTGAAGAAATGGCAAAAGGGAACAATGACAGAGACATAATAAAGTCTGTGTCTGATGGGTCAAAGACACGAATTCAGTACTTCATTGAGGACAACCTTGGTTCTGACTTCATGCTCTGTTATCCCATTTGCCACACAGTTTCTGCCTGGTTACATCAATGAATATTTGACTTTTCGTCTAAAGCACACTCCAAACCCTAATGGTTTCTCTTGTAAGAGTCCTTCTCTTAATTAATTTCACAATATGTGTTATAATTAAAAGTGATTTTATCACTCACTCTTTCGGTTATTGTATGAAGTCGCCCTGAGGACTGAAAACTATGACCTACTGTGACTGGAAAACTTGTTTTAAAAATCAGGCAGAAAAGTGGTAATGAGTCTTAAAGATAGGACCAGCCTCACTTATTTCTATAGGTCTCTCATCTATTGCTAAAAGAAATATTACAAATATTAGCAAAATGTTTTTTTTCCACGTACTTCAACATTTTGGCACTGGTTAATGCTTTCTGTTACCTTTTCTTCCAGGAGCCTTGGCTGCCAAAGGGTGACTCTGCACAAGAACATGTTTCTGACTTACATTCTGAATTCTATGATTATCATCATCCACTTGGTTGAAGTAGTACCCAATGGAGAGCTCGTGAGAAGGGATCCGGTAAACACTGCATCATTTGCTTGTTATTTATTCTTAAGGACATAGTACCTGTAAATAGTGAACATGCTGCTGTTGTCTGACTTAACCAGCTGTTTACATGTGCTGCCATATTTACTTTTACAGTTGAGTTTTGCATTGCACTAAACATGGCATATCATTTCTATACAGTTATCAGAAGTAATTGCCATAAGCAGTAGTAAAGGGATGGGAATAATTCAGTCATAGCCAAATAAGAATTATAGAACAAATCATGAGTTTTTACTACTAATTAAAAATGTATTAACATCCTATGGGAAGTGAACATGTCTTGTGAACATCAGACAGTTTGAGGTATACTAAGGCAATGTCGAAGTGTGTCACTAATGGGTTATGGGTATGCCTATATAGTAATCCCCTTAGCATCCTGGCACCAGGCTGGGCTTGTGCCAGTCAATTGAGCTATGAGTAGCTATGCATTTACTCTACTAAGCCACATAAATACTATCATATTTTATGTCTGCATGTCTTGAAAAAGTTTTATATACCCTGAGCTGACTCACTCTCACCTCCCAGTCTCTGCTGATGATTCCCAATAACTATAACCCAGAGGGCAAGGAAGCCCTGATGGAGATGTACAGATGGGTTTCTCTGGGCCCAGGGCAATGGGGGCAGGGTGGAGAGTGCATTTGAAAGCACGAATGGAAGCTATTTAGTACACAATGAATGACCAAGGGATATTTTCATTTTTGTTTCCCTGTTTAACTGTGTTATGCAAGCATCTGTAGATAGCCTCATCTTTCAAACTGGCATTTGACAGCTTTGCCAACCCAAAGACAAAAATGCGTGAAATCTGCCCAGAGCATGCATCCTGCGTGACAGTGGCATGGCATGGGAAAGCAGCTTAATTTGGCTTCTAATGAATCCACAGTGTTAATAATTTTTTGCAGTGTGAATATATCCAGAAAGATAGTATGGTCCATCTTTTAAAACCATGGCATCTGTTATCAGAGACAGTCTTATCTTATCTGCAGAATGTGATCTAATGGGATTATCTTGATCAGTTTTCTTTCTTAATGTCAACTGATTTTAATAAAAATGATTTCATTTCATCTAGTCTTTCCAAAATCCCAGCAAAGGATAGATATTATTCCCATTATTAACCGAGTAAACTGAGTCTCAGTGAAGGGACAGGTACTCTGTATTATGGTTATTTAGAGATGGGATTCAAACCAAAACGTGTCACACTCAGAAGCCCATCCTCTCTTCTATATACCACGTAGTGCTCTAATGGATTTCCTTAGAAAGATGTGTTCTTAAAGAAATGGGCTCAGCCATTCCAAAATGATAATTGTCCATAATTGGATATATACAGTATGTTTAATTAGGGAAGCTGACTCCTACTAAGATGTAGAAGCAATTAACTAAGCATTTCTCAGCAGAAAAGACTCAAATCTTTGGTTTCCTATACCCCATTAAGTGTGGAAATCCTAAAAAAAGTTACTATCTGCATGGAATAGGACAGGAAATGGCACGTTAGCACTTTAGTCATTAAGTAATCAATCGTGGGAGCAGTGCTCAGTCATATTATGAAGTATTATAAATTCTTGAGTAGGCTCTCTCCCATCTCTCTTGTGAGGGGTCTCATACCCATGTATCATTCCACCAGCCCACTCTCTGGCTCTTATGGAGAAGAGGGCTTCTCGCCCATTTTAAGACCATACTAATCCTGTTATCTTCCCCAAATAGTCTAAATTAAGGATTTTTCTGAATTTGCTATTGAATTACAGAAGCCATTTAACCTTATCCATCAATGAGAAAAATAAAAACTTCTCTGCTTACTTCCAGGAGCTTGTCCTGGAGTCCCAAAAGAAGCATAAAGCTTTTAAAAATCCCCAAGGGTACAATATTGCAAGTGATTGCTCACAGGGTTGCTGCTAACTCTTGGCCTGTAACTAATGCCCTAGCTCTCTGCACTTGGCTTCCCTAACCCATCTAGTGTACTCATTGCTCTTAACAGTCTTATGAGTTATCATCACTGGATGTTCTCACTTTCATAGGATACGTTAGGGACAGACATGCCTATATACTTTGCCAGTCATCATACAGGCTGCCTCCTAGCTACTACCAGTCAGCCCAGCTCTGTCTTGTGGCTTCTCTATTGCCTAGAAACCTAAAGCCTATAAGCAGATACCTAGGGACCCAGTTCAACCCCTATGCAGCTGATCTCCTGGGAGAATATAAGTGTAAGAAGAGAGGAGCCAGAGAAATTAACAGGAAGTTTTCTTACGGAGGAGTGAGGGTGGCTCTGTCGCACACAGTAGGCAACCTCAAAGTGACCTAAGTTTGAAAAACAGGAAAAAAGGCTTACCTTTATGGCATGACTAGCACCTGGTTTTGCCAATCAATATGTCAACCTAGCAAACGTTACTTTTAGCTATGCAAGAACAAACTCCCTAGGGAAAAATTTTAAAATTTTCCCTAGGGAAAAATTGTAAAATCTTGAAAGGTAGAATTTAATCCAATCAATCAAGTGTTTATTGAGTGCTTAAAACTCAAATGTTAGTCTTTAAGGTAAACTAAATTCATAGAATTTGGGGGAAATAGCTATTTATGATATCCTCATCACAATCCATAGGAATGGAACATGTCTCAGGTGGAAACAGCTTCCTATGTCTCACAACCATACCTGGGGGAGGGGGAGGTCAGCCCTTTGTTTACCTATTTCCCAGTGTTTGTAGGTTGTTGTTTTTTTTTTTTTTTAACAGAAAACAAAGGAGCAAAAAGACTGTGTGCCTGAAAGAGAAGCCTCCTCTCTCCTCTGAGAGCAGACAAAATGAGAATAAGCCATTAATAAGCCACCAACAGTGGGAAACAGGGAACACCATAATATGTGAACACCCTCTGCCCTCTTTCACATTTCCAAAAGTCTTTTAATTCCATAAGACAAAATTTGGAAATTTGCACCTTTTACCAAATACATTTAGTGTCAGCTAAAAACGAATTACTATAATGACAGAAATTAATTCATGTTTGTAAATTGTGAAGTATACACATGGCCCCCCAAAACTAGGTCATTTGTGTTTAGTACATCTTCTATTTGAAACAGTCATTGTTTTCCAGTGAGATATTGCTAAATCTCTTCTCTAACTCTTCATATGCAAACAACACAGGGCTGCTCTGTCTAAGCAAAGTTCTTCAACAAAGGGCAAGAAAGAACCCTCAGGTAGACATGTCTTTTATGTTTTCATCCTTGAAACTCTTATTTACTATCTCCAAGAGAGACAGGTCTTGAAATTTATGTTGTAGCTCACCTTGAAAATACATATTCTGTCATAAATGCATTCATAGAAACCCAATTTCTTAAATATCATTTCTTATCCGGAAGACTGAAAGTGAGTTGCAGTTGAAACTATGAATTCAGGCATCAAGAAAGGAGAAATTTTTCCTCTTGTAATATATTTAAATGTATAGGAGATAAACAAGAAATAGGAAAAGTTTAAGAAGGAAAGCACCATCTTCCCTAAGAGTAAAGTTCTCCACCTCTAAAGAGACAGACAAAATAACTTCTCAGCACTGAGAATCAAGTCGTCAATATATTACTAAGTCACATGGAAAATTATATATTTAGAATTTACTTTAAATGAATTACTTGAAATATTGCATTTTTCTTTAAAAAGTGATACTCCAGAAAACATTAGATTAAGGTTCTCTATAGCTAAGATGAGTGGAGACAATAAAGACAAACCTAAGAAAAGAAGAATAACAAAAAAAAAGCACAGGTACTTTTTGAAAAAGGGATGTTCTTGGACATTGTCAATTACAAATATTGATTGGAATTATAACTAACAAAAAAATATAACCACAGCCGTAAATTAAACCATATTTATCAGTATTCCATTTATCTGTCATTCGGGTATGTGTCTCCTTTAAAAAAAACAAAATACATAATTTTTAAAGACACTTTTTCTCTTAAGCCAACTAAAGGCAGAATTGTGGATTGTTTTTTCATTTTGACCCAATTCTCAGGTCACTGAATCAGCAGTTAAGAGGCAAAAAGATTTTCCTTCCAGTGCCCAAGGGAATATATTAAAAAGAAAGTTATTTCTTGTAAAAGGAGGCTGCATCATCCCAAATGCTGTTGCACTACTTCTTTAAGAGTTTATTTTGTTGGGGGCAAAATAAAACAATGTTCTCACTCCTCAGTAGGGAATCCCCATGGGTCATGGGTTTGTGGTCCCTTTCCCATCAAAGAAGCTAGTTTCTTCCCTTGGAAGTTTTTTAGTTAGGCAGATTCTCTCCTGTAAAACCAGGGGTGAGAATTTCATTCCTTGACATTCTTTTTTAAAAAGTTAAACTCAAAATAACTCATGGCATAAATAAGGACTGAATAGAGCCTCAGTTTATTGAGTGATGTGAAAATTGCCCATTGTCACTTGTGTCATTTGAGCATTTCATTTCCATAATATCTAAAATTTCATTTTCTTGTTCTATCTGCTTATTTGATGATCTTCATGTAGAGAGTCAGGAGGCAGAATTAAAAGCATTGTTCTTACTGCATCTAAAGGAAGCTGGCAGCATATTTGTCATTTGCTAGAAAGAAATGTCTCTTTGAACTTTTTATCTGGGTCTAAAAGGGACAATACATGGAGATTAGTTTTTACTGGGAACCTGGGCACTTTGCACTTCAAAAGCCAAAATAATCCAGTCACATTCTCTATAGCCTCTTATATAAGTAAAGTCAAATGAGTCCCAAGTTGTGAAAAACAAAGTCAATTTCTTCTAGTTCTAATTTGTTCAAGACAGTTGAGTCACCAGACTATGTCAGAACGTCATCCTAGTCACAGGAAGATCAGTTTGGAATGCATGTCCAGAACTGAGACACCAGAGACAGATGAAACCTAGGACTGGAAACTGAACTCCTCCTCCCCAGCCCAGAGGAGGCTGGTGCAAGGGAAGCCATCTCAGTGTGATAGAAGTGACAGGGACAGCAGAGTTTTTGAGATGAGAGAGATCAATGCAGATAAAAATAGACTGGAAATATCCACTTTAGTAGCCTATGGAAGAGATTAGACTGGGAATGAAAAAGTATGATGGATTTGAGGAACAATGCAGAGAGAATGATGTAAGGAAATGAAATATCTTACTCTGGTCATTTTTGCCGTTTCACTTACACATCAAAACCAATAAATGGTATTTTAACCAAGATCATATAGTGCAGAAAAGTAGGGAAGATTTCTTTATTTCTTTTAAAATTTGTTATTTATAACTGACCACTTTCCCATATGTATTTGTAGACTTTATTGCTAAAATGTCTGTAAACATCAACCCAACCTCCAGTTTCTCTCATCTGGCCATTCTGGGTGGTTCCTTTGCACAGGAAATCAGTGACTTACAAATGGTACCTTGTAACATGGTTTACGTAGTGAGGCTTCATGTCAACATTTGCAGCTAGCTTCTCCTGCTTTGAGAAGGCTATCATGAATTTCTTATAGATTTGTTTTCATTCTCAAAAACCTTCTAGTTGATTTAGAAGGAATTTTGTACCTTCCCTTGGCAGTACACTCCGTTGGTTCATTGCTAGAAAGCTATGGAGCCAGTCAGTTTGATATTTGCTGTACTTAGTTGGATTGCTCCAAATATTATAGCATTGATCTTACTGATCTTACAAGACCTCAAATCTTAGCTCTTCTACTTACAGATTATTCTGCAACATTGAGCAATGTAACTTAACCTCATTTTTCTAATGTGTAAAGTGCAAATGATAATAGGCACCTTCCCTATAGAGACATTTGTGAGAGTTAAATGAAGTGATACACTTAAAATCTTCAAAACAGTCTGGCACATAAAAACTCTCAAATGTTAGCTATTATTATTTATATAATACTTGTTACCATTGTTGTTAGGCCTTAAGCACTTGTCATTTTCTCACCATGGCACCTAGTTTCATTTCTGTGTTATATAGCATAGATTTGGAAACTCAGAGCATTTGCAGAATACTGCTTAAACCCAAAAGGGACTAAGTGTAAAAGCAGAATGCAGAGAATATTCAGAGGCTATTAAATTGGAAATAACCAAAAGGGCAGTGGTCTGAGAAAATAAAACTAAGTCAGTCATGGCTTGTGAACCTCTAGTGAAGAGTGACATAATACCGTCATTATACCATACAGAGAAAGACCCTTGAGCATAGCAAGCTGTTAATTTGTACTCCCCTGTCGCATTCATAACAGGTTTTTGTTTCCATCGTGTGTATATCCTGCTTTTTGGTTTACTGTGGCTTTGTTTTCTGAACGCTTCCAGAGTGCTTCTTTTCCCAATTTGTGGGTCATCTTCCAAAGTAGGTAGGACTTTTATCTCCAGTGCCTTTTCCCCCCAAACCCACTGAATCATGAGTATAGTTCCACAGATTCAAGCTCATTTTCTCTGAGGCTTTATCAGAAATCAACTCAGGATTGCATGATAGACTCACATTTAATTGAAAATGTTACATTCTTAAATTCCTCTGGAAAAAGGCTGCAGGACTTCTTATAAAGTTATCAAATGCTGACTTTCTGACGGAGATTTTTCCTCTTCATTCGGCTAGCCTTAAAGACTGTACAAGTTGACAGTTTTCAAGTTCATATGAGTGCCTTTTGCTCCTTCATTTATCAACTGTACTGGCATCTTGACAAAAGATACTATAATTCCTTCTCCTGAGGTTTTAGTATCCATGTGAATCAAAGCCAGGACTTTCCCCACTGCATTGTTAGTCTACTGGAACGTAGACAATTAGGATTAGCAGCACCGGAAGGCCAGCAAAACAGAAATCAAGTACATTGAAGAAATTCCTTGTATACCCTAAGTCCATTCAAAGAGCAGCCCCCGGACCAACAGCACCATGATCCCCAAGTACTTGCTAGAAATGCAGAATCTCAGATGGTCACTCGTGAGACCATCTGAATCATAATCTCTACTACTGGGGCCCAAGAACCTGTATTTTGTCAGGCTCTCCCAGTGATTTTGATGCATGCTAAAATGAGAGAAAATCACCCCCACAGGATGATAACTACCGGGGACTCCTTTATTATTTACACTGAACTGGACATATTCAGAGGCTTGCATTATAAAATGCTGTCAGGAACTCATACTCCTCTAAGTCAACCATACCTACCCCTTTTAGAATTTAATATTAAGAAGTAGATGAGGGGCACGTGGGTGGCACTAGTTGGTTGAGCATCTGACTCTTGGTTCGGGTCAGGATCTCAGGGTGTGGAATTGAACCCCACATAGGGCTCCTCACTCAGCACAGAGTCTGCCTGAGATTCTCATTCTCTCTCTCTCACTCTGCCACTCCCCTCCACCCAACAAAATAAATAAATATACCTTTTTAAAAAGGAGTCGATTAAAGGGCATTTTCAAGCTTGTAAAATATATGAAGGCATGGAGAAGAAAAGTTAAGCAATATTCCTTTTCAGTTCTCCACCTATCAAAATAACCCTCTCACTTCAATAGAAGAGAGCTGGGAAAATTACCAGCCTCATTGAATGTCAGTCTCATTTAAGCCATCCTCTCTGGTAGACAAACAAAACATTTGCCTGTAAATTCACAGCATGTTCACTCCAGTTCCAGATAATTCAGGGAAGAGCATGGAGATGCAGCCTCCATTTCCCAAAAGTTTGTGCTGACACAAGACAGAATGATGTACACACCACATAGGTACAAGAGGCAGAACAAGCCAGAGACATAGTGCCAGCTGGTACCTTGTTTATACACATATATATGTTGGTCTGCTTTTCCTGGAACATTCACAGAAGAACAAAAAATGTGATTTCCAGAAACATAACAGACTCCAACAAAATTGACTAGACGATCAGAATCCTTTTTGTTTTGGCTTTTAGTTGTGATTAACCTCTCTCTCTCCCACAAGGATTTTCTTCTCTAGTTTTTACTCACCATTCCTTCCTGTCTCCTAGTTCTTCTGGGTAGTTTCACTGCAGTTTTCACTTGTGATCAATCCTGGTGGTCTGTGTGGAAGTGACTAGAACATGGACAAAGTCTTAATCCAAGCATTCGCAGGAGATTGCAATGTCCCTGCAGTCCTGACTGCTTTTTCCAAAGGAAACCCCCTTATTGACTCTGAAAGTATAAAATATCTCTTCCATTTCACCTGGGCCCAGTATGGCATGTTTCCCTGAAGAAACTGGAAGAAGCCCTTTCCAGTATTTCCTGATCCACACAACATCCTGAGACACCCTTGACTAACACAAAACACTTCCCTGGAGTAGTACTATTACAACTTCCCCAAAAAGTTCTAATGAGAAGTTGCCCTGAAAAAAGTAATCAAAAATCTCCCTCATAGGAAGATAAAGAGACCTTGAGCATTTAGAAATATCATTTAGAAATAGAAACACCTCAGAAAAGAAAATTTACACTTTTGTGACTAGAGCAAAGTAAATGCTGGTCTGAAAAGCAGACATACTATAGGCAAGATCCTATACTATTGGATGAAAACAAGAAGGTGGAAACCTTCACAGAAAACTGAAATTTGAGGGCATGAGGCACCAGGCCAGAGGTAAGATACCTTTGAAATAAATATACCACATTCCAGAGAAACATTCTCATTTCTCCCTCTGAACTCCGCATATTTGGAATGTAGTTCAATGGTTGATATGTTGAAGAAAGAAATGACATTCCTAATAGCATGAAATAATCAGTCACCTAATAAAGACACTTATTTAAAGAATATAGCGGCAGCCTGGGTGGCTCAGTGGTTTAGCGCCACCTTTGGCCCAGGGCCTGATCCTGGAGACCCAGGATCGAGTCTCACTTCGGGCTCCCTGCAGGAAGCCTGCTTCTCCCTCTGCCTGTGTCTCTGCCTCTCTCTCTCTCTCTCTCCCAATCTGTGTGTCTTTCATAAATAAATAAAATGTTTTTTTCAAATGAAAAATAAAAAAATAAAATTCTCTAATAATCAAAATTATCCTCCAAAATCCCTTAGATCATGTATCAAGTACAATATATATTCCTGTACATAAATGCTTGTGCACACAAAAGTTTGAGGATACTTCGGGTTGTTTCTCTGGGCATCTTTCTCTGTTGGGAATGTGGAGTTCCTTGCTTTCAAATAGCTTCCAGAATGATAAGGGACCACTCACAAAAGAGAGAAGATGGCAGTGATAAAATAACATCACTAAATTTTTGCTAAATCTTTTTGGAAACTTTGTAAAAGTGATAATGTTTTAGAAGGAAAAAATCAATAGAAAAGATTAAAAATGCAAATCCTTGACTCTAAAAATGTAAAATAATTTACCTTTCTTTGACTTCATACCAAAATATTCAGATATCTCATCCTCCCCTAACATGTCTCAAGATACAATCACAATTTCAAATAACTAAGAAAGGAAAGTAAAACTCTTCTCGCATCCCTCATCTCATCAGATCTAGTATTTCCCATTTTGTCTGGTTCAATAGTGTTTACATGAGTGAGAAATAGACACACGTCCCATCATATCACAGAAAATGGGAACACTTGTAATCTTTTTTACATAAAACGAAAAGCTAATTATGAAAACTTTCTTCAATAGTAATACTTTAAAATGATCCTGAAATCAAAATTCTTTCTCACAGATAGGGGGCAGACCTATGAAGGGCCTGTAAAGAAGGACCTTTTTGAATCATTTGAGAGCAGGTTTTCCCTTGATTTTCTGTTTTCTAAAGAAGTGCTGTTTGGAATGGTGGGGTGGACAGAAGAGATACTGAGTACATTTGACTCAGACAAAAGCTTGTTTTCTTTTAATTGAAATGATAAGGGAAGCAGCAAAAGACATACTTTTAAATAGGTCTCATATAAAGATGGCCATTGTAGAAAAAATGTTTCAATTGCATATATAAATAGTACTTCAGTGGAGAGCATCCATCTTCCTGTCACATGCAATTGAATTGAGCTGATAAATAAGTCTTGCATCTCTCCTTTATGAGAAAAAAAGGTGATTATGGATTTTACATGTAATAAACTCAAAGGCCTTGAAAAGTTCTGGATAATTTGCATGCAGTGTAAATAATTGAAAAATGTGAACCATTGTGGCAGAGCAAAAAGCAGGTGTATTATCAAAATTAAACTACCAGGTTTAGAGCTGACAGTATTTTTAAATATGTTATTTAACCATTATTTCAAGATGGGGAATGTATTAAGATAAACTGCAAATCATGAAGATTGGAAGTGTCTTCGGAAAGAGGAATTTGAAAGAGTTTGAAGAGCTCTGTGCAAAGAGAAGGACCTGCTTTTCCAGTGCTCTAGGGCATAAGTGACAGGGAATTTCTGACCTTGGCAATGCTACCTTCTAAGATACCAAAACTTAGAAGAACATGGCAGAGACCCAGGAGGGCACCCCTGCCAGGGATCCTGCCCAGCATTGTAAGGTTTTTTTATTGATGTCAATAGCCTGATTCCTTCAGAAATTTGCAAAAACCATAGGCCTGTTAGGAAAAAAAGGACCCTAGAATTCATTTGTCAAATCTTGATTAAGCAGCTCTTTTTTGAAAATAATAAGCAGTACTTGAGAAATAATCAAATTAGGTGTTGAAATACTTTCAGTGGACTTTATAAACACTACCCAAAGCCATATTCATTTAAATTTAATTAAAATCTACTGCTCACCTTCTGTATAAATATTATTGGGTTTAAATTCTGAGGGTGGAGAGCAGAGAAACAGCAGAGACAAAAAGATGATCAAGCAGACACATAGTTAACAGCAATTACATGTTCACTCAATATGTAACCTAAATGCCCATTAAGTAAAATTTAATAAATAAATAAATAAATATCCATAAAATAAAATTTAATAAAAAATAAAAAGTTTAACCAAAACCAACCACAAATCTTTGTTATTCAGGGCTTGTTTTAAATGTCTTTTCCTTCCAGCGAAATATCTAGAGATTGACTTATCGATTCTTCTTCCTTGGCTAAGTAAATATAGTTTTGTACCCTGCCTTCTGTGCAAAAATGAACTGATGAGAAAACATTTTTAGAAGCTTCAGGGAAACATAAATAATCATGTTTAATCACTGGAAATTACTCTGAACCTATAGCAAACTTTAAACATTTTACTTTAAAGCACGACTTAGAAATAAACGTGGCATCTTTGACTTGACAGAACTTATACAGAAACTGAACCCATTCACCTGACTTTGTATTTTACCAATGAAAGGGAGATATTGCAAGGATTTTTTTGTAAAAGAGAAGAGTTTTTGGTCACATACAAAATGTTTATGTGAATGAAGTATGCACTGGTTTGGCCCATGCCAAAGATTTCCAGTGGAGAAAGCCCACTGTTGGCAGCACTTCTCTGGGCCTTCAAGACTCTAAGTTTCTTGGGAGTAGGGTCGGCATTTGACAACTTTAATCTTCCAGCCTAATGCCTGCATCCAATACAAGATTTATAAGTATTTGTTATGCCACCTTCCAAATCTGTATTTCCCATGTCCTCCATCCCCATTCCCTTTAATGTTTTCAATCGCTCTACTCTAAGATTTCTATGAATGATAGAGTAAAATGTGTAATTCTTTCCAGAGGTATGGCATTTAAATAAGGAAAACAGTCTTAAGCTAAAGAAATGAAATTCTGTGGCATTTCAGACATTATGAAGATGGTGGAATAAGTTCTGGGAGGCAAGATGGTATTCCCTAGATCCCTTTTAGACCTGGTAACATACCCATAGGGCAAATGGTACCAAGAATGGATCATGGTAGATTCTTCAGTGGCTTAAAAGTAAGATACAGATTGGTACCTACTGTTGCCTATATTGCTTCCATAGATCAGTGCTGATTTCCTTTCTACTTCTCATCCCCAAATCCTTCCCTTATCCCCAGCACAACAGAAGAACACCTCAGAACACTGACTACCTGTCCTAAGGTTGGTTTTTCTAAAAGACCAAAAAATTGCAGAGCAGTTTTCATAGGGAGGCATTCTTCCTTCCATTGAAGGGGATTGTTTGTTTGTGAGATTTACTTATTTATTTGAGACAGAGAGAGCGTAAGCAGAGAGAGGGGCAAAGGAAGGGAGAGAAAAAATCCCAAGGAAACTCTGAGCTGAGGGTATAGCCCGATATAGGGCTTGATCCCATGATCCTGAGATCATGATCTGAACCAAAACACTTAGCCAGTGGAGCCACCGAGGTGCCCCTCATTGACTGATTCTTAAACATATTGACACACAATATTTTCTATGCTATACACATGAGAAGAATTTTCTTGAGTGTGGTTGGGAGATATAATTAGAATAAAATCCACAACTGATCATCAACATTCTATAGAACTTTGATGTTGACTTAATTTATTAGACTATAGAAAATCTTTGTTCTATAACAAAGAACAAAGACTATACCTTATTCATCTTTTTAATCAAATTACTATAAAAGCTTTTTATGTCATTTGATGGAAAACATAGATTTGTCTAATGAGTGTACCTAATCAAGAAAACTGTAGGATCTCTTCTCTTGATAGTGACACTATTGCTCAACAAATTTTATGTTCTATTGAAATATAATACAGGGGATCCCTGGGTGGCTCAGAGGTTTGGCACCTGCCTTCGGCGTGATCCTGGAGTCCTGGGATCGAATCCCACATTAGGCTCCCTGCATGGAGCCTGCTTCTCCCTCTGCCTGTGTCTCTGCCTCTCTCTGTGTGTGTCTTTCATGAATAAATAAATAAAATCTTAAAAAAAGAAATACAATACAAAATGAAAACACTAAATGATGATACAATTCATCTGAAGACAAAGGGATAGTATTGCTTTTACTTCTTAGGATACATATCATTCAGAGTAGAATTATCTCTTTGTTGCCCATATTAATGAAGAAAATAAAATAGAGCATAATTCACAAATTCCATATAGCTTTGGCTTGGAGCATTTGCTCTTTTATTTGGGATTGATCTAGTTATAGTCAAATATAGATTATTTCTTGCAATTTGGGAAATCACTACTCTAAACAAAATTACAGTATTGTGACTGCTTCCTGAAAGAATAGTAAAAGCTATTTAGCTTATTTGATCTCAAAGTTAATCTCTTATTACCTCATGCTGCTAAGCAGAAAATCATTCCAGAATGATGGGAAGGACTAACCTTAGACAAGAGGCTCTATCTGTCTATCGAATACTTGGTTTACTCCATCCTTGAAGGAAAGATTGTAATCAAGTCAGAGATTATATGACTATACCTTATTCATCTTGATATTCACAGAGTTAGTATACTTCCTGGCTCATAGGTTCTCCAAAAATGATTGTTGAATGCAACTGAATGACCTTGAATATCTCAAGCATGTGATTCTTCACTAGGAACCTACATTAGAAACTCCTAAAATATTTTGAAAATACACAACGGAGATGAGGTCTGGTTATGTAATATTTTGTAAGGGTTCCCCAGATGATACTGATAAACAACCCCAGTTATGAACCACTAATCTAAGTGGTGACCAATTTTATAAAAATTTTAACAATCATCTTGATCTTCTAGATATATCCAATTATGTCCATGCTATGTTGGAGGGGGAACTAATAGACTGGTGATGTCCAGAATTTCTGTAAACTTTTGAGCCATTTATCCTCAAAGAATACTTTACCCTGAACCCAAATACAACTGATTCTCATTATTCTCAGATTCCATGTTTGCACATTTAACTACTTGCTAGAATTTATTTGTAAGTCCAAAATCCATATTCTCGGTGCTTGCATGGTCATTCATGAACATGCACAGAATAGCAGAAAACAGAGTCACTTGATGTACACATTCCCAGCTGAGGTTGAACAAGGCAACATTCTGTCTTATTTCATCTCTCAGTGTAAATGTCCTCTTCATGGTCTATTTAATGCCATGTTTTTCACATTTTTTTTTTGCTTTTTGTTGGTGATTTCACTGCTTAAAATAGTCCCCAAGCACAGTGCCTAAGTGCTGTCATATTCCTAAGTACAAGTAGTCTGTGGTGTATCTTAGAGAAAAAAATAGATGTGTTTGATAAGTTCCCCTCAGGCATAAGTTATAGTGTTGTTGGCCATGAGTCCAATGTTAACAAATCAACAATATATATTAAATAAAGTATCTTTAAACAGAAACAAATAAAAGTTATATATTGATTGGTTTATGAAAATATTTTGACCAGAGGCTTGTAGGAACCTAACCCTATATTTTCCCTAGGAGCAGTGGCTCAGTATTTGCTAATTCAATTTTTGCAGTAACTTTGTAGAACATAACTATTGTGAATAGTGAGGATTGACTGTATATAAAACATGAAGCCAAAACTGCTCTGGATGACAAAAAGCCACATATTTGCACGAGGCTATCATCTTATCTTCTTCCTATCTCTTCCTCTACAAGTGGCAGCCACCAAGGCAACCACACTGGAATTCCTGATCCAGAAAGTATAGGGCTTTCAAATAAGAGTAGTCTTCAAGATGAATCCAGAATATTGACTAAATTTCTTATTTCACCTATATTTTTGAGTCCTTGTGCACCTAGCAAGTATTTGTAAACAAATGCAAACTAATATAAAATTAAATCAAATAATCAGGAAGGTATTCAGGTGAAAAGAAAAAGTCAGTGCCTTACTAAGCCAAATATAAATTACTTTGGGATCACCTGATGTTTTGAATCCTCTGCACTACTGTTCCACTTTGGTCAGAATCAGAAGTCGCTTCTGTCTCTGAAAATGCAATATTTGCTTTCTTGTGCACCCAGCTGGCTTTTCTCTGTTTTATGAGTCCCCAAAGGACTGAGAACATTGGATTTCAATAAATAAATAATTATAGCTATGCATTAAATAGAAATGTGCAGTCCTGAAAAGGTTAGTGCAGCACTGAAAGTCATGTTATAGCTACCTTACTTTGTAAAAAAGAAAGCCTGATATCAGTCAAATTCAAAATGTAATAGGGAGCAACATAATGTAAAGCAGAGCAATTGGTAAAATAATAACGCAAATAATCATCCCTAAAACCTAACATCTTGAATGGTAAATGGTGTTGTCATTGTTGTCAGAGAAAGTTAAGCATAGCTAAATATCCTAGAGTAGTGATCCTCAACCAGGAACATTTTTCTCCCCAGGCTATATTTGGTAATGTCTGGCGACATTTTTGGTTTCATTAATGGGTAGGGGATGCTACTGGCATCTAATGGACAGAAATCAGGAATACTGCTAAATACCCAACAATGCACAGGACAGCACCCCACAACAACAAAAAAAGTCATCCGGTCCAAAATATCTGTAGTGCCAAGATGAGAAGCCCTATTCTAAAGGTGACTATGAAATAATTTAGGGTATTCTGTTATACAGTTTAGACAATGATTATTTCTATACAGACAACAATGTGTGGCTGAACTGGTTCCCCCAGAGATGTGGCTCCTACATTTGCACTGAGTACTAAGCAAGGATGCTATTCCTAATCTCTGTGCACCAAACATGTGGATTGCTAGAATCCTATATAGAAGCTAAGCCTCCCATATGAAAACAAAATTACATCAGTTGGGTTCAGCATAGCTCCTGGCTCATATATGAGAAATTTATCACTTGGTTCTCTCCTCTGTATTGCTAACGAGACATCAACAACAGATCAATGAACTTTAGGAGCATCATTAACAATTTCTGGGTTATTTGCCTCATTAGCCACAGATAAAGGGCCATAAAAGTCATGTGAAAAACCCTTGGATGCTCTCAAAAATTACGGACCTCAGAAATATTGAAGGGAAATCAACCTGTCTAGTCTATATAAGTCACCAGAATGAACAGGAAAAGAACAGTTTGAGTACTAGGCTTCCATTGCCCTAGATGGCTATTTACCTGTAATACTAATGCTCTAGGCACTATCATTCTGATTTGTGGATATAGAAGGCAGCACATGTCCACAGATGCTTGGAAAACTCCTTCACACCCTGAATGTAAATACTTTGGCTTATTTTCACATTTACCCTCTGTTCAGTCATCCCCTTGCCAGTATCTTCCACTGACTTTCTCCATTTCTTTCTGACAGCTGAGCTGCAAGATTTTGCATTTTTTTCACCAGTACATGATGGCATGCAATTATTTCTGGATGCTCTGTGAAGGAATCTATCTGCACACACTCATTGTGGTGGCCGTGTTCACTGAGGAGCAACACCTGCGGTGGTATTATCTCTTGGGCTGGGGTATGTATTTTTTCCAGCTGAGTTTCGAGCCACCCTCACCTCTGTCTCATATTTACAGTCTTCTTCTAGTCTTGGTCTCAGAAAATGATCAGGGGTCTAGGTATTGTGAGGAATGATGGGACACAGGTGGGGGCAGGAGTTCAGTCTCCAAGAGAGCTTGGTAGAAGCCCTTTAACAAGTTCATATGGATTGTGATCAGCATGGAAGTCAGTGCAGAGAAGTGTGACTATGCATTTCTCTAGGAAACAAACCCAGCTAACAGATGGACAAATATGTCCTGAGAGAAGATCTGATGAGACCCTCCCTTCAGTTTTATTTATCACCAGTTTGTAGAGCAAAGGAGAGTTTCATATTTTGAATCCTGTATCTACTCCATCCAGACCACCTCCCTTTCTCAATCCACCAGCAGGACTCCTCAGTGAAAGGTCAGGAGGAAGAATCCCACTGAACAATAGACCTAAATAACCTCATGGGACTCCAATTGGAGCCTACCTGACACCATAGCGCATGGCAATGACTCTGAAAGGCCCGTGGATGGTTGCTTAAGTCATGGCTGCTTCTGTACAGATTGACTAAGGCAGGGTGCTGAGGTCAACGAGGCCATGCTGGAACTTCTCCCCTTTCTCCAGGGATGCTAAAGTCTAGCTCACTCTAACTGAAGGGAACTAGGTAGGTAGTGAGGCTGGGAGATGGAAAAAGCTCTGGGACAAAAATGTATGCTGCTTTATCAAAATGTGAATCTCTCATACCAGAGGAGGATCTTGACTGTAGAGCGAAAGGCTTGCCATTATTCTCCACTGACGGGGTGACTTTGGCCCTTGGAGCAGAAGCTGTGGATTGCCCTCAATTAAGCCTCCTCTTTAATGCAGATTTTGCAGAGCCTCTGAAAATATTGAATGAGGAGACAAGATAATACAGGGGCTTTCTAAAAACTAAGACCTTTGTATTTAAACCCCTACTCAACAGGCATTGTCACCAACTGTATGGAAATATGTCTGGGAAGTCATGTAAGTGACCTAAAGTCTTCCACAGTCTACACCAGGACTGGCCCTATGCAATATCTGTTCCATATATAACAACTATATATGGATGTTAACGAAACACATGACCCAAAGCCAATAGGACAATCTATAATAGTGGGTTAGTGCAGCAAATATTTGGGGTGTGTCATCGATGAACTCATGATGCTGTGTCTCTTTGGTTGCAATTAGCAGAGAACAAGATTTTCTAATTTAAATAAAAAGAGAGAAATTATCAAAATCTAGACTATCTCATGGAAGTCAAGGGCTGAAACAGCTCTAAGGCTACTACAGGGCTGTACCCTGGGACTAGAAAGGTGGGAGCACTCTTCCTCTGTCTTTTGTCTCTGTCTTGTTTTTGTTTTCTCTTCTACATATCTGTTTTAACCCTTCTTTTTCTCTACAGACCATAGATCACAGGGTCTCTGCTCCCCAAATCCTAATGGTCAATGCAAGCTACCCTAAATTTTCCTGAGCTCACATTTTTCTTTTCAAGGTGCACGGAAACACTAGATGCTTGTCTTTAAGTCCCAATTCTAAATAGCCAGGACAAGAGAATTTGTTTGGTCTAACTGAAGTCAGGGGGCCAGCCATGGTTCAGTGAATCATGGCCAAGGACTTTGAGAGGGATATTATCTCTTAGTGCAAACATGTCTGGAGATGGATGACCCATCTAGAAAAAAAATGGGAGAGGGGTCTGAACTAGACTGCTCCTCTAGAATACACTCCAAACCACCTCACCACTATTCCCCCTTGGTCCCCTCATTCTGTTACCTTAACCATCCAGCAAGTTTAGAAAGCAGGCTTGTAACTATCCTGCCAATTTCACATCCAGTGCTAGGTTCCTTTGCTCTTCCCTGTCCTCAATCAGGTCAGAATACAAAGATCAAAATGGCCTTTTATTATTTTTTTCTTTTAGCTGCAGCCTTCCACAAGAGGCTGATCTTACCTTTCCCTGACCTTTTCAGCCTCATACACACCTTGTCAGAGATTTCTAGCCTTCCAAAGCTAATCATACCAGGAGTCAACTGAATACAGTTTCATGTCCCTCAACAGTAATTCTGATTATCACAATGCTAATGATGGGTATTGGTCAGATGCCTTCCAACTGAGGACCTAGAAATAACATCCCACCCCGTGATGTGACACACACACACACACACACACACACACACACACACACACACCGCATTTCTTACTGGTGTATTTTATTTGCTTCTCTTAAAAATTATGGCATATTTCTTACACTGGTTTTGACTATTCAAAAACATCTATCTGCCATACTCAGAAAATTTTCCATGGAATAAAAAAGGCTATAAATTTCTTCCTGCCTGTGACATTCAGCAAAGATGAGGGCACCCTGGAAGGAACAATTTATAACCACTCTTTCCATTCTGATGCATTGTGAATTAGTTATAGAACTTTTGCTATCATCATAGATAGTTCAATGAAGACATCTGCTTAACACGCAAAAAATAATTCAAAGGGAAAAAAGGAACAAGATGTTTAGCTGTATCAAAAAGAAGGTAATAAAAATAAGGAAAAATATTTATGGGATACCTTAACCTTTCTTAATCAGAAAATACTTAAAACTTTATCAGAATGATTGAAGTGAGATCCCAAGGAACATTGCCCTCAGTAAGGTAAGTGGAATCATAAATTTAAAGGAGTGAGGATTTGCACTTCCCCCTAAATAGATGTTTGGAAAGACAGTCAACCAATACAGTCCTAAATGTAATTATTTTTAGCATGCCAAACCTAAATCTATCTTTCTCTACTTCTACGCACATAGGCATGTGCATATGTACATGTGCATGCCCCAAAATTCTACTAAACTCTTTACCATCTCTGAGAACAAAATTGAGAAACAATCATGATGATGTATTTTTTTAAGATTTTAATTTATTCATTTAAGAGAGAGCATGCGCACAAGCAGGGGGAGAGGCAGAGGGAGAAGGAAAAGCAGACTCCCTGCTGCACTGGGAGCCCAACATGGGACTCAATCCCAGGGTTCTGGTATCATGACCTGAATGGAAAGCAGATGCTTAGCCATCTGAGCCATGCAGGCACCCCACAATGATGCATTTTAAACCAATAGTTCTGTCTTAGCATTTTAGGCAAGCATGATCTTTGGATGGAAAGAAAACAAGTAAAAGTACAACTGAAATAACTCCTCAAGAAAAATAGTGTCACAGGATCTTTAAAGAATGTAATGGAGCAGAGAAGAAGAAATTTCCACTGGATAATAGTTTTATTGTGCTTTTGAAATTATTTTCATACTTAAAAAGTATGATAGGTCCTAAATTTTACAGCGCCATGAAATAAGGCATAACCTGTGCTTTTAAAAGAGTCTGAAAGTGAGACAGCAGAAGATTTAGCCCAAGAAAGCTACTTCCTAAGACCTACCTTTGTTTGCAGGTGATGTACATTCCATCCATTCATTTCAGCTGTGAATACTATTACCCACTCCGGGATCTGGAACAGATCCTAAAAATTATGAGACATTATGAACATCACCCTCTGGGAAAAAAAAGTATCTAGCAGTGCAATTCTCCCCAACAAAATAAAAGAATCTTCTTCTGGTAGTTGTTCCCTTACAAATCTGCACGGAGCCACTTACTAGTCGACTTCTCTCAAATTGAAGCAACTTCAAATAGTGAAGTTTAGTTCTCAGAAAAAATCATGTATTTTACAACCCTCTCCAGATTGATTCTTTGCCTTGCTGATTCTCCTCTTGTTATAAATCAAAGAAGGAATGGACTTTTGCAACAAACACATAGAATGTAACTAGTCCCCCTTAAAAAAAAAAAAAAAAAAAGGAATCCTACCCTTACTAACCAGTGAAAGGAAGGGCTGTTATGGCTCTTGGAGCTTGGAGGATAGGAAGAAGAGGAAGGGGAAAACAAACTGCATAAAAAGAGGCTTCATGCCTAGAGCAAGGCAACGAGCACAGGAATTAGTAGATACAGGGTCTGTGCTCCTCTGTACATTAAGAAACACATCTTCCTCTCTATGAAATGATGAGGAGGGAGTGAGATCTTCATATATGCTCTTTCTAATTCTAAAATGTATGTTTCAGAATAAATCCAGAGAACAAATTTCCATTTCTAAAACCCAAGTGGGCAAATGATATGTTAGAACCTCTATGAATAAAATATAATTATGTTTTGGGTAAAGAGTCTAACTCAAAATACCCTCAGGTCAAGCATTTCATTACTGGCCCTATTAAATTAGATGTGGGGTCACTTCCCTCCATGATGACTCCATTAAAGTCCAGTTCACATGAAGTGAAGAGCTTTCTGGTCTCAACTAATAGTCATCTTGTCATCATCATCATCATCATCATCATCATCATCACCACAGACAGAATCAAGAGCATTTTTACTTGGTTTGACTAAAACTAGTTGGTGTAAAAATCAGGGAAGTATTTTGACAGAGATATTAAAATTTACCACTATTTTTGAAAATAAACTACCATTTTCCATGCAATCATAGTTGCAGCTTCTGCCCAAAAAATCAGGTATGATTTCTGTTTTTTTACATTTTTAGGGTTCCCGCTGGTGCCAACCACTATCCATGCGATTACTAGGGCGCTGTACTTCAATGACAAGTAAGTATTTTGGTGGTTTTTAAGTGAACATATTTGCAAATAAAATGCACTTATATTTATGTCCCTTCCCTCTTTTTTTTTCAGCTGCTGGCTGAGTGTGGAAACCCATTTGCTGTACATCATCCATGGCCCCGTCATGGCAGCACTGGTGGTGAGAATTGCTTTTTATTTATTTTGCTGTTGTTGTTGAGAATTGCTTTTAAATCCATTATTAAGTGTTATCTCTTTGAGAAGATCTCTGTAAAGATGGCTCTGAGTAGCCTATGTATCATAACTTCAAAATTAGACTAATGTAATGGTAATTTATTAAGAGATAATCTGTAGCAATTCAATTTGAGGATCTTCAAATTAAAAAATAATTTTTATTTAATACAGTCGGGGAAGGGGCATAAGTTCATTTCTACACCCACCATAACTAAAATATAGCTTTCCTTAACCAATGCTATACCAAAATGCTCCTCATTAAAGGTAGAGATCAAGGGGCTGAAGAATGGTAAGAAGATGTTACTGCTAAAGAAAGTGAAAAACCACACAATCCCTCTGCCCCTTTTTCCCTGTTTTTTTTTTTTTTTTTTCCCCAAACAAAATGATCTTTCATTTCATCTTTGGTATGTGAGCTGTCGTCAGACCTGCCACTGAGCATGCACTTAAAAGTATTTCAGGCACTTCACATACATTGCCAGGCTGTTCCTAACAGCAGCACTTCAAAGGAGATACATCAGGACTACTTTTACTCACTGGGAAAACTAGACCCAAAAACACAAGAACTAACTCACCCCAAATTATGTGACTAGTGAAAAGTAGGGTAAAATATGACCATCTGCATCTATCTCCAAACTCTTTGTTTTTACCTAAGGTTTACTATGTGCTGGCCAGCATCACAACTATCACATTTAATATTTAGACATTATTTGGCCCACTAACCTCAAAGGTGGGTAGAAATGAGAAAAATAAAAACAATCTGAGTCATAAACCATGTTCTGCTCATGTTTGGAAGAAATAACCATTAGTAAGCAACCAACCCAAGTATATCATCCAGCCTGACTTCCCACTGCCCCAATCTCTCCAGAGTAAAGTCCATTTCTTTTGCTCTCCTCCAGAGCAGTGACAGACTTACCACCTGACTGTCCTCACCAGGACCCGCTGATGTGGGTCTTGAATATTGCCAATACCTCATAAGAGTTTAATAATTACTAAAGGTCTCTTTCCTTTCTTGAATTTTTTTGGGCAACAATGTTTCCTTCTATTCCAGGTAGAAAAATCATTCTAATCATTTAAAAATAAATCATCAATTAAATTTTAAAAACAACTCCGGTTTCAAAACGAATCTTCACAGCTGAAAATAGTTTGGGACGCACCAGAATGGCTAATATTAAAAAGTGTGACCATCCCAAGTGTTGGCAAGGGTAGAGAACAACTGGAATTCTCAACTAGAGCTGGAGGGAACATAAAATGAAGCCACCTCTTTGGAAGACAGTTTGGCAGCCTCTTACAAAGTTAAATATATGCTTGCCATGTCAACAGGCAATCTAATCCTGGGCACTTATTCAAGAGAAATTAAAACATATGTCCACACAAAGACTTGTATACAAATATTCATAGCATATTTATTCAGAATAGTCAAATTGTGGCAACCATGCCAATTTCCATCAACAATAGAATGAATAAACAAATACGGTGTGTTATCCATGTAAGGGAGTACTACTCAGCAATAAAAATGAATGACAAGCTAATATATACAACATGGATGAATTTCACAGATAATATGTCAAATCAAAGAAGCCAGACACAAAAGAGTATGTACTATGTAATTAGCGGTTGCTTGAGGTGGAGGAGAGAGGGTGGTTGACTGCAAAGGAACAGAAGAGAACTTTCTGGGGTAATGAAAATGCTCTTTGCTTATTTGGAGTGGTTGTTACAGAGACACATACATTTCTGTAAGCTTCTTGAATATAAACTTAAAATCTCCATTTTACCGAATGAGCCTTATACCTCAATGCAGTTATTTCCCTTAAAAAATGTTACAAAGAAGAAGGCTGGGTTATCTGTCTCCACTACATCAACTTTACAGATAACATTTTTTGGTCTGCATTTCACTTTCAGTGATGTAGTCCTGCCTAAGAGGAATAATCCTTGTAATGAAATGACCAGAAAGCAAGGTCTAAAAGTGTCATTTATGACTCTCCTTTGTAAAAATCATAAAAATCAAAGAATAAACCGCTCTCATTAGAATTGCACCTAATCTATTTACCGCTACAGGAAAAAAAAATATTTTATCATTTGGACAAAAAAAAAAAAAAGGAAATGTGAATTCAGGTCTGACAAGAGTCTTTGGTTATATGGATGCACCTGGCAATGCTGGGAGAATTACACCACCTGACAGGTCATCTCTCTTGACCTGCAGAGGTGACATCCACTCCCAGAACTAGACTAACAAGAACTGAGGAAAGCGGGCGTCCTTAAGTCATTCCCACCTGGATGATTCCCTCATAAGCTCATGTCTTTGCAGGTCAATTTCTTCTTCCTGCTCAACATCGTCCGCGTGCTCGTGAGCAAAATGAGGGAAACCCAGGAAGCCGAATCCCACATGTACCTGAAGGCGGTGAGGGCCACTCTGATCCTGGTGCCCCTGCTGGGGATCCAGTTTGTCGTCTTTCCCTGGAGGCCTTCGAACAAGATGCTTGGGAAGATATACGATTACCTGATGCACTCTCTGATTCATTTCCAGGTAAATAAACCAGAGGTTTATTTATTCAACTACTTACTCAGCAGGTTAATGTAGGGTGAGCCATTTTCTAAGGCTCATCTGTGATTAGAGGGTAGATGTAACCTGGAAAGGTCTCCTTCTCACTGCCAGTTCCCCTCCCCCCTCTTTTTTGAATTTCAAAACTGGGGAAGGAAACGAAGGGAATATGAACGTTGAGAACACATCTTTCTGAGGACAAATATTTGACCGAGGATGGACCCACAGCACAGTCCTGATTACTGGGGACAGAACTTCTATTCCCACTGTCCTTTCGATTTTTCCCTCCCCTCTCCAGGATTTTGAGGGCCACATTTTCCCTTCATTAAGGGGAGTTTTGAAGATCAACATAACCAATGCCAATCAGTTTCCCAACCTGGATTGCTATCATCATAGTCATAAATGCCATGAAAACACAGGGCAGAGAAGCAGATGTTTCTATCAGTATGAAATGCCTCCACTGGACCCCAAGCTGGAAGCCATATCCATCTTAAACTAGAATATTCTTGTAGTGAAGCACTGAATATGAGTGCACTAGTAATTGTCTTTCATCGAGCTTTGACTTGCTATTGCAATAGTGACATGTTCCTCTCTAGGCTGTCTATTTATATAGATTCCTAAACAATATAATGCACACAAAAATAACTTCAATTCTCTTTTTCCTCCTCTCTTTAGGGATTCTTCGTCGCCGTGATTTACTGCTTCTGCAACAATGAGGTAGGCATGCATTTCACATAACACCATCACTCATTGATACAAAGCCAAAACTTTACAGTTCCCAAAGTGCCTCTGTGTACACTTCATTTGCTCTTACTTCTGCAGTTGACCTCACAGGGTTTCATGACATGCAGGATCATGTATTTTTTTCACTATTTCAAGCTGAATCGTATCCAGTCAATGGGACGATTGTTTCTGTGGTACGATTGCAGATGTTATCCACACAGGCAGCTAAATTCTGATTTCCTTGGATGGCATGTTAAGCTGGTCAGTTCTTTGAGCAGCAACAGTGAAAGCTGTTCTGGAAGTCATGCTGTCATCTCTTTTGAAGACCCACTCCTCACCAGGGCAGAGCCAATATCCAGCCAGTATGAACTGGTTCACTGCTTTCTTTCCCTGGTGTCATACCACTTATTCAACATTTTGAAAATCCCCCTGAAGTTAAGAACCAAAAAGGATTCTCAAATAATTAATGTATTATCTGAATATTTAGATCAGTAAAATCTAGGGATCCATACGGCCAGTATTGTCAGGGTGTTTTAGCCAGAGTTCCATTTCTTCTTATGGAAACTTCTTGCCTAAGACCCCAACTGTAAAGCATAAAAATGGAGCTGCTTACTGTTGCTGGGAATGCAAACTGGTACAGCCCCTATGGAAAACAGTATGGAGGCTCCTTGGAAAATTAAAAATAGAAATATCATATGATCTAGTAATTCTACTACTAGAAATTAACCGAAAGAAAATGAAAATACTAATTCAAAGAGATATATGCACTCCTATGTGTATAGCAACTAGCTAAGATGTGGAAGCAACCAAAGTGTGTCCACTAATGGATGGATGGATAAAGAAGATCTGGTATATTCATACAATGGAATATTATTCAGCCATAAAAAATGAAATCTTACCATTTGTAACATACATGTTAATTATACTTGAATTAAAAAAACAAGTGGGGCTGTTTAAATTTGTACCAAAGAATATCCAGGGCTTCAAGAAACATGGTTGAAAATCCCTCATTTTTCAGGTGAGAAATCTATACTCCAGAAGAACATATGACTTGCACAATGTCACAATCATAGTTATATAACCAGGACTAGAATCCAAATTTCCTGATTCTTAATTAAATGAACTAAATCTTCCACTGCACCATAATATATCTATGATTCCTTCCTGGAGCTTTGTAAGTATACATACTCTAGTTATATGCCATATAAATTGTAATGTACAATTACTTTTTATAATTTTACATTGATTCCTCTTAAGAATAATTCTTTTTATTTATTTGAGAGAAAAGGATTCGGGGTGGGGGCAGGGGGAACTGAACAGGGAACCTGACTCAGGGCTCAGTCCCAGGGTCATAATCTGAGCTGAAGGCAGACACTTAACCAATTGAGCCACCCAGGTGCCCCTTAAGAATAATTCTATAACAAGGAAAATAACATTTGGTTAAGACATCAACAAACATTTTATTTTCCTGTTATAATTAAAAAGGTTTTCTAACCAGAATTAATTGATATTCAATTGATTCTCTGTTCTTTATTTCTTCAGTTAAACAGTGAGCACCTATAATATTTTGTTCTATAACCTGTTACTTATCTCCCACCTTGACATTGCATTGCAAGATTTCTGTCATTCTCCTTCTCCTTTATAATTTTATCCCTCCCTTCATCCATTCATCCATAAACTCATCCATAAACTCATTCCTTCATTCAGCAGAAATATATTGTGCATTCACTAGCACTAGGGCATAGACTGAAGGCCTGGGACAGAAATGAAAAGACATCCTTCTGCTGTCAGCTGTTAGTGTCTCTTTGGGGTTTTTTTGTTTGTTTGTTTTAAGATCAGCAAACACCAATAAATATAGGGCTTAGGGCATCCTGTCTGCATATCCATTTCCGTGAACATGTATCTCTCTCTTTTGGGTTGTTTCAGGTGCCACACAAATAGATGTTTCCACCTAAAGCAATATCTATATAGGGCTAATATAAAAATCAGTTTCAGGAGGGGCATACCTTGAAAACATGGGAGGACCGCATGCATTTGCAAAAATACCTCAGCACTTACTGTGTTTTAACCATGAGGCTGTCTTCGAAGTGTCAGGCACAGAAAGCAAGCCAGGAAGTACTCCTAACAATTGAATGTTTCGCGTTCATTTGAGTATGTTATCTCTGCTTTTCGAAGTAAAGAAACCATCTCCATTTTAATTAAGATTCTGTTACGGGGGGAAGCTACAAGTGTGACATTTCTAATAAACTAGAAATTGCATACTGTGCCAAATGTCACATCACAGCCCCATGCATTTGAGGCATGTGGCTCTCTGCTGGGCCTCCTGTGAGTCCCTGGCTTACCCCGTAAGCCAGCAGGGCACTCGCACCTGCAGGAGGTTCCTGCAGCTGCAGCTGCGGCAGAGCTGTGACTGGGCTGTGCCCAGCAGCACACTGAGTTTTAGCAGAGATCTAGGAGGCCGTGATGTCAGTTAGACAGTGAAGATGAAGTTTTCATTTTTATTTTTTATCTGTTTGTTTTCAGTGATTCTTATTGTGGAAATGGGTCACATAGTGGACAGATAGACTAGAAGCAGGGAAGAAATTTGGAGAATTACAGCAGAAGGAACCAGGAAGCCACAATGAGAGGATGTTTAGGGATCACATAGTTCCTACAAATCTTCCAAGAGTGTGAACACTGGAAGCCTTTCAGTAAATTATTAAGTATCTAAAGGACTTCAAAAAGATGGTGACAGCTAGAAAGATGCCGAGTGTTTCCAAGCCACAGCTTAAAACTTGAGCGAGCACCACAACACCATGCATGTTCTCCCTATTTCATGTTTCCTGCTATTGTCCATGCATTGTGGATAAGATAAAATCATTTGTAGACCAAAGGAGCATGACCAGAAGGATCTCAAGTTAACAGTAACAGATTGGAGTGCATGGAAACTACAACTATTTTTCTTCATTGTAACTTATCTTGCTTTAAAGAGCCCATCCCACCAGATTCTAAGAGACAGCAGTCTCTTTCTAGAAAATATTTAGTTCCAAAGCCTTTGTCCAGATGTGCGGCTGGTAGCCCCTTTGGGAACCCAAGGTGGCTCCCCTCTCTTCTGAGGACCCCAGAGATCCTTTTACTGTGTAGCCTCCTTGACCAGGCCCCTGCCCTATCCTTTAAAAAAAAAAAGATTTTTTTTTTTTTTTTTAAAAAAAAAAAGATTTTATTTATTCATTCATGAGAGAAACAGAGAGAGAGAGAGGCAGAGACACAGGCAGAGGGATAAGCAGGCTCCATGCAGGGAGCCCGACGTGGGACTCGATCCTGGGACTCCAGGATCATACCCCAGGCCAAAGGCAGGCACTAAACCACTGAGCCACCCAGAGATCCCAACCCCCCGCCCTATCCTTTTTTTTTTAAGATTTTATTTATTTATCCGTGAAAAACAGAGAGAGAGAGACAGAGACAGAGGCAGAGGGAGAAGCAGGCTCCCTGCAGGGAGCCCGATCCCAGGACTCGATTCCAGGACTCCAGGATCATGCCCTGGGCTGAAGGCAGATGTTTTAACTGCTGAGCTACCCAGGCATCCCACCCTATGTCCAGATAGCTAATGCTATGCACCAGTTCTCTCTTCCAAGCCACCCAAGGAGCCTGGGAGTCACCCTCCTTTCTTCACACTGTGAATCTCTCTTTAACCCATGTCATAGCCATTCCCACTCCACTACTCAGGCACCAAGTTGGTTATGATTCCAAGCCAAATGTGTGACTTCTTTGTATGGCTTATCAATTTCTAGACCTGTACTCTCTGAATCAAAAAAGACTTGCTATACTGAGGTGTTTCTATTACTACTGCCTTCTTTCTTCTCTCCACTTCCCCAGGTATTTCCACCATGAAGGGGAGATGCAAGGTCATTGGTCTCTGTATCTCTCTCTTCTCTTCCTCTTAGGATTGGAAGGATTTTGTAGTCACCACTTCTCCTTCCTCTTTGCAGGGGGACTCTCCTTATGCCATATCCTGCATGTTCTCTATACTATACTATACTATACTATACTATACTATACTATAGTTTTTAGTTTTAGTAAAATCCTATTTTCAGAGTAGTATGGTTTTCACTTCATATGCAAAGATAAGCTTTTCTATTAAGAAATTCTTTCTCTTATTCAATAAAACCTGGTTTTTGCAGCTGTTGTTTTTCTAGAGGGTCAAGAATGTCAGCTTTGAGACTTAAAGCTAAGCAATAATTTGTTCTACACCTATATTCTCAAACTTAGGTGCTTCTCAGGATCACCTGGAAAGTTTGTTAAAACGAGAGTGCTTGGCCCCTACCAGAAGAGTTTCCTATTCAGTAGGACAGGGATGGGGCCTGAAAATTTGGATTTCTAAGAGGTTTCCAGCTGATGATGCTGCTGCTGATCAGAGAACACACTTTGAGAACCTACTCTAGACAAAATCTAATTTGTTCTTCAAGCAATGAATGACCTTGGCTTAATGAATGAGGGAGTTGCAGGGGAATTTTATTTAGGAAATACAATAAATATTTTCAAAAATATTAACCTTATTGTAGATGGTATTTATCAATTGTTGTCTTCTAAAACAGGAAAGCTTCTACAAATACAGGAGAGTGGATAGTAAAAGGGAATTAGAAAGTCTTGATCTTACAATCATGAAGTACCCAATTACCTCCAACTGTAGAGCATGTAAACTCTTGTAAGATAAAGACCAGTAAAGACAATGCTCCAAAAGGGTGAAAAACATATCAGTAACTTTATAAATAATATTCAGAAGTATCCCGTTCAGTATCTAATAGGGATCCAGTTTCAAAAAGTCATATAAAAGCATTTAAAGCATACTTCCTAGTGTTTTTAAAACTCATAATTTTTCATCTTACATTTAGATTGCAGCAGGTCTGTTGAGTTATGACATCAGCAAGTGAAGGTATGAGGGAGCAGATCTAAAAATCTTGGTATGTGTTCAATCAAAACTCCTGGAGATAAATCCCACCTTCCATTCAGCTGTACTGCTGGTGCTTGTACTGAACTTCAGGAAAACAAAGGCCAAAGATAAAAGCATTCAAGTCTAACCATGGATATTCCGGTCTGATTTTCTTTTACACAAATGTAGAAACTGAGGCCCAAATATATCAACCTTATATAGATGGTTAATAATACAGCCAGGTGTAAATTATGTCTTCAAACCATCAGACCAGGGCTCTATTTTTAAAGTTGGCAATAAATAAATTGATATAATTAGGGAAAATGTAAAGTGATCTGTGTTAATTGCTTTTATAATGAGTGATGAATCTATATAATTCAAAAACTTTGTATGTTATATTTATCACATTGGAAACTCCTAACATTTCTGATGCTTTTCAAGAGCAATGAAAAGTCTTCCTGGTTTGTTTGTTTGTTTGTTTGTTTGTTTTCAAACAGATTCATTGCCCTTATTCTTGTGATCAAAGCAGCATCAAGCTCAACCTGTGGTATTGTAGGAGATAATTGCCCTATTAAACTATAATTATTCAAGTGTCTTTTACATCCTGCTAAGGGCCTATTCTTATATGTGTGGTTTACAAATTGAAGCAGATTGCCATCTCCACACAAAAGAATAGATTATAATTCAGGAATGCAATTATAGAACTATGAACATTTCTGTAATAATAATATTAAAAACATAAAATAGGCCTCAAATCCTTTGGCCTCCTGCTAGGCAGGGTACTTCATTAATATGCATAGATACTCCAATGGGGATTATTTTGAAAGAACAGGTGAAGAGAAACAAAGACTGCTTTGTTTTGTTTTTTGTTTTTTTGTTTTTTTGTTTTTTTGGTTTTCTTTGGTCTGCTGGGCACTTTTACAAAGTCACTCTAAACTTATACTGTGTACTTTGGATACCTCTAAATATCTGTGTAAATTTTATCTATAAAGACAGTGTTGGTATTTGAGAGATGCTGAATCCACGGAAACTATCAATTCCCTTTGTGTGGAGATATCGCTTTTCCAAAAATATGCTGAAGCAGTATATTTCCTAATTCCTCAACTGGGCATTTTATGGTTCCTAGATTATAAACCTGGTATTTAAAGCATTTAAAGACCTATATTTAATAGACAATACAACCCAAATAAAACCATGCCATCTCTTGGGTAGTCCCGACAGAAAAATGTCTTGTACAGAAATCCAAAGGAAATCCAGGAAGTAGCAAGCTTGGGCAATAGAGCACTCTTTGGAGACCTAGTTTGGAATGTATGAGATCAGAAACTATGTGTGTCATTGAGAGGTCTTTTTATTTTCTTAGCACCACCACCCCCCAAAAAAGAATATGACAGAAGAGTTTCATTTTAGTCTGAAGACTTGAGGTCAACATCCTGCCATAATAACAGTACAATAATAGCAATAATAACAGTAGTCTCCCTGTATGGTACTTTAAAACTTAGATGCCACTTTGATATGTATTGTCACAATTTAATCCTTCAAACAGAAAGTGAGGTAGAAGAGTTGTATTAAAGAAAGGAATCTCAGAGAGGTTAACAGTCCTACCCAAGATTACAAGGCTAATGTGGGCAGAGTGAGTTCCTTGACCCAAAGTTCAGTCCTTTCTTTCCTGGCATCGAATGAGACCTGGTGAAATGATCCTATTGGTGGAAAATTAACAGAAAGGTGGTATGATGTTACCCACTGATAGTCTTCCTTTCCTATCCAGCTGGTTGCCTGTACAATGTAACAAGTGCCTGCTTCTGATCCTTTCCAAAAGTAGGAGTTCATTGGAGTTCAAGAGCAGTTCCCCAAAACACTTACCATGGCATGAGAGAAGACCTAGTAACAGTTGTAGATGATCTAACATCCAATGGCTTACACTTCACCTCAGCAAGGAATTCAGGTTCTCAAAAAACAGTGATTCTAGGTCTCATGTCAAAACCCAGTGTTTCCTGTTTGCATGAAAGAAAATTTCAATTTCTCCATTAGGTTTGTTCTAGATGCTTTCAGTTCCCCACCCTAGGACCACTGGATACCAATGCACTAATTTTGGTCATTAGTGATCACTTTCTTGGCTGAAAGAGCTATGAATTCATTCTAGAATGGATGTTGACAATCAGTCAACAAGTATTTGTTGAATAACTAACTGCTATATGCCAAACAGCATGACATGTTCTGGGAATATAAAAAGAACAAGACATGGTTCCTGCTTTTAAGGATTTCAATGTAATAAGAGGAATAATGAACATACATAACTGCAACAAGTGCACAGTAAAGAGACTCCTGACTCTGGATCAGGGGGTCAAGAAAAGATTCCTGGGGAAACAGAGTTGAGTCCTGAAAAACAAGTTTTGGCCACAGTGAAGGGTGAGAGAGGGACATTTCGGTCAGGGGGAGCAGTGTGAGCAGACGAGCCTGATGGAAAGAAACAATATAGCTGGTGGAGAGAGACCAGCAGCTTGTTAATTTTGGAGAATTCAGGTCAAGGCAATAAGTGGCTTAAAACCACTTTGGCAGAGGATTGGCCAACTCAGGCAAAAGCAGTATGGGAATCTTCCACCCCCGCCACTGACAGCAGCTCTGTGCCTAGTGTCTAAGTGCTCTTACAGGACCCAAATCCCTTCTATGTGTGCCTGGCCTAGTGGCTGAAATGGAGGCATTTTTGGTAAGTAGCTCAAGGACAAAACCATCAGACCAAGATTTCAGGTCACTTTTGGGTGTGGACTGAACCCCTTCTGAAGAGAATAACCCAGATCAAGTTCAGCCCATTTGGAGTATGTCACCCAACTACTGTTTTGAACGGCAATAGCTGAGTCCAGGAAGCCAATGTGTGTAAAGGAGCACAGTGTTTCAAGTCGAGAGAATAAATGGGCCTAATCTTTCAGACTTTGTCTTCTCTTTGTGTCTTGATCTCTAGACAGAAATGTCTCAGAGGGTTAACAAATTAGTCAATGCTCAGTTATTCAGCACCTAATGTAGATAAACTGTCCTAATTGCTTTTCTTTTTTACTGTTTCATTCTTCCTCATTTCTGCCTCTTCCATTCCTCCAATCCATCCTGTCCTCTCTAGCTGTATTACAGCTTCTATTTGTACCTCTTCTACTAATGTGCTTAGAAAACCATAGGAGGGAAACACTTCCATGAATCAATTTCCAACCAGTAAATAGCCCTAATAAGAACTAGACCAGATAGCCTGCAGGTGCTGGATTATCATAAGGGAGATACTTGACTCTCTCAAATCCAGCCACCTTGACTGGAAGATCCTTGGAGGGGAGTCAGCATGGGGAGAGAATCACAGAAAAAGTAGGGATGCACCAGCATAGCATACTAGGTGATTTAAATAACCTCAGTAAATCTTACTCATAACTCTGAATTAGTGTCATCATCTCCTTTTTACAAAGGAGAAAAGTCTAAGAAAGAAAAAGGAGGGAAAAAACCACGTAGCAAACAAACTGGGACTCAACCGCAAACAGCACAGTCTTTGGAGCATATGTGTAAACACTTAATGCCTATGCAATGACCACAAGAAACAAATCATTTCTCAATTTAGTTCTAAACTTAATGATGAGCTCTCTACAGTGTATGCTGTGGCCAAGCGGCATGGTCAGGAGTCATGGGCTTCACCTGGCCTTGTGGTCCCACCACATTTCCAATTGTCAGACCCTGGACACATTGCATAACCTTTGCCCCTCTTTGTAAAGTGAAGGAAACAGTAGTAGTGCCTTCTCAGAGGGCTGTTGTAAGGATTATATAAGTTCATACTAATCAAGAGCTTGGAAAATGGCACATGGTAAGCCCTCAATAAAATACCAGCTACAGCTACAGCTACAGCTTTTCATCCCATCTGTGGTCCTCTGTACATCTTTTATCAATGCAAGGTTCAGCTGCATGGCACATAGCTTGACCATGGCACTTAAAATATTGGTCTTTGTCTTTCTGAAATAAAATCAGATGGATACTGCTCTGCACTCATGCACTCATCACCTCCAAAAAAACCAAAAACACAAAACAAGAGTCTGTTGCCTCAGTAATTCCAAATGGTCAGCTTACCAGTATTCCAAATTATCAGATTCCCAAATTCCTCTGATTGCCACTTGCCATCTTGAACTTGACAGCTCCTCTGCTGTATGAAGAGGAACCTCTCCAGTTACAAGTTTCATACCCTCTTGTCTTCAGTGAATCATTTGACTCTTTTGCCTTTTTCTGAGTAAAATATTTAAAATGATATGACAAATACTAATAGTCATTTGGAAAAAATTGTTCTGCTATGATACACAGAAAATGTATTTGCCAGAGAAATTATTCAGTCTTCTATCATGCATATTGCTTTATAACATTAATAGGCTGTGCTATCATTTATACCTTCTTTTCCATTCATGCAAACATGGCTCTTCACAGCCAACGTGTTACATGCTTTATCTCATGTCCTACTGTTTCCCAATTCCCCCTCCTATGCCCCCCTTAATGGTTGGATCTTATATTCAAGTTTGGTAGCAAAATAACTGAAGATGTATTAATAAACTGATGCAAAGATTTTACATAACAGCTTGTCTCATGCACTGAGCAACAGAAACTCAGACACGTAGAGCAGATATTGTAGCAATACAATTTTATTTTATTTTAAAATACAAGATTTTAGTCTTGTTCAGCTATAGAGAAAAGCAAGAAGTTAGGAGACGGCAGGGAAAATGAACTTAACAACTAAATTGAATTCAGTTCTGAAGAAAGCAAAGCTAGACAAGCAGCATTACTGTCTGTACAGGTTCTCCTCCACTGTGGTCATCGCCGTTTCCGTATTTAGAGCTTCCCAGCGTTAGCATCTTCTCCTTCTCCTGTGTTCAGTAGAGAGTTCATCATATTTAGAAAGCAGTTCTGGTAAGTTTGTTTACATATTAGAAGTTTTTCCATAGGAAAGGATGGAAATTTTATTCCTAAAAGCATGGCACTCCTTTAACCAGAGTTCTATCTGGCACACCCCTACCTCAAGCCTAGTTGAAGAAAGGAAAATCAGCAGTACGATGCCCTGATCTCAAGACTCAGGGCTGTGCTTTGGGTTACTTTTTTTTTATTTTTCTTCATGACCAGTAATGTGTAGGTTTAGATGAAAGCTTCTGCCTTGTTGGAGATGGTAGCCGATCAAAAACTTTTTTCAAAATCTTTTCCTCTGATATGACATGTAGACCATATGTGGGTCTAAAACCAAGTCACATTTCATTAATTGGACATAAAGAGGTAAAGAAGAGACTTTTACTCAAAGGAGGAAATGCCCTTGCCAGTGGTGGCTGAGGCAAGCATCTCGTTTCTCCGATTTGCCAATTCTCCCAAAATGGTACGTTCCTTCCCCGGAGCGGATGTACTGCGAGGTCCTTTGGCTCAGAATTGCGACTCGACCTCTTTCAACCTCGGATAAGCCCCAAGCGCTGCGTCCATAAGCTTGGCTTGGGTCGTTTCTGACACTGATGACAGAACAAGGTTCCCTTTTGTCTTCCAGGTGCAAACCACTGTGAAGCGTCAGTGGGCCCAGTTTAAAACCCAGTGGGACCAGCGCTGGGGGCGACCGAACCCCCGGCGCTCCGCGGCCAGTGCCGCCGCCGCCGCCGCCGAAGCCGGGGACATCCCGGTTTACATCTGCCATCAGGAGCCGAGGAACGAAGCCGCCAACAACCTGGGCGAGGAGGGTGCCGAGGTCATCGCTCTGGAAATCATCGAGCAAGAGTCATCCGCTTGAATGTGAAGCTAATGCAGCATCGTGATCACTGAGCCTTCATTTCCTGGGAGACAGACCGACCATGCGTTTAAAGTGATCCCCATCCTCCCAGGAGCTGAGCATATCATTTGTGAAGAATTATTAAGTGAATTTGTCCATAGTAAACCTGGAGAAAGTTATCCTTGGTACTATTGCTGTGGGAGACAGTCTAGGAATGGGGTCTCCCACTGCATCCCTTGTGAACTCCATCTTTCATCTGGGACTGAGATGCAGATGTCATAGTAATGCAAGCAAAGTATCCAAGAAAAACACAATTAAATTGACCTAGTTCAGAAACAGGGTGCTCCTTGTTAATCTTGAGCCATTTATAACTTTGAAAAATTAAAATCACGGTCACTATCTTTCTTTTTAACTCTAGACTTTGAATTAGAATATTTCTGTATTTGGCTATGGATCTGATTTTTAATTTTTTTATTTCAATCAATTCCGATATTACTCAGATGTTTTACCATCCACACAATGTAAACCACACAAATTATATGACCTCTGCAAGACCAAGTGGCTTTGACAGGAATGAAATTTTGTCTTTGAATGAAAAAAGAAATTTAGAGTCAATTTGCTCAAAACATTAGATGGGCCAATTTGTTAATTGGTTTGTTAGTATCATGTGCTCAGTGTGGCTTTGGATAGTCCTGTCAACTGAAAAGGCCCCATCAGCTGTGAAGAACTGGCCTGCATGCTGAATGTGCTCTAGTCACGGACATTTATACAAGGGGAGGTCACAAAGAATCCATCACTAAATTTTTCACAAAACTGCCAAAAATATAATTTCTAGTGGAAGAGAATATTCTCTTTAAAGAGAGTTTTCCACTTTCTTAAGCTCCAGGATTTATAAAGCAAATCACTCTAAGGTTTATAAAGCAGATTACCTCTTGCCCTTGGGTGCTATCTAGCAGTAAAAGATAAATTTGCTTAAGACTGGTAATTAAAAGACTCCATATAAATCCATTAACTGCCTTCTACCCAGCTTCAAAGCTTAACAAGATCTCCGTCTTTTCCAGGAAGATTCAGTAGGGCTAATGAGAAATCAGTTTGTAGTTGACCTCTTGTTTGCTGCTATTAGCAAAACAGGAGGAGGAAAAGTAACTGCTACAAGTTGAACCATCTACCAGTTCATTTCAAATAAAAGTAGAGGTTCTTATTAAAACCCAATACTATATCACCACGTCTCTCTTTACATCCTCAGTATAAAATCTTCAAACATCCCCGAATAAACCAGTTCTCATTACTGGCACCTGAAGTTCATTTGTGAATTTGCAAGAGTCATCAGAGTTACCATCATTTGATTCTGTGCTAAATGAGGAGATCCATTGAAACCCTCCAAATCTCAAGTCTCATCTATGTCGATGCCACTGCCTTTCAGAGGTGATGTAGTTGTGGAAAAACAAAAAGTTGATTTGTTCTGGTTACATATTTCGTGCACCCAAAGAAAATTATATTCCTTCAGTGAAAATGTATTTTGGATACTAAAGTGGTTTACATCTCCTTTACTGAATGTAAGGGAGGAATTGAAAAGAAGGTATTTTTCCAATCACAGTGTTTATGTAGTGGTGTTCCTATTTTCGTTTACAAACATGGAAAACAGAGTATTTGAGGCAGCTCTAGTACAAATGTGATAATATATTGCTAAATATTCTAGACATTATTGTGCTATTTTAGTAGGGGCTGACGAAACAACACAGCTTACCGTAGAATTATACATAGTGCCAAAATGATGTGAACTGCTTACGCTATGTATATGTATAAATTAATACAGAGTATGTTAAAAGCAAAAAGATGTATATGTGCATATTTTTCTAATGAAATATATTCTCATCTTTCATTCATTCATCTCGTCTCCTGCTCATTCCATGTTCATCTTTTCACTTCAGCCATGGGCAGCTAACATCCCATTTAGTTTGGGTAGCAGGAAGGGGAAAGATAATCAAAAAGTATAGGTTAGAAAACCATGTGCAAAAACATCAAGAATATTGTCTTTGTCAGTGTGATCATCTTTCATCTTCAACTAGACTATAAACTCCAAAGCACAGTTCTCATGCCCTTCATAATGCAAAAACCACACACAACTGTTGATCTCTATGGTGGAAGTTTGGGAAGCACAGCAAAGAAATCTAGGGCAAGGAGTATCACATCCTTTTATTGTTCTTAACTTTTTTTTTCTTTCATTATTCTTGGACAAGACTTGAACTGTCCAACATCACATCAGATCATTAGAATTGTTACAATCATTGATTTTTAATATAGTTTGGGAGAGAGACTAAGGCAGGATAAAAGGCGACTAATTAAATGTCATTAGAATGCATAAAGGCCACTATTGGAAAGATTTTCAGATCTGGAAAGCATGAAATGGAAGAAATGAGGATTAAATGAGAACTGTGATAGGCTAATAAAGGGGAACAGGAACAATTTGTAGTTTCTGCACACTATTCAACTATTGTCCTCGTGAGAGCTGGAGAACTTTTTCAGAAAAGACACATAAGGGCTACATCTTTCCCTTTATGTCCCAGGAGGCAATACAGATAGATATTATTACCCTTGTGATCTTGAAAAACAAAAGTTATTTTCCATCATACCATAAACCTGATTCTTCCAGAGGGCAACTTGAACTCAGATGGTCAGTTACCCGCTTGCTTTGATCCCTACTACAAAATGATCCAAAATAGACCTTTGAGTATGCATAGATATCATGGTTCTTAAAGAAGGAAAGGTGTTGAAAAAGAAATGACAGAAACACTATCGTTGTGGAGCTCCAACCTGGTCATTCATTCCTTCATTCATTATCATTGATTCAACAGACATTTCATACACCTTATTTAGCTCCACGACAAATATTTATGAGTTATCATGGCAAAGTTTCTTGGCAGTGATTGCTGCTTCTTTCCTGTGTCAATGGCACAAATCAAAACCTACGAAGTGAATCATTACCCTAAAACCATAACCATGATATCTTTGGAGTGGGAAAACAAAGGACCCACCCATGTGGTTGGAACTGGTAGCTGAATGTGAACCTTCCTTCTCATTAGTGCTGGGTAGGAAAGCTCAAGTTATAAGAAACATTCTCAGAACAAGATCTCTGCATAAGCACTTAGCAAGGACTCATTTTCTTAAGAACAAGGTCTAAAACAGTGATTCTGTTTTAGAATTCATGGGCTAGGTTACCCGCAACTGATTATTGGGGAAGTTAACACTATAGAGTTTAAAATAAGGTTATAGATGAAAAGGGGAGATCAGAAGCCATTTTTAGAAAAGCAATCAGGTAAATTCAGAAGGAAAGTCCATTTATTATTTTGAGAGGGGAGTCAAGATGCCTCACTCCTAGCTTAAGCTTACATAAAATTGATTTTTCTGAACTAATCCATAGATAATTTACATGTGTGCAGAGGGTAGTTGGGGGGGTACATAACTAGAAACATAAAAGAAAGAATTATAAGTGCTTGTGAGAGTCAAGCAAAGTGGAAAAAATACATTTGAAAAGTAAAAACTATTGTTAGGATTATTTTTGTTCTTCTGGACATAGGATTAACATCTGTTTACTATCTGTGAATACTATGAAGCATTGAAAGAGCTAAAATACAGTCTGACTCAGGTCAGGAAGAATTTCTAATAGCATATCTTCCTCCATTTGGATCAGTGAGCATCTTTGAAAGATTTCAGAGATTTTCCATTATCTTAAGCATTGACCAGCCAGGCTCTCAGTTCACTGATCAGTGTCCATTTTCCACTTACGGAAATTCAATGCCTTCTTTCTCTCTTACTTTCCAGAAACCCTTCCTCCCCTGAGACTCTAAGTGTGCCCTAGCTCTTAGCTGACTGACCAGCAGTGCTGCTGCTTGTCACTGCCATCTCCTCTACTTAAGAGACTTCTTATTTTAATTTGAGAAACTGCTTCCAAACAAAATCTCAGAGTACAACAAGCAAAATGGTGAACAGAAATTCAGTAAAACCAATTGAGATGTCCTCAATGAAGGGAGGGTAAAAATACATTCAGAATAGTTCAGGAAAGCTGTCTCCATCACTCCCCACCTACCCTTGCCATGACTGGCTAGTCAAGGCTGGTGCACCAGTCCTACGCAGAGCCTCTGCACCAGAACATACACCCAGCTGCAAACTCTCGAAATGTGTGACAGCCTGGTGGGTTGTTACTCTCAGGGCTGCAAGCATTTCCCTTCTGTGCCCATGCATTAGAGCTTCTGTGTGCTGTCATCACAAGAGGGGTATTGTCATGGGGACCTAATGTTATGGAGAGCATTCCTTAAACAAAGATGATTTATGAAAAAAAAAAGAAAGAAAGAAAGGAACACCAATCATTGAAACACCAGAGTCAATATGAATAGACTTACAGACACTAGTTTACTTACTCTGTAACAACGAAACCTGTTTTTATCCCCATTTTAGTGATAAGAAAACTAAGTGGAAGAGAAGTTAAATAATGCATCCACCATGGTCACACAATTGGTAGTAAGTGGCAGGGCTAGAATTTGAATCCAGAGTACCTGGTGCCTTTGCTCTCTAAATTGCCAGCTTGGTTAGACCTACTGCACCGTCCTGTATCTCAAAGTAAGACCTCTGCCCTCTTAATTGTAAGGGATACCAGATGGTTGTCTCCTGTTGACTGGGAAGATAGAAACTGTTTGCAATATGTATCTTTTTTGGTCCAAAATTAACCTAATTCATGGTCCATAGATTCCTTCAAAAATGAGGGGTCTTTAGATGAAATTCAGCATTCTATAGTTTAAAGAGTTTCTTTCTATAGTGATGACTTCTTTTTCTACCCAGAGATTTTTTTTTTTTTTTTTTTTTTTACAGTGCTGGTTGCACCTTTTCCATTTCAGATGTGGTCTTTGTACAGACCTTTGGGAGACAAAACATGCTTTGGGAGACTCTCAATGGATGTCCCAGGCCTAACTTGAGGCCTGCTGAAGAGCTGAAGGGGAAGCAGTAGGGCTGATTTTAGCACTCTTTGTAGTAAGACTTCCACTCACTGATCAAGAATGGAGGCCTGCACAGATAGGACAATAAAGACCATGAACATGAATTCATCCATGGAAATAGGCATCAGGTGATGAAGAGAGGCAGAGAGTGGAGAAGGAAGAGACTCAAGGAACTGTAAGGCCAACCATGAGGGCAAAGTAGTTAGGGCTGCTGGCCCCAACTCCAGATATCAACAATGGAGAAACTACAGAAACAGGGCACATATGCATTTCAGGAATTAGTATTTAATGAAGAGGGGGGAAAAAGGAAAAAAAATTAATAAACAAAAATGAGAAACTCTAGGTTTCTCGAATGAGTGCATATTTTGAGGAGGGAGGAGGGGGTCTAGAGAACAGCTGGAGGCCATGGCAATAAAGAGTTGAACAGAGAAAAGAGCTTCATTGTGTTCTGCTCTTTACCTTCTCAGGGCTCTGGGAACTTACCTGCAGCAACAGGCCTCACTGCTGGTCCCAGTGTCCACAGAATATTCTCAGGGAGGCACAAAAGCCCTAAAGGAGTAAGGAATTCATAAAAACACTAAGCAGCCACCCTGGGCAGTTATTCTTGCCCCTCGTTTCTTCTCCAACACCACAAGACTAGGGTCTTATAACTGGGGTGGGGTGGGGTGGGGTGGGGAGTGTCTTGTCCCCATGCTACATACCAGTGGCCAGGTATAAGTTCTACTGCTGGAGTAGCAGCACAGGAAAGCATTCAGGATACAGCAGGGTAACTTGGTCTTTACCCTGGGACTCACTCCCTACATTGTCCTTAAATCCACCAGCATCCACAAAGCCATGGCTTTGGCCACTCCCCAAGTAATTAGAGACCAATTACTCCAAAGACAGGAGCTCATAGATCAAGACAACTAGACATCTCAGAAATACACCATTCCAAAGAAGAGCCAACAAATTAAACAAAGTATATAATAAGCCAGAGTGATTAGGAAATGCTGATGAAAAATTCCAAATGAATTAGAAAACATATATTGAAGGGCATACATAAAGATTATTAGCAATACAGAAAGGAACAAGAAACAATACAAAAGAATCTGGGGGAATACTGCTTATGAAAAAATATGATAGCTGAAAAAAATAACTCTACATGAAATAATTGCAATGAATAACAGTTAATTAGTAAGATGGATGCAGCTTTTAAAGGAATTAGTAAGTAAGAAGATCTGATTAGGACTCTCCCTCCCCCAGAGGAAGCAAGAAAGAATGAAGAGATAGAAAACAGAAAAGATAAAACACAGAAAACAGAAAAGAGAGGTGGAAGTGCCAATGTGTAGACAACAGGGGTCCCGGAAGGATACCAAAAACATATAAATGGGGAAGGGGAAAATGTTGTTGTTTTTTTTAAGATTTATTTATTTATTTATTCATGATAGACACAGAGATTGAGAGAGAGGCAGAGAGAGACACAGGAGGAAGGAGAAGCAGGCTCCATGCCGGGAGCCCGACGTGGGACTCGATCCTGGGACTCCAGGATCGCGCCCTGGCCCAAAGGCAGGCACCAAACCGCTGAACCACCCAGGGATCCCTGGGAAGGGGAAATGTTTGAAGAAATATATATTTTTTAATTAATTAAGGAAAGAGACCTTGAATAAAATTTGTGTTAACAAATAAATGCCCCAAACTAAAATTCTTGTTAAGATTGACAAGATTGGGGACAAGATCAACAGGACAAGCAAGCAGGCTAAAGCTTTTCTGTTTGTTTTTTGGTTTTTGGTTTTTGTTTGTTTTTTTTTTTTTTTTTTTGGTTTTTTTTTTTTTTTTTTTGGTTTTTTTGGTTGGGGGATAAAGGAGGGATAGAGATTGGGATAATTAAGAAAGCAATATGGATAAACATGAATATGGGTCTTAACATGTGTGAAATAGTCTTAATATAATATTAACTATAATACAGTGGTTGTGGTCACCAATTAAAACAAAGAATCTCAGATTAAAAAAAAATAAAGCCCCACAGTGTACAAGCAACAAGAAATACACATAAGACAAAAAGAAAACTAAAGGTTGAAAATGGATGGGAAGAGTTTGCTAGGGAAATATGAACCCAAAGAAAGGTGGGGTTGTCTTTAATTTCTGACTAAATAGAATTTAAGACAAAAAAAAAAAACAGAAAAGCCATAAAGAACAGAAAGGAAATTACGTATTAGTAAAAGAAATAATTGAACCAGAAGATTATAAGTATCATAAACTCATATGCACCCTAAAATACAGCCTCAAAACACATCAATACTGAAAGAACTTCAGGAAGAAATATGTAACTTATCAATTGTAGTTGATGATTTTCTAAAAAGATTTATTTATTTATTTTAGAGGGCGGGGGGCAGGACACAGGGAGAGAGAGAGAAAGAATCTCAAGTAGACTCCTCACTGAGCATGGGGCTTGCCACGGGGCTCAATCTCATGACCCTGAGATCGTGATCCTGAGATCATTACCCAAACTGAAATCAAGAGTCCAATGCTTAACTGACTGAGCCATCCAGGTGCCCCAATTGTAGTTGATGATTTTAACATACTTGCCTCTGAATCTGATAGATGAAGCAAATAAAATGTTAGAAGTGTTATAAAAATATCTGGAAAATATAATTACCAAACTCAAGCTACTAAAAATATATTAGCCATGCTCAACAAAAAGGAAATATGCATTCTTTTCGAGTATACACAGAATGTTTATAAAAACAGCCATCTCTATGATCATAAAGAAAATCTCTATTAATTCCAAATGATTAATACCATTCAAAAGATCTCTGACCTTCTGAATGGTATTAATAAAGCAGTAACATTAGAAATTATTAACAAAATTGTCGGCTCATGGGGTGACTGGGTGACTCAGTTAGTAGTGTCTGCCTTTGGCTCAGGTCATCATCCCAGAGTCCTAGGAAAGCATCCCCCACATCAGGCTCCCTGCTCAGTGGAGAGCCTACTTCTCCTTCTCCTTCTGCCTCCACTCCTGCTTGTGCTCTCTCTGCCAAATAAATAAATAAAATCTTTAAAAAACTTTTGTTGGTTCAGCAGTCTGATGTTGGAAATAATAAATATTTTAATATAACCCTTACTTTTAAAAGAATATTTTAAAAAGTATAGAATGGAAACTGTCTTATGGCATATTAGTTATTAACTATTAATTTAGTACTACATTTCTAAATTTACAGGACATACTAAAGCAGTTTCTTGAAGGACACTTAAGCTTTATTTTTTTTTTCTAATCTAAGTAATTTATTTAAACCATCTCCTGCCATAAGCAAAGAGATGGAAGATCAGTATGCTGGTCATCATTTGATACAAGTAAGGACGGTGAGTTTAAGGTCCCATGTACTTTTCTGGCCTATGTGCAGCCATAATCCAAATCAGTGCTGTGGTCCCCACTGGGTAGTGGGAGGACACTTAAACTTTAGATATGTTTATCCAAGAAGAAATAAGAAAGTGAGTAACAGAATGAAAGCAGAAAAACATAAGAAAGAAAATGTTATCTGAGAAATTCCCCAGAGGTGATGGTATTCTCCAAGTATACACTTGGGCAAGCTATCTCAGAAGTCTTGGGCCTGCAAAGGCTTATAGACCAAATTAAGATGCTCAAATCATGCGGTTTATTTAACCAACTGAAAACACTCAGTGGGAAGCTTGAAGAAGATAATCTCGGGATATATTACAACAGGATAGACTAACCATACTACCTGAATCCTTAGACAGTGTTCACATTTATTCTCTAGGCCAATATATTTTCTGCTGAAGGGATAGATATGAGGACCAGAGTTGAGATTTGAGCAAAGGGGCACAAAAGATGGAAGATGCCTAGAGCCAACATATTGTATTTGCTCTACCAGGGAGATGCAGGACTAAATACTCATGGCTATAACTGTAGCTTGCCAATTACCATAATTAACAGCTATGGGTTTTATTTGCATTTCTTGGGCAGAGGACACAGGAACTAGAATAGATGTCACCATGGGTGGTATATTTAATCTCATGACTACTGAATGTCTTAGAAGCCCCATGCATATATAGTGTATCATTAATACTGGGGTTTACATGCCTTGGTATCTTCAGTATGTCATAAATCTTTGGTATCTTGTGGTTCCTCCATATCTTATAGTCTATGTTAAACACATATATGCTCTATTCAAATTATTCTACATCAAATATCTCACAGTATTACTCTCTGTATATAGTATATAGTATATCTCACAGGTTACTAATCTACTCATTATTCATACCTATCATTTACTTTCTTTGTCCTCTATGGAAGAATTGAATATTCTAACTAACTCATCAAACATGTATTGCAGAAGCAGAGCAGACATCAATAAAATAAAAAACAAAAAAAGAGAAGAACAACAAAACCAAATATTTGGTTCTTTGAAAAAAATTATTTAAAAAGGCTTCTAATGAGACTGATCAAGGAAAAAAGAGAGACAATGCTTAGTTTAAAAAACATAATAAAATGATGAATAATTAGGAAGCCACAGAGATTATAAATACAATAAGACCATTATAATGTCTATATATGTATGTTCAACATACAACCATACACTTATAAATTTGAAAAACTTATATGAAACAACTACATTTCCAGAAAAATACATATAAATGGACCAAAAATACAATACTTGAATAAACTAGTCAAAAACCACAGTCTTAGATGGTTTTATAGATAAATTATATCAAATTTGTTGAGGAATTGTTAATTTCTACCATAAAATATTTTCCAAAAATACAAGATTTTCCAGAATATATAACAAAGATAGTACTACAAATCATGGAAAAACAAAAATTTGTTTAATAGAGGGTGTTGGAAAAACTGGCTCACAACATGGAAAAAAGAAGCTGAATCTCTTATTAATCCTACATAAAGAAGCAGAGTTGGGGGATATTAAATATCTAATTATAAAAGAAAGTATATGCATGTATGAAAAGAATATGTAAACAAATAGCTTGAGGGCAGGGAAAGGTTTCTTAAACGGCATAAACCAAAAGACAAAAAAAAAAAAAAAAAAAGACAACTGTGTGGTCAACGAGGGTGAAATTAAAACAATGCATTGCAATCAGCAATGACAACCAAAAACCCTACCAATATAAAACTCAATAACAAGAAACAGCCTGTCTACCCCTGTACTTGAAATATGTTGAAATAACTGAATCATAGAAGATACTTCATGCATTTAAAAAGTGGATAATTCTCCATTCTAGAACAGTGAGTATGTTAATGAACTAATTAGCCAATCATCACCTTTCCACTCACACCACCATGTAAAAGAGTCTATCTCCCACCTATGTTTTGGCAGCTATATTTAGACCACATGATCTCACTGTCTTTGCCAGAGCACATTGGACCATAAGTAGATACCTAGCCTGATCTGAACTAACCAAATTCTCTCTGTCTCAAGAATCCTAAGAGACATGAACATTATTAATTATATGGGGATGGACTTTGGAGATAAATTACAAGTAAGGAAGTAAGTCCTTGGAGATAAAAGCCCACAAAGATTCTGAGTTGGCAGACATTTTTAGCCAGATATACACTGATAAATAAAAAAGAGAAACAGGAGAACAAAACAAACACATTGAGAGAATAGAGACAAGGAACCATGATGAGAGAGAAGGAGGCTGGGAGGGGAAAAGGGAGAGAGAGAGGAAGAAAGAAATGGAAAAAATAGCTGCCTGATTGCTTTCTATCTCTCAAGAGACCTGGCTGAATTTCCAACAATTGGATTCTATAATATTGCCATGTATTCTTACAATTAATTGCTCTTTTCCTTGAAATAGTTTCACTGGATTCCTGTCCAAATATCACAATGTGCCCTAAGATAATTGGCTTCTTAGAACATATGTCTAAGCCCTGAACAAAAGCTTGCCAAGGCTCATTAAATGCACCAGACATACTCTTCTTACTCCTATAGGAATGAATAGTAATGTCATAAAAAATGATCCCTGTCAGAGGGTTTAGGTAAGAAGCTGAGGGTCATGGAAGCACAGATGGTTTTCATTTCTTCTTCCAAATGATGGTAGTAGCTTTGTCAGGGAAAGAAGATAAAATGAGAGGATATGAGTGAAAAATGAATTTGGTTTTCTGAATCTTATTACAACAGCACATTGAGTCTCTGCTAAGGACCTGCCTGCTCTACCTAAAGGCTGAGGGGATTCTACTGGGCAAAAAACCTACTGGTAAATAAAAAAAAAAATTTGAACTGAAAAATGAAAACAAAAGGAGTAATAATCCCCAGATATAGCTCCACAACCTTCTCTGGAAGACCCCAGCATGCCAAATAAAGTAAACTGAAGAAGAATAGGATATGTTTTATAAAAAAGTATCTAGGAGGAAAGTCAGAAATAATTCTTATATCCTACAAAAACTATATGACAATGTGAGGTATGGCAGTAACAAAGTAAATCAGAAATGTTAATACAAATAGAGAAGTACTGTCACATGGATGTTACAGAAAGATGGAGAGTCGACAATAGAAACGTGATTTTGTGTGTGTGTGCAAAATGATGCCAAACATATATATTTATTATATACATATATTTTCAACTCAACTATCAAAGAAATGAAAGACCAGAACAGTATATCAAGAATATATGGAAAAATAATTGATATGCCTATAAAACCAATAATGGACCTAGTGAGGAAGGAAAGAGCATCTAAAGAAATCAACATGGTATCCATAAAGCTCTCTGAGATACAGCACATTATGAAGAAATATATTCAACTGGAATACCTGTTTCTTTTTTTAAAATTCTATTTATTTGAGAGAGAAATAGAGAGCATGAGTGGGGGGAGGAGGGCAGAGGGAGAAGCAGACTCTCCACTGAGTAAGGAGCCTGATATGGGGCTCAATCCCTAGACTTTGAGATCATGACCTGAGCCAAAGGCAGATGCTTAATGAACTGAGCCACCCAGGTGCCCCTGGAATTCTTATTTCTATTAGTGGTTTGTTAGGTAGTTCAGATTAATTCTTCCAGAAAATAATTTAAAACTCTGATAAAATATTAAAATCACCTTGTTAAAAACATAGAAATGAAAGGCACAAAATCAAAAATGAATGGGAAATAATAAGCCAGAAAGATAAGTGCTCTCAGAAGCCACTCACACACTGAGGGCATTTGCTGATGTGAACCTTGATTTTGACAGACAAGGAAGCAAGACAACTAACCATAATAAGCTATCATCCCTAAGAGGCCATACTGTCAGGATTCAGGATGAGGGTGAAGTAAAGTGAAATAATTTATGGAATTACATCCCATCTTACTCTTCAGGATAAACTAAGGAATTTCAACTCTTGAATTTAGTTTAAGTTCTTCAGAAACACTTGTGCTCCCCACCTTTGCTTTAGCAAAAGCAAACTCAAATGTTCTGGTGAACTCAATATTCTATTTTTTTTAATGTAAGTTTTGCCAAAAGTAAAAAAAAAAAAAAATCAAAAATACTGTGCAATACACAGTCAAAAATGACTAGGCACATAGGAAGTAGGTTTTGTGAGAACAGGAAAAAAAAATAGACTTGCAGGCACCAGATATTGAAATTGCCTTGTACAGACTATGAAATAATTTTGCTGACTATGTTAAACATGTGAAAAAGAATGGAAATAGCTACAGAGAATAAAAAAAAATTATAAAAAATATAAATAGTATATAAAAGAATCAAAATAATTTGCATAATGAAAATTATAATAATATTTGAGAGACAGTAGATGAGTTTAGTGGATGATAAGGCAAAGATATAGAGTATTCACGGACTAACAGAAGAGTGAGATGAAAATATCTGGAGTTCACACAGATTGAGAGAAGAAACAGACAGAAGAGAAGCTAATAAATGTGAGAAGGTCTAACATCTGTTTAATCAGAGCTCCAAATATGATGAAGAAAAAGAATGAATTCCAAGTAATATTTGAAGAGATAATGGCTTAGAATTTTCCATAAACTTGAGACACATCAACCCACAGACATAAGGAGTGCAACAAAGCCAAGAAGAGTAAAGAAAAGAAATTCAGTCATAGACTAAAGTCACAAAAATCCAAAAATAAGAACTCTTAAAAAGCAACCAATGACAATAAACAGACTAACTTCCTATGAGCACACTAGAGTTAGTTCTCAACATTAATAGTGGAAGATAGTAGACTGAAAGAATCAGTAAGATAAAATAAAATTAATATCTATCTAGACTATGCTTGAATTCAAAGATCTTTTAAGAATCAAGGCAAAAGGGATCCCTGGGTGGCGCAGCAGTTTGGCGCCTGCCTTTGGCCCAGGGCGCGATCCTGGAGACCCAGGATCGAATCCCACGTCGGGCTCCCAGTGCATGGAGCCTGCTTCTTCCTCTGCCTATGTCTCTGCCTCTCTCTCTCTCTCTCTGTGACTATCATAAATAAATAAATTTAAAAAAAATTAAAAAAAAAAAAGAATCAAGGCAAAAGAGACAAAAGGCACATCCCAAATGGCAGAATAAGGACTTCCAAAAATCTGCTCCTCCATCAAAGCAATGAGAACACTGGCAAAAGCTGTCAAAATCAATATTTTCAGAACTCTGAAAATTAACCAAAAGACAGAATTATTCTGGGAAGGCCATTAAACAGGCACCAGATATTGAAATTGCCTTGTACAGACTATGAAATAATTTTGCTGACTATGTTAAACATGTGAAAAAGAACGGAAATAGCTACAGAGAATAAAAAAAAATTATAAAAAATATAAATAGTATATAAAAGAATCAAAATAATTTGCATAATGAAAATTATAATAATATTTGAGAGACAGTAGATGAGTTTAGTGGATGATAAGGCAAAGATATAGAGTATTCACGGACTAACAGAAGAGTGAGATGAAAATATCTGGAGTTCACACAGATTGAGAGAAGAAACAGACAGAAGAGAAGCTAATAAATGTGAGAAGGTCTAACATCTGTTTAATCAGAGCTCCAAATATGATGAAGAAAAAGAATGAATTCCAAGTAATATTTGAAGAGATAATGGCTTAGAATTTTCCATAAACTTGAGACACATCAACCCACAGACATAAGGAGTGCAACAAAGCCAAGAAGAGTAAAGAAAAGAAATTCAGTCATAGACTAAAGTCACAAAAATCCAAAAATAAGAACTCTTAAAAAGCAACCAATGACAATAAACAGACTAACTTCCTATGAGCACACTAGAGTTAGTTCTCAACATTAATAGTGGAAGATAGTAGACTGAAAGAATCAGTAAGATAAAATAAAATTAATATCTATCTAGACTATGCTTGAATTCAAAGATCTTTTAAGAATCAAGGCAAAAGGGATCCCTGGGTGGCGCAGCAGTTTGGCGCCTGCCTTTGGCCCAGGGCGCGATCCTGGAGACCCAGGATCGAATCCCACGTCGGGCTCCCAGTGCATGGAGCCTGCTTCTTCCTCTGCCTATGTCTCTGCCTCTCTCTCTCTCTCTCTGTGACTATCATAAATAAATAAATTTAAAAAAAATTAAAAAAAAAAAAAGAATCAAGGCAAAAGAGACAAAAGGCACATCCCAAATGGCAGAATAAGGACTTCCAAAAATCTGCTCCTCCATCAAAGCAATGAGAACACTGGCAAAAGCTGTCAAAATCAATATTTTCAGAACTCTGAAAATTAACCAAAGACAGAATTATTCTGGGAAGGCCATTAAACAACTTAGCTAGAGGCTTCTCCCTGGGAAAGGAAAAAGTTGGAGCATACCTCTAATGTTCCAGCTTTTGGGGCCAGGGAATACCCAAGAGATTTGTCTCTGTCTCACACGCTAGGGACACTGATGGGACCAGAATACTCCGGGAGCCTGGGGGGGCTGCTGAAAACAATAGAAAGCTGGGAGGTTTACAGCAGCTCCAGAGCACCTGCAGTACTTCAGACAGACACCAGAGGGAGGAAGAGATCACAAACTCGGGACGGGGCGGGGGGGGGGGGGGGGGGGTCGGAGGGTGGGGCGGTTGGAAATCCCTCTAATTGAGAATTTATACACACAAATCCAGAAAAGACACATCAACAAAAAAGGTTTGACAGGCCGCTGGAATCTCTAGCCAGACTGATTTGGTGGTGGTTTTTCCTGTGCAAAGCCAATTTGTAAAAACTAATCATTTTCCTAATGACACTAAGTCAGGAACTAAATAATAGAGGCCATTCTCAAACACAGGTCTTCTCACTTCGCGTCACTATTCACTATTTTTACCACATCAGCTTGCCTTCATGTGAGAAAGCTTGAGATTTGATAGATGTTTCACATAATATCCTTCTTTTCTTGTTTGTTTTTGTTTTTTTAATTTAAATTCTAGTTAGTTAACATACAGAGCAATATTGGTTTCAGGAGTAGAATTCAGTGGCTCATTACTTACATACACCACCCAGTGCTCATCCCAAAAAGTGCCATAATCCTATCACCCAACTAGCCCATCCCCACTGACTTCCCTCCATCAACCCTCTATCAAGAGTCACTTATGGCTTATTTCTCTCTCCTTTTTTTCTTTTCCCCCTTCCCATGTGTTCATCTGTTTTCTTTCTTAAATTCCACATATGAGTGTGATCATAGTATTTGTATATCATATTTTGCTAGCTCCATCCACATTGTTGCAAATGGCAAGATTTCATTCTTTCTGATGGCTAAGTAATATTCCATTTTGTGTGTGTGTATTTATATATATATATATAAAATCTTCTTTACCCATTCCTCAGTTGATGGACATTTGGGATCTCTCCATAGTTTGGCTATTGTTGATAAGGCTGCTATAAACATTGGGGTGCATGTACCCTTTCAAATCTATATTTTTGTATTCTTTGGGTAAATACCCAATAGTGCAATTGCTGGATCATAGAGTAGTTCTATTTTTAAAATGAGGAAACTTCAATCTGTTTTCCAGAACAGCTGTACCAGTTTGCATTCCCACCCACAGTACAAGAGGGTTCCCTTTTCTCTGCATCCTTCTCAACACCTGTTGTTTCTTGTGTCGCTAATTTTAGCCATTCTGACAGGTGTGAGTTGGTATCTCGTTGGGGTTTTGTTTTGTATTTCCCTGACGATGAGTATTGTTAAGCATCTTTACATGCATCTGTTAGCCATCTGGATGCCTTCTTTGGGAAACTGTCTATTCATATCTTCTGCCCATTTCTTAATTGGATTATTTGATTTTTGGATGTTAAGTTTGATAAGTTCTTTATAGATTTTGCATACTAACCCTTTATCAGATCTGTCGTTTGCATCACATAACATCCTTCTCCACTGGCTATTCCTAGTCTTCAAACTTAGTAGAGATACTGGAAGACAAATTGTTGACTCGGTTCAGATACTTCCTTGGTGGTTTAGATATGTCTCATGCATCCCGAGTGAGCCCCTTTGTGTGAAAAATTTTGATTGGTAAATTCACAATAATTTGAAAATCAGTTAAGATTTAATTCGTAGCTCTGGGGATGGCTGTTGATGACTATATTTATAGTGACTGGCATGCAGAGAGCATGACTGTCAAGCTTCAAATACCATCATTAAAATGCATAATTATTTTTGGACTCAGGCTGTTCAGAGTCTGCACATTTGTGGGAGTCTTTGCCCAACAAAGTATATAAGATATTGGTCTCACAGTCTTATTATTTATACCACGCATGTGTCCATCAGTTTACAAATTTAAAAGCAAAAACAGAAACAGATTGGATTTGTGGCAGACATTGCCGAGTGTTGTCCGATTCTTCGTTTAGGAAAGGACTGGTTGCCCAGATGTGTGGTTAGTTGGCAGCTGCCAGCTGTTAATTCCAGATCCCTCTTACCTTTTGAGCTGAGCACACACTCCTCTCAGAGTGGTCCCAATGATTAAGTGACTAAATTACTCCATTTCTTTAAAGTGAAGTTAGAAGCTAAAACATGCAAGAGAAAAACTCAAAGCTCTGATTTTTTTTGTACCATTTTTCAATCTTCAGAGTTGTCTCACCCCTACTTATATCAACAGTATTTTTTATGATTCATTCATCATTATTGTGGTTCCCAAGCACTTAACTTAGTTTTCTTAAAGCACTCTCTTTTCATATGCTTATGTAGCTTTATGTGATGCTTGATTAAATTATGTAACTACAAAAGCAAGAAAAACTGGTATCACAGGATTTGGGAGCAAACATTTGTTGAGCAGGTGTCCTTATCATAGTGCTTCTTAAATTTAGATGTGTTTCCAAATTACTTGGGGAAAGGGGCTATGGTCCTTGACCACAGCTTCTTGAATATCTTCTAGCCAAGAGCATTCAGCACACCATGGGCATCTGCTAGTGTGCTCTACACAGTAAAGGAAGAACACGGTGTCATCTGGAAAATCAGGAGAGTTTCATCAATAATGACAAATGAGATTTTGATTTGACCACATGCTATGCTAAGTGCTATACATACGTTATTTCATTTTATCCCCTGAAATACCCTATCAGGGAAGACATTTTTCCCATTTTACAGATCACAAAATTAAGGCTCAGCCAGCTACCTTGCTCAATGACACACAACCAGCAGGTGGCAAGAGATATTTTGACTAGGAGAGAGCAGTTATTCTTATTTCCAATTAAGATTTTTGAAAATCAATTAAATGGAAGAAAATATCACCAGTCTTAAGAGACAACTACCTCACTTCTCACTTTCTTTAGATTATAGTTCAAAGAATTTTCCCAAAAGGAATGTGAAGCAAAAGAGAGAATGAACAGTGTTCAAATTCTGAAATTTCTGAACAGATTCTGGGGGGAGATAAGCCCATGTCATACTTTATTTACTGAAGGCAAAATCCTTATCTTTATTAATAGAAATACTTTTCATGCTTGAAATTCTGTCATAATTTATAATGTGTGTGGATTTTTGAGTGCTCATGAACCAAACACACATATCACATTAACCCTGAAAGTGATGCAACATCAAAAATTACAAATATGAGTATGAGACCAAACCCAAATTGAGTTTTACTGAATCCTAAATATTGACAAAGTTGCTGAATAATCTAGCCCTCTAAAAATCTGAAGGAGCACCTGCCTGGCTCAGCTGGTGGAGTGAGCACCTCTTGATTTCAGGGTCATGAGTTCAGCCACCCACTGGGTGTAGAGATTACTTAAATAAATACAACTTAAAAAAAAATCTAGAAAGGGGCACCTGGCTGGTTCAGTGTTTGAGTGTCTGCCTTTGGCTCAGGTTGTGATCCCGGGGTCCTGAGATTGAGTCCCACATTGGACTCCCCACAGGGAGCCTGCTTCTCTCTGCCTATGTCTTTGCCTCTCTGTGTGTCTCTCACAAATAAATAAAATCTTTTTTTTAAAGCTGGAAAATATCCCCTTCTCTATTAGTAAGGACCTATAAAAAAGAGTCATATTTGGGGATCCCTGGTGGCTCAGCAGTTTAGCGCCTGCTTTTGGCCCAGGGCGCGGTCCTGGAGTCTCTGGATCGAGTCCCGCGTCTTGCTCCGGGCATGGAGCCTGCTTCTCTGTCTCTGCCTCTCTCTCTCTCTCTGTCTATCATAAATAAATAAATCTTTAAAACAAAGAGTCACATTTGTATTTTTTCCTATTCTTTGAATCACTATTTTACCATCTACAAGAAAATAAAGCAACATAATTAATATCATAAGCCAAGAAAGCATAATCCAGAGCCTGCAATACTCAACCAACTCTCTTGCTTCCTTCAGAAAGCTGAATCACTTTGGAGGAAGCAGGTATGAAAAATGAAATTTAGGAGGATCCCTGGGTGGCTCAGCAGTTTGGCACCTGCCTTCGGACCAGGGCGTGATCCTGGAGTCCCGGGATCGAGTCCCACAACGGGCTCCCTGCATGAAGCCTGCTTCTCCCTCTGCCTGTGTCCATGCCCCTCTCTCTCTCTCTCTCTCTCTATCTCTCTGTCTCTCATGAATAAATAAATAAAATCTTTTAAAAAAATGAAATTTAGTATTTTAAAGAATACAATTTACCAATAACATTTTCATTTTCTTGAAAAACAAAGATTTCTTTTGGCAAAAAATCATGCTGCATAAACCCGAGGTGATGGGGAGCCTGTTTGAGGGGTCATGGATTGGGAGTCCCAATACCAGTCTTCTCATCGTAGCTCTGTCCCATCCTAGGTCTTGATTCCCATATCTGAGATAAGGCTCCTTCTGGCTTTATAATTCTAGACTGTGTGAAGAATTTCATTAGCAATGATAAAATTTCAAAAAATATAAAGTGATTGTGTTACACCTAACCTTTAAGACATTATGAATCAAAAAATAGCCACAATTATCCAAAAGAGCTATTAAAATATGCTTCTTTTTTCTACTACATATCTATATGAGGCTAGATTTTCTTTATGTACTTCAATCAAAAACAATTTCAATAGGTTGAATGCAGAAGCAGATATGAGAATCCAGTTGTCTTCATTAAGCTAGTCACGGGGAGATCAGCAAAAGTGTGAAATGTTGATCTTCTCCCTAAATTCTTTTATTTTGGAAAATATGGTTATAAAATATGTTATTATGCAATGGATTTTTTTTTACATTTTTATTTCAGTTCAATTTACCAACATGTAGTATAACACCCAGTGCTCTTCCCATCAAGTACCTTCCTTAGTGTCCATCACCCAGTTGCTCCAACCCCACCCACCCACCTACCCTTCTGCAACACTTTGTTTCCCAGAGTTAGGAGTCTCTCATGGTTTGTCTCCCTCTCTAATTTTTCCCACTCAGTTCTCCTCCTTTCCCTTATAATTCCTTTCACTATTTCTTATAGTCCCCATATGAGTGAAACCATATGATGATTGTCCTTCTCCAATTGACTTATTTCACTCAGCATAATACCCTCCAGTTCCATCAATATCGAAGCAAATGGTGGGTATTCATCCTTTTTGATGGCTGAGTAATGTAGACCATTGCATATATATACGACATCTTCTTTATCCATTCACCCGTCGAAGGGCATCAAGGCTCCTTCTACAGTTTGGCTATTGTGGACATTGCTGCTATGAACATTGGGGTACAGATGTCCCGGTGTTTCACTACATCTGTATCTTTGTGGTAAATACCCAGTAGTGCAATTACTGGGTCATAGGGTAGCTCTATTATTAACTTTTTTGAGGAATCTCCACACAGTTTTCCAGAGTGGCTGCACCAGCTTGCATTCCTATCAATACTGCAAGAGGGTTCCCCTTTCTCCACATCCTCTCCAACATTTGTTGTTTCCTGTCATGTTAATTTTCCCCATTCTCACTGGTGTGAGGTGGTATCTCATTGTGGTTTTTATTTGTATTTCCCTGATGGCAAATGATGGGGAGCATTTTCTCATCTGCTTGTTGGCCATGTGTATGCCTTCTTTGGTGAAATTTCTGTTCATGTCTTCTGCCCATTTCATGATTGGGCTTTTTTGTTTCTTGGGTGTTGAGTTTAATAAGTTCTTTATAGATCTTGGCTACTAGCCCTTTATCTGATACATCATTTGCAAATATCTTCTCCCATTCTGTAGGCTGTCTTTTAGTTTTGTTGATGGTTTCTTTTGCTGTGCAGAAGATTTTTATCCTGATTAAGTCCCAATAGTTCATTTTTTGCTTTTGTTTCCTTTGCCTTCATAGATATATCTTGTAAGAAGTTACTGTGGCCAAGTTCAAAAAGGGTGTTGCCTGTGTTCTCCTCTAGGATTTTGATGGATTCTTGTCTCACATTTAGATATTTCAACCATTTTGAGTTTATCTGTGTGTATGCTGTAAGAAAATGGTCTAGTTTCATTCTTCTGCACATGACTGTCCAAATTTCCCAACACCATTATTGAAGAGACTTGCCTTTTTCCAGTGGATATTCTTTCCTGTTTTGTCAAATGTTAGTTAACCATAGAGTTCAGTGCCCATTTCTGAGTTCTCTATTCTGTTCCATTGATCTATGTGTCTCTTTTTGTGCCAGTACCATATTGTCTTGATGATCACAGCTTTGTAATATAGCCTGAAATCCAGCATTGTGATGCCCCTGGCATTGGTTTTCTTTTTCAACCCCCCTCGGGGTTTTTCTGATTCCATACAAATCTTAAGATTATTTGTTTCAACTCTGTGAAGAAAGTCCATGGTATTTTGATAGGGTTTGCACTGAATGTGCAAATTGCCCTGGGTGGCATAGACATTTTCACAATATTTATTCTTCCAACCCATGAGCATGGAATATTTTTCAATATCTTTGTGTCTTCCTCAATTTCTTTCAGAAGCATTCTGTAGTTTTTAGGGTGTAGATCCTTTACCTTTTTGGGTACGTTTATATTCCTAGGTATCTTATGCTTTTGGGTGCAACTGTAAATGGGATTGATTCCTTAATTTCTCTTTCTTCAGTCTCATTGTTAGTGTCTAGAAATGCCACTGACTTCTGGCCATTGATTTTGTATCCTGCCACACTGCCGAATTGCTGTATGAGTTCTAGCACTCTTGGGGTGGAGTCTTTTGGGTTTTCTAGGTACAGTATCATGTCATTTGCAAAGAGGGAGAGTTTGACTTCTTCTTTGCCAATTTGAATTTGCCTCTTGCCTTTGATCTTTTTGTTGTTTGATTGCTGAGGCTAGGACTTCTAGTACTATGTTGAATAACAGTGGTGAGTGGACATCCCTGCCGTGTTCTTGATCTTAGGGGAAAGGCTCTCAGTGTTTCCCCATTGAGAATGATATTCGCTGTGGGCTTCTCATAAATGGCTTTTAAGATATTGAGGAATGTTCCCTCTCTTCCTACATTTTGAAGAATTTAATCAGGAATGGATGCTGTATTTTGTGAAATGCTTTCTCTGCATCTATTGAAGATCATATGGTTCTTGTTTTTTCTCTTGTTGATGTGATCTATCATGTTGATTGCTTTATGAGTGTTGAATCACCCTTGCATCTGGCGATAAATCCCACTTGGTCGTGGTGAATAATCCTCTTAAAGTATTGTGGGATCCTATTCGCTAGTATCTTGGTGAGAATTTTTGCAACTGTGTTCATCAGGGATATTGGTCCATAATTCTCCTTTTTGGTGGGGTTTTTGTCTGGTTTTGGAATCAAGATAATGTTGGCCTCATGAAACAAGTTTGGAAGTGTTCCCTCCTTTTTTATCCCTTGAAATAGTTTTAGTAGAATAGGTATTATTTCATCTTTAAACGTTTGATAAAATTCCCCTGGGAAGCCATCTGGCCCTGAACTTTTGTATCTTAGGAGGTTTTTGATGACTGCTTTAATTTCCTTGCTGGTTTTGGCCTGTTTAGGTTTTCTATTTCTTCCTGTTCCAGTTTTGGTAATTTGTGGTTTTCCAGAAATGCATCCATTTCTTCTACATTGCCTAATTTGTTGGCATATAGCTGCTCATAATATGTTTTTAAAATCGTTTGTATTTCCTTGGTGTTCGTTGTGATCTCTCCTCTTTCATTTGTGATTTTATTAATTTGAGTCTTTTTTCTTTTTAATAAGGGTGGCTAGGGGTTTATCTATCTTACTAATTCTTTCAAAGAACCAACTCCTGGTTTTGTTGGTCTGTTCTACAGTTCTTCTTGTCTCTATTTCATTGAGTTCTGCTAGAATCTTTATTATCTCTCCTATTCTGCTTGGTGTAGGCTTTACTTGCTGTTCTTTCTCCAATTCCTTTAGGTACAAGGTTAGCTTGTGTATTTGAGTTTTTTCCAATTTTTTGAGGGATGCTTGTATTGCGATGTACTTCCCTCTTAAGACTGCTTTTGCTGTATCAAAGATTTTGAACAGTTGTATCTTTATTTTCATTAGTTTCCATGAATCTTTTTAATTTTTCTCTAATTTCCTGGTTGACCCATTCATCTTTTAGTAGGATGCTCTTTAACCTCAATGTGTTTGACTTCCTTCAAAATTTCTTCTCATGATTGAGTTCTAGTTTCAAAGCATTGTGGTCTGAAAATATGTAGGGGACAATTCCAATCTTTTGTTATCAGTTAAGACCTGATTTGTGACCCAGTATATGGTCTGTTTTGGAGAAAGTTCCATGTGCACTTGAGAAAAATGTGTATTCAGTTGCATTTGGATGGAAAGTTCTGTATATATCTGTGAAATCTATTTGATTCAGTGTATCATTTAAGGCCCTTGTTCTTTTGTGATTTTCTGCTTACAAGAACATTTGTTGAAAGTTCTGGGTTGAAGTCTCCTACTATTAGTGTATTATTATCTAAGTGTCTCTTCGGTTATTAATTGATATACTTGGCGGCTCCCACATTAGGGGCATAAATATTCATGATAGTTAAGTCCTCTTGTTGGATAGACATTTTAAGTATGATATAGTGTCCATCTTCATCTCTTACTACAGTCTTTGGGATAAACTTTAATTTATCTGATATGAGGATTGCTACCTCAGCTTTCTTTTGAGAACCATTTGAATGGCAAATGGTTCTCCACCCCTTCATTTTCAGTCTAGAGGTGTCCTTAGGTCTAAAACGAGTCTCTTGTGGATAGTATATAGATGGGTCTTGCTTTTTCATCCAGTCTGATACCCTGTGTCTTTTGATGGGATCATTTGGCCCATTCACGTTGAGAGTAAATATTGAAAGATGAATTTAGTGTCATCGTATTACCTATTCAGTCCCTGTTTTGTGGATTATTTCTTTGGGCTCTTTCTTTTACAGGTTCCCCCTTAATATTTCTTGCAGAGCAGTTTGGTGGTCACATATTCTTTCAGTTTCTGTTAGTACTGGAAGCTTTTTATCTCTCCTTCTATTCTGAATGATAGTCTTGCTGGATAAAGTATTCTTGGCTGCATGTTCTCTTCATTTAGTACCCTGTATATATCATGCTATCCCTCTCTGGCCTGCCAGGTCTTTGTGGAGAGGTCAGCTGTTAATCTGATATTTCTCCCCATATACATTAAGAATCTCTTGTCTTGAGCTGCTTTAAGAATTTTCTCTTTATCTTTGAAATTTGCAAGTTTCACTATTAAATGTCGAGGTTTTTATTGATTTTTTTTGGGGGGGTCCTCTCTATCTCTTGATCTGAATACCTGTTTCCTTCCCCAGATTTGGGAAGTTCTCAGCTATGATTTGTTCAAATATACTTTGTGGTCCTATCTCTCTCAGGCTCTTCTGGAATCCCAATTAGATGTATATTCTTCCTTCTCAAGCTATCATTTATCTCCCTGAGCCTTTCCTCATGGGTTGTTTTTCTCTTTTTTTCCTCAGTTTCCTTCCTTACTATCAACTTGTCTTCTATGCCACTCACACTCTCTTCCACCTCATTAACCCTAGCAGTTAGAACATCCAGTTTGGACTGCATCTCATTTAACCTATTTTTAATTTCAGCCTGACTAGATTTCAATTCTGTAGTAACTAAGTCTCTAGAGTCCTTTATGCTTTTTTCCAGAGCCACTAGTAGCTTTATAATTGTACTTCTAAATTTAATTTCTGACATCGTATTTAAATCCAAATTCTGTAACTTTGTGGAAGAGAATATTGGTTTTTTTTTTCTTTTGTGGTGAATTCTTCTTTCTCGTCATTTTGTCCAGTGCAGAGTGGCTGCATGATCGGGCTGAGTCAAAAATATCAACCATGACCTAAGTAAAATACACCCTAAATGATTCCGAAGAGGTCAGAGGCCAGAAAATAAAAGAAAAAGAATGGAACAAAATAAAACAAAAGGACCACCAAAGTGAAAAATTTTTAAACAAAGTAGTAAAAATAAAAAGCCAAAAACCAAAAACAAGGAAGAAGAAAAAAGAAAAAGAAAAAAAAAGTAAGAAAAAGAGAAAAAAAAGGGGGGGGGGGGGATGGTGGTGGTGAGGAAATGGTAGTGGAGAGAGAATGTATTCTAGCTGAGGGGTCCTGGAGGGTTATCCTCTTGGTTCTGAGTGTATTTTGTTCTGTATGTTATTAGACGCTCAATCCCAAATTTATATAAACCAGCAATACTTATAGAAAGCCCCAATACTGACCACAAAAACATAAAACAAGATAAAAGAGGCAGGCAGAATGGGAAGGAAGAGAGAACATGGTCTCACAGAATGAACCAACATGGTATTCCACTTGGTTCTCGGTGTATGTTGGTTGTGTTTTAGAAGGTACTAACTTCCACCATTGTAAAACAAAATGAGGCAGGAAAAATAAAAAACAAATTTTTTGTATATCTACCAAAATTAAATTGAACATGTTGAAGGGAATCCAGAAGTGAAAAACACATCTAAGACATGTAATTGTAGAAATATTAAAGTCAAAAAGGAAAAAACTTAAACGTGAAGAGTATGTAAAATGTTGTAGTTAAGGTGGGAAAGCAGAATAAATATTGGAAATTTTTAGTCTTGGGGCCCCTGAGTGCCTCAGGCCATGGAGTATCTGCCTTTGGCTCGGGTCATGATCCAGGGGTCCTGGAATCGAGACCCATGTAGTGCTCCCTGTTCGGTGGGGAGTCTGCTTTTCCCTCTCCCTCTGCCCCCCCTCCACGTTCTCTCTCTCTCCCCCCTCAAATAAATAAATAAAATTTTATTAAAAATTTTTAGTCTGATATAAAAACGAGTCGTAATGGGAAACGGAAATATAAAAGACCCTCTACTGTCATCTCCGCACTGGGAGCAGCTCTCCTGCTACAGCCCCTCATTCCCTGAAAATGTACGCCTGTGTAAAGTTCGTCTCCACTTCCTTCTTGGTCAGGAGCACCTCTCAGTTGTTGAGCTGATCCCTGTCTGCAGTGGTGCTAAAACCACCGGAGACACTGACAGATAAGAGCCTCAGCAGCTTGGCAGCCCCATGTCCCCTGACCTCACTTATTCCTAGCCCCAGCTTCCAAACCAGTGCCATTTCAAGGGACGTTGACACAGCAGCCAAGTTCATTGGGGCTGGGGTTGCCACTGTAGGGGTGGCTGGCTCTGGGGCTGGAATTGGGACTGTGTTTGGGAGTCTCATCATCAGTTATGCCAGGAATCCCTCTCTGAACCAACAGCTCTTCTACGCCATTCTGGGCTTTGACTTTTCAGAGGCCATGGGGCTCTTGCCTGATGGTGGCCTTTCTCATCCTCTTCACCATGTGAAGGAGTCGTCTCTACCTCCCATAGGTCTTTCTCCCATGTCTTGTCTGCCCTGTATGTTCCTTTTCCTATACCTCCCCAGGCAGCCTGGGGAAAGTGGTTGGCTCATGGTTTGACAGAGGGAAGACAAATAAATACTGTATCAATAAGATTTTTTAAAATAAATAAATAAATAATAAAAGGACCCTTTAGTTCTATATATTATTTTCTCTCAGTTCTGAGGCTTTCCAGTGCTGCTTGTTCAGTAAACTTGCTTTTTCCCTTGAACTTCCAGTAGTTCTTCCGGGGGAAGGGTCTGCTGTGCTGATTCTCAGGTGTCTGTACCTGGGTGGAGATGCCCCGCCCCTTGCCAGGTGCTGGTCTCAGTATGAGTTGTTTATCCTGTGAGACCTTTGTTCCCTAGAGGACCCACCTTTCCCAGGCACAAAGTGAAACAAAGAGGGAAAACAATGGTGGCGGCAGATTTCCTGCTCTGGAGTTGAGCAACTTGTGAGTAACTAACTGCAGTTTCCCAGTCCTCACTGGCCTAGATGTTCCTGAGGGCAGGCGTGGGTGCACTGATCTGCACAGCTTGCAAGGTGATCAGTGGCAGGGGGGATCTTGTTTTCCTGTGCCCTCCCCATGTCCACCTGTCCCAGGGGGAACAAAGGATCACTGGCTTTGTCTGTCCGGGCACCCTGGGATCTGGGGCCCCACACTGCTTGACCCATGCTCCTGGGGCCTGCCTCTCCCAAAGGGAATGGGGTACAGCCACCTCCGTCTGTTGCCAGGCTCTAGGGTAAAGGCAGCTCTGCTAGGCGTACCTGCTCTTTTAGTGACTCCAGGAATTTTGAGGCATCACTGCCCCTCCTGCGATTCTGCCTGATTTCCCCACTAAGTACTTTCCCCATTTTATTTTAAATAGTTATTTAATGAACAAATGTGGTGATTGTTTTTATTTTATAGCACACCATACTGAAAGGATGTTACTAAAAGTAGAAGAGGTTACCCTTGGTTGATGGACTAAACTATTCAGGGATTTTTATTTTCTTTTTAAAATACTGTTGCTTTTTCCTGAATTTCCACAGTAAGCACATATTACTCCTACATTCATAAAATGCCATTTCAAATTTGAAACATAAATAAAGTGGACCATAATTCTTTCAATAATATATATTACACAGCATCCATGAAGAATTTCCTCCCTATTCAACCTCAGCAAAAAAGCACATATACTATTAATAGCCATCTGTGCTACCATTGAGATATGTTGCATTTTTTGATGTGGTTAATTGATATTTCTTTTCAGAAAAACAAATTAAAAGCAGAACAGTTTCCTCATTTAGAAGCTTGGTATCATGAAAAAGAATGTCTTCTTCCATCCCCATATGCTCACCCAAGAACCCAATCCCTCTACGTCCAACTTTGCGCAAGTTAGCTAACATTTCTACACATATGGTGGAGCTACTGTATGGGTTACTGGCTAACTGCCTCTTAGGACTAAGGCTCTCATCTCTCTCTCTCTCTCGTTTCGTTAAGATTTTATTTATTCATGAGAAACACAGAGAGAGAGAGAGGCGGAGACACAGGAAGAGGGAGGAGAAGCAGGCTCCATGCAGGGAGCCCAATGTGGGACTCGATCCCGGGACTCCGGGATCACACCCTGGGCCAAAGGCAGACACTCAACCACTGAGCCACCCAGGTATCCCTAAGGCTCTCGTCTCTATTCTGCTCTGGGATGCTGAGTCTGGGACTTTAAAAACTACATATCCCAGATTCCTTGCCAGCTGGATTCCAATGAAGATTTGTCAGTAGGAGTCACTTGCTGGCGACTGGAAGGTCTCTAGGTTCTTTCAGCATCTGTGCCTAAACTGTATCTCCATTGTAGGTGACCCTCCAGCTCTAGCTTCTCTTAGCACCCTCTCCTAGCACCAGGAACACTAAGACCATCCAAAACACCAGCCAGCTGCTTTGCATCAGGGATCCAAGCACTATGCAGTGTGGGTCCCAGAGGCATCAGCACCAGCCAGTCTGTGTACACCTTCTGCTATGTTCTCCTCCTGGAAGATCCAAGCACCACTGGTTCGTGCTCTCACTTCAAAGGTCCAAGCACCAACTCTGGAGGGAGCAGGGATATCTCTCCTTTGAGCCCCTGTGTTCTAAGAACTTAACTCTGCCCTTCATTTCCCCAACCTGAATAACTGCTAATATATTTACATAGATAAGAAACACCCTTCCTCACTCATACTCCCAGTGGAAAATCACTCAGATTTGTGCCTCAGCAAACCATACATTTCTGATCCTTTGAATTGCTTGTGAGCAGTCCAAATGGCATGTTTTAAAGTCTATCATGTCAAGGGTATACTGTATTTCTGAAAATTGTTCATATGAGATTGATAATAAACCTAGCTGTATCTGCACATCTGCAAGTGCGTTCCAAAATCTGTAATTTCCTACATCCCTTGAAAGAACAATTTTACTGCCAGGAAGTTCCATTTCCTAAGTGGATGAGTTCCCAGTTAATAAGAGAATTGATTTCCTCCCCAAAAAGTGTTACTCCTTCCCCTAAATACTAACTGTTGGTTGACTCTTCACACTTTCATCCCATTTTCATCTTGGAGGAAAGGAGCCAAGAAACTATAGTAAGACAAATTATGTTATTTAAAAACACCTCTACTTTAGCATTCCCTAGAGAGTTCCTTAAATCGTTAGAAATTCCCCTAAGATAACGATCAAAATACTAAGTTTTGGGATGCCTGGCTGGCTCAGTCAGTAAAATATGTGACTTTTTTTTTTTTAAAAAAGATTTATTTATTTATTCAGAGAGAGAGAGAGAGAGAGAGAGGGAGGGAGGCAGAGGGAGAAGCAGGCTCCATGCAGGGAGCCCGACAGGGGACTCGATCCCCGGTCTCCAGGATCACACCCCAGGGCTGCAGGTGGCGCTAAACCACTGTGCCACCGGAGCTGCCAAAATATGTGACTCTTAATCTCAGGGTTGTGAGTTGATGTACTGAGTGTAGAGATTCCTCAAAAATAAAATCCGTAAAAAATATAAGATACTGTTTTCTGTGCATATAGCCAACTTTCATTTGTGACAGGACACTGTACCCTCAGTGTCGCTCAAAAACCTTGCCAGTCTTTCCAGGCAGGTTAGCAGCCTTTTGCTGTATCTTTCCCTATGGATTAGATTTCCAAGCCCTTTGGTCATGTCTGCTACTTATTTCTAAACTCCTTCCAATTTTGCTTCTATCTCTCAGGTAATGAGATGGTCAAGACTGAACACATTACTCATCAGAGTAGGATGGAAGGAACATACTGCCTCCCCAAAGGATGGAATTCCTTGGGTTATGCTTTTAAATAACTTAAAAAAAAAAATCCATCTCCCATTTAAGATTTGAAGTCTTTGTGTAAATTCCTATTTTTTTGTGTAGGAATAACTTCAGTTGGATTTTTGTTCTCTGGGTTTATTTTTCTAGTTCAAAAGTTATTTGTGAAAATATTTCTCTGGATGGATTGGCTTCAGTTTTTAGAGAGTATCATATAATTTGTATCATTTCAATATTCTTAATTTTTCAATTTTCAAAAAGTCATTTTTTAATCTGAACGTGACCAAAGTTTTGCATAAGTGAAAAAAAGTACTTTCTAAAAAGTGAATTCTTTTTAGGAATACCCTATTAGAAATCATCTTGTTTAGAGAATGCTAAATTTATTTACATAACAAATTCCTACAGATTACCTTTTAAAAACAGGATTGAAAGGCATTATAATTAACCTTTTGCTTTGACATAGCATTAAAATAACAAAGCGCTTTGCAATTTACATAGTCTTCAATTGTTTTGTTGGGAAAGAAGCTCTTAAGTGTATCATACCTAAGAGTGATTATTCTATTCCTGACAATTTGAATTATAGAATTTCATATACTTTTAGAATCTTTAGGCAATGTGAAATAATCAATAAAAATAATTTTACAAAGAATGTTATGAATTCCAAAGGGATATGTTCTTACTGACTTTTTTTTAAATAAGAAAGTACGTGTTGTAGTAAAAATGAAAAAGCCCATTGGTTCCATTAAAAAAACAAAAAACAAGCAAACAAATAAACATCTTCTTATCCATGCAGGCAGCAGAGACAGACATCAAACCAACAAAGACCAAAAGTTTTACCAGAAGTAAGGAAACACAGTCATTAAAACCATAAAAAGAACTCTCAGAAACAAGAAGCTTGATGTGATAAGGAAAAGCTGTCAGACACAGTTGAGCCTTAAAACATTTGCAAATGGTGCCTTGGGATAATAAACAAGATATTTATCCACAGTGAATGAGGACTAAGGAATTATTCATAAAGGAGAAATTATATCAGAAAAATATCTATCTAAATAGATCTGACAAGGAATATTTTTCCACTTAAAAAAAATAAGTCACAGGTCAGTCCCTGTCAAAGAGCAACATTGATTCATTTCATTTAACTGAAGCATTGATTTTTTTAGCCCAAAGATTTCACAATATTCTATGTTCATTACCAAATAGATCAAGTAGAGCAAAAATGGATCATCACCAACCATCCTCCTAAGAAAGACTTGAGTATAACGTAAATTAACTCCTGTGCCTTTGACAAAAAAGATATATACTGCAGTTAATTCATTCTTCCCATGGACGGTATAAATAGCACTGTTTGATTATAAGTGACTTATTGTTGGCATTCTCACTAAAGAAGTTAGAAAGTATTTCTAGGTAGACATTAATCAATAATGTTCCATGTTGCTAGTCTCCAGTTTATTTAAATCTGGTTTTCTACCTTTTGGTGACTCATTTTGACTTGAGGACTAACCAGCATAAGAAAATTCCTAAATTTGGGAACCCTGTGTGACTATCATAAATAAATAAAAATTAAAAAAAAAACATTTAGAAAATTCCTAAATTTGTCTATGGAGTAAAGATGCTTTGGGGTTTTCCTCCCCACTCACTTCATATTCAATTAATGTAAGGCTGACCCCAGATATTGTTATTAACCAGGGATTTTAGTTGCAAGTGACAGAAGGTCAACTCAAATCAGTATGAGAGGAAAATAAAATGATTGGCTCATATAGCTGAAAAAGCCAAGGTTGGAACAGGTTTAGGCATAGAAAGATCCAGAAGTTCAAGGTATCATCTGGCCTTAATCTCCCTTTTTCCTCTCTGAGTTTTACTTCCTTCTTTGTTAGCTTTGTTCACTGGCAAGGCCCTCTTCATTTAATAATCCCGGGCATTTCCAGCTTCTCTTTCTCCCTAGTTCCAAGGTAGAGTTGGTATCTATGTGATAAAACCCATTTTTCTTTTTCTTTGGCTGCCAAAAAGATGACACACATTCTTCTGTATCATTTCAGTAATTCCCTGGTAAGTGAAACTGTACAGCTAGCTCTTTTCTCTCTTCATGTGATATCTGACTTATCTTTTATATGTATATTTTACTTATCGAAAGCTTCAATTTACTTTTGGAGGCATAATGGGGCATATGTTACAACAAAATACAATATTAAAATGCTTTAGATATTTATAAATATCACACCAGAAAATGTTTTTCTAGACCCTACATCTTATTCCTTCTAGGCCTAGTCATTTCTATTACAGTGCAAGTTAGACCTTTCAGGACTTTCTCTATATCAAGGAAGGTCAAGAAACAAATCCATGGTTCATAGAAGCTATTTTACCTCAAGAATATATACGTGTCAGGGGTGCCTGGTTGGCTCAGTTGGTGAAGCATGTGACTCTTGATCTCAGGATTGTAAATTCAAGCCCCATGTTGGGTGTAGAGGTTACTTAAGAATAAAAATCTTATTTTTTAAAAAAGATTTTATTTATTTATTCATGAGACACACACACACACAGAGAGAGAGAGAGAGAGAGAGAGGCAGAGACACAGGCAGAGGGAGAAGCAGGCTCCATGCAGAGAGCCCGACGCGGGACTGTATCCCGGGTCTCCAGGATCACGCCCTGGGCTGAAGGCGGCACTAAACCACTGAGCCACCCGGGCTGCCCAAGAATAAAAAAAAATCTTAAAAAAAAAAAAAGAAAAGAAAGAATATGTGTCAAATTTTGATACAAAACCTCTACAAACTCCCTGTGACACGAAAGGAAGAAAGAACCAAAGGGCCGTTTCTTACCTAATGAGAACCTGAAATTGATGTTTCTCTCCACAGTATGCAAGGTAATCTGGTGAAATGGTCAGTGTCAGAACTATTATCATTAGCATTCTTGGTTTTTGTTTATGAAAACTAAAGTATTGAGAGGCCCAGCAACTCATTCAAGGCCACAAATCTTTGAACCCATGGCCTGTCCAACCCCAGAGCTCCTTCTACTAAAAGACTGAGGCTTTCCCTAGCAGACATCCAGGGGCTGCTGTAGCTCTGTGGGAAGACTGTGCTTTGTCTCCAATTTGTCATTACCTTAATGAAGAAATTCTGGTAAATCATGACTTCCCAAGGCTAAAAATCCTCTACCAACTAAACACAATGCCTGGAATTCATTAATGCATTCAATATTTATTTTGGAATGTCCACTCTAATGCATTCACATGCACAGGTTTACCTGGAAGACACAGAAAAAGCAAATGCAAACCCCTAAAGATGGGCTGTGAGGTTTTCGTCCCTCAGTTTATCATGATATGGGGCAGTTGACTTGGAAGACTAGAACCAGTCTCTTGCTGAAGATATTACTCTTTGCTGAACATTTTGTGGGGTTTTTTTTGGACTCATTCCCTTTGTAGTCATCATGAAAAATGCTGCTGTGTAAAAAATCATGAAGGGGAAAGAGGCATGCCTCACTTAGCAGTGAATGATCTTTTAACTCCAATAGGTGCCTCACATCATGTGGGTGAACTGAACACCAAGAGAAATGGAAAAGAAGGCCAGGGGAAGAAAGTCTCACCACGGGCCTGCCCAGAAATTTAGCATCATGGCATTTCTTCACATGCGCTCTTCTGAACACTTTGCTTTCCATGAAAAGAGAAGTCCTCGCTTCACAACCTAAGAGACACAAAGGAAACCCCAAAGAGCATCCCTCTGGAAAAGGACCTGATACTCTAACTTTAGGCTTTGTATGAACTCCAAAAGAATCACTTTCAGGAACTCCTGTGATTTCTCTTTTTACTTCCAATTACCTTCTTTAGCCCCATCTCCCATTCACTCAAGACATCCTCAAACCATAAATCTTCAAGGGGCCCTCTTAGGATGTTTAGCAAAGCAGAACAAAGCATTCTTCCCAAACTTGCTGTTTTAGAACATGTCCTGCATTGGATGTGCCCAACTAGATCTGGTTTATTTGTCAACTCAGGAGTTTCCAAAAAAGCTTAAGTACGTATTTTTTTTCATTTTTTAAGCTGATTATTAAAAAGATTGCTAGCTACCCAAATAGAAATGAATGGTGTTATTAGTCTAAATAGACATATACATTACCCTCTATGGCACTGGAAAAATGTGTTATTTTCTGGGCCAGTCATGAGGTTTTTGTTTACTCTGACTGGGAACCCCTTTCTGTAGCTAACATATGATGTGAGGCTCCAGTCAGAATTTTCTGAAATCACCAATCTTTTCCTAAAACTGCTTATTTTATATGCTAAAGCAGTTGCACTTAGTAGGAGACACAGACCAGAGAAACTAGCCAACATTCATATTTCTATAGGGTCCAACAAGATATATTTAAAATAAGGAAAAGTTACATTAATCATGGTTCTCCAAGGAAGCAGAACCAGTAGATCTACACACACACACAGATTTACTATAAGGAATTGGCTCATATGCTTATGGAGGTTAACGAGTCCCAAGATCTGCAGAGTGAGCCAGCAAGCTGGAGACCCTGAAGAGCTGTCCAAAGGCCTACTATCTTGAGACCCAGAAGGAGCAAATATTTCAGTTTGGGTTCAAAGGCAGGAAAAAAGCCAATGTCCTAGTTCAAAAGCAGTAGGGTGGGAAGAATTCTCTCCTACTGGAGGATAGGTCAGCCTTTTTGTTCTATTCAGACCTTAACTGATTGCAGGAGACCAGCTTACCTTAGGGATAACAATCTGCCTCACTAGATCTACTGACTCAAATGTTACTCTAATCCCAAAATGACCTTACAAAAACACACCCAAAGTGTTTGACCAAATACCTGGATACCCCATGGCCCAGCCAAGTTCACACATAAAACTGAACATCACATTTACAAATATAACTATAACTTAAGCCACACCCCAATATTAATTGTTTGACAGAGGTTATGGAGCCAGAGGGTTGCTTTTCTCATCAAATATTACTGCTACTTTGAGTCTGGACACATGGTTCCAGGACTTGTTTGGAAAGCATAAGCAGGACTATGGTTGCATTACTTGCATTATTAACTTAGCTCTACATTATGTTTTGTTCCCTAATTGTTTTATGCACCTCTTAACCTTATGTACAATCAATCATCAACTATGCCTTTTCACCCCTACCGTCTGTTTACCTGATTGTAGTAATGGGGACCAGACTATAACATCTGTCTTGAAATGATCTGATGTATCTGATCGTACCAGGTCCAAAATAGAGCCTCACTGTCCAGAAGAACGCATACCTTCTAATTGTTTCAAGCTCCCCTACAAGGTTTCAAGAAACACCTTATCCCTCGCTCTTGTATGTGAATTGTCCCTCCACTCAATGGGGCAAGGCAGCTTTCAGAGTGATCCCCTGTCCTTCTGATAATAAAGCTTTCTTTGCTTTAAAACCAGTGTCTCAGCTATTGGCTTACTGTGATTCAGGTGCATTGGACAGACAAGTTTGAGTTCAGTAACAACTTTACTCAGGACATTTTCAGAGGGATAGGTGTGCTCTTCATAAATACTGAAGTTCTACGTTATGATTTTTTTTTTGGTACAATCTGGATTATACCTCATGAAATTTTGTGCAACTAAGACTTATTAAGGTTATTTGAAATTGAGGATTCTCTTTATACTGTCCCTGACATTAAGAAACTTGTAAACTTTATGACGAACCAAACAGCCTGGGGCATCTGGGTGGGTCAGTTGGTTAAGCACCTACCTTCAGCTCAAGTCATGATCTCAGAAATGAGCGATGCATCAGTAAGGAGTCTGTTTCTCCCTCTCCCTCGGCCCCTCCTCATTGTTTGTGTTCTCTCTCTCAAGTAAATAAAAAATCTTTTTTTTTTTTTTTTAAAAAGAACCAAACAGCCTAGGTGTCCCGCCTCAGAATAAAAATTAGATAAAATGGGGATCCCTGGGTGGCACAGTGGTTTAGCGCCTGCCTTTGGCCCAGGGCGCGATCCTGGAGACCCCGGATCGAATCCCACATCGGGCTCCCAGTGCATGGAGTCTGCTTCTCCCTCTGCCTATGTCTCTGCCTCTCTCTCTCTCTCTCTCTCTATGTGACTATCATAAATAAATAAAAATAAAAAAAAATTAGATAAAATGTTGGGGTGACTGGGTGGCTCAGTTAGTTAAGCATCCGACTCTTGATTTCCACATAGGTCATGATCTCAGGGTCATGGGATCAAGCCCTGCATGGGGCTCCATCTTAGCACAGAGTCCACTGGAGTTTCTCTCTCTCTGACCCTCCCCCTGCTCTCTCTCTTTCTCTCTCTAAAATAAGTACATAAAATCTTAAAAAAAAAAGTAAAATATCAACCAGAAGCTTTGATTAAATAGTATTTTCTATTTCTATATTTCTTTTAGAAGAAGCAAAACACAGTTAATGAAGCACAAATCATGTCATTTAGTCAAAATGCCAACCACAAGAGAAGACAGATAACAATTGATCTCTTGCACCTATATTGACATGTTTGAATGAGAATTCTGAGAGTGATGACTCTGAGTTACTATAACATCTTTAATCATTGTCAAACAAATAACAACAAAACCCCCTGGATTATCTACCAATGAGTGTGCATTTACCAGACTGAGATGTTTAGAAATATCTTGTCAATAAATACTGAACTCAAAGGGTTTGGAGATGCAGCTTGAGATTTAGAGTCAGATAGGCCTCAGTGATACCAAACATCAGGACATATGCAAGTGGAGCAAGCTATTTAGAAAGGTCTTCATGTTTAGCTGTTTCTCAAAAGACAAATGCTCATGGGATTTTTGCTTGGTCTCAGGCTCAGGAAGGGGAATAAAGCTGACTTTCCAAAAGAGGAGAGGACTCCATGGGCAGACGAAGGAAGAAATGTCCTCACCTGGGAAAGAGTAGGTCATCCCTTTATGTCCCAATTTGTGCAAGACTTTGTTTTTTTTTAAATTTTATTTATTTATTTATGATAGTCACAGAGAGAGAGAGAGAGAGGCAGAGACACAGGCAGAGGGAGAAGCAGGCTCCATGCACTGGGAGCCCGATGTGGGATTCGATCCCGGGTCTCCAGGATCGCGCCCTGAGCCAAAGGCAGGCGCCAAACCGCTGCGCCACCCAGGGATCCCTGTGCAAGACTTTGGATGGGGATATGAAGGTGAGGAGCTTGTGGAGGGTGGCTATAGAGCCTTCAAGTGCTGTGGAAGCCTCTGGGTCTGAGCCTTTGATTTGTACAAAAGAAAGGTAAGTAGGTTGTCTCTGCGGTAAACTCAGGTATGAGGTCCAAGAACACAGACCCAAGAACCAAACCGTGCAGCAGCATCTGTAATGGCCAAGGGTCAACTGACCTTAACCCAGCTTTCTGAAGCCATGCAAGTCCCTATAATTCCTCCACAGCCTTAGTAGAGACAAGGGATCCAGGAAACATAACTGAAATTGAACTTCTTAATTTCTTGACAAGTAGGAACATAAACATATTTAAGTTTTTTAGCAGCTTTATGAGGCAAAATTGACACAATAAACTGCATTTGCAATTCCTCAATAACTGATGAATTAGAGCATCTTTCCACATGTTTATTGGCAATCAATATATCTTTTTTGGTGAAATATAAATTCACATATTTTGTTCACTTTTTCATTGGAATTTTATTTCCTAATTATTGAATTTTGAGGGTTAATATATTTTAGATACAATTCCTTAATTAGATGTGTGATTTGTAAATATGTTCCCTCAGTCTATAGGCCTTTTTTTTTTTTCTCTTAACGATGTCTTTCAAAAAGTTCTTAATTCTAAAAAAAAAAAAAAAAAAAAAAGTTCTTAATTCTTATGCAGTACAATTTGTAAATTTCTTTTATGGATCACACTTTTGGTACTGAATTTAGAAAATCTTTGACTGATCCAAGGTTACAAAGAATTTTTCCTATGTTTCTTTCTGGAACTTTAAAACTTTTAGGTTTTATATTTAGATCTAGAATCCACTTTGAGTTAATTTTTATATATAATGAAAGCTATGGATTAATTATTTTTGTTTTCTTTTGTATATAGGTATCCAACGGCTCTAGCACCATTTGTGGAAAAGACTTTCTCCAGCAAATAGCCTCTACACTTTGTTAAAAAGCAACAAACATATAACCACAAAAGTGTGGGTCTATTTCTAGAATTTCCAATCTGTTCCATTGGTAGATATGTCTATATTGACAGCACTACTAAAACATCTTGATTACTATAGATATATGAGAAGTCTTGAAGTCAAAGCGAAAAAGACTATTAAGAGCAGCCATCCTTGCTTTGCTCCCAATCTTAGGGAGAATGAATTCAGTCTGTCACTACTAACTATAATATTACTTGTAGCACTTTTGTAGACACTCTTTATCAAGCTGAGTTAAGTTCCTCTCTATTCCTTTCTCTGACAGTTTTCATCATGAATGGACAATGAATTTTTTTCAAATGCTTTTTGTGCATTGTCCTTTCTCCACTGAATCAACTCCAATGGAATCAAAGTGGAATCAATAGCAGAAAGATAGTACAAAAATCTCTAAACACTTGGAAAACTAACCAACATACTTCTAAATAATTTTTATGTCAGAGAGGAATTCTCAAAGAAAATCAAAAGATAAATTGAACCAAATGAAAATGCATCATATTGAAGCAAACAGAAAGAAGAAATAACAAAATAAGAGATCAATGAAGTTGAAAATAGGAAAACAGAGTCAATGAAATAGAGCTGATTCTTTGCAAAGATCAGTAACATGGACAAACCTTAACACAAGAATTAAAAGTGAAAAAAGAATCGGGAATTAAATAGTAGGTGTTACTATAGACCCTGTAGACACCAAAGGTATTATAAGGGAACGTTATAAAGAATTCCATACAAATAAATTTGACAGTTTACAAGAAATGAAGCAAATACTCAAAAACACAAACACAACTCATTTTGGAATAGATTATCAGAAAAAAAAATAGATTGTCGGAATAGACCTATAAATGTTAAGGAAATTGCATTTGTAATTTAAAATCTCCCAAAAAAGAAATCTCAAGGCCTAGATTGTTTCACTGGAATGAACACCAATTCTGAATGATCTTTTCCATAAAATAGAAGAGGACGAAATATTTCCTAACTCCTTCTATAAAGTTATTATTATCCTGATATCAAAACTTTACAAAGTTTAAGAAAGAAAACTATAGACCAATACTTCTCATGAACATAGACATACAAAAATCCTTAAGAATATTAGCCAATAGGATAGAAGGGTGACATCTATCACCACACTGATCACCAGGATTCATTTGGCTGATCTGGCTGGCTTAGCTGGTGTTCTCTACCTCCCTCACTGCTCCGTGGGCATCCCTCCTGAAGCTGCATGCTGGGTAGAAGAGGATGACCTTCCTCGATAGAGGAGGACTGCTCTTTAGGTCAAGGGTATGTAAGTAGCTGCACTCCTCTCCTAGAACATTCAGAGAAGCCCCCAAGAATATTAACAAATAGAATTCAATGATAGATAGATAGATGATAGATAGATAGATAGATAGATAGATAGATGATAGATAGATAGATAGATAGATAGATAGATAGATAGATATAAAGAATTAGGCACCATGACAAAATAGGGTTTATTCCAGGAATAAGTGGCTGATTCAGCATTTCAAAAGAAATCAGTGCAATCTACACATCCACAGGCTAAAGCAAAAATTACATGTGGGTTATGTTAGTCTTACTAGTCAGAGGTACAGTTACATTACAAACCTGGACAGGCTCTAGGAATAGACATGTCAACACAAAGGCACTTTAGGATTGAGCTTTGGTCTGCCTTATAAGATTCCTAAGACACCGTAAGTGGTCAAGGCATTGAGGCTTGTGCTACCTATTTGCTCTATTGTAGGTTAAAATTATCAACTCATATAGTGACTAAGTCTATTAGAAAGCAAGCTAAAAGGAAAATAGAAAACAACACCAAATTAAGGGTTAATAATAATAATACCAACTTACTAGCTGATAAGGCTTGCTTTCAGAATAAATCCTAAAGCACCATTTTTTTTAAAAAATCAAACTGCATAATGACTGTTGTAGAGCAAATGTGATGAGCCCTTCCTAACCTGTCATCTCCTTGAACTGGTGGTGTACTAGGCAGTTTGAAGAACACCTTGCCCCATGTAGCAGCTTCCATACTCTCATGCTGATGGAAAATATGGAGATTGCCTAAAACAAGAGAAAGCCTACACAGGCTTATGGTTGTAAGTGTTTATTATGTGACTCAGAAAAATGTTAACATATCTTAGAGACATCATAATGGCTCACTCATTTACTATAGAGGCACATTGTTCTTAGAGAAGTCTAGGAAATTGACACAAAGTCAGCTAAACTCATTACTATCCACCTGCAAGGCTGTGAAACATACAGCATCCCATACGTATTCAGCTGCACAGCCTGAAAGTGAGAGGCTGAGGTGACCAAAGTAGGAATCAAACCACACTTAGTGAGAAGGCAACTTGCCCAAGAGAGGTCAAAGATCTATTTCCAACTACATAGGATATATGTACAAAAAGATATTTGTACATATATCCTATATTCCAATTCGTCCTTCATCAACTCTATCCCCCCCTTCTTTACAATCTGGCTTCCACTTGCTCCAATGACAGTACAGCATAGAAGTGGACCTCAATTCTAAAGACATGCTCTATAAGGCTTATTCTGCTAAAGGCAGAGGCACCTAAGGAATTCTTGCTTTGCCTTGCTGACGGTTTCGTCCTTCAGGAAGGAACAAGGACCAGTGTACATGCACTACACAGCTGCAGGAGGCACTATTACCAGCATGATCCATTTGAGTGTTGCCCCCTGCACTTGTGTAGGCACAACACACAGCCCTGGAGGGGGTATGTGTTACTTCAAGAACTGATTAATAAAGTGGAGATGATGAAAATGCAGGAAGAACAGAACCAAATTCCTAGGATTCACGGTAGCACAGTCAAATACAGCTCCTGGGCAATAATAATAACTAATATATAATATCTCATGTTGGGCATTTTACTAAGAATTTTACATATTTTATTTCATTTAATCCTCCATAAAATGTGACATTATTCAATTACTCCAATTTTATGGATGAGGAAACTGAGGCACAGGAGGTTAAGTAACTTGTCCGGGTTCACCTAGCATGCTACACTCTGAAGCTGAGATGCTTAACTACTATTCTGTATACTGTCTCCCCTAAAACAGAGCAAGTGTGAGAAAATGGTCAGGAAATGATATCACAGTCCTGTGTCCAGAGACTGAAAAGGAATCCAGCTCTAGAAAAATATTTTTAAAAAGAAAGGGAGAAGAAGAGAAAAGAAAAAAAAAAGGAAAGAAAATCTGACTATGGAGTTCCTAGCAATCATTCTGAAGGAGCAGAGTTGTCTAAAGATGATTGGTGCCTTCGCAAGAATATTCTCCTCATCTCACTGCAAAAAATAACGAAAGATGAAAAGAAAGGTAGGTGTATAACCAGAGTCAAATACAAGAGTGATATGGGGCCTTTCAGGAGGTTAAAGCATAGTATGACCTGAGATAAAAGAAACTTCAGGACAATTCTAAGGGTTTTTACATATGTGTTCCCAGGAGAAAGAAGGAGGAAAACATCACTGCTTGGAGCATATGGAGTAATATTAATTAGGTTTTTTTTTTTTTAAAAGAATGCTCATTAGAGTAAGAAAGGGAAACACAAACATGATTAAGATAAATGGAAATCAAACAGAGGGCTGCTGAAGGAAAGGGGGAGAAGGGATGGGGTAACTGGGTGATAGGCATTACGGAGGACACATGATTTAATGAGTACTGGGTGTTATATGCAACTGATGAATCACTGAATCCTACCTCTGAAACTAATAATATACTATAAGTTAATTAATTGAATTTAAGTTAAAAACAAGACAAATGGAAACCAGAGATGGATAATATTCCGAAGTACACAAACACCTAGAGATTTACATGAGTTCAAGCTTTCCTCCTGTGGTAAGAAAAGGAACAAGAATTAGCAGAAATTTAAGCACAATTATATGAATGGTGGAGAGATGTCTGAAGTCTGGAATTTGGTAAATAATATTCTAATGTATCGAAAGAAATTAGGCTTCCCACATGATCATTTGGTGAGCTTACCATAGAATACTTGGCAGAATTCAAAAATAAAATATTAAAAATAGCTTGTGAGCACTTATGAAATTTAAAGGTTATCATCAAATGCCTTTATGCGAGGCTTTTGTTGAGGACAGGAATATCACAATATTTTCACTTCCCATTTTGAAGGTGTTGCTAGTATTATATTCCCAAATTTCACAAAATTTCATATTACCTTATGGTCAAACTGGAAAAACATGGGGTAAGTGATTAAAGGTAGTGCATTCATGGCTCTTATACACTTGTTCAAAGAGTTCTGATTACTGGAGCTGCCTTGTGCCAGGGCTGAGAGCTCTGTCCTTGGTTCTGTCCCACTCACATTCTTGTCCACCTGACTAAGGACCTACAAGAAATACTTCCTTGTCACTTGGTCAACAAAGTAAGATAAGACATGTTTCATGTTTTAAATGATAGAATCTGGAACCAAAAAATTCCAAATAGGCTGTAACAAGGTCCAAAGTAACAAAATAATATTTTTTAGATGAAAATTACATAAGATCTTAAATTGGCATTTAAAACAATCTACTGTACAAATGCTAAAGAGGACAGGATTTTAACAGCACTGAATAAACTTAAGATCTTCAGTTGGCTATAAGCTCAAAATGATCTGACATTCTGCATCTGATCTGGTTATCATCAGTCAATGCAGATATTCATAGCATTAATGGAAAGGAGACAGGTTTCTATGTTCTTCCTGGTTATAGGGTATAACAGAAGACAATGAGAGTAGGTCCCATGGAGTGTAGTTTCAGATCCAGGAAGATGTCTGATGATCAGAGCTTGTGAAAAATTGAGTTATCTGTTGCTGGAAATTCTCAGTTAGTAGCTAAGACTGAGGAGGAATGCTGTAAAAGATATCCTCCTTTGTGAATAACCACAGGTTAGGACATCCCTAACTTTCCTACTGGAAGGTTGCACTAGGTGACCTCTAAGCTCCCTACTAGCTTTAAAACTATTAAGATTTTACTCTGGAAGCTTCTCAGCACTTTGTTTTCTTATTCCCTGGGGCTACATATTAAGATGCCTGCTGCTGAGTGCATATGCTGCCTCCAATATAGATTCACTGTATCCTAGGTGAACAGGATGTTACTGGACTTTGGGTTTACAGACTCCTGGACAGTTCCTGCCTACTTGTCACTCTCCCAACTCCATGAGATCCACTGTGGACTCCTCAAGTCACAGTGAAGAGATTAGCGTTTGTCTTTTTTCTGCACGCTCAATTGTTACCTGTTTTTACTAAAGTATTTTTGACTCTCCAACTCTACCTTGTCAGATGGACAATTCTAGTGTGATGCGGTCACTGTTAAATCTTCCTACTTCAAATTCTACAGTTCTGCCATTTACGCATTATTCCTGAAGCTTAGGGTACAGCAGCTCATCACACCAACTGGTCAATACTTGCCCACCTGGACCTCTGCAAAAAGTCTTCTATGCCACCATCACTTTGATTACATCATGATGTCTTCCCAAAGTTCCTCTTCATATTCTCCTGAAGATGAAATCTAAGAGCTAAGAAAGCAAAAGAAGAGTCGAAGAAAAAAGAGGAGGATTCAACTTCTAACAAAAAAAAAAACAAAAACAAAAACAAAAAACCCAAATCTATTTTGGCTTAAAATGAAAAAAGCAGCCATCAAAGGGCCTTAGGCCACAAGAGCCAAGTTCCCATTATTATGGTTAAATACTTGCCAAACAACACTTCAAATTGACAATATGTTGAAATCTGCTATAATGTGCACATGATAAGCAATGGAGCTTCACCTAGGAGGATCACCTTGGCTTTCCTCTACAAGATGCTTAGAAAAGCATTTAAACCAGCGTCCAACAAGTGAGCTTTTAAACATAAAGACAAAGTACTTATTGAGAAAAATATATCAGGTACTGCCAAATATCAGTCCATGGTGTGCGCTAATTGTAATCCCATTTACAATTTTATTATTGACACACACTTAAGTCTCAGAAACAAAACCGCAGGTAGTTAGCTTGGAACAAGACTTGTCTCAAAGATTAATGACTCAGAAGAGGTAACCAATGGACCTCAGCCCAAATAAAGTTTAAAACAACCATTCCATTATCTGAAGAAACAGATACCAGGTAGTACATTTGTTTGTTCAGTCGATGAAGATCGGGGCGCAGGGAGATCTGTGTGAACATATGAGCCTGGAGAGGAAAATATCTGGTCCTTGCATTTGTAAATTTACAACTGACAAATAAATCTACTAAGAGAACTGAGAGTACTTTCCTGGCAATCTTAAGATACTGATAAATGGCAAGGTTATACCTCTGGTAATGCCTCTGTTGTTTTTCTGTGCTTCTGTTGCTTTTCTTTGGTTCTCACTAACATCCAAGTACCATTTTTCCTCCTTCAACCCTCAAAGAAGCTGAACTAATGAGTCTAAGACACTCTTAATTTCAGTGTGAAGAAAAATGTGCCCACTTATAGAACTACTTCTTCTGTTCCCCAACACTTGCTAAGACTGGGGCTAGAGAAAGAGGTTGCAATAGGGTGATTGGGATGAGAAAGGAAGAAATGCAGAACAAAGCAGAAAATGGTGAAAGCAATCCTGCACATGGGCAAGAGAGCAAAGAAGGGACTAAGTGCTGAGCTGCTCAGTGTGGACACTGCTATTACATGTGAGCCACCTACCACTACCACTTGAGAGCCCCAGACTTAAGACTTCCACATGGAGAAAACTTTCCCCACACATGAGGTGGAACTGAATAGAAGACCTGGAATTTCCTAGAAGGTAATATGGCAGCACAAACACTACCACTGTCACATGAATCACACCTGAATTTCTTAAGAGTCAGAAGATCCCTTGGATGGTTTCCTTGAATGAAGGAAACGACTCCTGAGCAGGTGCCTGTCATAATGGCATAAATACTGATTCTCACTTCCCCATGTCAAGACACATCATTCACCTGTAATAGGCTCTGCTATTAAATCTGGAAGCACTAAAAATGTAAGGAATTCTTTTTTTTAAAGATTTTATTTATTTATTCATGAGAGAGACAGAGAGAGAGAGAGAGGCAGAGACACAGGTAGAGAGAGAAGCAGGCTCCATGCGGGGAGCCTAATGTGGGACTGGATCCCAGACTTCTGACAGTCTTGCCCCAAAGAAACCAAGCAGCACTTCAGGACAGTTGAGAGGAATTCTAGTTTGAAGGGGTGGCAGTATTTGCATTCCATTTGACCACTTGACCCATCATATAGTTTTGAGCTAAGTAAGAGTCAGGGCTAAGTGCTGTCAAGATATACAGGGGAACACACAGGTAGATAAATGTTCTGGGAAATTCCCTCCTCTATACAGATTCCCTTCTCCCCATAGCTGATTGGACCAGTGGAGGTCATTCATTCCTTTGGATGCAGAGATTAAAATTCTACTTGGAGTGTCTGAGAGTACAGACAGGCCCACGTGGTCCCCATCTCAAAATGCCTGTCATGCATTATTGAATAAGATCTGCTGCTTTATTCATCCTTGTCTCCTGCTTGGCTACACAAACTAAGTTTGTCACAGTTCCTCGGTCTTCTCAGTGACCCTCTCCCTGCCCCTTGTGTGCCAACCACACTGCCTTTTCTGTTCCATCAGCCTCCTCCCCAACACCTGTTTTTTTTCAGTCTCCACTGGAACATATATTCCTGTGTGTAGTCTTTCCTCCCATTCCAGAATTCTCCTTTGGAGTACTCTCCAGCATGGAATCCGTGTCTTACATCTGTTTATCCTACTAGATTTAAACTCCTGAGGACAGGAACGATTTATCCAATCCACTAGAGCTTGGCTAGTGTGTGACACAAGACAGGACCCTGGTGCTCATTCTGGTTGCCTGAATGATGAGCTAGCTAGGAAAAGGGCTGCACCAGAACTTATCTTCCCCAAGGAGATGGCTTCTGCTTCCCAGCCAAAAAACTATACTGTCCACAGGCCTCAGGTCACTAGGTGGCGAGTTGTTCTCACATTTGTTGTTAACACAGCCCCACACAAAATCTCTACATGCTCCCAGCCCTGTCTCACTTCTCACAGTGACAATGCCAAGGGGGTGAGAGTCAATGACTACTCTTCTTGCTGTCCCAGGCTTGTGAGTTTCCCCAAGAAAGCATCTTCCTTAACCTGCTCTGTGTGATGTGGAAATTGTCCTAAGCTCCATTGCACCGCAGATGGCAACTCTAAAGGGACAAAACCTCTATGAACAATGCTTAACAATATTCATGGGCCAAGTATGATTCCTGCTTCCTAAAGAAAGCTTTGGGTTTATGCTATATGCTGATAACTCCTACATCTACATCCCTTTTCCAGACTCAGGTGCACAGCCTCTTCGATACCTCCAATGATATCTCTTAAATTCAGCTGTCCAACTGTTCTTTCAATCATCTTCACAAACCCAGTTCTCCCAAAGACTTCCACTTCCTCATTAGAATCATCTTTAAGGGATCTCTGGGTGGCTCAGCAGTTTGGCACCTGCCTTTGGCCCAGGGTGTGATCCTGGAGACCCGGGATCAAGTCCCACATCAGGCTCCCTGCTTGGAGCCTGCTTCTCCCTCTGCCTGTGTCTCTGCCCCTCCCTCTCTCTCTGTCTCTCTCATGAATGAATAAATAAAATCTTAAAATCATCTTCAATTCCTCTTTCCGCAAACATTACATCAACCAATCAACAAACCCTGTCTCTAACTTTGAAACACATCTAGAATCTGATCACCACTCACCACATCCAGCAAAACTCCTGCAGTCTAAGTCTCCGTTACGCTGTTCTTGGCTTCCCATAGTAAGTTCTTTGTCTCCTTGCTTCAATCCTTGTCCCCCTATAGCCTTTTCTCAAACACAAAAGAGCTATTTTGCAAAAACTTAAGTCAGAACTCAGGTATCCACTCTGCTCACAATCTTCCAAATGCTTTCTAACTGAAAGTAAAATCAAAGTCTTTTCTGTGGTTCACAGGCCTTCACTCTGTGCGACTCCTCCTAGCATATCCTTTTCACTCCTATTCTTTCCCACTGGCTGTGCCAGGCCACACTGGTCTCCTTACAGTTTGCAGAGCAGAAGCCTTCACCCTAAGCCTTCACCTTGTTTACTACTCCCTTAGCCTGCAACTCTCTACCTGAGATAACTGCATGGCTGGCCTCCTCATTTCATTCTAAGGGAGATATTTTGCAATCTTCCTTGTTAAAATTCTGTAACAACCACAACCACCACTCCCTGTCACTTCTTCCCCAGGGCACCTATTCCTGAGAAGGACAGGTTTCATGGAAAGTATAACATCTTGGTTGGGTTCTAAAGGTGGAATTGTGATAGGAAGTAGGGATAACAGAAGTAAGATAACACAGCAGGCAGTCAGCAAAAATGGTCTTCTAATAGTTACCCGAGGGTGTAATTGCACTTCAGTGGAGGCTCCAGAAAGGACTTCTGCTGAAATGGAAACTCTGACTAAAATGTCTCTTCTGTCTAGGGCAAAGATTAGCATGCTATTTGTGGTGGTTGGACCAAAGTACTCACAGTATGGAAATATCTTTTCTTCAAAACATAAATCCTTTTGGTTACTGGTAGTCAGAATAAGGAAACAAGGGATGGGGGAAGAAACAGATTAAAATATAGGTTGTAGACTTTTTAAAAAATTTCCTTTCTGGATTGAAAGATTCAGTTCACTGTGAAAAACTCTGTAAAGAGCAAATCTGGAGACCTTCAGCAGGACGGAGTCTTCTCAGTCTTGAGATCCAGATGTAATCACCAAAAGTTCTCGGGCAGCCCCAATGGCACAGCAGTTTAGCGCCACCTGCAGCCCAGGGTGTGATCCTGGAGACCTGGAATCGAGTCCCACGTTGGGCTTCCTGCATGGAGCCTGCCTCTCCCTCTGCCTATGTCTCTGCCTCTCTCTCTCTCTCTGTGTGTGTGTCTCTCATGAATAAATAAATAAAATCTTTTTTAAAAAAACGGTTCTTCATCAAAAACAAAAAGCAAAACAAAAAATGTTCTAGATAAATCATATCAGTAAAGTACCAAAATCCCAGAGAGAGACTAGTTATCCTTCTTTCCCAAATTCCTGCCCCTTCCCTCAACATCTCTAGAAATAAAAGAGAGAATTTAATTATGGATTTGTTTTCAAACTGAAAAAATGATGCAAGTATCCTCAGCAGTATTCACAAAAGGATGCACCAATCAAAAAAATTATATCAGAGTTAATGGACTGTTTTCCCCCAATTATTTTTGAACCACTTAATAATTCTCACGTATAAAATCTGACATTGGGAGTGTTGTGCACTTTGGACATTCTGATGGCCTTTAAAAATTTGTGGATGATAAGAATTGAGCAAATATTTTCCATAATACTAAAAAAGAAAATATGCAGAAAGCTTCAATGATCTTAATATTTATAAAGATCATACCAGAGTATTAATAATTTTTTTGTCATTAAGCATTCTCAAGAGTTAAGTACCATTTGTTTTAACTACTAAGTGTATTAAAATTACCCATAAGGATTAATATAGAAATATAAATATTTTTCATCTGGACTTCTTGATTTTGCTCTGGGCACAATTTGTATTTCATCTTCAGGTCCAATTATTCATTACAAAAGATAACTATGCTTTCAAAGTGAATTGAATTACAAGTCCTTTTTTATGACTACATTTCAGTGAGCAGGTAAAGCAGCATCTATTCAATCTAACTTAACGTTTCACTTTAGCACTCAGCTAAATAGAAATTTTCAAAGGAAATTATGCTTAAAGATATGGTAAAATACCTTATGGTCCTGGCTTCAAGCAAAATACTGTTTCATTTTGTAAGTTGAGCAAATGAGCTTACTAGTCAAAGGGAACTTATAAGATCTCTGTGGGGGCTTTATAAAATGAAGCAAACTCATTCATATGATTACTATATATCTCCTTAGCATCTTTTAATGCAAGACAATGCATTTATAGAAATCATCATTCTTTTTCAGGGGATGCTATTTTACTATGCTCCCATATCAACTTAAATCTTGAATTTCATAGGACATTTTCACATAAAATGTCAAAGTTAAGGAAAACTCAGACACACAAAAAATTTTTATAATAGTAAAGATTTTGGAACACAGGTAATTCCACTTATATTCTCAAGCTTTTCAATTCTATTTATCTTAAAACTAGTCTCACAAAATGTTATACGGTTATAATTCATTATCACTGCATCATGTATCTGAGAAATGTCTGGTAACTCTTGTTATTACGTAATTTCACAACTCAAGTATCCTGTTACTGTTTTGATGTTAATGAGCACTTATTAAGCTACTTTGAAATGGGGAAAAAAATAAAAGCTTTTTCAAAAGTATTTATCAAAGCAGAGTAAGAGGTAAGTTAAAAGGTCTGTCAAACTGCATGGCTGATTCCCTAATAAGTAATTCTTTTGTATAAATTCCTATCATCCTGGAAAACACTCTACCGGGCAGGTGATTGCTGTTCATACTACCTAGGGCAAACCAAACTAGAAATTAAAGAAAGCCAACTATAACATCCATGTTAAAGAGAAGAAATAAGCAGCTCCTAATCAACTGAGAAATAAATGAGACTGATTAGCTCTTTGTGTCCAGCTGAATATGTCATTTAAGCACGAGGACCAAGCTTTTTTCATATTTGTTTTCTTCCAGTGGCTGCATATGGATAATGGCTACTGGCAAAATCGGCCTTATGAGTACACACTCTAATGCCACAAGCAGACCATTACAGCATCAAGCTCATATCTTTTTATGAGAAGGAAGTTTTTCTGACAATATTGACAGTAAATGAACTACAAAATGTGAGGCTGAAAACAAAATACTCATTGTACAGACAAACACACTAACACCCACACAGAGATATATTTTAAAAGCGCTTTGCATTATATCATGCCAGTTATGAACATCTGCAGGGACTGGCAGACACTGAGTGGCAATCACCTCCTTATTCACCTCCGTGCTTGATCACATGCCACCCTTTGCCCTCCACTTCAGCATCTCAGTTCCTGTGATAGGAAGACTCACAGAGGACACAAGGCCTGTTTCTCATGAGATGATGCTTCAGAATTCTGTGAGCTATTCATGTTACAGGTTATACCCAGTAAACCTGTACCAATACCACACAAATTTAAGAGTCTTCTACTCTCCAGTAACAAAGAACATGCAAAAAATTCCTTATCAGACAGTTGGCAGGAGTGCATGGGAAACTGACTTTTATGTCATATATGTTGATAGATCTCTGGTTTCAAAGCAAAGTACACAGTTACTAAAAACTAATTAACTGAGTTCCAAAGTTTATTCCTTGCTAGCTTACATTATTTTACGTCTGTGATACAAAGCAGATATCTAAGTAAGGTGAATATATGATCATAAACTTATGCTTGACTATTATCAGTTCTTTCCCTAAGTCAGCTAAACCAGGTTTTCCCGTCCTAAGACAAAAGCAGAATTCAAAGAGAGCAACGCTTATGTGAAAAAATGTCCCACATTTTAAAAAGGAAGAAAGGAAGGAAGGAAGGAAGGAAGGAAGAAAGGAAGGAAGGAAGGAACTAAGAAAGAAAGGAGGAAGAAAGAAAAAAGAAAAGAGAAAAGAAAAAGGGAAAAAAAATCCTATAATCACTACTCTAGGTGCTACTCAGGCTCTGAAAAGATAGACGAAACTACTTTTCACCACTGGTACCAGGACATAAGATCATTAAAATTAGAACACAACGAAAAATTCCATTACAGTTTCATAAACTCTGCTTGCTGTGGAAAAATATCAAAATTTAGTCTCACATAGGCAGATCATGTTAGAGTATAGTATTTATTCAATTTCATCATTTATGATCACTGTTATAACCAAATTAACCCCAACATAAACTCTGACATTTAAAAACACAGAGAACATACTGATTTTTCAACTATTTTGCTTATGTATACTTTTCAATTTTCATGCAGAGCTCATAATTAGGAGATGCTATACATAAACCCTCTCATTTATATATTAAGAACCAAGTAGAGAGGGCAAAAAATATCAACATAAATTCATTCTCCAAGAACTGCCCATGGATGTATTATTATCACTAAGCATATACTTACAGTATATTCCTCAGTAAAATGTGTAATTGTAGTCACAGAACAATACTTATGACAAGGCAATAATATACTTTCAGAAAAATAATACAACAAATGAGACTTAAGAGTTGAAGAGAAGGACCAGAGCATATAAAAGTCATTTCAGAACACCACACAAATTTCAGTGTTTTCCACTTTCCAGTTGGAAAGTACATGCACAAAGATTTCTTAGCAGACAATAGTCAAGAGTGCATGAAAACTGGCTTTCATGTCATATGTGTTGAGAGAAGATCAATGCCATTGAGAAAAAAGAATGTATTCTTTATCTTTTAGGTCTGTCTATATCATCTATAGCAGCGAGGAGTTTTTGTCTTGCTTTCTTATTGATATGAGATCCCAGGCAAACATTTACCAGATTGGTCAGCTGCTTCGTTGAATATTCCTGCTCGAGGTACATTGGGGGGGCGAGGAGAGAGAAAAAAAAGATCCAAATTTAGTACACTGAAAGACATATTTGACCAATGCACAGAAAAGAACACGCAGATATTTAGTTTTCAGTGGACAGTGACTGAGCACTACAAGTCAGTGAAAAGCAGGGGAAATCATACTTTGAGACATGGAAGATAAATTGTTTACTGAGCTGTAATAATCATAAGGACACTGCAGGACACATTTGAAACAGAAAGGAGTAGTTTCTTCAATATGGCAAAATAATCTGCCGTGCCTATGCTTTTGTTACTTTTAAGACCAGACACTTTATGCTTGTTTCTGTGGCAGTCTTTATTAAGTTATTAAAATATACTGACCTCTCAAATTTTTAAAATGCTACTAAGTAATTATTTTCTGGCACTCTACATTTTGCAAACATTTTAGGCGAAAGAAAAAAATCTCTAACCACAGAACAACTTTTCTAAGATATGACAAATGAGTAGAGTAACCAGGATCAGAAAGTTACTGGCTTTTAAACCCTCATGTTGCCATTGTAGCTAGTAAGTAAAATTAAGACTATGTCTTTTATGCTGTACAAATCTATTTGGTTCCCAAATTTCGGATAATGAGTTGTTAGGGTAAGAATGAATAAGGATTTACCAGAAAGGTTTGCATATTGATCTGGTTCTGGAGGATGAACAAAAAGGGTTCAGACATGGAAACAGAGTTCTATACTACCATCTAATAAGAAAAGTCACCTGTTGTCATTGGAGTTATAACCACTAAACAGACAATTTCAAAATATGAAAAAAGGTTCATTTTAAAAACTCAGAAAGCTACTCAGTTTCTGTATCTGAGCTCTGAGAGCATCTGGTAGCATCTAGTAAATTCTCTTAATCAGTCAGCATTTAACAAGTATCCACTGTCATCAAGCACTGGGCTAGACACTGTCTTAGAAGATGGGGGCAGTCGGCTCCCAAAAAAATTTCACTGAATTACAAATACCAGTTAAAGTTCTCATAAGATATTAAGCTAAAAATTTTGGTTCACTATATTAAGAGAAAAAACTCAAAAATGGGGATCATTCTTGCATCAAATAACATATGTCTAAGACCTATGCTTTATCCCCTTGGTTACTTGTCCTTTTTCCCCCAGACCCCTTCCACAGGAGTGACTTCCAAGTGTTTACAGCTTACTTTACTAAATGGATTCCAGCAACATTCAGCAGTCCATCTGTTCCTGGTTTAGTATTCTGGCTTTCAAATGTCAGAAGTCAATGGGACTAAAATGGATGACATTTTTCTCAATTCTGATGTACTGATAAAAATCATTGAAAATAATATGTACATTTCTACTTTGCTCCTAAGGATCTGGAACTGACCTACAGTGGGCACATTTACACAAAACTCAGGCTAATATTCATTTCATTTCTCTAGAGTATTAAAATCAGATAGGATGAGGCTGATAAGGCAAATATAAATAATTCCTTATTTCCTTACCCAGATGAAATAACAATCTACTTAGCTTTTACCCATGATGTTTACAGCATAAGTAAATGTGATCACTAGAGTTAGTGAAGGAATAAAACTAGGTGATAATTTTAGTACTTGCCATATTTTCTTTTCTTTTTTTTTTTTACTTGCCATATTTTCATTTTCTATCTCCACATATTGCCTTACCTAGACAAACAGTAGAACAATCATATAGGAAAGCTCCCCATATTGAGCATGCTCTGGTGAAATATGTTGCATTAAACAATGCCAAAAATTCAGCATCTTAAATAACACCTAATAAATAATATTTTTCTCTACTTATCTATATATCCACACAGAAGAAAAATGACCCCATCTATACTCAAGGTAAAATCTAACGCAGGAAGAAGTTAAATTTAGTCATTTAAATATTAATACACCTAATCATCACTAATACATGTCAGTATGATGCCAATTCATTGTTGAGGACCGTAAGATTTAAGTTATAGAATAGACATTAGCTTGTGAATCACAAGACAACGTTGCTGTCTTCAATTTGTCTTGATGTTAACCAATGCCAGGCTTTTCCCACAACACAGCTGCAGGATAAACACAGCTAAAGTTCAGGCTCTGGCTACCTTTTCAGATAATTACTGTTGCAGTTTGGAGAGGTCTCAAAAGGATTTGATTATGCAAAGGGCATTGCATAGACACAGTGCAAATATGGTAAAGAATCAGCTGTTGCTTTACACTGCACTCTCACGATTTTGAATTATATAATACAGCAGACAAGAACAGCACAGAGGAAAAGGAATAGAAATCCAATGGACTGCTTTCCAGCTCTCACCCTGTGCTCTTTGATCCAGCGTTCCATGTCATTCTCAGTTAGGTAGTAGGCTTTAATATATGTCTCCACAAATTCTTTATCAGGAATGGGTCTAATATCTGTTAGTTTTTCAAGTTTCATTAAAAACTGTTGAAAATCCAATTGCATCAGGGCACGACCCTCATTACTACACTTCTTGACGTTGGCATATCTAAGATATACAATAATAATAATAAAAAAAACAGAAATGATAGGATGGAAAAAGAAATCTGTAGGTACTTAAACTCTATTTTAACCCATATCTCGACAGATTCTCCAGAAATGAGAGGATTATAGGAAAAAGAGCACAGGAGTCTTGTGTTAGAAGGACTGGGTTCAGCGGGGGCCCCAGCACTCCATACTCATTTTACCAATGGGGCCTCAGCTTCCCCGTTTGCTAAGCAAAGAGATCCACTAACTGCTTAAGTTTTTGGCTGCTCTACAGTTCTCTCCCCCTGTCAATTAACATAATTATCTGTAAGAAAGTAAAACTGGTATTCCCGGAAATCTGGCTGCCAAGATTATTTATAAAAACTAAGCTATGGGGATCCCTGGGTGGCGCAGCGGTTTGGCGCCTGCCTTTGGCCCAGGGCGCGATCCTGGAGACCCGGGATCGAATCCCACGTCGGGCTCCCGGTGCATGGAGCCTGCTTCTCCCTCTGCCTGTGTCTCTGCCTCATTCTCTCTCTCTCTCTGTGACTATCACAAATAAATAAAAATTAAAAAAAAAAAAAAACTAAGCTATGAACACTCCAAAGTAATCTTAGTTTCATAAAACTGTTCAATATTGTAACTGCTGGATGCAGAGGAAACAAATGCAGTAATTCCCCCATGAACAGTCAGCTAAACCTAAGAAATGTGTGAGCATATAAGCAAAAAAGGGACATACATAACTTGTCATACACTTTATAGACTTCTTCTGACACCCCACACTCCTGAAAACTGTGTGTTCTAGGGTAGAGTAGTAATAAGAATGTATTAACCCTAAGAGTACAACATGTGATTACTCATAAGTCAGTGCCTCAATCCTTCAATAATAGAAAACATGGAGAATCCAACCCTAAGAATTAGGCACTTCCCCTAAGGAAATTTGCCAGGAAGCTAAAGCACATATTATTTGAAGTGATCAGGCTTCTTCTTCTTCTTTAATAAAAAAGTATTTTGCACAGAAATATAACATTATTCACTTTTCTACTTTATTAAACAAATTTATTAAAAATACTTTTCAGTCATGACTATTGACACTGAGCCATTCTGTGATTTACAACGCTGTTGGTTTCAAAACAGAGTGGCAAAAGTGTTGGCGGCTTGTCACTGTTCACCTCCCCACTCTCTAATACCTTCTTCTTTATATCAAAGAAGAGCTTAAAAGAAATCAGATAAACGACAATGTGGAAATTCAATTGATGTGCAATTCCAGACCACTATGAACAGTCTTTGAGACTGCAGCTTGCTTTCCAGCAAGCTTTTATAAGCTTTCTTATATTCTAGATGTAAGCCTGGTCTCTGAGTAAGTGGGAAAATTAGTACTGATAGATCTTTAAAGTCAACATATGAAAGATTTATACAGTTTATAATGATATAATGATACCACTAACAGACAGTGGTTATGAAGCCTGATTTTGCCATCAGAAGTTCATAAACCTTCTTGGTGTTGGAAAACTATGTGAACTTAGACAAGTTATTTAACCTCCTTGATTTTCTGAAGCAAGGTTTTCTCCTTGAGAAAACAGAGAATAATGGTTCCATCAAAGAGTTTATGTTAGGGTTCAGTGATAAAATCCTGTGAGGTATTTGATCCAGTAAATGACACATGGTGCTCAATAAATGTCATGGATAATCATCATCATAATAATTATATTATAGGTAATAATAACTATTATGAGTTTAACTTTCAGATAACCATGAGATGCTACTTTCTACACTGCTCTACTAGGTGGTTCTAGGTAACCACCTAGAAAAGAAAGCTCAGATGGAGAAGGCACACTGGGGTATAAGGGTTCTTCAATTATATTCTAAAGTCAAACCTCAGTTATTACAGGATTGTCTGCTATCTATGACTTTCTCTACCTATTATCTCCAATAATGATAACATGCAATGTTTTCTATGTATTATGCTTGATCATTGAAGACTCAGATAATGCTTTCATGAAAACTTACCCTTCCACAATAGTTCTGTTGGCCAGCCGTATACAGTGTTCCCAAAGTATATTAGACACGGGCAGAGGTATCCGAACTCTCTTAGAAACCTCATTTAACCTCCTGTTAAATTGCTCAAATTCCTAAGAAGACAAAAATCATGGCCATATGTGAATATAATTATAATGTCACATTGCTTTCCAATCTTACCAGCAAATAAAAAGATTTAGAAAGACTCAGAATCAAACCAAGTAAAACAAAGAGAAAGCAAAAGGTAACTTGAACTTAGAATGAAGAGGGTTTTTTTTTAAGTATATCAAATTGAATAAACTATGTTGTGATACAGAGTATACTACATTTCATCTCAAAGGAGATATATATCATTAACAGATTAAACAATGCTAACATGTTCAAATGCTTCTTCATCTAAAATTTTTCCACAACTGTCGGCATGGATTAAAAGAGCGTAATAACCTAACATGTCTTTAAAATTATCTTCAAGAAACCCAGGTTAAAGAAATATTTTGATAAGCTTTCAACTCAGAGTGAATCATGAACCATTTGTAATTTAAGGCTATACTCACTCCTTAGAGAACAATTGGATAAATTATCCTCTTTCCTACACATTCTTTACAAGTAAATATATTATTATATTCTGAATGATTTGAAAGTCATATAATAGCTGCAAATTTTAAATACAGGAAATAATAAAACAAAATACTTCCTGTTTCCTACAGGAAAACTGAGTATTTTTATTACTTATTAGTAACTTTTATGATACCACTCCACTAAAAATAAAAATATATGAAACTAACTTAGACAAATCCTAACAATTACATGAGAGCAGGGCAGCCCAGGTGGCTCAGCGATTTAGCGCTGCCTTCAACCCAGGGTGTGATCCTGGATACCAGGGATCAAGTCCCGTGTCGGGCTCCCTGCATGGAGCCTGCTTCTCTCTCTGCTTTTGTGTCTCTGCCTCTCTCTCTCTGAGTCTCTCCTGAATAAATAAATAAAATCTTAAAAAAAAAAAAAAAAAAGAAAGCAAATGGTTTACCCTTCAATAAATGTACTTCTAGTTTCTTTGGACTATTATCATCTAAATACATTAATTTACAAAAGTAAATGCTATCGACCCTTCCTTAACAATACGTTTCGGCAGCCCTGGTGGCGCAGCGGTTTGGTGCCGCCTGCAGCCTGGGGTGTGATCCTGGAGACCTGGGATCAAGTCCCGCATCGGGCTCCCTGCATGGAGCCTGCTTCTCCCTCTCCCTGTGTCTCTGCCTCTCTCTCTGTGTCTATGAATAAATAAGTAAAATCTTTAAAAAAAAAAAAAATACGTTTCAAATAAATTTAATAGGTTTAAAAATGAGATTTTTTTTCTTTAGTTTCCTCAGGACAGCAGCTACACAATGCTTAACAAGTCAAGACTGATATGTGTTCAAATTCTCTAATAACATACCAGAGGGAAAAAAATCTAATATAATCATCACCACTCAAGCTACCACATGATTACTTATTATCCTTTTCCTCTTTTGCTAATCACAATTTTTTGATGATTTATTTTTGACAGTTAATTGCTTTTAATTATATGAAAAAGTGAATTTTAAATCCACTAAGCTTACTTTTGAAAATCAAAGTTAAATAAGTATCTTTATCCTCTTCATGTTATGAATCTAGTAGAACACTAGTATTTGCTATTGCATTTATGCTTCACTGCAGTAAACTCTGCTTTAGATTTCCAGTCACGATTCAGTATTTTCCACTAATATTTAAAAAATAAAGTTATATCCTGGACCACCTGGGTGGCTTAGTCACTTAAGTATCTGCCTTCTGCTCAGATCAGGATCCCAGGGTCAGTGGGGAGCCTGCTTCTCTTTCTTCCTCTTCCCCTCCCTCTCACTCATGGTCTCACTTTCTCTTTCTGTCTTAAATAAATAAAATCTTTAAAAAATATAAAGTTATATGTTAACTGTAAACAATGTCATTCTACTCATTGCTAAATTAAATGTTCAAGAATGCTTGTTAAATGAACAATAAAAACACTTCATTTTACTTAAGATTTTTGGAGGCCAACAAATGCAGATTGCTTTTTACCTAAAGGTTTAGACTTGGAAAAGTAATAGCATGAATAGAAGTTATATAAAAGCTTTCTTAGGAAAGAAGGTTTGAAACTCCTAAAAACTGGGTTCATGTTAATAATCTGAATAACATTGGTTCTTTCTTACAATATTAATGTTTCTTATAATTAAAAATAACGAGGGGCACCTGGGTGGCTCAAATTGGTTGAGCATCTGACTCTTGGTTTTAGCTCAGTCATATCTCAGGGTTGTGGGATCGAGCTCCGTCCAGCTCAGTGTAGAATCTGCTCGAGACTCTCTCTCTCTCTCTCCCTTTCCCCGCGTGCACACATACACACACACACTTTCTCTCTCAAGTAAATAAAATCTTAAAAAAAAAAAAGAATAACCAAAGCAAGTAGGCTCCTTTAGAATACATATTCACTGAGTGCAGAAATCTTTCTTCTTGCATCCCTATGAGTACCATGGTTAGCATGCCATTAAAAATGAAATCAACTTTTCAAAAACAAAATTGTTTAAAAAAAAGATGCATGATTATTTATAAATTATATTTGTATCACATTCCAAATTAAAATTCCCAATTGAAATATCATGGGGGTCCTAGAAATCAAAGTTCTCCCAAGGTGGCAATTACAGAGCACCTTTGTCACTCACCCCTCAGACCTGACACTAACCCCTAGACACTGCTAACTGATCTTCCACCCTTAGTTCCCAAGTCTGGGGACAACCTTGCAGTCTCCATCACAGAGCTCAAAAAGGTACCAGGCAGAGAGATGAATTCCACTGCTGTTTTTTTTTTTCTTTTAAGATTTTATTTATTTATTCATGAGAGACACAGAGAGAGGCAGAGACATAGGCAGAGGGAGAAGCAGGGAGCCTGATGCAGGACTCAATCCCAAGACTCTGGGATCATGACCTGAGTCAAAGGCGGATACTTAACCACTGAGCCACCCAGGTGCCTCCTGATATCTATTTTGATCTTTGGCTTTGCTTATTGGTTTGCAAGTGTCCCCAACTACCATCTGTTGCCCTGGACTAAGCAAGTAAAAATGTTTGTGTGAACAAGATAAAAGTCAGGATCTTAAGAAGGGCCAATTTTCTTTTCACTGACAAATATGAAAAATAAGACTTTTCTGAAAGCAGTTTTCATCTCCTCAGATGCTCTTTCCTCACCTGACATACACATGGCTTATCTCCTGGCTTCCTTCGGGCCTCTACCCAACTCTCACTTTATCAGAATCCTTTTCTGACCACACGTAAATAAACAATATTGCCCCTAACCCACCCCCTGCCACTCTCTATCCCTCTTCTGCTGCTTATTTACTTGTTTACAGGACTATTCATTATCTGACATATTTTATCATAACTTGTTTCCCTACTGGCACATAAATTCCTTGAGGGCATGTAAGTTCCTTAATTCACAACTATGTTGTCAGCACCTAGATCAGTGTATTGCACGTGTCAGGTGATCGACAAATATCTCCTGATGCATAAATGATTAAAAAAATGTACAATTCTTCCCAGAAAACTTTTATTTTATTTTCTTTTATTTTTTCCCAGAAAACTTTTAAATGTGAGTTTTAAATGCAAAAATTTTGCATGACATGTTGCAAAAGTAATGTGATTTCTGGAAATAACAACAACACCACCGAATCATCAGGGGCCTGGTCTCTTGGTAATAAATCCATATAACTACAGATATAACTTCTAATAAATAGAAATATCTCTTGTCATCATAGCCATCGTTATTGAAATTACTTAATATGAAAGTCAGCCAAGGCATGCCAATCAAACTCTAATTCAAGACAGGATATTAGTGAGCAAAAACAAAAAATTTCTTGGGTCTTAAAGAACACAAAATTCAAAAAGCAAATCTGTTCCAATTCAGGGGCTTTAATATCATGATGTTAGAGATGTAGTAACTATAATCTCACTACTTGAGAGCAAGTACAATGACAGGAATAGTTTTCCTGGTGGACTCATCTTTAACAAAGGCCTTTCTCGCGTACTTGCCTTTAGCAGTGCATCTACATAGATGTTGTGCTGTGACATAATTTCTTTTACATCCCACTTCACATTAGCCATTAGGAGCAGCATCTGTTCATAATCAATAGCTTTACCGGCTACGATCCAATAAATTGGTTTGCGTAGTTCACTGGCAGTTGAAACTGTCTGAAATAAATTTCACAGAAAGGAAGACAAATATTTACTAAAAGTATCAAATTTATAAAAAATATTTTATGCCTATTTCTAGCATACATCACATCTAAAAATAAAATATATATACTATATATCTTGAGATTTAAATTACGAAAACACTTTTGTTTCTCGGCAAAGGTCTCAGAAAACATAATTTTTAGACATACAACCAACTTGAGGCCACTGATAGCATAACAATAAAAGAACCGTGGATTTTTCAGAGATGAGCAAATATTTCTCATGTTTGTTTTTTTTTTTTTTTTTCACTTCTCTCCATTTCCACTCCAACTGTCCCATCTCAAGATTTCATCATCTCTCAACTGTATTTCTGTAGGATCCTTCAAGCCGGTCTCCCTGCCTGGAGGCCTGCCATCTACTGCTGCCAACCACTCTTTCTAAAACACACTGTCACACCACTTAAACTGTTTCAGGTCCTCTGGGACCTTCCCAGTACTCTCAAAATAGAGTCCACCTCCTGGCTGAGAGCACCATGACCATGCGGCTCCTGCTTTATTACTCCAGCCATCTCTAGCACCACTAGCCCTCTTCTCTGCTGTGACAATCAGAGTTTTTTTCCCCTCAGCCACTTACATGCACCATGCTTTCGCTCACTGGCTGGTCTTCACAGAAGCCATTCCCTTAGTTTGGAATATATTACCAATGTAGCTGGCTGCTCGGTTTAAATATCCTTCCTCTAGACAGTCTTTCTAGGCAACCTTTTCCTCCCTTCCTTCTCCAGCCAAGATTAAATACCCTGCTGCTGTTTCTTTCCTCTTATCATACTTTATTGTAAATAGTTTTTTTTTAATTGTAAATAGTTTTAATGGGTTCTCTCTCTCTCTCTCTCTCTCTCTCTCTTTCTCATTAGACTAAAAGTTATGCAAGGTACTCAGGAAGTATTTAATACAAGAATTCATGAGTGAATAAGCACATTCTAATCATTCTCCTGGAATTTGGAGACTGGTCATTAGTGAAAAAACCCAAGATAATGTGCTCACAACTGAAGTGACATCCAAGAGTATCTCTGACCTGAGAATAAAACTGCTGGAGAAAGGGCTTTTTGACTGCAGGCATCACAGCATCCAGATGAGGCTGAAGGAACTCAAACTGTTCAGCCAAGAATACCCTAAAGGGAATAAATAACCCACCATGAAAGCAAAGTGCAGGATCCACAGCCTGTTAATACTTTTATATAAGTAATCATTAAGATCTCTAAGCAAAAGTTCAACCATTACAGTTCTTTTCCACTTGAGTGAACTATCTGGTAGTAGCTCATTTACAACCTACACGGAATGTGAGCAGAGGTGGAAGAAGGGTAACTTCCAATCAACTGCTCTGGGAACCACACGGTGCAGAGCTATGCTGTTCTGCAGGCAACACAGGGGCACAGACCACATGAAAGACTGAAGAAGAAATACAACAGTATTGTTTGCAAAGATTTCCTGTAAAGGATCCCATTAAATTATAGAGAACAGATACTTGAATTCACAGATTTAACATCTGGCATTTCTTATAAGTAACCTCATGCAACCAACCGTAACTTGGCTGAGACATACATGTGAACTTCCGGTCAGGAGGCTGGTGTGCAAGAGTGTAAGTCATTTGCCCGGAGGACTGCCAGCAGCTGCCCTGTTTTTCCCTATGTTTTGTTATGTACACAAAAGCTCTTAAGTTTACTGGACTACATTTTATGGAAGATCATGCGCTTCACCCGTATTAAAAATTGGAGGATTTAATAAAGGTCAAGAAGCATTCTTGCTGATGTGAAGGGCTGACTATATTTAACACTAAACTGACAATGTAACTAGTTTCTTCAGAATCATAATTTAATAGGAAAATATAAAATATGCTATAGTTTGTTTTTTTTTTAACTTTTAACTTTAAAGCATGGATCATGTTGCTCAGGACTGAAACCTAAAAGATTTCCTTTCTTCCATATATGTAACTGAAAACCAACCATGCAGTTTTAAAAATCGATTGGTAATCTATTTTAGGACACACTCCTCAGAAATACATTAAGTGACACTCAGAAGTGGAAGATGGATAAAGCTAGAAATCTAGTTTTACAATGCTTACTTTTATAACTTTTCTTAAATACTTAAAGGCAAAGCAACTGTTTTTAAGAACTTACAAGGATTCTGTGGCTACCACTCTTTCCGCCAGCCCATATAATGTATCCCCAGATGTCAAAACCACTAGGTGACTGAGGTGTGGGCTTGGTACCTTCTCTTTTCTCTCTTCTGCTGCGGTAAGGGTGGCGGTAGGATCAGCTGAAACTTCCTGAAATACAACACACAGCCTGAAATCAAATCTAATAGCAATAAACCATGTGGTTTTATAAAACTGGACCTATAATTAAAACACTTTTAGGCATACATGTTAATTACATTTAGTTTCTCTTCTTTCTTTTCCTTCTTTTATATTTTCTAACTGCTGGAAATTTTCTTTTTATACTAAGTGAAAATGATCCAGCTCCACGTGCTATTATCTGCACATGACCTAAAATTGGCCAACACAAGCCATCTTTATGAATTGGCAGATGTTTTATAGAAACAATAGTGAGATGCCCCTCAGGAACCTGTAAATGAGAAAAGAGAGCCTCTGGAGGATTGAGCTGGTACATTCCAAAATTATGATGTGATTAACCATTTCACATCCACACTTTAATCAAGGTAACTTTGGTATAATCTCAAGAAGGCAGGACTAGAATGCATTTATAAACTGAAACTGACCTAACTGCATTGTAGGTGTCTGGGGCCACATTACTAATGGTTAATGAGAATAAAAGAAAGGGATGCCTGGAGAGCAGAGTGTATTGAGCTTTAAAAGATCTTCCAAGAAAACTGTGGAACAAAAATTGGATACAGACAAATCTAAAAGTATACAAAATGTAAATTTAGATTATTTCTTAAATCAATTACATAGTCACACATCTCTAACACTTGCCTTATAAATGAAAAAGACATCAAATGCACAGGACTCTGGAAGCATAACAGGTTTATAAATTTAGCAAAATGGAATTAAAACATTGCAAAACTTCCAAGTTATAAAATACTTTTATTCTTCTTTAGTTTTTTTTTTTATATCCTATCTTCTACTAAGGATATTATTTCTCTTCAATCTCTAATTACTTAATTAGCATTTAAAAGTTTTTTGGGGAACTGTACTTTCTCTAAGGGAGAATCAAGATAAGGAAGCTATGCAAGTTAATCAATGTCACTGCTCCATTATTTACTTCCTTCTACTAAAACAGAAATCACCCTCTACTGCATACACACACACACAATGTCACAAAATTTCATACTGTTTGGTACCAACTGGTTGCCTGTGCTATTTCATTTAATGCTGGTGGTTATGTAATCACTATCTACCACACTACCCAAGTTAGAAACCCTGGATCATTCATGCCTCCCCACCCTCATCATGCCTAAACACACACTCTCCTTTGTTTCTTCCCCCGTCACTGGAGCTTCAGGACCAAGGCCCCACAGCATTCTTAGCAGGGTTAATAGTCCCTGAACTGAGACTTTTCCCTCTGGCTTTTCCTATTTCTACTTCACTCTGCACACAGTTCACTGGCTGATCTTTCTAGAATATCCAAGTGGTCCTTCTAAAATGAAGATATGATCACACCACTCCCCAGTTTAAGTCTCAATTAATTATCCATCCCTATGGACAAAAGTCTAAACTTGTCACCATGATATTACTCCTCTACAGTGATACCAGCTACCCTGCCAGCTTCATTTCCAGGCAATCTTCTATGCCCCTAGAGTCTAAATGCATTGGACTACTGTTATATCTGTCTTACTGACACTCTTATCAGCTCTCTGCTCCTTGTCTGCCTAGCTCTCTACTCCTCGTTTTTTAAGTCTGAGGTCATATTCACCTCCTTTCTATAACTTTCTCAGTCTCCCAAAAATTAGTATCTTACTTGTGTTAATGCGTTAATGCTACCTACACATGTACCTATGTCTTTATAGGGCATAAAGTGTACTTTGTCAGTTGCTTCCTGATCCCTCCACCTCTCTCTGAGTTCTTGGGAGGGTTGAGATCAATTTCATCATCTTTATACCTTAAGACTTTGGCATGCCTTCTGGCATTGGCAGGCCATCAAACAGTTCAACTGATGGATATGATAAAAGAGTCTTTACTTTCCCCTATTAGGCTCTTTCAAGCACATTCCAGTCAGGCTTTCATCTCCCTATTCCAAAGAAACATTTATCAAGGTCCTCAGTGGCATTCTATGGCCAAGTCCAATTGTTAGTTCTGATTACCCATTTTATTTAACCTACTGTAGCATTCTACATGGCTATTCTTGAAAAACTTCCTTTGCTTAGTTTCCAGAGTACATACCCCCCTAGTTTTCTCCTACACCATGAGTCACCTCTTAGATTCCTTTGCTGGTTTGTCTGCCTCTCCCTGACCTTTAAACACTCGAGTGTCCTAGAGTTCAGTCCTCAGTCTTCTCACTCACATTTCACTCACTAAATGATTTCATTCCCCATTTTAAATAACATCCTCATGCCCAAAGCTCAAAATTTACATGTTAGCCCTGACCTCTCTCTTACCCTCAGTTCATTTAACATATCTGAAAACTGAACTCAAATGTGTCCCTCCTAAAAGTCTTTTCCATATCCAGCAATGTCACCTCCATTCTGCAGAAGTTAGGTGTCATCATTGACTCCTCACTTATGGATGGGTCTACCTTCAAAGCAGATATAGAATCTGACCATGTCTCACTACTACTTCCTCTAACACTGGTACAAGCCACCTACCTTATCTCTTTCCTTAACTGTTATGCAGTATAACCAAAATAATTCTATTTTACCTAATTAAGTCAGATCATGTCAACTCTTCTGCTTAAATAGCTTCTGGTCTTCTCAATACCTTCTGGTTTTCCTAAGAGTAAAGTTCAAAGGCCTTATATGGTCTAGGGTCTGGCTACCTCTTTGATTTTATCTATCATTAACTGTCTTACTGGCTTCTTTCTAATTATACTCACCTCTGTGCTGTTCTTGGAATAGGCCAAGCATGGTTCCATCTCAGGGCCTTTGCACTCCTTGTTCCCTCCACATGAAACACTTTTCCCCAAAATATTCCCTCTCTACTAGAAAACAAGTTGCACATAAGTAGGGAGTTTTGTCTGACTGTCCTCTCCTCACCAAAATTGTATCCTCAACTCCCAGACAGAGTCTAGCATCATATATAAAGTGTTCAATAAACAGACACTAAATAAATGTGAAATAAATGAATTCTTATTCAGGTGGCTTACTCCTATTTCTTCCTTCAGGGATTTACATCAATGTCACCTTCCCAGAGAGGGCATGTGTGATCACCTAAACAAAATCATACCCCTTCTCTCCTCTTCCCATCCTTTCCTAGTTCTTTGTAATTCCTGATGTGATCTGACATTAAATTGGATATTCATTTATTCCTTATCTGCCTCTTATACCAGAAGGACCACTCACTGATCTTCTACAAAGTACTTCATCACTTAAAGTGTGTTTGTTGAATGAATTAATAATAAAGATAGCTATCTGTATCCCTTGAGTCTTATACTCTCTCCTCACATAGCTCCCTGCCTTCTATCTACTTCCAATACCCCCTATAATACTCTGTATTTTCTTCTTGGTTCAGAGTTATGCATATTCATCTCCGAGCACATCAGTGGATAGTGAGGAAGAGAACTGAAACCCTGAAACAAGAAAAACTAATAAAGGAATTAAAGGAAGAGTTAACTCACTTGGGCATAATGGCTAAGCTCACCAAAGTGGTCCAATTTTGTAGGAATAGGAATAACTCATAAAATCATAGAAGAAAACTTATCTATGCTCATTTAACCTTTACATTTTTTATACATTCTGAGTAGCTAGCTGTGAGCTTCAGATTGAACCTCTTTCCAATACGGAACTTATAATCCTTTCTGTCTTATACTTCTGCATGATAGAAAGTGCTTTGTTGTGATGCAGCCAAATCTACCTCTCTGAACTATTTTCTGAGTAGAGACTTGGAGAATTATGCTCTACAAGTATATATTAAGCATCAAACATACCCTCTTCTAAAATATTTTGTAACTGACCACCTGAGTGGCTCAGTGCGGTAATCCCTGTCTTCAGCTCAGGTAATGATTATCAGGCTCCCAAGATCAAGCCCCACATCCATTTATTGGGTTCCCTGCTCAGCGGGGAGTCTGCTTCTCCCTCTCCTTCTGCCCCTCCTCCCCAACTCATGCTCCCTCTCTCACTTGTGCTCTCTCTTAAATAAATAAAATCTTTTTTAAAAATAAAGTAAAATAAAGTAAAAAAATATATAGTAAAATAAAATATTTTGTGATTAAACTGACAAAAACTGGTGAACTTTCTGCCAATATTGCACTCAAAATATCTCCAAGATAACCATGAATATTACACATTTATAATAGCAGAGTTACTTTTGAATTTCATTATTTTATGATTAGTATCACTCTATATATACATTACATATACATATAAAATTTATTTAAAAACTAAAAGATTCTGTGAATGCAGATACTAATTAATTTGGGATAGAAGAGGGAGGTGGTGCTAGAAGGTGGTAGAAGGCAAGGAGAGGTTCTATCTATAGCCTGAGAGAAATTAAGTTTATCTCTGGGTATGACAGGAAAGGCCACAAGCACTCACCCACTTCATTCGTCCTTATCTACTCCTTACCCTCCTCCACAACAAATGTGCTGAACTCCTTCCTTACTGAGCTCTTTCATAAAAACATTCTTGCAGTGATCACTGCAATTGCTGCCCCAACTTCAAAGGGTTTGCATTAGGATACCATTCTTTGTTTCTAGTTAATACTGGTATTTTAGGCATAAAAATTATGGTAATTATCTGCTTAAAAGCTAAAGTCCTGTGTTTACATTAGGGAAATATGCTTGAAGAGAGTCACAAAAATGTCAAGCTGATATAAATAAATGGTATGGGCTTATGGCACACGTCAACAGAAAAGCTCCTAAAGAGGATCAGTGTTTCAGATTATACCAGTACAATAAGGAAAAGATATAAAACCCTTTGAATACTTTGAGAAATAAAACCTTAATCAAAACCTTTAGTTTCACAGTGAAAGCCACAATGCTGACACTAATAATTTGCTACTATAAAGAGAAGCCATTTTGTGGACTTTTCTGGGCTGATTTAAAATATTTTTTTATTATCAAAGATTTTAAGTTAGCCAAAGATCTTAAAGCAAAAAACTTAGCATCACCAAGTAGATAACTAAAAATTCTCAGTTCTGGTACCACTATGACTTACACCAGACTCCTTTTCTTGAACTTCTATTTGATGTGCCATATTTTCTTATTTACATTGAATATATACGATAAATGATTTCAGGTGGCATTAAGACCTGTAATGATTCCATGATACCTTTTACAGCTTGAAAGGGAAGCAAAACTTAGAAAAAATATATGGAGAAAATGAAATTACCAGAAATGTGCTTATTAAACTTTTACCTAACACATAGGGGAAATAGAGGAGAAAGTACAACTTTCATCTAGTGGTTCCAGATTGATTAGCCTATAAATTACTTTAATGGCCAAAGAATGTATTGAGTACCAAGAAACCAATTAATGTTCTCTGCCAACATAGATGCAAATTAATGAAATTAATGAAGTGAAGAAAAATTAATATACCAGCTTTACAAAAACCTGAGATCAAGGTCTAGCAAATGACAAATATATTTTCTAAAATAATAAACCAATGCTTATCAGCATGAGTAATAACTGAACACATAAAACACAGGAAACCAAGAGAAAATTTGAGAAAAACTTCTGTATTGCTACAGAAGCAGTAAACACTCTGGAGAGACCCTGCCAAAAAGGTCAGCATGCCTCACAAACTGGAGAAGGAAGGACTGCTCACATACCCTTCCAATCCGAGATGCAGTCTTAATTTCAGAGATGGTATGGATGAGGACTTGAAGAAAATATATCTTTAAAAGACGAAGTGCCAAAGAAAAAGAGCAGGCATAGCTATCTTTCCATTTATTGGGGAGGGGTTTTTAAAACCATGTTTCTAAATCTAACTACCAGTTCTGGAAAAACTGTATCTAATAAACACAGAACTGGTCAGACAGATGCTACAGATACACTGTTACCCATTGATGGGCAGGAACTGGTTTGAATAACTAGTTTGGTCCCATTGTTTATTCCATCATGATACTTCATTACACACCAGACAGCAAAACCTGAAGCATCAAATCCATGCCTTAAGGATCAAATTTGGAACTGCAGTTTGACAATCATTATAAGCTGGTAACTAGCTTATGATAATGAGAGTGAATGACCCTAGTGGTTAATTTTGACCAATCTTTTTAACAGTAATATTATTATTTCATTATTAAGGAATCTACACATATAACTCTCAAGAAGTCCAGATTACGTTAAGAGTAATAGGTTCTAGAGGTAACTATACCCCACTCTGGACTTTCTGATTCAGTCCATCAATTTCAAGGCTTTCAGCCAGAAACAAGAAAAACTTAAGCTGCAGACTAAGATCTGGAAAACAAGATGTTATGTCAAGGTTATGCTAAGTATCAAACGAAGAAAACCAAAACTGAAACACGGATAATTTCCAAAGGGGTTGAAAGCCAATAGATTTTTACAAAACAAAGACAAAAAACAAACACATAAGTGGCTGGGTCAAACAAGGAGCCTTAACGCTAAACATGAAGATCAGAATTAAATGGATAGCAAAGCCAAGAAAACAAGCCAGGTTAAGCCAGGAGACAAGAAACTCATAGATTGGAGTTTCTTCATTTATTCTACAAACATTTACCAAGAAATGCAGTTTGCTAAGTTAGGTGCTATGAGAAAATATATATAATATGTATTGGGCAGAAAGACCTCCAAATTATAAGGGAGATGGATGAGATGGATACTATGTGATTTTCTCTGTGTAAACAGTACTCACCTGAGACAGGAACCTATGCCTCTTTCATCTTATTCACATCTCTGTTCAGAGACCAGTGTTCTAATCACTCTGCTTCACTTTCTTCTTAGTGCTTCTCAGTATCTGACACTGTATTACAGATCTGCTTTTCTGTCTCTCTGCTTCAATAAAATGTAAGTTCCAAGACAGGAATTACCTGTCCTGTGCACTGATGAATGCCCAACACTACTACCACACCCAGCAAATAATTATTTCAGTAAGTATTTCTTAAAAGAATGATTACATTCTTTTATTAAAAACTTCAGTAGCAGAAGTATATACATAATGAGAAACGATGTAAATGACTGCTTGTTTGGGTAAGTGAAAAAATAAAAAGTCGAAGGGTTAATGTAGATGCAGAGGAATGTTCTAAACAACAAAAATCTCTGGCTACAGTAACACATCGCAGGAAAAAACTGTTAGTTTAAATGCTTATGTTAGCGTAAACACTACAAAGGCTCAGCCCTGTTTTGCTGCCTAATGAATTTTTTTAAAATATGTATTATATCATACAACACAATATTCAAGAATCTGGACCCCTACTGCATAGCTGACTACATCCAAACCTCTTCCTTGAATTTCAAAGCCATTTATAAAATGGTCCTAAACACTCTCTGTAATACGACTCTTCGGTATATACCAGTATCCCAATCACAAAGATGACCAAACTTTGGGCCAGGCCTGCTCCCACCTCAAGACCCTTTCTCAGCTTCTGAACCTTAATTTGAATGTAGGTCTTTCTTTTTCCCACTAACCCCATTCCTGTTCTTCAGAAACTAGCATAAGTCTTACTTCTTTCTTAGTCATTCTCTGAAATTAAGTCTTCGCATAAACTTTTCCTCTCTTTGAGCCGTACTGGATGTATAGCCAACATCATACAACATCATACTCCATGTATGTAAGTTTTTTCTCTCCAAACAGACTGTAAGAAACTTCCATTTACTTCCCTACAAGCATATAGTGTAATACTGAGGACTCAGAAACTCAATATACACATAGACACACATTTATACTTAGTTGATTAGGTGGCTGATTTTTATTTTCTATAACCCAAAAGAATTACTTCCAGTTCATTACTTACCATATCAATAAGGCTTTCTTGTATTCTGTTAAGAGTTGTTCTTAATCTACTACTACTAAGGCCTAGTCCTGTGGATTCCAGCTGAAAAAGAAAAAGAAAGGTATGCTACATCACTTTGAAGATAGGCTCAGTAAACATTTCAGAGTATAGAATTCGCTTTACTGCATCAAAGCCGAAGCATTTATAAACATTCCCATGCAAGAACACAAAGGAGAAGGGACTCTTGACTGTTAAAATGTGAAAGACTAGGGCGCCTGGGTCATGTAGTGGGTTAAGCATCAGACTCTTGGTTTCAGCTCAGGTCATGATCTCAGTGTCATGAGATCCAGAGCCTCACATTGGGCTCTGCATTCATCGAGGAATCTGCTTGTCCCTCTTCCTGCTTGTACTCACAGTCTCTTTCTCAAATAAATAAATAAATAAAAAAAAATAAATAAATAAATAAATAAATAAATAAATAAATAAAATCTTAAAAACACAAAAAACATGAAAAGCCAGTTAGTTGGCTCCTTCGGTGATGATTAAATTGATAAATATAAATTTAATTTAGATGTAATCATAGATATATACAGACATCTGGAAAATTGTTAAAATGTTCTATATGAGCCAAAAAATTTAAAACATTCTGAACAGTAAACTATAAAAATATATAGTCTCACCAATTCATTCATATATTCATAATATATATATTATATATACTTGTATATGGCATGAACACACATTTATTGTTCCTCATCCTTTCCTATCTGAGATAGGATGAGAACAAGGAATTACTTATACAACGTATGATAAGCTAAAACAGTTGTATGATGGTGTGGTGTAGTAAAACATGAACTCATTTTGTATGGTTATTTTATTTTATTTTTTAAAGATTTTATTTATTTATTCATGAGAGACACACAGAGAGAGAGACAGAGACATAGGCAGAGGGAAAAGCAGGTTCCCTGCAAGGAGCCCAATGTGAGACTCAATCCTGGACTCCAGGATCATGCCCTGAGCCGAAGGCAGGTGCTCAACTGCTGAGCCACCCAGGTGTCTCTTACATGGTAATTTTAAATATGCTTTACTTCCATTAGGTTTTATAAACTTTATTCCTTCATTTCCCCTCTTTTTTCATTAGGGTCTTATTTTTATGTAGTTAAATTCAGACACTGCAAGTAAAAATAGTTTGATGAAATTTGGTACTTGTATACAGTCTTATGACCAGTACCCCAATCAAGATACAGAATTTCCCTCACTTTTTAAAAATGTCGTTTGTACTGATTACCTTCCTCCACCCTTAATCCCTGATCTTTCTGTCACTGCAGTTTTGCCTTTTCTAAAATGTCATATAAATGGACTCAAACACATGTAGTCTTTTGTGTTTGACTTCTTTCTTGCATTTAACATGCTTTTTGAGATTCATTCATGTTGTAAGCCTATTAGTAATTCGTGCTCTTTCATTGCTTAATAGTATTCTATAACATGGATATATCACAATCTGTTTACTTATTCAGCAGTTGATGAACGTTTGGGTTCCAGTTTCGGGCTACTTGAATAATATCACTACAAACATTCATGTATATGTCCTTGAGAAGATATACATTTTCTGGGTTTTTTTGGGTAAATATCTAAAAGTGTAATTTCTGGTTTATATAATAGGACTAATTTTAACTTTATAAGGTACTGCAATACTGTTTTCCAGTGGCTGTACCAATTTGCATTTCCATAAACAATGTATGTAAATTCTAGTTATTCTACTTATGGACTGAATATTTGTTGTTCCTTCAAAATTCATATGCTCAAGCCCTAACCTCCAATGAGATGGTATCTGGAAATGGGGCCTTTAGGAGGTAATTAGGTTTAGATGAGGTCAGGGGAGTAGGGCTCCCATAATAGGTTTGATGCCCTTTAAGAGGCATAGCACATAATTTACACTTCTTTTTCTAGTTTCTTAAGGTGGAAGCTTATCATTAACTTGAGACTTTCTTTTTTCTACTACAGGCATTTAAAGCTAGACACTTCCCTTTAAGCACTGATTTAGCTGCATTACACAACTTAATATGTTGTTTTCATTATTTACTTTAAAATATTTTCTAATTTCTCTTATGTTTTCTTTAAACAAATCTTAGAAGTATGTTAATTTCCAAATACTTAGATTTTTCCTAGTTATCTCATTGTTACTGGTTTCTATATTAATTACATTGTTATCACATAATATATTCTTTATTATTTCAATCTCTTAAATTCACTATAACATACTTAATAGCCCACAAAATATGTTCTATCCTGATAAACATATCATGTGCACTTGAAAAGAATATATATCCTGTTGTTGTTAGGTGTGTTGTCCCATAAATATCAATTAACTGAAAACGGTTGAAAGTGTTGCTCAAATCTTCTATGTATTTGCTGATTTTCTGTATACTTGTTCTATTAGTTACAGTGGAGTTTTAAAATTTCCAGCTACAACGGAATTTTGTTTTGTTTTCTCTTGAATTCTGTTGATTATCATCTTACGCATTTTGAAGCTGTTAAGTAGCCACATACACATTTATGCTTGCTATCCCTTTCAACTGAATTGACCTTTAAATTATTATGAATGCCTCTGTCTCTGGTAATATATTTTGTTTTCTAATTTATTTTATCTAATATTAACATAGCTATTGCAGCTTTAAAAAAAAAGACTATTTGAGAGGGAGAGAGAGAAAGTGAGTAAGAGCAGGAGAGGGGCAAAAGGAGAGGGAAAAGCAGACTCCCCACTGAGCGGGAAGCCTGACTAGGGGACTTGATCCCACAACCCCAGGGTCATGACCTGAGCCAAAGACAGACATTTAACTGAGACACCCAGGCACCCCAACCACTGCAGCAAACACTGTTTACATGGCATATCTTTTCAATCCATTTGCTTTCAACCTTATTGTGTTTTTTATATTTAAAGTCTTTGGTTTTGTTTTAATCCATTCTGACAATCTCTGCCTTCTACTTTGAGTGTTTAGTCCATTAACATTTAATGTGAATATTGGCCAAATTTAAAGATACCATCCGTGATATCTCTTTTTTGTTCCTTGGTTCCTCTTTTCTTATCTTTCCTGATTATATGAGTATTATTTTTTAGAATTCTAATTTCATTTTCCTACTGGTAAAAGAGGTAAAGTCTTCAAAATTATTTTTCATTGTCTCATGAATTACAATATACATTCTTGATATTTCACAACCCATTTACTGTTAAACATATGTTTAACAGTTATTTTTAACATAATATGTAGAAATCCTGCCATATTATAGGTCCATATTCCCCTACATATCTTGTTATAGTTGTTACATGTAATACATTATGAACACCAGAAAATGTGATTTCACTTTTAAACAGCTGTATGATTTATACAGAAATTAGAAAAAGAAACAACCTTTGCATTTCCCCAAGTAGTTTCCATTATCAATGCTCTTCATTCTTTCTTGAGGATCCAAGTTTTTTAGTATCATTTTCCTTTAGCCTATAAAAAATTCCTTCAGGGAGTGCCTGTATGGCTCAGCAGTTGAGTGTCTGCCTTCATTCAGCTCAGGTCATGAGCCCGGGTCCAGGGATCGAGTCCCACATCAGGCTCCCTATGAGGAGTCTGCTTCTCTCTCTGCCTATGTCTCTGTCTCTCTTTCTGTGTCTTAAATAAATAAATAAATAAATAAATAAATAAATAAATACATCTTTAAAAAAAATTCCTTCAGCATTTCAGTATTACATATCTGTTGGTGACAAGTTCTCTTAGTTTTTTTTTCTTTTTATCTAAAAATGTCTTAATTTCATCTTGTTTTTTTATTTTTTCAAGACAATTTCACCATGAGGTTGCACGCTATATGTTTCTTTGTGCTTATTCTGCTTGCTCTTCATTTAGTATCTTAAATCTACAAATCTTTGGCTAATGTTCCTTCAAACATTTTTTCTACCTCATTCTATCTTTCTTCTCCACCTGGTATTCCAATTACACATATATTTGATCATTTTACACATATATTTAATCATTTTATATAACTTAACATGTCCCTAAGGCTTTAATCATTTTGTTTTCCAATCTTTTTTCTCTGTGTTCTTCATTTTGATTAATTTTATGAATTTATCTCCAAGTTCATATATTCTTTCCTCTGCCATGTACTTGTATAGCCATGTACTTGGCTATAAAGTACATTCAGTAATTTTTTTTTTTATATTCTGAAATTGTATTTTTCAGTTCTAGGATTTCCCTTTGTTTTTTACTACTGTTTCTACTAGAACTTTCTATTTCTCTACTGAGATATTTATACATTTAAAACATCTTTTGTTTTACTTTATTCAAGACTGTTCTAATAGTCTAAAATCCTTATCCCTTAGTTCCAACATCTTGGAGTCAAATTAAATTGACTTTCTTCTTGGGATCTCTGGGTAGCTCAGCGGCTGAGCATCTTGCCTGAGGCTCAGAGCACGATCCTGGGTCTGGGATCGAGTCCCGTTCTGGGCTCCTTGCAGGGAGTCTGCTTCTCCCTCTGCCTATGTCTCTGCCTCTCTCTCTGTCTCTCACGAATCAATAAATAAAATCTTTTAAAAAACTGACTTTCTTTTTACTTAAGGATATACTCCACTTTTTTGGTTCTATGTATGTAGTGTAAAGTTAGACTGCATCATCAATTTAATTCTGGAGACTTTGGATTGTTATTTTTTTCTATTGGGTACTGTTTCCTTTGTTTTCCATATGCAATTTTCTTGGCTAGGCTTGAACTACAAACTGTCTCTTATGCAACAGCTTCATTCTCTTTGGCTGCAGTCTGTCTGTTTCATATAAACAGGTTATGGGTTAATCAAAAATGGGGATAAAAGAATTTGGGATCTCCTTTTTGCCTCTTTTTCTTCTGAACTTCCCCCTACTCTTTTCAGTATTCCCAGTTTCCTGGCTTTACTTTTCTGATTCCCCCATCCATAAAGACTGAAGGCTTTCCCATGCTTCCCTCCACCTTTGTGCTGTATGAACTGTATTTAATCTTGGGCTAAAAGGCCATGGAGATGGAATTTATTTTATAACTCCCCTTTCCCCAACCTATACACTAACATGAACTGCGCCCCCACCACCCCTGAGTCATTATGCTTTGTGCACTCTCCAGTATCTATTGGTAGTTGCCTTTTGTATAACATTAGGCTTTTATAATTATTTTCTACAGGGAGTATCATTTATTTTTATTTTTTTATTTTTTTGGGAGTATCATTTAGTAAGATCTTAGTCTTCTAGCCAGAAGCAGAAGTTAATTCATTCTTAAAATTTTAAAAACTGAATCATAGATGCTCTATAAAAACAAACAAAAGTCTCATTAATGAAAGGTAACTTTAAATGATGCTCATAAACTGTTTTCAAGTAAGAACACTCATTAGATTTACTTGGATAAGAAATAATTAGGACATCAATACATATGTCCTAAGAACCTACTATATGCTTACTATTGTATTAAGGTAAGATACAGAATGGTCTTCATGAGAGAATATGAACAGGAAGAACCACAGAAAACATAGCTCAAGAGGTGAATAATGGAAAGCTGGGCAAGGCAAGATAAAGCAACACTAAAAGTAACATTATTATAATAGAACCAAATAGATTAGATTTATAATAGAGAGTGATATAGTAGGTTATAAACAGTTCAGTGAAGAGCAAGAGCTTCTGAAGGAATTAGTACAGACAGGAATAATTCCTTAGCCTACTGCATATAGTATGCCCCTCCCCCCACCCCAATGACTTTCTAGAAACCCTGAGAAACATATGCTTATTCTTCCATAGGCAGCGTCCATCTAAATTCACTTATACAAGTGTCTTCCCTGGGAGAGAAGCACGAACAACCATGTCCCACCATGTTCTTCCCATTCTACACATTACCTAATTACTCCTCCACTCCCACCACCTAAAACTCAACAGCTAACAGGGCAATTTGGAGTATGTATGTATGTATGTATGTATGTATGTATTTGAATATCAAAACTTCTAGGATTTCTGATGGATTGAAAGCTTATTTTCTTAGCAAATTAAAAGCTACCTCTTTGAGGTACCTGGGTGGCTCAGCGGCTAAGTGTCTGCTTTTGGCTCAGGTTGTGACCCCAGGATTCTGGGACTGAATTCCGCATCAGGCTCCCCCAAGGGTGCCTGCTTCTCCCTCTGCCTATTTCTCTGCCTCTCTCTGTGTCTCTTATAAGTAAAATCTTTGAAAAAAATTTTTAATTGAAAAAAAATTAAAGCTACCTCTTCAGTCTTATAAGAACTTATTTATGTTCTTTATTTAGATTGTCTTACTCTAAAAGGAATTTAAAGTAGGTAATTAAGAATATAATCTTTCAAGGTAAAAAACCCCAAAACTTTAAATATATATAAAATTAAGCAAAACAAGGGGCGCCTTGGTGGCTCAGTCAGTTGAGCATCCTACTCTTGATTTTGGCTCAGGATGATGTGATGGAGCCATGCACTGGGCTCCATGCTTGGTGGGTAGTCTGCTTGAGATTCTCTCTCTCCCTCTCTCTCAGTCCCTCCTCTGACTCAAGCTCTCTCTAAAATAAACTAACCTTCAAAATTAAGCAAAGCAAAATATGAGTAGAAAGATGGAGTGTTTCCTTTTACAAATTTGTAAAACTCCGTTTTATAGAGATTCAGTTTTTGTTTTGCTTTAAATAGTGTTTCTTTCAGTTTTGCAGAATCAAAAACAGTAGGGTCCAAGTTATAAATCAAAAATAGTAGGGTTCTATTTGAGGAAGTGTATATTTTCAATATTCACACAGTAGATAAAAGCTAGTATTACTAAGCATACTCTAACAATAGGAAAAATCTTTCTTAAAAAGTACAAGAGTCAAAGTGCTATATTTATTCATACATACTCACTCATAAGCACATTGTATTGGTTCATATAATACAAAATGCTTCTAATATGACATATGGGTAGACACACAGATTAAGGTCAGAAATGCTTAAAACTGACAGCTAATTATTTGATGAAATAGCTGTTACTGAGTCTTATAAGATTGAAAATGCCTTTAATACAAAATATAATGTGTTCTTTAAAACATGGTATGTTTTAAATAAAATTTGCAGCACATTTTACAATAAGTGCCTAACTATATACTTTGCTAACTTTCTCAGGTCCTAGTGAACTCCACTGTAAACAAATCTGTGCTAGTATGTAATTAGCTAGAAAGTCATGTCCAAAAGCATTAGTTTCTAAAAGTCTCCAAAGGACCCTATTTTAACACATCTTATCAACAATGTGATCCACAAGTGTTCCATCCAATATGATAGTCATCAGCCACATGTGGGTATTTATATTTAGTGATAAATTAGCTAAAATTAAATACAATTAAAAATTCCATTCCTGGGATCCCTGGGTGGCGCAGCGGTTTGGTGCCTGCCTTTGGCCCAGGGCGTGATCCTGGAGACCCGGGATCGAATCCCACGTCGGGCTCCCGGTGCATGGAGCCTGCTTCTCCCGCTGCCTGTGTCTCTGCCTCTCTCTCTCTCTCTGTGTGACTATCATAAATAAATAAAAATTTTTTAAAAAGTTAAAAAAAATAAAAAATAAAAATTCCATTCCTCAGATACACTAATCTATTGCAAGTGCTCAATAGTCACATGTGGCCAATGGCTACCATATTTGATAGTACAAATTTAGAGCATTTTCATGACTGCAAAACTTCTCTTGGATAGTGCTAGTCTGGGGGAAGATTGATTTTGGCCCAAGAGAGAGAGTAAGTAAGGCCCATCTGGAAGACTTCAAGATTCTAACAATTAGCTAAAACTCTACAATGTCTTTCTTCTTTAATATTTATTTATTGACGTTCGAAATTCAGAGCAACGAATTAGTACATATTTTATAGTAACCTAAATTCTATAGCAACATTCTGTGTCTGATTTTATTAGTATTCTTTCTAAGAAATAGTTTAGAGGATTAAGAACAGAAAATTTAGATCTCATATTAAAAGATCATGTCTTTGGAATGCCTTAGTGGCTCAGGTGGTTGGGCATCCACCTCTTGGTTTTGGCTTGGGTCATGATCTCTGGTCATAAGGTCAAGCCCTGTGTCAGGTTCCATACTCAGCATAGAGTCTGCTTGCTCTGGCCCCTCCCGCTGCTCACAGACACACATGTGCACATACACACACACACATACACTCTCTCTCTCAAATAAATAAAATCTTTAAAAAAACGAATAAAAGATCATGTCTTTGATATAACTATAATCACAGCAAGGATATGAACATTTATGTGATGAATGTAGTTATCCATTAAAATTTACACATTTTAAAAAAGATACAAAATATAGCATATGGAAAGTTAGTACCATTATATAGTCATAGGACCCAACAGTATGCTTTTACATAGAAATCTATCAAATCGGGATCCCTGGGTGGCGCAGCAGTTTAGCGCCTGCCTTTGGCCCAGGGCGCGATCCTGGAGACCCGGGATCGAATCCCACATCGGGCTCCCGGTGCATGGAGCCTGCTTCTCTCTCTGCCTATGTCTCTGCCTCTCTCTCTCTCTCTCTCTGTGACTATCATAAATAAAAAAATAAAAAGAAATCTATCAAATCTATCAAATTATTATGTGGCAAGGTGAGCCACATAATTACCAAATATCAAATAAGTCATCTGCCTAATATTATGTTGTGTTCTTTAAGAGTAGAAAAAGATAAAATCAATAAAAGCTTTAGAAACACAAAAAGGAAGTACAGGAAACAATTCTGTAGCAGACAGAAGGTTTAGTTCAAAGGTTTTCCATTCTTTTAATAAATATTTGCCATTATCTTCTGCCTGCTAAGGTTTGTAAGCCAATATTTAAAATGTCTCATTTACTGTGTAGCAATTACACACTGGGCCAGATTTAAACAAGGCAACCCACACATTTTTCATTGCCAAAATATGTCAAGGTTAAAAACAGATGCTGTACTTTTTCTGCCAAAAATCTGAATAACATAAAATATGTTTAGCAGTTGAAAGCTTTAAAATTAATATATAAATAAGGTAATTAAGCAGACAAAAAGCTGACAGCAAAAATTTTGTTAGATTTGATGGATAATTTTTAAAATAATACTACTTGTGTATTTTATATAAAGAGAATGAAAAATTTTACATTTTAAAAATAAATAAATTTTAAAAGAAACAAACTTTCCCCTCAAAGGTGACTTACTGAATCATTCCGACCAAAAAAGGTATATATTGCATACAAGTAATAATCAAATAGCTGAGACATGAAATGGATAACATCAAAGGCAATTGGCTTAAGAATGTTCATCATCTGCATATATTTACCTGGAAAGAAAAAAAATCAAAATTAGAAAAAAATTACAATCTCTTAGCCTGTCATTATAAAGAGATAATAAAAAAAACTCTTTACCAAAATACATATTTTTAATAAACTATTACATTCCTCAGTTCCACTAGCCATGTTTCAAAGACTCAATAGTCATTTGTGGCTAGTGGCTACTATATGGGACAGCACAGATACAGAATATTTATATCATCTTGGAAAGTACTACTGGACAGCACTGATACACATACCTACAAAAATGTTTTTATATCATTATTTTACTGTTTGTCAAATATTCATGTAACATCTATACTCTTCTACAAATGACACTGCACAAACACATAACACAGTTCCATATTCCTGGAGATGTAAAATAATTTCTTCAAAAATGTTTAGGTATAATAAATAAGACAATATATGTCAGGAAAAGCATTTTTTTTCATAAGCTTATATACACATAGCAAAAGTAAAAAAGCAAGAAGAAAAAAGGTACATGGAAGGCTCTTTCTATTCCCCTGAATCCTGGACCTATGAAATCTGTGTCAGAGGCCAAGAATATTTCTTTATCACTACATCACTCAAGAGCTCAATACTCTCAAAGTGCCAAGAAAATGTCCTCCTCATTCCTTCCTTTGGGAGATGTCAATATTACATTCTCTTTTCTCTAAACATATGATACAGTTATGGAAAAAAAATTAAAAACCAAAACTTCTGCATTTATAAACTTGCTAATGTATTTGAAGGGTACATGGGAGAGGGGCTGAATCAAATAACAAATAATAAGTCCCTAATTGTGTTTCTGTCTTAAGGGAAATAATAGGGAAAGGAGCACATCCATAAAAAATGCTATTCGGCAGAAGATGTTAAAACAGTCCATTTGCCTAATTTTCAAATGAGCAAATAATTCAGGTACTCACTCTACTTAATATAACTGTTATAAATTTTAAATTGGTACTACTAAAGACACCATGACTCAAGAGAAACACATTAACAGCAATAGAAAAAAATGACAAATTTACTCTAATGGAAATGTCTACTATCTAAACCATTTCTTTATTATTTAAGAACTCAGTACAGTTGTCTTTTTTTTAATTTATTTTTTATTGGTGTTCAATTTACCAACATACAGAATAATCCCCAGTGCCCGTCACCCATTCACTCCCACCCCCCGCCCTCCTCCCCTTCTACCACCCCTAGTTCGTTTCCCAGAGTAAATTTTAAATTGGTACTACTAAAGACACCATGACTCAAGAGAAACACATTAACTGCAGTAGAAAAAAATGACAAATTTACTCTAATGGAAATGTCTACTATCTAAACCATTTCTTTATTATTTAAGAACTCAGTACAGTTGTCTTAATTTAAATGAGAGATGATTCTAAATATTCAGATAGTCAGGAAGAGAAACACACACCAAAAAGTAAAAACCACTCAATTCAAATTCTATTCTTACTCTTATTTGCAAGTCTTTTGCTTCAGAATCATCTTTTATAACTATTTCACACAGGTATTTTTTTAAAAATCACAATTGAAAAATACTTGAAAATTATGCTCCTAGGACATTCTGAATCACTATGCAGATTATTTTATCAACTGCAAACATGTAATTTTTAAACTGCAACTATTTACACATAAATTAATGTGACAATATGACAAAAAAAGGAAAAATACTGTTACTTTAACCTGTAAAAGAAAAAAAAAAAACAGAGATAACAAGTAAAATGAGGTAGAATATAAATATCTGAGTTAATACATATCCAGAACACAAAGCTCCTCTCCAGTACTAATAATAAGATTAGCTACTGGTCATATAAATAATCTTAAGAAAGAATACATAAATGAATTATTAATACGTAAAAGCTATTTTTTAAGATTTTATTTATTTGAGACACACACACACACACACACATACACAGAGAAAGCACAATCTGGGAAAGCTTCAGAGGGAAAGGAAGAAGCAGGCTCCCTACCAAGCAAGGAGCCTGTCACTGTGATGTGGAGCTAGATCCCAGGACTCTGGGATCATGACCTTAGCCACCCAGGCATCCCGGTAAAAGCTATTTTAAATGTTGGATTCAAAAGAAAAAAAAAAAAAAACCTAGATTAAAAACCCACCACTCTAAAAAAACTTTTTAACATATTTATATTCATTTATTCATTCAATATTCAACACTTTCTGAAGGCTTACTATGTCCTTGGCTTTGTGTTAAAACAAAGAATTAGAGTCCCTATCCTCACACCTTAAATGGTCCTACAAGGAAGGTAGCAACTGGTAAGCAGGCTGCCAGCATATTAAAACATGTAAGAATATGTTATATTCCATAAGCTGTCTTTCCAGCTTATGATGGCATAGTAAGCCTTTGTAGGCATGAGGAGGCTTATGTACCTCCTCAGAATTACTTAATTAAAAGAATTTTACAGTGGATTAAGCCTGTACCTAAGAAGAGACAGGGATGAAGACGTAAAGGCAAGTAGGTATGATCATCAGAAAATGAGAAATCTCAAAAACTTTCTAAACCAAGAGTTGGCAAACCTTTCTTATAAGGAACAAAGAGTATACAAAGTTTGGCTTTGCATTCCATGGCAACTACTCAGCTCTGCTGGTCTCAGTTTCAACTACTCACCTTGGTCTTTGCAGGACAAAAGCAACCACAGACAACATATAAACAAATGACAATGGTTGTATTCCAATAAAACTTTATTTTATAAAAATAGGTAGCCTAACTGATTTGACCTGCATGCTATCATGTCCCAAACCCTGCCTGGATGACAGACAAGAGATGGGAGCAGGTTGATGGAAAAATGCAAAGATGATCACAAAGGAGGTGAAAGCTATTCCATAGGATAGTGACTGCTTAGACTCAGTGGGTAGAGCAAAAGGGCAGGAACAAGAAATGGAGCTGAAAAAGGATGGATTAATTGAAGGCCCATGTACGGGATGAACTACCAGTCAGCATGCCCTCCTCTCCCACTATCTCCCACCAACATCAGAGCACTGGCTTTCGGAATGTTCCCGCAGACAAAAACAAAGAAAGCAAAAACTGTACGATTTCTCTCTAAAAGAAGGAAACAAACCAAACAACAAAAGTTGAGCAAACTTTTAAAAATAATAAATTAGAAAGGTGAAGCCTTCTAGGTAGATGTTGAACCACAGATTAAAATTTACCTATTCTAGAAATTTGGGGATCTATCCCCATTAAGTACTTACTACACTCAGCCCTGCCCTGCTCTATACAAAGTTCCCAGTCAGGATTCCTACAAGGAGGGGCAGCAACAGCATAGCTCTCATTACTCACCAGGGGACACCCACAGCAGCTACTTAGGCCTTCTATTTTTGATACAAATAGGTCATAAAAACAAAACAAAACAAAACAAAAAAACAAACAAACAAAAAACAAAAAACAAGGCCCAGGAGGAAATCTCAGAAGAGAGTAGGAGAAAAAAAAAAAAAGAAAAAGTGATCCCAGAGAAAATAATTAATTCAAGCTAAACAAATATAATAATTATGTAAAATCCTCTAACAGAAAAATATAGGGAGGAGAAAGAGAATATGGAAGGGCTCTTAAAGATTTTTAAGGTGATTCTTAAAATTAAAAATTAAAGAAATTAAAAAAGAAGTCTCCTAGAAGGTATAGCAAAAAGACAAAAATATGTAAAACAGCAGAGAAGATATGGGAGACACGCAGGGGCCAATCTATGGGACTAAACATTTGAGCTATGGGAACTCAAAGAAAAAGAAGGTAGAGAAAATGGGGAGGAGGAAATCATCAAATAAATAGTAGGAGGACAAGAGCTTTCAGACTGAAAGGGTCATAAACTACCCAACTCACTTAATGAAAAATAACTCACACCTAGACAGATCACTAGAGAATTCTGAAACATCAAGGGAATAAATACTAAAAGCTTTCAGAGTAAGAGGAAAAGAAATTCCTCTACAATAAAATGAACAGAAGACTAGAGGTTTCAACTTTCTGAGGAAAAATAATTTTTAATCTACAATTCTATACACAGCTACATTGTCATTCAGTTGAAGGCCAGAATTCAGGCATATTCAGACTGACAAGAATTCAAAAACATTTACCTCCCATCACCCTTTTCTGAGACATTACAACTAGGAGAAAAGACAAACAGAAACAGACCAAGAAATTGCCTATAGGCTGGTAGCAGGGGGACCTGGGGCGGGGGCGGAGACTGCTGCTTTTCATCACAACCTCTTCTTTACTATTCACTGTGTAATGCTGAGAATACTAACTTAAAAACGTAAAAGCATGGCTCTGAAGTTGTTAACCTGCCTAGTTAAAAGAATGTGGTCAGTGGATCGAGATGTGGTTCAGATGCACTTCACCTTCCCCTTTCTTCCCTTCTCTCTTTTTTTTTTTTTAATTTTTATTTATTTATGATAGTCACACAGAGACAGAGAGAGAGAGAGAGAGGCAGAGACACAGGCAGAGGGAGAAGCAGGCTCCATGCACCAGGAGCCCGATGTGGGATTCGATCCCAGGTCTCTAGGATCGTGCCCTGGGCCAAAGGCAGGCGCTAAACCGCTGCGCCACCCAGGGATCCCCTTTTCTTCCCTTCTAGACTTCCCTACTGCAGGTGTGCAGGAGTGGACACAGCATGCTTTGGCAACACGGAGGAAAGTTATTTAATACACAGCCCAGACTGAAGCCAGATTGGCCGACATCCCATCAGCATGGGCCTCAGTTCCCTTGCTAAGAGGGCTCTTGGCTTCATGCGAGAAGGAATTCAAGAGCAGGCAATTTAGAGAGAGGGACAAAGATTTATTAAATGTAGAAGTAAGACAGGAACTACTTCATAGACAAGGTAGCAGTCTCTCCTCTCAGGTGAAGAAGAAGATCCATCCCCCTTTGCCTCTAACAAAGGATTTTATGTTTTATTTAAATTAGCTACTGTTATAGGGAAGGGCTTACTCTCTAACTTTGGGTTTATCATTCACATCAGGCAGTTAAGTTTTTCCATTGTCTTCAGGTTATGCAATTACCATCAGAGAGCAATTTTAAGAATGTCCAGGCTGTGCGGCTTTGTTGCCAAAGGGAACGGGTTCTGCAGTCCTCATGAGTCTGATCTTGTGACTCTTCATGATCTTCTGACTTTTAGGTTAAGGGTCAGCCTAAAACCAAAATGGCTTCACTTTGGTGAACTTGTCTCCTAAGCCCTCCATCCCACCTGCCTCAAGATAACTAAGAAAAGCATCTCTTCCCAAATGATCATCTGCAAGTTCTTATTCTTGTTTCCAACCTATACTGTAACCTCTCTGAACTCTGTCCAGGTAATAAGAATTAACATTCCTGATTTCCTCTACTGGTTGTGAAGCATGAAAAGAGCTTACTGGCTCTAGGATCATTCCGACAATCTGTCTGCTAATCTACCAGTTAGCAACTGTGTGACATAAGGCGAATTATTTAAATTGAGGCTTTAATTACTTGGTGTATAAAAAAGGTACTATGAAGAATTCCTGAAAAAATGCATGTAAAGTATTTACATAGCCTACAGCCTGTGACAAGGGAGCAAAAAATCTTAGCTATTGCTGTTATTTTAAAATAAGTATGCTTGTGATGAATGCAATAAGGGAGAAGGATAGAGCGCTATGTAAAAGAAACCCAATCTGATGAGGAAAAGCTTCACAGGGGACGTACTGTTTAAACAATAGTCCTAAAATCTAGACCGTGAGTCCTGTACAGTCATGGGGAGAAGCCACAGAGGGATGTCGAGCAAAGAAACCAACCAAGGAACAGCATGGAGGAGAACAACCAAGAGGAAAAGTGGACCTGCCCTACACAGCTCATCAGCAGGGGGCACAGAGAGAGCCATGCCACCTGAACAGTGGCCCTGGGGGAAACTCAATTAGTGAGCCCACACTCTTATGTAGTGGAGTAAATACGAGGGTACAGAGAAGGTGCTGAACGTGTGTTCTTCCACTGTGGATCAGGACAAGAGAGGAGGAAAAAGTGTTTCTCCAACACTCAAGATTCTAAAAATTAAGGTTTATCAGTCCAGTACATTGGGCACCTATAAAAGTGAAAAGTGCTCAGCTGGATGCTCTATATGCTGTAAAGGTGACTCCAACTGTTTTCATCTGTAGGAGCTGACGATCTGATGAGGAATAGCAAGAGCAGAATCTGAGATGAAAAGATGTCAGTTATTACAGCACACAAAGTTGAGACATCATCAATGGATATAAACAGCACATAAAAGCAACTGAAAATGCTATAAACGAGGCATAAAAGCAAGGAAGGAAAAGTCAGCTCAGCTCAAACAATTCAGAAGAACACATGGAACAATAAAGTGAGGACCAAAGTAATAAATTAGTAAGTGTGTTACCTAAGTCACTAGCTGCTAGCTTTTATTCTTTTACTTTATTGTTGTTTATTTTTATTATTGTTTGCATATTCTATCTTAGCCCCCCAAATCTCCAATGTTTTTTTGTACATTGTACTGAAAGATGACACTTCTTGGATCTCTGTCTCAAAATATCATGTTGTATATACAGCTAGCAGCTCAGAAAGTGTTTTAAAATGGCTTAAAAATATTTCATATGAATAACAAATAAAATATAAGTATTTTTAGAGAAATAGATATATTGGAATGTATTCTACATTACACAATGATAAATTTTTTCCTTAATATGAAATTATTAAGTCTCTTAAAAGATAACTTTATTCTGGTTTCATGTTAAATCCGGACACATGATGTGTTGGTATGTTATTTTTTTCAGCTGCTAAAGTAATAATTTTGTCCCAAGGTCTGTAGCTTTCACAAGCATGAATTTTGGCAACCTATCTTCTGCCCCTCTCAGACCTATCACACCTGCTCAAGTGAGAGCTGCCTCCAGGGCAGCCCCAGTTTAACGCTGCCTTTGGCCCAGGGTGTGATACTGGAGACCTGGGATCGAGTCCCACATCGGGCTCCCTGCATGGAACCTGCTTTTCTCTCTCTCTCTCTCTCTCTCTCTCTCTGTGTGTGTGTCTGTCATGAATAAATGAAATCTTAAAAAAAAAAAAAAAAAAAAAAAAGCTGCCTCCAGGAGAGAGAATCTTTAATAGCTAGGCTATTTCAATGATGAGACACAGTCCTTAAAATTTCTCTGCTTCTGTCTGCAAGAAATTGTCAGGCTGACAGAATTTTCTCTTTACACAAGCAAGCATTCTGATTAGTTCTCCACACTTGTGAATGGCTCCCTGGGCCTTTCTAACAGATTTAGGTACCACCTGGGGCTGGGAAGCCCCATTAACACTTTTTTGTTTAATCTCTCCTAATTACCTGCCAAATAAATACTACTTGAAAAGGACATTTTAAATATGCCTTTAATGTTCTAAAATGTGCCTCCCAACTATTGAATAATTAGTTCCTTCATCTTCCCAGGCACCCAAAATTAATCAATCTTATTTACACAACTGTACTACTGGCTTTATAAGAAAAGACATTACCTTTGCCAGTTTATTATCTTCAAGCACCTCTATGCAATAATGGGGAATAGAATAGCATTTACTGGTTGGAGACCCCCTAGCGAGTGGTTCTCTTAAAGTTCTATTTTATGAATATATACAAACTGAAGATAAAGACATCCCAGGGAGAGAAAATGGTAGGCATAAAAGTCTACTGGAGGGAATAAATGGCAGCACCTAATCCCAGGTCTCAATGGGAAGACATGAGAATTAAAATAGCATACTAGGCATTGTTTCTTAATTGCAATTCTAGTAAAAGATCTGGTGGTGGTGAAGGCTGAGTTTATAATGGTCAGATTCTCTTCACTGAGTGAAGATTTATTTGGGACTGTTCTGCTTTATAGGGTTGACCTACCAAAGGCCCATAAGAATGCAACTTTTCTCAGTTGCTTAAATCTACTATTAGAAAACAATGTCCACTATGTCAATCAGTAATCCTTAGATAAGAATTTGTTGTTACTGACCCTGAAGAATGAACTGCGGGCGCATGAGGAAAGGAAGGACAGTGTAACTACCACCCATGCCTGAAAAGTAATCACAGGGAAGAATAGGAGAAGAAAGTATAGACTTACTTACTCTTTTTGCTTTTAAATATAGAACTAAGGCCAACAGATAGAATTACAGAGAAAAAGAAATTCTGGTTTATCAGGAGGAAGAGATTTCTACCAATTAAATCAGTCTCATAGTAGAATGAGTGGTCTTGCCAAATAATATGTATCCAGTGACTGTGAGACATGAAACAAAGGCTAGTTGGCCACCAAAACTTAGGTGCATTAGATAAAGAAATCTTAAGTTTTATAGAAATTTATATCAGATGACCTCTCAGAACCTTTCCAGTTCTAGTTCTATAAATTCCAGATAGTAACTCATCATGCTATGTTCAGTTAGCTCTCTTGGATAAAGAAGTAAAACTAATTTCCTTGGCAATGATCAGCCAAAAAACACTTTTTAGAATTTGACATTTTTCTGTGTATCATGAAAATATATACTTTTTCTGTTCCTCCCAACTCATTACTTCTTTTCCACTATTTTTCCTAAAGAAAGTGGGGCTCCTACGAAACATTTTGTGTACTTTACCCTATTCATTAATGAAATTTAGAAATTATCTTCAATAACACAGAGTATTTTATCAGAGCCAAGAGTAATCAAAGTAGGCAGCAGGCCATTATCATCTCCATATAAACAGAATACAGAGATTTTTTTTTTATAGAACACATTAAAATTCCTGACTGGTATAGATGACTTAATTAATTTGAGAAGACATCTCTATGACTTATTTGTCAAATTTACAGGCTTACTTGTGAGATATAAATGTTAAGATGGCATATAAAATACTGAAATACTGACATTAAAAATTCCACATCATCTTCAAACCTAAATATTTTAAATGGCATTTCTTCATGTTATTTGTTTCTATAAAATCATCAATAAAGGTCTTATCTGTAATAAGAACAACTCTTCCTATGGTGTGAACATTTAGCTTTTAGAACTCTTGTGTCTGAAAATGCCAGAGAATCACTATTCACTCTGCCTATCTGACAGGAAGATTGTGAAGATCAATGAAACAATTAAGCACAAAATATTGTGTAAATGTAAAATGGGTACTATCACTATCCTACACATACCTCTAACTCACATAGAGAATTTTTCATTACATTTCAATTAACTGGAATATTTTAGAAAAAGTAGAAGACACAAATACTATGAAGTTAACTGAAAAAGAACAACTAATAATAATATTAGTATTATATTATTTGGAAGAATTATGATGAGAAAGCATTGACATATGACAATCTTTAAACCTCCCTTGTGATGAGCACTGGAATGTACAATGAAAACCTCAATAAAGTAACAAAAGTCAACAAATTTAACTAATAATGTTTTTTTTAAAAAAGTGACTACTTACCAACAAGTCTTATTACATTCAATGTTGTATTGGTTAAGATGGGTGCATTCACTTTATTTAGACTATAATCTGATTTCTTCCTGCTTTTTAGAGTTTCTCTAGAAACGCTTAATACAGAAAAACAAAACAGAGTTGCAATTAGGGTTGTCAACTAGTAAATCAGTAAGTTATTGAGATTAGAATCTATCCTTCATTCACTAATCAGTTACTGAAAGTGTTACCCTATATCACAGGTGGTGATATAGAGATGATCCTCTTGTCCTTATAGAGCTTACAGTCCAGAGAGGAAGAGAAATTCATAAGCAAAGAAATAAAGTACTATACTGTATTTCTTTGATTCTAAGACATTAATTATCAACCATTAAAAGAAGTTATGTCACCTTAAAAAAACAGATGTTCCAGGGAGATTATATATCAAATGTACCAAGTATCCTGATTTCAGACTTATAAATATGAAAAATACCCTCCTTATAATCTAAATTTAATATCTAAAGTCTAAGGTAAGATGATAGAGTCTGGGGTAGGGGATGACATCAGGTTCAAAGAAAACGTCAAAGTTATATGGTAAGTACAAAAAACGGGGGGGGGGGCAATGAGTAATAAGGTCAGAGGTAGAAGAAGTGAGTGTGCTTGGAGAAGCACAGAGTTCACAATGCTAGCATGGGGAACCAGTGGGCTGAGGGCAAAGTGACAAGAAAAAAGGTAAGGAGAGGCCAGACCACTGAAGGCAATCAAATCTAGAGAGTATGAACCTAAACTTGAAAGCAAATTTTAACCAGGGAAATGACATGAACAAATCTGTACATAATAATAAAAAAAAATCTAAAATTTGTATACAAGAGGAATTAGGAGGGGGCAACACTAGATAGAGACAGTGAGCCAGGGTAAGGGGGGCTGATCCAATAATCTGGCAGAGATAATTTCTGCATGAGCCTGGATGGTAGCAGTGAAATATAAGATATTTTTATAAATTCAAGAGACCCTCTGAAGTTAGAACTGATATTGATTGAATGCAGTTCATAGTTTATATTATTCATAGTTCTTAGTGGTAAGTTAGGACACTTTAGAAAGGTAACCGCATAACCTTACCAAAAATGCAAATATATACACATATACTGGCAGACACTGTCTTATGTGTTCATTTCAGTTACAGCTTTTCTTTTAGCCAAAATATACCTGAAACCTCCAAGGAAGAAGTCTAACAGAACAGTTCTGTTCTGTTCATAATGGACCATAGATGGATTTAAACATCACACATACATAAAAACCAATGGAAACAATTTTTCCCAATTAAAATATCTACAATCACATGAGTTGCTCATTTTTGAGGAGACAGATTATATCAATCAGGGTTTCAAATTAAATAGGTACTAATTAGGTACTTTGGGGCAAAATATATTTAAATTTATCATTAAAAATTAAGTAAGTATACTAAATGTATGATACTCATGAAGTTAACTCATTTACATATAAGAATCAGGCCCATTTAATAGGGAGAAGGTGACAAAAAATTCTTATGTGATTATCACAGTTTTTGAAGAAGACAGTTTATCACAGAAACAAAACAATGAAGGAGCTTAATAGAAGGCCCAATCAATGAATATAATTAACCTTGGAAAGGTGAGTGGAGACTTTCTGTATTTACTAGACTGAGGCAGGAATTCCACATACAAAACAAATAACTACTTCCCTCTTTGAGTTTTCTAACCTACACAAAACAGGAATTGCTCCAAATGGCAATACTAATTTTATAAACCAGAAGTTTTCTGCAAAAACCACTACTCTCTAATTAGGAGTCCTCTGATGATGCTCAATCCAAAAATAAAAAAACTACATTGTCAACCTTTCAGGAATCATTTTAAAGCATATTGATTTCTATCACCTGACATTATAACTTACAGAAATATTTAAGTTTTGATTGCTTTTTTCTAACCTTTAAATAAAATCCTCTATTTAAATGCACAACATAAAATATGAAATACCAGAATACCAGACAATCTAAGAACAGTTACCTTTTCACAGGTGCATCACCCGTTTGCTCATCCACATAATCTCGTTTCAGTTCCTCAGGAACATCACTGTCGCTGTCATACTCCTGATAGGCACTTTTTTCTTGCTCATCAGATTCATACTGAAGAATACAGTATATTTAGTAATGGGCATGAACAGCCAACTTTTCTGGAGTCTTTCAACACACTAAGAGTAACCAATTTTTAAGAAGCAGTTTAGGGAAGAAAGTTCTTAATAACTTATCTCTAACTTTGCCATCAGGAATATTAACTTTTTATTTTCTCCTTCATCCATCTTAACCAGCTCAAAAGAAAAAAAAAAGGAACATGAAATACAAACATTTTATCCCCACAAAAGCTTCTAAATGTCTCCCAAAAAATCAAATCTCCATGTAAAGAAAACAAAAACAAACATCATGCTATGTCTTAGGAGAGGAAAAGTGTGTACAGTTGACTAAAAAAATTATTTTTTAAATCTCTTCTCTTCCTTCAAGTGTTTTCATCATACTTACTTCCATTTTGCTAATTCACCATAAAAAGGTTGAGTATACAATTTCTGGCACTGTGGAAATGTTAATTCAGCGTAATAAACTCTTATAACACACATGCTAATGTCCCATCTAATTCATTATGATCAGATTTAATTCCAAGGGAGCCTTAGAAAATTATATTGAGCACTGAGCAACTACTGAGAGCAAGGACAAAAATGGCGGATTTCCTCTTGAAAGGAAGGCTGCCTTCCTAACACTGTCATCATCTTTATGGCACCAAGGCCCCATGCCAGCATGGGGAGGACAGTGGAATCCATGCACAGGAAAGAAAGCAGCAGCAGCATGATTGCTTAATAGTATAAATTAATATGACAGAATCATAGCTAGCATTTCTTGAATGTTAAGTATTAAGTGCTTTCATGAATTTCCCCACTGAATCTTCAGAACTATTCTATAACAAAGTTTTTACCCCATATGCCAGTTGAGGAGACCAGTATGAAGACAACATGGAAAGAAATTGGCCACCTAATTCAATAACCAGTTTTTGAGAGCCTAAAGCAGTGTGACAGGCCATGGTAAGATGTGGACCCTGACCCTCAATGACTTACGTGATACCTGGAAAGATTAGATTACACATTAATAACTGCAAATGAGCATTAGAGGCATTCTCACCCACATGTACACCAGGTTATCCTGATAATATTCATAAAGAGGATCCGCACAAACCAGGATCTCCTAGTTATAATGACAGAGCTTCATGATTCTCACAGTACCAGAGATCCTCACTTTTGAGGATTCTGTATTTGCAAATTTCCCTACTTCCTAAATTTTATTTGTGACCCCAACATTAATACTTCGTGACACTTTCACAGTCATTCATGATTATGTAAAGAGTACGCAGAAACTTTTGAGTTATCCTTATCCAAAATGCACATTCCTAGCTGAGCGCAAACAAGGTGATGCCCTCTGCCTTCTTGCTTCAGCTTTCCTACTTAAACAAATGTGTCCTTTTCATAATGTATTTAGTGTCACATTTTAAAAATATTTGTGCTTTTTGCTGGTGATTTCCTATTTAGAATGGCCCCTAAGTGTAGGACTAAAGTTCTGTCTAGTGTTCCAAAGTGCAAGACTGTAATATGCCTTATGGCAAAAATACATGTGTTAAATAAGCTTCATTCAGGCAGGAATTCTAGTACTGTTGGCTCTGAGTTCAATGTTTAATACTATACATTAACTTAGAAGTCTTCAAACAAAGACACATATAAAACAAGGTTATACACCGACTGGTTAATGAAAACGTTGTGACCAAAGGCTCACAGGAACCTAATCCTGCATTTCACTTGGGAACGATGGTTCTGTATTTGCTAATTCAGTGTTCAGAGAAGACTTTATAGAACACCACTGCTTGGATAATGAGAATCAAATGCTATGTGAAATTTAAATTAGAAAATTATCAGTACAGAGGGATATATTATTTCAAAAATACTGAAAAGACTTTTTCCTTTCAGTTTAGTCTACTTGAGAGAGGCAAAGTGTCACTAAGAATCACTAAATAATAATTGTAAACATGGATTACTATGAAATAACTTCTACTTCACAATAAAATAATGATATACTTCATGGCAATATTTTTTAAACTGTATCTTCACCAAACAAAAAAAGAAAATGTCAAAACTAAAATACATTCAGAAATTCAACAGAATTTCATCAAATCTGAATAGTTTTCACTTCATCTTCATCAAATATAAAATAAAAATCATACAGGGCCCCTCTAGAAATGATGCAGATCAGAAGGACCCATCCAAATTAAATATTGAAAAAACACAGGTAACTGTGAAGTAAACATTCACTCATTGTAAATACAGCAACACTGAGGCTCACAAAGTTAAAATAAGTTGCTGAGGGTCACACAGTTAATAAATAATAAAGGTCATATTCATTCATCTATCTTCAAATCCTTTCCATTAACTCACACAACCTCTGGTTTATATTATGTTTTCTGAACTGCTCAAAGTATTAAAAAATTGTCTTCTAATCCTAAAAGCATCCCTGCTGGGTAACCAAGCAAGACACTACTCTTTCTCAGATAAAGGGAATGGAGCAAAATGATTCGGATGCCCAAGAGTGAAGCTGGGAAGTGCAGATGATCTATTCCCTCATCCATCTAAAAACAAATCACAGAAATATGAGTGAAGAAACTATACTCCTGCCCGATTTAGTAATCTAGTAAGAACATACAGCAATCTAGTAAGAGCACAAAGTAAACATAAAGGCAAAATGTATTGTTTAAAAGGACATTTTCAACAAAGCATGCTGTAAAGCCATTACTATATAAGTGCTATCACAGGTATTTAAGCATATAGGTAGGAAGGTGGGTAGCAAATGGATAAATAAATCTAGCTAATTACCTTGCTCACTGGGTAGAACACTTTTCAATATGAAAATCTCACTTATGTTTCACAGTAGGTTTTAAAAACACTACATACCCCATTAGAAGCCAGGACATCTTCTGTTTCTTCATCTTTGTGGTTGGCCTGGATTTCAAAGGGATTCCCATCACTACAGTACTGCTCAAACAAGGTCACTGTTTTTGAGGAAGTTGAAGCTGGCTGTTTACTGGGTGAAACTGATGGGGAACGAGACTGTTCCATGAATTTAAATTCCTGGACATGAAAAAAGGAACCAGATACCTTTTAGCAACAACAATAAAATCCAAGTACATAACATATTCCATCAATATAAATGTTGAGTTAGTGAAAAAAAATTAATCTTGATTCTTCAGGTTATTCACTTTTAAATCCTGGAAGTTATCTGAAAGCAGAAATTTGAATATATGTGCTCAAAGGTTTCCCTAAAGACAACTCTGTTGCTGATATCACTTTTTAAAAGTGTTATCTGTATCAAGCTACTTTTGGCTTGGTTTATGAAACTGCACAGAAAATTTCTGAAAATAACTTAAATTTGAATAATTCTAAACATTTTAGCATAGCAGCAAAGACCTAGCAGAAAATGGTTTTAAGCAATAAAAAGGTAACAATAAAAATTAATTGTTGTTAATAATTAACTATATGTTTTCACCAGTTAAGGTGTTCTATAAAAATACATCAAAATGTTTGTTATATTGATGTATATAAACTTTCATTTCTTTTTCTTCACACTGCAGACAACACAAATACACATGCTGAGGTCAGATGATACGTCATCTAGTTCCTATAGTTTGCCATTAATCCATTATGTTCTATTAACTTCCTATGTAATGTTGGGAATGTCACATGGCTTCTCTGTGCCTCAATTTCTTCAATAAAATTAGAGAGTCAAGCTACATACAGTAAGAGAATCACAATGCTAAAACTAAAGAGCTGTTTCCAGATGAGGAAACTGAGGTAGTCCAGATGGATTCAGGGCCAAGTTCAAGAGCACACTGCTCATTTGGAAGAGATGGAATAATCTCTAAAGTTCCTCTGAATTACAAAACTCTTGATGATTTTTCACAAAAATTTGGTATACATTTTTATTTTCTTAAAAAAAAAAAGATTTTATTTATCTATTTGAGAGAAAGAGAACATAGCAGGGGGGAAAGGCAGAGGGGAGAGGGAGAAGCAGACTTCTCGCTGAGCAAGGGGCCCAACATAGGGCTCGATCCTAGGACCTGAAGATCATGATCTGAGCTGAAGGCAGACGCTTAACAGACTGAGCCATCCAGGTGTCCCGGTATACATTTTCTTACACCTTTTAATCTTTTGAATATTAATCCCAAATTTAAAATCTTTCATATTCAAAGATAATCTTCATAAAAACTACGTTTGTTAAGTTTCAAATGATGTTTATTTTCTTTTTAAACTGCAGCTACACATTAAATCAGATCCATCATAATGCTCAAAAATTATGCCATTACTTTATAATTCTAAACATTATTTTTACAACTTTATAAATTAATGAGTTGATTTTGTTTTTTAACTGACTCTACAGGAATACATGTGTCAAGAGAACAGTATCTCAGTTGTGAATAATTTTCAAAGTAACTACTTTTTAAAACCATTGATAGAATACTTAATCTGAGATCTACTCTCTTTTTTTTAAAGATTTTATTTTTAAGTAACCTCTATACCCAGCATGGGGTTCGAACCCAAGATCAAGAGTTGCACACACCAGTGACTGAACCAGCCAGGAGCCTAAAGATCTACTCTCTTAAAAAAATTTTAAGTGAATAAGGTATGGTTAACTATAGGCAAAATCTTACACAGTAGATCTTTATCCACCTTGCATAACTGGAAATTCAAGGTAACTACTTTAAAGGAGATAATGCTTACTTGGGTGAAAATATTTCAAGTGTGTATCATTAAAAAATGTTTTATAATTATATCAAGTATATGTGCTCATACACACAGATATAATTAGATGGTTAAACACAAATTCAAATAAAATTATTTAAACAGGAATTCTAAAATCAATGTTAGAATTCTAAATAATGCTAAGGAATCATTTTATTTAAGAATTCTAAAATAATGTTGGGGCACCTGCATGGCGCAATTGGTTGAATGTCCAATTCTTGGTTTAAGCTCCTGTCATGATCTCAGGATTGTGAGACTGAGCTCTATTATCAGGCTCCCACCTCAGTATAGAGCTCCAAGCTCAGTCTGGTTGAGATTCTCTCTCCCTTTCCCTTTGCCTCTCCACCCACCCCACCCCATTGCAACACTGTGCACACTCTCTCTCAAATAAATAAATCTAAAAAAAAAAAAAAAAAAAAAGAATTCTAAAATAACGTTAAAATCAATGTTAATTCTGTTGTCTTTAAAGCATTTATTAATTCACTGTATTTACTATTTCCACATTGGGAAAAGAATATGATAGAACTGGATAAGTAAACTATTATATACAATATAAGCATAAAAACTATCCTTATTAAAAACTTTAAATCATGTATTCTTTACATGTATCTAGAATAAGAAAATTGCTTCTAAAAAAGCCATTCCTTCCAAAAGCAAATCTAAGCATACTGGACCTTCTACACAGGGATCTAAGTTTATACATTGTGTTTTGACATTTGGTATTTGTAGGGCACCATCTATCACACAAGGAGTGTTTATCTACCGATGTGTTTCAACCAAGGGAAAACAAATCAGTTAATATTTTCACAGATTACATATTCTATGAGGATTCAAGGAATCAGTTAACTAATAAAAATGAGTTAAGGGTATCGTTTATAAGTACTTCTTTTATTTCTGAGGCATTGTCTTACTATTGGCACATTTATTAGCTGGAACATAAATTAAGAAGATACTAGTTCCTTTAAGAAATGACAAACAAACAAGAAATCACAAGCATCCTGAAAATATAAGCTTTTCCATTAAAGACCATCAAAATACAACTGATTAATTTTTTACAAAACTTAAAGCAGTAGATCTTCTTCTGAAACCAAAGGAAATGATCAGGCAAAAGAGTTTTCCTTAAGTATATAAAGTGAATTTATAAAAAGAGACAGATTTTGTCATCTCTACATAAAAGCATCACTCTTATAAAAGAGGCTGGCTATTAATCACTTTTAAGCAAGGAGCTATTTCTTAATGCAAGGTGCTATTTCTTAATGATTTTATAAATGATTTTTTAGTAATATGTCGTTGTTTTTTTTTTAAAGACAACTAAATGAAAGATCCATTTGTTCCTAAGAAACACTTACATGAAGTTGCAGGATGCTGAAATTTGACTTAACAGGACAAAGCTCCCAGGTCTCATTCTCTAGAAACATTCTCAGTTCATCAAGCCGTGTTCTTAAAAAAAAGAAAAGAAACACTCCAAAAAGTTAGAGGAAGAATACACAAGAACTAGGAAAATAGAATACAGTTAGAGAATTATCATCATAATCATGATCAACTTTGAGAATCCATTCAACAACACAGCAAACACATTTACTTTTACGTGTTTTTTTTTTTTTTAAGATTTTATTTTTAAAATAAAATAAGAAGAGAGAGAGAGGCAGAGACACAGGCAGAGGGAGAAGCAGGCTCCATGCAGGGAGCCTGATGTGGCACTCGATTTTGGGACTCCAGGATCACGCCCTGGGCCAAAGGCAGGCGCTAAACTGCTAAGCCACGCAGGCATCCTTACTTCTACTTGTTAATATCATCTTTAAGAGAAAAAAATTCTCAAGTCTTTACTAAACTTCAAATCTCTCTACAATATTACAAAAATAATGAATGTACAGGAAATGGTATTTTTATTAAGGGATGAAACTAAAAGCTACTCACCAATTCACATACTTAAAATATCCCTAGCTAATCATATATCAATGCCAAAAAACAGAGAAATAATTTACAAAGTTTATGAGATCATTAATACTAATTAAAGCTTTATGCTAAATAGCAAAGATCTTAATCATACTTACTAAGCCACAAGATTAAGATAATTATCACTCTCCAAGTATATTTAGCTCAGTGCCTATCTCTACAAAGCATTTACAAATTAAATTACCAAATAGCCAGCACTGCACTAATCACTTACATCACACTGATCTCTTCTTTTTTAATGTTATTGTGGTTTACTGTCTATCCTGAATAATCAGCACATTATACAGACAGTTCAGAAAAATTACTTCCTTCCAGTTGACCCAGGAAACAAAAGGCCAGGCCTGCCCTACTTTTCCCCTTCTTGTAACAGCTTCATTGTTATTACTAATCTGCTTTTAAAAAAAAAAATCTAGGGGCAGCCTGGGTGGCTCAGCGGTTTAGTGCCGCCTTCAGCCCAGGGTGTGATCCTGGAGACCCAGGATCGAGTCCCACATCAGGCTCCCTGCACGGAGTCTGCTTCTCCCTCTGCCTGCGTCTCTGCCTCTCTCTCTCTCTCTCTCTCTCTCTCTCTCTCTCTCTATGTCTCTCATGAATAAATAAATAAAATCTTAAAAAAAAATAAATTAAAAAATAAAAAAAATCTAGATTTCTTTTTTCTTAATTCACATCTCTAAAGTAAAGAGGCAATAAGTGGGTAAATCTGTAAAAAGCAAAAGCTGCTCCAAATATTAGAATTAACAGAAGGGGACTTTAAGATAACTATTATAATTAAGTTAAATAAAATAGAGAAAAAGATGTACAAAATGAATAGAAAGGAGAATTTCAAAGAATTGCAATCATGAACAAAAACAAAAACAGAATCTGACATCCTGTAACTGAAAAATACAATGACCTCAAATTAAAAACTCATGAAGTAGAAAAAGCAGAAGACAGGATTAAAGAACTCAAGGACAGATCAATAGAAACTATATAAACTGAAGCACGAGTTGAAACAAAAATGGAAGCAACAGAAAAGATCATAAAAGATACATGAGACACAGTTAAAACATCTAGAATGCATGCAACTGAATGGAGAAGATGGGATGAACGGAAGCTTCTGAAGAGGTAATGGCTGAGAATATTCTAAAAGTGACTGTGCCCGAATCTTACATATATAAAAATTAACGAAAATGGATCAGAGACCTAAAAACTAAAACTGCAGAAGTTTAAAACTCTTCCAATTCAACAATAAAAGGACAAACAATCCAACTGAAGAATGGGCAAAGGCTTTAAACAGACATTTTTGCACAGATATACAAATGACCAATAAGCATATAAAAAGATGCTGAATATCATTAGCCATTAAGGAAATGTAAGTCAAAAACATAACAAGATATCACGTCACATCCACTAGGATAGCTATAGTTAAAGACAGACAATAACAGGTGTTAATAAGGATTTAGAGAAATTAGAGCCCTTATACAATGCTAGTGGAAATTTAAAATGGCAGAACCACTTTGGAAAACAGTGTGGTAGTTCCTCAAATTGTTAAATATAGAGTTACTATTTAACCCAACAATTCTACTTTGTATGGTTTCCTGTGGCTGCTATAACAACCCACCAGAGAATGCCTGGGTGGCTCAGAGGTTGAGGGTCTGCCTTCAGCTCAGGGCATGATCCTGGGATCTGGGATCGAGTCCCACTTTGGGCTCCCTGCGAGGAGCCTGCTTCTCCTGCTGCCTATGTCTCTACCTCTCTCTGTGTGTCTCTCATGAATAAATAAATAAAATCTTAAAAAAATAAAGATTTATTTATTTATACATGAGAGACGGGGGGCGGGGGGTGCAGGGGCAGAGACACAGGCAGAGGGAGAAGCAGGCTCTATGCAGGGAGCCTGACGTGGGACTTGATCCAGGGGCTCCAGGATCAGGCCCTGGGCTGAAGGCGGAGTTGAACTGCTGAGCAACCCGGCCTGCCCAATAAATAAATCTTAAAAAACAAAAAACAACAACAACAACAAAACAACCCACCAGAAACTGAGTGACTTAAAACAACAACAAGAGAAATGTATTCTCTTACAGTTCTGGAGGCCAGAGTCTGAAACTAGTATCACTAGGTTGAAATCAAAGTATCAGCAGGGCTACACTCTCTCCAGGGAGCTCTGTACATCATCTACCAATCTGTTCCTTCCTCTTTCAGCTTATGGTGGTTACCACCATTCTGTGGCTTGTGGCCACAGCACTCGTCTCTGCCAATCTTCACAATACTTTCTCCTGTGTATGTCTCTGTGTCTGGGTCAAATACCCCTGTCTGTGTCAAAGCATGAGAAAACTTATGTGCCACTGTTGGCTTTTAAGATGGAAGTGGTCTGGGCAGCCCAGGTGGCCCAGCGGTTTAGCGCCACCTTCAGCCCAGGGCATGATCCTGGAGACCGGGGATCAAGTCCCATGTCGGGCTCCCTGTGTGGAGCCTGCTTCTCCCTCTGCCTGTGTCTCTGCCTCTCTCTCTCTTTCTCTCTCTGTCTCTAATAAATAAATAAAATCTTAAAAAAAAATTTAAGGAATAAGATGGAAGGGGTCTTGTGTAATGACTAGACAGCAGCTTCTAGAAGCTGAGAATGTTCCCTAGTCGACAGCCACCATGAAAATAGGGATCTCAGTCCTAAAAGCCACAAGAAATTGAATTCTATCACCATCCTGAATATGCTCAGATGTGGACTCTTCCTCAAAACCTTCGAATCAGAGCCCCACCCTTCTGATACCTTGATTTTGGCCCTGTGAGAAACCTAAGAGCTGAGCATCTAGACAAGCTGATCCAGACTTCTAACCTCAGAACTGTGACATAATAAATGGATGCTGTTTTAAGCTGTTAAGCTCATGTCAATTTATTATAAAAAAATATAAAACTATTACAGTGATAAAGGTACCAGCTCCCCTGAGCTGAAGCCCTCCCATAAACTTCTCACAAAAGCAGCTTAGGGAACTCCCTACATAAAGAGTATACAGGATATAAGATAGAAAGTAAAAGTATAGATAAGAACATATAAAAATACTAAATGCATAAGAGAAGATAAATGCAGTTACAAAGTTGGTTCTTGCACTATTCTGGAAGTATATTAACCTAAAGTCAACTATAACAGAATAGGGGTACATACTGAAATGACAGTAACTACTACAGAAATCTATTTTTTAAAAGCCGAGAAAAAAAATAGTATTAAAATAAAAAATATGCATAATCAATCCAAAAGAAAGAAAGACAAAATATATATGGAAAAAGAATAACACTTTTAGAAATAAAACAGCAATATGATGGATTTAAACCGAACTATGCCAATAAATACATCAAATGGAAATAGAAAAAAAACCCAGTTCAAACAAAATACAAAAATCATCAGACTGGATTTAAAAACAAAACAAAACAAGATAACTATAAGCTGTTTACAAGAGACATATTTTAAATGTAAGGCTATAATTAGATCAAAAGTAAAAATTATACACAAACATGATTTCTTACAATTATGAAATAGGGTGGAATTTGTTTATCAAATTTTTTTCTTTACCTACTATGATGATTCTTAGGGGATTTTTCCTATATTTTATAAATTAGTAAATTAAATTAACTTTAAATATTTAGCCAAACTTGTTCTCCTATAATATTACCTGTTTCTGATGTCATTATCCTTTTTAGATACCACTGAATGTGTTTTGTTAATATGTGTTTAGAATTTTTGCATCTATGTTCTTATGAGAAACTCCCCTGTAATTTTTCTTTTTTGTAATGTCCTTGTTATTTTTTGGTATTAGTGTAATACTGGCTTCATAAAATAAGTTATGAAGCATTCCTTCTTTCTCTATTACCTAAAAGAGTTGGTGTTGATATTTCTTCCTTAAATGTTGGGTAGAATTTACCAGGGAAGGCAGCAGGTCTAGAGATGAAAATGTTTTTAAAAAGTACAAATTCAATTTCTTTAAAAGACACAGGTCTATTCAGATATTCTATATTTTATTTTGTCAGCCTATTAAGTTTGTCTTTATAAGAAATTTGGTCAATTCATCTACATTGTCAACTTTATTAGCATAAAGTTGTTCCTATCATTTTATTATGTATCTATATCGCTACCCATTTGTTGTATTCTTTTTCTTAAATTGAAGTATAGTTGATACACTATTATATTTTTAATGTCTAGGATCTACAGATACCCACTTTTATTTATTTTTTATTTTTTAAAGATTTTTATTTATCTATTTATTCATGAGAGACATACAGAGAGAGAGAGAGAGAGAGGCAGAGACACAGGCAGAGAGAGAAGCAGGCTCCATGCAGGGAACCCGATGTGGGACTCGATCCCAGGACTTCAGGATCATGCCCTGGGCCAAAGGTAGGCACCAAACCGCTGAGCCACCCAGGGATTCCCTAGATATCCTCTTTTAAAGTGCTGGTATTGGTAATTTGTGTTTTCTTTTTTTTGCTCAGTCTTGTTAGAAGTTTTATAGAATTCTATTATACATTTGCTTTCTACTTCATTGCTTTCTACTCATCATTTTCCTCCCTCTGTTTTCTTTTGTTTAACTTGTTGTCATTTTTGCAACTTCTTGAAATGGAAGGTTATGGCACTGTTTTTCAAACATTCTTCTTTTCCAAAAAACTGCACTCATAGCTAGAAATTCTTCCCTCTGCTTTGGGTAAATCTTCAATTTTGATGCCATGGTTCTTATCAGTATTCATTTAAAAAGATTTTGTAACCTTCAATATTATTTCTTCTTACACCACTGGAAATAGGTTGCTCAATTCCCAAAAACTGGTAGATTTTCTCATTATCTCTGCTATTTACTTCCTGTTTAATTTCACTGTGGTCAGAGAATATGAACTCTATGATTTCAATCCTTTGACATTTTTAAAGAACTTGCTTTATGGCACAGTGGATGATCGATTTTGATAAACTTCTTGAGTGCTCTTGAAAAAATATGTACTCTCTAATTATTGTGTCTGTGTCTCTCTAACACGCACACAGAAACACACACACACACAAATGAGGCAAATGTTATGAAATGTTAGTCAAACACATATCCTCAGTGATTTTTTTCTGCTTCCATTATCAATCACTAAAAGTGGCATACAAAAAACTCCTATGATTATAGACCTATTTCTCCTTCTAGTCTAAATATTTTGGGTTTTTTTGGAGTTATGTCAGAAGAGGCATACAAATTTAGGATTGTTATACCTTCCTAGTGAATACACTCTTATTATGAAAGTATTCTCCTTATTTTTAGCAATACTTTTTGACTTAAAGTATACTTCATCTCTTAGGAATTTCTTTAATATGAGATAAAGTACAAAAGCCAACCACACATATCATACCTAATGACAAAGCACTATACAATAAAGACACCCCTTGTCACCACTTCTATTCAAAATTCTACCAGAGGTCTTAACTAGTACAAAAAATAGAAATGAATACACAAAACCATCATTATTCACAAATGACATAACTGTATACATAGAAAATTCAAAAGAATGACCCAATTACCAGATCACAGGAATTTCAGGTCAACTAAATCAACATATTTATATGTGTGTGTGTGTGTGTGTGTGTGTGTGTGTGGGTATGTGTAAGAAACGACTGGAAACTTTAAATAAAAAGCAAAACAATTCAGAATGGCATAAAATAATACTTATACAATGTTCAAAAGCAGGCAAGACTAATCAATAGTGATATAAGTCAGAATAGCATTACATTCAGAATATGGTTCTGAATGAGAAAGGACACAAGAGATCCTTCGAGGGTAGTGGAAAATTCTGTATCTTAACCTGATTCATTTATGTGGTATACATATATTTAGAAATTTATGGAGTTGTATATTAAGATGCATGTACTTTTATATTATACCATAATAAATTTTTTTTCAAGAGAATAAAACCTTAATAATCCTCTCACTCCCCTAACTAAACTGTCTGCAATAAAGGCAGGCCTATTTTGAAAATATGGCTACAGAGAGCCTTAGGCAACATCAATCCACTTGTGATGGATCATAAGGTCATGACTAATAGACAGCAAAGAAAGGGCTCTGATTTCCAAATCTTGTTCTTTTCATTGCACCACTGTTGAAAAAACATAGTCAAAGGCAAACAGCTATTTATTTTGTGACTGTGAATGATAAATTGGTTAATATTATCCAAATTGATTCACTAGAGCTACAGAAAATTTCCTTTACATCTCTTTGCCCAAGAACATTTTTACACAAATTGGAAGATTTGCATTTTACTTTTTTCTATTTGACTCTACTAATACAGATAAAGAATGAAGTTATGATGCAAAAGCAGTAAGTACATAAACTACAAACTGCAATCAAATGCTGAATAACAGAAATGAATGCTGACATGTTATGTGAAAAGCAATCTTAATTATTATTATTTAAGCAGTTCAGGTGCCCCTATGTCTTTAAGAAACAAGACAAATAGGATACAAAGAAGCTCCTGTGGTGTACAAAAGAATAGGTACAATTAAAATAAAACTAAAAGATTTTCAAGGGCAAATATAGTAAAAAAGACAATAACCAATCTAAGAGGCATCTCAAATACGCTGACCTACAGATTAAAGGGGAAAAAAATCTATGAATTAGAACTGTGTGAAATCTAGATCTTTTAATTAACCGACAAAAGACTTGATGCAATAAAAGGTAGGGTCTAAAAACAAATGATAAAATTAAGTACTTCGAGGAAGGTAAACATTCCACTACAAGCCTGTCTTATTTATTTATTTGTTTGTTTGTTTTAAAGATTTATTTATTTATTTACTCAGGATAGACAAACACACAGAGAGAGAGGCAGACACACAGGAGGAGGGAGAAGCAGGCTCCATGCTGGGAGCCCTACGCAGGACTCGATCCCGGGACTCCAGGATCGCGCCCTGGGCCAAAGGCAGGCGCTAAACTGCTGAGCCACCCAGGGATCCCCAAGCCTTGGAAACTGATGCTCAGAGAAGAAAGAAAACCAAATTACAAAGATGGTAAAGCTAGTAAGTAGAAAAGAGGTAGGAACCCAAGGCCACTGATAACACCACACTGCCCCACTTTACCAACAGAAAGAAAACTCAAAATCAATAATAACGGTACAAACTCAGAAGAGTTAAATAGTGATCTACCCCCTATTATTATATACTATTGCAGAAGGAGTTAGTCTGATTTCAGATATACACCATGAAGACTTTGTTTTCATTTTAACCCCAAAATTTAACCCCTGTTTTATAGTTTAGATGTAAATGTTTCTACTTTCATATAATCTGGTTTACAATATTTTAAATATTAAAGATAACTTAATTTATTGGCACCATTATAACCAAGTCCCAAGAACACTTGTTTACTAAAAAATATTTCTCTTACTTTCCCAAGGAATATAGCAAAGAGAGTTATAGCAATATCTCCTATCTCGCACACATTCTCTCCTACAACATGACCTTACTACCCCCACCCCCCATCAAATTTCCCTCCTTTTGAATCTGGGTAGTCTTATGACATGCTTGTATTCAGTGGAATATGGTAGAAAGACTGAATGACTTCTAAGCCTACATCAGAAAAGGCCATGAAGCTTCTGTCTGGGTCTTTTGGACAATTTAGTGCTGTGGGAAGCCAGCTGCCATATAAGAAGTCCAAACACTCTGAGATCATCATGCTGGAAAAGCCATGTATAGGCACTCTGGCTAACAAACCCAAATGGGTAAATCCTTCTAGGCATCTCCATTAAGGTGCATGCAAACCAACCTGGATCCTCTAGACAAACCCTACCATCAGCTGAGTACTACTCAGTCACCTCAGCCAATCCTGCGAGGAGCAGAAGATTCATTCAGTTCATCTTTCCTAAACCCCCAACTCATAGATTACATGAAATAAAGATAAAATGATGGTGGTTTTAAACCCTTACATTTCAAGATAGTTTGTTACACAAAAACAGTAGTTAAAGCATAAGTTGGACATGGTAAATTTAAATCTATTTGTTAGATTGTTTCCTTAAAAAAAAAAAACTCTTGAAATCTATCATAAAAAAACTAAAACTACTGATCACTTATTTACTACCCTCTCTGAAACCTTAACCAAAAGAGCTTATTTGGCAGAAAAATATATAGGGGGAGAAAAAGCAAGTGAATTCCAGAAAATATAAGGCCCAGTACTCAAAATACAAAGATTAAATCACTTGTTCCAGGTAGAAAACAAAGAGAAGTATATGGATAATAAACTTGATCCCAGAACACACATTTTAAAGATGTTTAAAAAATAAACCTATCTTACTCAGGAAATGGGAGTTAGGATAGGTGACCTCTCCCCTCTTTTCACACCTGTTGCTGGACCTTTAGGGATTTCTGCAACATCTGACAGAAGAATGATAGCTTTGGATGTATACAACATCTGACAGAAGAATGATAGCTTTTGGATGTATAGTGCTGAACATAAAGGAATTTGGGGAAATAAAACCTATATTTTTGTAAGATGAGAATTCACATTGATAGAGACTGTGCTCTCTCACAGTATCATATAATTTTGCCCTAGAAAAAGATGACTTTTATACAACTACAATAAGCAACATGACTATACTTTATAGATGTTCCACCCAAAGAGTAAAATGTTTATATTTTCACCTTTTTAGTATGCCATCATATTTAAACCAATAGCCCAAGTGGACTCTAAGAATAATTCAGTCTAAGAATTTCTTCATTCTCAAGAGCTTTATTTGACCATAGAGGACTATGAAACAAATTATAAGCATATTTTAACACTTTCATTAACAAAACTAAAACCCAATTGATCTATATTTCATCATGTTTCACAGTGCTTTTAAACATTTATGTAGTATGATCTGGTGGAGATGATATTAAATTGGAATTTAATAGATTTAGATTCATCACTAGCTAATGTCAATTCAGTATTAGGTATATTGGCATCATTTCTAAACCACCTGTTAAGTTTATCTTGGTTTATAAAGAAAGAGATTACTTCAAAACACACTAATGGTTGGCACTAACTTTACGAAGTGATTTTTATCATAATTTGCCAAATGGCAGCTGTTGGAGAAATAATGACCATAGCCAGTATATAATAAGCTAGACTCATTTCGATACCGGGGATAGAGAAGAATACTTTGTAAAAAGTTAAGTCTTGGGGCAGCCAGGGTGGTTCGGTGGTTTAGTGCCGCCTTGGGTCCAGGTTGTGATCCTGGGGACTCGGGATCAGGTCCCGCGACGGGCTCCCTGCATGGGGCCTGCTTCTCCCTCTGTCTGTGTGTCTGCCTCTCTCTGTGTGTGTGTGTTTGTGTCTCTCATGAATAAATAAATAAAATCTTAAAAAAAAAAAAAAAAAAGAAAAGTTAAGTCTTGGGCAGCCCTGGTGGCCCAGCAGTTTAGCGCCACCTTCAGCCTGGGGTGTGATCCTGGAGACCTGGGATCAAGTCCCATGTCATGCTTGCTGCATGGAGCCTGCTTCTCCCTCTGCCTGTGTCTCTGCCTCTTTCTCTCTCTGTGTCTGTCATGAATAAATAAACAAAATTAAAAAAAAAAAAGTTAAGTCTTTACTTTTTAACCTATGCTGATATTCTAATTTACAACACAGCAAGAAAAAAGGGCAAGATCTATAGGCAACATTTATGGAGACCTTTTTGTCTAGTCACCTCATTTCACAGTTGATAGAAACATAGCCCAGAGAGTTAAATGATTTGTCTAGTGTCAGAGAGCTTGCAAACACCAAATGTAGAATAAGAACCCAAGTCTACTACCTCCCAGTCCAGCTCTCCTTCAAAGAATACTGTACAGCCCCTTCAATGGGAAATGAATTTCATAAATATTTCTCAAGAGAAGTCCATTAAAATTTTGAGTGTTTTGGAAACATTTAATAATTCATTTCTATAATCTCTAATTTCACCAAGGTGAATTGTAGTGAGGAATCTCCATCATGGTCATGGTCTAGAAATGCCCAGACCTAGCTGCCATAGATGACAGACACCTTTTGACAAGTAAAATAGAATGCAGAATGGAGACTATTAAATAAATCAGGGTAGTTTTTATTTTTTCCACCGTACACATCGTGCAATCACTAAGAACACCAAAAGATCTCCTGGTTATCTTACTAAAAGTAATCTTTGGGAAATGCACATCTGTCATGCTTTCATTCTAACAGGTAAGTGAGGCTTCTAGCTCCTTCAGAGTTCCTTATCCTTTCCCATCTATGATTTACAAACTCTTCCTTTAGTACAGCAATGTGTAAAAGCCAAGCCATCTGTTTCAGCGGGGCTTAACTTTTAACAGGAAAAAAATATACAAATAAAGGCAGTGTTAGAGTTTCATGCTGTCCCCTTATCGCTGTTTTCCTGAGGTTTAATCAATTAAACTTTTTAAAAATTTTTTCTAAACATTCTTTTCAATTCAATTACAAAACTCAAAGGCTCTACTTTGGAACAGGATCAATTTAAGTCTCTTCCAAAACATATTTAATAGTTCATAATAGCACAGAACACTTGTACTTAAATTTACTTAATAATTAATTCATCAATGGTTTGATATCTAATAATCTCTCTTCTGACATGGCACTTATTACTGTGATCAGTTATTAACTCTTCTTAACAAGGAGAAAAAGCAGAATTCAAAATATTTACTCTCCTTGGCACCAAATAACAACAACAAAATAAAAATTTAATTACAAAAATTAAAATGCATGGGTGCCTGGGTGGCTCAATTGGCTAAGTGTCTGCCTTTGGCTCAAGTCATGATTCCTGAGTCTTGGGGTCAAGCCCCGAATGCGGCTCCTTGTTCAGCAGGGAGCCTGCTTCTCCCTCTCCCTCTGCCTGCTGCTCCCCCACCTTGTGCTCTCTATCTATGTCAAATAAATAAATAAATTCTGGAAAAAAAATAGAATAAAAAGATATAAATTAAAATGATAAAATATATATAAGGGATATAGTATAGGTTCTACCTTATATCAGGAAAGGTCTAATACACAGCTCTCTCAATTTAATGCTGCTTTAAGCATACAATCATGTTGCTAATTAAACATTCTTTCTCACCTTCCTCCACTCCCAAAACCATTCCAAATCACCCTTTCTAAAGTCAGTAGTGACTGTTTTGCAATGTAATACATAATCTTGACTTTGTAACTAGATTCTGAATATCATGCCTTCTTTTAAAGCCTTCTTACTTTAAAATGCAGATGCTTGTTTTGTGCCAGTACCACACTGTCTTGATGACCACAGCTTTGTAGTACAACCTGAAATCTGGCATTGTGATGCCTCCAGCTATGGTTTTCTTTTTTAATATTCCTCTGGCTATTCGGGGTCTTTTCTGATTCCACACAAATATTAAGATGATTTGTTCCAACTCTCTGAAGAAAGTCCATGGTACTTGGATAGATCAGTGGAACAGAATAGAGAATCCAGAAGTGGACCCTCAACTAATATTCGATAAAGCAGGAAAGACTATCCGCTGGAAAAAAGACAGTCTCTTCAATAAATGGTGCTGGGAAAATTGGGACATCCACATGCAGAAGAATGAAACTGGACCATTCTCTTACACCAGACACAAAGATAAACTCAAAATGGATGAAAGATCTAAATGTGAGACAAGATTCTATCAAAATCCTAGAGGAGAACACAGGCAACACCCTTTTGAACTTGGCCACAGCAACCTACAGCAACCTCTTGCAAGATACATCCATGAAGGCAAGAGAAACAAAAGCAAAAATGAATTATTGGGACTTCATCAAGATAAGCTTCTGCACAGCAAAAGAAACAGTCAACAAAACTAAAAGACAACCTACAGAATGGGAGAAGATATTTGCAAATGACCTATCAGATAAAGGGCTAGTATCCAAGATCTATAAAGAACTTATTAAACTCAACAGCAAAGAAACAAACAGTCCAATCATGAAATGGGCAAAAGACATGAACAGAAATCTCACAGAGGAAGACATAGACATGGCCAACAAGCACATGAGAAAATGCTCTGCATCACTTGCCATCAGGGAAATACAAATCAACACCACAATGAGATACCGCCTCACACCAGTGAGAATGGGGAAAATGAACAAGACAGGAAACAACAAATGTTGGAGAGGATGTGGAGAAAGGGGAACCCTCTTGCACTGCTGGTGGGAATGTGAACTGGTACAGCCACTCTGGAAAACTGTGTGGAGGTTCCTCAGAGAGTTAAAAACAGATCTGCCCTGCGACCCAGCAATTGCACTGCTGGGGATTTACCACAAAGATACAGATGCAGTGAAATGCCGGAACACCTGCACCCCAATGTTTATAGCAGCAATGTCCACAACAGCCAAAATGTGGAAGGAGCCTCGGTGTCCATCAAAAGATGAATGGATAAAGAAGATGTGGTATATGTATACAATGGAATATTACTCAGCCATTAGAAATGACAAATACCCACCATTTGCTTCGATGTGGATGGAACTGGAGGGTATTATGCTGAGTGAAATAAGTCAATCGGAGAAGGACAAACATTATATGGTCTCATTCATTTGGGAAATATAATAATTAGTGAAAGGGAATAAAGGGAAAGGAGAAAAATGAGTGAAAATATCAGTGAGGATGACAAAACATGAGAGACACCTAACTCTGGGAAACGAACAAGGGGTAGTGGAAAGGGAGGTGGATGGGGGGTGATGGGCACTGAGGGGGGCACTTGGTGGGATGAGCACTGGGTGTTATGCTAAATGTTGACAAATTGAACTCCAATAAAAAAAATTTTTTTTAAGAAAAATTAAAAAATAAATAAATAAAATGCAGATGCTTTAAGTAATCCCTCAGTGAATGCTGCTTCTACTGATCTAACTTCCTTACTAGCCCACACCGTAGAGGATAGTGGCCAAATTCTTCTGGTGAACTCTGCAATAATAATCATCTTTCACCCATAAAGAAATTGGTTCAATATTTAGTTCAACATTTTGAGACTCTCAAGATAAGCAACCTATCAAAATTTACAATAAATAAGGAGAATATTTTATAATATTTTTGGCAAAAAAAAATAAGTCCTTCACCATAGCAAAAAGAACTACAAAGGACAAATTCTTTCAAATTCAAAAGTAATTGTTTTAAACTAATTAATGCTATAAGGTTTAAGCATTAGACATATTAAGTTTATTACCTAAGTAAGTCTGTTCATATTTTATTAGAGTTCTTACCTATGGTAGTTCTTAAAATAATTGACACTTTGTTTTCTAATGGATTCTTGCAAAACTTCAGATTTGCTACCACAAAATTCTTCTCCAACTTGCATCAACCTAGGTGGATAAAAAGATTTATATAAATTTAGCAACATCCTTATTACAGAACAAAAGTAGTCCAGGTCATCTTTCTTCAAAGGTAACAAACCATAAAAATGGTTGTTTGGAGAAATTCTAAAGTTCACAAATTCACTATAGTTCACAGACATCTGAAGGGCAGAAATATTTAAACACACACACTCCCAGCAGAAATTTGATTATGAATGTTCAAATGTCTTCATTTCCATGAAAAAGTTATATGTGATAACTCACTGACTCATGATTTCTTTGATTATCATGTTTGAATAAACCGAAGTAAAGAATAAAACAAGATCTCACATAGTACCTGCTGATTATATCCAAAACAAAGATGAAATCATCATATTTAAATATAGACAAATCTGTTCCAAGCAAGTAGGTTTTTACTTTTAGCTGAACATCCTATAAAACAAAACAAAAAAATATTTCAAGCCCAAATATAGAATGTAAGTTCCCAGAACCATTTATTCTACAGTTATACATTAAAATGAGACAGAAATACATTCTTAAGAATATACATTTAGGCAAATAACCAATATCCTTACAGTGATATCACAGAGACAATCCCATAACATCAGATATAAAAACAGTAATGGCAATAATCATTACTATTAATACATACACATATGCAAGATAAAAATTATATCCTTGTGTTGGATATGAAGATAAAAATCATCATCATTTATGTGTGACTTGGTAGGCTAGAAACCTCAAAATAACCAAATCAAAAATAATTAAAATAATCAATTAAAAAATAATTAGAATTAATAACTCTGGGAAGTGATTATGTGCAATACATAAAAAATAAGTTTTCATGTACTTCTACTGTAGTATCTTAAAATAAAAGAGACTTCATTTAAAATGAATATTTTTTTTAAGATTTTTTTTTAATTTTTATTTATTTATGATAGTCACACAGATAGAGAGAGAGAGAGAAGCAGAGACATAGGCAGAGGGAGAAGTAGGCTCCATGCACCGGGAGCCCGACGTGGGATTCGATCCCGGGTCTCCAGGATCTTGCCCTGGGCCAAAGGCAGGCACTAAACCGCTGTGCCACCCAGGGATCCCTAAAATGAATATTAAAAATATACTTAGGAATAATTTTAATTGGCAACATTAGGCCTAAATAACTAACAATTCTAACAGGATACAAAAGAAATTTCAATAAAATGAGAGTCAAGGGACTGAATGAGTGTAAAGATGTCAACTTTTCCAAGTTAACTTAGGGGTTCAGTGAATTTCTAACCAAAATCACAAAAAACTTCTCCTATGAATAATCATTCTAAAATTCACTGGAAATATAAATAAGGCAGTAACCTCTTTTTAAATTATAAAGCTTCAGAAAGACAAAATAAAAGTTATAAGTGATGTTGAAAGACTTTTTCTACCTGTATTAAATATATTAAAAACTTTTTTTAAAAGAAGAATACTATCAGTTCCCAAATAATCAACAAAATAGGACAAACAACTCAGAAATAGTGCTAATATATATACAAGAGCTTAATAAACAGCAGTAAAAACTACTGCTTGCTGATTATTTACTCTTTGTCAGCATTATGCTAAGAACTTTACATATTATCTTTAATCCTAAAACAGCTCTGTTGAGCAGGCATTTACTATCCTCCTAAGAGAAGAAAAACCGCAAATAGGTCAAGTAATTGCCTAAATTCACATGCCCCATGAATGACAAGGCTAAGACTGGAATCCGGATCTCCCTGCCTTCAGTCTCCTTTTCCCAAGGAGGCATCACAGACAGAGACAAGAAAAAAGATTATTCAGAAAGTAGCAAAGGGAAAACTAACTAGATTTGGGGTAAAAAACTCCTCTCTCCTTCCTTTATATCACATATCAAAAGACAGATAAATGGATTAAATGTTTTTGTATGTTTGTAAAACATTAAAAATTAATCCAATAAAGCAAAAATATTTTCCGAGTATTTATTAAATGTCCTACACAGTACTCTAGGTATTAGGGAGATAGCAATTAATAGAAAGTTTAGATAAACATCTATAATTACCAGATGAATATTGATCTGAGCTTTACATAGGAAAAAGTATTTTAAGAATAAATATAGCACAGATATTGAATTCAATTTGGAAGAGGTAAGTCTGGGCTCAAAACAGAAGTAAAACTGCTGCCCAGTCATGCCCCTCAGCCCAACTCCTGGGGAGTTGCCACCACTGCTGGGGAAGAAGGCCAAGATCCAAATGAACAGAGCAGTTGAGAAAACTGTTTGTTGGTGGTTTGAGTTTTGAAGCTACAGATGATAGTTTAAGAGAACATTCTAAAAAATGGAGCACACTTACAGATTGTGCGGTGATGAGAGACTTCCCCAAACAAAATGTTGCGGGGTTTTGGTTTTGTGACTTACTCTTGTGTTGAAGAGATGGATGCAGGATTGTGTGCTCAACTACACAAGGTTGATGGTCCTGTAGTCAAACCAAAGAGAGCTGTTTCTAGAGAGGATTCTGTAAAGCCTGGTGCCCATCTTACACTGAAGAAAATTGTCATTGATGGTATTAAAGAAGATACAGAAGAATATAATTTGAGAGACTACTTTGAAATGTATGGCAAGATGGAAACCATCGAAGTTATGGAAGACAGGCAGAGTGGAAAAAAGAGGATTTGCTTTTGTAACTTTTGATGATCATGATAGAGCTGATCAAATTGTTCAGAAGTACCACACTATCAATGGGTATAACTGTGAAGTGAATTTCTTATTCTTTATAAATAAGAAATGCCATCTGCTGGATCACAAGACATCATGAAGGTGGATCTGGTAACATTATGGGTTGTGGTGGAAACTTCTATGGAAGAGGAGGCTATGGTGCCACGTAAAGGTGGTGGCAGCAGAGGTAGTTATGGAAGAGGTGATAGTGGATATAATGGATTTGGAGATGATGGTGATAACTATGATGGCAGTCCTGGTTATAGAAGTAGAGGAAGCTACGGTGGATATGAGCACCAAGGAGGTGGATATGGTGGCAGTGGTAGAAGATATGATGATTATAATGAAGAAGGAAATTTTGGAGGTAACTACATTGGTGGTGGGAATCATAATGATTTTGGAAATTATAGTGGACAACAGTAATCAAATCATGGACCCATGAAGGGGGGCAATTTTGGTGGAAGAAGCTCAGGCAGTCCCTATGGTGGTAGTTATGGATCTGGTGGTGGAAGTGGTGGATACGGTAGCAGAAGGCTCTAAAACAATTCAGAAAAATGGACTACGGATCTTAGCAGGAGAGAGTGAAGAGCTGTCAGGAAAGCTGCAGGTTACTTTGAGACAGTTGTCCCAAATACATTAGAGGAACTGTAAAAAAATGCCATAGAGGGAACAATGATCCATAGTAAGAAAAGTTACTACAGCTTTAACAGGAAAGCCTGCTGCTCAGGACTGCCATAGGTCCAGTTTGCAAAAAGTGCAGCTATTGATTAATGCAATGTAGTGTCCATTAGATGTACATTTCTGAGCCCTTATACTGTTGTAGCTTTTTCTTTTTCTTTTCCTTTTTGTTACATCAAGTATATAGCCCTGTAAATTGTGGTAACAGTACCAGGAAAAAAAATAAAGGAATTTTTAATTAAAAAAAAAAGAAAAAGAAATTTACCATAAGTCACAAAGAATAAAGGTTATGGTTTGACCTCATAAAAATGGTGATCATCTGCACACTGAAAATATAATAAGTGAAAATATATGATTGCATACAAAAGATTACTCATTATCACATAGATCATTTAGAATTTATAAACAAAAAATGAGTAAATAATTCATCAATCAATAATTAATGGATTTTTAAATGTTTAGCTTCTCTAACAAAGAAGTATGAATTAAAACGCTAATAAAAATAGTAATAAAAAAGCAAAACACTAATAAAAATATAAACAGATTTAATTGCCCAATTAAAAGATAAAGTCTCTGTCTCAAAATAACATTTCTTTTATATTTATAGAGGATACAACTAAAACATGATCCAAAAGCATTTAAAATAAAGGGACAGTCAAAGAAAAAAAGGAACAAAATAAACACAGCAATGGTAATAATAAAGCAAACTAGAATTCACAGCAAAATGCCTCAGGACAAAAGAACTGTATGTTTTTTTTTTAAATTAATGAAGGGAATTACATACAAAGAAGGTAGGTAAAGTGGTTATTAGCATAGCAGCATCAATCAACATAGCATCCAAGTATAAAAAGCAAAAGCCAATGTTAGAAATAAAACAAAAACCTGACAAAATTACAATCTTTCTGGAAGATTAAAACTCCTCCCTCAGAATTACACAGGCCAAGGAAACAAAGAAAAAATAAAGATACAGATTAGAATAATACAATTAATGATAAGCTTGCTTTAATATATACTTAGAAATTAACTCCCACCACAAAGAAGAAATACATGGTTATTTTCCAAATGCTCAAGCAAAAATTTTTAAAGTGGGTGGCATTCTAGGATGTAGAGAAAATCTCAAGTTCACCAAAAAAAAAAAGAATATTGCAACCCCAATTCTCTATAGTAAAAAGAAAAAAGATGCATAAGAATAATATGACTAATTTCTTACATATCAAATACTTAAAGATGAAAATGAAAATCTTGGAAGATCGAGACTTTCCATCTAGTTAGATCTGTAAGCTCCATAAGGTCAAGTACCATGGGTTCACCACAGTGTTCTTAAATCCACAGTGTCTACCAAATGGTACAACTGATACAACTATTCTTCTTACAGATTTTCTATTGGAGTAAAAAATGCATGGAAAATAAAATTTTCATATAAAAAATCAGTCATTCTGATTTTGAGTTTAGTTTTTATGTCAAAAGGTTAAATATTTTCTAATGCTTTTCATTTTTCATTATCTCTATAATAAATTTATGATAAACGTATATAAATTGTCACATGCTCACTTGTGCTTTAGAATTCAAGATTTCAGATGTTAGAAATGCATTATGGCATATTATAGCATATACGTTTAACACCCTTTGGGGTCTAAGGCAGTATCTCAAAACAAAACACATTAATACTCTTGTGACATATAAATGTTCACTTTAATGAGATAAATAAATACTACAAAAAAGCTTTATGACAATACTCTTCTGCTTCTACTGCTGAAAGAATCCAAATCTGGTCAGGCTTTGCCTGCTGAATGTGTTATGAAAGAAACATTTGTTTTTCAGAGCTTTTACTTTTTGCAATTGAATTGAGCCTTGTAATTTCAATTAACAAATACTCAAAGAGTTCCTAAAGTATGCAAAATACTGTTTTAGAACTAGTTGAGAATGGCGGTGGAGGCCCAAAGAGACTTGGGAGTGGTAGAGATAAGATATTCTAAAGCTTGAAACCTACAACACAATAATCTATACTCAAAAGCATGATCACTTCCAAATGGCCAAATGCTTAAATGAGAACGGCTCTAAACTAAACCTCATATTTAACACATCAAGGAATATCAAGTTGCCAGACTGAATGAAAACTAGCTATATAAAATGCAAGGTCAATATTTCAAAGGAACTGAATTACCAGAAATTCTATCATAGATACTACAATTTCAACTAAGTACAATTAGTGTCTATTAGTAGGAGACTAAATCAGGAGATTAAATAAGAAACAACTGATATCTGACCTTAGACATATACTCAATTAGTATGAGATTTCCCTTTCCAGTATACATAATATTCAGAAAAAAGTCAGCCCAAACCTACAATTAATGGTAAATTAAAAAGTAGTTTAATATATAATAAAGGCCATATATGAAAAACCCACAGCTAACATCATACTCAATGGTAAAAAACAGAACTTTTCCTTTAAGATCAAAGAAAAAGACAAATATGCCTACTCTTGCTACTTTTATTCAACACAGTAGTAGATGTCCTAGCCATAGCAATCAGACAAGAAGAAAAAATAAGAAGCACTGATATTTGTAAGAAAGAATTTAAACTGTCACTGGATATTATACATAGATATTATACAAAGACTAGACCAAAAAACTACTATAAGTAATAAATGAATTCAGTATAGTTGTAAGATACAAACTTATTACCTAGAAATTGGTAGTGTTCCTATAAACTAATAACAAAGTAGCAGAAAGAGAAATTAAGAAAATAATTCCACTTAACTATTGTGCCAAAAAGAATAAAATACTTGGGAGTAAACTTAACCAAAAAGGTGAAAGACCTTTTTTCTGAAAACTATTAAACAATGATGAAAGAAACTGAAGACACGACAAATGGAAGGATATTCCATGCTCATCAACTAGAAGAACTAATATTGTTAAAATGTCCTTACTATCCAAAGCAACTTACAGATTTAATCCAATCCCTATCAAAACACCAACAGAATTTTTCACAGAACTAGAATAAGTAAACCAAAATTTGTAAGGAAACACAAAAAAGACTCGGAATAGCCAAAACAATCTTGAGAAAAAACAACAAAGCTGGAGGTATCACAATTTCAGATTTCAAGATATGCTACAAAGCTACAGTAATCAAAACAGTATGGTACTGGCACAAAAATAGACACATATATCATGGAACAGAATAGCGAGCCCAGAAATAAATCTACATTTGTATGATAAATGATCATTTAATTGATCTACAATAAAGGAGGCAAGGATATATATACAAATGGGGAAAAGATAATCTCTTCAATAAATTATGCTAGGAAAACTGGACAGCTACATGCAAAAGAATGAAAGTGGACCACTTTCCTTTTTTTTTTTTTTTAAAGATTTACTTATTTATTTTACAGAGACAGAGAGAGAGCAGAGGGAGGAGCAGAGAGAGGGTGAGAGAGAATCCCCAAGCAGACTCCCTGCTGAGTGCAGAGCCTGATGTAGGGCTCAATCTCACAACCCTGAGATCAGGACCTGAGCCAAAATCAGGGGTCAGGTGCTTAACCAACTGAGCCACCTAGTCGCCCCATGGACCACTTTCTTATACCATACACACAAACAAACTCAAAATAGGGTTGCCTGGGTGGTATACAGATATGTCTCCTCAGGCAAGGAAAACAAAAGCAAAAACTAGGTATTGGGACTACACCAAAATAAAAAACTTTATCATGGTGAAAAAACCATCAACAAAATGGAAAGGCAACCTACTGAATGGGAGAAGATATTTGCAAATGCATATCACTCCCTTCTGAAAATAAAAAAGGATACATTTTCAGATTCGTTTCACACATTTTTGTTTTCCAAAAAAATCATTTTAATTCTCATATATTGTAAGTTTATATAAAATATTAAGGGGTTAATACCCAAAATATATAATTATTAAAACTCAACACCAAAAATTCCAAATAATCCAGTTAAAAATGGGTAGAGGACCTGAGTAGACATTTTTCCAAAGAAGACCTATGGATAGCCAACAGACACATGACAAGATGCTCAATGTCACTAATAATCAAGGAAATGCAAATCAAAACCACAGTGAGATATCACCTTAGAACTATTAGAATGGCTAAAATCAAAAAGACAAGAAATAACAAGTGTTGGTGTGGATGTGGAAAAAAGGAATTCTTATGCACTACTGGTGGGAATGTAAATCAGTGCAGCCATTGTGGAAAGCAGTATTGAGGTTCCTCAAAAAATTAAAAATAGAATTACCATATGATCCAAAAGAACAGTCCGAAAAGAACAAAAAAGTTATCTTCAAAGAAATTACACTTTTATCTAGGAAGTAATACATTTTAACAAATTAACAAATTTAATTATCTGATAACAACTATGCTATTAAACTGCAAAAAAAAAGTTATGTAGATACATTCTGCCAATAAACATGTAAGATGCCCTCAAGGGACAAAAATCATTACCTGCGAAAATCTTTTTTCATTCTATACTAGATTCAGCCCAACTATGGGACCTATTTAGTTATCCTTTTCCTAAAATTAATAGAAAACACAAATAAATGAAATAAAAATAAAGAGTATCTCAACAAGAAAGTAGTTTCTTTAGGAAAGCATATATTTGCTAGGACACTAAAAGCAGAAATATACAAGGAATAGACGTATATTTCCAATGGAGATTTTAAAATTAAAAGACTTATAGTCAAATACAATTGTGAACTAAATTATAGAAATTGAATGACAGATTTAGTCCAAAGAAAAACTAACATAGAATTAACTCTATAAGGAATACAAATAACAGAAAATTCAAACACTGAATTTTTAAAATAACTTTGACGTGAAACTTTCTATTGCATTTGTAAAAAAAAGATATAAAAAACCCAAACCTGCCATATTCGTGTAAGTCCATGTTCTAATTTCTTTTTTATGTAGCCACGATCAAAATTAGTTTCTTCAGTACCAATATTACTCCCTTCTGAAAAAAAAAGAGGATACACGTTTTCAGATTTGCTTTACATTTTTTCCAAAGAAGTCATTTTAACTCTCATATATTGTAAGACTATGTAAAATACAGAAAATATGTTTAATATTTATACAACCAAAACAATGTCTAAAACAGGTGTTAGGATTAGGGTGATCCCAGAGACAGGGTCCTCAATGATTTATATACTGCCTACTGCCAGGGCATTACAGGACTCATTAACTTAATTATCAGTTAACATCTATGTTGACAAGGGTACAAACTGCAGAACTGCTCGCACAGTAAGGTAATGATGCATATGGTTTACATTTTTCATGATCCAGAATAATCTTATCCATTCCAGATAAATAATCTGACAATGCCCCACTTTAACAGGTAGACCTGTTTCAAAACAAATTTCCTCATAAAAGCAACTGAAATACAATTATATACATTTATATTTAAAAGATTATGCCTTTTTGAAGGCATGTGAACTGTATGGAATGAACTGTGTGGAACAACTGAGGATATTATTTCATCTCAGGCTAGCATAATGACCACTGGTAACCAGCAAAAGGCCCTTGCATTGGCCAGGCCCCATATTCATGCCTAATGTACATCTGACCACTCTCCAACAGGTTAAGCCTTATTAACTGTAGGGTTTGGCTATTAGGGACCCAGCAGCTCAGGACAGTTCACCTGTACAACAGTTTTAGAGTTTTACTTTAGAATGGTAAAATGTTAGGATACCAGTAGTATCACTATGGAGCTACAGCAGATGACCTCTTAAGACCCTATCAGCTTTACGAAGTTCTGTGGAGAAAAATTTTCAAAGTACTGACTCCTATAATTATATTTCTTAATGTGAATATGAAAGGAATAATTTCAGGTGAACAAATGACTTTTTAGAGTTCTATATATTGTCACCTGTTAAGCTAATCAGAGTCCTGACCTTCTTAAGATACACAGAATCAAGTCAAGGAATTGTAGTGAAGAGGATTAAGTATATAAGGCTCAAAGAGTGTTTTAAGTATGACTCTACACCCCAATGAAAATACATACATATATACAACAATACACGCAAACTATGAGCCTGAAGCAAAAAAGCAAACTTCACTATGATGAGTATGTGTTGTCCCCTAAACTCTCATCCTGTATCTGAAGTGTGTATTAATTTCGTTCCAAATTTTGTCTGGTTTCTCCTTAAATAATGTATTAGAAAAGAGAAAAGAGGTGCTGAAATGTCTTGAGTTTCTGCACCTAGAAAAAAATAAAAGTTGCTAAAAAAGGATAAACTTGTGAAGATCTGGAGTCCCAGCAAGCAATTCCCTAAGTAACCTGAGATTTAAAAAAAAAAAAAAAGAAAAAAGGGCCTATGGACATTTCATCATCAACCATCATTATTAATATCATCTCTTGACCTATTTCCTTTGATATTAACAATCTATAGTGTAAGGACTTTACATTTTCCCTAAACTTTACAGCAAACCTACAGGTTAGATGTGTTCCTGAGGTTTGTTTTGTTTTTTTTACCTACCATTTTAAGAAAGAAACTGAGGTCTCATTTCTCATCTTTGGAAAATAGCAGTAAAATCTGAAACCAGGTATCTCTGACTGTAAAGCCCGGGCTCATAGAGGTAGTACAGGGATGACAGCATAGGAGTTGGGTTAAAAACAGTCTGACCTAGAAACCTGACTCAATGCCCACCTCTTCTCTTGCTTTCTCCTCTTTCCCTTCCTTTATCATCCCCCCCAGCAATATTTATAAAAGGATGAAAATCCTTCTATAAAATTTTCCTATTTTTTGCTATCTATATTTATAAGCTTAAGAATCAAGACAAATATTAAACTTATGTCTTCTGTACTACCAGAATCCTACAATACCATTTGTATTCTTCCATCCACCCAAACATAGAAACCAAGACCTCAGAAATTAGAAGTTACTAAAATAATTTGCTTAGCTACATTAAATTGTATGCAATACAGAAAACTTGTGAAGTATAATTTATTTTGCCCATATTAAACAGAACACGGATAAAAACATTTATTACTTTTAAAACTATTTTGAAAAAAAATAAAAAGAAAAAATAAAACTATTTTGAATACTTAATCTAAGCTATTGTTCAAGGATAACCACTTAAGATATATAATTATACAAATGAAGTAATTTAAACATATTGTCTAGTTAATATAATTTCTCAAATATTTGTTCTTTATATGTAGCTGACAATACCATAGTCATTTAAAGTGGTGTTTTCCATTCAAAGATTAATATTTTACAACCTTGCTTTTTATGAAATTTAAGTCCTGCTGTATTTTTTAAAGATTTTATTTATTTATTTGAGAAAGAGAGGAAGAGAACATGGTGGTGGGGAGAAAGGCGGAAAGAGAAGGAGGCTCCCCACTAAGTAGGGAGTCCGACATGGGGCTCAAACCCAGGACTCTGGGATGGTGACCTAAGCCAAAGGCTCACCCAACTGTGCCACCCAGGCACCCCAGAAAAATATAATTACTAATTCTTAGAATCTAGCTTTATTAGTAAAACTTGAAAATTAGCAAATAGATTTAATATTAAACATTAGCATTAATTTTACAGTAAATTGGACAGACCAATGCCTTACCAAGTTTACAATTAATTTTTTAAAAGCTCTTTGTTAATAATTTAGTCCTAAAGCTGTCATTACATATTCCTGAAAACTGGTAATATCTGTACTTAAGAAGTCCTTTGGCCCAGTTAATCCCCAAAGGTAATGGAGCTTTTATAGAAGCTGAATGACTTTCTTCGGTGAGCATTTCACCTATGGTCACCTAAGTCCCTGAAATCCTAAAAGCATGGCTATCCCTTTTCTTTCTCCTTAGCCCAGCAATATGGCATATTTATAGTTGTCTTTAAATAAAATAATACCCTACCAGAAGCAGAAGTAGTATCCTCATTGTCATGCTTTTCATGCCATTCCATAGTCCTGTAATAGCTGAGCATAACTTCCCACAATGCTTTGCATAGGTCAGCAAGACATGGAATATAGCTGTCTGGTGTAACATGCTAAAGAAAATTTAAAAAGTCAACTTTAAAAATTATCACAACTTGCAAAAGGAAAATCAATCATGTCATTTGTGTAAATTAAGTACCTTTGACAATCTCTAAATTCTAGAAATCACAAGGATATTATAGATATTCCATATCTATTAATAACATTTAAAATAATATTTTATAAAACATGGCTATGTGGTCTCAAATCTCACTAATGAAAATAAGTAGAATCCGCCCCCCCCCCCATCCTTTGCATAAACTACCAGCTTGTCATTCTGCCCTTTTTTTTCTGCAGGTAGAGTGATGCCTCCAATCTATTTTGCTGGCTTTCTGGTTTTTTTGGATGTTATAATGGAGCATTTGTCTCATCATTTGAGATTTCATAGCTTTTTTTCCTTTTTTAAATCAATCTACCACAACCAATCATGCTGATAAAGCACTGAAAGGCTAGTAAGACTGGTATATTAAGCCCTCCAAAGTAAATAGCTAGTAGAAATAAACTACATAGTAAATATAGCTATGGTGTATTTGACGTTTAATATAGCACAGGTTGGTAGTGGTCCTCTCTTTCAAAATGTTTTTTCTCTCCGTAATGATCTTTCCCTCCTCTAAGCTCCTTGTCTATTAAAACATTCATCAAGCAACTAATAAAAATACTAACTTGTATGGCTCAGTTCACTTTTGTGCAAGCATGTCAAATCTCTGAAACTCAACTAGGAAGTTGTAAAATAAAGGAGTTGTTAAACTCCAGAGTCAGACTGTACAAGTTGGGCTTATGCCAAGAATGGCAGGATGGTTCAATCTTACGAAATTTATTAATATATTCACCATATTAACACCAAATGATTATCCTAATAGATGCTGGAATATACCTTTGGACAAAATTCAACAGCTGTTCCTAATAATAACTCCTAAAAAATAAAAATGGTTATTTCCTTAAGATAAGGAAACTATGGCATAAGCACTGTGGTCAGGAACAAGATAAGGATGCCCACTATCCCCACCCCTATTTAACAATGTTCTGGAGGTATCTGTCAATGTGATTAGACTAGAGAAAAGAGTAAGAAGCAAATAAACAGGAAAACAAGAAATCAAACTATTTCTATCTGAAAATGACATGTTAATATATTTAGAATATAATTTGTAGAGAACCAATAATAAAACTAACTCAAAAAATAAAATAATTCAGCTAGGTGGCAGGTTATAAAATTAATACAAAAAAATAACATGTATATATACAAATAATAACCCACTCCTCATACCATACATAAGAATAAGCTCCAAGTTGTTAAGAGATTAAAAAGTAAAAACTAAAACTCAACTAGCACTAGAAGAAAACTTAAGTTAAGTCTTCTATCAGCTTGATACAGGGAAAGCTGTTTTACTTAGGACTCAAATATCAGAGATAATAAAATTTAAGATGTGATACATTTTAGTACATAAAATTTTTAAAAAGAATTTACATGGCAAAACAAAGCACCATAAACAAAATCAAAAGACAAATGACAAACTTAAAAAGATATTCACAACATATATCATGACAAAGAATTAATATCCTGCATTTATAAAGAACTCTTCAAAGTTTTGGTGAAAAAGACCAAACATCCTATAGAAGAATGGGAAGAAGTCACAAGCAAACTGCACAAGTAGAGATACAAAAATGGCCATTGAACATATGAAAACATGTCCAACTTCACTCTTTAATAGGGCAAATGTACATTAAAATTAAATAAGACACAGATTCTCATTCATCAGATTGGTGAGAGTTTTAAAGCTGACCATATCAAAGATTCTCTCCTTGACCAAACTCTAGCCAAGATCCTCTAAGCTCTCTTTTCAACTAGCCCTCATGCTTGGCCTATAAAGACTTGCATAAAATACTAACATCGGGGCACCTGGGTGGCTCAGTGGTTGAGCATCTGCCTTTGGCTCAGGTCAGGATCCTGGGATCGAGTCCCGCATCGGGCTCCCCACAGGGAGTCTGGTTCTCCCTCTGCCCCTCTCCATCTCTCATGAATAAATAAATAATTAAAAAACAACAACAACAAACAAAAAACCACTAACATAGCTTCTAATAGCTCAAGGCTGGATCCCTAGGATGACCCTAGTTCCTGTTAAAGTACCTGCCTGAGAAAACTCAAGTCTGCCAAAAGAACTTACTGTCGTTTCAGCTAAGCCCTGAAGATAGGTCCCCTGTCTCCCAGCCTCTGAGGGAGAGAGGGGGCCTAACTTCAAGAAGCCACAGTTAGCAAACCCAGATGGGCTTCACAGGAACTAACCTCCACTTCCTGTTTTCTGTAAGTTTTCATTCTCTGACTTTGAGGCCCATCTCATCCCCTTTCCTTTAAAATGCCCTTGTCACCTCTGTACAAATGGAAGGTGAGCCTGTTTCACACCGGATTCTTTTCCCTGTTTCAACAGTAAACAATGGTTAAAATCTGTCCATACAACTTTAATTAGCATTTGGCTTTATTTATCTTTGACACTCTATATATTCTATTGTCAAGGCTGTGAAAAAGCACCCACTGTCATTCATTGCTGGTGGGAATGATAAATGATCTAAACTTATGGAGGGGAATTTGGCACTGTTTAACAAAATCACATATGTACAATTCCCCTTGACCCAGCAATCCCACTTCTAGGAATTCGTCCTGAAGATACACCTCAAACAATGCAAAAATACATATACACAAGGTTATTCATTGTGAAGGATTATTTATAACTGCAAAATACTGCAATCTATCTAAATGTCCAAACAAGAGACTGGTTGAATAAACTACTGTTCATACACGCAAAAGAGCACTATGCAACTATGAAAAATAATAAGCTGATACACGCATATTTAAATTTTTTAATTAAAACAATTTCTCCTGGAAACCATCTGTTTGTTCTCTATACTTAACAACCTGTTTTTTTAGTTTGTCTCTTTTCTTTCCTTTGCTCATTCTTTTTTGTTTCCTAAATTCCACATAAATTTCTTCTCTGACTGATATATTTCACTTGGCATTATATTCTCTAGCACCATCCAAGGGGGGAAGTGGGTGAGAGGATGGGTGAAATAGGTGAAGGGAACTAAAAGCACACTTATCTTGGGGCACCTGTGCGGCTCAGCTGGTTAAGCACCTGACTCTTGGTTTTGGCTCAGGTCATGAGATCGAGCCCTGCATCAGGCTCTGCGATGGGTGTAGAACCTGCTTAAGATTCTCTCCTCCTCTCTCCTTCTGCCCTCCCCTCTTCCCATGTATGCTCTCTCTCTCCCTCAAAAAAAAAAAAAAGAAAAAAGAGTACACTTATCTTGATGAGCACTAAGTAATATATTGAATTGTTGAATCAACATACAATACACCTGAAACTAACATCACACTGTATGTTAATTCTATTGGAATTAAACTTTTTAAAAAAATTTCCCCTTTATACATACATATATGAGAAAGGGAAAAATTTTAACTTCTCTGTGTAAGTTATATATACGATATATATAAAATATATTTAAAATTATACACATAAGAAATAGGAAAAATTTAATGCACATATCTGGTATAACAAAAATAAACAGAGGGAAGATAAACAAGGAAAACACCGTAGTTAGTTACCTTTACAAGGTGGGGTCAGGGATGAAATAATGAAAGAAACATAGGAGGAAGTGACATTTCTCCAAATACACCACATTTGCTATAGGTACGTATTCACAGAAGAATTAGACTGACCATCCAGATTTACACATAGCTTGCAGTAGCTTGCAGAGATTAATATAAAATATTTTTGCTTACTTATGCCATAATTTGAAGTGATTTTTTATGCCTACTTTCCATGTTTACTTTTGTAATTACCACCTATACAATGAACCAGTCTTGATATTTTTCCCCCCTTGGTTTATTTTTATCCCATCATTACATATCTCTTAAAGCACACATGCAATAAAAAACTTGTTACTGATGCACAAGTTCAAGAAAAAGCTAAAGCAGAGGGGAAAAAAAAATCACAAAAAAGTTCTGGGCTGCAACTCAGCAATCATTCACCTGAATAAAGGTATTCTTTTACAAGTCAATTTTTTTCATCTTCATAAACTCAACTTTACATAAATTTATATTTATATTATGCAAATAAATTTAATATAATTATATCCCAACATTCTTTTGGATAGATAAAAGGAAGACAGTGTTAGTCTTATTTCTTCCCAAAGAAAAATTATGACTATACAAATAATTGTTATAGTTCACCAATTAATTTTTATTATACTTGTCACAGTTTAACAAACCAGAAAATTGAATCTTAGAACTACTGCTACCTTCTATTTTCAACCCAGCTACTGTCGAGCTACATTATTTGCCTAGTTATTTGAGGAAAAGGAGGTTTTTTTACTGTTACCTCTTGATGATTTGCTGAAATTTAACGAGTTTGGAAGAGATACAAAGAGATGTATATGTAAATTCCTTTCCAAAAAAGTCAAAATTATTGAAGTTACAGCAAGCTTTTTTTCACCAAATAGTTCCAAGTGTAAACATTCACAAATCTAGCTAAACCACTGCACATGCCTAAAAAGTCTTCCAAAAGAATCCAAATTTTATTATCTTCACAAATATGTTCATATGTACAAACCTAAGACTATGACATACTGAGCACCAAATAACAAGATGACTCTTGCCTAAATTTATACTCTAAAATATAAACAAATGTAGAGATTCATTGTACTAAATACATATACAGTATATAGTTTAAGGAAAGAGGGCAAGGTAGAATAGATAAAAAGATATCATTTTTGATACATTTAAGCCTGGATATGTTAATTTCTGCATTTGAAGACAATGCTGGCAATAAGTTAAAAGTGTCATTTCATTTTAAAACTAGACTCCAAAACCGCTTTCCAGTATACCATATAACCAACTGGCATCAACTCTAATTGCAACAAATGATTGTTATGCTTTTAACACCTTATTACTAAAATCATTTCAAGTAGTGTTCTCTCATTAATTTATGAAAATCACCTCTAAATTTCAAGTAGAGAATCTTATCACACAGACATAGGTGAATCACAACTATAACAAAAGAAATTTAAGGAAAACAGCAAATAAACAAATAACTGCATAAATAATCAAAAAATAAAAGGCAGGCCAAGAAGAGAATTTTGAGTGTCCTAATTAACAGCCCATCAAACTTCTACTCAGACATTTATTCTTCTTCACACCAGCAGGGCATAATAGAAAAAAGGCTAGAGAAGAGCTGTCTGGTTCAGTCAGCTGTCTGGTTCCACAATTTAGTGGTCATATGTCCTCAAACAACAAACCACTCAGGACTGAAGTTTCACCTTTCATAAAACAGTGTTAGAGATTACTGGCTCTGCCTACCTTGCCACTAGTTTAATCCATCCACCAATCACTAAATACTAACATTTCATCACAGTTCAAGTCTCAATTAAGGGAGGATTTATTTAGAATAAGACCAGGAATACTGAAGGCAGAGGAGTGCCATATTGCAATTCCAGTTCCATGTTTGTATTACCTATCAGTAGTAGCAATGAAAGTCTTCAACTGGTCAATTTAGAAAATATTCACAAAGAGACACCCCAAAGAACTAAAATAACATGTCCTTAAATTGTTTTAAAAATTAAGAATATATTGGGAATATATAGGAAGTAGAAATTTAATTATCAAATATTACGGTGTTCTAGAGCTATTCTCCACTGCCATTCTTTGCTGAAAGCTAGTAGTATCAATTTATTCAGCAAAAGTTGTGAAGTGAGGGGAAAAGTCGGCTAAAAGTAACATTTTGCACCTTCCATTTCTGCTATTTAACCATCTCAACCTACCTACCTGGTCAAAATTTAAATCATAAAATCAGCTTAGTAAAACCAGCAACATCTTAGCCTTAATTATAAACAATAAGTAAGAATATAGAGGCTATTTTCAAAAAATGTGAAATGAATACAAGCAGCCTTTCCCAATTTGAAGCACACAATGAAAAAAAAATGCCACCTTTTAAAAGTGGATTAAGTGCAAAGCTAAGTGTTTCATATGAAAAAAGGAGGCTGCTAGATTTAGTTTTTTAATTCTTACTAATTTACTTTTACCCTGATCAGAAATCTCTATTACCAAAAAAAAAAAAAAAAAAAAAAAAAAAAAGAAATCTCTATTACCAAATACCTAAAAAAATTTCAGGAAGATGATTTTTATGTTAAAACGTCAAAATAAAAATTCTTAGGAGTATCCTTAAGGTATTTTTTGTTCTTGCTTCACTTAGATTTAACACTCTAATCACATCCTGACAAACATAAAGGGAACAGATGTCTTGGCATCCACACAGAGACCCAAAACTCCCAGGGCTGCCATCCCCCATCCCCAACTTCATATACACACTGATAGATGGATTTCAAAAAACAACAAAGAGTTAGCATTATCTTCAGATGAATGCTGTTAGCACTGTGAATGATGTAGAAGAAGCTGGTGGGGAGGACCACGGCTTGTCTGGGAGGCTTCAGGAAGTATGCTGCAGATCCAAACAGCACTAGGCCCAGGAGCTAGAAACACTTCTGGGGAGGCTGAACTCTGGACCTAAGAAAGTGGCTGAGCCAAGCAATTACAAGATCTCTCCAACCTCTAATTACGTCTATTAAAGGCCAAGCTGTATAAAATTGAACATCATCAGTACTTTCTAGCCATTGGAAGCCAGAGACGTGCACAGTATAGTGGAACAGATAGCACACTTTTGGGCTTAGGGCCCAACTTTGTGACTTACTTGGTCATGATGCTGTAATATCACTTCATTCATCTAGACACCCCTAGGGATGAAACAAATAACCTACATTCTCTCTGAAGCTTTAAACACTATGACTCTCCAAAGACAACAATTATACATATGCTATAGCACAACTTTCCTTGTACCAAACTGGATTCATTCATGATATAAAAACACAAATATATCATGGTGAGAAAATAGTCACTCCCATCTCCCAGGCATTTTATCATTAATACTATAATTGTATATACCCATTAAATCATATTTTCTGTATGATATAAGTGATGCTAACTTGGAACCAACTAACTAGCATCTTTTTTAAATTGTAAAACAGAAGGGTTGCCTTTAAACGATTCTCATGTTTTTCGAATTGCTGTTAAATATGGCCTGAATCAAATTAGACATCTTAATACAAATAAAACAAGCAAAGCAGGTATAATTAGAATACATAATTTATTTTTCAAAATTACAGGTGATAAAATGCTGTGAACCTCTAAGCTGAGATTAGCACCCAAAAAAGGGACAGTATTTAAATGTAAGAACACTATCAAATTAAAAATAGGGTTTCTTGACAGATCTCAAGAATGGCTATCAGTAAATTATTTTTTGTTTCTGCTGGCAGTGCATGCCATGCTCTAAAAACAGGTTGGTTCTTTAGCATCTATTCCCAACCCTCCCCCAACAACACACACACACACAATTCGCCCAGGAGTCTACATTACACTGACAGATTCTTCGACTTGGACAGCCCAGAGGCCTTGCCACACAAGTGACCAGAAAACCCTTTCATTTCCAGCCAAAGAGGGAAGACTGGCTACCCAGATAACTACAGCCCAAAACGTGCACTCCAGGGGCACTCACAGTCCCAGATAACACTGTAAACAACTAAATCTTCAATATTGAAAATCCAGTTAAACCAAGCTGGACAACCTATGGTTGCTTTTCCTGCTCTATGCTCTACTTTTCTCATGCCATTGCTCAGGATAGTACCTTACTATCCCTTGGACCCAGCCATATACATTGTGCCTATTGAAATCTAAGACCTAGCTCAAAACTTGCAACCTCCTAACAATAAGATAGTTTTGCCTTCCTTAGATCCCTTAAAAAAAGGTGTTGACCCCAATGACACTTTATGCTGTTTGAACTTTTCTTATCCTACCTCTGACCAAAATTAATGTTGACACCTTACTGGGTTATATATTCTGTAAAACCGTATCTATACTTGTTGAACTGAACTGATTACTTGATTAACAAAGCTGAGTAATGATAAGGGAACTGGTTTATACTTAGCAAGTCAGAGTATTAAGAAAATGGAGCGTTGTGTCTTATGCCTGCATCCATGAAAGGGTAACAGGCTAGCTTGTCAGTTTGTAAGGAGGATGAAATTTCAGAACCTTCATGGTTCTTGACAATTCAGAGAATAAATAGCATGGAACATTTTTCCTTACCTGTCTTTTGATATTAAGTTTGAGTTTTTAAAAATTAGTAAAGCTTAGTTTTTATTTTATCTTAAATATATAGAAATCAATATATATTCATATGTAAGAAAATATAGGAGTCGTGATGGTACAAATATGTGATAATAAATCTGACAGCTTTATTCTTTGGAGTATTTTAAAACAGACCTGCGGAAGCCACTCAAGGAAATGTATAATATTACTCTTCTAACTGAAAAGACTTCTCTCTTTGACCAAATGTTCAAATATGTACTTTCCAATGAGAGAAATATCTACTCACCTATCCAACAAATCAACCAAATTAACCCCAACAATCAATTAAATATCCCAGTTTAATTTCTTCCACATCCTAAATATGCCTGTGTGATAAACAACATAAATTATTCTTGATATGCTACCTTCTGGTATCTGACAATTAAGCTAATAAATACAAAATAATCAGCATTCATGAATATAGGGAAAGGGATAAAAGCAGACATCACTGATGGGGAGTATAAATTGAAACACTTTCTAGAGGGCAACTTTGGAAAAAATGAACCAAAAACCTTATAAATGCAAAGCCTTTGACAATGCAATTTCATTTCTTACCCTCAATAATGAAAGATGTGTGCAAAGATTTAGCTTTAAGAATATTTACTACAGTGTTGTTCATAATGACAAAAGCTAGAAATAAAACAAATATCTAAGAATAGAAAACTGGTTAATTAATCCAGAAGATCTTACACTGAAATATTGTCAAGCTCTTAAAAGTTATGCAGGTAGCATATTTACTTATATGAAAAATTATTTATAACATAGAAAGTGGGGGAAAATGTTATAAAACTGTTTGTACAGCATAATCCTACTTTTAAAAGTTATTCACTTACGTACACATTAAAAGAACCAGTTTTGCATGCATAAATAATTTTTATTTTCTTCTTTTTGCTTATGTATATTTTTCTATTAATGTTTTACTTCTATGATTTCAAATATGTATATTTTTAAAAGTAAACATGTTAATTAATGATTGCTTAATTTGAGCAACTACTTATATAATCTACATTCTAACTCTATAAAGACTCTAAGTAATGTAATAACATATAAATACCAGACTATTTTAAGTCAGAAAACAGCAAAAGAATAACGAGACAGTTACAGAGTTACAGAGAAGCAAAAACATGCTTAGCTGATGAGAAAAAACATATTCTTCATAACAGAAAATGTTCTGAGAATTTGGGAATAGAAACATGTTTTTTGCTAAAAAGAGGAATTTGTCTTTAGGTTTCTATATGAACATCAAAATAAACGGTATGTTCAAAGGAGATCTTACTAAAGATATTTACTAACCATCAAAGAAACTGACACTGAATTATAATTCAATATCAAGATATTATTTATAATAAAATTTTTAAAGCCTAGAAGAATGAAACATTAAACCAGTCTTCAGTTTGTCTTTCTATGATGTATGCACATAAACCATTTGCAAAAGTACATGGCAGAAGAGCAACTGGGTGGCTCAGTCGGTTAAGCATCTTTATTTCAGCTCAGGTCATGATCTTAGCGTTATGAGATGGAGCCAAGAGTTAGGCTCCATGCTCAGCTCAGTCTGATTGAGAGTCTCTCTCTCTCTGCCCCTCCTACCCCACTCTCTCTCTCAAATAAATAAATAGAAACTTTAGAAAAAGTACACAGTACACAGAAGGTACACAATGTTGGTTCTCTTTCCCTCATACTTAAATTTGAAATGTGTCAACACTATACCAATTAGTCTGAGACAAAGAGGACAAACCAATTTACTCAAGAAACATTTACTAAATACCTCCAGTGTGCCAGACTCTGAGAAAACACATACTGAAGGGCACCTCGGTGGCTCAGTGGTTAGCATCTGCCTGTGGATCCCAAGATCCTGGGATCAAATCCCACATCAGGCTCCCCCTAGGGAGTCTGCTTCTCCCTCTGCCTATGTCTCTGCCTCTCTCTTTGTGTGACTCTCATGAATAAATGAATCTTTAAAAAAAAAGACACACACATACTGAAATTATTTCATAAAGTTTAAAAAAAAAACAAAACTCAATTTTTCACCAAAGTATTACTACATTATCAAGTTCATTTCAAAAACAGAACTCAAAACTCATTACGCTCATTTGGAAATGAAAAATTTTAAGTGGTTGGGAAAATTTCAACCAGCTTTAGCCAGCTCTATTATCATAAATTTAATCAATAACATCCTAATTAACATCTTAGTATAAGCTTCCCAGGGAAATCCAACAGCCTGCCAAAGAAGGTTGTAAAAAAAAATGTTTTAAATTGATGCGTAGTTCATAAACTTTCAAAAAATCTACAAAAAGTTTCTCTACAACATCACTAAATAAAGAGCATCCACTTGATGTCTATAAATCTCTCCACAGACTGGTATAAACATTAAAGGTACATCTATGCAAATACTATCACAAACAAGGCTTAATTTTTTTCAGTAAATAAACCTTTACATTGGCCCTTTCCAGAAATGAATGAGGTTTGATTCTCATTTGAAAATTTTGCTAAGTATCAGAATTTGAGCTTCAAAATAATGTACACATTTTTAAAAGAGCCTAAATTACTGATCTAACAGCTGTAAGCCAATACATTCAAGAAAAACAGGAAAACCAGACTAAAAGATAAACTATAAAAAGAAAAATTGTGTTTCTAATTAAATCATTCAGAAAACATTGTTTGGTAAAGAAAGAGAAGTAAGTACATTCAATAACAAAATAATTTCAATAAGCTCAAAGCCAACTAAGCTTTTAAACTCAGAGCAATGGCTGACAGGATACAAATGGCAGAAATGTCATAACAGGATAGGATGCTGATGGTCTTAAGAACTCTGAAGTTCTCCGTTTACCAGAGTAAATAGAAACAGAACCCTAATTTTGTCCCAGATTTCTTTGTAAAGGGATATCAAAAAATTTTAGTTCAATTTCATTCTAGCCCATTTAGTAATAGACAGATATGAGTGGTTTTTAAAAATACTATGAACAGGGACAAGCAGATGATTAGATCTCTTCATTTCCAATCTCTTTCCATTTAAAGGAAACACAATTGTTCCCTGTTTATAGGAACTCCATTCCTTTCAACTCTGATCAGTATATTATTTCATGTACTTCAGTTTTTAAAAATATTTTATTTATTTATTTGAGAGAGAAAGAAGAGCGCTTGAGAGCACATGCAGGGGAGCAGTGACAGAGAGAGAAGCAGACTCCCTGCTGAACTGGGAGCCCAACTCAGGGCTTGATCTCAGGACCCCGGGATCATGACCTGAGCCAAAGGCAGATGCTTAACCAACTGAGCCACCCAGGTGCCCCTTATGTATTTCATTTTTTAATGTTATATTTAAACTCTGTGATTAAGGACTTCCTTCAAAATACTACTATTATACAAAGAAAACCAACTGCTCAAATGCCTGAACTCTTTCTTCTCATTTCTAAGATCTACAGTCAACATCTTATACACATCTCCGGAGGACTCTGTTCTTACCTGACATTCCATTGTCAGATATACTCTTCCACTAGCACCACCTCAGTAAGTATTATCAGTTACTTTTAATCAGGGCTAAAATGATTCCCAATTGCTATGTATTGAAAAACCAAGAACCTTACATTCTAATTAAAGACTCCTTCACAAATCATCTCCCTTGCCTGAACTGTGCCATTCCAGATCCTTTATATGTGATCTCAATAGGAAAACATATTTAAATTTCCTTTCATTAGTTTATTAAATTTCTAAGGGTTGCTTCCATTTTTCCTCTCCTGAGACAGTCACCTCCATTTATAGAACTCAGTTACTAAAAGTCCACATCTTTTCATCAATCTAACTGATTGATAGATAGATTTAGATAGATAGATAGATAGATAGATAGATAGATGATAGATAGATAGATAAATAGATAAAATGAGAAATAATTATTCCTAATTTTCCCTGGCTTAAACATGTCAAATTTGGGACACCTGAGTGGCTCAGTGGTTGAGCGCCTGCGTTTGGCTCAGGTTGTGATCCTGGTGTCTGGCGATAGAGTCCTACCTACATCAGGTTCCTGCATGGAGCCTGCTTCTCCCTCTGCCTATGTCTCTGCCTCTGTGTGTCTCTCATGAATAAATAAATAGAATCATAGATAGATAGATAGATAGATAGATAGATAGATAGATAGATGATAGATAGATAGATCAAACAGAATTCAGTATTACAAAACAAATGAAAACTTGTTAGGTTTCAGAGTTATCCATATCCCTGTCTGCTTGTAGCAACACTGATGTAAATACTTCTAAGAGGCTCAGGGTAATTTCTGAACTTCTTTGATTTTTTATTGAGAATCATTCCAAAGAAAATGGGCCACCTTAAAATGTATCACACTCTTCACTTCATTATTGTACTCCTCTGAGTCTGTTCTTTCAACATAGTCTACCATACCTAATTCTGTTTATACCCTTTCCTCAAATGAAATTCCTTCATGAAGCCATCAATATTTGCTACTATTCTTACCACTTCAAAACTCCTTCAACACATATCTTAGCACAGCTTGAAATGTAAACCAGAAGTGTACGACTATATTGGATGAATAATAACATATGTGCCAGCTGTTCGGGGGGGCAAGGGTGTTCTATGACTAAGCTCTAATATACCAATAAATCACTTGTTTCCTTAATTTAATTATATATACCTCACCACTATCACACATAGATGGATAATATTATAAAGAATTACCAGATGTTTCTTGGAGTCCTTTTAACAAACATTAACTCAAAATAAAATTAAGAAAGATAAGCCCCTTGTTATCTGATAATTTAAATATACACAGCTACTTCAAAAGTCAACTTTGAGAAAAAGTGAAAAATTTTTTAAAAAGCTATGATGAACACTTTAAGCACAAATTTTTGTTCATAAACATTTATAAGTTAGGTACAACTTTTAGTTTTGTGTTAAGTAAATGTATAGAGGATTTTCTCAAGAAGCAGAAGTACAAATATGTCTATGATTTTTAAAAATATATAAAAGTTTAATGGTAACCAAGTACACGATGCATATACACAAACACACACAAGATTTAACCAAAGACGACTGAAAGACACAAGCCTAATTAGTTTAAAATGTTTGTTTTAGGGATCCCTAGGTGGCGCAGCGGTTTGGCGCCTGCCTTTGGCCTAGGGCGCGATCCTGGAGACCCGGGATCGAATCCCACATCGGGCTCCCGGTGCATGGAGCCTGCTTCTCCCTCTGCCTGTGTCTCTGCCTCTCTCTCTCTCTCTCAATCTCTGTGACTATCATAAATAAATAAAAATTAAAAAAAAAAAATGTTTGTTTTAATTATTGAAAGTTATTTTCTGCTGTAACAGAGAAATCACTACCTTGTAATAAATTGCTTTACCATTTAAATCATCTCTTCAGCACAACACTAAAAGAATCAAAAAATGAAATTGATTGCTTGTATATTTAATTTAAATATGCTATCAACCTAAAAAAATATATGAATAAGATAAACAACACATTTCAAAATCACTGAAATTTAACAAATGATGGCTGTACTTAAAACTGGATATTTAAAAATGTAATTATGCAACTATATCACACATTAAGTTAACAATTATTGTATTTGTGACAGTCCTCAGGATTTATGAAATGATTTTTAAAAATTTTAGCTATATTAACAACCATCCACTGCTATTATTAACTTAATCCATAATCTATCATATATAATCATATCCTCCTGGAATATTTGCTGTAGCTCAAATAAGATTTCTCCAGTTTCCAATGAACATGTAACTTTTTGATAAATTCACTAAAGAATGAAGATTAGCTTAATTTTATACTAACTCCTGGACATAATTACAGTAGAGAATAGATATCTACCTTCTAGAACTGTTATTTTCCAAGTAGATTTTATAAATAATTCAAGAATCCTCCAGTGAGAGATACAAAACATTCTTGAACTAGAAGTAGAGACCAAGGTCAACAATGACCTCCACGTTGTTAATTCTGTTATATCACCTTATACAGACTCTCAGAAACATCTGACATAGGTTTACAGTCAATTCTTATGGAAATACTGCCTTCTGTAGGCTGATCCACCACCTCTTAGTTTTTCTCCCACACAGCTAGCTATTTTTTCTCATATCCTTCTAACTGGTCTCTCCTCCCTACCTAATCTCTGAACATCACAAGGCCTAAGGGCCTCAAGGTCCTTTATCTACACTCAATCTTCTTACCAAATATCATGGCTTTAAGTACAATTATATTCCGATGACTCTATAACTTCAGCTCTCATCTCCGTAAGTTCTTTTATCCAACTGCCTCCTGAACAAGTTCCCTTGAATGCTAATAGGTATGAAACAGAATTCATGACTTTTCACTACAAATCAGTCTTCCTTGTAAATACAAATGACACCACTCACTGTTCTCCCAGTTGTTCATCATTCTCTTTTTCTCACACCCTCCATCAATCCATCAGCAGGACCAATTTTAAAACAGAGCCCAACTCAGTTCACTTCTCACCTGTGGTTATATTTCCTATAGACGCCTGTTTCTTTAAGGATGAAAAGAAATTGGTTACAGCACCTATACACACAGAAAGGCTGATTGAAAGTGTATACAGGAAACCAGCTAAGATGATTGCTTAGAAGTACCCTACATACAATCACAGAAGAGAATTAAAAACCTGAGAGAAAAGAGTAAAAGAAGCTATGACAGAGTAAAGAGTCCATTTAGAAGCAACTGCACTCCATAAATCTGTACCATCTCATCTACCTTTACCATTTGTGTGACTGAATCTCCCATTATGAGAAAAAGAACAATATGGGAGAAAAAAAAATTTTGGCAAACATTTCTTATTATTTTAGTAGCATCTTCAAATAGCATGTGCTATGAAAAATGGAATATGAATTTAAAAACTAAAAGAGAGGCAATATGAATAGAATTAAGTTGCTACATACTGTACAGAGATCCTTATACTGCAGCTTTTGGAATTTTGTATCTGTGTTTCCTGAACATAGCTCCACATAACCAAGAACAACTTGAAATACAGTATTATGAATGGCTTGAGTAAAGTGCATGTGAAGTTGATCCATTGCTGTCTGTGGAAAGAAAAAACACACACAACATAATTTTATGTTATTAAAATAGGTAAATTTCAATGGATTTGAAAAATACAGGAAAAATCTTTATCAATTATAGATACAGCACAAAAATCAATACTATTCATTAAATTATAATTGTACTGTTATTTGCAAATAATCCCTTCAAATAACCACATTATATCCCTAAAAATAAATCTTCATGGTGAACACTGGTCTGTTGCTTTGTGTTTATGACTGGTACCCATCCTGCCCTTTTCTAGACATGTCATGCATAATCACATCTTTGGAACCCCTCTGCCATCATTCCCTTACATTGTTCAGGATGTTTCTCAATGGTTACCTTCTCAGAGAACCCTTTCCTAACTATCCTATATAAATAAGTACTTTTTATGACTTGGTCCACTTACCTGATATGTATTTCTTTATAGCACTTATTGCAACCCAACCTCTTGTCCATTTCTTTCTTTTTTTTTTTTTAAGATTTTATTTACTTATTCATGAGAGAAACAGAGAGAGGCAGAGACACAGGCAGAGGGATAAGCAGGCTCCATGTAGGAAGCCCAACGTGGGATTCGATCCCAGGTCTCCAGGATCACACCCTGGGCCAAAGGCGGTGCTAAACCGCTGAGCCACCCCGGCTGCCCCATTTATTTCTTTAACGTTTGCTTCCCTTACTAGAAGATAAGATAGATGAGGGCCCATATTGAGGTGCCTGGAGCAAGGCACACATTAGGTGATAATAAATATTTAATAAGTATAAGAATTAGTCTAATAAAGGTAATTAGAAGTTACAATCATATTCTCAAGGGTCCTTAAACATGTCCAAAATGACCAAGAGTCTATCTTCTTGTAATTTTTCCAGGCAACAAATTTCTTTATTCAGTTTTTAAAAGTAAATGAAGTTTCAATGGTTTGGTAAATTCTTAGATCTCCTTCTAAGGTAGGAGACCATTTAAAGGAAGAAAACATTTACATCTATCCTGTTTAGCTGTTTTATAGATAAATGTATAATCCTGTATATGCAGAAGGTATACTTAACTTTCAAACAGTGACACTTGTGGCAGATTTTTCAAGGAAAGGAAGCCCTTGAGCAGTAAGAGTAGGTAAACCTATACAACATGGGAATAGTGAGGACATTTGGAGAATAAGAGAATCCTTTGAAAAATCTGATAAATGAAATGGACCTTTTTTATAAATAAACATACACAATATATACAAGCTGACCTATCACTTGGAGGAAACCATGCCGGCCTATCTAGGAACCATGAAGCTTCAAATTAAGAAATTCTCACCGAGGACCAAGAGCTGAGGTAAAAACGTACACATCCTCTCCAAAATGAATCCTCATCTAATACACTTAAAAAAAAAAAAAAAAAACCTACCTAAAAGTGTGAAATTATTAAACCTGACAAACACTTCATAGCTCAAAACAAACTTCTGTAATGTGTCAATCATAGTCCATATACTGAGACTATGTGAATCTATATTAATATGGCATTAAAATGTACTTTGTTAAATGAAACTTTTTAAGGATGCTACATTAGTAATACTCAGATCTGAGCATTCATAAAGATCAACAGATTCCCAATTAAAAAAAAAAAAAGCAAACATTCTTTCAAAACTAACCTGTGTTTTTCCAAGAAGTCGATAAGCTTGTTGAACCTTAGTGTAATGGTTAATGTCAAAATTCTTACAGATTTTGGAAAGAGCTACATCCAACTGTTCCTATGGAATTAAGAGAGAAGGCAAGAGGCAGTTAAGGAATTATGTATTCAAGGCAATGAGAAGAAACTGTTGAGACTAATTTGTCACTTTTAATTAATATCTAAAGACATTTACTCTCACACTAGACTTAACAGTCAAAAACAAATTTAAATAAAAATAGATTATAATTCTCATGTATTACCAACTATAATCAGATTTACTAAGATGTTATTAATATATGAGTATCTAAAGACCCATGCCTGTGTTTCAAGGGACACAGAATAATAGTTACTAATGGAATTTTATTTTTTATTTTTACTTTATGTTTCCTCAAGCATCTGCTAAAATCTTACAACTATATGAACTGAATTTGTAGGACTACTAAAAAATAATAATAGCCCTTCTATAATCACTGAAAAGTAATTCACAATGATACTACATTGACCTTATATGTCTAAGTGCATATGCACCAACTTTGTTTAAGGATTTCTATTTCAACTATTTCATTTCAAAATAATGATTCTCTACATAAGCACCAACTTTGTTTAAGGATTTCTATTTCAACTATTTCATTTCAAAATAATGATTCTCTACATAAGCACAGAATAATATTGTATATTGAGAATAAAGAAGTACTGAGCTTTCAAAAGAAAGTCTTCAATATTCAAGTGTTTATTTACTTAAGGGATTTTCAAAGCATTATCTTTATCAAATAAATTGTCATTCTCACAATCAGTAAATAATTGCATTTATGATGAAAAACTACTTTCACAAAAGGTCATTTGAAAGTCCAACTTCAATTTTTATAAGTATTCTCATCTAGAAAATTATAAAATATTAGAAAATAACAAATAATTATTACATTTATTAGAATTAATACTCTGCTTTTCAAAGATTGCCAAGGAAAGAGATGAACTGTGAATAAATGCAGGAGGAAAGCAAGACTTCCTGCTCATAATGACATATCTTTTCCTTTCCATTTATTAGAAGGTTTAGGAATTTAGGAAGGTTCATTGGCCAAGAATCATTTTTAAACAAATTAGCTCACTGAACTAAAAAAGTTAATAATCAAAAAATAATCAATACATGGTAAATGTTTTGGCTATAATTTACATGAAAATATATGTATGACTAACAGTTTGGGGATCTTTCTGGATATGGTGTTTTTAGAAACAACATGCCATTTTCAGATCGCATAACTCCAAAAGTATTACTGAGTTTATAAGTAGATTAACATTAACTTGATCATGCACAGATATCCCAAATAAAAAACAATAAAGTGCTGTGATCTATAACACTGGTGATAACACAAAAATCAAAACATAAGATGCATATGTACTTTTCAAAAACCTCTGAAAAGAGAAAACCATTTTAACTTATGACATAATTAATCCTTCTTACCTCAATTTGTTCTAAAGTATCTTGAAGCTTTGAATTCAATTCACTATCAAACAAAACAGAGTTAGATGTGACTATCTTTAAGGACAAACTAAGGGATATATATATATATATACTAGCTGAATAAAAAATTCATAAATTCACAAATAGTATGAACAGTAAAATATGCTGATCCTACAGACAGTGCAATAAAGCAAGAAAAATGAAAGGAAAAGAATTAGAAAAGAATAAGAGTCATTACTAGAAGCAAAATTGTATAGGTAGAAACTCTGAAAGAATCTATAGATAAAAACTAAGAATTCAAGAATTCAAAATTGATAGCAAGTTTTAAAGATTAAAAAGCATAATATAGATAAAAAGTACAATTTCAAAAGTAAAATCAATTTCTATATACTAAGAACAAAAAATTAGAGGACGAATATTTTTAAGATGTCATTTAAAAAAAAAACAAATACCAAGGAATAAATCTAATTTAAAATATACAATACAAAATTGAGCTAAAACAAGACATAAATATATGAAGATATATACCATTTAAATAAACTATAACCTGTAATATCATTGATATCAGTTCTCGTCAAAATGATCTTCTAGAATAACTGAAATTTTAATTAAAATTCTGGCCAGTTTTGCTTTGTATGTGTATATGAAAACTGTCAAGCTGCTTCTAAAATTTATGTCGAAACTCAAATGGTTAAGAATAGGTAGGAATATCTGAAAAACAATGTTGGTGGACATATACTAAAATAGATAGCATGGTACAAACAGAAGAATACACAAACAGATCAACATAACAAGAATAAAAATAAAATGCAAAATGCCTGAACAGATACTTGACAAAGGAGATATCTGATTGGCCAGTAAATATATACTAGGTACTCCAACTGGGCATTCAAAAAATGCAAACTGAAACTACAAGAAGACATAACAAACAATCAGAATGGCTAAAAATATTTTTTAAAAATTAAAAAAAATGACTTCAACAAATGTTGGCAAGGATGCAGGACAAATGAAACACTGAATTCAAAGTTGGAGGAAGGGGAAATTGATACAACCTCTGAAAAACTCTAACACTGAAACTCAATATATATTTATTCTACATTCCAGGAGTCTTAGATACATATCTTACAGAAATGCATACACAACTCTTGCAGCATTACTTGTAACAGGCAAAACTTAAAGAAACACAATTGTTTATGAACAATTAAATGAAGTGTGACATATTTATATGATGAAACACTATAGCAATGAAAATGTATCACCTGAACCTCAAAAACATATTGGACAAAAGAAGTCTACTATCGGGGATCCCTGGGTGGCGCAGCAGTTTAGCGCCTGTCTTTGGCCCAGGGCGTGATCCTGGAGACCCGGGATCGAGTCCCACATTGGGCCCCCTGCATGGAGCCCGCTTCTCCCTCTGCCTGTGTCTCTGCCTCTCTCTCTCTCTCTCTCTCTCTCTCTCAGTGTGTGACTATCATAAAATAAATAAATAAAAATCTTAAAAAAAAAAAACAAACCAAAATTTAGAAAAAAAAAAAAAAAGAAGTCTACTATATAGAAGTCAGTATATGATACCACTTATATGGTGTTCAAACCAGGCAAAACTAACTTGGTGACAGAAGCTACAACAGGGGTTATCTTGGAAGAAAAATGACTGGGATTGGGCATGAAGGAAGTTTCTGGGATAACAGAAATGTTCTATTTGCATTTCTGGGTTATAATTACACAACTATGTTCACTTTGAAAAATGTACTTAGTTGTTGAATCTGCCTTTGTTCCCTTTAATTTCCCTAGGTCAGTTAAAAAAATTAAAAACTAGAACCAATATTATTTGAATTATAGTATCTAATTACTAGAAAGGACCTGTGATAGCTAACAAAATAAATACAATCAAGAGAAAATATTCTAACAACAAAATTAAAACAAACTAAAACCAAACAGAACAAGTGAAAAGTATAATTATACCAGGTATTTTTTACAACTGTTTATAAACTTGACTCTCAAGGTCCTAGCAGCCAAAACAAACAGGAAGGGTCCAACATAATTCAGTATCCATAATATCAAAACATACCAGCACTCAAGGGATAAACAAAACAAAAAAGCCCAAGGAAACAAAAATCACTTTTGTTGGCATTGAAGTTCTGGGAGAATATTTTACCAGAGTCCTAGAAAAGGGTACAATGACTTTTTATCTCCTAATGCACAACACCCTTGACAATAGTCTTATAAAATATATAATGATGGATTCATGGATTCCTTGCATTTGCTTCTTACAAAACCTTTAATGCAAGCTAAGGAAATATCATCCCTCTGGTGTTATTTCATGTAGATACATGTAGATACAGATGTAGATACATAAAAAGCAATGTATCAGAAAAGTAAAACTAATAATACAAGTAATCCATTTTTTGATGGTCTCAGTGATATATGCCCAAACTATGTTGGAATTAGACAATTTGCTACAAATACTATTTATCATAAGCACACTTTTGATTAAGGTTGAGAATTGGAGACTACTCTAGTAAAAACTGAGAGTAAACAAAAGTATGAAGTTTGACAATCAACAGTGTCGGGTTGATATCTTATCGGAAAAATTAAGGTATCTCAGGGTTTATGCCTGAAAAATAGCCACAGCCACAGATAGAGGTTAAGGGAATACTTGTAGGCAGAACTGAGATTTTCCTTTAAAAAAATTTTAAAAACCTAAAAAAGATTCTGGGATAATTTCTGTTCAAAGAACAATGGATGAATGATTGAAGAATGAGAATGAGACTTAAAGGCCCCAAAATAATATACCAAAAATGATAGTCATGATAAGTACCTTGGCACTTAGAAAGAATTAAAACATTCCTCACCTCCACCTCTTCCCCCCAAAATAGTATCTTCTCCTGCAGTTGTTCTTTCTCCCACCTTCTCCCTCTTTTTTTTTTTTAATTTTTATTTATTTATGATAGTCAGAGAGAGAGAGAGAGAGAGAGAGGCAGAGACAAAGGCAGAGGGAGAATCAGGCTCCATGCACCGGGAGCCCGATGTGGGATTCGATCCCTGATCTCCAGGATCGCGCCCTGGGCCAAAGGCAGGCGCCAAACCGCTGCGCCACCCAGGGATCCCCCCTTCTCCCTCTTTTGATTCACATCATCACCACCCATTCGATATAAGCTGGAAAACTCTGTGTCATCTTTAATTCTTCCCTCTCTTCATGTGTTAACTGGTAATCAAATCTGACAGTTCTACCCTTTCAGTATTTCTCATATCTACCTATGCTTCTTTCTCAACTGTGTGTCCTAACTCAAGCGTTAGTACCTTTTGTTTGCATTATCTTAATGGCCTCCTAATGAATCTTGCACAACACCCACACCCACCCTTCAATCCATCAGCCATTTATTTGACAAACACCATCAACCTACTATATACCAAACATTGTGTAACATCTTCCAAAAAGCTCTCAGGGATAACTCTGAGCAGGGTCTTCATTTCAGATTGGATTTGGTCAATATTCTGTTTGACCCGGCAGACATAGTTTTCCCCAACTTATATGTGAAAGGCTTCAGTCAGGCCTGACTAGTTCTGTGGGCCTGACCATTTCCTGCTATCTAATATCTGTCAGCTTCATATAAGTTACCTGCCTGGAAAAAAAAAAAAAAAAAAAAAAGTTACCTGCCTGGTCCCTAAAGACATCTGAGTTTCCAGCTCTTAATGAAAGCAGAAATAAATTCGTATTATTCCACTGCTTTAAAACCTTTGGTGGCTCCCCCCAATAAACCAAAGGTAAAGCCCCAAATTAGTACAGCATCAAGATTCTTAACAATGACATGAAATACTACCTTCCAAGCAAAGGCAGACACTCAGCTGCTGAGCCATGGTGTCCCTTTACATTAACTAATACCTAGGGTACAGAATCATTTTAACCATAAATAATATAGGCAGTAAAACCATCCAGATTCATGATAATTTTATAAACAGTAAAACCTATTTTTTTCAATTGAGGAGTTGAAGAAATCATTACTCTCAACTGTGAGAGTGCCTACATTTTCGTCATCTAGACTAGATGCAATTCCCCTAACAACCCCAGACCTCACACACTCTGTTCTTGTATATAAGGTTCATGAGAACCAGAACATATTTTCTCCATTTCTTACTCGCAAATGTCCATCTGTATTTTCAGGTCCATCCTAATGTCATCTTTTCTGGGAAGTCTTCCCCTGTAGACTGTTCCGCTCAGTTTCACAATGCTCTGTTTCCAGCATCCCAAATATCTGTGACCGTCTCCCTAAGCAGACTGGCTTATTCTCCAAGATTCCCCAGGACTAACTAAACTCACTGTCTGACTCACTGCTGAGTCAAATTTGCACTTTAAACAAAAAGGGTAAAATTTTCCCATCACATTCCTTTAGCTCCTATTTTCTACCTCAATAAATAAAACTACAGAGATAGAAAAAGAGAAAGAAGAATGTTTTAGAAGAAAAAGAACTTTCCTAAACTGGGTCTACAGGTGCCTTAACAAGAGGAAAAGACAGTTAAGCAGAACTAAAGCAGTTCTACTCCTCTATCATATAGGGCTGAGAAGTTCACCTAAGGCTGAAGATAGAGATACAGATATAGAAAGGCAAGAATACCTGGATTAATAAGTAAGTTAGAACTGGTAAGCATATTCCAACAGGAAGTATCTTGAGTTTGGTGAAAAAGAAATATATCTAAGCTTACTCACAGTTGAGAGTAATGGTTTCTTCAACTCAATTGAAAAAAATAGTTTTTATAAAACTATTTTATAGTAAATAATATAAATTTTATAGTATTTATAAAATTATCACAAATCTGGATAGTTTTACTGCCTGTATTATTTATGGTTAAAATGATTCTATACCCTATGTATTAAGAGTTAATGTAAAGGGACACCGTGGCTCCGCGGCTGAGTGTCTGCCTTTGGCTTGGGACATGACCCCAGGGTCCAGTATTGAGTCCCACATCAGGCTCCTTGCAGAGAGCCTTCTTCTCCCTCTACCTATGGCTCTGCTTCTTTCTCTGTGTCTCTCATGAGTAAATAAATAAAATCTTTAAAAAAAAAAAAAAGTTAATGTAAACATGGCAATGTAAAGAGCATGTATAACACTTTAAATATAAAATCTATAAATCAAACATTTGGGCTTTAAAATGCTTTCAAGAGGCACCTGGGTGGCTCACTTGGTTAAGTATTCCACTCTTGATCTTTGCTCAGGTCATGATTTCAGGGTTGTAAGATCAAGCCCTGTGTCAGACTCCACACTGGGTGTGGAGCCTGCTTATGATTCTCTCACCCTCTCCCAGTGCCCCTCCCCCACCTCTTTCTCCACCCTCCCACTAAAAAAAATGCTTTCAAAATCTACAACTGCATTTTGACGAGTTACCACTAATTGAAAATACATATATAAAAATTATATGATTAAGGAGTATATATACTGACTATACAGCCTTCAAAGAAACCTTTAGCCATCATTTAGAGCAACACAAATTCAAGGCATTTCAGTCAGTTAATCAAAGTATGCTAAAAAAAAAAAAAAAACAAAGTATGCTAAAAGGATCTGCTCATAAACATTTGGATAAATAAAAGCTACATTACAGTAAAAAAAATTACCAGTTCTAAGATTGAAGGCTAAAAGCTGCTAAAGGCTATTTGCAAGCTGAATAGAATTAATCAAACAATTTTGGGGGGCATTTTTTAAAAAAGATTTTATTCATTTATTCATGAGAGACAGAGAGAGAGAGAAGCAAAGACACAGGCAGAGGGAGAAGCAGGCTCCATGCAGGAAGCCCGATGTGGGACTCGATCCCGAATCCAGGGATCACACCCTGAGCCAAAGGCAGAGGCTCAACCGCTGAGCCACCCAGGTGTCCCTAGGGGGGGCATTTTTAACATCACTATAGAAGATATTACATATAATACATCCATAAATAACTAATATTCTTCTTTTAAATAGCTGATCTAGGACATATACACTCATAAAATGAGTCCTGAAAAGGTTGCATATAAATCAAAATTTTGTACAAATTTGACCATATAGGAAGACAACATGGTATAGAAATAATTAACATCTTAATGATCTTTCCCTGGTCTGTTATTAATGAGTCATGTGATTTAAGTCTCTTAATATTCCTGGGCATAAGTTTCCTATACAAAAGAGTGCTAGATCCAAAGGGTCGCTTCCCACTCTAAATTTTCAAGATTCTATTATATGCTAAATATCAGTTACCCAATTACTACACTTTGTATATGATTCAATAGAGTGCTAAAACTTATGAAATTATCTTAAGTAAAATTTATACTCCCAAGTTTATACTATATGTTAATTGACCCTGGATATTGCAGGTATTTAGATCAGAGATCTATTCCAGTGGTTTCAATCTAGGCACAGCTAGCAGAGAGTTTATTAACATACTTCAGAGAAAACCTGACTTTCAAACACTTTGAAGCTAGACCAACAACGGTGAGATACCATCAAGGGTCCACATGGTCCTTCTAACCACTAATAGACTATAAAAGAACTCCTAAGATCACTCTGAATCTACCCAGAGTTCTGTTCCTACTCTGCTCAGAAATCAGAGTCCACTACTTAATACTACAGATGTTCAAAACATTTTCAAACTTTATGAATTATAATTCAAGAGCAGAGTATCAGGCCCAGGAGCCAAATCTAGCCAACAGTCTATATCTCTAAATAAAGTTTTATTGGAACACAGCCACACAAACTTATTTATATTGTCTATGGCTGCTTTCAGGCTGCCAGGGGAGAGCTGAACAGTTGAAGGTGTTGAAGAACAGTTGAAGTAAGGGCACCTCACTGCCCACAAAGCTTAAGATATTTACTATTTGGCTCTTTAAAGACAGTTTGCCCACCCTGTGCTCAAGTTCAGCAGACCTTTCATTTGGTCAGTTAATCAGAGTTAAAACAAAAATATTTCTACGTAGTGTGTGCATATCTGTTTACATGTATAGTGAATGTTTTAACTAAAATTGTATAATGTACTTCATTTACCCATCTCTGATGTAGACCCAAAATCTTCTCACTTGAGTGGAGTTTCAACTTTTGTTTTTATGTGAGCCAAATCACACATAAATTGTCTAAAACTTCAAGTTTCAGTTTCTCTGTGATAAGGTAGGAACTTAAAGATAAATGCAAAACAATCCATATATCAAATCACATTTAGTTACCGTCTATCCCCCAATTTTTATGAATTGTCTCATCTACTTTCAACAATCTATTTCATTTCATTAATTTATTTACTTAACATAATTCCAGTAACAAATACAACTGGTAGAAAAAGGTTTGGGAAAAAAATGCAATTAACTCAGCTACTAAAGCAGATTAATAAAAATTGGCCTCCTAAGGCAGAGCTTCTGAAGTACGTAATAGTTACTACATCATTGTATAGTGTAGTAGTGGTTAAAAGCAACAAGCTCTGCATTCCAAGAGACCTAAGTTTAAAACCTGGCTCTGCCACTTATTTTACAAAGCATCAATTTCCTCATCTATAAAATAGAGACAATAATAATACCTCTGTGGACTATTTTATCAATACCAAATAAGAAAAGGGAAGGGAAGTGATTACTACAGTGCTTGACACAAAGAAAAGTTCAAAAAATGTTAAATATTATCACAACCATCAACACTATCACCACCATCATGATTCAATTTTTAAAAGCTAAAAAATAAAAGCTTTAGTGAAAAAAAACCTAATTAAAATCTAATTTAGAATTACTGTACAGTCAGTCAATGCTGTCAAAGCTAAGTGTCTAGCTGCTATTCACACTCTTATACGTGTCAATATTTCCATTCCTGTAGGAGTATAAGAAGCAAGCCATTCACAGCAGGAACACTTCTGATGTCCTTTTGTTTATATATTCTGTGCTCTTAACTGGCATATTATTCCACAGTCCTGCCTGTTAACTGACTGTTATTATAAGCTCCTAGAGAACAAATGCATTTCAAAAGCTCTTGGTATAACAAGTAACACAGCATCTCATGCAGATAAGGATTAAATAATACTTCATTCTTGTCTCATCATCTAGGAGTAAAGAGTCTGACACAGTTAACTTTCCTAAACAACTGGTGAAATTTCAGAACACCAAATAAAAAGAGAAAAATCCTTAAAATTTCTTAAAAAAAAAAAAAAACACTATTTATAGAGAATAAGAATAGCATCTGACCCTGTCCTACAAGTGAAAGGCTAGAAAACAACTGAGCAATGCATTCCAATTTCTAAGGAAAAAATAATTTTTCTTTCAATCATGAGTATGGATTAAATTAACATCATTTCAAAATATGAAAATTGATCCCCCACATTTCCCATTTCAAAAAAAATTTTCAAAGAGATAACTGTAATAAAACTTTAACAAAACAAGACAAAGGAACATATTTTTAAAAAAGGAAACATTATAGAAATGACAGCAATTGAGTAGGACCTAAAAAAGGTGAAAAATGGGGCAGCCCAGGTGGCTCAGCGGTTTAGCGACGCCTTCAGCCCAGTGTGTGATCCTGGAGACCAGGGATCAAGTCCCATGTTGGACTCCCTGCATGGAGCCTGCTTCTCCCTCTGCCTGTGTCTCTGCCTCTCTCTCTCTCTCTCTCTGCCTCTCTCTTTCTCTCTCTCTCTCATGAATAAATAAATAAAATCTTTATAAAAAGGTGAAAAATGTTCAATAAATTAAAACAAACACTAATGGATTTTGATTTTCATGTAGACAAAGGATTACTTTTCTTTTTTTATAAGTCCAATCACTCTACTTAGTCCTGCAGATAATATTTATATAATCATGATTTAGTAAATACAATTTCTATTAGGTTAATTTTTTTTAGAAGTAACCTACTGAGAAAACATCGAAGATTTAATTATAGCTGCAAAAAGAATATAAACGTTATAAACTTGACCAAGTAAAAATAAGTTTCACTAACATATCCTGGAAGACAGAAAAGTAAAAGAAAGTATACCAAATTCCTATCTCTTACTGGTATTTTAATATGAGGAGTAAACAGAGAATCAACAACTATCTACAAACAACTAATAAGCTGCGAAAGTGTCTTACTCCAGCGAGTAGGAAAGAGAATGGTGGGTAAGGCAGAAAGAAACTTCTTTTGTTTAAGACACTTTTGTTTAAATATTATGTTTTGCCATCAGTACATTTTACTTTACATTATTTCAAAATGGTGCAGCATGGGGGCAGGAGACAGAAAAAAAAATTAAAATAGAAGATAAGAAGTGCAGGCAGTTTGTGAATAGCATGCTGTCAATAATTTGGCTGATGCAAATGGCACAATAAGGACTCCAGATCTACTTACGGGTCTAGCTAGCTGGGCTGGTGACCCAGCCAAAACACTTAACCACTCAAACACTATCCCAGGCAAGGTTCCTAGGTTCCCTGAACCCAGATAAAGACAGAGCATGAGGTCTTACTAGAAAGGAATCAAGGGCAACAGAGGAAGTATACATAGTTCCTAGTATTGTTGTATTTTTTTCCATAAAGCTGTGTTCACTATTTTATGATTCAAAGAAGTTTTATAACCTACAATTTGTATTCAACTGCTAAATTCATATTCTGAGGGGGAAAAAAGGTATTTTGAAGATCATGAGACATTAAATTAAGTGTCTATGCTAAAGTATAGTACTCAACAGATATTCCAGTTCTGGTGGTATATAAACTTTTCAGTGCATAATCCAGAATGCTCTCAGATTCCCTCAAGTAGTTTATTTCAAATGAGATAAAAAACAATAAAGTAGTTTTGACTTTAAAAAATAACTTTTCTTAAAACTACTTTAGATAAGTTTCAAGTGAAAAATAAATTAAACACTTCATTCGCAGACACACTTTAAATAAACACACGCTGATTCCTATTCCCAGTGAATCCCAAATATATGACTCTGTCAATCAACTCAAGAAATGTCAAATAATGTAAAAATGTTCCCTGTCAGTTATAAAAGTGAACAAAACTGGTGCTACAGTATCTTTTATTAAAGATGTTGAAACACTGTTATCTCAAGGAAAATACAAGGTACTGAAGAGGTACAAGTTTTCTTTCAGTTTTCAATCAACAGGGGGCATCATATTACTTGGTACTTTATGTATTAAACTACCCAGTCATATAACTTGAGACCTACAGTCAAGGGCTGTTTATGAAGAAGGAAATACATGAATTCTGTTTTCCCTGCTCCTAGAATCTTAAAAGTCAGCTCTCAGTTGCCCCATGTAATCTACTCCTAAGACCACAGGATCTCTGCCATCTACCAAAACCCTTATTTCCAATAAAAGAACAATGTTACTAGCAAAGAAAAGAGGAACATATGCTCTACATAGGAAAAATTAAGAAGTGGACAAGCAGGTACGTTGTGCACATGAACCTGCCTAAAAAAAATTTTTTTAAGTTACACCAGAATCCAGAAATGCCCTGCATCAAGGATTGATCTCTTACAGACATTTCTAAAAGGAAAATACTTCATGATTCTCTAGTCATCATCAACAGAAATGAAAATAAATTTAAATGTTAAAGAAATTGAGAATATAAATAGTTGGTAATTAATTACTATTCCTATGATGACCAGACTGTCAAATCATTTTTCACTCTGATTCACACAGGCCCAAGCAAAGATTAAATCTTGCCTTTGGTTAAATTCCACAGCTCTAGGTAAATTAAATGAATTTTTAAAGTGTTGATGAATCATGTCTGAACAGTCCGAACCAGAGAGCTCAAAAGCAGGTTCAGTATTGTACTTAGAAGACAAGAGGAAAAAGAGCAAAAGGGAAAATAAATGCACAAAACCTAAAAAGTACAATCAAATAATAAAACCAGAAAAGGAAGTCAGAATAGAATTCCTTTCATTTTTTGGGTTCAACCTGACCCACATGTCAACTAAGTCTATCACTATATCTTCTATCCCATTACCTACAAGAAGTGAGCTAATTTCTCATGCTCTCCCAAGTAGGAATAAAAGCGTAAAATAAAACAATTATTACTTGAAGTCACCATTATAGATCTTTTCAATTTCTTTTTTTTTTTTTAAGATTTTATTTATTTACTCATGAGGGGCAGAGAGAAAGAGAGAGGCAGAGACACAGGCAGAGGGAGAAGCAGGCTCCATGCAGGGAGCCCGACGTGGGAATTGATCCCGGATCTCCAGGATCGTGCACTGGGCTGAATGAGGCGCTAGACCGCTGAGCCACCGGGGCTGCCCAGATCTTTTCAATTTCAATCTTTTCACCAGCTTAGATAACTGTAGTTACAGCTCTTCCACATATCTCTATATACATTAATGAGAAAGTACTTAGAAACCACTTCATGCTACCTTTAAAAAGCCCAAATAAAAATTTCATTAAAAAACATTTTGTATAGTTAACTATCATCAACTAAGATAATTACTTTAGCATAGCCAACGTTTCTAATTATTGAGAAAAACCAAAGTGCCAACACATGTCACCCACTACCTCAATTTCCTGCCATCAACTTTCCACATTCATACTTTCCTATTATAATAGAGGTGACCTTTTCAAAGTCAACTCTACCCCTACAAACCTTAGCATAACATTATATTCTCTATTGTATTTTCAACCTCTCATTTTCCCATAGATTTTCAAATATGCAGATTTCCCCCTCAATTCCACATCTCCCCTCTATAAAATTTCTTCATCCTATACTTAGATGAAATTTATCTCCAAACTGTAATTTAATGCCAAATGAAATACTTTTACTTCAAGTAAATCTGTCCCAAGAAAGTCAGCTATGATTTCTCTGTTATAAATCCAATAGAGATTTTCAGTCCTCATTTTGCTTGTTATCTCTGCAACAAAGACTTCATCATGATACCCATCATCTCCTATCCACCAACCACCCTCATCCCTTATCTTAGCTAACTCCTATGCCCCTCCTTCAAGTCCTTCTTAGTTCTGACCCTGAAAGTAGTTACATCCCAATACTTCCTCTGTATGCTCAACGCCCATCTCCCTAAAGCTCCATCCCACCATCCCCTATGCTTTCTTCAATCCAAGCCCTTCTTGATAGATTACTTAGATTATCTAGAAAACCAAGGATTTTAACGATTACATTATGTATAGTTCATCACTATTCAACCAATTCCAAAGCAAAGCACCTGGAATATAATAAGCACTCAGTAACGTATAACTGCCTGAATTATGTTTACCCAGTCATATATAAGCTGTTCTCACTGTAACTGATTTATCACTACAAAACAAACTAAATGCGTGCTATGTTTCTTCAGGACCCAGAAGGCCCTTGTTAGAAATTTTCAAATGCATTCCACATATTAGTGCTAATTCTCTATTTACTCAATCTAAAAAATCTAAATAACATAATCAAGTCTTTAATAGTGATAGTCACTCATTGTTACAATGGATAAAAACAAAATATCACTGGAATTATACAACTATGCATTTACTAATCAAATAAAAAGTGTGTTCCTTCAGTATGCATGACCCTGAAGGAAAAAAAATACCATAAATATTTAAATAGCATTCCTAGTGGGAAAATAGATATCTCTTATCCTACATCTTGCAGAGACCCATGATGTGAGAGTATATTAGAAGAAAAAATTTTATTAAAGCTGTATTAATGTTTTGGTCTACCCTAATTCTTTTATTTTTCAGGTACTAATAATCAACATCTACAATATGGGTGCATCATGCTCACTAACTATCAGAATTTCCATACAGGAGAGATCGAGGAGCTATCTATGTTCTAGGATAGGTATGAATTTCATTTGAAACTAGATTTTCTTGACAAGCACACGATTTTACTTAGGTTGTATGCTTACTTGAGATGGTTTTACAGGAACGATGGAAATTACACCTGGGGATTGAGCCTCCCCAAGGGACTAACACCAGTAATCCAAAACCTTCATTTGAAGCAGACCAAAAACCCACTAATAAAAACTAATAGCAAAGGCTGCCCTGGCCATTTTTACATTGTACACTTTATAAATAATTAAATAAAAGATATAACACATTAAATACATAATCACTTAAATATGACAAAGATGATTATTACATAAAATTAAACCACACTTAAATTTTCCTAAAGAATTCTTATCAGGGTAAGCCAAACACTTGAACCATGTGGTTCTGAAAAACAAACTGCAGTAACACTCTCAATATTTATAAGCTGGCAGAGTTAAGGAGGAAAAATTCCCAAGAGATGCAAGAGAAACATAAATAGATAAATTTATTCTTCTCTACTACTCTATAAATTGTAAGGAATATGAAAAAAAAAGAGTTTTAATGAGGTGAAAAGAAGGGGTATGATTATTAAAGTATCTGATCTTTCATGCCTTAAGAATTATTATTTATAATTTCATTGTACTGCCCATTTATGAACAAGAATGCTGAACTAGAACACAGCACTTAACATTAATTTTCAATGTTTATTAACATTATGTTACACATCTCTTATGTTAAAAACTGACAACAGAGTCAGCTTTACAATTTTTATATTACCTTACCTTATGCAACTATAATGCTTAAAAGTGCTAGCGGCTTTCTGACATTCCAGGCACAACTGAATAGCTCCTGGATAGTCTTCCTCCTTAAGATAACAACAGAAGTCATTAGAAAGGAAACATTTTTCCTAAAGCCTCTAAAGAAACTGAATCTCCATTCATTCTCTATCCAAAAGTTCCAGAACCAGAAAATTTTAATTCCTCTTAAATAAAATTTAGGATACCAATGATAGATAAATAATAAAATATAAAGAGACCAAGCCTAAAACATATACATAGAAAAAAATATTCTGCTCATTCATATACACAGTAACAGCCCTCTAAGACCATGACATGTGGAAAAAGCCTACACAAAATAATAAGCTGTTTCACATAGAGGGTGTTCTTTAACTGTTAATATCTTTCAGTGATGTTTATATAAAAATGTTCCAAACCAGTATGAATTCCACTTGTAATCAACACTCAAGAGTTCTACCACCAAGAAATCAACAAATATTTTAAAATACAACCCTGCATGTGCCCATTCTCAACTGATCTTGGAAGCTAAGCAGGGTCAACCCTGGTTATTACTTGGATGGGAGAAAGTGAAATATTCATTAATGCCTTGGAATGTCTTTATCATCTAAGCTGTAATTTAATGCCAAATGAAATTTTTATATGCATTTCTCAAATCTAAGTTTAGAGGTACACAGTGATTACTGAAAATCATAAAAGATTTTTCTTATGGCTCATCTCTATAATTGGACAAATGCACTTCACACCACTGGGGATACTGAGGTGATGACAAAGTACCTACCTGAAGGACCTCAAGTATTATGGGAAATATTATATTATGCTTTATAAAACAAGTACATAGAGAATGTTAAGAAAGCATCAAAAAGAAAACAGATGGCTCACTCAGAAAACCAATTAATATATGAGAGACCAAAAAATATTAAAAAAAAATATATGAGAGACCAAACGTAACTCAAATATGACATATTCCTTAACTCACCCCTATTTGTTTGATACAAAAGATAATTTTATTACTATTTGAGTGCAAATACAATCAACTTCCTGAAGTTAACATTCCCACATTGCTACAAAGTAAATATTTCCCCAGATAAATTTTTCTAAATTAAATATTATGTCAACAGAAAAATGCTCTAGAGCAAATAGCTCTACATGGCTCAAAATGTTCTTTATACCATGTAGCAATTTGAAAAAATGCATATCTGACTGTTTTTCACTACAATTTTTCTATTTAATAGTACTAGGATCACGAAATTTCCAAACTTGGTTTTCTTACCTCAAGCATTTCACTTAAGCGCACATCGGTTCTTTGCTGCGGGGGGAAAAAAAAAGGTAAAATCCGTTTCAACCATAAAATTAGGTTTTAAATTTTAAATAGTAACCTGTATATACCAATGTTTTTATAGTTCTCAGAGATTTCAGAAGTCCAATCAGCAACTGACGTTTCCTTTGATTTGCAAGAAGGCCTAAACTAGCTTGAGTGAAACCTTCCTTGGCAATATTCAAGTGTCTGCAAAAAAACAGAAGAAATACTTAAATTTTTCTATTATATTAAGAACACTATTCACACAAAACAATTTAGGCAACCGATGAGGTGGTGTCCTCAATTACTCTTAAAATCAGGGATTGTGACTACTATTTGACAAATTTATTCAACGGCTCAATCTCAACCAGCATTACTCAAAGCATGGTGGGTGGACTGGTGCCAATCTTCAAACCATTACTGATCCATCACAAGAAAAGTAAGAAATTGATAATAAGTATTAAAAAACCACTTGGAGCAAAAAATGACATAATAATTTTATGTTTGATGAGTTAATAAAAACAATTGATACTATATTCTCTATGTCTTTGGTTATTTTTTATTTTCTTAGTATTGTTTTTATTGCATTTTACAAAAATAGTCTGTGGTAAGTTGGAACTTAAAAAGAATAAAATCTGATCCTTATACTTTGAGAACCACTAATCTAAACAATATAAAAACAGTAATATGTTAAAGCCATAATTAGATTTGCAGACATTTCATTTCACACATACCTTCTTAATGCAGTTTTTAAATCATAATATATGTTCAGTTAATGAACAATATTCTAGAAACCATAGTCATAATAAAAAATCCATTATTGATGACAGTTTCACAATTTTTCTTGAAATGTTTTCCAGCTTAAAAAAACAAAATATTCATCAAATGCAATACCTCCTCCCATTTGTGCAGATAACAGCAGCTAACTGAAGACCTGTCTGCAATGAGGTAACTCTTTCAAGTTCCTATGGAAAAATTAGGTATAAGTTATTGTTGGAGGCATTTTATTTTTATTATTCATATGATACTCTAACAAAAATTTCAGTGGGTTTCAAAGAAAAGCCTGCTTGGAAAACAAAGCAACAAAGATACCCCAAATTGAAAGCTGTTGGTATATCTTTCACAAAATAATTTAAAATGACTGTTTTCAAATGATTTCCACAATGACATATGATAAAATATTTAGTCAGTATTGCTTATAAGGAAATCTAGACCCAACCTGCTTTAAAGAGGCATAAGCAAATACTAATAATATATCCATTAAAATGTTTCTACTCAACAGAACTTCAGAAAATAATCAAGGATATGACAAGTATGATTTCTGTTTGCTAAGATGCTTTGACAACAAACATCTTCATTTGAACACTGGCATGTATTTCAATAGATTTTGGAATCTCTGGTTTTCTGATGCAAAGACAGATTCAGCTATAAGATTCTAATTTTATTGGGATCCCTGGATGGCACAGCGGTTTGGCGCCTGCCTTTGGCCCAGGGCGCGATCCTGGAGACCCAGGATCGAATCCCACATCGGGATCCCGGTGCATGGAGCCTGCTTCTCCCTCTGCCTGTGTCTCTGCCTCTCTCTCTCTCTGTGTGACTATCATAAATAAATAAAAATTAAAAAAAAAAAAGAAGATTCTAATTTTATTATATTTTAAATACAGATTGTTATACTGCTATTGAGCAGTCATTATTAATAACCTACATGTTATAAAGTACAAAGAAGCAATTTTCACTGGGCCTTCTAAAGTTTGGAAAAATCAAAAAGATTACTTTTTAAAAAAGATTTTATCTATTCATTTAAGAGAGAGAAAGAGCAGGAGAGAGAACACAAGCCAGGGGGAGCGGCAGAGGGAGAGGGAGTAGCAGACTCCTAACTGAGCAGTGAGCCTGATGTGGGGCTCAGTCTGAGAATCCTGACCTGAGCCAAAGGCAGACGCTTAACTGACTGAGCCACCCAGGCGTCCCAAGATTACTTTAGAATCAATTCTAAAGCCTCACTTCTTCTGTTTGGTAAATTCCCCCAAATGAGAGAGAAAAACATTTTGTATAGCCCCACACACCCACATCCCAAATAGAGTCAATATGTTGCTATAGAACTATAGACAAGAGAATGAATTACTTCAACAGTTTCAAGTGTAAGTCATTCAGGCATTTTAAAAATTTTACTATTAGAAATGACAAATATCATCCTACCTTTACATAAGCAGGCTGTTTTTCAAGGATTAAATCTGCTACTTTTTTAGAGACCTATAAAAAATGCATTCAAACAAAGGAAGTAAAAGAAAAAGCCACATACTTCCTATTCCATTTTATATTTTAAATTTTTGTAAGAATATTCCATAGGTCTTCCAATAACTTCTACAGCAGATATTTGCATGCTCTGTGCTATGAACTTGGTAAAAGAGATACAACAGAGAGCATAATACTTGGTCCTTAATAGAAACTTAATAAATGGTCATTATTACTGTTAATAATATGAGAATCATTTACTAACATACACAAAAGTATAAGATCTTTAAGGGCACAAAATTTACTCTTAAAAGATGAACCTCTAAGATAAATAATTAGTGAACTTATGGAGACAGTATCTGGGAAACAGAACTTCCTATACCCCTTTACATCCTTTATACCACATACAAAGACAAACAGTAATTTGGCCCTCTACTTTTGAAAACTTGAAAATGTGTTTCTTGAGGGGTTTTTCTGGAATGCTATGAACATACCTGAGGTTTCCTTGGTCAATTCCATGAAAAATGTTAGTGTATGTAAGTTAGAATTGTAATGATTTTGAATATGAGGCTCTTACTTCACAGTTTCAGGGGCACCTACTAGACTGTACTATAGATACCATCATGGCACATCCAAAGCATTCAGTGAATTTTTACTCAGGAAACTCAGTTAGTTGAGTTTCCCTTCCCCTTCCCCAAGCAACTGAGAACAAAGCAATACATACTATTCCATTAATCCTTCCATATTTTCTTAACTGCTTTGAATTTGTATAGATATGAATTTCATAGATGTATAGGCAGAAACTGATCTAATTTTACCAAAACTGGGTTTTCTACTTAAGTAGTCAATATAGTTGCTAGTCTGCACTGTGTCAAATAGTATACTAAGTGCTTTCCCTCCATTATCTCAATTAGTACTCCTGACAATCTATTAAAATGGGTGCCTCATTTCCCAGATGAATAATCTTACATACAGTAGTAACCGACCCACAGCCCCCTACAGCAAGGCTGGGTTTTGAGTCCAGGCTTACCAGATTCCAAAGGTCACTGTGCTATCTGGCCCGTGTGCTGAGACTCATTCCCTAAAGAATACTACCACACATCAAGTACAGAGACAGATGGGTACATATGTAAACACGCTGAAACCAACAGAAGGCAAAAGATGCCATCATCCACCGAAATCTTGTTCTCCAAAAGCATGACAAACTTTTACCACACAACCCTCTACTGTGAAGTCCGTTCCCCACACCACTGCTGTTATGCCCAGGGAGATCCCAGGACCTACTGAGACCACTGAGTGTAATACAAAAGAAGAAGTATATCTTCCTTTATTTGTCAAATGTTTTATTAAAAGTTACATCTTAAATTCAAACAGATAAGCCACTACTTCTCCTTAAGTATTAAAAAAATTTAAAAAAAAATTAACAAGATCACATACTAACATTATTTAATCTTCTACAGTATAGTCTGAGTTTTATGAAAGGAGCTCAGCCTAATGCAAGGCAAATCACAGAATCACAGAATTTTACAGCATCTGAGAAAATGCAGGCCTAACCCATCACTTCACAGATCTAACAAAACTAAGTGACTTTCCCAATGCCACACAATTAATCAGTGACTACAATTGAGACATTCTAAATCTTAACTCTCTCTTCTCTTTGGGCCTATTTCAACTAGAAATGGGGGCCTTTATTCTGAGATAAGAAACTAGAGAAGGGAAGTCATACATGCATGATAAGGAGCCTAAAGTTACCTAGCAATCTAAAAAAAAAAAAGTTCAAAAACCTTTGATCACATTCAGGATTCCAAAGAAAAAAACTCTAAGTTCTAGAAGCAAATCTATACCAAGGTAACATGAGGGAAACTGAAAAGGCATTCAATTCTTATATAAATGTATCATTGAGTCTGAGTCATGTTAAATAATATTTGTTTAACATGTTAAGTTAAACCATAAAATCTGCAAACATTACACTTCCTCGCTGTTTCATTTATGTCAGGAAGCAAGGTGTTTTTTACTTACTGCAGCTTGCTGTTGTTTCAATTTGTCTCTGTACTCCTCTAATTCTTGCAAGTTGAGGACGGGAGGGAGTTTCTAAAAATATCCATAAATGAAGAGTAGAAAATAGTTTACTTTGGTTTCATTTACCTGCACACCTCTGACTTATAAACTAGAATCTGTGCATGTAAAACAGGGTCACATCCCATTCCCACCCACTCCTTTTGGCCTCTCCACTTTCTCCACTAGACTTCAGACACAAAAGCTTACACATCTTTGTTACCTAACCTTCTGATGCTCAAGTTCCATCCCTCACTCAGCCCTAAAGTACAGGGGAATGAGAGAAAGTCCCATATCCTAACATCTCCCTCTACAAGCCACAGGTATAGCCCTACTTGTCTACAACAGAACTCAAAACACATTTCCCCTCTGAAGTACTATGACTAATAACTAAGCACTATAGAGTGACAGTGACAGTTGCTGGAGTACATTCTTCCCACAAAGCTTTCGGAAGATAGGATAGGAAAATAACAAAAGTGCATACCACTGTGTAAACTGGAAACTCCAAGTTTCAGTTAACGGACTGATGAAACTTCAGAATGAGTGGGGGCTGACTGTATGTACTGCATGTAAAATATGCATGCACACTGTATTTGCTTTAATCTAAAACCAGATTTTACTACTTCTTTGAATTTCTTATAAATTTAAAATACCAACGCTTTAAACATCATGGCATAGAGGTCTTCATCATGGGTAAATAATTATGTAATGATACATTCATGATTAAAAGTCTCAAAATTTCCCTAAACATACAATTTAAAATAACACAGAGGCAGAATACCAATATACTATATGCTAACAGTTAAAAAAAAATACATAAATGCTTTCTAGACCAATATTCTATAGTTGCACTTAATCTTATATTTTTTAACAATAATTTCATGATTAAATAATATGAACAGTTTAATAAATCACTGTATGGTCATCATAAAGCAGTCCTAGTATTTTTTAAAGCTATTTTCCAGGAAAGAAAGAAGGAATAAAAAAAGGAAGGATGGCAGGAATGAAGGACAAACACCCCAAAAAGCATTCAAATCTCATACACAAATTCAGTCACTGAACAAGATAGAGTTTAAACAGGTTTTAATGAATTTTGTTTTACCTCCAGCTCATATTTAACAATATCAAAGGAGTCCGTAGAAAAATATACTTGTTCAATACTATTAATTAGTTCTTGTTCAGCTTGAGGGTCACTAGGCTGTTCTCGAAGTTCTCGGAATTCCTCCTTAAAAAAAAAAACACAACTATGGTACTTGTACATTTTATAATTAATTCTACCTGTGTGGAAATAAATAATCACTGTCTTAACCCTCACACATCTCCTGGGAATCATTCTGAGCTAGGAGATCAACTGACAGAAAACAGGAAAGTTCATGGAAAATTAGGACTACTAAAACACTAAAAACTACTCATCTGTTGGAGAAAAAAAACTAGCAGTTTGGCGATTCAGGTTTTATTTTCAATTCTGTATGTGCCAACTGGTAGGTGAAAGAACTTAGAAGTTTAACAAAAGGAAAAAAAGAAGTTTAACAAAAGTTTAACAGTTATGTAATTAGCTATCATACATAATACATACTACATATATACATATTTTCATAATTTAACATTCTAAAATCTTCCTCAGCACAGATAACCAGATAATATCTCAATGGCTTGTGGGTCACAATCAACACTGAGACCCTGAGCAGAGCAGACATCCATCCTTCCTTGTGCTAGAAATCTCACTGCTAGACTAAGAAATACTGGCTCCAGATATGATTCACAAGTTTAGCTCTGTAATCCTATGAGGCTTCCTTCAAAGTGTGCTGATACTTCAATTAATGATCTGATTATGAATCTAAAGCTCTGTATTTGATAAAATGTTTTCTTTCTAATGATACAGAATGGGGCTTCTATGGATTTACACAACTAAAAAGAGCTTGAGAGACAAATCCCTACCCTTAATGTCAGCATACTTATCCTATGTAATTTCACTGCATAATTGGATAAACCTTCAGTTAAATGAGAAATATCATTAATTCAGATACTCTCTGCCATACTAATTAATCAACACATTATTATAGACATATAATAATTTAGTCCTTTGATTTTTATTCATATTAATCTCAAATACATTTAAGAACACAAAAGAAATTCATATTTAAAATAATTTTACAGTGATTAAAATAATACTTAACAAAAGTCCTTAATAAATCATTATTAATTAAATACCACAAAATTATAATGTCAATTAGAGAACATAATTTTGCAAACAGAAATACTCTAGATTATTTTATTGCAGGGCATAGGTTTTCATTTATAAAAAAGAAACTAGCTTATACATCTTTTAGACTAATTTATAACTTAAATATGTAAAATTATTAATTATAAGATTATCTCCTCTTAGATTCAAGATAAAAGAAAATATTAGAGCAATAAATCTGAAACTCAAGAGAATAGTTAACTGTTTATATTTAAAATTCTAATAAATTTAAAAGAGAAAGCAAAGTCACACAAAAATGAAATCTGCATAAATAATTAAAATAGCATAGGAAAGAAAATGCCTCTTTTGTACCATAACTCAACTTATAAAATATATTAACAACAACAAAAAAAAGTCAAAGATACAGTAATCAATGATTTAGCATGCAATCCAAAACTAAGAGTAAAGTGAAATCCAGCATCCTATAGTGGGAGCTGCATTGCTATTGGGGGCCTGGCATGGTTATGGACAATACACATACTAATCTGCACCCTAGACAGTGGTACTGAGGAACAAACTTGGATTAAAACCACGCTACTGGGATCCCTGGGTGGCGCTGTGGTTTAGCGCCGGCCCTTGGCCCAGGGCACGATCCTGGAGACCTGGGATCAAATCTCACGCCGGGTTCCCGGTGCATGAAGCCTGCTTCTCCCTCTGCCTGTGTCTCTGCCTCTCTCTCTCTCTCTCTCTCTCTCTCTGTGTGTGTGTGACTATCATAAATAAATAAAAATATAAATAAATAAATAAATAAATCTTAAAAAAAAAAAACACACTACTTACAGAAAGGTTTTCAACGAGGCTACTCATGGGCAACCTCCAAGCATTTAATAAGAATTTGAAATGAGTGAGACACGGAAAACGAGATCAGAAATTCCTGGCAATCTCCCTCCCTAAGAGTCTACAGGCATCTGAAATAGCAGTTTCAGACTCTGCAAGCTGAGGCAGGGAAAGAGACCCAGATAAGGAGATGGCAATGTTGCCTCCCTAGGAATTTCACAGCACCACTAACAAACAAATGTAGTTGGTACCTCTCAAAAAAAAAAAAAAAATTGAAGATTCATAAAAATTGCTAAGACTGAAAATATCAAGGACAAAGTCAAGCAAAAAATTCAAATAGACCGCAATGAATGAACACTCCAATCTTAAATATATAAATGTCAATGACATATAACTCCACACTGAGGTTTTTCATATACTACCTAATTAATTGATCTAAAGGTAAAGACCCTTAGGTTTTAGTTGTGACTCTGGTATTAACACAGTCTCTCTGTGCCTCATTTTTCTCACCTATAAAGGACATTTACACAAACACTGCTCCCACCATCACACACAAAATGACAGTGAAACAAATATCTAAAGTTATTAAGAATGTCAAAGGGAAAACATGATTTCATTTATAAATATCTCATAGGTGTACGTTTCACAAAAGTAATGAATCTGTAAAAAGAGTACAATCTGTATATTTATATAAAAGGTCAAGTGCCATTCCTTCTTGGAGAACTAAGCAATTATATCAGAAAGCAGACTATCCCGTATAATTTCAAAGAATGGACACATAACACCTGACACTCTAAGTAACCTAGACTAAGGAGAGGATAAAACCAAGAAAGGCAGAAAAAGAAACATAGCACACAAAGTAGAATTCAATCCAAAACATATCCCCAAAACTATATCCCTATAAAATGCCCTCTCCTTCCAGACAACTTAGTGGCTTCATGTGTGAAAATATGCATTTGAACTCATTCAGACAAACTCCATTCTAACTAGGTACTGATCACTTTGTTCCTTTTACTCCCACTGCACCTGAAGGCTAGAAGACTCTGCTTGTACCTGATCATTCTCTGCATGTCTTGCTAATGTTAGCACGGCCTGCTCAATCCCATCACACACATTCTGAGAACTGAGATTTCTCCATAATTATGCGCTGTAGTGCCAAGGCACGCTGTAGGTAACAATCACTGATCTAACTAAAAATTAATTTACACAGTGAACTGTATGAAAATAAGAACAAAAAAAAAGGAAAAGACCATATGTTGCCTTGATAGTCAAAACTTTCCACAAACTCTTAATAAAAGATCTTTCTTCTAACTAGAAATAACAAATGTTAAATAATTTTAGAGACATATTAAGCATGTAAATTAGAAAAATAAACAGAAAGTGCAAGACTGTATATTCTTACCACAATTACTCCATAATTTTGCCATTATATAAACTGGTTTCTTAGAATTGGAGATGGATAAAAATATGTAATTCTTCACCTAAAACCAACTTTGCAAGCCAATATATATGTATGAGGCAAAATTTTACATAAACAAAATGAACAAAAGATTTCCTGCAATAAAATTTAAAAGGCAAAATCAGGGGACCAGAATAACAAATGAAATTCCTTATACCATATTAAAATATGTGATTTCTTTTAAAGTTACAATAGTATTTGATAAGCTAAGTTTGAGAATAAAATATTTTAGTCTTACAGAATATTATAACAATTCTTTAAAGGATTTTATTTTATAGTACATTTTAAGTCACATAGTAACTCACAAATACATATTAGACTAGTATAAATGCTCTATAAAACTTGAAAATCCAGAGATTATATACCAAAACTATAGACCATCAAAATTCGCCACAACTTGCCCATTAGCGGTAATCAATTACATTTAAAGAACTACATTGCTTACTCCCAAATTAAAACTGAAGAAAAGGGCAGCCCTGGTGGCTCAGCGGTTTAGCACCACCTTCAGCCCAGGGTGTGATCCTGGAGACCAGGAGTCCCACATCAGGCTCCCTGCATGGAGCCTGCTTCTTCCTCTGCTTCTCCCTCTGTCTTTGTCTCTGCCTCTCTCTGTGTGTCTCTCATGAATAAATAAATAAAATCTTTAAATAAATAAATAAATAAATAAATAAATAAATAAATAAATAAACTGAAGAAAAAATATAATTAAAGTAATGAACTTAACTGGAAAGGGGATAAGAAAATACAGTGGCAAAAAAGAACAAGTCCTTCTCTATACTATCATTAGGAAATAACCTGCCTACTTTCAAAGTTCCATTATCATACCTTTTCAATCAAGTCACGTATTTCAATTTAACATTTTTTTAAAAATTCCCACTACATAAGAATTCCCTATACTAAGTCATACAGAAACAAAGCTAAGTAAAAAAAAACAAACAAACTAGCTGCTAAAGTAAGGAAAGGTCAGATGCATAAGCAATCCCCTGGAAGGTGGCACATTCAGGAGAACACACAAATCCTAGGGCACCAAAGGGCATGGAGTTCACATTTGATGGAAAAGGTGCCATTTCGAGAAGAGACAGTATGTGAAATTTCAAGTCTTAGAAATTTGGGGAAATAAGGTAGCATATACAAAGCAAAACACAAATAAAAACTGTAACTGTAACTGCATAGAACAGGTTAAATGGCAGAGGGTGGTTTCCCAGGGTGGAAAAATGTCAGGGGAGCATCTACATGTACGTCAAGAGGCAATAAAATGCAACAATTGAGATTTTTTTTAATACAATATATTTTTATATATCCTAGAATATTTTGCCTTTACTAAAAATAAGATATCTTAACACATATCACTATGCCAGATGCTGTATCAAAAAAGTAAGCATAAATATTCAATATTTTCTTAACATAATAAACTGAGCAGGATTATTTTAGGAAAGGGGGAGAAAACAAAGAGGTTAGTCAATATTTTAGAGGCTGTCTTTTTCAGCAGTCACAATACACTGCGAGTTGCATCTAATTTTGCCTAGCCTATTTTCTTCCATTTTGATCATCTCTGGGATAAAGCTACATGAATATAAATATCAAATGCACATCATAAATGTAACTTTATGAAAAATGAAGAAAAACAATCATAATAAAAGAAAACAATCGTAACAGAAATTTGAGTAAACATCTTTGTTTTAGCCAAGCCATCTGTCCTCTCAACATAACAAAAGGTTCATGAGAACTGGGGATTCATGTCTATAAAACAATTGGAGCCCTCAAGTGTACGGTGTTATTTTTTTTTTAAGATTTTATTTATTTATTCATGAGAGTAACAGAGAGAGAGAGATTGGCAGAGACACAGGGAGAGGGAGAAGCAGGCCCCACACAGGGAGCCGGACGTGGGACTCGATCCCGGGTCTCCAGGATCACACCCTGGGCAGAAGGCGACACTAAACTGCTGAGCCACCTGGGCTGCCCAACTGTAAGGTGTTATTAAACATTTCCAGTATATTTATGGTTTTTAAGGAACTAGGCTATAACTTTATACAGCTATTTCCCACTTAAGAGTTCATCTCTTAAGGGAATGTATTCAAGTTTTTTTTTTTTTAATTTTTGTTTATTTATGATAGTTACAGAGAGAGAGAGGCAGAGACACAGGCAGAGGGAGAAGCAGGCTCCATGCACCGGGAGCCCGATGTGGGACTCGATCCCGGGTCTCCGGGAACGCGCCCTGGGCCAAAGGCTGGCGCCAAACCGCTGCGCCACCCAGGGATCCCTGTATTCAAGTTTAGAAGAAAAAAAAAGACCTAGGAATTCTGCATTTGACTACTACTTTTAAATTATACAAAATAACACACAAATTAAAAATACCCGGGGTATGTGTGTGTGTGTGTGTGTCTCTCATGAATAAATAAATAAAATCTTTTAAAAAAAATTAAAAATACCCACTCAAGTTCAAATTTTTTCATTCTATTCACTTTCATAAGCATGAAAAGTGAGTAATGACAACTTCACAGTTCTCCTTACCATTATTAAACTCAATTTTCTCTTTAATTTTGAAAAGCAATTTAACCTAATTTTTAAACTCACAAGAAAGCTTGGAAACATAATCTTCAGTAGTAGGCTTTTTATTCAAACAAAAAGATGAATGCAAAATCTCCATTTCACAGGTCAAGTTTTAAAACCTCACAAAAAATGGATAGAATAAAAAATATGAAATGCAAATCAACTTCCATTTCTGTACTTAATTTATTAGACTACGGTTCACATTAACATACCTGAATGGCAAAATGCATTGTGTTGAGAGGGAGTGAGGAAGAAAAAAAAGAAATTTTATTCTTATAAAGCATGAATTGGGGTTTACCAAGACAAATCTTATCAAAGGTTTTTTTTCTTACTGTTTACATTTCTTCGTCAATCAACATAAAAAAGCTACTTTGTTATAATAAATTCTAAAAATAATTATAGTCTTATCAAAGTTAATATTAGAGATAAATGACAGCAAAAAATGTTTGGCTACCAAAATCTACACAGAGCTAAAGGAAGAACAAAACCACAAAGTTTTCAATATCCAATCAGTATCATAAAAATCATAAATCACTGAACAAAAATAGGTTTTGTCTCCAAATGAAACAGGATTCAATATCAGATACCCTAAAACCATACATATACCATATAAATTTTAATGAATTGCCAGATGTCGGATTACGTGGGGAAATGGTACATTTTCTTAAAATCCCATTAGAACAACAATAATGATCCATCAAAGCAGTCGGCTCATCATCCATTTGCGTTTGTGTATTTTAAATAAAACATAGCTTTTAAAGCCTACCTGGGGTTTTTCAGGGTTTTTTCAGGCTTTCAGTGCCATCTAGTGGAATACTGGTGAGGTTACAATTTCAAGGGAGGTTTCTGTAAAGTGATTTATAGATTTTTCTAGAAGGTTATTAAAGTGGTATTATTTTAATCCAGCTTTATAAAACATTTAAGTGTCGAAATAATGTATTTTAATGATTTTTTACACAATAATAGCATTCCAAATACATACATATTTGTTTTTAAAGAAAAAGATCATGAATAAGAATTGATTTTATTCAGAAATATAGCTATTAACATATATTAAAAACACAAAATTAAAAAGCTAACCTTTCATATGTGATACTCTGCCAAATATTTTTATTTACTTCTCTTACTCGTTACATATATATGTGTGTGTGTGTATATATATATATACATATATATATATATTTTTAAGATTTTATTTATTTATTCATGAGAGACAGAGAGAGAAGCAGGAAGACAGAGGAAGAAGTAGGGTCCCTGTGGGGAGCCTGATTCAAGACTTGATCCCAGGACTGTGGGATCATGCCCGGAGCCAAAGGCAGATGCCCAACTGCTGAGCCACCCAGATGTCCCTCAACAGTTATATCTTTAATAGGTATTTTTCTAAATGTATTTCTATGAACAGAAAAATATTAAAGATAACAGCTTTAGAGACATCAGGTTTTTTTAAAGCTATCTTTAGGGATCCCTGGGTGGCGCAGTGGTTTAGCGCCTGCCTTTGGCCCAGGGCGCGATCCTGGAGACCCGGGATCGAATCCCACGTCGGGCTCCTGGTGCATGGAGCCTGCTTCTCCCTCTGCCTGTGTCTCTGCCTCTCTCTCTCCCTCTCTCTCTCTCTCTCTCTCTCTATCATAAATAAAAAATAAAAAAAAATTTAAAAAAATAAAGCTATCTTTAAAAATTTCTCAACTTCAGTGAACAACATCAAGCTGCCTGCCACATGCCTGCCCATTTGGAGGCTAATATTAAAGAAAAGACACATCACAAACTGAAGTAAAAATTGAGAAGTCCAGTGTATAATGTGGATTTTTTTCTATCAGTTTTAAAAACATTTCATCAAACCCATCCTCCAAAAGAAGAAATACTATCTATTCTGAGAAAAGACATCACAACACCTTCAATACCGTATCTAGAAACCACAGTCTTTCCCATACCTTCACCTTCCGCATGCAATAAAATCTTCAGTCCTAAATTCTGCTTTTAAAAAGTCTCTCAAATTTAACCCTTCTTCATTTCCTACACTTCGTGCTCTCATCTTCTCCTTAATCAGGCAATTAAGACAACTTCCTTTCATTAAGCTGACCTCAATGCTTGAACCTAGCTCTCTTGACTCTTATTCCAACATACTTTTCTCATATCTTGGTAAAGTTCTGAAAACAAAAAGCTTGTAGTTAGTGTGTGCTTTTAGGATTCTTTTTCATGAAGGCTAAGAAGTCAAGCCAAATCCATTTATCTTCACATTAGTATTTTACAAGCAAGAAAATATTCTGCGAAAATTCCCAGAACATTGTATATGAAAAGATACTCAATAAATATGTGTAGAATACATTAAGTATACAAACAAAAATACCTTCTCATATTTAGACAAATATATTTTCCAGTTTTGACTGCAACAGAGATTTCTTTTGTTCCCTTGGCCTATATTTTTCTTTAGTGAAAAAAATCAAAGGCCTAGCTAAACCAATCATGTAATAGCAAACCTAGCTGAATTCAATTTGTATTTATGAGTCAGTCAAATCAGGGCCTTAAAAAACAAACAAAAAAACTTTATCTTTAAAGAATAATATCAGAAGGCAGTAGTCCAGAAAAATTACGACATTAATATTAGTACTTTTTTAACAGTCTCTTTTCATGACATACAACCATTATGGAAGAACTATGGGAAAGTGTTTAAAGTCAAGATATAGATTTATAAGATTCTGATTACTGACATTTTAATCAGGATTCAACACATACTCTTTTGAGTGCAATCTTAATAAGTTCTGTGACTACTAACCCTGTAGCTATTGTGATTATTATATATTATAATAAATTTTGGTTTCAAGTTTTCATAAGTCTTATAACCAATTATGTAAAATAAAAACCTTTCATATAATTCAAAAAGTATAAATTTCTTTACAAAGATAACAAATTTAGTCAGTAAATAATGTATAGATTAATTTCTTATATCCTTACCTCAGCATAGAAATCCGATTAATTTGAAATATAACATAATCCATTACCCGGGAATGAAATTTTAGGTCATCACTAACTCTTTATTCTTTCCCACAAAAATTGGCAATAAAACTTCAGAAATTTTTTCTACAACAGTTCCTGTGGTTTCCCTTTCTCCATTCTTGTCATCACAACCTCCACGTGGCCAAAAGTTCCCAAACACTGCCCCACACTGGAATCACGTGGGGATCTCTAACCACTGCTGACACCTGGCTCCACCCCACAAACTGTGACTTAATTAGAATGGGGGAGGCCCTGGTTATTAGTGATTCTAACATGCAGCAAAGTTTGTACACCACTGATGTTGCCTCTGAACAATTTAAGCTAAGATTTTTGAACTCTCTCAAAGTTTCCTTTTCTATAGAAAGTTCAGAAAAAAAAAAAAAAGAAAGAAAGTTCAGAAAAAAATCCTGATTTTTTTCTTTCTATTTTCTCCACCAAAATTCCTAATTTCCAGTATATGGATTATTATTTGACTCACATCTCTTGAAATGGGATACAGTATCATCCTGTCCATAAAATGCAGAAATTGTACCAAGACAATTTCTAAGGTTTCTTCCCACTCAAAATTTATATAGTTCTTAAAAAAAAAAAAAATCAATCAATCAATAGTCCTTTCTGGATTCTCAAGCACACCTAACACCCTTCAGTTTTCCTTCATCATCTTCCTCTTTCTAGGAAGTCACATCACATGAAATTTGCCAATATTAGTTTATTTTTAACCTAGACAAACAGCCATTTCCCATAATTCATCCTAATATTTCCCTTCTATTTGTTCTTCATTATACCAGAACTTTTAAAAAAAGATTTGTTTGAGAGAGAAAGCACACACGTGGGAGACTTAGAGGAAGAGAGAGATGGAGATGGGGAGAGAAAGAGAAAGAAAGAGTATCTCCAAGAGACTTCCCACTAAGTGTGGAACCTGACTCAGGGCTCAATCCCATGACCCTGAGATCATGACCTGAGCTGAAATCAAGAGTCGGACACTTAACCAACTGAGCCATCCAGGCCCCCCATCGAGAACCTTTAACATAACACAACCCAAGCTAAACTATAAACTATTTCCTTCTTGCAACATCCGTTCCCCCCCCCACCCCCCCCCCCCCCCCCGGAAATCTCAATTCCTTATTACAATGTAGACATTATGACAAGGGGAAAAAGAAATGGGTCCTTATCTAAAGATCAAGGATATCTTTTTTTATGTTCTATGTACATACACGTGAGTTAGGTAAAGCTATTAGATGAAGTTAACGTTTAAAAGTTTTGCTATAGGGCAGCCCAGGTGGCTCAGCGGTTTAGCGCCGCTTTCAGCCCTGGGCCAGATCCTGGAGTCCTGGGATCGAGTCCCACGTCAGGCTCCCTACATGGAGCCTGCTTCTCCCTCTGCCTGTATCTCTGCTTCTCTCTCTCTCTCTCTCTCTCTGTGTGTGTGTGTGTCTCATAAATAAATAAATTAAAAAAATAAAAGTTTTGTTATACAAGTACTTACATTGACTATTTAAGTAGTATAAATTGGATTTGTTTCTTACTTTTTGCATTAGGAATATTAGGGGAACCCAAACTAAGACAGTGATGCATTTTTTTTTTATTGAGAGGTACAAATGACATGCAACATTAATTAGTTTCAGATGCACAACATAATGATTCAATATTTCTATATACTGCAACATGATCGTCACAATAAATCTAGTCAACATCCATCACCAGACATACAGAATTTTTCTTCTTACATGAGAACTTTTAAGATCTATTTTCTCAGGAACTTGAAAGTATGCAAAACAGTATTATTAAGTACAGTCACCATGCTGTATATTATATCCCAACGACTTATTTATTTTGTAACTGGAAGTTTATACTTTTCCCCTTCACACATTTTGCCCCACCTCTCCTCGCCCGCCTCTGATCTCTGTATCTATGCACCTGTTTCTTTTTTGTCTTGTTTAGTTTTTAGATTCCACATATAAGTAAAATCATATAGTATTTGATCATATGGTCTTTCTCTGTCTGACTTATTTAGCAAAACACCCTCAAGGTCCATCCATATTGTCACAAATGGCAAGAATGTATTCTTTTTTTTTTTAAGATTTTATTTATTCATGAAAGACACAAAGAGAGAGGCATAGACATAGGCAGAGAGAGAAGCAGGCTCCCTGTGGGGAGTTTGATGTGGGACTTAATCCCAGAACCACAGAATCATGAGCCAAAGGCAGATGCTCAACCACTTGAGCCACCAAGGTACTCCAGCAAGACTGTATTCCTGTGGCTGAGTAATACATACACATTACATTGTATGTATGTGTGTGCATGCCATATGCCCATATACACACACATTTTCTTTATCCATTCATCCATCTATGAACACTTAGGCTATCTCCATGTCTTGGCAGCTGTAAATAATGCTGCAATGAATGTGCGGGTGAATATACCTTTTCAACTTACTGGTTTCATTTTCTTTATAAGTAGAATTGCTGGAACATACAGTAATACTATTTTTTTTCTGTTAAACTGTACATATTATCTATTTTTAATTTTTTGAGGCACCTCCATGCTGTTTTCCAAGTGGCTATACCAACTTATATTCCACCAATAGCACACATGGGCTATTCCACATCCTCACCGACTTGTTATTCCTTGTCTTTTTGATAACAGACAATATGACAGGTATAAATCAAGTTCAAAAAATACCTATCCAAGCCAAATTATTGGGCAGCTTGCTTTTCAAACCTAGTATTATACCATAAGCATTCTTTTCTGTACTAGATTTTACTAAGTTTAAAACCCAAGCTTCAGAATAATTTGTAGAATATATTGCCATTTTTGAAAAAGAAAAAATGGAGAAGAGAAGAACCTACACTGAGTAGTCCATGTGAAAGGGCCTCCAGCTTCAGGGTTTATCTCATCACCTTATTTCCTTCAAAGTATTTGTCATACTTCACAATCACCTTGCTTACTGCCTATCTTCCCTCCACTTGAACTAAGCTCCCAGGCAACAGAGGAGTTTTGTTTTTCCACTGCTATATTCAGTCCCTACAGAATGTCTAACAGAAAACAGATGTTTAATAAATTTTTAAATATGCATAAGGAAAAGACCAAAAGGCAATGTTAACTTTGACTATGTTGGTGATTTTTTAAAGATATTTTTTTTTCTGTTTACCATGTTTTCTGTTCACAGTATATATTACTTTTTTATTAAAGGAAAAGACGATTTTAAAATAATCACTTCAGGGCACCTAGGTGGCTCAGTTTAGCACCTGACTCTTGATTTCAGCTCAGGTCATGATCTCAGGGTGGTGAGACCCAGCACTGCCCCCACACCATGCTTCAGCTCTGTGCTCAGTGGGGAGTCTGCTGGAGATTCTCTCTCCCTCCCCTCCACTCCCTGCTCATGTATGCATGAGCATTCTCTCTCAAATAATCTTTTAAAAAATAAAAATAAGGGCCATCTGGGTGGCTTAGTTGGTTAAGCATTTGCCTTCAACTGAGGTCATGATCTCAGGACCCTGGGATCAAGACTATATCTGGGTCCCTGCTCAGCAGGAAGTCTGCTTCTCCCTCTCCCTCTCCCTCTCCCCCTACTCATGCTCTCTCTCAAATAAATAAATAAATATTTTTTAAAAATAAAAATAATCATTTCAAATTAATGTTCTAGATTTTGTTGAAATACTTTCCATAATGTGAAAAACTCATTATAAAGGTCATTTTCTGAAGTCATAGAAGTTCAAGTGATCAAGAACTAGTCATGACATTAATTTTAAGGCAACTGTATAAAAAAACAAACCATGTAAAAATATATATCACCATTGCTCATCATCAGGGAAATGCAAATCACACTACAATGAGGTATCATTTCACATCTGCTAGAATGGTTATTATTAAAAAGAAAAGAGATATGAGTGCTAGCTAGGATGTGGAAAAAGGGAACCCTTGCACATGGTTGATGGGAATGTAAATTGGTGCAGCTACTGTGGAAATCAGAATGAAGGTTCCTCAATAAAATTAAAAATACAGCAATGTCATTTCTGGGTATATATCTAAAGGACAAGAAAACAGGATCTCAAAGAGATACATGTACTTCCATGTTTCCTGAAGCATTATAATATCCAAGATATGGAAACAACTTTTAAGTGTCAGTCAACAGTTGAATACATAACGAAGATGTAGTACATATATACAATGGAATATTATTCAGCCATAAGAAAGAAGGAAATCCTGCTATTTGTGATAACATGGATGGATCAGTAGGGGCATTATGCTAAGTTAAATTAGTCAGACAGAGATAGACAAATACGGTATGACATCACTTGTATGTTAAATCTTAAAAAGCCAAATTCATAGAAACAGAGACCAGAATGGTGGTTACCAGAGGCTACGGGGTGGGGTAAGTGGAGAGATGTTGGCCAAAGAGTATACACTTCAAGTGATAAGATGAAGTTCTGGTGATCTAAGAATTTTTTTTTTAAGAAAACATATCACCTAACTATAAAGTAACATCTAAATTATGAAACGGGTTCCCTGGGTGGTGCAGCGGTTTAGCGCCTGCCTTTGGCCCAGGGCGCGATCCTGGAGACCCAGGATCGAATCCCACGTCGGGCTCCTGGTGCATGGAGCCTGCTTCTCCCTCTGCCTATGTCTCTGCCTCTCTCTCTCTGTGTGTGTGACTATCATAAATAAATAAAAATTTTAAAGAAAAATAAAATAAAATAAATTATGAAACATACATTCAGCATTAAAGTTATATCATGCTATTCTGTGGGTAAGGGAATTTCCGAACAATGAGTCTCTTTAACTCTTCATTTCAATCCTGACTGGGACTTAACCCACGTCAAACTTTGTGTACTGACTGGAGCTATGCAAATCTCTGGACCCAGCAACTCTTAAAATCTCAAAAGTGCCCAGAGTAGAAGGCAGCAGTCTGCTCACCCTGTAGCACTTGTGATGTTTCAAGAGAATGCACAGTGAGAACAAGGGGTTTATGAGCTTTCTTAGTGTGAAGCTACATTTAAGCTGATTGATTGCATTGATAACTTTTTCTATGAACTGTTCTACAGTTTTACTAACTTAGCTTCTTAGTGTATGTCAATCAGACCAATGCCCCAAGCTTAATCATCACCCAAAGCATTTACATTTGCTGACCTTGTGATCCCAGCCTGGCCTCTCTACCCAGAGCCAGTCATCTCAAATTACATACCACAGGCACCAGATGGGGCTAGGGTGGGGGGACAGTGAGAAGAGTGGGTAATGAGATCATTATAAATTCACTACCTACCCCTACTAGAAAAACATCAAGGCGCATGGTTTAAAGACAAGCAAAGTTCCTGCAAGGTTTAAAAACAATAGAACATTCTTATGCAATAATGTATTTTTTAAAGAGGTTCTCATCAATTTTACACTGATTCTGAACCATCTAACTCACCCTAATTCAAGGCATGTTCCTAATGCATGATGGTTTGCTTGAGTCAAAGAAATAAAAAGAATTATTTTTCAATTAGGATTTATGGTTTTGGTTTAGTTCCCAATTTCATCAGATGCAACAATCTTTTATAATATCATACAAAACTGTTCAAAATGCATCTGATGTTTTTGTCTGAGTCATTTAATGCATATGGGCCGGTTAGAATTTTATCATATTTATAGAATATGTTTGAGTCTGACCCAAAACAAAAGCTAAGCTATAAATACAAAATTCACATTAGGGGGTAAGGCTCCTCATAGGAATAGGATATCCCTCTCCTAAGCAGCTGACACTGAAGTGTCAGGAAAGGCCTTATGATTGCTGACCAAGAGAAACAAACCCTATGTATTAAGATGTCAGACACAGAAAACAAGTTATACTTTCAAATATGATCCTCAAATTGAAAATCACCAGAGCAGACATTCAGAAGAAGAAGCTTTGATCTGTGATGGAGCTGCTATTCACAAGGCGCTCCAAGTGGCAACACCCCGGAGTGAGAAACAGCAGGGATTTATTTATTTTTTTAAAATGGTTAATAATTCTTCTGAGGGAAAGCCAGCTAGCTTTCATATAATACTTATTAAATTTGTAAACTGAGAAGTTTACATGAATCAGGGGATTAAAATCTAAGATATCTACAATTTAGTATAAATTATGCTTTAGTTACCCTCTCAAAAATCTCTCCACCATAACAAAAACATAATTAACGATGATTTTTGGTTCAGTGTTACAGCATAAAAAGTTATTTTTATTTTATTTCTCCAAATTACAGCAGATAAATCAATAAGTTTCACATACATGTTTATATATATATATAACAGTTTTCATGCTAAGAATTTGATACAATAATAAACTATCAATTTTGCATTTTCTGCTTCACTATAATGAATCATACTATATCTCAATGAGTAATGAAAGCAAAAACAAGCCCCAAGCCTACTATCCTATAAAAATTTACCTAGCTTTATCATAACTACTATCTGCCTGTGGGGAGGAAAAGCTTCTGTGAATCAATTATTACCCAAAGGCAATATTATTTTTTAAGGAAGTGAAAAGTCATGCTCACACATGTAGATCAATACCTTTCCAGGGACCCGGAGACTCTCAATGGCACCAAGATCACTAAGGCTCTCCGGAGGGCTTTTCAGACCCTTAAAAAAATAATAAAATAATAAAATACAAAAGAATTTTAATTATGCTGCAGAACTGTAAAATAATAGAACATAATTATTAAAATAGAAATCTATTTTTTAAAAATAGAATTTTCCTGCTTTAAAATATATAGAACATACGCTGTAAAAACAACACTCACTACATATAGCACTATTATTAAATTAAGTAAAGATGTACTTTTGGAAATTTAAAATAAAAGTATTATATGGCAACTTCACAACAATGGTTGAAGTCTAACTTAACCATGGTTTAAAAACTACCAAAAGAAAAGAAAATTGGATGACAAAAAGCATTCTAAAAAGCACTTATCTATTACTTATTACCAAATTCATCTGGTAAGAAGGACCAAGTATTATGATTTCCTGATACAATACACCAACCAGCTGAGCTCATCAAAGACTTTTGAATAATGCTAATCGCTTAATTAATACATAAATACCTTCATTCTACCTGATTATCTCTCACCAATGCACCCAATTTATACTGCATAACTGAGACTTAACTCTCATGTCTTGCTTCTTTCTACTGTTCTTTAGGTTGTTTCTATATTCACATCAAGTGAGGGATTCTGAAACTCTCACTTGTACCAGGGAAAGTTATCAAGACAGAAAGAAGCTTAGCAATCTCACTTTTCTTTGAAAGCTTCTTTTTTAAATACTGGCTATTCAAGGCAAATACCTAAAAATCCCTGTAATATTAGTCTGTAAGCAAAATTAGCTGGCACATAAATCTGAAGAGTGTTTTTGTCCTTTAGATGCCCTATATTGGCCCTCTGATGTCCTCAGTAAACAAAACATATGGTATACTTAGGTTGACTATCTGAGACTTACATCAGAACGTGCTTAATTTTAAATTACAGAGCCCTGTATTTTATCTTCCCTATTACAAAATATGACCAGTGATCACTACAGTTTTTTTATGACAAGGTGCTTTGCCTCACCCCCAAGTATTCCCTTACTCCCAGAACACCCCACCCAGCTTTCTCTCATTTTCATTCTCTCTTATATTCTCTCTCTATCCCTCTCTCTCTCTCTCTCTCTCTCTCTGTCACACACACACACACACACACACACACACACATACACACACAAGTGCCAAACTTCAAAATTTGATTCAAAATCATGACCATCCCGGGGCACTTGGGCAGCTCAGTCAGTTAAGCATATGCCTTCAGCCCAGGTCATGACCCCAACATCCTTGGATTGAGCCCCACATTGGAATCTGTTTCTCTTTCCTGCTGCTCTTGCTCTCTCTCTCTCTTTCTCTCTCCCTCTTTCCCTCTCTCCCACCCCCACTCTCCCTTTCTCCCCCTCTCAAATAAATAAATAAAATCTTGTAAAAAAAAATCATGACCGTTCCAAAATACATTTTTTAAATATAACTGCCATGCCTTTTTTTAAAAAAGGATTTATCTATTTGAGAGAGAGAGTGAGTGCGCAAGCACGGCGGGCCAGAGCAGAGAGAAAGAGAAAGAATCGAAGCAGACTCTGCATTGAGTGCAGAGCCTGAGGCAGGGCTCAATCTCATAAAAAAAAAAGAAAAGAAAAGAAAGAAAAGAAAAGAAAAGAAAAGAGAAGAGAAGAGAAGAGAAGAGAAGAGAAGAGAAGAGAAGAGAAGAAGAAAAGAAAAGAAAAGAAAAGAAAAGAAAAGAAAAGAAAAGAAAAGAAAAGAAAGAGAGAAAGAAAGGAAAGAAAGAAAAAGGACTCAATCTCATAACCCTGAGATCACAACCCAAGCTGAAACCAGAGGTCAGTCTCTTAAACTACTGTGCCACCCCAGAGCCCCTGCCATGCCTTTTTAAACAAACATTTTAAAAAATATAGATGTGTTTAACTAATCTAAGGAAATTCTTGGAGGAATATATCACATGTAATTTTCTTTTTCCCCAGAGCTAATGAGTAAAGAAATCAATACCTGAGCTGTAAAGAAGTGATGTATACTAATATATAGGAAAAGGCCTTACCTCCAAATTAGTCACCCCATACAATAATGATATGCTCCTAATATATGGCAACCCTCTACCAGACATACAAAATAAAAGTAGTAAACATTGGAAACCCTATTATATGTTAGGAAGTAGAGGAGCTCAGTGATACACGGAATGGGCTCTGCGGTCTTGAACAACTTTTCTAACTTACCTGTCTTTATGTTCTAATCAATGTAACAATAATGCAGAGGCCAATAATAAGGAGTAAAGGAGATAATGTGTGTGAGAGGCCAAAAACAGTGTCTGGAACATGGCAAGCATTCCTTACATGTTAGCCATTATTCTGAATATTACTATGATCTCACAGAGAAATGTTTTTCTTTTATCAAAACAGAAATGAAGAATTACATAAATGTCTCAGAGCACATCTGACACTCACGTGTATTTTAGGATTATACATCTTGAATCCTTTGATTAGCAACTTTATAAATTTCTATTGACAAAAATGAAGTCATGATTTTTATCCTCACTTTTCTAAAGCAGGAAGTCAGAGTTGTAACAAAAGCAGTACCTGGCTTTTATGAAATTGAAACTGCCTCTGTAATCTTTAACCATTATTTGATTTTCTTTTGCATTTGGTATTTGTTTTGATAAATTTCCCCCATTTAAATTTATACAAAATTCAGCATACATAATACTTGCCTCTGCACTTTATTTCTTTGGCCAAAGCAGATTAACACTTCAGACTACTTCTGTTACATCTACATCAATCTTCTATTTCCATTTACGAGACCAGCAACTTAATGTCCCAAAGATCAAAAATCAAGTGAGGTGATTTCTTCCTCCTCTTTTCAGTAAAATTCAACATAGCGGTTATACTTAGTCCTCAATTCCTCTCAAACCCACTCTAAACAGGCCTTCCTCCCCATCACTTCATGAAAAGTGCTGTTGTCAGGTACCTGATAACCTCTATGTTGCTCAGTCCAAAGGCTCATCCTCATCTTCTGTCATTCATCTTCAGCATTTAGCACAGATGATCACTCCCTCCTCTTTTAAATTCTTTACTTGGCTTCTGGACTTCACTCTACTTAGTTGTTCTCTTTATCCACCATGTATCCAACAAATATTTATTGAGGATCTGATATGGGACAGGTGAGGTGGTCTTTGAGATGGCTGCAGTTTTACCCCACTGGCTGCTCCTCAATCTGCCTCACTAGATCCACCTTAACCTGCCTCTTCCCCTTATCTTTTTTTTAAGATTTTATTTATTTGTTCATGAGAGACAGAGAGAGGGAGAGGCAGAGACATAGGCAGAGGGAGAAGGAGGCTCCATGCAGAGAGCCCGATGTGGGACTTGATCCCAGGACCACGGGATCATACCTGACCTGAAGGCAGACGCTTAACCACTGAGCAACCCAGGCATTCCTTCCCCTCATCTTTCAACATTGAAATCTCAAAAGCTCCAACTTTGGACTCCTGTTTTATAACTACACTCATTCCATTGGTGATCTTAGCCAGTTCTACACCGTATATGCATTCATAAGTCCCAAATTTTTATCTATATCCCTGCGTTTGTCCTCAGAAATTCAGACTCTTAGCCAAGTGCCTACTTTATCTTGTCACTTAAATATTCAAAAGAGGCTTTCAAATGAGCAAGTCTAAAACCTTTCTGCATTCCCTGAATCTGTTCCTTCCTCAATCTTACCCACTTCATTAAATGGCAATTCCAATTGCTGAGGCCAAGCCATCTGGAATCAACCTTGATGCTTCTCCTTCTCTCACAGCCCAAGTCCGATTTGTCAAGAAATCATGTTAACTCTATATCTACAGTGTACCCACCATCAATCTCTTCTCAACCCTTCTACCACTAACACTCTGTTAAGGCCCATACTGTCTCTCATTTGGATTACTGCAATAGCATCCTTATTGTTCTCCCTGTTTTTGCTCTTTTTCCCTCTTCAATCTATTCTTTTAAAAGGCCAGAAAGATCTTTCTGAAGTCCATATACGTAAAATGACATCAATCCTCTGCTTGCTATTTCAATCAAAATAGAAGCATGGCTTTGCTTTTAGAAAAAGTAATAGGAGATGAGGTCAAGATGAGGTCCTAGGTGATCTTGCTTCCTGCCCTTAGCTCTCTGACCTCATCCAGACCTCATCTCCTACTGTTTTCACTCGCTTTATGTCAGCCACACTGGCCTCTGGATGTTGCTCAGCCATGCTCCTGCCTGAAGGCCTCTGCATTTGCTCTTCCTTTCACCCAGAATGCTTCTTCACAAATAACCACATGGTTCACTTCCTCATGTCCTTTGGGTTTTTAACTCAAACGTCACCTTCTCAATGAGGCCTTTCATGGCCACACTATCTAAAATTATAAGTGATCCCAAACTGCCAACTCCCAGGCCTCCCTATCCTCTATTCCTCCCAAACATTAATCACTACGTCTGCCTGAGCACTTGTCTGTTTTGTTCACTGCTGCACCCCCAAACTTAGAATGGTGCCTGTCACATAGTGATCCGTAAACATTTGTTGAATGAATTGAAAGAACAGAGGCCAGCATAATAGAGAAAGCTGAACAACAGACCTCATCTAAATAAAGAGTGCTAACAAAACCCACCCTCTCACTCTTTTCCAAACCCAAGATCCTTACAGCTGAAATGCCAAAATACCTAAGTTTCATAGACCCTTCATATCTCTTCACTTTAATGATACTATCAATATATTCTTTAGCCTCACAAAAAAGAAACATCTTTGTGTATATTTATTTGTAATACTACTATATTTAACCCAATGATAAACAGTACTAATTAAAAATCTCCAGTGTAACTCCAGGCAGCACCCTACTTTCATATCTCAAAGATTCATGAAATGTGTATTAGTTATGATTAAATATGTGGAAGTCAAGTCATAAATAATAAGGGTGACTCTTAAAATCTGTGTAGGAAAACAATAAAATAAAATAAAATCTGTGTAGGGCCGTCTGGGTGGCTCAGTCAGTTAAGTGCCCAACTCTTTGTTTCAGCTCAGGTCATGATCTTGGAATCCTGAGAACAAGCCCGATGTCAGGCTCTGCACTCAGCATGGAGTCTACTTGAGATTCTTTCCCTCTTCTTCTGTTTTGCCCCCTGCCTGCGCTCTTGCTCTCGCATGCTCTCTCTCTAAATAAATAAATAAAATCTTTTCAAAAATCTGTATAAAACTCCTAATTTTACCTCACATTTTACACAGTATAGTTCCAGCTTTTTGTATGTGTTCTTTAGTTTTTTTTCTATACCAATTAAGCAATGATTTGACCCGCTCAAGTCCAATAAGCAACGGATTGAGGCTGAAGAGTCACCATTTTCACAACAATTCCACTACATTTAGAAGATAAAAACGTATTATCACTGGTATCTGGACTTGTGTATTTTTTCTTACTGTTCATTATCACAAAATAAGGTTAAAAACAACAAAACACCAAAGTTGCTGTACAGTGATGATTACACAGAAATGCATAGTGTGCAACATGAGAGAAGACCAAACTTTACTGTTGTACAAAAGTCCAAATTCAGCATTCTAAAGTCAGGTTAGGGGGTAGTAGTGGTAAAATGTTCAAAAGTGTATATTGTTTTAAAAATCAAAAAGATGCCCCTCCAAATCAAACAGATACCAAAAGTCAGTCTGAAATCATCTATTGTTGTTACTGCAACAGCCTGTTTCCAGCTTTCCTGCTTTCCAGCATCCGCACAGCTGCTGAGATGACCTCTGTGATCAAGCACTTCCTTGATAAGACCCAGAAGATATGTTAACTCCTATTTCTCTTAATCTTCATCATATTATATGAACATCACCACCAGGCTGAACCCATGAGATACATGTTGTTATTCCTATTTTAAAGATGTGAAAACAAAAGCTCTAAAAAGTCTGGTGACTTCCTCAAGGTCACATAGCTACTGCAAAATGAAGCAGGACCCAAATATTCTCAAGTAATAAGTGGTATGAACCGTACATAACACCAGTACTCAACAAATGTGAGGGATCGCCACTTACTGAAATACTTTATTATTCATAGATCTGTAAAATTTTATTTTCATGACATTAACAATATCATTTAAAAGGTGTAAAACAATCATGTAGGACTCATGTATTCTTCACAAGATATCTACCATTTGTAACCTATTCAGATTACCTTTCAAATAAGAGTTTAATTTGGAATTTGTAATCTCCTTCTAATCAACAACAACAAAACTCGCAAATGAACCTTTCACTAAATGACTACTCTCCATATTCTCCAGAGTTCTCAAAATTCTCTGATTCAAAACTTTACATTCTACTTCTCTCATATAAAGATAATAAAGAATGGCCAATTCTGGTGAAATATTAGGGTTGAATAAATAATTGACTTCTAAAACCAACTCATAACCAATAAGAATGTAAAAGGAAATTCTGCCTTTTCTTCCTTGAAGGAAACTGAGACATTATTTGAAGTCCCTAACATATATGAATAATTAAACAAAAACAGCCAAAGCTTTTATTCATGAATTATCATTGTGACAATAAAAAAATAAAAAATAAAAGGCCACTATTTTGCCATAACAAAGATTTTTTAAAGTATCATTTCACATACATTAACTTACTTGTGACTGTCAGAACTGTAAGATAAGGTTAACAAGAATAATTATTTCTCATGCTCACATCTGGAAATTTATGCTACAAGGTTTGGGAACTTGCCCAAAGTCATGAAGCTAGCAATTCTGTCTTCAACTCATCCGTTTTTTCCACTCTTTCCAGGTCATCTCTATTACACAGACCTCACCTCCCTACCCAGGCCATCTGCTCACAGACGACACACAGCTTAGATAAAGGGAGGCTTGCAGGGTCTGGGGCTGTCACCGGAAAGATGCCAAAAGGAAAGGAAGGGAGACAAAGATAGCCCTCATTGAAACTCATTCATTGACCTTATCTAAAGGAACGCGACAGCCCGCCTGAGCAGGGCTCCAATCACGGTGGCTCAGGAGAGTTTTCCAGGGTGCCCCCGACTTCCCAGTGCCCCTGACACCTGCCACCAGCCATACCCTAGGTCTCCACCCGCCCCGGCCCAGAAACAGACTATCTAGGCTCCTCCACCAGCAGAGACGAAAGAGGCCTTTGTTTCAGCCTCCGAGACTTACCTGTCGGGTCATAAGAGATTTGATTTTTTGCATGTCGAAATCGTGAAAGTGGTACCCTACAGCAAAGCACTAACAAATCACGCCGAACCACCAGACAGCTGGCCAGGACACAAGGAAGCCATAGTGGGTGGTCACGTGGAGCTGCCAACCCGGGTCATCCTTTCCTGAGCTGAGCATGCTGGGAACTGTAGTCTTCCGGGTGCGACGGACACCGGCAATGAGGCGACGAGGACAGTTCAGGTACTACATTTCCCGAGACGCTTCAGTTAGCTTGCAAATCTTGTTGCTCTGACCACGGCGGCCGCCTGTCTTTACGGAGGTACTTGCTCTTGGTCACCCCGTTTCGGTGAGGCGAAACCCTAGCTCATAGGTGGCCAGGCACTAAGCGACGGAAACAAGCGTTGAAAAGACAGTATGTAAAGCGGACTGACGTGACTTCCCGCTAAGAGTGTAGTGGAGGAAACCCAACCTAGTCTGGGGGGGTGGGGGGGGAGGACGCGAGAACTCTAGGAAAGGCACTGTCTGTCCCAGAAGGGACCTGCGAAGCTGGGACTCTCCGTCTGGCTCTGGACTTCGGCCTGACGAAAGGCGTGGTCTAATAGACAGTCTTGTCCAGGGTTAGGGCTGTTCTTCCTCAGCCTCGGGATCTCTGCAAAAAAAAAAAAAAAAAAAAAAACCTCTAAAGCCCAAGGATTTAGCCCCCACCTATCGTTTCACTACCTGCCTAACAATAATGATAGTCGTCGTCTACATGCCACTTTGAAGTTCTCATTTCCACTTTTAGCCGTTTAAAGTGAGGAAAGTGATAGGAGAGATGTTCAGAGTTTAATTTAAGAAAGAACTCCCCCTCCCCCCCCCCAAAAAAAAAAAAAAAAAGGAAAGAAAGAACTTCCCAAAGGTGCCTGGCTGGCTCAGTTGGTGGAGCCTGTCACTCTGGATCTCAGGGTTGTGAGTTTCAGTTTCATGTTGGGTGTAGAGATTATTTAAAAAAAATAAAACCTCTAGAAAAAAAAGAAAGGACTTTATTTTTTTTTAAGATTTTTTTTTTTAATCTATTCATGAGAAACACAGAGAGAGAGAGAGAGAGGCAGAGACACAGGCAGAGGGAGAAGCAGGCTCCATGCAGGGAGCCCAACGTGGGACTCCATCCCTGGTCTCCAAGATCGCGCCCCAGGCTGAAAGCGACGCTAAACCACTGAGCCACCCGGGCGTCCAGAGGAAGAATTTTCCGATTATGAGACTACTAGGGGACGGAAAGCAATCCAGAGCTAACAACAGGTAGCATTTATGAGCTTACCACATGTCAAGAACTCTGGGGCAGCCTGGGTGGCTCAGCGGTTTAGCACCACCTTCAGCCCAGGGCCTGATCCTGGAGACCCGGAATCGAGTCCCACGTCGGGCTCCCTGCATGGAGCCTGCTTCTCCTTCTGCCAAAAAGAAGTCTGCTAATAGCTTTACATATATTACCCTATTTATCCACATAAACATTCTATAGGGTTATACAATTATCCCCAATTTATTTTCTCTCTCTCTGCACTTAACCTTCATTTTAAAGATGAGGAAACTAAGTAATGGAGAAACTAACTTGCCTAACATTACTGCAGACATGCAAACAGAAACTGAAGGACTGATTATCCAGATGTTGTTTTAAGTAAGAGTTTCATGTATGGTTTTGAAGAGTGAGTCCTGAAGTACCAATAATTTTTTTGAATTTACATTTAATTAATGTTTATTAGAAAGCCCATGATTTAAAAAATTTTCGTAGGACAACTGAAAAAGTGTTAAAGTGTGCCAAAGTAATCAAAAATATTAGGTAAACAATAATGAGTGGTAGTAAGATATAGCAAAATAATAAAAGTGGTTTGCAAATGACTGAAATTTGGAAGCCACAATATAGAGGTTATTTCCAATTCTGAAATTCTGTCATTTGACCTCTGAGTTGTCGTTTGTCTTTGTCTCATTTTTTACAAATGAGGTTGTAATATTTGACCTAAGATTTTTGTAAGGATAAATGAGGTGATGTAGGTGAATGCAATTTATAAATTGTTAAGCACCTTACAATTATGAAGAATTATAGTCACAAATCTGCCCAGTTCACTGCTCCAACAGAATCATTTTGTACATACTTGTATCATTGGGCTTAACAATTGCTTTTGAAATTATGTTTGCCTATATGCTTCTCTGTTATTTCTAAGCCCATAAAAATTCCAGGCACTTTTGGGCAACCCTGGTTTAGTTCATTCCTTACCTACACTAGTCTTTATTGCCAGGCAGTTCTTATTAAGTGAAAATATTCAATATTTAGAAGTCCCTGAAGGGCCACCTGGGTGGCTCAGTTAAGCATGGGGACTCTTGGTTATGGCTCAGGTCATGATGGCAGGGTCATGGGGTCAAGCCCTATGTCAGGCTTCTCAATCAGTGCGGAGTGTGCTTGAGATTCTTTCCTCCTCCCTCTCTCTCTCCCTCTCTGCCGCTCTCTCATAAATAAATAAATAAATAAATAAATAAATAAATAAATAAATAAAATCAATCTTTAAAATAATAAGTCCCTGAAAGCATCAAAAGAAACAGAAACTGCTGACTATATTAGCATGTAAAATGAAACCCAATTCAGTTTTTGATTGTTAGGCACTAGGCAACACTATATCCTAAGCATTTTAGTTAGTTAACATAGAGTTTTGGTCCTCAAGGAGTTTATAATTTAGTTGAAAAGCATATAATTCTCAAACCTGACCATTCAAATGCACCTGAAGAGAATGCCCTTGTTATTGTTTTCTTTTAGGTTCTTTGTTTCAGATCTTCAGTGATTCTCACAGGCAACCAGCTCTAGCATTTCAAATCCATTCTTAAGAAATAAGAAAATTGATACATGTATGATTTCAAGGTCACACATCTTAAAATCAGAGCTTGAATCAGAACTGCAACCCAGATCCAAACCCAAAATTTCCCCCTCATACAATACATGAAATGACAAGTGACAAAACAAAAATCTTTTTTATTCCATGTATATTTTGTCTTTTTCTATCAGCCTAATTGGGAAAATTAATATTTTATGTGTCTATTTGACACTGAAAATTCAAGAAAGCATTAAAACTTTGTTTTACTCTAATATTCTAAGTTTTAGCTTATTTATTATAACCTAAAAATAAACAATCCAGTCTGCTAAAAGTTCAAATTATAATATTGAAAACATGTAAATCAGTGCTGTTGTCTAAAAAACTTGATTTTCTAATCCAATATATCCTGACATTATAGAAAATAATGGAGATATACAGGATGCATTTTTAACTTCCTAAATTAAACTAAAAAACAAACAAACAAACAGCAACAACAACAAAATCCTAGAGCCCTAAAAAATACTTTTTAAAAGGGAAGCATGTTATTTCATTTCCATTTTTCAAAAATGCATGTAAGGCTTATTTATGACTTTTACATTTGCAAAGGTTGTTAATGATAGGCCAGGGCAACTAGCAGAAAGTTTGGATGGTCTGCCAACAAGTCTTGAGGAAAGCTTACTGCATGCGTGATAGGCCCTTGGTAAAGGAGTGCCAGCCCCATTTTTGCAGATTGGAACATCAGGGCTGAGTTTCAGTTATTCTGATTCAAGGCAGCAGCATTAGCAGTAAAGTAGGATAAGGGCATATTCCTGATGGCCCAAACAAGAAGAGCCTTTGGAAACTTAAATAAAAGCTGGTTTGATTAAGAAGATACATTTCACATCATCCTATAAATAAATATCAAAGCAGGACAAAGTTGTGGCCTCTCCAGGATTAGGTAACTACACTTTCTAAGCAAGCAGTAGCGGAAAACAGTTGATGAAGGTAAATCGGTGACCTGGAGAGGAGCCCAGGAAGGAAGACTGCTGCATAGCTATTTAGCAGCCACATCAGTAAATCCAGGCTTCTGAGAGGCAGCACTGTAGATGTAACTGTGAAGGAGTGAATACCAGCAGAGGCATAGGACCATGAGATGGTCCTCTAGCGGCCAACTCTTCCCGGTAACCTGTAAACTATAACCTTTCCTAGGATCTATCTAATTACGACATAAGACAGTGCTTTCTTTCCCCCATTCTTAGTCTCCACTATTCTACATTGACCTTGGCACTGGCATTTTACCACCTTTGCAATTCTTACCGTTCCAAAATATTCATATCTACCAACAAATAATGAATGCAGGTGTTTAAAATGCATGTAGCTGGGGGCCTGGGTGGCTCAGTTAGTTAAGCATATGCCTTTGGCTCAGGTCATAATCCTGTGTCCTGGGATGGAGCCCCACATCTGACTCTGCAGAGCAGAGAGCCTGCTTCCTCTCTCCCTGCCTGCCGCTCCCCCTGCTTGTGTTCTCTCTCTCCCTCTGTCAAATAAATAAATAAAATCTTAAAATAAAATAAAATTTGTGTAGCGACTGCTTGCCTTACAAAATGAGACCAACCTTACAATTTAAACAAACTAGATAAATAAATAATAAATAACAAAATAAATAAAAACTTTGAAGTGACAAAAAAGCCCACCCCCAAGAAAACTAGCCCCCCCCCACACACACACAGCAGCTCCTTTCATTGCTTGAAATTTAATCACCATGGATATGGATTGCTTAAATTAATCAGACTTTTCACTTTAAATGTAAATATAACTAACATTAATAAACAGGCCCCTGAACAGTATAGTAGAGCAGAACCCCTCTGTAGGCTACAAGTCAGATGTGAGATATTGATGGTGGGAAATTTCTCATATAATAGTAAAACATTTAAATCATTTTTAGCAATCATGTAAAAACTGACAACAGTTGAAGTTCTATTTTAGCGTTACCTTCTATGGCTTCCTGTGCAAACATTCTGAATCCAGAAATTGCTCTGGCAGGTAAGACTTTATGCCTACCACCTGCCACTAGAGGGGGCTTTGTCGGGGATATGCCACGTAGCACTTTCCCAAGGCATTTGGTACAAGTATTGTCATTTTTAATGTTTGCCGTGACATGAAAAGATCACAACTATGATTCACTTTGGCATTTATTTATGTAGTGTCTGTTATCAACCATGTCATAAAATAAAGGACATTTTAAAATATAACACGAAAGAAAACAAAAAATCTTAAAATAAAAATCAGTCCTTTGAGTAAACCTAGCATTAAGAAAAACTCACTACGTTGTCTTTATTTCTCTCATTTGCCTACGAGCCAAAAAGCTTCATCATGAGTCAGCACTGCGTTTGAAAAAAACCCTGGAAAGAGCTTATTTTAAAGAAGGCAATTAGAGATTAATATTGATTTAAAAGATGTGAGAAAAAAAAAAAAAGATGTGAGGAGAATCTATGTGGTATCTGTAGAACGTCTGTATTTCCGAATTGTATTTTGTGCAAACCAATATGCATTTCTTAACATCAACTGAGAATCAGAAGACAGTGGCCAAGGAGCATTTGGGGTTTGTTTCGAGGGGAACAACTTAACAAAAATACTAGTTACGCACCAGCAAGGTGCTAAGCATCCATAATTAATTAGAATGGTTTCTGTATTTGAGTTGCCCAGAGTAAAATAAACATGCAGCAAAATTAATGAGGTTAATGAGATAAGTGCTACAGTAGATGTATGTCCAAGATTTAGAGATAGCACAGAGAAATTTGTGATATAATCACCTGGGAGGAAGCTCTTGCTGTTTTTCTGAATCGTGGAGAAATTATAAAATGAACTCTGAAGAGGCCTCAGGTTTTCCAAGTCACTCACTCTCTTTACCTATAGGAGCACTTCTGGAAAAGTTGGGAGCCTTAATGCAAAAACTGTTTGCAAACTTAGATTATAAAATAACTATCATTCCTTTTTTTTTTACCTTTATACTTGAGGAATAGTCTTTTTTCCTATTATCATTGAACTCCTTTAGTGAGCCTTTACTGTTAAAAATGATTTATGCAAAGAATTTTGCTTGATTTCATGCAAATTTGGTTACATGCTTTATGTTACATGCTTCATGTTACATACGTTTGCTATATACTTTATGTAGTGGAACCTTTAGACTAGAGCCTTCTTGCAATAAATGAAATTAAATGGGAGTTAACTTATAACTTAGTAAATTAAGTGAAAGTGCTAAGAATTCCTGCTCCCATGGCAATGAAGAAGTCAGGCTGAAAAGCTGTAGCCCAGACACCTCAGCAGAGACAAGAGCTTCTCTGGGCCATTGGTTTACTTCCTCTATGCTTTAGCTGTGAAAATGTGGCTTCAGATATTATCTGTTTTCATTATAATTATGCATGGTCCATGATTCACTGTCACTTGGAAACACACCTGCGGTTTGCTTTTAAAAATAGCATGAATCCATAGATTGAATAAAACCATGCCAGATGTTTATAATGGAAAACAATACATAAAAAATACATTTTAAAAGATACTCGGGTGCTCTGTTTTGACGCTTTGGTATAACTTTTACATGTTACTTAATGACATCATGATGATTTATAACCTTAGGAGATACATGAAATACTTCAATGTTCACAGAAAAAGAATTTTAATTTAAAAATAATGGCACAATTTTGCATGATAGGAAACCAATTTACCTTTTCCAGGAAATTTCACAATATGCTCTCATTATGAAAGCATACAGTTTTTCAGTAAAGTCACCCAAAAGGATATTTTCCTTCACGTGATTAATAACCAAGAATGATTCATGACATATACTGACAATTACTGATAGTCTGATAACCGCTAAGAAGCTGTTCTAAAGTCATAAGCCTCTATTCTTGCAGAGCATGTAACAGGTGTTCCCACTCCCTCTGTCCTTTGTATACACATTCATTCTGTATTCAAATCACAGAAGCAAGAGACAGGATAGGGTCTGTTACCTCACTGCTAATTTCCCTAGCAAATAAACCAGCAGCTGCTGGTCCATGAACCACGTTGCCACCAGGAACAGGGCATTATATGCAGGGACAGGATGCTTTCATGGAGTCCTTCAGCAGCACAGTTGGGGGCTTTCCTTCTCTTAGGTAAGGCACTGCATAAATTGTGTTTCAGCTTGTTGTTTGTTTTGTTTTGTTTTTAATCGTGAGCATAAGGTAAATATTTGCTCTAAACTGTAGATTCACTCAGATAATTGAAGAACAGCTCAGAACCTTTTGAACAATAACACACTTTGTTCCAGCAAAGAGCAAGAACATTTAGGAGAAATGAGGTTTGATAAACAGATGATTGTGGTTTTCTTAGAACAGCAATTATTGTCAACAGCACTCATTAAGACCTTCTAAAAACCCAGTGAGGGGGATCCCTGGGAGGCTCAGGGGTTTAGTCCCTGCCTTCAGCCCAGGGCGTGATCCTGGGGTCCAGGGATCGAGTCCTGCAACAGGCTCCCTGCATGGAGACTGCTTCTTCCTCTGCCAGTGTCTCTGTGTCTCTCATGAATGAATAAATAAAATCCTTAAAAAAAAAAAAACCTAATGAATTTCTTCTTTTTACAAACTTTACATATAGATTTCATAGTCTCTAATGCATTTTATTTTGGCAAATATTCACATAGGTCATGAATTTGTGACCGTTTTTAGTGAAACTCATAACAATTTATAAAAATGATTTAATTATGATAAACTGCTTCATTTTAAATTACCTATCATGAAATGTGAGAAAAGGTGAGTTTTCAAAGTTACGAAAAACATTTTATACACAATAGGGAGAAAATGTGTTAAAATATTATTTCTCCAAAATATCGTTAGCCTTTCTCTTTGCCCAGTGGCTAGTCCTATTAACTACTTTTTTCTTGACTTTACTGTTTTCCTTTTATTCGTCTTTTCATTCTTAGAGTTTAAGAGTCTTTCTCTAACATTCCCGTTGTTTTTATGTCATCTTTTTTTTTTTCACCAGGTGTTCCCTTTCTCATTCTTCTTATTGATTAGTTTTAAAAATCAAGTTCCTTTCTTGCTTTGTCTATAGTCAACAGATAGGGACTCAAAAAAGACTTTATTCTTTAAATTTTAAGAATGGATTAACTAAGCAATTTGTCTTAGCCTTTTGCAGTTTAGAGCCTCGCTTTCACTATCTTTTGTTATAGTTTTCATTGTAAATGCGATTATTATTCAAATTATATGTAACTATATATCCCACGTATTTTGAGGTGTTCAGTTTGTAAATTTTTCTAGAAAGTGTTTGAGTTTCCCATAGTTATGATTGCCCCAGAGTTGATGTTGTCAAATTCAAACCTATATAGATTTTTAGTTTTTGAGTTTTTAGAAAAAATCAACAATCACCATAACTGATGTTTTATCTTTGAGCATTTTTCTGGGCTCTGAAAGTATTCTGTGTGTCAGTGTCCCCACTTATTTTTAATTTTATAACAACGGGAATGCTGTCATTTCATGAGTAATATTTTTGAAATTGGCTTTAAGAAGAACTTAAAGACAATTTATTTGAGGAATTTGACTAAAATAAAATGTACAAAAGTACATAGAAATAGCATGTTCCTTAAAAAAAAAAAAAAGAAATAGCATGTTCCTTAAGTTATCCCTTAAGTCTTTCTTACGCAAATTCGCTTTTCTCCATTGATAGTATGTTGTAAAGACCATATGTGATGTGGAAATCTTTTTGTCTTTAGAATATTAGAAACCTGACTGTTTTTCTTTTTTTTTTTTGAAAAAAATCTTAAAATTTTTGAAGCCCAAAATATAGCTTTTAAAGTCTATTCAAAGCACAACATAATTTCTATTTTCCCTAAGGATACAGGAGTTTATTTTCAGTCAACAATAGTTGTGTTATGCTTGCTAATATCATACATGATAAAGGGGAAGTAAATGCCAACTATCTTGAGGTACAGCTAGAGGTCACTTTGTGAAGTTTGATGTTTATATTCAATACAGTGAAACTGGTCTAGGGAGTCTTTTGTTGCTGGAATATAGATAAATTTTACAATATGACTTCAAGTGTTTCCTAACACCAGACATTCCTTTATAGTGCTATTGTTAAACAGTTTAAGGAAGTCTCTAAAAGGGAGATTATTGCTATAATGTTGTACGTCAGATTATTAATGTTCCTCCAAGTTAACATAATGCCTTATATGCAAAAAGTCTATAAGGGTTTTCTTTTTTGGGGAGGGGGTTCTTTTTTATATTTAAAAAGTAGGTGTTAGTGAATCTAATAATAAAATTGAATTTTTATTTGAGTCCAATTATTTGGAATATCAAAAAGAAATTAAATTTCATCAATTTTTGATCATTTATTTTCCTAAGGTTTATTTGTTCATGCAGAGGTTAACTTTCTAAAATCAATAGCTTCAGTTCTTTAGGTTTTCTCATACACCTAGAAAAGAAAGCTTGAAAAATTCTCAAAATGAAGGTAATTTTTTTAAGTTAATACACTACTGTATGACAGCATAGCTTCATCACATCAATAGTGCAAAATACAGCAATGGCGAAAGAGTGTGTTCTTAAGATGTACAGAAGGTATCCAATTATCTGTTTATTCACTAAAGTTCACTACAAGTAAGGATTATATCATATCAATAGGTTCTTTCCTACAAAATGAAAATATTTTAGTAGCTGAGATAAGACACTGTATAAAGAAAATTACATTATTTGCTGATATTCTTATAACTTGCTATCTATAATTTATCTGATAAAATGGTATAGGCAATCTAAGGAAAAAGCTATTGTAATAGCTGCACTATCTCTGTCATATGTATATTTGAAAAACCACATATATTTGAAAAAATTAAATGATATGATTTCATATGATTTGATGTCATATATATTGAATGCATTCAGAGATATTGGTAGTGGTGTATTATTTAAGGCACAATGACATGACACAATTTCTAAAATAGCCCAAAGAACTAGTTCACACCCCGTAGACAATTATTATGACATATAAAATGTTATTTTCTTCTAAAATAGTTTCATTATTCCTGGGCTGCCTTATATGTATTGTATTTAACCATTTATTAAATAAAATTAGCTTCCCATAACTTCAGTCATAGACTCTCCAATTAGTTTTTTCATACTTAAGACTCAATATTCTGATTCAAGATCCCAAAGTCACCAACATTTTCTATTCTAGTTGTGCTAGCCCCCCATAGTAGTAAAGAGCCTCCCAACAATTTTCTGACTAATAAAATCTCAGTTATACTTTAAACTACAACTACAAAAAAAAAAAAAAAAAGAGTAGATGAAAAACAGTTCTTCCCCTTTTCCAAAAAACAAAGCAAAAAAAAAGGGGGGAAAAAGACATAAATAAGGACTTCTGACTTTCCCAAACAAGAACTGATTGGCCAGAATTGCATTCAGGCGATCTATAACTACAACTCACTGTCAAAGTCAACTACCGAGTTTTAAGGCAGCAGCCATGCAGCTTTTTCCAGTGCATTCTCAAGACAATGATGTGGATTCCCACCATCCCTCACAGTTCCTGAGCAAAAAACCACAGAATTTCCATCTTACTAAAGGACATCCAGGGATTGTAATGTAAGCAGACCAAAACCTGAGAGTCAATACTTCAAAATTCTCTGGGCCCTCTCAATTAAAAATGGGTCCTTCACCTTCTAATGTAAGATAGCTGCTACCCTGAGAAAAGCATCTAAGGATGTCAAGAACAAAATGTAAAGAGTAGGAAGACACTTAGACCTCATCTAATATTACCCTCCTTTCACGCATGAGAAAACTGAGGTCCAGAGAATTAAAATGACTTATCTAAGGCCATTTACCTGGCCAATTGCTATTTTATCCCTAGTGTGTAAACTTTTACTAAGACCTTGCATTTCAGCTGATTTTTAACTTTATCAAAGTGTCAAATACATAAATTTCTCTGCAAATTTAAAGATTAGGTTCCTAAAATCTCTTATTTCAAAGCAATTTGCAAGTGATGAATTTATGACTGAATGGTGAGAGTAGGACAAGGAAGTCCAAACCCAAGAGTGAACCATGAAACCTCATAAATACTTTCATATTCACTGGTATAAAAGGAGACAGCAACACACTTTATAAGTACAGTGAAAATTACATTTGATGTATCTCAGGTTACTGATCCTGGGTATTAAAAAAAAATGTTTTTGTTTCTCGCGTACCAGGATTATGTCAGGCACTTCCTACCCCCAACTTCAATGAAAAACATATAGATGTATGTTGTTTTGTACAGGTAACACATATGTTAAGAGGAATATTTTCCTTTTCTGGTCCCCCATCTAAATGCCCAGTGTCTTTCTCAATCTGTGACTTGAAGAACTTCACTTTCTTCTATTGGTCCCTATTTCACATATCACAGGCATTACTAGGTCTAGGTCCTAGATTTACTTTCTCTTTTTTTCTCTTAATGATTTCCTTGCAGAAACCACTACTCGTTTGCATAATCCACTTTACCTCCTCTTTAGAATTCCCAGCACCAGTTCCTTCTTTTTCTAATGATTCAAACTAGGGCCAACTACAAAGCTAACATTCTTACACTTGCCAGAAAAGAAAACAGAAGTGAATCCTCATACCTTTGTAACTCCTTTGTTATGGACCAAATCACTAAAATGAATGTGCAGGTACAGCCCATTATCAGAAAAAAAAATTATAAAATCCATCACAAATACAGAGTCCAAGGAGACTATAAGGCACATATTCATTTTGCCCATAGAGTTACCTAATTCTCAATTCATATAGTCAGTCTCAGGTAAGCACCTGGGAGTTCCTTCTCCTACTCACTTCCTGTGATCTTCATCTTTGTGCTTTCTCCTAAGTTTTCTAACTTGTCTGCCAGATCCAGGTCTCACTCTCTACCAACAGCTAACTGAGGACCAAAATGATGGAAATCTTTACCCTCATCTCCACCCTGGGAAGTAAGAGAGAGATTTACTGTTGGTAGAATTTGGTTCCTCATAGTAGCAGACCTACCTCTTTTAGTTTCTCAAAAAAAATCATACACACAGACTTTTTTACCTTTCCTTTCCTTTCCTAATATTGATGGCCTTTTTTTTCCCTAAGATTTTATTTATTTATTTATTTATTTATTTATTTATTTATTTATTTATTTAAGAGAGAGAGAGAGAGAGAGCGCGCGCACAAGCAGGAGGAGCTGCAGAGGGAGAGGGAGAAGCAGGCTCCTCACTGAGCAGGGAACCTACAGACATGGGGCTCCCTCCCAGGACCCTGAGATCATGACCTGAGGACCCTGGGATTATGACCTGAGCCGAAGGCAGACACTTAACTGACTGAGCCACCCAGACACCCCTATTGATGGCCTTTTATAACATCACTTAGATAAAGCTTAAAGACCTTCTTTCCAGTAGGGATGAAAAGGAAAAGCGATCAAAGAAAATAACCATTTTTATATGGGAAAATTGAAATTGTAAGATATCTGTATTTATGCCCAAATCTCTTTTCTTATCTAGGATTTTTATTCCATATTCAGCTTCATCAAGTTTTCTCTTTCTAGTGGATCATTTTAGTAGCTACAAACATAATGTTCAGCATCCATCCAAAGGAACAGAGAAGAAAGAAAAGAACATTTTGGGATGCCTAGGTGGCTCAACAGTTGAGCATCTGCCTTCGGCTCAGGGCGTGATCTTGGGAGTCCCGGGATTGAGTCCCACATTAGGCTCCCTGCATGGAGCCTCCTTCACCCTCTGCCTATGTTTCTGCCTCTCTCTCTCTCTCTCTCTCTCTCTCTCTCTGTGTGTGTGTGTGTGTATGTGTCTCTCATGAATAAATAAATGAAGTTTAAAAAAAAGAAAAGAAAATTTTTCCAGTTCCCATTTACAACAAAACTCCCCAGAAGAATTGTCAATACTCACTGAATATAGTTTCTGTTCTTTCTTTTTTCCCTCACTGTTCAAAGTACTTCACATTTAAATTCCTGCCATTCTTTCCTTCACTATTTCAAATGTTCATATGTTGTCAGTAGTATATTGCTCCCTTTTAAAATGAAGGTATCAAAACACATAGCTTTTAATTTAGGATTCCAGCAACATGGTAGTCTGAACTAAGGAAGATCCTCTTCTTAATTGCAAATACTAGAAGTGCTAAATAAATTTTCAATATATGTATCATGGCTCAAGGTAAAAGTGTGGAAATCTCCAGGGGCAAGAGAATAAGAAGAAACCTGCATACATAGCAGTGACTACATGGGCCCAAACCACACAGGTAGGTAGGAGGCTGGAAGCCAGGGCCATGCTTTGAGCAGAGCTCCATGCCCTAAGGCCCCCCTGGCTCTCATTCTCTCTTAAACCCACATTAATCAGGCTTTCATCCCCAGTATATCTTTTCAATATTACCTCTTTGATGTCAAATGGGCACTCAAATGAACGTGTCCAAAATTAACTCCTACTCTGCCTCACAAAAATCTATTGTTCCCAGGCTTCCCCATGGTTAATTTCTTAGTTGGCATCCATTCTTCCAGTTGATCACGTTAACAACCTTGGAATCATTCTTGACTCTTCTTTGATTCTTGTATTTCACGTGAGTGTGTCATCAAATCCTATTAGCATCTCAGCCTTTCTCATAATATCTTTACTACCACACTGGTCTATAGTACAAACATCTCTTGCCTACTTTACTGCAGTCACCTCCTCAGTGGTCTCCCTGCTCCTGCTTTTGTCCCTAAATTGTTCTATTCTCACAGTTGCTAGATTATACAAAAAAAAAAAAAAATGAAGATTATATCCCTCTCTGCTCACAAAATTCCAGTTTCACCCCCATCTCACTCAGTGTAAAACTGCCAAAAGATTTGCCATGATCCTAAGATATTGCCTGATCTGTCCCCAGCCACCTTGCTGACCTCATGTCTTACCACTCTCTTCCCCCTCCTCCCCTCTGCTCCCTCTATTTCTGCCTCTTGCTATCCCTCAAACACGCCAACCAGATTCACGCTTCTGGGCAAGAATGACTGATCATGAATCCTAATGATCTAATGCCATTCTCCTTGGGATATTTCCATGTGACAAGCCTTTGGCTAAAGGGGAAAACTTCTAATAATGGACTAGTAAGCCATTGCAGAAGACTTTGGAGGGAGATTCTGAAGAGGAAGTAGCTTCTCAAGTGTTTCTAGAATCACAGAGTTTAATTAGGATACGATATGATTCAAACACAATTTCATAATTTTTAGAAGTTTCACTGGACTTTAGAACTAATAATCTTTCCCAGTTCTCCTTTTCCCATTATTCTTTAACAGTCATAGATAATAACTTCTGCTTTTCCTTTTCATCTTGACTTTAAAGAAGCCATTGAATCAACATAGTCTTTGGGTGGAGTTTTTAAAATACAGAAGGTTTCAGAGACAAATATTTACCTGTACAGGTCCTAGAATGGTCAGTACCTAGAAGCCTCTCTTCTTTGCAAGCATTATTGCCAGATCAGATTCTGTCTTTATTGCCCCTTAGGTTGTGAAATGTGGCTCAGGGTCATTATGACTTTCCTTTCCTTCATAGCAGGTGCTTGCTCAGGGCTGAAAGTGGCAGTGCCCTCACACACCGTTCATGGCATCAGGGGTCAGGCCCTCTACCTTCCCGTGCACTATGGATTCCACACTCCAGCATCAGACATCCAGATCATATGGCTGTTTGAGAGAACCCACACGATGCCCAAATACTTACTGAGCTCCGTGAACAAGTCTGTGGTTCCTGATTTGGAATACCAACACAAGTTCACCATGATGCCACCCAATGCATCTCTGCTCATCAACCCACTGCAGTTCACCGATGAAGGCAATTACATTGTGAAGGTCAACATTCAGGGAAATGGAACTCTATCAGCTAGCCAGAAGATCCAAGTGACCGTTGATGGTGAGTCCACTATAAGTGACATGGGCAGCTGGGTAGCATGGCAATTAGTAACAGCTCAGGAGATTAAACTACCTGGGCTTTAGGTCCTGGCTCTGTAACTTTGGGCAGATTAACTAACCCAAAGCCTTAGTGTCTCATGGCACAAGTTACATTATCTATCTCATGAGGCTTTCTGAAGATTAAATAATACACACATGTAAAGTATATGCATAGTAAAAAAAAAAGTATATGCATAGTGCCCAACTAAAGATAAGCAATAAGCAGAACTTATTATTTGTTTTCCTGGAAACCATCAAGGATAAAGTTGCTGATATAATAAGATGGAAGAAATTTTATTTTCTCAATATCAGAACATACCTTGGGAAGAGCCCTGTTTTTGTCACATGAATACTTTTATCTTGATACACCATTTGGGGGAGGATGAGACTTGCTCCAGGACTGTACTGAAGGAGCCATGGAAGTTGCTGGAAATGTCCTCTGGGGGAATATGGAGTCAGCTGAATTTCATACATTTAGTTTCCTTATTGAGGTATATAAGTAGCATTCCTGAAATATATTATGTCCAAATCCCAACGTCTGATTTTTCCCCTAAAGCCTATTTAACAGGTTACTACTTAAAATTTCCTCCAATTTAGCAGATACCAACTCCATTCCATCAGTTGCTCAGGGCAAAACTTTGCCATTACCATTGACCCTCTCTCACACCCCATCCAGTCCACAAGTTATCACTGTCAGCTTTACCTTCAAAATGCAGAGTTCAGGCACTTCTTTCCACTCCCTCTACTGCCCGTCTCAACCCTACCACCAGCTCTGGCCTGGACTATCCTTAATAGCCACCACCTGACCTCCCTGCTTCTACTCCTGCCTCCCGCAGCCTTAAATTCTGCGATTGCTTTCTATCCCATTTAGAATAAGAGCCAGAGTACTAACAATGTCCTACAAGGCCCCACATGATCCCTTTCAGCATACCCAGTATCTGTCTGACTCTGTTTCCTACCTCCCTTCCCCCTCACTCATTCTGTTCTGACCATACTGCCCTCCTAGCTTTTCCTACAACAGATCAAACACACTTATACCTCAGGGCCTTTGATTCAGTCTACCTAGACTCCTTTTCTCCTAGATAGTAGCATTGTTTCCTCCCCTATTTCCTTTAGGTCTCAGACAAAATGTCACTTTATCTACCAAAGTCTTCCTGATTGCCTTATAAAGTATAACCTCAATCCCCCAAACACAGAGAGAGAAAGAAAGAGAGAGAGAGAGAGATGGAGAGAGAGATTCCCCCAAACAGAAAGAGAGAGAGAGAGGGAAAAAAAAGAGAGTTACTATCTATCTTGAGTTCTGCTTTATTCTTTTCACAGCACTTATTTCCACCAAGGTGTCATATATTTTTATTTGATTATTTTTTCTCTCCCCCACCTAGAATAAGAGTTTCATGGGAGCAGGGACTTTGTATTGTTTACTGCTTTGTCCTCAGCACTTAAAAGCTGATGCTGGACTTTAGTAGGCATTCAGTGTGTGTGTGGAGTAAATGAGTAGACAGCAGAAAGACTGAGAGGAGCAGAGGCACAGGATGTGGAAGCAGATGCCTACACAGCAACTATGAAAAGAGAAAAGGAGAAAATGTTAATGAATTTCTCCCAGGTAGTATCCTACCTCTCCCCAAAACTAACTGGAACATTCCATTGCAGGTTAATATATCGTAAAATTGGATCTATTTGGGGAAATGCAACTAAAATGTTTTAATAGGGGTTTAGGGCCTATGCAAAATATCTTCCTGGGAAACTTCCACATGTGAGTCACACTGTTTAAGGCAGCCTATTCTGATTGGTTCTCCCCATAGAAGACCTTTGACATTACTTATTTGACTTATCTCATACCACATCTGTTTCTACACAGAGATATTTGAAACATAAGCTTTTCCTGTGTAATAAATGTACACAACTTATTTTTCTTTTTAAATCACAATAATATACACAAAAGCTACACATCCTTTGTTCTTGCCTGGGACTCTAAAGGATTAAATTGAATGGACAAGTTGATTATACCCATCTTAAGAAAAACTGGAGGCTTCAGAACTACTTAGGTCCCTTGCAAATTATTTCAATTTACTTTCTTCTTATTTTTCATTCTCTTCTATAGTCTCTGGGCTGAAGGACTGGATCTGTTTATTTCTCAATGCACATATTTCCATGTGGGAAAATGTGTACATGAGTCAAGAGGAATTTACCTACAGAGAAGCATCAACCCCAATTTAAATCTCGATAGGAAATTGAAATCTAAATATTGGAACCAATCATTTCTCACTTATATATCATCTCACCCTCTCTGAGTCCTGTGAAGATGCATAGAAGATTATTAAACATATATCTCTCCAAAATGCAGCAGAGAAACATTGCTAGATATAAAGCCCTCTTCATTTTATCACTGACTGCTGTGTAACTCTTTATCAAACAAAGCCAAGAACTTCAAAGATTAATGAAGTTTCCTGAAAATATTTGTGGATACTTATATAATTCCAACTACGACCCAATAATTTTACATTTAAGGCTCAGGGAAGAAATATTTACTCATTCATGGAAATTTGTTCATTTGACAGATAACATCATGTACCAGATTCATGACATAAAACTATTTTTCCATGACTTAAGTTCCAACAGAAATTACTACTGGATTTGTCTTTTATATCTCCAATGGGATAAAGCTGCAATAACATTTTATCCTGTTTTGAAATTGAGTCAGTGTTGAAATGTTGACTGGTTTGGTTTGTAAAGTGACTAACATAATGTTGCATGGCAATTGAAACATATCACTAGTTCATTTATATAGAAAAAGAAATGTAAGTGGTGAAAATGTGATTATCTAAAACTTTCCCTTAATATTTCCTGAGTATAATATATATGAGCTATATATTTTACAGATGGTGGATAAAAATTTAGGTTCATCTAACCCAAACAGCTATTCTTGGGACATTAAAACAAATCAAGAGAGGGGAATACCATGTAAACTTTGCCCGTGAGCATATACCTTTATGGTGTGGGAGAAAGTACAATAAACAGGAAATAAGATAATACACTAACTGCATTATCTATAAACTAAAGGTTTTCATTAGAAAATCCTTGAAGAATACATTCTAGAATATAAACGATATTTTTATATTTTGTTATTTTGCATTTTCCATTAATTATTTTTTATTGATATTTAATTATTTTCTGAACTGTCTACATCTATAAAAATGTAAAATTTTAGAATCATTTCCCCAGGTTTGGTATGTGAAAGACCACACAGACTTGTATTATAATTCCATGGTAGCAAAAATCATTTCTATCTCTTTTGATATTGCAGATCCTGTCACAAAACCAGTGGTACAGACTCAGCCTTCCTCTGGAGCTGTGGAGTATGTGGGGAACATGACCCTGACATGCCTCGTGGAAGGAGGTACCCGGCTGGTTTATCAGTGGCTAAAAAACGAAAGGCCTGTCCACTCCAGCTCTACCACCTCTTTTTCTCTGCAAAACAATACCCTTCATATTGCTCCAGTGACCAAAGAAGACATAGGGAATTACAGTTGCCTGGTGAAGAATCCTGTCAGTGAGATGGAAAGTGACATCATTATGCCTACCATATATTGTAAGTTTTTAAAATATATATATTCATGACTTTTGTTCTGGGAAATTTACACAAGGGTGTTCACAGAGAATATCAACACAAACTCATTTGTTTTTACATTATTGTAGTACAGTATTAGTTGCAATTATGCTTCCTACACACTGTCTTTGTCATGAAATGTAACTAGTAGCACAATCCTATTTCTTGAAGAATAAGTTGAAATACCAGCCATGGGCCTTTTAGGATACATCTTCTGACTTGGTCAGTTGTGTGACCTTATATCCAGTGGAAAGTAGGAACCTCAATTTTAAGAACCCAGAACCATGCAAAGGCACTAACCTTTCATTGAATCTTGAAACTAGAAGCTATTCTATAGTTAAACAGAAGTGAGAATATGTGCACAATAAAATGTATGAAATACAATGTCATAAATACCATAGGGAAGTGTGCAAAGGACCATAGTGGCTAGGAATAAGAGGGTCTGGGTTCAAATCTTACCTCTCTGTGCCTCAGTTTCTCCATCCATATAGTGGTGATAATACCATTATAATACCAGATAATACCTACTTCATAGAGTTACTGTGAGGAGTAAATCTGTTACTACATGTAAATTGCCCAGAACAGTGACTGACCCATAGTAAGTACTCTATAACTGTTTGCCATTATTATCACTATAATGTTATAAAGCTATGGAAATTCAGAGAAGGAAAACATTACTTCTTGCACTATTGTAGAAAGTAATATTTGAGATGAATCTTGAACAATGAGTATTATTGGGGCAAGTAGCAATGTCCAGAAAAACCATTTCAGGCAATAGGGACAGCAGGAACCCAAACACAAAGCAGAGGTCAAAGTTTAGGCCAATGGTCCAGTTTAGTTAGAGTGTAGGATACAGCAAGGGATGTGGTAGACTAGATGGTCAGATAGATACGTTTGAGGTGAATCATGGAGAACTTTAAACACCCAGCATTATGTGGTAAACAATGAGGAAAAATTGTTTTTTAAACAAAAGTTCAAATAAAAAACGTCTAGTCTTTTATAAGCTAATACTTGTACACACATAGTCTAGGCTAAATCAAAAAATGTTTGTCAAGAGAGCACGTTTTCAAGATAGATCACAAACGTCATACAGATATAGAAATGGTATATTTAAGAGAGGGGAAAAAGGGAAGTAATATTTATTTTATTAACCAACAATACAGAAAAGAAAAGTCACCAATTTTGAACTATATACAGTGATTAAATATATTTAAGAGCAATTTGAGAATATTTTGTTCTGAAAAGTAATCTTCCACATAAAAAAGACTTCATATGTTGTATAATTCATTTTTTGGTGTAGGGGAACCAAAGAGGATTAATTCCTAGTCCAACGTAGTCCAGAATTCATTGTCTCAGAGATGAACCATTCCCTTCATGTAGAAACAGAAGAAATTATATGAAAAAGTGCCATAGAAGGAGGAAATTACAGTTTTTCACCAAGAAACACCAAAACATCACACACTGCAAGCAATTTACTTGAGATTTCTTACAGTCATTAATTACACTGTGTTTAACAATGTCATTATTTTTATAGCAGAATTTTTAGCTATATTTTTATAGTTTAATGTAATTTTATATTCAGATGACATTATGAAAATACTGCCTTAATGCACAGACTGAGAAACAGATTCACAAAGAGAGTATAAACTGTGTCTATCTGCATGACTAACATTGTATTGGAGTGAAATATTCAGATTTGGTGCAGTCTTTTTATAAGTGTAGTTATCTTCTTGACTGAATAAGTTTATTCTGACATGAATTAACACTTCCATTCAACTGCAAGTAGCACAAGACCTAAGCATTGAAGTTATTGAAACAGTGAAAAAAAAAATATGAGCAGGCAAAGTGAATCAAACCTAGGGCTATGTAGATACATCTTTACGTTATTCTTTATTACTTGGTCTAAATGGTTTATGTTCACATAGAAGGGACAAAATGCAAAACAAGGTATTAAAGCAGCCGGATATCATCTCCTGAATATTAAGCCAAAGGAACCATCATTCAGTATGGTGAGAGACAGCAGGAAGGGAGCTTGTGCTGGAGCATGCCTTATTAAGTGATGATCTTTTGTTTTAACAACATTAAATTCTAGTTAATATCATGTCATTTGGGGAATGCAGTGGAGAGCACAGTGGTTATGAGCCTGAGTTGAAAATTGAGACTGCCTGAGCTAAAGCCTTGGTTCTGCCTTTAGCAGTATATGCAAGAGACCCCCTTTTTGTGCATCAATGTCATCATCTCCTTATCTCCACTGTCCTTGGTATAAGGTTCATGCCTGTCTCAAGAGGGCTGGGCAGGAGATCCCTGGGTGGCTCAGTGGTTTGGGGCCTGCCTTCAGCCCAGGGCATGATCCTGGTGTTCTGGGATCGAGTCCCACATCGGGCTCCCTGCATGGAGCCTGCTTCTCCCTCTGCCTGTGTCTCTGCCTCTCTCTCTTTCTCTGTGTCTCTCATGAATAAATAAATAAAATCTTAAAAAAAAAAAAAGAGTGCTGGGGAGGATTAGGTGAGATTAATGAATAAAGAAGCCAGTGAGTGGCACATAGGAAGAACTCAATGATCTTAGTTCTTCCCTCCCCCCCATACACCTTTTTTTTTTTTCTTGCTTGCTTTTTTTCCTGTGAGCCAAATCTAGACTGATATAATTGGGAATATGGCAGCAAGAAATTATGGAGAGCCTGTATCATTTAGAAGATGCCTGCAAAATGAAAACTGAAAGAATGCCTTGAGAAGAACATTTTATTTCCCGAACACAATCAGTAGTTAACATACTTTATTTTGTTTACGTGAAAATACTTTCTTTACATGAATTCTTTTTTATATCTATGTGTCTCTCCATCTATTTGCCTATCTTTAAACTCTAGCCATAGATTTAAACAAAAAATTCCTGGGGGAAATTGCATGAACAAATACAGGTACATGAGAGTATCATTTGCATCTTTAAATATACTTTTATTTGGCTATATAGTTTATTTTAATTGGACAAAGTGAGAATAAGACTTTTCTCTCTTTCTTCCTTTCTCTTTATGTATTTCTTTTTTCTTTCTTTCTTTCTTTCTTTCTTTCTTTCTTTCTTTCTTTCTTTCTTTTTAGAGAGAGAGCATGTATGCATGTGTGTGTGCACAAGAGGGAGGGGGAGGGGCAGAGGGACAGGGAGAGGGAGAATCTTAAGCAGACTCCATGCCTAGCGCAGAGCCTGGCTAGGGGCTCAGTGTCACAACCCCGAGAACATGACCTGAGCTGAAGGCAAGTTAAACACTTAACTGACTGAGCCACCTAGGCACCCCTAATTTTTCTTTTAACATGCACAAGTTCATGCCCCAATATCATTATTATCATAGAATGTGGTGATACACAGTGTGTAAAGAATAAAAATGAGGGAAAAAACCATAATCACACCTATAAATGGTAGATAATATGAATGTTAAATGTTAAACCTTTAAATTCCTAAGTCTTTTTTCTGACCCAGTGTTATTTTAAAGAATGAAAATATCCTCATCTGAATAAATTCAGATTTCACAGAATATGTCTTCTATCATCTACTAAACATTTTTCTTTACATTCTTTTAGACATAGTCTATGGCAGTCTTACAGAGTCATGAGTAAAGACTAATGGTAGATAGTAGGAAGAAGAACATTTAGAAAATTTACGAATTTATGTTCCATTTACTCATTGTAAAGATGAATTATGTAGACAGTTTAACAACGACTGTTACTCTTACGAAGTGGTAATTGTGAATATAGTATTAATTTACTTTCTTGACTATTTTTACATTCAAATGCAGAGCTCTTAGTCAACAATCTCATCTTACCTTCATTCATTCACTTATTCACTCATAGTTTATTTGATTCAAAAATCAAACATCATGGTCTGGTTTGTGCTAAACAATTATTTATCACATAGCATACAGAAGCATAACTCAGACTCATTAAGTTTTTTCAGACTCATTGATTTTTACATTTTTCATTCTATTGCTATTTTAGCCCTGTTGTTTGTTCTTGGTTTTGGTTTGGGTTTGGGTTTGGTTTAATTTGGGGTTATAATAATTAAATAAAATATATAATGTGAAAATTGGTCATTTATCCTATGATGTGGCATCAACATTTTTGCAATCTTTATCATTCTATACAAATTGAGCATTTGTGCCTTGGTTGATGTTCCCACTTCTCTTTCTTCACCTGGCAACACCCTCCTCTTCCTTCATAGTATCATCTTCTCCAGGAAGGCTTATCTACCCCTACCTTGTCTCAGCTCTTCAGTATGACTAAGAGGTTTGCTGTGCTCCTATATACCTTCTTCCCTAGTACTATCTGCACTAGAGTCTTTCTACTCATAAGCATCTCAACCCCAAATTGAAGCTCTGCATCATTCATTTTTGTATCCCTAGAGCAATACCTGACATGGATTAAGAGTTCAATACAGGTTTCTTGAACTTGACTAAAATGGAACAGATGATCTTCATATCCCTTTCAGATTCCAGTGTTACTTAATGATGCTATAGTGATGTTAAATTCCTATTATAAGATGACAGTTTCTTAATTATAGTACTTTGGCCTTTAGTTTTATTTCTTGTTTTTGTTTTAGTTTCTGCTCTTTAGCAGAGTTCCTCAATAAAAATGTCATATTCCAATATTCCTGCATGGAGGTCCACATCATAATTTAGAATTTCAGCATAAATCAACAATTCTGTTTTCCTAAGGCACTGTTTCTGTGATAGCTTCCTTCATGAAAGCAGGAATTTTTTTTTTTATTTTGGCAGAAAAAGTTTAACAGAATCTATCAAGACTGGTCATGTATGTTTGAGGTTATGACGTCATAACCTAGTTATGGACTTGTTTGAAATATAACATCAAGTTGGTAATTCAGACAAATTCCTACTTATAATCCATGAAATGTATATGCCTTCTAGCTCCGTTGTAAATAATAACCCAGTAACCACTGCATTTTGTGTGCAACATATGGTACTGCTGCAGGGAAGTACTCTAAGTGATAAAAATTAAAGAAAAAAAAAGGTCATTCACAGTAAATACTTACCATCTGCTCCCAAGCAGGGTGGCAAGCAGCATCATGATGGAAATTTCGGTACTGTTCCCGCCCAGCCATAAATTGTTAAAGAGAACAGATGATATGTGATTTTACAAGTCACATAGTAAACAGCCATTTCTGAGGCAAAGGGTTTATTTCAATTGGGAGTTTTCTTACCACAGGAAAGAAACTGGACCAAAATCCAAAGTTAAAGTAGAAACATCCTTCTGCTTTCATTTTTAATGTAAGAGGCCACACTAGTGAATCACTCCAAATGTCTTCAATTGGATTGCCCATTCTCATGAATAACGCGTTAGGCTGTACCTCAAAGTAAAAGAGGGTCCGACTGGATTGCTACAAAGGAAACATCATAGTGTAGTAAGAAAAAAAACATTGTAAGCAGTAGAGAGAGAGAAAGTAGAAAGAAAGGAAAGAAGGAGATAGATGTGTGTGAGAGGAAGAGAGAAGTATAGAAAATTGAAAGACCATATACTGAAATACAGATATTCAGTTCTTCAAATGGTAAAAATACAAGAGTTTTCTTTCCATCTTCGTGATTCTCTAAATTTCATGGTTTCCTGCAATGAACATGTATTTCTTACATAATCAGATAAAGTGTGTTACATTTTAAGAAATCATATCAGAAGCGAGGAACTTAAATGCTTCAAGGTGTTAGGCTCCAAGACCTGGAAAAAAATGTTTCCCACAGAGGCTGGGAAAGTTTGAGGGATATTGAGGCTAACTCTGAAGAGCCAGATTTGCACATAATTAAGATGGAGGAGAAAAGTTTATGCCAATCATGAAACTCAACAAATAGGGAAGTAGCAAAATCAAAATATGCATACATATAGGGAAGATAAGCTAAGACTCCTTTCTTTAGAAGCACGTTTTATTTTTAACAAGAGCAATATTACTAACTTAGGTAATCAACCTTATTCACCAAGCTTGGCTGTGACTGTGGGCTTACTTTAAAAATTGAGCCCATTCTCCAAAATGGAAGAATTACTACTTTTGAGAATACTCCATTATGTTGCAGGGTCCTAAGGCAATTCCAATTGAGGAGTTCTCAAAAAGTTTTGAATAATGTCAGCAGACTGAAAAGAATATTACTTATTTTAATATGTATCAAATTATCAAGCAATTTGTTTTTATAGTCACATTCTGTAAATCCAGTGAAAGACAAAGACTTAAACTGAATGACTGTATTTTTATGACCACACTTCTCTTGTTTATCACTACTTGCAGAAAAGCTCTCTCAGACTTTAATTTTTGTGCACAGACTCAGATCTCTTGTTGTTCCAAAATTTAGTTGATTCCTTCTTTTGGTTTCCCACTATGTGAACCATAACTTGTACCTGGCAGTTGGTGGTCTTTGCTTCCTTAAATGTTCTGTCAGCTTCCGTCAATGCTGACAACTTGAAAGGACCCCGCTGCTCCCTGGGAGAACAGCCACAGAAATCATGTCTATGACACTCGGATTCCCTCCTGATGCCTAGAACACTATTTTGCACACAGTAACATCTCAGTATTGATTTTGGTTGAGTGAGTGAAAACAACTTTTCATTCCCATTATATAACCTACTGTTTAGTGGAATTCAGAATAAGAGGGTTCCAAGTAGCACACAACTCTGAAAGAGTGGTTTTCCCCAGAGAATGTATCATAGCCTGGAATGAGAGAGCCATATGACAGGGTTCTAGTACAGCTAATAAAGTGCTGGAAAGGGCATTCATTTCACTTTAATCTTCTACCTCCTGTTCTTGAATACTTCAAATTTGAAGGTACTAACTTCTATATTTGCCTTCTGAAATCAGGATCATCTCCTGTATACATATTAATGTAAATCTATAGGTTTCCTGTAGATGTTTGTGTCTTTAGGAAGCAAATATGTGTAATGTTCATGTTCCCTTGTTAAATATCATTTATTGTTTTGTATCTCAGTTTCTGTTTTATCTTAGGAAATGTGTTTCCACAATGGTAGATTAGTCAGAAAATGCTGACATAAAAGAGAACCACTCTGGGAAAAAATTTAAGGTTGGCTTGCCAGTATCCAAAATAGCTTTAGCATGGCATCAATTTTTCAAACGTATTTCAAAGGGAGAAAGAACTTTGGCAACCATTCCTGTGGTCAAACTTTTTATAGTAAAGGTGAGGAAAGTGAGACCTAAAAGTTTGAATGACTTCTGAAGAACACTTGACTAATTACTGACAAAATCAGGATTTAATGTAGTTATAACTGATAATGACTACTATGTAATCATTACATCATATTATTCCATATAATGAACGATGAATTCTCAGTACTTTTATTTTTTTATTTTTTTTAAGATTTTATTTATTTATTTATGAGAGACACACAGAGAAAGGCAGAGACATAGGCAGATGGAGAAGCAGACTCCCTGCAGGGAGCCTGATACAGGACTCCATCCCAGGACCCTGGGATCACAACTTAAGCCAAAGGTAGACACTCAACCACTGAACCACCCAGGTGCCCCTCATCAGTACTTTAAAAAGAAAATCAGAACCTTTGAGATCAGGTTATTACTGAGCAAATAATCCATAGCCTTTTCCATTTTATTAATTCCTTGAGAGGAGGAACTGTATCTTACACATTTTTCGCTCATATTAAGTATATTGTCTAATAGTATCTCTCAAACAAGAATTTTTTTATTTATTACTTGACTGAGTACAGAATTAATATATAATTAGACAATTTTATTGTAGAGCTAATACTATAGTTACACAATAAGGAACTATTCTAATATAGAAAATTATACCACATACATTTTGGGGGAGGTAATTAGAATGATCAAATGCATGTATTATAGAGTTCCAACTCTGCTATATAAAAGCTATGGACCATGGGAAAACTAATTTTTTAAATGTTTTTTCCTTCATCTTATAATGGAAATAATAGCATTTACCTCATGTGGTTGCTTTAAAGATTAAATGTGGTTGTCTGTGTAAGCACTTAAAGTGACTTCATATAGAAAGTAGCCAATTGATGTTGGTGATGATCAGTTGAAAACTGAACACAATCATGTCTAAATCTTAAATTTTTTAGAATATAAACCAGAATTTAGACTGAACAAGAAATATTTTATCTTACTGGGAAATTTTTTCAATCTGTCTTTATTTTCTGAAGAAAGCAATGGGAAATGTGTCTCCATCTGCAAGCAGTCTGGTGCCATAGACATAGCAAAATGCCACAAGAAAATTGCAGTAAGGAAAAACACCATGCGATATTCACAATTAAGTAGTATATTAATGATTGATGAATATTTGTTAATGATAGTGAAGATGTATTTGTCCAAACATTCTAAGCTTAGTTTGCAGAGAGAAATTTTTAAAATTATTTAATTGTTAACGTGTCATGAAAATATGGGACACTGCTGTATCTATTAGCATAAACCTGTGCTCCATGTGAAACTATACATTCTATAAATATTTGTATGACCTACCCTAGAACTGAAAGGTAAAGCAGATAATACTCACAGTATGGAGAAAATAATGGCCATAATCTATTTCTAATATGCTTTCAAGTGCAATTTTGGTTTCAGAAAAATGATACTTGTCTAACATGATTGGAGATTTATCAATACATTAATTACTCAAAAGCTTAACACACAGTTAATAGTGTCTCTAAAATTATGTACTAAGTTTCAAGGCTTTCACTATCTCAGATAAGCTCAATCACATCTCAGATAATTTCCATTGTCATGGATATCAGAATAACACATTTTTAGGTCCTCATGATTTATTGGGAATCTAAATGAGGACCTGTTTGCCAAGGTTTAACATGAAGACTTTCATAGAAAATAAAATGCTGCCAAGCTTTCCCAAACTCTGTAACTGTGTTGTGATTATTTATGCCACCTCTTTATTTCTTTTTTTAATTAATGCAGATGGACCTTATGGACTTCGAGTTAATTCTGACAAAGGGCTTAAAGTAGGAGAAGTGTTTACTGTTGATATTGGAGAGGCCATCTTGTTTTATTGCTCTGCTGATTCTTATCCCCCCAACACCTATTCCTGGATCCAGAGGACTGACAATACAACATATGTCATTAAGCACGGGCCTCACTTGGAAGTTGCATCAGAAAAAGTAGCCCAGAAGACAATTGATTATGTGTGCTGTGCTTACAACAATGTAACTGGACGGCGAGATGAAGCTCATTTCACAGTCATCATCACCTCTGTAGGTAAGTATGACATAAAAGGCGAGGATCCCAAGGAAATACAAACACAAGCTGTCCTAGCTCTATTTTACACTTATGTGAAAAGAAAACTATTGTGGATTGTTATAAGCTCTAAGAAACTCTTTCCTGAGTTAACTAATCCATGGCTTCTATGAGTCAAAGAAAGAAAACTCAAAACAAAATGGAGGGAGAATTCAATTGCTAACTCTGAGGGACTATGAAGAAAAAGACAATTCAATAAATGATTTCTAAATATGTGTTTGTATTTTCCTGATTTTAAAATCAGGAATATAATAGAAGCATGCTACTCATTTAAACTGGTTTATATCTGCTATTACATTAATTCAGGTGAATAAATCTCTATAAGTTGGAAATCTGGTTTTCCTACTATCTAATTTGACTCCTAACTGTCCTTCATGGACCTTCCTTCCTCTTTCATCATTTAAACACCTAAAATCTGGATGTTCTCAACAGGAGTCTCAACATCTTGGAAACTACAACATTTTATAAGTCTGTGAACTTTGACATTCTCTAGAAATCATCTGATTTTTCGCAAAGCTCATCAATCCACAGAAAGTTAAATATCACTACCTAAAAATGTATTTCTGCCAAATTCCCATCCTTTTGAGCTTTCTCTTCTCTCTCTCCTGGACACAACTTTACACATAAAGACAAGCCAGTATCCACCTGGGGTACACCCAAGAGCAGGTTTGGACAGGGAGTGGTGTCTGGTGTTGCCTTTTAGTGGTGTAGCAACAAGTGTGCAAAAAGTACCACCCATCAATACTTTCTCTGTTGATCTCTTTCTCTATCTTTACAGCCCTTATGCCTAGATTAGGGCTCATAATATAGAAAGGGTCAATACATTTTGTTGAGTAAATGAAACAAGAAAATAATCCTTCCAATTCTTAGGCTAAATTTTTTAATATGTGGCCCTTGGGCCATGTGCATCAAAATCATCTGGATAGGCCTAATAATGTATTTTTATTAAGACCTCTCAGACCGATTGAGTCAGATCTTGAAGGTAGGATTTAGAAATCTGAATATTTAACATGCACAAGTATGATAATTATGTGTTTAAGTTTTTTTCCCTCTATAGTCTTTTGAACTTATTAAAAAGCCACCAAGAATTCTTAAGACCATAACAAACTACAAATTGATGAAGAAATATATAGTGGATAGAATCCTTCCAGAATTCCTTAAAGTTGAGAGTATTCATATTTGTGAAATCATATGAATTTATATACTGGCACTCTGAGGTGCTTTTTTTATATGAAGAAAATATCACACTTTCTAGAAAAGTGCTATCTAGGGGCATCTGGGTGGCTCAGTTAAACATCTGCGTTTAGCTCAGGTCATAATTCCAGGGTCTTTGAATTGAGCCCTGTGTCGGGCTCCCTGCTTAGCCAGGAGCCTGCTACCCCTCTCCTTTTCCCTCTGCCCCCTATTCATGCTCAATTTCTCTCTCTCTCTCTCTCTCTCAAATAAATAAATTTTTTAAAAAAATTTTTAAAGAAAAGTGCTATCCAACAGAATTTTTTTCAATGAAGGAAATATTTGATATCTGCACTAGCCAGTATGGTAACCACTACCTTCATCTGGCTTTTGAACATTTAAATTTAGCTATGCAACTGTGGTACTGAATTTATTTTATTAATTATAACTTAAATAGCCATATGTGTCTGGTAGCTACCATATTGGACAGTGCAATTCTAGAATTTTTACTTGAATTATGTGTCATTTGGGCAATGGATATTTCCCTTATAGTTCCCCAAAGCATATATGTGTTTAGAGTGCTATAAATCAGAAACTCATTTATTCATTATTTAGCACCTGTTATGGGCCAAATACTGTGGTAAGCATTGAGAATGCCAATGACCACAACCTAATATGAATAGCAAGCATATAAACAGCTAAGGTGCATCCTTTGCTTTCTATTTTACTAAACTTTTAATATGCTTACCCAGATTTTTACCTCAGTAGATAACCAAAGCATAATTTTAAAGCAAGCTGTAATTAAGCATATGAAATCGTTTAATAGCAAACTGGTTGTCATCTTAGTCTTCTTCCTCATTCTCATTGCAAGTGAAAACATGACTACAATATGTAGTTGTATACTGCATTGAAAACTTTCACACTGCCTGAACTTTCTCCATTAATATTTAGCCAAAGTATTTTCATAATATCAGAAGCCCCCAATATTTGATTAAGATCTTATTACCAAAGCCCAAAGACAGCTACAGTCTTTATATCAAATAATTGCCTTTTGCAAAATATAAAAAAAAAAAAACCTGTTTGACCTGTACAAAGACCAGGTATTTGTTATTATAGTAAATAAGAAGAGCAGGTGCTTATTTTTCAGAGGGATTCAGAGTTGTCAACATTAGTGACCTCTTTTTGGTTTTTAGAGCTATTTTTCAACCCCCATATGTCCACAGAACTTTAACTCAGACGGCAGCAAATGGCAAAGTAAATGAGTAGTATTAATATGTTTTAAATATTTGATTTTTAAAAAAGTTTTCCAAATTAACAAATCTCTGCAATAAAGTGTATACTAACCTAAAGTGAAAAAATGAACATCATTTGTAGCTACCAATTGATCGCTAACTGACCATCCACTGTGATAAGCAATCTATGTTAAGATCAGTGGAAATGGGGCACCTGGGTAGCTCAATTGATTAAACATCTGTCTTCAGTTCAGGTCATGATCCCAGGGACCTGGGATTGAGCCCCATGTCATCTCTCCGCTCAGTGGGGAAATCTGCTCCTCCCTCTGCCTCTCTCCACCCCCCACCCACTCACTGGTGTGCTCTCTCTCTCTCTTTCAAATAAATAAATAAAATGTTTTTTTAAAAAAAGGATGGGTGTGCCTTTGGCCCAGGGCGCGATCCTGGAGACCCGGGATCGAATCCCACATTGGGCTCCCGGTGCATGGAGCCTGCTTCTCCCTCTGACTATGTCTCTGCCTCTCTCTCTCTCTCTCTCTCTGTGACTATCATAAATAAATAAAAATTTAAAAAAAAAAAAAAAAAGGATGGGTGGAGAATTCGAAATAATTTTGACGGATAAGATACTAGCCTCTGAAATATTTTCAGAACCAAGTTGTATTTGGTACAACCAGAGGCCAGTAGTAAAAAATAGATGATCTGCTTTGTTTTTACTGAGGCAAATAATGTGGCCAACCAGAAAGTCTCAGCAATGAGCCATAGAGGGCAACAAAGGAGTTAGAAATGACTCCAAGACCACAAATATGGAAAGGAAATAACAGGGTTAGGAAATAATCAAAAGTTTTATTAAGTTCTTTTAGTTGGAAAGAGGAAACCTGGAGAACATGATGATGGGCTCCATGTTTCTTGTCTGGGTAGGACTTGACTAGATGGTGCCTTCCACCTCATGGGCTATGATTCACATCTAATTTGAAATACTAATTGACCTTTCTGTCTCAGTGGAGGTACACTAAAGAAAACAGGAGCAATGCCCAAAGTTGCACAGCTAGTAAGTGATAAAATATCTGAATTCACATCCCTTGTTTTAATCACTATATAAACTGCCTCCCTTGACATTCTCGACTAAGAATATCAATAAGACTATGGTCTTTCTAAAAGATAGATCACAAAAAATAAAAATAAAAAAAATAGAAAATAGATCACATATACAGGATAGTGCGCATTTTCTCATTCCCTTAACTAATTTTGTGCCATATAAAAAGAGATACTCTAGTTTGTTCATGGCATGTGTATGCTTCATATTAATGAGAAATTATGAAAACCTGTGACTGAAAATCATATCTAGAATATAAGTTTCAAGGGAAGAATAGTAATTAGAATAATAAATTACTTGGGGATCCCTGGGTGGCTCAGCGGTTTAGTGCCTGCCCTTGGCCCAGGGCGTGATCCTGGAGTCTCAGGATTGAGTTCCGAATCAGGCTCCATGCATGTAGTCTGCTTCTCCTTCTGCCTGTGTGTCTGCCTCTCTCTCTCTCTCTTTCTCTCTCTCTCTCTCTGTCTCTCATGAATAAATAAATAAAATCTTTTTAAAAAATGAAAATAAAAAAATAAAATTACCGCTTGTATTTTGAAAAAAATCAATGATTTTTTTTGGATTAAGGACTTCTTTAGAATGAAGATGTTTATGATCAAAATTCAAGTGTTCTAAATTTAATGAAGACATTTAATGAAGACATTCAAATATATAAATTACTGGAGTTCCTAAGAGCCATGTGGCTGTAGTTTGAGATTCAGATATAACAGAAATGTCTCAAATTTGCATGTGATCCTGAAAAGTTTATCATTTTTGTATTTATTTCTATTGTACATATTTTCATATAGAAGGAAAAAAAGGATCCAAAACAGTAAAATGAATTGACTGATTTCTTCTGTCTAGAAATTTCTCATGTTAAGATCTTAAGGAGATGTGTTTCACTTTGGGCCACTGGAGAAAATGGCTGAGAAAGAACTACAACCCTGACATCCATACAGCTACCATAATCAGCAAACAGATTGGATGAGAGAGATCTCAGAACTCCATTCTGATCTAGGAATAGACATGCAGACTGGGAGCATATGGCTGTCCTGTTCTGGGTGCAGTCTCTCAAACAGCAGGGCTGTGATACCATGGATACCACACCTCTTGCCCATATTTGCACTTAATATGTTATTTCATTTTATGTGTTTGCCTAAGGAGGGGGCAAATAGCATTTGCACTAGGGCTTTGGTAAATGAGTCAGTCACATTTAAATAATGAAGAGAATGGTATGCTATAAGCTGAACAGTAGAAAACTCTCTGGAAGAAAAAATGAGGCTCCTGTGAGTGTCCAGAACTGCATTCAGAATTCCTGTACATTGTCTGTAGCAATAGAATCAGAATTTCCCTGCTGCCTTATTTTCAAGTTGGGGTCTGGAAGTCCATCTCTCCAAAACACACTTGCCTGGAGCTGAGACTGTAGCAACTGTGCCCCTTGGTTTGATCCTTGACATATTTGGCATTTTTTATTTTATGAAAGGGAGCAAATTTCATGTTCTGGGACAGAGAATCTTGAGAGGAGAGACTCAGGATGCTCTAGAGAAGAAGGGGGCCTACAGGGAAGATCATTTGTTTTGAGAATAAGTACTATCCCTATTCCTCATTCTCCAGGAAAATGATGGTTGGCCTTCGCTATAGCAAAGGTTTTGGGGTACAGACACTGGTCACTACAGGGTAATTCTCCAATGTAGGACTAACAGGGGCCAATCTTGAGAGGGAAAAACAACTGAGACTATACCAAAATGTCTTTCTGCAATTTTTCTCATGGTAAACACATAGCAGAAACCTGACAAGAATAAATTAGAATTCAATACTTTTGTGAGGGCTTAGGGGAATTTTGGTGAAGGCAGTCTGTCAAGAAGTGAGAGAGCTGAAACACATCAAGTATGGTGTTAGAAAAGATTAGAGGGAAAGCCAAATATATAGGAGCCTACCTGCATTACAAAACCATTCTTTGACTATGGAAAAAAATTAGGACTATGTTCCAGTCTTAGTTCTATGACTTATTGACTATGGCAAATATTGTAGTTTCTCTGAGACTATTTCTTTGCCTATATATGCTAATAATTATTACTTCAAGTACTTCTCATTCTAATGGTGAAGTTACATTCTTGCATGCATCAGCTCTTTGCCGGGTACTTCCGTGATCCTGAAGCTTGACAGTTAGTTTAATATGCAGATTGGACATGTTATATTTAAATAAGACATCTTCTTGCCTCTCCTTCATTTTTAACTTTTTGTTCCTTTTAATTTGTTTCCTAAAATGATTGAATTTGCATATTCTATCCTACAGAGGATCCCACTTGTTACTTTTACCATCGCTTCCTAATCTCTTTTATCTCTTTAATTAATTAACTTATTTATTTTTAAGTAATCTCCACATCTAAGATGAGGCTCAAAACCATGATCCTGAGATCAAGAGTTCCAGGCTCCACCAACTGAGCCAGCTAGGCACTTCTACTTCCTTATCTCTTCAGACTCCTTCCTTATTGCTCTCTTGCCTCTTTTCCCCCTTGGCCCCTGTTAGCCCTACATCGTGTATCCTGCAGTCTTAGCTTTCTCATCTTTTATATGGAACTTATTCTCATATTTTGGAGGCCAGTGGAAGTGGTAAGCAGTGCAAGTATTAGTTTTGGTTAACTTTTTTTAATCTTCAAAGTCTAAGAGACAAAGAAAAATGTACAACTAACAAGTAACTAGACAAGAAAAGAGGAATAAAATGAAATCCTGATTAATCCAAATTAAAACAAGAAAAGAGACATAAAAAGGGAGGAAATATATAAAAAGTAATAAGATTGTAGATCTAAGCCAAATATATATTAGTAATTCCATTAAATATTCCAACTAAAAGACAAATATGGTCAAACTGGTTTAAAACTGGTTTAAAAACTACTATTTGATACAAAAAATACAATTGGATGCTTATAAAATATACATCTTATGTGTAAGTATACTGAAAGATTGAAAGTAAAAGGCTGAACAGATAAACCATACAAATAGCCAAAAGAAAGCTGATATAAGGGATCCCTGGATGGCTCAGCAGTTTACCGCCTGCCTTTGGCCCAGGGCATGATCCTGGAGTCCCAGGATCGAGTCCCAGGATCGAGTCAGTCCCACATAGGGCTCCTGCGTGGGGCCTGCTTCTCCCTCTGCCTGTGTCTCTGCCTCCCTGTGTGTGTGTGTGTGTGTGTGTGTCTCATGAATAAATAAATAAAATCTTTTTTAAAAAAAGCAAGAAAGCTTATATAGCTATACTAATATCAGGCAAATTAGATAAGAATTAGATAATTTTTAAAGATAAGTATTACTTTAGGGATCCCTGGGTGGCTCAGCAGTTTAGCACCCACCATCCGCCCAGGGCGTGATCCTGAAGACCCAGGATCGAGTCCCACATCGGTCTCCCTGCATGGAACCGCCTTCTCCCTCTGCCTGTGTCTCTGCCTCTCTCTCTTTCTCTGTGTCTCTCATGAATAAATAAATAAAATCTTAAAAAAAAAAGGAAAAAAGATAAGTATTACTTTAGATAAAAAATGGACATTTCATAAGATTAAAGTGGTCTATCCAGCAGGAGGATATAAAAATTCTGAATCTGTATGTAGCATTGCTTCAAAGTGTATCTAATAAATAGCAAATATTAATGAAGTAGAAAAATCCATAATCAGAGTGAGAGATTTTAGCATATCTCTCTTGGTAACTGATAGAACAAATAGACAAAAACTTAGTAGAAATAGAGAAAAATAATCTGACCTAATTGAAATAATAAAGAATATAACATGCAACAATTCTAGAACACACTCTGTGTTCATATAACCATGTGTATGGTCATTTTTCTAAAATCTTGGCATTCAAAGGATCAAAATCAAACAGAGTCTACATTCTAGAGTGGACTTCAACTTTTCAAAAATCAACAACAGAATACAAAACTAGAAAACTCCCAAACTTAAAGGAAGTTAAGCAGCATGCTTCTAAATAGCCCATAGGTCAAATAAGAAATCTCAATGAAAATTATAAAATATTTTGAACTTAATTATCATGAAAATACTACTTTTAAAAACTCACAGGATGCTGTTCTATAGTAAAATTGTCTACACTTAAAGTGATGAAGAAAATAATACAGATCAAATTTAAAAGTATATTGTGCCCCTAGCCATTACATTATGTATGGCACAAAAAATTGAGGACATATTCATCCAGCATCAAAAATTATTATTCAGCTTCCTCATCTATAAGAGGTGGATAATAATAATTCCTTATTGATCACTGTGAATATTCAATGGGTTAATATACATCATATACTCTTAGAACAGAGCCTGATGTATTATAAGCACTCAGCAGATGTTACCTACTACCCCATATTTTACATAGGAATATTAATAAAAGGAATGACTTGCAAAACAAAGTGAATCTTAGTTACAATGTGAGACTTCAAATATTTTATTGACAATCACATAGATTCTATTTTAGGAATTAAAATTTATTTATTGATCAAAAATTAGTAGAGTGTATTTGAAATACACACCTCCCCTCTGGCCCTTTAATCACACACCACCTGCCTAGAAAATCCATGTACCCTAATTATACTGAAAGAGTGAGATGGAAAGAAAGAGAACAACTCAGTATCTGCGGATGTTTTATACAATGAAGTCAAACAGATCTAAGTTAATGGCAGTGAACACAGTAAACCCTACTGGAAAGTATGGCATAAGCTATTTGCTACATCTAGTCCAACACATCCATATTATCCTAGGCAGTTTACCACATTTCCAATCACAAATATTCTTAGAGAGTTTAGGCCACTGTGGCCAAATGGCTGTGTATTCTAAAATTCCTTCTGCTTGGACTTTATCATTCTCCCTTGCTTGCTAATGCATTCTCTCTCTCTCTCTTTCTCTCTCAATCTCTCTCTATCTCTCTCTATATATACATATATATGTGTATATATATATATGTAGAAACATACATACACACAAGAAATAATATATAAGTGCAGTAATGTCCCCAGATAAAGCATAAACAACTCAAATTATATAGTAATTTATTATTGATCTTTAATAAAAATATTTAAAGTATGTCTTTTTTGTTTAGGACTGGAGAAGCTTGCACAGAAAGGGAAATCATTGTCCCCTTTAGCAAGTATAACAGGAGTATCACTCTTTTTGATTATATCCATGTGTCTTCTCTTCCTATGGAAAAAATATCAACCCTACAAAGGTAGGTTAAAATTAGAAAGAAAATTTACAAATTGTTGTATATATGTATGACAAAGTACCTTACTATGTTTTTTTCTCTCTTGATTTTAGTTATAAAACAGAAGCTAGAAGGCAGGTAATGCATATGTTTCTACAAAAATAATTTTTTCTTGAATGATTTTTCCTCAATTGTTATTACTAACAGAAACATCTATTTGTCTTTTCAGGCCAGAAACAGAATACCGAAAAGCTCAAACTCTTTCAGGTAATGGCCATGCTGAAAGGGACTACTATCAATGTTAATGTATATTAATTCATATGACTGATATTCATTATTATATATAATCTACTATTAATATAATAGAATTCACATAAGCTAAGATTAATATAATACTAACAATCCCTTGCCTTTGAATAGTGCCTTCACTTTACAAAGTGCTATCCCTTGTATTATTGGTTTTATGAAAGTCATGCAAATCTGTAAAAAAAGCCTGAAAAGCACTCAACTCCGTTTTAGAGGCAAGAGAACCAAGGCTCAGATATTAAGTCACTTGTCCACTGTCACTGAGTTCTTTTGAATCCTAAGCCATTGATCCTTGCATTATTTTGAAAATGCCCAGGACCCTCTCAATTTATTCATTCTTAAAGCAGATAAATGCTGGCAGCTCCACCCCAGGGAGAGGAGGAAAGGGAGATTTGACTGGCTTGCTGCTTCTTGTCCCTAGCATTGGCCCTCATTGCCATTCTCTACTGACTCCCTGCAGAGTTGTTTTAAGTTAGCAATAGGGCTTTAGCTCAGGCGTTGGAGTCACATGGAGCTGGGTTTCAGTGCCATATATGCCACTTTTCCCCAATGTCACCTTGAGAAAATTAATTTTTCTTGACCTCAACAAGAGATAATAACTCCCCTATCCACACCTCCCCCCCACACACACACCAGGGTTGCTATGAGAATTAAATACAATGATGTAGGTAGAGTACCTAATATGACTGGACGCTTAGTGAATGTGGGTCTACTTCCCCTTATCAAGCCCCAGAGACCATCTGGCTCCTCCCAACCACCCCATTCACATCATTTTATAGATGATAGTTTGGGTGATTTTGATATTGCCTTGTATTATATTTTGGACACATGGGCAGCTCTATTTAAGTATATATTCTTATTAGTTTTAATGGTCTCTGTTTTAGATCTGGCAGGGTGTAGTACATATTATGTGTAAATTATGCTATGACTCCCAGGTTGAAACCTTGGTGTGCTCTTTGATATCTGAGAGTTACAGAGGACAAGCCTGCCCATATGTTCATTTGAATATAGAATACACAACTCCCACATCAAGCTTTAAGAATAATCGTCCCAATTCAGCTTCAGAAGGAATGATTTCCAACACTGCTTAGCAGCAATGTGACGGTAGGGGATTAGGAAACCTTACATTGGTTTTATACACATAGCACTTGAAGCAAACAATAAAGGTAAGTTAAGACTTTAAAAAAAAAAACTACAATACCAATTTGAGGTGTTTGTTTTGTAAGTAGTATTTGTTTTACATTTCAGGCCATGAAGATGCTCTGGATGACTTTGGAATATATGAATTTGTTGCTTTTCCAGATGCTTCCGGTGTTCCCAGGGTTGGTTTTCCTAGTGGCTGATTAACCACAGGTGTAAGCGGCATTCAGTTAAGCACTCAGGCAGTGTGGTCAAATGGCTGTGCTACTCTCAGCAGTTTACTCGCTCTATAATGAATGATGTTGCCAGATCTGAGGAGCTAAAGCATCTTTCTTGGCCTTTATAAGTAAGGCTAACACCAATTAGGAAGTTACACTAATTCGTAAACATTCTTTATCTGGTAAGCTCAGTGAAAAGAGAACTAGGCTGATGTTCAAGAAACTAAACAAATAGTGGATCAGGGGACCTTGATTTAAAACATTCTGCATCACCTCAATGGTTTACAGACTGTAATGTCACTGAATTCCCTCTGTGTTCCTCAGCTTCCCCTTCCTTTCCCCTCATAGCTTGCAAAGACAATCATACCCTTCTGCTCTTCAGAAGAAAGGTACCATTTAAACCCAAAGTATGCAAGTGCACATCTTTATTTTTTACCCTAAAGGTGCCTGAGACGTGAGAAGAGGAGCTTTTACATCACTGAAACATTTTTTCAGTCTGCAAAGACAAGGTCTTTTAAAACAATCCGTTTTGTTTAACAGACATAAAGAATGTTCTCTGAGCTAATCAGCTTGTTAGCATCTTTATAGATTCCTGTAGGGCCAGTTTTACTTCTGCTTCCTTTTCCCCTGTGATAGTTCACTTAGGGAAGGGGCCATAAACAGACTGCTTGCTTCAAGGCATTTTCATTTCCCTTTTTTTTTTTTTTTTTTTAAGGAACTATCTGTCCTTAGGGATAGGTTACCTCATCTGTTAGTGAATTCTGTCCATGTGTAAGATTCATCCAGTAATTTTCCTAGACACAGACTTTACTTTGCAAATGCTATGTGAGTAAAAGAAGATGCTTGTCTCAGCAGTGCATATACTAAAAAAATAAATAAATAAAGTAATAGAGGGAGACTGATTGGATTTCATCCTCCTAAGGGCAAGTGGGTAACACCATCATCACAAATGAAGGGCGAGACTGCATTGCAAAGCTTTGCACTGCCCTATTCAGTCTCAGACAGCATTGGCTCACCTTTCACTTCTACAACCAAAAAGACAAAAATAAATATTTGTAGATATATTATTTCAAGTAGCTTCTCACCACAGCAGAAAGCCCCCTCTCAAGTGTGGCTTTTAAATAGAAAAGCAGGAAACTGAAGAGCCAGTAAAACTTAGTATTGAGTTTTTGAAGCTGGGGGTTTCTTTTTTTAAAATAATGCAGTTTTTGTTCTTAGGAATTCATTAGAAAGGGGTGGGATCTATGTAAGAAACTTTAAATTTAGCCTTGTGATTAATTAGTACTCAGTTTCAAAATGTTTTGGGAGGGACTGTATTTGTGCAAAATGCTATAATCCCCAAGAACTTGGGGCAGAGAAATGAACGCTTTAATTATAGATCAGAAGCCCCACTTATTTCTGTCATAAGTAGAATAACTTAATTTGGAGCCATGTCCATATTCAAAGCTGAAAACCCCTGAGGAGTCAGCTAAGGTTCTTCATTGATAGTGACAGGTGCTTCTGGAAGGAGTGAGAAATCAATACCAACAATGGAAGGAAAAGGATGAGGAACAGGATATGTGTAGGAGAATCTGCGTTAGAAGCCAGCATGGCAGTTATGTGTAAAGATTAGCAGCCAAATGCAATGACTTTGAGAAGAAAAGGAAAAATAATAATAAAACCAAGATCTCAAAATGGAAGAGGGAAATACATTAAATTACTAACTTTTTGAGTTTTTAAAAATCAGAATCATCTCTTAGCTTGTGATACATGGACATGTGGAATCCTCCTCTCTCTACTTGCTGTACATTTTCATTTTATGTCCATTTAGCACCTCTTTGTGAAATTGGACAGAAAGCAATGGCATGAAATGAACAAATTTATTACTGATCACTAGCTCCAATATAAGCCTAGGTCAATATGTTAGTTATTACCTATAGATTGCTTTTATCATAGCCCTTGACACCCCCATACCAAAGAAACTCAACAGTTGATCTCAAATACACTTGACCCTAGAACAAGATGGGAATAAGGGGTGCTAACACTACTCAGTCAAAAATCTGCCTGTAACTTTTGACTCCTCCAAAACTTAACTACAAGTAGCCTACTGTTGGAGGCCAAAGTCTACCAATAACATTAACGGTTAGCTAATGCATATTTGTATTATACATTATATTCTTACAATAAAGTAAGCTAGAGAAAAGAAAATGCTAAGAAAAGCATAAGGAAGAGAAGATACATTTATAGTATTGTACTTTATTTATCAAAAAATATCCATGTATAAGTGGAACTGTGCAGTTCAAACCCAATTTGTTCAAGAGTCAACTGTACAAACCGTAAACCAAAATCTCCTTGGCACACAGATTTCAGGTTGTACTACAAAGCTGTGGTCATCAAGACAGTGTGGTACTGACACAAAAACAGACACATAGATCAATGGAACAGAATAGAGAATCCAGAAGTGGACCCTCAACTTTATGGTCAACTAATATTTGACAAAGGAGGAAAGACTATCCACTGGAAAAAAGACAATCTCTTCAATAAATGGTGCTGGGAAAATTGGACATCCACATGCACAAGAATGAAACTGGACCATTCTCTTACACCATACACAAAGATAAACTCAAAATGGATGAAAGATCTAAATGTGAGACAACATTTCATCAAAATCCTAGAGGAGAACACAGGAAACACCCTTTTTGAACTCGGCCACAGTAACTTCTTGCAAGATACATCCATGAAGGCAAGAGAAACAAAAGCAAAAATGAGGTATTGGGACTTCATCAAGATAAGCTTTTGCACAGCAAAAGAAACAGTCAACAAAACTAAAAGACAACCTACAGAATGGGAGAAGATATTTGCAAATGACATATCAGATGAAGGGCTAGTATCCAAGATCTATAAAGAACTTATGAAACTCAACACCAAAGAAACAAACAATCTAATCATGAAATGGGCAAAAGACATGAACAGAAATCTCACAGAGGAAGACATAGACATGGCCAACAAGCACATGAGAAAATGCTCCGCATCACTTGCCATCAGGAAAATACAAATCCAAACTACAATGAGATACCACCTCACACCAGTGAGAATGGGGAAAATGAACAAGGCAGGATACAACAAATGTTGGAGAGGATGCGGAGAAAGGAAAACCCTCTTGCACTGTTGGTGGGAATGTGAACTGGTGCAGCCACTCTGGAAAACTGTGTGGAAGTTCCTCAAAGAGTTAAAAATAGATCTGCCCTAGGACACAGCAATTGCACTGCTGGGGATTTACCCCAAAGATACAGATAAAGTGAAACGCCAGGACACCTGCACCCCGATGTTTCTAGCAGCAATGTCCACAATAGCCAAACTGTGGAAGGAGCCTTGGTGTCCATTGAAAGATGAATGGAAAGAAGATGTGGTCTATGTATACAATGGAATATTACTCAGCCATTAGAAACAACAAATACCCACGATTTGCTTCGACGTGGATGGAACTGGAGAGTATTTTGCTGAGTGAAATAAGTCAATTGGAGAAGGACAATCATTATATGGTCTCATTCATTTGGGGAATATAAAAAATAGTGAAAGGGAATAAAGGGGAAAGGAGAAAAAAAGAGTGAGAAATATCAGAGAGGGAGACAGAACATGAGAGACTCCTAACTCTGGGAAATGAACAACGGGTTAGTGGAAAGGGAGTTGGGTGGGGGGTAGGGGTGACTGGGTGATGGGCACTAAGGGGGGACTTGATGGGATGAGCACTGGGTGTTATGCTATATGTTGGTAAATTGAACTCCAAATAATAATAATAATTATAATAAATTTAAATTTTTTTTAAATTAAAAAAAAAATCTCCTTGGCACAAAATGCAAGGATGAATTACATATCCTAAGGCTGCACGTGAGAACTTTAGCAAATGCAATGGAAATCGTTTTCAAAGAAAACACAAAGCTAAGATATTCCAATACAACATAGCAGATTAAATTGGAATGAGATAACAAACTCTTCAGATGATTTATTAAGGACAAAGAGTTCTCTAGGTGATGCTCTATAAATATAAAGGGCTGAAAGTGATCCATTGGTAGTGTGATGAAAATTGGAAGAGCTTGGGATGAGAAGGGGAACCAGACTTCAGCTAACTAATTGGAAAGTAGTGTTTCTGGAAGAAGAAAATGATCAGATATAAGGAATGGGAGTTAATAAAACATGAGTGCCAGTTTCAGTAAAACACATGTTGGTTTTTACCAGGCAGAAATATACTGCAGTACTTCCACACTCTTCCAAGCCTTCTGTTAGAGCCCGTGACTGCCTTCAATCCAAAACATATCCCTTCATGTGTTCTGTATTTTTGGGTACACTCTGTATCAACTTGCAGTGTGATGAGGGCTTTTATCTATACGTTATTCTTTCTTCTCAACCATCTTTGCACATATAATTGGCAAATAATGTCAAAAAGCTAATTGAGATGTAATATAAAAGATAATAGTATATGCTCTGATTCTAAACTGTCCTGATATCTACTCCTTTGCTATTTTTCTTTCTATTATAGTTCCTTTACAGTACTGCCAGCTTTTTTCTTAAATGAAGAAAAAAAAAGTGATAGTATTGTCAAGCAAGTCCTCTTCTGACTTCATAGCTATGCTGCTGCACAAACTACCATAGGGTAAGTGCAGGAAACCATAGCAAGGAGAAAATGGATATCATAGGGAAGATAAACAGATCTACTTCTCTAATCATCGCTACTTCCAGTTGTTTTCAGCTATGCAGCAGAATAGTTATACTATTTATTAGTCTGCTAATTTTTTGTGTGTGCCACATTTTCTAGATGCCAAGTAGGTCTGTTCCAGCCTCTGATGGTGTATCAGGACAAGATTTTCACAGTACAATATATGAAGTTATTCAGCACATCCCTGCCCAACAGCACGACCATCCAGAGTAAGTATGAACCTGCATTTGGTGATGCTACTTTGCTTTCCCCAAAATGTATTGGAAGGCTCAGAAGAAAAATATTAAAACAGGAAATTATCCTCCTATACATTTGAACACACTTCCCCACTAGAAAATAATTTTAGAGAAAAAATAGACAAACACAAAAGTATTTTCTAGAGTTACATACTTGGGCCACTGGTCTAGAATGCAGAGCTTTGGAATCCAGCATTTCCCCCAATGAGTCTGGGTATGAAAGAGATTTTCAGGCCAGTTCTCAAACCATCTTGGTCATCTTGATGATTTTCCAATGACTGTGGTGGTTTTAGAGCCCATGATCTGTCATTACAAATGGGACCAGGAAAAAAAAAACCGACAAAATATGCACAGCACTGTTATCATCAAATGCCCAGCCTATTACAGATTCAAAGCAGTCTACTCTACTCTCAAATGAACAAAATCACTGGCCTCACACCCAGAGAGGATAAAATCTGAGCTGAGGCCAAAGCCAGGAAACTACTTACCAGTTAACCCCAGGGCTGACACTAAGGATTTGCCCTCCCTTCTTGGCCATGGAGAAATTAAGCCTACAGCCTTTTGAAATAATGAAATGAACTTCCCCTTTTCATGCTGTTCCTGCAGGCATAACTGCCACAAATCATCTTCCATCATTTCTTTATTTGTCATTTATTGACTTTGAAAAGAACATCAATAACCACACACAGGAACTTCCCCTCTGGCAAAAGAAACAGTTCTAGCGAAGTAATTCATGCACACCTCTGGATAAATACCAAAAATAACAGCCAGCAGTGGATGAGTGCATGGGAAATTATTGTAGGGGAATGAGACCCAGTCCTGGGGGGTGGGGACAGTGGACTATGCAGTCATTTAAGGGCTAAGTGGCAGGATACCTTAGAGGTATCACTGCATTGCTTCTTGACCCAGGGAACCGTGAGAAAAGGGAGTCAGGTAAATTAGGAGCAGACCTTGACAGAGCTAGGAACTTCTGGCTTGAAAAGAAAAGAAAATGTTTATATTACTGGGGCACCTGGGTGCCTAAATCAGTTTAGTGTCCTACTGTTGATTTTGGCTCAGGTCACGATTTCAGGGTCTTAGGAAGGAGCCCCAGGTAGGGCTCCCTGCTCATCGTGTCTCTGAGTCTGCTTGTCTCTCTCTGTCCCCTTCTTTGTCCTTCTCCCCTTTGTGCCTCTCTGTCTCTCTTTCTCTCACAAATGAATAAACCTCTTCTCAAATGACACCTGACTCTCTTTACTTCTGGAATAGAAAATTAAGGGATTTGTTTTTGTTGTTAAATGTAAAGAACAGAAAGAATTTTGAGAGTGTGTCTGCTTCCCAATTTTAAGATTGTATCCAATTAAGATTTTTATCCTACTTAAATTCACGTGGTTTTCTATATGTCCTTTGTTCTGCATTATCTATTTTTTATTTAGAATGCAAACAAACCAGATGAAAACTTGAGGTTTATGTTTTAAAGCTCCCAATAATAAAATAAGTGTTGATTTATTTATAAAGTTGTAGAATATAGCAGCTATAATTTCAGAACACAAAGTGATCAGGTTGGTTTCACTTGTTAAAAAAAAAAAAACATGATTCTCTAAGTTAAAAAAGAAAATCACTCTCTGAAACTAGAGTGCTCTCAGACATAAGCAATATCTTTAGAGTTTCTTGGGAATATAAAACTCTATTTTAGAAGTAAACTTGGAAGGTTGAAAGTAAAGCAGAAATGTTCTTTTTCAAGTCCATAAAGGACTATTCAAAACTGCTATTCAGGACATGCTCCCTCTAGGGGTAACAACCCCAGTTCACACTCCCAGTCTTCTGTCTCCATGGACTGGGCTCACCTCCTTTCCTGTCTTTCTAGTCTTTCTTTGCTTTTCTTTGTGTATCTTTATCTTCCAAGGATTCTCTCTTCTTTTACCTCCATCCTTTGATCTGACCTCTCTGAATCTTCCCTTCTTTCTTCTCTCTCTTAAAATTTTCCTTCTCTCTCTCTCTCTCTCTCTCTCTCTCTCTCTCCTAACTCATCCTAAAGGAGAGCCAACATTTTTTAAAGTGGAATTTTCCTTGAATACAGATTTATTTTACCTAAATTTAAAAAATGAACAAGTAGAGTGCTCGCTTTGGCAGCACATATACTAAAAATGAACAAGTACAGTATTTTATTTTCTTCAGAAAGTGTTTTACATTTATTTTATTTACAGTCAGTCTACAAACATTTCCAGAACATTATCTGCTAGGGATAGAGGTTAAGAAAGCCTGAGTCTTTTAAGGACCCCATAGTTTGGTGATTTCTTGTTTGCTATTGTAACAAAGACTAGCAGTCCTTAATAGAATAAATATTCCTCAATAAAATAAATATTCCCTAAACATGCAAAGGCCATATTACCCTCCTGATTGCCCATGGCTTTATTCTTTAAGTCCAATTAAACTCAAAGATCAATTTTATGAATAATGCAGTATTACAGGTGGCTGGTGAATCTCTTTCCTCCCTACTTCCCAAAGTGAATGTGGGAGCTCTGAGTAAAGAATAATAACTTTCTGCCTTCTTGTAATCCTGTTTGACAGTTGCTTCTGAGATAGGAAAGACAGCCAAAAAATTCTTTTCTTTGGCTCTTAGACTATTCTAGCAGTGTTGTTTTCACTGCTGCATGTGTCTGTTACCTAATTGGACTGGTGTTTAATAAATAGGTAAGTCAACCTGTTTTCATATTTTAGTACTCTACCCAGTTATTTGCTTATTGAACTTATGGCTACATTCATTTAAATGCCATCTGTTGACCTCATTAAATGCTCCTGGCACTGTTTGTTTTAAACCCTTGGCTGGCTGTTAGTATTTTAAAATCAGGACATTTGAGTAAGTAAACCTCTACTTTCAAAAGGAAAATTTCTACAAAATTTACTGATTGCTTACTCCTTATACTTATTTGTTTATAAGTGTAATTTTCTTGACTAGTTCAAAACATTCCTATTGCAGCTATTGAAAAGAATAAAAGATTTTAAGGTTCTTCTACCTGTGGAACTGGAAATCTGTAGAATATTTTATATATCTTGTAACATCTCTTTGCCAGGTGAGCATTCATGGGTAAAGCAGTGCATTGGAGTGAAATAATGAAGGAACATTTTGAGGAAAAACAGTGGAAATGTATATTCATCTGGAATCAGTGAAGAAACCAAGCCTAATACCTCTCACTCATTACTCCTTTGAAATGCAGAATAGTCATTTATAAAAATTGTACTGAACGTTTTCCAGCATATACACAATGCATTGTGCTACGGAGAAACATGGTGGGGAAATAGTCCTCAGTGGACAGTTTATCATAGTGACTGAGAGAAGAAAAAAGACAGGACTTTCCAATTACTCTTTTCATATCAAGTTTCTCTAAAAAGCTCAATTACTTCTAATCTGTACTTTCACTTTCATCAACACTGACACTTCTATCTAATTTCCAAATGTGGAAACTTTATATTTGTAAAATTTCCAACAGGCTTTGTTTTATTAATTCTCATTACTGTTAAATTACTATATTAATTTTTATAATTTTATTCCCAGACTTCCTTCCTGCTATTTGTACCACACAATAAGGATGGCTGTCACAACAGCAAGACTTCCCTTCTCCTAGGTTGTCAATTACTAATAACTTTTTTTGAAAGATGTAAAACACTGAAGGAAATGACATACTAAAGTCTTATTTTTATTTTTGTTCATGGAAAGATGGATTCAAATAAATTATTCTGGTTTTGATTTTCATATGGCCTTGACTCTTTGTCAAAAATTTTACAGAAAAGTCAAATTGTACAATTAGATTTTTTATCCTTATTTCAATCAAGTGTGCAATTAAGTGTGGATTACAGAGAACTACTAAAAATAAGAATCTTGCTCTTTTATGGCTATTTTTTTTTTCAGGCTTAAAATTTTTACTTGACTGAATTGCTGATTCTGGAAATGGTCTCCCTCCTTGTATATTGCTGTATTTTAAAAAAATCAGTTAGAGACCAAGTGGTAGAATTAGAAAATTCCATTTTATAACCTCTAAGTGAAATAACTGATTCAGATATCATCATTAGCCAAGACTTCTAAATAAATGGTACCAGATAAAACAAGATGACCAAGGATCAAGTTGCAGAAACTCTGTGAAATGAAGGTGGTCAGAGACCTAGAGAGAAGCAGGTATACAAAGTAGCACAAGGCAATTGTGTAGGACGCAAGAGGCCCAGGGAGTGGGGACAGAATGATCATCTGAGTGTTGTAGATCTTCAAAATGAAAGATGAATATGTATAATTACATTGGCTACAAACACTCTGACCTGACAGTGCTATACTGTAAGATTTCATTTTGGCCAAATAAAAGTAGAAACAACCCAAATATTCAACAGTAGGGGAATTTTAAATGACATTAGATCCATACAGTGGTTGCACTGCAACTATTAAAAAAAAAGATACACACCTGTATTTACTGACTTTAAACTATGTCTCATGACTTGTTATTTTATACACAAGGAAGAAATTGAAAGAATAGCATTTCTTTTTCAGTGTTTCAAATGAACCACTGTATTTACATTGTTTCTTCCCATCTTTTCACAGAAGCACATGGTGAAAGGAAAATTAAGTCCCACAGCCCCTTTCTGGTTTCTTTCTCTACCACCTTATGTATTTTTCTGCTGGAAAAGTCCACCAGTCCTACCACAAACATTTTCTTTTGCATTTGGTAAAATATATGTACATAGTCTAATTTGAAAAGGAATTAATACCCTCTGTAAATAAATATATAATATACGTACCTACATACTCGGAAATGCATAAGGCTAACCATAAGATAGTTAAAATCACCTGTAGAGAGTAGATCTTAAGGATTCTTACAACAGCAAAACAGAGAATTGCAATCATGTGAGGTGATGGTTGTGCTAACTAACCTTATTGTGGTAAATTATTTTACAGTATGTACATGTACCAAATCATCACACCTTAACTTATACAATGTTATATGTCAATTATATCTCATAAGGCTAGAAAAATAATACAAAATCACTTGTATTCTAACCTCCACAGAAATAATATGTTAACGTTTCCCTAGGTTAGTTATGCATGTATTCTTTCATACACCTTCTAGTTCCAGAAAGAATTTATGGTAGCTCACATAAATGCATAATATAACAAGATAAAATACACCCAAAAAATAAAGTTGATAAAACAAGATGAAGGAACAATGAGAGTTTACAAAGACAAGTTGAAAGCAGAAATGAGGTTAATAACCAGTATGATGAATTCCCCTTCACCTCTCAGTATTGTTTTATAACACCGAGATCACACGGCATATACAGGTGGATGTCTAAGGAGGAACTTCTAAACTGAATGCAATTTGTAACTGTCAGAGCCAAAGAAAGGTTGCAGTCCCATCACAGGGCTGGAAGAGAACCGGTCAGCTTTCCCAGGCACCACTTGCCCAAGTTCCATCTGCCTCTCCTCCCCTTCAATTTCAAATTCCCTCCCTAATGCCCTGCATTTCTTACTTGAGAGCAGATTAACCACAATAAGCTTTAGCTGTATCTCTGTGTCCCCACCCCCCCTTACAAGACCCAACCCTGGAACACTTTAAATCACAGACAATATTATACAGCCTTTTCATGAACAGGTAATAATGCATTCACACAGTTCACAAATTAAAATCCTTTAAAGAGTATATATCAGGACAGACGTCATATTAGTTTTTGGTTTGCGTTTTTGGTTTGGCTAATTGTGTGTATCCCTCCAGAATATCTTATCACAAACCAAAGGAAATACAAACACATATTTTCATTTTTTCAGACTCACTTTCCAATCACTTGTAATTCTTCTCATTTCTGTATTGCTCTCTCACACATAGATACACTCTTGGAGCATGGTTCCACTCAAAGCAACAAGGAATTGCTAAAGGGAGAAATGTGAAAGGATCTAGAATCCCATTAACTTGCTGTCAATGGTGCGTAACACCGGATAACTCACTGCTTTTTTAGTATAGGGGGATGAAAATCTCATAAATTAATCAAGGTTGCCAAAGGAATGAATGATGAACCAAACCCAGATGTTTATCTAATAAACAAATTAATCTTTAAAAACCACCCTAAAATTTTTTCCTTATTAACTAAACATAATCTTAGCTGAGCTCTTGTTAAAATGTTTAACTTCCTATTGCTGCTTCTAACTTGGAATAGAATTGTATTCCTAGCGTTGATTAAAGAATATATCCTACTGATAAGACTTTTAAACAAAAATAAAATACTTGTGAATAAAAGAGTTTCCCTTCTTTTTCTAACATTTGTGCTCTCATGTTAATAAGACAATTTCAGTTAAAACAAACTGCATACATACATTCAAAGATAGTCCATGTGATCACTCAGTTTTACAAGATCATAGCACCTTATAAAGTTTTGTTAAAATAATAAAATCTGAGAGAAGTGGTGCCTGACGGTGATGGTGGTTCAGACAAGACTGAGGACCAGAAAGGGAATGTGACACCCCCAAAGTCACATAGTAATTGGTAGAGCTGGACAAGAACCTAAGCCTGTAACTGAAGAGACCAGAGTTCTTTATGTTACATTCTTGAGAAGCAGACGATCTTTGCAAATTATCTCGTGAGAAAAATGCCTAAAGTCAAAAGAAGCCGGAAAGCTCCCCCAGATGGTTGGGAGTTGATGGAGCCAACACTGGATGAATTAGATCAAAAGATGAGAGAAGCTGAAACAGAATCTCATGAGGGAAAGAGGGAAGTGGAATCTCAGCCTATCTTCAGGATCCACCACCAGAAAAGCTGCTATATTTTTGACTTCTTTTATAAGCGGAAAGCCTTAAGCAGAGAACTGTATGAATATTGTATTAAAGAAGGCTATGCTGATAAAAACCTGATCGCAAAAAAAAAAAAAGCAGGGGTATGAGAATGTATGCTGTCTGCGCTGCATTCAGACATGGGACACCAATTTTGGGATGAACTGCATTTGCCGGGTCCCCAAAAGCAAGCTGGAAGTGGGCCAGATCATCGAGTGCACACACTGCAGCTGCCAGGGCTGCTCTGGCTGAGGTCCTCAGACCCTGACCCCTCTTCACCCTGAACTTTGGACTTCTTGGGTTTCTGACCATGGTGCCACCCTCTTTCCTCGGAGCAGCTCTTCCTGCAGAGCAGTGCTCCTGGCCTGAGTTGGAGCATGGTCTCTATATGTAAAGGCTTTGGTGTTTATCAGTGATTTGTAGAAATAAAGCTTTAAGCCTTTAATAATAATAATAATAGTAAAATTGAGTGGGAACACAGCACATGACATATGGGTAATAGTTTATATTATTAAAGATTTAATTTATTTTTAGAAAGTTTTTATTTTCTATTTCTGTATTGCTCTATATCCCTGTGAATTCTTATGTAATTCTTATATATTCCTCTAAAGTTCATGTTCAAAAATATGTGAATGTGTACGTTTTAGTTTCATAAGGCAGTAAGAAAACAAAGGTTTCTTCTCATGAGCAGACATGGAAATCAAACACAGCACTTGGATTTTACACTGTTACTCTCCTTCCTCCTCATGTCCAAGATAGTGTTTATTAGCATTATCATGTTAACCTTGAGGTTTACACTTTCTTATCCATTGCTGACTTTCGCGAGAACCTTGTGACTAAAACAAGCATGTCCATTTTATAGATGAAGAAACAGACTCAGAAGTGAAAAGACTGGAAATCACCAAACCAATGAGGGCAGAGCAGATCCCCAACTGCACTTCTGGCTCCAAGTCCAGGGTCTATTCCAAGGTACCACATGATTTCTCTGAACAGGGCAGCATCCTAGAGTGGAGTACACACCAAATTTTCTTGTTAGCCCTACTATAGGAACTTCATTAGTTTCAAATACCATTGGGCCTCCAGCAAACAGGTTATTTGTTTTTTGTGTCTGAGAACTTTCTCACTTGAATATGCTCCTAGGGAAGATGACAGTTCAATTGCTTGCTATACAATAGGGCATAAACTCACAGATTGCTTCTTCCCTGCAGCAGAATTCCCCCTTAGTTTAATGACAAAAGGTTTCTGAAGCTTCAGAGCAGTCAGTTCTTTAAATTCTACATAAAGCAGTTATCCCAGGAGGTGAGGATTTCAGAGACACCCATGATAGCATGCTCTTCTGAGTATCCCCTAAGGCATCCATCCCAGCGTATATACTTTGGAACACCAACAATAAATGTTTTCTGAACTGTACTCAATTAGATTAACTGCCCATTGTATATTTAATGAAGACTACATTTATTAGAGGCAAATAAATTACTGTGTTTCCAATAACCAAGTTCCTCTGAGACTGATTCTCATGGGTATTGAAAACTTTGGGAGCTATTTTTCCTGCAGTTCACTAAAACCTTATCAAACTGTTCTTCAGAAAGGAGAATTAGGGTAGCCCCGGTGGCGCAGCGGTTTAGCGCCGCCTGCAGCCCAGGGCGTGATCCTGGAGACCCTGGATCGAGTCCCACGTCGGGCTCCCTGCATGGAGCCTGCTTCTCCCTCTGCCTGTGTCTCTGCCTCTCTCTCTCTCTCTGTGTCTCTATGAATAAATAAATAAAATATTAAAAAAAAAAGAAAGAAAGAAAGAAAGGAGAATTATCAGGGTCTGACTGTATCTACAAAATTTTATCATTATCACTCATAAAATAACTAGTTTGTGACCCACAGATCACTTGTCAGGAGTAGTTTAAGATTCCAAATAGAAATGCCTGATAAACAGCTGCATATCCAACATGAGAACTTTAAGGAGAGGCCTGGGTTTAAGAAGTAAATTTGAATCATTTTTATATACTTATAATGTCTTTTGTAGCAAATAACAGAAAACTCTGAATAGGGATCCCTGGGTGGCGCAACGGTTTGGTGCCTGCCTTTGGCCCAGGGCGTGATCCTGGAGACCCGGGATCGAATCCCACGTCGGGCTCCCGGTGCATGGAGCCTGCTTCTCCCTCTGCCTGTCTCTCTGCCTCTCTCTCTGTGTGTGTGACTATCATAAATAAATAAAAAATTTAAAAAAAAAGAAAACTCTGAATAAAACTGACTTAGAATAATTTATGATATCCCAAGTAATTGAAAGTTCAAATGTAAGGTAGACTCCAGGATTGGTTAATTTAACGACTCAACAATATCATCAAAAACCCAAGTTCTCTTCCATTTCTCCACTCTGCCTTCATGGTTATAGATGGCTGCATCAATTATGGAAATTACATCTAGACACCACAAAATCAAGAACATGGAAAAACCACCTTTTTCCTAGATTGTTTTCTTATGTGTAAGGAAACCTTTCCCAGCAGCCTCCACCAGAATTCCAGTAGCGTTTCCTTGGCTATACCACATGTCCTCTCCTAAAGGAATTACTAACAAGAGATATGAGATTAAATTGATACAATACTCATAATTTACTCCCCTGGAGATGGAGATGAAGTCAACACTCCCAGAAGCACATGGTTGTGTGGAAGAAGAGTGAACATCTGAATAAAATTGAAGTTTTTAATAGAAATGAGAAACAAGTGGAAATGGATGCAAGAGAGTGAGATAGAGAGCAAACAAAGAGGGAAACATTTTGAAACATCAACTTTAGGAAATTAGAGAGAAGCCAAGGAAGGTTAAGAAGCAAGAGAACTTGGGAAGAAACTTTAAGAATAATCTGGGCACATTTTTAAAAGGCAGCAAGAGAGAGAAATTGAACACAAATGTTATCATTGTGTATCCATAAATAAGAAAGAGGGTGGTCCTATATATTTTTGTCCCTAGTGAAGATGGTTCCTGGGTTTACAATGATGACCACCTAAAACCACATTTTCTCTGACAGTTCTATTTTAGTGAAATATTACTAGTCTAATTAACATATAACTTAATATGTTTTTAAATTTTTTAACTTTATGATTTTTCATATTAAGAAATTTACTAACTGGGAGTTCTGATTCCTAGTTTCAACCCTCAGTAGAAGAGACTAACCTGCCAAGTAGTCATAATTGGGTATTAATAGACAAAGACACTCGCTTGATTCCATATCCATCAATTAATTTCTAACCTTGATTTATTTTTCCATATCATGAAGGAGATTATTCATCACCACTCCACTGTTCTAACGTACACACTTAAAACTACATTGTTTTAAGCCATCTACTCTCAAAAATGTCCCAATTGGAACAATAAAATACATCATGACTGTATATAGAAAACCTCCATGATCTGTCTCCTTGTCCTTCTGGAAAATTCTTGTTTACTTTTCAAAATTATCAGTGCCTATATTACCTCTGCTATGCAGCCACCCCAATAACATCCAAGACTCTTATGTAAGCCCATAGTGCTACCCACAAAACTCTGTTGGAGCCCCGTCAAGTCTATTTACCCCTACAAGACAATGGATGAAATAATTAAATAAATGAAATAACATTTAGTTACTAGGTTACAAACCTAGGCATGATATTATCAAAATACTAGTGTATATATCCACGCAAAACTAAACACCATTTTCTTGTGCCCAGCCACAGTTGTCTAATCTGTAATGTAAGAGGGTACGACCAAACAAACTCTTTAATTTCTTTAAATTCCATAGCCTAGGATTTTATTAACTTACTAAAAATATCTATATCTTCTTAGCAGACACATATTGTCAGATCCAAATCTTAACCAAGCTCTACCTTTGCTTAAATAACTGAACCAGGAACTAGATATAAAAGGTCTGCTTTCTTATTTGAGAACTCAGCATGTCACCTCACTAATACCCTTATCATTTTTATGCAGCACTAACTTAGTGGAAGCACTGATAAGTTATTATACACACTATAGTGTTACCAAAAACTTACTATGTCAATAAAATGTTCAAACATTTTCTAGAACATTTCTGGATTTTTTTCTCTTTTTTTAATTATTTATTTAAAGGAAGAGAACAAAAAACCAGCCTAGATACTTATCAAGGTAAGTACTGGTCAAAGAGAGTTAGGGCACTCTGTGACTATTAAAAGGCAAGAGATAAATCTGTATGTAATCCATGGGAGAAAGTCCTGTACTTATTATTAGCTGAAAAACAACATGTCACAGGTCAGTTTTATGCTATGGTTCTTTATATGAATGAAAATTTTTTCTTGCATTGTGATGCCCCCAGCTATGGGGTTTTTTTGTTTTGTTTTGTTTTAATTCCCCTGGCTATTCGGGGTCTTTTCTGATTCCACACAAATCTTAAAATAATTTGTTCTAACTCTCTGAAGAAAGTCCATGGTATTTTGATAGGGATTGCATTAAACGTGTAAATTGCCCTGGGTAACATTGACATTTTCACAATATTAATTCTGCCAATCCATGAGCATGGAATATTTTTCCATCTCTTTGTGTCTTCCTCAATTTCTTTCAGAAGTGTTCTATAGTTTTTAGGGTATAAATCCTTTACCTCTGTGGTTAGGTTTATTCCTAGGTATCTTAGGCTTTTGGGTGCAATTATAAATGGGATTGACTCCTTAATTTCTCTTTCTTCAGTCTCGTTGTTAGTGTATAGAAATGCCACTGACTTCTGGGCATTGATTTTGTATCCTACCACACTGCCAAATTGCTGTATGAGTTCTAGCAATCTTGGGGTGGAGTCTTTTGGGTTTTCTATGTAGAGTATCATGTCATCGGCGAAGAGGGAGAGTTTGACTTCTTTGCCAATTTGAATGCCTTTAATGTCTTTTTGTTGTCTGATTGCTGAGGCTAGGACTTCTAGTACTATGTTGAATAGCAGTGGTGAGAGATTTCAGGTTGTACTACAAAGCTGTGGTCATCAAGACAGTGTGGTACTGGCACAAAAACAGACACATAGATCAATGGAACAGAATAGAGAATCCAGAAGTGGACCCTCAACTTATGGTCAACTAATATTCGATAAAGGAGGAAAGACTATCCATTGGAAGAAAGACAGTCTCTTCAATAAATGGTGCTGGGAAAATTGGACATCCACATGCAGAAGAATGAAACTAGACCACTCTCTTTCACCATACACAAAGATAAACTCAAAATGGATGAAAGATCTAAATGTGAGACAAGATTCCATCAAAATCCTAGAGGAGAACACAGGCAACACCATTTTTGAACTCGGCCATAGTAACTTCTCGCAAGATACATCCACGAAGGCAAAAGAAACAAAAGCAAAAATGAACTATTGGGACTTCATCAAGATAAGAAGCTTTTGCACAGCAAAGGATACCATCAACAAAACTAAAAGACAACCTACAGGATGGGAGAAGATATTTGCAAATGACGTATCAGATAAAGGGCTAGTTTCCAAGATCTATAAAGAACTTATTAAACTCAACACCAAAGAAACAAACAATCCAATCATGAAATGGGCCAAAGACATGAAGAGAAATCTCACAGAGGAAGACATAGACATGTCCAACAAGCACATGAGAAAATGCTCTGCATCACTTGCCATCAGGGAAATACCAATCCAAACCACAATGAGATACCACCTCACACCAGTGAGAATGGGGAAAATGAACAAGGCAGGAAACCACAAATGTTGGAGAGGATGCGGAGAAAAGGGAACCCTCTTACACTGTTGGTGGGAATGTGAACTGGTACAGCCACTCTGGAAAACTGTGTGGAGGTTCCTCAAAGAGTTAAAAATAGACCTGCCCTATGACCCAGCAATTGCACTGTTGGGGATTTACCCCAAAGATACAGATGCAATGAAACGCCGGGACACCTGCACCCCGATGTTTCTAGCAGCAATGTACACAATAGCCAAACTGTGGAAGGAGCCTCGGTGTCCATCGAAAGATGAATGGATAAAGAAGATGTGGTTTATGTATACAATGGAATATTACTCAGCCAGTAGAAATGACAAATACCCACCATTTGCTTCAACGTGGATGGAATTGTATAGTATTATGCTGAGTGAATTAAGTCAATCGGAGAAGGACAAACATTATATGGTCTCATTCATTTGGGGAATATAAATAATAGTGAAAGGGAATAGAAGGGACGGGAGAAGAAATGGGTAGGAAATATCAGAAAGGAAGACAGAACATGAAGACTTCTAACTCTGGGAAACGAACTAGGGGTGGTGGAAGGGGAGGAGGGCGGGGAGTGGGGGTGAATGAGTGACAGGCACTGACAGGGGCAGTTGACGGGATGAACACTGGGTGTTATTCTGTATGTTGGCAAATTGAACACCAATAAAAAATAAATTTATTATTAAAAAAAGAAAATCTTTATGCAAAGAGAATATTCAGTAGGAAACATACTAAACTATGAATGGTTAGCAACCACTGGAAAGAAGGAAGGAGTAGTGGGTGGAAAGGCTTACATTTTTTTTTTTACTTTACATAGATTTGTACTACTTGATATATATGTTCACAATAATAATATTAAAGACAAAAACATTTATATAGGGATAACATAACACTCCAAATTATATATCTGACTGAAATTTCATTTGTTCAACATTGTTATGTCCTTTCTTTTAACTTCTTTTCTTTTTCTCCATCTTCCTTGTCATTTTCTTTCTGGTTTTCTGGCTTGTTGTTGTTGTTGTTTCTTGGTTTGTTTGTTTTCTGATTTTGTTTCTCCCTGTTTTAATTCCTGCCTTTAATTCCTTTCTCCCTGACCCTAAACTGGATCCCAGAAAAGGTAGAAACCAGAGAGTGTGAATAAGGGACACTTGTGTCAGCTGGTGGCTCTGGGCATGGAGGGATCCCCAAATGAAGGATTCTGAACTATGTGGTTCTCCACCTGATAGGAGCTGTGCCCAAGACAGAGAAGGGCATCAAGATTCAGAGCACAGCAATAAGACATTTAAAACAAAATTTTATTGATGAAACCCAGAATTTTCTTTCTTCATCAGAGTGTATAGATATTTGTATAGTAAAGAAGCCTCTGTCACCAAGAGAGTATGGGCTGTTGGCTACCATGGCAACTGCAAGGTTAGTCAGAGGGTTAATGAAAGATAAAAAACAACTGTGGTCTTGCTTCTTATGGAAAAAAGTTTATGTTATTGAAATGAATTGAACTGAATTGAATTGGAATTGAACTGAAACACATTGAATTGGAACCCACAAGACAATCTGAGGAAGAAGCCTTTCATAGATCCATTTAATTTATTGGTACAATAGATGCCAACCTCTACTAGGTACTTACGATATATTCACACACACCCCAATTCAAATCAAAATCACAATGAGATATCACCTCATACCTGTCAGAATGGCTAATATCAGAGAGATAAGAAATAACAAGTGTTGGAGAGGATGTGGAGCAAAAGGAACCCTCATGCCCTATTGGTAAGAATGTAAATTGGTGCAGCCCACTGTGGAAATCAGTAGTGATTTACCGAAAGAAAATGAAAACACTATAAGATATATGTATCCCTATGTTTATTTCCTGTTGGTAAGAATGTAAATTGGTGCAGCCACTGTGGAAATCAGTAGGTAATTTACCCAAAGAAAATGAAAACACTACAAGATATATGTATCCCTATATTTATTGCACCATTATTTATAATAGCAAAGATATGGAAGCAACCTATAGATGAATGGATAAAAAAGACATGGGGCATGTGTGTGTCTGTGTATATACATGTGTATGTGTGTGTTATATATAGTGTATATATATGTGTGTATATATATAGGTATGTATATTATTCAGTTGAAAAAGAATGAGATCCTGCCATTTGCAACAAAATGGATGGACCTACAGGGTATTATGCTAAGTGAAATAACTAAAAAAAAAAAAAAAAAGACAAATTCTATATGATTTCACTTATATGTAAAATCTAAAAACCAAAATGAATGAACAAACAAAGCAGAAGCTTTTTTGGGAGAGAGGATGGGCAAAAAGAAGTGAAGGGGAATGTATAAGTCACAAGAGTGAAAGGCACAGCATAAGGAAAAGAGTCAATGATATTGCAATAGTGTTATATGGTGACAGATGGTAGCTACACTTGTGGTGAGCACAGCATAACCTACAGAGTTGTCAAATCACTATGTTGTATACCTGAAAGAAACTAATACAACATTGTGTGTCAATTATACTTCAATTTTTAGAAGGCAAATATATATGTTATATATTATGTAATATATATTTTTAAACATATAAATTTTCTCCCTTAATCAACAGAATAACTTCTTGAAGTATTATTTCTACTTTTTAGATGAACAAACTGAGTTTCAGAGAAGTTAGGTCACCCATCCAATGGCATTAACTGATGAGTAAATGTCTATTGTGTCTCTCTCAGCCAATCCAGCAAAGACTGCTTTGTAAAATTGTATGAGAGGCTTCATGAAGCCATGTGTTTAATTTACAATGTCCCCAGCTAAAGCCTCTAAGCTCTCTGGAATTAAACAGTTCCACAACCATTTAATCATCTGTTTAATTTGTTCAGTGCTCAGGTTTTCATTTTTCAGAAGGAAACTAGATAAAGTGGAAAATTTTTAGAGCAGAAAGAGCAAACTATAATCAAAAGCAGTATGTCTCTCTTGCTATGTATATAATACATACACATACATACATATAAATTTATTTTTATACGTCTAAACATCTATGTACATATTTATATGTATTCAGGCAATGTTCCCATTACAGTGAAGCAGACCTGTAAACTACTTTATCTGCAGAAAGAAAAAGATAAGGCAGTGTTCTTGAAAGTTCTAGAATTGGGTACCTAGAATTTTAACTCATATCTATGATACTGAGCTGCTCCCAGAATATTGTATGATCTTTATTTGTATAGAAACAAGAAGGCCCAGCTAAAGGATATGTGTTTGTGTGTATGTGCGTGTGTATTTAATGTGATTCTGGAAGATCTCTTAAGCAGTGGATAATTGCTTAAACTAGTATAAAGTAGTTTTAATGGATAGACTCAGTTCCTGTGTCCTCTGAATCTACTGTATTTTTGTAAGTGGCAAGGTAGTTAGGATTAGCATTTTGTGACATTCTCTTCCTAAAGGAACTAACACAAATGCTTCCTGCTGCTTCTCTTCCCTTCCTATCTTCCAACCATAATTTGGGGATGATAAAACCATTTTCTACTTCATTGCTGAAGGAAGTTACTGAGAGAGAAAGCCAACTACCAGATTTTCATTTCAGACTAAGTCAAGGCTAGCTGTATTTAATGTATGCTCTGTCTGTATCAGTAGGAGCCATTTGGTTTTGTAAGAAAAGCAGGTGCTCTGCAAGCCTGTTTGCTTCTCAGTCATTAGCCTATTGAAATCTAGAATGTTTGGGTCAGAACTCACATGGATGGTGAGAATAGCTGAGAATAGCTACCAGTATAAACAGTGGACAGTGGGAACACACAAAAAAACATTTCTACCAGAACACATGCATTTGGCATTTATATGTTTTGTTTAAAACACAATTTTCACACACAAAACTAGGAGGCTACTATACAATTTAGCAAATTAAATACGTCACGTGAAGTCACATTCATAGTGATAAGAGTGCTAACCTTTATGATAAGATCATGTGAGATTTCTTTGCTTTTCTGACCCATGACCTATCTTTTCTTCTGGGAAAAAAAACAAAAGTTATAGAAGTAGAAGACTGAAAAGTTCTGCATAACACAATTGGTATTTTAAGGAATAGTTTGCAAATAGCATGGTGAAGTGTATTCCACAGCCTAGTGGATGAGATACATGCAAAAAGGCTTATATTATTATGGAGTCTCAAGTATGTCAATTAAAACTAAAAGTATAAGATTAGAAGCTGGTTTTTAGATAGTGTTAAGAACAGAAAGAATTCTTTTTCTAGAAATATAGCTTGCCTCCTATAAAAGAGTAACTGGGATGTCCATTCATAATCTGCCAATTTAGGATTCTGGAAGTGGTTCTATTCCTTGATGCTTTAGTGCCACCTATGGTTCCAAGTTAGAAAGTGTTCGTTTAAAACATAAATTCTAGAAACTATAAACAGACCTGGTTTTAAATTAGCATACTTATCACTCAATTACATTTTGCCTTTTGGGTTTGACTAAATGAACTGAATATCTTTCTGGAGGGCAATTTGACAATATTCATAATGAGATTTTAAAATGTTTAGACTCTAACAGTAATTTCATGTTTGGGAAATGATGAGAGACAAAGACACACATATAAGAATATTTATTATGGCATTTATTTAAAAGAAATTAATGTTCAAATAATTATAATGCATATATAAGATGGAACATGAGGCAGCCATTTAAAAATATGCCAAAAAAATCACCCTTAGTTTTAGTTTCTATAATTTTTCTCCTTATAGAAAGATTTTAGGTCTTGCATAAACTATTAGAAGCCTAAAGAGGTATGTAACTCTACAGTGTGCGATAGTATCCCCAAAATAATATAATCCATAACCCACAAAACTAAACTACTATTTACCGAAAAAATTGAATGCTGGGAAATATTGTTTTATTATACATATACACTAGTCAAGATAAATGAGGCAAAGTCCCTACTTTGTAGAAAAAACAGACGTCACCAGATGGAAACTTCTTCAGCTTTCTAAAATAAAAATACATACCTCCCTTGTGTTTCTGTCCTGGGCTGCATCTCTCCAGTTATCTTAGAGGAACCTAATCTCTCCAACTCTTCTTTCCCCTCTCCTACTCAAAAACTTTACACTATCCATGATCCCTTTTATTATAATTAGTACAGTTAACCTCTTCTTTCAATTGAATGTTTTCGTTTTCCCCCAGCGTTAAAGTATACACAAGTGTCTGTTATTTAAAATAATAATTCCTCACTCAAACTCATCTCTTCTACCTCACAATTTCTAGCAAACTACAGTCTTTTCTCTCTGACTTCTTCTCTCTGACTCTCTTCTCTCTCTGACTTCTTCTCTCTGTTCTTAATTTTCTATTTCTGTTTTCACAATTTTCACACTTTCTGCTCAACCCTAAACTCATTCCAGTTTGGCATATGACCCCATCATTCCATTTAAACACCTGTTAAGCCACTAATGGCCTCTATGTTGCCAAACTCATGGCTTTTTTCAGTGTTCATTGCAGTATCTTACCATACTCAATACTCTTGACCAATGTGTTGGTCACACATTCACTATCCCTGATTTTCTCCTCTTTTCTAGCCACTCCTCTGTCTCCTTCATTCCTCCTCCTCTTCCCATTGGTCATTAAATATCATGGTTCAGTCTTTAGCCTTCTTCTCAATCTATAATCTCTTCTAGGCAATTTCTTCTTATTCATTGTTTCAATTACCATTTATACACAAATGATTCAAACTCTAATTTCTAGTCCAGTGCTTCTCTGAACTCCAGAAACACATATAAAAGCACATATATTTCTTCACTTCTTAGAATTCTTTAAGGCATCTCTGTCTCTCTTTGACAAAACCTAGCTCATGGGCAGCCCCGGTGGCGCAGCGGTTTAGCGCCGCCTGTAGCCCAGGGCGTGATCCTGGAGACCCTGGATCGGGTCCCACATTAGGCTCCCCTGTCTGATGCCTGCTTCTCCCTCTACCTGTGTCTCTGCCTCTCTCTCTCTCTGTCTATGAATAAATAAAATCTATTAAAAAAAAAAAACCTAACTCATGATTTTCCTTCCAAATTTCCTCTTTCAGATCTATAAATGGCCCCACCACGGATCTAGCTATGCAAACCAAATTCTAAAAGTTATCCTTGATGCTTCTACCTCCCTCACCATGCACACTTAATCTATCTTTAATCTCCTTCACTTCTATTTCCTACCTCTTAAATCTATTTTCTTCTCTCCATCTTTACTACATATAGATTCAGGTCACCAATACTTCTCATCTGAATTACTCCAATAGTCTTATTAGTTTTAATGATCTTCATAGTTTTATTTCCTTATTCTCAATTGGTACATTTGTTTTTGTCTAAATGCACTATTTAGGGCTTCTAGTACAACATCAAGTAGGAGTGGTAAGAAAGGACATCTTCGCCTTTGCCTTGTTCTGATCTCAGAGGAAAAGCATCTAGTTTCTCACCATAAAGTATCATGTTAGTTGTAGATGTTTTACTGTATCAGTTGATATGATTGTATGATTTTTCTTTTCTAGCTCATTGATGTGGTGGATTACATTAATTATTTTTCAAATGTTGAAACAGCCTTCCATACTTCCATACCTGGAATAATTCCACTTGGTTCAGATGTATAACTCTTTTTAAATACTCTTTGATTTGATTTGCAAATACCTTGTTGAGAATTTTTGCATGTATGTTCATGAAAGATAGTGATCTGTAATTTTATTTTCTTTTTTTTTTTTAATTTTTTTTAATTTATTTATGATAGTCACAGAGAGAGAGAGGCAGAGACACAGGCAGAGGGAGAAGCAGGCTCCATGCACTGGGAGCCTGATGTGGGATTCGATCCCCTGTCTCCAGGATCGCGCCCTGGGCCAAAGGCAGGCGCCAAACCGCTGCGCCACCCAGGGATCCCTGTAATTTTCTTTTCTAATGATGTCTTTTTTAGGTTTTGATATTAGAGTGACGCTACTAGCCTCATAGAATGAGTTAGGATGTGTTCCCTCAACTTCTGTTTTCTGGAAAAGATTGCATTACCAGTATTGTTTCTTTATTAAATGTCTGGTAGAGATCACCAGTAAAACCATCTAGGTCTGGTGCTTTCTTTTTTGGAAGATTATTAATCATTGACTTGATATCTTAAAAAATATAAGCCTATTCTGATTATCTAATTTTCCTTGTGTGAGTTTTGATAGTTTGTATCTTGCAAGAAATTGGTCCATTTCATTAAAGATCCCAAATTTGTAACAAGAGTTGTTCACGGTATTCTTCTATTAGCTTTTTAATGTCAGTGGAATAAGTCGTGATGACTTCTTTCTTTTTTATTGTTGTTCACTGTTCTTTTTTTCTTTATTTATTTTTAAATTTTTATTTTAATTCCAGTTAGTTAACACAGTGTATGATGACCTCTCTTTTATTTCTGATATTATCAATTTATGTTTTCTTTGTTTATTATTTTGTTAGTCTGTGTAATAAGTTGAATTGTGTACCTCCAAAATTCATATGTTTAAGTCCTAATTCCTAGTATGTAGGAATGTTACCTCTTTGGATATAAGATCATTGCAGATATAATTTGTTAAGATGAGTGGGCTTCTAATCCAATATGATTGGTGACCTCATGAGGAGGGAGAGACACATAGAGGGAAGACTATGTGAAGACACAAGAACTCCATGTACAAACCAAGGGACACCTGAAGCCACAGAAGTTAGGTGGGAGGCATGGAACAGACTCCCCCTCACAGCCCTCAAAAGAAACAAACCCTGCCAACACTCCCATCTTGGACCTCTGGCCTCCAGAACTGTGCGATAATAAGTTTCTGTTGTCTATAAGACACCCAGTTTGTGGTCATTTGTTTCAGTGGCCCAGGTATACTGGGCCCTGGAAATGCATAAGCTATAGATTTCAGAGACTTTAAATTCCCCTAGTATCCTTGATTTTGCATCCTCCTTAAATTAAGTCTGTATTTTGAAGTTCTTTTAGCTATAATCCACAGCGAATTATACTAGAGTCCTGTTAATGGGTGCTAAGGTGTGGGGGAGGGAAAAAGTTCTATAATTCTGTAATTAAATCTCAGGCTTTTACTGAGTCTGTGTTCCTTGGCTGTGATTTTCACAACTATTTCTTAACTTCTCCCTCTTACTTAAGGCAAAGTGAGCTGGAGCTGGGTAAAGGCCCTTCTTAGTGGGTGGAGTAAAACACTGGGTAATTCTTTCCCACTAGAGAGTAGGCCTTTGTTATGAAGAATGCTCTGGGTATATTTCAAAATGGTTACTTTTCTTCTCCCCTGGCCAGAGCTGGGAGACAGAATTTTCTTGGCTCTTTACCTAGAGGCAAAACCTATGAAAATGTAGGTCCCTCCTAAGACTAAGAGTTTCTCATTTTCATGTTAGTCCACACTCAGCCTCCAGCAATTCATCAAAATTACCACTTGAGTGTCCTTATCATTTTATGACTTCATTGGCTTCTGCTCCAGGTAAGCAGATCTCAACTATATTCTCCGCGTTTGCCTGTGTGTCCAGATTTCAGTTAAGCAATTTGTCTTATGGCCTCAGTTCTTTGAGGGGTCCAAGAAAAAAATCACTGATGTTTATTTCATTCAACACACTTTTTTATTATAAGGGTGGGAACAACTACTTTAGAGCCTTATACATGTGGATACTAAACCAGGAGTCAGAGTTACTTTTTAAACAAAATATAACACCTAAATTTTTTTTTTTTTTTTTAGTAGGCTCCATGCATAGCATGGAGCCCAACATTGGGCTTGAACTCACAATCCTGATATTGAGACCAAAGTCAGATGCTTAACCAACTGAGCCATCCAGGCACCCCACCTAAAATTTCTTTTACATTCATTTAAAATTATAATGTTAAAAAGAAAACCACAGATTCAAAATGGTGTCTCTTAGGCTGAGTCCTCAAACTGGGGCTTAATAGTTAATCTGATTTCAATTTCAGCCTCCCCCCAAAATCTAGTTTTAAATGGTCAGTCAGAAATTTTCAGATGGTGCCAATGAGTTTATCACATGGGCCTTTTCATTCCCCAAAGGAAGATGAAGTAATCTGCATGATAAGACCCTCCCCTTTACTTGCTAGATGGGATACTGCCTGATTCATGCATGAATCAACTAATAAAGCCAATTATATACTTAAAATTTATTCAGTTGGATTTTTGTTACTCAACAGTAATCATAAGCAATTTATATTGTTTTCAAGTTTTAAAATTTTAAATGAATGGTGCCATATTATAGATACTTTCCAACTCACTTTTATCATGAATTAATAAATTTTGGAGATTTATTCATGCTGATACAGGTAGGCCTAGTTCATCCATCTTAATTGTTGGGTAATATTAAATTGCATGAAATCTTGCATAATTGCATAGAAATCTTCAGCTTCTGTAATACTAATTGCTCCCCTTACAATTTGTATTCCTACCAAGAACCTATGAGTGTTTTGTTGCTCCAACTCTTCATATTATTTTCCCTATCTAAGGATATGAAATAGTTTTGATATATATTTCCCTGATTACTAGTGAGGATGAAATCTTTTCTTATGTTTATTGGCCATTCAGATTTTCTCTTTTTCACATCTTTTGTCTGTTTTTCTAGTAAGTTGTCATTTTTATTGATTTGCAGAAGGTTTTTGCATACTGGATATTAATCCTTTCTTGATTTTGTAATCCTATTTTGGTTATGTGACTTGTGTTTTTTGTCTTATATGATATTTTTTTACCTAGGATGCAGTGGGAAGTTACTCAAATAAGAGGGCTGAAAACTTTAAGCAGAAGAGAGAAAGAGGAAGGGACAAGAGAATGGAAGGAGTGTGTTTTGTTTTGTTTTGCAGAACCAATAGTTACAGCAGAGGAGACCTCAACTAGGTGTTTCATCTGATCACCTCTTGCTAGGTATGCATCCCCCAATAGCCCCTTACATAAGCCAGTTTGAGCCAGATTGGAGATTAGAACCTGTGCAGAAGCCTTACTGAGTTGTCCTGAAGTTACTTTAGTTTATCGTAATACTAAGATCTCCTCCTATGGGCAGAGTTTTCTGCCATTTTTTTAAATATGCAATGTTGACATGCTAGGCATGCACAGTTAAACCAAAGTGCTTGTGCAAACTCCCTACACCTACCATCTAATACACTGAATAAAAGCTCCCAGTACTAATCCCATGGGAGACAATACTTTGAGAGCTACCTCCCTGTCCCCTTACTTGTAATAAGTACTAAAAAATTTCTTTACTTTCAGTATTTTCTCAAGTAGTGTTCAATTTAGTGCACCCCAAGTGGTGAACTCTTGAGTTTGGTTATATCTTCTGTTACAACAATGCTTTTTTAATGTAAAATATGTAATATTTTCTTTTATACTTTGTGTTTTTGTGCCTTGTGACAAAAGTCCTGAGTTCAAGTCTCAGGTTTTCAATATTTCTCTGGAATCTTTTTCATGTCGTGTTTAGGTTTTTAATTCAACTACATTGTGTCTTGTTAATTTCACCATGTAATTTAGTTTTTGCTTTATATGTTTCAAGCATTTATGTTTTTAAATGCCCTCAAATTCATTATTATATTTTCTTGGTAGAATGTTCTTCATTCTTATCAAAGTCTTTTGTCTTATATCCTGTTTTATTTTATTTGATATTAACATTGATATATCCTTTGATTAATTGCTTGGTATACTTGTAAGTACTTTGTTTTCAATCTGTGTGATTTTTATTTTAGTTGAGTCTCTTGTAAGCTGCAGATAGTTAACACAACAGACTGAATTTCACTAAGTGAGTTTAATCCGTTTATTTTCACTGTGATCAGTATATATGTGCATTTTCTCTTGAGACCAGTATATATTTTCATTTTCTCTTCATATTTTGTTTTCTGTTTATCATCCTTTCTCTGTTTCTTTTTTGTTTGTTTGTTTTCATGTCTCCCATTAAATTGATAAAGTTTTCTACATTACTTATATCCTCTACTCTCATAGTAGCTGTAGACTGTATTTCTCTTCCTTTAGTGGTCCTTATATTTTTTCAATCACTTTTTTAAAAATTGAAGTTAATCCATATCTTTATAGCCTTCCCTGAAAAATACAATTCTTTAATATTCCTTCACAAATACACACATACATACACATCCTTTTATTGATGCTTAGAGTTTTAGTTAGAGAATTAAGTTTTTGGCATATTTTATCAATTTGTGTGCCTCCATATTTTTCTCAAGGTCCTATGTGTCTCCAATTTTTTAAGTCACGTGTGTTCCCTCTAGGTTTACTTCTACTGCTATTACAATTCACCATGTAATCATTTTTTTCAATAAGAATCAATTAGTGACAGATCCTCCAGAAATTTTATGTCTAAAAAATGTCTTAATTTCATTTTTTCTTTTGATTTATGGTTTACCCAAGTGTGCATTTCCAGCCTGATGTCTACTTTCAAAATATTGAATATGTTACCCCATTGTCTTTTCTCATCAGATGTTTCTGTTGATGGTTCTGTCCCCAGTCTTTTATAGGTTATTTAGGACTTTTCCTTTTCCTTTCCTTAAATTCCCTTGGGAATTTAAGTTTTTTGTATCTAAACTTAATGTTTTTTAGTTTTTTTATGCTATGTCCAGCTATGGATTTATTTTTGTTTCTTCTGCTTTTATTTGTTATTTCTCTTTCCTTTTCAACCAAAGATTTCATGTTTTTTTCCAAACCTGGAAAGTATCTACCATTATCTCAATAAATATTATGTTGTCATTATTTTCTGTCTTCACTATTTCTGGAATCATTAGACATATGTTGAAGTCTCTCCAACTATTCACCATGTATTTAATGGTTCTTTCATATATTTTTGTTTTTTCTGTGCTTCATTTGAAGAAATTTCTCAAAAGTATCTTTCAATGCACAAATTTTCTCTTTTTGTGTAATCATAATTTATCATGTTTATTGAATATACACATATATATACATAATATACATATTAAATGTATGTGCATATTTGATTATGCCTAATACATACATAACATATATGCATAGATCATGTATAGCATACCTATGCAACAAAATTTACATATGTATTGCATTTATGTATTTACTTATATAATATGTAAGTATTAATATATATGTGTGTGTACAATTTACAAGATTTTCTTTTTTAATTTTTTTTAAAGATTTCATTTATTTATTCATGAGAGACACAGAGAGAGAGAGAGAGAGAGAGAGAGGCAGAGACACAGGCAGATGGAGAAGCAGGCTCCACGCAGGAAGCCTAATGTGGACTCAATGCCTGGACTCCAGGACCACGCCCTGGGCCAAAGACAGGCACTAAACCACTGAGCCACCCAGGGATCCCCTCAAGATTTTCAATTAACTATTTCCTCTCTATCTTTTTCATAATTTCTTGTGCATTTATGGGCAGTATTTCTACATTTATCTCTTTAACAATCCTAAAAATGCTCATCAAAATTGTAGTTACTTTGTTTGAAATGAATTCATAATCAAGTTTGTGGTCTATTTTTTTGACTTAGCTGCTTGGGTTTGTGAACTCATTTCAAGTGGACTCATTCTCTTTCTCCCTTGTTCTGAATATTTCTTCTCTCTTCACTAGTTTATCAGTCTCAGTTTGGCAGATTTGCAGTTGCCTACACATGGCATTCAAGATTCCCATTGTGGGGCAGCCTGGGTGGCTCAGCGGTTTACTGCTGCCTTCAGTCCAGGGCCTGATCCTGGAGACCTGGGATTGAGTCCCACGTCGGGCTCCCTGCATGGAGCCTGCTTCTTCCTCTGCCTGTGTCTCTGCCTCTCTCCCTCTCTCTCTCTCTCTCTCTCTCTCTCTCCTTCTCTCTGTGTGTGTGTGTGTGTCTCTCATGAATAAATAAATTTAAAAAAAAAAAGATTCCCATTGTGATGTTATTGAAGTTGTCACTGCTAGAGTCCTAAGCCAGTTGTGTTGGTTCAGTTTCTGGTTGGTTCCCGCTTGTGAGATGATGTCTGGATTCTCTGTAGTACCTCAATAGCCCCAGCTTCACAGAAAGACTGACCACATCCCTGCCTAATGTGCTGTGACTGTCCAATGATTGTGGCCTGTTCTTGTTGCGTGGGTGACTCTCAGTGTTGGCTTGTGAGTGGCCCATGGATTTCTTCATAGCTTCCCAGTGAAACTGATTCAGAGCATTACAGCTACTCCTCCTTCTCCCTCAAAGAGCAATTTGAACTCATGCCCCAATGCCATCCCTTAATTTACCAAATCACCTCGTGGTGCTGACATAACGGAACCCTTTGCCAGCTCACTTTACAACTCTTGAAATTATGATCCTTGGGGGACTGGAGCCTATTCCTGCCTGGTTATCAATCCTTATGCCTTGTGCCCCACCCCTATTGTTCTAGTGAGTGGAAAGGAGCTTCTCACTGCCCTTTACTCACTCAACTGTGAGTATATCAGGCTCTTTCCTCCCATCACTTCACTCCCTTCTCCCACCAAACTCCTAGGTATCCTTGATCCCAGAGCAGGGTAATTTTTAAGGATAGTTTGATCTGACCCCATCTTTTTCAAATTCTCAAGGATCTGCATTGTCCTTCAAGGTATGACACAGGAAAATTGAACTTTCTTAAATATTTAAAGTAAAGTGAGTAGTACCTACTAATTGCTGAGATCTAATAACCACTATCCCCAACATATGCCCACAGAAAACAGTGACAATGAATCCCCTTTTCTCCACAGATAATAATTTGGCTGGGATGATGCAAGGAATAAAAATACAGCAGAACATTTTATTTTTCTAGCTATTTGCTTCTGCATAGTTGTTCTCTTCCATTTAAATAAAATCTACACAGAAGCTTATGTGAAAAGCTTAATATATATCTAACCAAAGACTTTTCTGCTCAATATGTTCAAGAATAATTCAGGAAGAGGGACCATGTATGACTACTTATGACAGCTGCAAAGCTGAGGGGTATGGTCATAAGGAGGCTCTGGTGCTCACAGACTGTCCTTTGGAAGATCTGGCTCATATCCCCCAAGAAGTACCACTTTCTGTACAACCTGAATAAGGCATAACTTCAACTATGAACACTAATTCTCATGGGTTCGTGACTCAGCCAACCAACTTCAAGCTCCAAAATTCTTATATCCCTGGGAAAGTTTATATTTACAACAGAAAGAGAAAGCCTCAAAGATAGTTCTTTTAAAAGAAACTGGACAGAGTTCAGGTATTCAGAGGAAACAAAAGGAGCACATCAACTTTGGAATGATTACTATACATAAAACTTCCCTGAGAAAACAAAGCAAAAAGCTGCCTCTACCTGGAATCTGTTCCTGAATGCTAGAAGAAACCACAGGGTCTCAGGGCCATAGGAACTGGTGCAGGCACATTTCCTTCCCCTACCAGATGGCAAATCCTGTAACATGTAATACCACTTCCCCACAAGCTCCTCCCATAGACCACAGCTCCACATCCAGAATGCATTCCTATCATTATACCTGATGGTATCTGAAGGGCTTTTTTACACATTGCCTCATCTCGCATGATCTTAACAAGATCCCTGTCATCCTCATCTTAAAATATGAATAAACTGAGACAAAAAGAGATTAAATAACTTGGCCAAGATTACAAAGCTAGTATATTGTTGGGTCAGAACTTCCCAGGTCTTCCAGGTCAATAAATTCCTTTGTCTTAAAATGGATCTCTTGAGTCTGATGCATTTTTGTATGGAATTCCCATGTCAGTAAATCATGCATTTTGTAACCACTCTGATGGTATGATCTCCAGAGGCACTTTAGTCAGGAAGACAAACACATATGCAAAGAAATGTCAATATCAGTAAGGATAAATTAGTCCAGGGTGGAAAGGGCCCTGATATAATCACCCTACTGCTAAGTGCCTAGCTGGCATCCTCAAAAGATGATCTCATATTGAGGACTCAGCACTGGTCTATGTTGTGGGCAGATAGGTCAATAAGCAGGGGGAGTAGCTAGATCCAGCTTCCTAAGAGGAATCCATGCTATTGGGTACATGTATAGCCTCCAAGCCTGCCATTATGGCCACTCTGTTCAAGGGCCTATTGTATAAGCACTGCATGGCTGAAGCACTGGCATGTGTTGCCCTGTCTGGTAAGACTGGTTGTTTAGTGCCTTCTCTTCAGTAGATGCTCCCTGGTGGGCATTAACATAAGGCAAAACAATCTGCAGAATTTCTGATCTCTCCCAAAGGTCCATCCATATGTCTCTTCCTCAAATTCCCTTGTTTCCAAGATTCCATTTTGCTTTTCCAAGCCCTTGAACAGTCACCTAAGTCATTTGTCCCTGCTCAGGGGGGCCCAAGTATGTCCGTACTTCAGATCATTTCCCCTTCTATACAAATGAATGACCAAATGCTCTACTTATAGTTCTGCTCGCTGGAAGGATTTCTTTATTATTTTTTTCAAGGTTACATTGAGTGTAGCTGTAGAGTGGTGTCAGTCCATTTTTTATTAGCACCAATATATTGAGCCAACTCATTTGTGAACCGAGCCTTACTCTCTACCTTTTTTCTCAGTTTGTCACATGGAATCCCCCATGATATCCTAAAGATAATTAAGGGGAGAGGCAACAATACAATTGAGATGATGTGGAATTCTGGTCTTGTTTCTGACACTGATACATCTGTTTCTGTAATTACTTGTGACCTCTAGACTTACTCTGGTATGATCTAAATGTACCATTCTATTATTTGACAGAGTGCTGTTTCATTAGCTTGACCACGTGATCCCCTGGATCTGATAGTATATATCTTCTGTTGTGAAACTCTGGTCACATAATCACTCAATATCCTGTGGTCAGGCACTCAGTCTCTTCCAGGGCTCTTTTTCAAACATCAAGTACTTCTTTGTTACAAAAGTCCTGCCATTAACCCACAACCCTGGAGAATCTAAAATGCATCTCTCATATTAGGCCTTTTTAGGGACTCCGTGAAGCATTTTTATCTACAATCGATAGCCCTAGCATCATTGGATCTCTTGGGCCACATGACTTATTTTTTTTTAAGATTTTATTTATTTATTTATGAGAGACATACAGAGAGAGAGGCAGAGACACAGGCAGAAAGAGAAGCAGGCTCCATGCAGGGAGCTCAAGGTGGGACTCGATCCCAGGACTCCAGGATCATGCCCTGGGCCAAAGGCAGACGCTTAACCACTGAGCCACCCAGGCATCCCTGGGCCACATGACTTAAACAGCAGAACAGCTCACACCACAGTTTGGATCTTCTGCAGAACTCCATCTTCTTCTACACTAAATAGACCATATAATCCCTTAAAAATATTGATGTGACAGGGCTCTGAATTTGTGTATTATATCTTCCACCTCTGGCATGTATTTGTCTTACTAAGGAATCCAGAATACTTGCTCTTTACCATACACTAAGTCTAAATAGCATGATGTTACCAACATTGTGGACAAATGTGATGTTCTATGAAATAGCAGCATGATCTGGGTTCTTGCAGGCCATATTAAAATAACATTAAGAGACTTACTGTAACCCTGGAGCAACTGCAAAGATATGTACTGCTCTTGTTCCAGTGTAAAAGCAAACTGGTTTTGATTGTCATTACCGATAGAAATCTAAAGAAATACATTAACCAGATCAATAGTTGTATATCAAGTCACAGAGATTGTGTTGATCCGTTGCAGTAAAGATACCAAATCTGGCAGAGCAGCTATGGTTGGGACTACCATTTAGTTAAACTTATAATAGCCCACCACCATATGTTTGATTTATCAACTTTCGAAAAGGTCATATAGGAGATTTGAATGGAGAAATGAGGACTGCTACTCATTCTTTCATTAAGTTTTTTATACGAGTGCTAATCTCTGCAACTCTCCTCAGGATGACATATTGCTTCTTCACTGTCTTCGCAGGAGGATATATGGGCAATTTTAGGAGCTTCGACTTGATCCATTCTTTTTTTTTTTTTTAAAGATTGATTTATTTATTCATGAGATAGACAGAGAGAGGCAGAGACATAGGCAGAGGGAGAAGCAGGCTCCTCAGAGGGAGCCTGATGCGGGACTCGATCCCTGATCCCAGGATCATGACCTGAGCCAAAAGCAGGAGTCCAACTGCTGAGCCACCCAGGCATCCCATGACTTAGTCCATTCTACTGTAATGGCTCTTGTTCAATAGGTCATGAAACCAATGTAAGACTTTTGCCAGCTGATAAGAATATTTATCAAAGTTCTGTACTTGGTTACTGGAGAAATAACCAGTGTGAGTTTGCAAATGCATTGGATCCACCTGTGAGATGGACTTGTCCCATGACTCTTTTAATCTGTTTTCACCATAAGCCCCAGTCTAACCAGAGTACCACAATGACGTTTAGGATCTTTGTTTTTTTTTTTTTTTTTTATAATAGTTTTTTTTTTTTTTAATTTTTATTTATTTATGATAGTAACAGAGGGAGAGAGAGAGGCAGAGACACAGGCAGAGGGAGAAGCAGGCTCCATGCACCGAGAGCCCGACATGGGATTCGATCCGGGGTCTCCAGGATCGCGCCCTGGGCCAAAGGCAGGCGCCAAACCGTGGCGCCACCCAGGGATCCCTAGGATCTTTGGAATCAGTGTCAGCTCAGAATTTATATCCAACAATCCTCAAGAAGACTATGTAATCCCCCTTCTTCACTGCACTTTCAGGTAAATGTGTGCAGGTCCCTGTGGGGAGAACTGAGGAAATATTTATCATGCTTATTTGCTGTAGTATTGCAGGGTCTTTATGAAGAGAAAGTTTATTTAGATCTCAAAACTGGCTCTAGGGATATAATTATCCAATATGGTGACTGACATCTGTGCTCCAGCTGCTAATCTTCTGGATTATGCAAGTCTGGTTATATTTGTCATAGTTTTCATAGTTTTGGGCTGCTCATATGTCTTCTTCCTAGGAACACACTGTGATCTCTTAAACAAACAACAGACCCTAGTTACCCTCCTGTTTTTGCTGCTTGCTATTATTTTTTCCACCTTGCCTCTCCATATAAGTGCTGCCCCTAGGACACTGCCATTCCAGAACACCATCATCCTTCTTGAGCCTAGTTCTATGGCTGTATCTCCTCCTATCAATGCTGGCTTTCAGCAGACAGCTATTACTGAGTTTCTTAAAGATGCTGGTTCCACTTTTATCAGTGCATTCCATATTGCCTTAAGCAAAGGAGTGTCCTCTGGCAAGTTGCCAGGGAAAATAAACAAATAGTGGGTTCTATGGGATCATATAATAAATGTATTTCCTCCATGAGCCTTGTGATCTCTTTTTCAATATTCCTCTAAGGTAATTCCATCATTTCTATTTGTTTTACTACAGTGTACTTAACGTTATATCTTGGCCAGGACATTAAATCTAGAGTCAGGAAAGTGTCCCCTTGGCAATGAATTTCCCCAGTCAGGCTTACATTCTGCCATTCTCACACCACTATGCAATGCCCTTAAGATCTATTATCGCATGTGTTACCCTAGTTTCTGATGGTAAATAGGACAGATATTTGGGGGGGAGGGGTAATATATTCCCAAACTCTAATTTTCCTGCTCAATGTGTATTCAGACTTGACTCTAGCTATTGGTCCTCAGTGTACTGTATTATTAGGTCTGAGTTTGGCCCATCATAATGTGAAATGTTAAAAACATTCTGTTGATAGTTGTGTTGTATGGTGATAGATGGTGGCTACGGTTATGGTGAACATAGCAAAATGTATAAACTTGTTGAACCAGTATGGTGTACATCTGAAACTAATGCAACATTGTGTATCAAGGATACTTGAATAACAAAAGTTAAAAAAATTTTTTACACATACATTTTGTCCAAACTTTCCTCTTCACAGAAGCCATCAGCACTTCTGTTCTCTTATATATTTCCACATGCTAAAATATTTCATTGTACAAACCTCAACTCCTGTTTCATGTGTTCTTATTTTCTCATGCCACTTTTTACTGTGCCGGACAATTATATTGGACCTTAAAACTCTGAAATATATGGAAGGTCATTTTCATAGATTTCAATTCCACTTAAGGAAATAAATGTAACTTAGGAGTCAGAGGGTTGTGAACAGACATCTGTGGAAGACATGGCTAATTGTCTATTCTCCCTTGATATATAGCAATAGAATATTGAGCTGCATTGCTAGTTGTGACCCTGTTTCTGCACTTCTGTATTATGCTCTCAAAATACAGTAGTGCCTGCCATTCCCCTATCCCCCCTACCACACAGGTAGGCTGTAACACAGACATTATAGCAGCAGTCAGAGCAGCTACCTTGGGTCCCATAATGAAAGCCATGTGTCGAGGATGATAGAATAAAAAGATGGGAGAAGAAGTGAAAAGAAGCTTGTGTGGTTTCCATACCAGCCTTAGTCCATCTACTTGGATTTTTACATGAAAAAAAATAAATTTCTATCCTTATTAAGCCTCTGCTACTTTGGGTCACAGTTTTAGCAAATGAACTAATGATCTATCTGATCCAATAGCATTAATGTACACTGTCAATAATAAATTCTAAAGCTAAAATTAACAACTCGGGAAGAAACAGGTGTTGGTGAGGATGCAGAGAAAGGGAAACCCTCTTACACTGTTGTTGGGAATGCAAACTGGCACAGCTACTGTGGAAAACAATATGGAGTTTCTTCAAAAAGTTCAAAATAGAGCTACCCTACGATCCAGCAATTGAACTACTAGGTATTTATCCAAAAGATACAAACATAGTGATCCTAAGGGGCACATACACCCCAATGTTTATAGCAGCAATGTCCACAATAGCCAAACTATGGAAAGAGCCCAGATGTCTATTGACAGACGAATGGATAAAGAAGATTGTGGTATATATATATTTCTCACCCATCAAAAAGAATGAAATCTTGCCATTTGCAATGACATGGATGGAACTAGAGGATATTATGCTAAGCAAAATAAGTCAGAGAAAAATATCATATGATTTCATTCATTTCTGGAATTTAAAAAACAAAACATGAACATGGGGGAAGGGAAGGAAAAATAAAATAAGATGAAATCAGAGAAGGAAACAAACCATATGAGACTCTTAACTATAGGAAACAAACTAAGGGTTGCTAGAGGAAAGGTGGGTAAGAAGATGGGGTAACTGGGCTACGGGCATTAAGGAGGGGACTTGATGTAATGAGCACTGGATGTTATATTCAACTGATGAATCACTAAACTCTACCTCTGAAACTAGTAATATACTATATGTTAATTGATTTTAAATAAATAAAATAACAAAAATAAATAAATAATAAATTCTATACTCTGTCACAAAATGTAAGCAAGAAGTTTCACAATTTATTTCCCTTGCACCACTGCTATGAAAAGATGAGTTTAAGGATAGATTTTTCACTAGGGAAAAATCTAAATTTTTCATAAAATTTAAAAATTCTAAATTCAAAATCTAAAATTCTAAATTTTTCATAAATAAATAAAATATAAATAAAAGTAATACATGACATGGAAAAAAATAAAACAGAAGAGAAAAAAATAAAAGTAAATCTCAGGGCACCTGGGTGGCTCAGTCAATTAGACCTCTGACTCTTGATTTCAGCTCAGGTCATGACCTCAGGGTCATGAGATCTAGCCATGCAAAGGGCTCTGTGCTCAGCATGGAGTTAGCTTGAAATTCTGTCTTTCCCTCTGCTCCTCCCCCTGCTCATGTGAGGGGGCTCTCTCTCTCTCTCAAATAATTTATATTAAAAAAAAAGTCTATTATTATCCTTAAGTACCAATCTCTTTCCTCAGATATAACCATGTAACTTCCTGCTAAATTTCAAAAGGTTTTATGCATATACCAGCTTATACGTAGATGTGTGTATGTAGAATCTATGTTTATATACTGTTACATTCTTCAAAAAAAATTTTTTACACTAATGGGAATATACAATAGATTCTATTCTCCTGAATTATTTCCCTTGGATTCTGGAAATCGTTACATTTCAACAGAGATGTATTAAAATTATTTTTAATGGCTATAGTTCAGTTGTACCGCTTGCTATACTACCAATTCCTATTTATGGCTAGTTAGGTTATTGCCAATTTTTCTTTGGTATTACCAAAATGCTTCAGTAAACATCTTACAATTTTTAATAAAGTCTTAGCTGGAAAATCACTGTAAATTTTCTAGTATGAATTGATATAAGTAAAACATCTTAAAACAAATAAGAAAAACATGACCAATCTGATAGAAAAATATGCAAAGGAAATGAATGAGAATTTCATAGAAGAGGAAACATGAACAGCCCTAAAATAATGAAAAAAATTTCAAAATTCAAAGTATGACCTTTACTGAATGCATATCACTTTTGGACCATTGTAAAAATTTTCAACCTCATTATTAACAAGGGAAATGGAAATTAAAACCACAACAAGATATATCACATGAATTTGAATGACAAAAATTAGAAAGTGTCTTAATACCAAGAGTTAGCAAGGATGTAGAGTAAGGAAAACTGGGGCAGCCCGGGGGGCTCAGTGGTTTAGTGCCGCCTTCCGCCCAGGGCATGATTCTGGAGACTCGGGCTTGAGTCCCGCATCAGGCTCCCTGCATGGAGCCTGCTTCTCCCTCTACCTGTGTCTCTGCCTCTCTCTCTCTCTCTCTCTCTCTCTCTCTTTGTGTGTGTGTGTGTCTCTCATGAATAAATAAATAAAATCATTAAAATAAAAAAAAAGAATAAGGAAAACTTTTAACCTACTACCTAATGAAGTATAAACTGATATGACAACTTTGAGAAACACTTTGGCTTATAGATGGTTCATATGGTCTTTTCTGTTTCTGTGTATTTGTGTCCTAATTTCTTCTTACAGAGACACCAGACATGTTAGATTACAGCCCACTCTAGCAACCTGCTTTTAACCTAACTATCTCTTTAAAGACCCTTCTCCGAATACAGTCTTGTTCTGTTAGGACTTCAACGTATAAATTTTGGAGGAACACAATTCATCCCATAACACGCACTTAGATCACATTGAGATTTTAATGTTCTCCCCTGTATTTATTTCTTTTTTTCGGTAAGTGTTCTTTCACTGCAATTTCATAACTTTTATGACTTAAAATTCTGTCTGATGAACAGTTTCTAAGCAATGGTTCAATTTTTTAATAATTTTCTGTGATGTTACCTTTTTGATATTTCACATCCTTCCAAATCCAAATAAACCACTCTTAAGCAAAACTGAAACTCTCTACATTTCTACTTCCTCCTTCTGCTTTTTCACTGTAGATTTTACACACCCTCAGAGGAGTCTGAGTCTCAGGAGAGAGAACTCCACAACTTATTGCTTAGTTTTTTAAAAGGATCTTAACAATCTTTTGTCTCCTGGCCATTAGGAAAGGATTGAGAAAACGATGGTTAAAATCAACTGCTTCAAGTTCCTGATATAAAAAGAAGGAAGTTTTCCAAAAAATCCTGGTAAGTTATTACATCATTAAACTTTTATATTTTCTGCCTGTGGGATAGCTATTTCTAAACTCTAGCTGTACTTTTTATATAAATACATGTGTTCATATATAAATGATTGTAAATTTATTGAAAGTAATTAGAAATATCAATGGATTAAATACATATTGACATATTTAACTGAGGCTAATTTTGTAAATGCTCTTCTAAAAAGAAATGTACCAAAAAAATAAATAAAAATAAAAAGAAATGTACCATTAAATGCACCATTAAATGAGTGGTGAGAAGTTTCCTGGTCATATTAGGGCAGTAGGAAAGGCAACAGAGAAACAATGCAAAGTTCGGGAATGTAAACATTAAAGATTGTAAAGGAACTTGTGGTCATGAGCAATAATATAAAATTCTGTCTTTCATAACTTAAGATGTCATTAGAAGCTTTACCTTTAATCAAAGATAACACTCTTCATCCAAAGTGTTATTTTTCTTTGTAAGAATTCCCTTCACATTCTTTTTTTTAGAGCAATCTGGTTAAAAACTGAAATAGAAACTTAACTTCAGGAAATGAAACTTAACTTGCTCGTATGTGGTTTCATTTTGTCAGAACTGCAGGCGGGGTATGTGTAGCCCTCCCAGACTAGCATCAGTGTTCTACAGTATCTCTCCTCCCAAGTCCTGCAGAACAGAACTCCTCGGGGCATAGGTATCTGGGGTGCTCTGAGAACCCTGTGAGACGAGGGTGGGTGGGCACCAGTGCTTGACCCTAAAGGCTCTGATGATTTGGTCTTCTTGTTCAATACCTAAAGAGAGAAAACTGGAGTAGTTGCTGGAGAATGGCATCCTATAACTCCTTTACCAGTAATTAACGTTATTACTGATAAGATTTGTGTTCATAATTGTTTCAAAACAGGAAGATGAGGGCCCCTAGGAAGCCAAGAATTATGTCAAGTCAGTCTCAAAATTTGTCCACACCAGTCATTTTGATCTTTACTTAGCTCCAACAACATATATATGCAGATGCTCTTGTAACTGATACAGTATAAACTATTTTAAAAGTATTATTGTGGGGATCCCTGGGTGGCTCAGTGGGTTTAGTGCCTGCCTTTGGCCCAGGGTGTGACCCTAGAGTCCCAGGATCAAGTCCCATGTTGGGTTCCCTGCATGGAGCCTGCTTCTCCCTCTGCCTGTGTCTCTGCCTCTCTCTCTATGTGTGTGTGTCAATGATGAATAAATAAGTAAAATCTTTTTAAAAAATGTATTATTGAATATGATAGGTTCAAATCATCATATGTTTACAATTGCTTTCATGAGAGAAGAAGGGGGTTGAGAAACCTGTGACATTATAATAAGTTCAAGAATATTATTAAAGAGTTTAATATATCATTTTAAGACAATGTATTGCTGATTTTTCCATTACACCAAAGAAGACTCCATATTTGGGGAATAAATTTCTGTAGACCTTATCTGAGAAGAGGTTCTTCTGTCTCTCTGGTATCTATTGTCAGAATCTGAACAAAAAGAAGTGAGAGGAAGCGGTCATCTACTAGGAAGCACAAAATTCCCCCACGCAGTGAGTCACTGGGTGTGTATAGAGCCTAAAAGCTGTAAGAAAAAGGGACATACTGCAGAAGGAAATTCCTGATGTGCTGCTTCATTTCTAGAATGTTGAGCCTTGAAAAAAGAAAATACATTTTCAAAAAAATTTAAAAAGGCTCCTGGCTGGCTCAGTCAGAAAAGCATTTGACTCCTGATCTTGGGGTCATGAGTTTGAGCCCCATGTTGGGTATAGAGCTTACTAAAATAAATTTTTTTAATTGTAGAATATTAGGCCTTATTGGAATTGTGATACTGCCTAAAACAAAAGAGAAAATCTGGAGTCTGTCTTCTCAGTATTTAGGATATCCAGAGAGTGGGGTAGATAATTCAATTACTAAAAGGGGACTCTGGCTAAGAGAAGGTATTGCAGCAGATCTGAAGACCATGTCTGTGGAAGGGGGTAAGACCCTCCTCAGGAGATCAGCTCTCCAGAGCACAGGTAGCAAATGAGAGCAGCAGAGGTATGGAGGAGCCCCAACACGAAGGACCCAGAAGAGAGACCTTAGGCCTTATTTGGGGAGCTGTAAGTGACATAGCAGAAATGATACAGGATGTTATGAAACTGGGTTACCTAGAAGGACTGGGAGCAGAAAACATACTTATTAAGTTTTCTTTCCTTTGACAAATTTCCTTTCCCTTCTTTGTGACCAGATGATTGGAGCTAGAGTTAGTTCTGGCCTAATGAGCAACACAGTAAACATATTTTTAGATTTCTGTCTGGGATTCAAGCCAAGAGGAATAATTGCCCTAGTGAAATGAGCAAAGGCCTTTGGTCCTTTGACTCAGAAGACATTGCTAACTCAAGAGCTTTCAAAAATTCATTATTTTAACCTACCATGAGACAATGTTATTCATTCAACAAATTTTTGTTAAGAAGCTTACTCTGTGCTTGGCACTATAAAATAGTGAACAAAATGTACAAAATCTTTGTCTTCATGAAATAGACAGAATAATGGGTGGAGACAGAAAAAGAAACAAGATAAATGAGTAGGAGTATATGGGAGTATACAGATTATTTTATTGTGATAAATTCTAAATATATATATATATATATATTTAAAGGGAAAAAGAAAGAAAGAAACCAGGGGAGGGAATGAAGTTTTCTGCAGCCTGGACAAGCATGCCTCAATGAGAAGACAGGAGATGATAGGCCTGAGAGAAGGGAGGGAGGGAGCCCTGCAGGTACCCAGGGATCTCCCTGGGAGACCAACTGGGCACAAGGCCAGAAGTAGAAGCAGGTTCTGCCTGCAAGAAACAACAAGGGGGCTAGACCAGATTTAGAAAGGGAAATGAAAATAAGATGTCATATCTGAGGGGTAGCAGGGTGTCAGGTCATGTGAGGCCTTATAGTTTATAATAAGGAACTGGGCTTTCACTCTGAGTCAAATGGAAAATGGAAAGCCACTGGAGGGATTGAACAGAATACTGGAGTGTTATTTACATTTGCACAGGGTGAGTCTTGCTGCTATTTTGAAGAAGTCCCCAGCAGGATCAATAATAGCAAGAAGGAAATAAGTGTCATCCAGAAGAGAAGTGGGGGCTTGCACAGGTTAATAGTGGTGGAGGTAGTAGTCGGTGATCAGATATGGGATGTGGTTTGAAGAGACCACCTACAGGATGTGCTTCACATCAAATGTGGAATGTGGGAGGAGATAAAATGCCTGCAACATATTTTTGGATGTTTATCTAATTTATAAAAGGATTTAAATATAGGAAGAGACACCATCTCTGTGGAGGATGTTCTTTTCATTACTCTTTCAAATCTTCTATATGTTTGAAATTTTTCACAGTAGAAACTTGGATATGTTGGCAAATCGAACTCCAATAAAAAAAGATACAAAAAAACAAATAGAAACTTGCCAGGGGATCTGTCTCATGAACACTTTCTAAGCAACAGTACAATCAACTGAATTTTAATTTTCTGTGATATCATTTTTTTTTGTTGTTGTAACAGATTCTCAACAAAAGGCAAAACTGGAAAAGGAACAGATCTGTTCTGCCTATACCTCTACTCCCTCATACATAGATGATTTCATGGACATGACTTGCAAATTTTTTTTTTTTAGATTTTTAAAATTTATTTATTCATGAAAGCCAGAGGGGGGAGAGAGAGAGAGAGAGAGAGGCAGAGACACAGGCAGAAGGAGAAGCAGGCTCCACACAGAGAGCCGGACGTGGGACTTGATCCTGGGTCTCCAGGATCAGGCCCTGGGCTGAAGGCAGGCGCTAAACCGCGGAGCCACCAGGGCTGCCTGACTTGCAAATTTTTAAGAAAAGGCAACTAATCTAACAGATTGAGACCAAAGAACCTCATAAAGATTTATTTCAAGTTGTTGCTATAAAAAGGAAGTTTTCAAAAAAAAAGGGAAGTTTTCAGAAAAGTCCTGGTAAGTTTCTAATCATTAAAGATATCTGCTTCATCAACTTTCTTTAAAAACTAATTCTAAAAACTAAAGCAGAGCTTTGAAATTGAATATATTTTCAAGTGTACATGAGCTATTTTCTAATGAATTAATTCTAAAAGAAAGGAGAAATTTTGCTGTTTTCACATATGTATATCACTAGATGTAATTTTCACTGACTGCAAAATTCTTTAAAAAGAAATTTTCCAGCAGCACATGGGTGGCTCAGTCAGTTGGGCATCTGACTCTTGATTTCAGCTCAGGTTGTGATCTCGGAGTTGGGGTCATCATGCAGAGTCAAGCTCTGAGTTCAGCAGGGAGTCTGTTTCTCTCCCCTCTCTGTTCCTCTGCCTCCCCCCTCTCTAAAATGAATAAATAAATCTTTAAAAGAAAAAAAAAAAGACACCTTCTAGCGAGTATGGTGCAGAGTATTTCTAGAGGTAGAAGACTCTGGAGATGAAGCTAGAGAGACCTAAATAGAATGTAGATCAGAGATCAGGACTTGAAACATACGAACCTGTTTAGAAAATTGCAACCATGTGCAGCTATGCCAAACTCTGTCCTATAGAACTCAAGATGATATCAAAAGTTAAAGATCAATCATTTTCTTTAAGGCTTTCCTTCACAACTAGCTTGTACAAAGTCTATGGGAAGAAATATATCATTATAACATGCATTTTCAGAAAAGGTAACTACCTTGCTTGGCAGTTTCAGTTCTGAAGAACATTACAACAAGGCATAGGCCGGCTGGTCTCTGATTGTGAGCATTCTTTCCAAGAGGTAAAGATATCTGTGGAGCGTGGAGGCCCAGCTTCCTGGAGATGGGAGTGAGCACCAATGCTTGCCCTAAAAGCAGGTAGTTTGATCCTTCTTGATCAGCCCCAAAGAGAGGAGATAAAAGTCCTTAAGGAATGGGTCCTGAAATCAAGTACTTATAAGGAAAATTCCAGGGTTCAAAAATTTTCCACAACAGAATAAAGGAATTAAGGTAGAAGTCTTCTCCCCAGCTCCAAACAGAGCAACACCCTTATCCATTTTAGACACAGAGGTTTCATGTACTTTACTTTTGAAGAATCAAAACAAAAGCAAACACCAACCAAGACAACACTGGTTCTAATGTCATGCTCCTATACAATAAAAACAGGTTGGCTAAAAGGAGACACATTTCATCAAGAAATTGTTTCCCTGGTCAGGGCCCCTTCCCCCTTTATTTACACTATGCAGCTTCTTGCCAAACTTAAATGTCCCTCATGTTTAAAAAATATGCCAACACTCCAGATGTAAATCTAATCAAATGTTCATGAAAGGACTTTGTAAGCCTCAGAACAGTGAAATACATTAAAGTTCTATATAAAAATTAACAAATCATCACCCAAAACAAGGTTGAAAACACTGGGCCACAGAGATATACCAAAGCATTAGAAAAATGTTTTTGCACATGTCATGGTCACCTTGAATTAAATACATGGCTCCAACCAAATATGTTTCATAGACTATATAAGATGCTGGTATTATTGACAGAATGCAAAATTCATGTGAAAGTGTTGCCAAATATATAGTAAATTCAGATCATTATGTATCTTCTCAGCTCCCACCACAGCAGTGAGCAGCTGAGAAATTTTTTGATGTTATAAAAAGTCTTCATCTTTGAGCAATGGGGGAGCCTGTGAGATAAAGTAGAGATAAAAAATACAGATTTAGGGAGGACAGTGCTATTCCAAATTCAGAAGAATGCTCCCATCTTCCTCTGGTTCCTGACACAATTCAACAATAAAGAAGAAAATGAGGGGGATGCAGTGTCTCTGGGAGATATAACAAGGATGAGTCCTTCCACCTTCCCCACATTAGACATACATATACACACATGTGTCTCTGGGCATGTAGTAGCTGATAAGCAGGAAATCCTTCATATGCTGCTTCTTGGAGAGTGCTGGAGTCTAATGGAACTGCCATTATCACTGGCTAAATCAGGAAAGAAAATCTACAGCTTTTCCTTTGGGGTGACCAGAGGAAAAGGTGAGAAAGGACTCTAAGAGAAGATAGTGTCACGGACCTGGACAAAGCAAGTCTGATGAGAGCATCTCCGGAGGAGATGTGCAGAGATGTGCAGATCTCCTCTCCAGAGCAAGAGGTTTGGAAAGTCCATTCAGAGAACAGAGACTAAAATAGAATGTATGGACCTAGTAACAGAAGAAAAGTCAAGAACCAGGAAGGTGGTAAATATGGTTTTAAGAGCTCAGGGAAGCTTTCTTCTGATAGCTTCAGTTTCCCAGTTGCAATAAGAAGCAGTGTTACAGCGGAAAGAAACAATGGTGAGGAGATGTTGGAGATTTGATGAGAGAGGAGAATGTGTGCAAGAGCCATTTAGGACAGTGAGAGAGTGAATACATCAGGGAAACAGCATGTTAACTCAGAGCATTAACAGCCCACTGGAGGACAGTGGTCATGACTTTAAAGTGAGACCAGTCAAGTTCTGGAGGGTCATTGTCCAGCCATGTTCCACTGAGCTGACACAGGCAGAGTACAAGAAGAAGGAGGAGAAAACATATTATTATAATGAATAAACAAAAAAATCAAGTTAGTTACGAGGGAGAGATAGTGAGGAGATGTGAGGGTATGAGGCCAGGAGGAGGAAGTAATAGAATCTCTCAAACCGGTGAGTTGTAGGTCTTGGTATTAAAGAAATACTAGAGTTTGAGCACTAAAGGTAATGAGTCTAGGGGTTCCTGGATGGCTCGGTGGTTAAGCGTCCAACTCTTGTTTTTTGGCGGGGACTCTGCTTGAGATTCTCTCCCTCTCCCGCTGCCCCTCCTTTCTGTTTCTCTCTCTCTGTCTCTGTCTCTCTGTCTTTCTCTCTGTCTCTCTCTCTCCTTCTCAAATAAATAAATAAATAAATAAATAAATAAATAAATAAAATCTTTTAAAAAAAATAAATAAGGGTAGCGAGTCTAAAGGGCAGGAGATCTTGGGGAGAGGGAGATATTTGAACCTGAGATGTTGAAAGGCCTGTAGCTATTGGTGATTCTGTTAGTTTACTGGGGCTTCTATAACAAAGTATCACAAACTGCCTGCCTCAAACCACAGAAATCTGCTGTTTCACAGTTCTGGAGGCTGGGAGTCTTCAAGATCAAGATGTTGGTGGGGTCGGTTCCTTGTGTGGGCTGTGAAAGAGAATGAATTCCCTGACTCTCCTTTAGCTTCTGGTGATTTTATGGCAATCTCTGGCATTCCTTGGTTTATAGATCACCCCAATTTCTGCCTTCTGCATGTAGCATTCTCACTGTGTGTGCCTTCAGTGTCTAAATTTCCCCTTCTTGTAAAGATATTGAATTAGGGCCCACTTTTTAATGGCTTTTTCATGTTAACATTTGCAATGACTCTATGTCCAAAAAGGTCACACTCCAAGGTACTGGGGCTAGGACTTTGTCACATCAACCTAAACTTGTCAGGAGGCAATAATTAAGCAAGAGTGTTTATTCGGAATCAAAGAATTGCAATTTTCAGTACACAGATTTGGGTAGCAACCCAAATAGTACCCCACTAAGCAAAAGTCAGGGGTTTTTCAGGCAAAAGAAAATGCCTATGTACATTGCTTACAAAGAATTTTTTTATTGGTATTGGTGGTAGAAAGCTAATCTTGATTGAATAGAACTAATTGCTAAGGCTATCACTAAGTAAAACCTCTTCCTAGCAAGCAGCAAATTTAAATGTTAGGACTGAGTCCTTAAAATATTTTCTATTGGCCCAATTTAAAAGCTCATGATTCCACAGTGAGGACATGCAAAAGGCCCATCTCCCTTAATGGCTTCTTGGCTCTATTTTAAAACCCCTTGACATAAATGACCCCATTTTACCTATCACAAACACATGAATTTGGGGTGTTGGTCACAGTTCAATCCATGACAGTTGTGCAAAGGTCAATGGTGTGACCATAAGAATGGAATTGGGGGGAGGTCAAGATCATTGGATGAGAGGCAGTCAAGAGGGAGAAAGGCCAGTGTAGTGAAGGATCATCTAGGTATCTATGGAGCCACCAAAAATTGTGATGAGAATAGTGTCTGAGGGCATGAGTGCCTCTTCCCTTCGACAGCCAATACAAAAGGGGTCAAAATACATTAAAATATATAAAAAGCAAGTATTCAGCAAATTCTTAAAGTATGAGACATTTTAAGACTAAATTTAAAAATAATATACTAGTCACTTTTTATTCAGCCTTTTCTCCAAAGTGACTTCAAAAAACCTTTCATTAGGGGAACCTACGTGGTTCAGTGAGTTAAGTGTCTGTCTTTGGCTCAGGTCATAATCCCGAGGTCCTGGAATTGAGCCCTGCATTGGGGTCCTGGTTCAACAGGAGGTTCAACTGCTTCTCTCTCTCCATCTGCCTGCCACTCCCCCTGCTTGTGATCTCTCTGTGTCAAAAAAATAAATAAAATCTTTTTTTTTTTTAAATTAGAGGCCTTTAAAAAAAATCTTTCATTAGGAATATACTTTTTTTAAAGATTTTATTTTATTTATGAGAGATACACAGAGAGGCAGAGATGCAGGCAAAGGGAGAAGCAGGCTCCTTGAGGGGAGCCTGACGTGGGACTCCATCTGGTGTCCCCAGGACCACACCCTGAGCAGAAGGCAGACGCCCAACCACTGAGCCACCCAGGCGTTCCAGGAACATACTTATCAATAACTGCTTATACTATCAGCTCCATATAGTGCTTATAAACAAGTAAGGTAGAAACGCTCCCTTCGTTCTTATCTGTGATGACACTTAAGGATTCTGCAGAGAAGACGGGAGGATCAAGGATGAGCCTGCAGGTTCCCGGGTTCAAAATCCAGGATTTTCTAGTCAGTCATTCCCTGGTCAGTGACTCCCTCTGCCCAGGAATTCTCTTTGGCAGGCCCAGCATCTGGCTGTGGGTACAGAAGCACAGACAGCCCACTGCAGAGCACCACCATACCCACCTTCTTGGACCCACTAGATAGGCCTTTGGAAATCCCACCAGGTAGACTATTCCTTACTCCCTTCATTCTGTTCCCCTGACTTGCTCCCTCTCCCTGGCTCCTACCCTACTCCAGAGCTCTGCTTTCACTTCACCTGCCCAGTGTCCCCCTTTCCTCCTAGTGATACTCCTCTCCTCACAGATCCCAGTCCTTTGCCCCTTATTGTGTCTTACACAAAGCACTATCACAATTTGTCATGATAAAATGTTTCGTATGTTTCAGTGTATGGTTCTTTCTTTTTAAAAATTTTTCTATTGAACTCTAAATACTATGAAAGAACTTGACATATCTTTTGGTCACCACTAGTTTTCTTGAGCCTGATGCCTTATAGGTGCTCAATAAATATTTGTCAAGTGAATAAACAAATGATATTTATCTCTGGTTGTGATATGTATGCTAATTCTAAGATCTCTTCCGTCTACACTATAAGTGAATGGAATTATTATCTGAAATATGTTTATGATGTTCATTGTGCCAGTTGCTCATAGTTCACTAATTGGCTCAGGACTAAGTGTGTCCTTTAGAATGAAGCCAAAGTGACTAAGAGGATTCAGGACTCTAAGGCACCAGGAAGAGTTTTATGCAAGCAAGCAGAAGCTGCTATGCCCAACGGTTGCATGCCTATAGACAGGGTAAATTATTCTAGTGTGCTTATGATCTTCACACCATAAATGACTAGTATGCATTTCTACTCTAGCTGGTCATAAGGTTATCGGCTAAGGCCTCGGTTTAGCTCATTCTTCACATATGACCTCAAGAAGATCTTCTGGAAAAGTTTTTACAAGAAACCCCAAACACAGATGGGTCAAATTCACAATGTGGCTAGACTTTGTGACTTGGTAAATAAAAACCTAGGATCTTTAAATCTTTCATTCAAAAAATTACAAATCTTTTGAAATGTTTGTATTTTCTCATTATAGTTTAATATTTTTGTTTTGCTTGATAATGCTTTTAATCCACTTACCCATATAATATTTTCACTTTCTTGTTTTCCCTTTTTTATAATAAATTTCTTTCTTATTGGTGTTCAATTTGCCAACATACAGAATAACACCCAGTGCTCATCCCGTCAAGTGCCCCCCTCAGTGCCCGTCACCCATTCACCCCACCCCCCGCCCTCCTCCCCTTCCACCACCCCTAGTTCGTTTCCCAGAGTTAGGAGTCTTTATGTTCTGTCTCCCTTTCTGATATTTCCCACACATTTCTTCTCCCTTCCCTTGTATTCCCTTTCACTATTATTTATATTCCCCAAATGAATGAGACCATATAATGTTTGTCCTTCTCCGATTGACTTACTTCACTCAGCATAATACCCTCCAGGTCCATCCACGTTGAAGCAAATGGTGGGTATTTGTCATTTCTAATGGCTGAGTAATATTCCATTGTATACATAAACCACATCTTCTTTATCCATTCATCTTTCGATGGACACCGAGGCTCCTTCCACAGTGTGGCTATTGTGGACATTGCTGCTAGAAACATCGGGGTGCAGGTGTCCCGGCGTTTCATTGCATCTGTATCTTTGGGGTAAATCCCCAGCAGTTGCTCCAACAAAGTTGGAGGCATCACAATCCTGGACTTCAAGTTATATTACAAAACTGTAGTGATCAGTATAGTATGGTCTTCCTTACTCCCTTCAGTTGCCACAGCTGATGTCAAGGAGGTTACAGCCTGTGTTCTCCTGAAGGATTTTTGTGGTTTCAGGTCTCATATTTAGGTCTTTAATCCATTTTGAATTTATTTTTGTTTGGTAAGAATGTGACCCAACTTCATTCTTCTACATGTAGCTATCCAGTTCTCCCAGTACCATTTGTTTAAGAGACTTTTCCCTCTGGATATTCTTTCCTGCTTTTTTGGAGATTAACTGACTATATAGTTGTGGGTTCATTTCTGGGTTTTCTATTCTGTTCCATTGATCTGTGTGTCTATTTTTGTGACAGTACCAAACTTTGTTTTTCTTTTACAAGGTTTCTTTGACTATTGGGGGTCTTTCGTGGTTCCATACAAATTTTAGGATCATTTATTCCAGTTCTGTGAAAAATGCTATTGGTATTTTGATAGGGATTGCATTAAAATTCACATGCACTGAAACATCGGGGTGCAGGTGTCCCGGCGTTTCATTGCATCTGCATCTTTGGAGTAAATCCCCAGCAGTGCAATTGCTGGGTCGTAGGGCAGGTCTACTTTTAACTCTTTGAGGAACCTCCACACAGTTTTCCAGAGTGGCTGCACCATTTCACATTCCCACCAAGAAGTCACTTTATTTTCCCTTTTAAATTCTGATTCACTACGTCTCGACTGGGACCTGACATTTCTACCAAGCTCCCAAGAGCTGCTGATCTAGAGATTACATTTTGAGAACTGCTCTCAAACTCATCTGCACAACAAAATGACACTGACAAATTTTTTAAAAACACTAATGCTTGAACTCCACTCCCATTCCCTCAACCAATTAGAATCTCAGAATGTGAAGCCCCAGGTGATTCTAATGCTCAGCCAAAGTTGAGAATCCCTGCTCTAGGGTGTTCCGGGATATTGAGTTCTTGCAATTCAGCAAAATATGTAACTTCGTTAGTCTCACATAAATAATTTAGGCTGAAATTGTTTGTTTTTAAATTTTAATTTAATTACAGTATAATTTTAATTCCAGCATACTTAACAGAGTATTATATTAGTTTCAGGTGTACAATATAGTGATTCAACAATTTTGTACATCACTCAGTGCTCATAATGATAATTGTACTCTTAATCCTCACTACCTATTTCACCCATCCCCACCCACCTCCCCTCTAGTAACCATGAATTTTCTATAGTTAAGAGTCTGTTATTTGGTTTGTCTCTTTTTCCCTTTGTTCTTTTGTTTTTTTTTCTTTAATATCACATGAGTGAAATCATATGGTATTTGTTTTTCTTTGATTTATATCACTTAGCATTATACCTTCTAGATTTATCCATCTTGTTGCAAATGGCAGTATCTCATTTTTTGTGACTGAATAATATTCCATTTTATATATATATCACATCTTTATCCATTCATCTATCAATGGACACTTGGGTTGCTTCCATAATTTGTTATAAATAATGCTGCAATAAACATTGGGGTACATATATCTTTTCAAATTAGTATTTTCATATTCTTTGGGTAAATACCCAGTAGTGGGATTACTAGATCATATAGTAATTCTATTTTTAATTTTTTGAGGAAACTCCTTACTGTTTTCTACAGTGGCTGCAGCAGTTTGCATTCCCACTAACATTATAAGAGGGTTCCCCTTTCTCCATATCCTCACCAACACCTGTTGTTTCCTGTATTGCTGAGTTTAGCCATTCTGAGAGGTGTGACATGATATCTCATTAGTTTTTTAAAGTTTTTATTTTAATTCCAGTTACTGTACACTGTTATCTTAGTTTCAGGTGTACAATATAGTAATTTAACACTTCCATACATCACCTGGTTCTCATCATAACAAGTGCACTCCTTAATCCCCATCACCTATTTTACCCATCCCCTCACTCACCTCCTCTGTGGTAACCATCAATTTTTTTCTCTAAAATTAAGAATCTGTTTCTTGATTTGCCTTTCTCTCTCTTTTTCCTCCCTCTTTGCTCATTTGTTTTCTTTCTCAAATTCTATATATGAATGAAATCATATGGTACTTGTCTTTCTCTGACTAACTTGTTTCACTTAACATAATACTCTCTAGCTCTATCCATGTTGTTGCATATGGCAAGATTTCAATTTCTTTGATGGCAGCTATATTTCATTTTATATATATATAAATATATATATTATATATATAAGAACATTACCAAATTAAGAATAGCATTCCTATAGGGTAGGAGAAAGAGATTGGGATCACAGATATGATAAAAAGAGATTTTAGTCTTATCTTAAATGTTCTTTTTTAACATGGAGAACATATTAAGTCAAAATTAATTTTCAGAAATGTTAAGAGAACACCATATATATGTGTGTGTGTATATATATATACATATATATATATATATACACACATACACACACCACTTATTTTATCCATTCATCAGTCAATGTATACTTGGGCTGCTTCAACAGTTTGGCTATTATAGATAATGCTGTTATAAATATTAGGATGCATATATCCCTTTGAATTAGTATTTTTGTATTCTTTTGGTAAATACCTAGTAATGCAATTGCTGCATTATAGGTATTTCTAATTTTTTTTAAGATTTTATTTATTTATTCATGAGAGACACAGAGAGAGGCAGAGACATAGGCAGAGGGAGAAGCAGGTTCCATTCAGGAAGCCCAATGAGGGACTGGATCCTGGGACTCCAGGATCATGCCTCAGGCCAAACTACTGAGCCACCCAGGGATCCCAGGGTATTTCTATTTTTAACTTTTTGCGGAACCTCCGTATGTTTTCCAGAGTGGCTACACCAGTTTGCATCCCTACCAACACTGCAAGAGAGTTCCCCATTCTCCACATCCTCACCAACACCTGTTGTTTCTTATGTTGTTGATTTTAACCATTCTGACAGGTGTGAGGGGATATCTCACTGTAGCTTTGATTTGTATTTCCTGATGATCAATGCTGTTGAGCATTGTTTCATATCTGTTGGCCATCTGGATGTCTTCTTTGGAAAAATGTCTATTCATGTCTTCGCCTGTTTTTAACTGGATTATTCATTTTTTGGGTGTTCAGCTCTGTAAGTTCTGTGTTTTATATACTAACCCTTTATCTGATATGTCATTTGAAAATATCTTCTCCCATTCAGTAGGTTGTCTTTTAGTTTTGTTGATTGTTTCCTTCACTATGTGAAAGCTTTTTATTTTGATAAAGTCCCAATAGTTTATTTTTACTTTTGTTTCCTTTGCCTGAGGAGACATATCTAGAAAGAAGTTGCCACAGCTGATGTCAAGGAGGTTACAGCCTGTGTTCTCCTGAAGGATTTTTGTGGTTTCAGGTCTCATATTTAGGTCTTTAATCCATTTTGAATTTATTTTTGTTTGGTAAGAATGTGACCCAACTTCATTCTTCTACATGTAGCTATCCAGTTCTCCCAGTACCATTTGTTTAAGAGACTTTTCCCTCTGGATATTCTTTCCTGCTTTTTTGGAGATTAACTGACTATATAGTTGTGGGTTCATTTCTGGGTTTTCTATTCTGTTCCATTGATCTGTGTGTCTATTTTTGTGACAGTACCATACTATACTGATCACTACAGTTTTGTAATATAACTTGAAGTCCAGGATTGTGATGCCTCCAACTTTGTTTTTCTTTTACAAGGTTTCTTTGACTATTGGGGGTCTTTCGTGGTTCCATACAAATTTTAGGATCATTTATTCCAGTTCTGTGAAAAATGCTATTGGTATTTTGATAGGGATTGCATTAAATGTGTAGATTGCTTTGGGTAGTGTCAACATTTTAACAATCTTTGTTTTTCCAATCCATGAGTATGGAATGTCTTTCCATTTCTTTGTATCACCTTTGGTTTCTTTCATCAGCATTTTATTCTTTTCAGAGTAACAGATTTTTCACCTCTTTGGTTAGGTTTATTCCTATGTATCTTATTGTTTTAGTTGTAAATGGGATTAGTTCCTTAGTTTCTCTTTCTGCTGCTTCATTATGCTGTATAGAAATGCAACAAATTTCTGTATGTTGATTTTGTATCCTGCAACTCTACTGAATTCATTTATTCTAGCAGGGGTTTTTTGGTGAAATTTTTCAGGTTTTCTATAGAGAATATCATGTCATCTGCAGATAGTGAAAGTCTTATTGCTTTCTTACAGATTTGAATCCCTTTTATTTCTTTGTGTTGTCTGATTGCTGGGGTTAGGACTTTCAGTATATGTTAAATAATAGTGGTGAGAGTGTATATCCCCCCATTGTTCTTGACCATGTTATAAAAGCTCTCAGTTTTTCTGCATTGAAGATGATGTTAGTTGTGGGTTTTTCATATATGGCCTTTATATATTGAGAGGTAGGTTCCCTCTAAACTTACTTTGTTGAGAGTTTCTATCATGTTGAGAGTTTCTACAACAATGAATGTTGTACCTTGTCAACTGCTTTTATTTTATTTTTATTTTTTTTGCATCTATTGAAATGATCATATGGTACGTAGACATTCTTTTCTTTTTGGGGGAGGAGAGTGACAGAGGGAGAGAGTCTTAAGCCAGGCTCCATACCCAACTCAGAGCCCTATGTGGGGCTGGATCTCACAACCCTGAGATCATGACCTAAGCCAAGATTAAAAGTCAGACACTTAACCAACTGAGTGACACAGGTACCCCAGTTATTTATTCTTTTGTTAATGTGACGTTCATGCTGATTGATTTGCAAATATTGAACCCAGGTCAATAAATCTCATTTGATCATGGTAAATGATTTGGGTCCTTTCTGTTTTCTTTTTGATAAGTCTGGCTAAATGTTTATTTTATTCATTAATTTTATTAGTTTTTTTTTTTTTTTTCAAAGAACCAGCTCCTGGTTTCATTGATCTATTCTACTGTGTTTTTAGTTTCTGTATCGTTTATTTCAGCTCTAATCTTTATTATGACCTTCCATCTGTTGGCTTTTAGGCTTTGTTTGTTGTTCTCTTTCTAGCTCTTTTAGGTGTAAAGTTAGATTGTTTATATGAGATTATTCTTGCTTTTTAAGGTAAGCCTGTATTGCTGTATACTTCCCTCCTAGGACTACTTTTGCTGCATCTAGAAGGTTTTGGAGGGTTGTGTTTTCATTTTCATTTTTTGCTATGTACTTTTTAATTTCTTCTTTGATTTCTTGGTTAACGCATTCATTGTTTAGTAGCATGCTGTTTAACCTCCATGTTTTTGTGATCTTTCCAATTTTTTTTCTTGTGGTTGGCTTCTAGCTTCATAGTGTTATGGTCAGAAAAGGAATATGGTATGATTCCAATCTTTTTGTATTTGTTGAGGCCTGTTTTATGACCTAATAGGAGATTTATCCTGGAGAATGTAGTGTGCATTTGAAAAAAAATGTGTATTCTGGTGTTTTAGGTTGATTTCTGGAGTATTTAGGATAATTTAATATTATCCAATTGTGTTTGTGGGATGTGACAAAACTAGGGTCCTCCTACTCTGCTGCCATCTTCATCTTATTTCTCATTGTAGTTTTGATTTACATTTCCTGATAATGAGTGATGACGAGCATATTTTCATGTGTCTGTTGGCCATCTGTATGTCTTTGGAAAAATGTCTAGTCATGTCTTCTGCCCATTTTTAATTAGATTATTTGTTTTTTGTGTAATGTATAAGTTCTATAAAATTTTTTTAAAATATCAAGTAATTTTAAGAGTCAGCCTTGAACAGTATTTTATATATGTTGTTTATATCAAACTACATAAGTGGCTATGTGATTTCAATGATAAAGTATAATACTAAAATACTTATTGTATTACTTTTTCCAAGGAAGAAAACTGCAAGCTGAAATGAATGAGGAAGTAAATCTACCTGAAGTGGTCGATGACTGGACCAAAGAGCATGTGAAACAATGGGTGACCAAAGACCTTAATGTTGATGAAAAATATGGGCAGATTCTGCTCAGTGAAGAGGTAACTGGATTAGTCCTGCAGGAATTAACTGAGAAGGACCTTAGAGAAATGGGGCTACCATGGGGTTCAGCACTTTTGATAAAACGTAAATATAACAAATTGAATAACAGTTCCTCTGAAAGTAACAATCAGGATTCTGGACAATTAGATCATACAAAACCCTCCAAAAAGGAACACCCAAAAAAGCCACAACAGATGAAAAAGGAAGAGCAAAAATCAGTGTTATCCGATATTGATCATGATCTCAGAGAGGCCAGAGATACAAAAGAGCAAGAATCAATTCTTATGAAAGAAGATGCATTAAATGAGGGAGCAACCGCTGAAGACCAAAATGAGGATAAGCTAGGAATTAAACAGTTGACTTGTATGCCATATCCTTTTGATCAGTTCCATAACAGCCATTGTTACATAGAAAATAGTGTTCTACAACCTGAAACTGGCCCACTCAATCTCATAGACCCAATACATGAGTTCAAAGCCCTCACAAATACAGAAGCAGCCACAGAAAAGGACATTAAAATGAAATTTAGCAATGAAGTCTTCCGATTTGCATCAGCTTGTATGAATTCTCGCACCAATGGCACTATCCATTTTGGAGTCAAGAACAGACCTCACGGACAAATTGTTGGTGTGAAAGTCGCCAATAAGGATGCCTTCATTGACCACTTCAATATAATGATCAGACAATATTTTGAAGAAAGCGAGATCAATGAAGTCAAGAAGTGCATTCGGGAGCCAAGGTTTGTGGAAGTCCTACTGCAGAACAATACACTGTCTGACAGATTTGTCATTGAAGTAGATGTTATTCCAAAACATTCTGTGTGTGAAAAAAAGTATTTCTTAATTAGAATGCAAAATTGTAAAAGTGAAACCTGGAAACCAAACCAAGATCTTTCACTGTTTGTGAGAGATGGGCCCAGCAGTAAGGATATCCTGGCCAATGTCAAGCAACGAGAATTAAATTTAAAAGCATTTTTACAAAATCTAACGTCAGTAGTAGCATCTAGAAAAGAGGCTGAAGAAGAATACGAGATGAAGGCAGATAGGAAGGAGAGTGAAGGACAAAAGTTGGTTAAACTCCTCATAGGCAACCGAGACTCACTGGATAATTCCTACTACAACTGGTACATTCTTGTGACAAATAAATGCCATCCAAATCAAACAAAGAACTTAGATTTTCTAAAGGAAATGAAATTGTTTGCTGTGCTGGAGTTTGATCCTGAATCTGTAAGCAAGGGGGTGGTCAAAGCTTACAAAAAAAGCCGAATAGCAAACCTTCACTTTCCAAATCAGTTTGAAGAAAAGACAAACAACATAAGGGAGAAAATTTCTAGTTTGAATCTTTACCATCAGACCAGCTGGATCTTCTGCAATGGCAGGTCAGACTTGAAAAACGAGAGCTATAAGCCTCTAGAACCACATTTATGGCACAGAGAAAGAGCTTCTGAAGTCAGGAAGCTGATTTTATTTCTCACAGATGAAAATATAATGATAAGAGGGAAATTTTTGGTTGTGTTTCTATTGCTCTCTCCAGTGGAAAGCCCAGGAGATCCCCTCATTGAAACTTTCTGTGCTTTCTACCAAGCTCTCAAAGGAATGGAAAATATACTGTGTATCTGTGTAAACTCACATATTTATCAACGATGGAAAGATCTGCTACAAACCAGACTGACAATAGCAGATGAATTAACAAACCACAGTATTTCCACTTTAAATTTAGAACTGATAAACAGTACTATCCTTAAACTAAAACCAGTGACTCAGTCTCTAAGAAGATTTTTGCCCTCCCATGGATTTTCTTCGATTATCTTAGAGAAAAAGGAAGAGGATATCTTGACTGCACTGGAAATCCTCTGTGAAAATGAATGTAAAGACACAGACATAGAGAAAGATAAATCTAAATTCCAAGAATTTAAGAAATTAAAAGAAGAACACTTTTATCGAGGTGGCAAAGTATCCTGGTGGAACTTCTATTTTTCTTCTGAAAACTATTCTTCAGCTTTTGTCAAAAGGGATAGTTATGAAAAGCTTAAAGTTCTGATAAAGTGCTGGGCAGAGTCTCCTAAGCCAGAATTTGCAAAAATCATCAATCTTTATCACCATCCAGGCTGTGGAGGTACTACATTGGCCATGAATGTTCTCTGGGACCTAAAGAAAAACTTTAGATGTGCTGTGTTAAAAAACAAAACAACTGATTTCGAAGAAATTGTAGAACAAGTGACCAAATTGATTACCTATAAAGCCACCAGCCATGAAGATTACTTTCCCGTACTTCTCCTTGTGGATGATTTTGAAGACCAGGAAAATGTTTATGTGCTACAGAATGCCATCGATTCCATTTTGGGAGAGAAGGGTTTGAGATATGAAAAAACACTGGTAATTATCTTAAACTGCATGAGATCTCAGAATCCTGATGAAACTGCAAAATTAGCAGACAGTATTGCACTAACCTACCAACTCTCTTCCAAGGAACAAAGAGCTTTTGAGGCCAAACTGGAAGAAATTGAAAAGCAACATAAGAACTGTGAAAACTTTTATTCCTTCATGATCATGAAAAGCAATTTTAATAAAATGTATATAGAAAAGGTAGTCAGGAATATCGTAAAAGGACAGAATGTTGACAGCAAGGAAGGACAACTCATTTCTTTCCTGGCTCTACTCAACTCTTATGTCACTGAGTCTACAATTTCAGTATCACAGTGTGAAATATTTTTGGGAATCATATGCACTAGTATGCCCTGGGAACCCGAAAGCCTAGAGGACAAGATGGGAGCCTATTCTACACTTCTGATAAACACAGAAGTCACAGAATATGGGAGATACACAGGTGTGCGCATCATTCATCCTTTGATTGCCATTTCCTGTCTGAAAGAACTGGAAGAAAGCTATGACTTGAACAAGTGCCAAATTGCATTGAAGATCTTAAATGAGAATTTATTCTATGTTTCTGGAATAGGAAGAGAAAAATTTCAACATGATGTGCAAACTCTTCTGCTTACGAGACAGCGCAGGGAATATGGAGATGAAACAGACACTTTGTTTGCCCCATTAATTGAAGCTTTACAGAACGAAGACATTGAAAAGGTCTTGATAGCTGGGGCTACTCGATTCCCACAAAATGCGTTCATTTGTCAGGCCTTAGCAAGATATTTTTACATTAAAGAGAAGAATTTTGGCACTGCTCTGGAATGGGCAAACCAGGCCAAAAAGAAAGCACCTAAAAATTCATATATTTCAGATACGCTTGGTCAAGTCTACAAAAGTCAAATCAAATGGTGGTTGGATGAAAATAAAAACTCCACAGATATTACAGTTAATGATCTAATATGCCTCTTGGAAGCTGCTGAAAATGCCTCAAAAGCTTTCAAAAAATCCCAAGAACAAACTGAGCGGAAAGGCTATGAAACCTGGGCAGACACCTGGGCAAAACAAACGTTGCAAAGAAAATATGACACATACAACACAGCCGGCTTTTTTGGTGAAATAGAAGTTGGTCTCTATGCTATTCAGATTCTCCAGCTCACACCCTGTTTCTTCAAACAAAATGAATTATCTAAAAAAGCTATGGTAGAATTTTTATCAGGAAAGGGAATGATTCCCACAAATCCAAAATGTGAATATTATTTGGCTCTTAACAAGTTCACATCCTACTTAGAAAATTTACAATCAGATTTGAAAAGGTGTTTTGACTTTTTTGATGATTACCTTGTTCTTTTGAAAATGAAGAACACCCAAAAAGAAACAGGAGAAATCTCATTAAGCAAGAAAATTACCCGTTGTTTCAAGAAATATGTGGAACTTTTCTGCCATTTGGATTCGGGTCCACTGCACAAAGAGAGCCAGTTACTCCAAGAGGAGAATTGCAGGAAAGCTCTAGAAGCTTTGAGAGCAGATAGGTTTTCTGGACTCCTGGAATATCTTAACCCAAATCACAGAGAGGCTGCAACCAACATGGAAAATATAGTGAACAAATATAATTTCCTGTTGCAGCAAAACCCAAAAAAGCAAATGACAAAGGAGAAACAAAATTTCATTTTAGCCAACATTATTCTTAATTGTCTAAAACCCCATTCTAAGTTCATTCAACCACTTCCCATACTGAAAAAACAGCTCCGAGAAGTGTTACTATCCATAGGACCAAGTCATCAATATCCAAACCCTTACTTTTTAGCCTGCCTTCTGTTCTGGCCACAAAATCAAGAACTAGATGAAGATTCCAAATTCATGGAAAAGTATGTTTCATCCTTAAACAGAAACTTCAAGAGACAATATAGGAGCATGTGCAGGTCTAAGCAGGCAAGCACACTTTTTTATCTGGGGAAGCAGAAGGGGCTCCATAGTCTTGTTTGCAAGGCTGAGATAGAGCAATACTTCAATAAAGCACAAAATACAAGTTCCCTCTCACAGAGTGCAGATGTGTGCAAAAAAAAAGTCAAAGACCTCCTGTGTCGTCTAACTGGTCAGGCTGAAGGCAAGCTGATCTCTATGGAATATGGAACAGAGAAAAAAGTTAAAATACCAGTGATACCTGTTTATTCGGGTCCACTCAGGAGTGGTGGCAACATAGAAAGAGTGTCCTTCTACCTAGGATTTTCCATGGAAGGCCTTCAGGCATATGAGATAGAAATAATTTAAGAAGCTATATTAATTCAAATACGTTTATTCATATCTTGCTATGATTTTATTCCCTCTCTGTATTCCCATGGCATTTTGATAACATTACTTGCTTACCTGTAAAACACAGATTTTGCTTCTGTCTCCCTAAATGAATCACAAGGCTTTTTGAGGGCATGAAATGTATCTACACACAGAGTTTGGCACAAAGTAGAGTTGACTGTTTTATGTTTTAAATATGCATTTTCAGGCTAACATGTTCATTTGGTGTCCACCAGTCACATCATAACTGGTTATCTAGGTCAATAAAATCTGTTTTCATTCTATTGCTCTTATGAATATTCTGAATTATTTCTTTACCATGAAAGCAGAGATTTAAATAAGATGAATGTGGAGAAAAGCCCCTCCTCAGTTTTTGGAAATCAGACCAAGGGAGCTGCACCAGTGTGCCACTTACTTCAACTTGGTATCAACAAAAATGTATGGAAGGTAAACATTTTGTTCTCATCCTCCATCCACCCCTCCACCTATACATATACACATACAATTCCTTGTACTCCTTGCCCTTCTCACAACTCCTTGCTCCAGGAGGAGAAGAGAACAGAAAATAAAGTAGTCACAAGCTTGAAATCCCTCTGCCCTCTTCCTCCCATTTACAGATAAATCCATTTCTTTGGCCATTCTTGCTTCCTGTCAACATGGTCTTATCTCCACCTGTTCTTTATAGCCCATCTCCCCGTCTTCTGTTTTCCACTGCCATCTTTTCTCTTTTTCAATTCTCAACCTGTGCTACATGCATACATGCATGCTATTCTGTCTGTCAACTATTCCCTTATTTTCATCCAATGCTTTCCATATGGCTATTCTGTTTTGTTCAACACAACTTAGTTTGAATAGGCTCTACCAGAAAGTATTCCCTGACCCTGATACCCTCTGCCTTATTAGATGACTTCCTCGTAGCAGTATGCGTTCCCAACTTTCCAGTGCCAGGAATGCCATCCCAGAAGCTTGGCACTAGACTTGAACCAGCTAGAACAGCCTCAAACAGCACTCCAGTGCTTGGATTTTAAGAGATAACCATTGCCTATAAAGTGAAATACAGGGATCCCTGGGTGGCGCAGTGGTTTGGCGCCTGCCTTTGGCCCAGGGCGTGATCCTGGAGACCCGGGATCGAATCCCACGTCGGGCTCCCTGGTGCATGGAGCCTGCTTCTCCCTCTGCCTGTGTCTCTGCCTCTCTCTCTCTCTGTGACTATCATAAATAAATAAAAAAAAAATTAAAAAAAAATCTTTAAAGTGAAATACATGCTAACGTAGATTATATCAAATACTTCACAAATACATGTTTATTTATCTACTTCTTCATATCTCATTATAAGTAACTTAGCCCAGGTTTCTTTTTTTTTTAAGATTTTATTTATTAATGATAGACACAGAGAGACAGAGAGAGAGAGAGAGAGAGGCAGAGACACAGGCAGAGGGAGAAGCAGGCTCCATGCAGGGAGCCTGATGCGGGACTCAAGCCCGGAACTCCAGGATCACGCCCTGAGCGGAAGGCAGAGGCTTAACCAATGAGCCACCCAGGCGTCCCGATAGTCCAGGTTTCAAACCCACTTTCTCTTGTCATCAAGATGTCTATTCTCTATCAGGGTTCTTTTCACCAATATTTCTATGACTCTTTGGGGAATGCTCACATGGTCCATGAGCATGTCTCTGTTGCTAGAAGCCACATCTGCTGCTAATCTTGCTCCACACTGCTGTCTCCCTCTTCCACAGCTCACCTGTCCATCTGGTAATAGTCTGTCCCAAGTGGCCACACTGCCTTGGACACAGGCCCAACCCTTAACCTTCACAACTCAGCTAAGACTGAACTACAACATTTAGCAAGACTTAACCAATGGCTTGACATAAAAGAAAAAAGTTATAATAGAAGAGGAAAAATTATTAAATATCCCTGTTATCCATAAATAACCTCCTAGTTCACAGGCCCAGCTTCTCTACAAGATTTTTTAGAGGGCTTCTCTCTACTCAATCCCCTTTCAACACCCATGTCGTAGGGTGGCCTTTGCTTAGATTTCCTACATGAGACAACCTCTAAACATGAGACATTGACTTAGAGATTAGGCTATCAACCTTCTGAGGTCCCTGGAAAGAATTATGTTTATTTCTGAAAAAAACTATAATATGCAAAGATGTCATGCACCCACAAGGAGGACAGTTTGACACTATTTTGTAGAGAAGTTCAACTCCCAATTTCAGAACAGATGCTTTGCTTTACTCTTCTAGAATCAAAGAGGTCATTAAAATGCTTTTCCCAAAATAAATACCTAGTCTTCTTTCAAAGGTGAATTTGAGTCCTACCTATAGAAAGTCATGAAAATTTATACTAGCCTTAAATTCCAGCTCATCCCACATCTGCCACCTATGTTTCAAATATATTGGGATCCAACTTTTGCTCAGGGAAGTCCCCTGAAAAACAAAAACGATAATTTTTAGCGGATTCTTCTCTTCAAACATCCTCCTTTTTTTTCTCTTTTTTCCAAGTTGCCATCAGGGAAAACTGAGAAAAACAAAATATTGTTGGATTGAGTACTTATCAGCTTGTGATGCTGCATGTTTCCTCATGTCATCTGCCTGTTCAGGATTCCAGATAGTTCATAAATCACTAACCCTACCCACTTAGGTAAACTAACTCACCACTAATAGCAGTGCAACAAGCGATTGCCCCAGTAGGTCTATCACTTGGAAGGATGATAGCAAGACATCCAGTGATGTTCCAGGACAGCCAACATGAGAAGCTCACATTTAGAAAGTAGACAGCCTTTCATTGCAAGCCTCGCAGTGCCAAACATTCCTCAAGTTAGTGTATACAAGTGAGTCAGAACCTGTTTTCTCATGTGTTCATTTATTTTTTTATAGTTGATACAGATATATTTAATTAAAGTGAAGCAGAATTTTCTTTTGAAGGTTTATCCATTTATTTTTGAGAGAGAGCATCAGAGGGGACAGGGGTGAAGGGAGAGGGAGAGAGAGAAAATCCTCAAGCAGACTCCCTGCTGAGCATGAAACTGACATCGGGGCTCAACCCCAGGACCCCAGGGTGAAATCAAGAGTTAGCCACTCAACTGACTGAGCCACCCAGGTGCCCCTACATGAAGCAGAATTTTAAACAAGGTAATCAAAATTCTGAGTTATAAACTTAGAAACTATGTTTCAACCCCTAGGTTTATATCTATTTTTGCTATGAATTTGTGGTTGGTCTAAATCAAGTTATCTGCTATTTTTAATCTCAATATGCCAACTTCCAAGTTTACTTTGCTAGGGTCTTATGAAAATTTTGTAAAGATTTCAGGTTATAATTTTTTCTATAGGTGTGCTTATATTTCTTTTATAACTATAATTCTACATGTAATACAAAAGACCAATAAGTAAAATGAAAAGTAAAGAAAATAACAATTATTGTTAAACTAACCCAATACTTATAACTTAATTCAAACTTGAAATGAATAAAACTAAGTCATTTGTGCTTTCCATATACAATTAAACAAGGGTAACTTTCTGTTCCTCTGGAAAATACCTGTTTCTCAAACCAAGAGCTGGATGCTTAATTGACTGAGCCACCCAGGCACCCTTGGCCTTAGATAGTTGTTTCACATCCCTTCACTTTTCTTATTTGCAGTGTCTTTATTTTTCATGAGTGTTATTTTGTTTTATCATTTTATTTTATACATTTTTTTCATCATGATGAGTATTCTGTTAATCCCCATCCCCTATTTCTCCCATCCCCCAATCACCTCCCCTCTGATAACCATCAGTTTGTTCTCTATAGTTAAGAGTCTGTTTCTTGGTTTGCCTCTCTCTTTCTCTCTTTCTCTCTCTTTTTCCTTTGCTCATTTGTTTTGTTTCCTGGTTTCCTCCTTTGTAAGATGAGAAAAATCAACTTTGTCTGCAAGCATCTGATGAGGATTAAATTGGATAGCATAAGTCATATGTCTGGCACATAGTACACTCTTATTAGGAGGCAAATTTAAACAATTTTATTAAGATAATTCACATACCACAAAATTCTCCCATTTAAAGTATACAATTCAATGGTTTTTAGTATATTCTCATTGTGCAACCATCAGCACAACCAATTTTAGATCATTCTCATCACTCCCAAAGAAACCCTGTACTCAGTAGCAATCACCATCCACCCCTCCCCCAGCAATTGACAACCATTTAACTTCTCTCTGTCTCTATGGATTTGCCTATTCTGGACATTTCATATAAATGGAGTGAGTTATTCTTTGAGTATGTGAATGGCTTCTTTCACTTTGCGTTTTCAAGTTTCGTCCATGTCCCATGTCGTGTCATATGTCATTACTTTGTTTCTTTTTATAGTCAAATAAAATTACATTGTGTAGATATATGAAATTTTGTTTATCTAGTCACAAAAGGCCATTTATTTTTATGAATCACTAAATGAGTGATGTTTAATTGATCTAAGATGGGTACGTTTTACCAAGTTTGCATTATTATTTTCCCTTTGTTTTTCCTTTACAGAAGGCATATATGTGCACACACATGCTTGAGGGTAGGGAGGGAGAAGGAGGGGGAGAGGCAGAGAATCTCAAGCAGACTCCATGCCTAGCACAGAGCCCAACACAAGACTTGGTCTCACAACCCTGAGATAACGACCTGAGCTGAAACCAAGAGCTGGATGCTTAATCAACTGAGCCACCCAGACACCCTTGGCCTTCTTGAATTTAAATACTAGCCATCTTTGTCACTCTGTGTCAGTCTTTGTTTAAAGAAGCTTACCCAATGACACTCTAATTGAAGCCCTTCCCCCTTATCATACAACCTGAGTGTTCTCACACTGTATTGTTTACTTCTTTTCCAATACTCATCTTTACAAGTAGGTACATTGCAGGACATCAGTTTATGATTTTAAATAAAAACATTTCCCCAATAGTTGAAAAACTGTCACATTGAGGACAAGAAACTGAACAGTTACATGAAAAAAAAAAAACATAAAACAAAAAACCCATAGTTCATTACTCATACCCAAGTTAAGTAAGAACTGAAAAATAATATACCCTAAGATGCTTCTTCAGACTATTCAAAATGTTTTATTTTTGCATCCTTATTTAAAGAAAGAAAATATTATTCCTGAGTATCAAATACATAAGAGTTATCTGAGAGGCAGAATGTCTTTAAACACAGTTGGCTTGTACTGAGTACTGTGAAGCCACATTACACTATTTCATGAAGGGTGGATAAATGCTGACCCTTCAGATCACCAAATTCCTTGGAGAACAATCATGTTATTTTCAGTATTAGTAATACTTTCCATATTTCCTCAGAACACATGACTTGATTTAAAAAAAGACTGGATTAAAGAGAATTTAGGTTAAGCTCAATATCACTCTGAAGGGATTACCGGTATATTAGTTCAGAAACATATATGATATGAAATACATAACCAATGTGGGATTTATCATGTGAAGAGTACTTAACGTACTTAACAAAGACTCTTAACAAAGAGGAACGTAAAAAGCAGGAAGAAATTTTTAAAGAGAAGTCAAAGGTCAAAGCTTTCTGCTTAAAGCCGAATAACCCCTGGGTAAATAAAAGCATACCTATATGCTCTGGGTCTAATTAATCATTTTTTTAACATTCTGTGAAATAGAGACTCTGTTGTCCAAACATGTCTTGTCTCTGTAGGAAACTTGGGCCCTCCAGGGGGACAGTTAGCAATGCTGCATCTGACTGTCACAGGGCACAAGCCAGTTCCTAAAGGGAGTAAGCTCTTTGAGGAGCCTCATGTGTCTGAAAAGACTGAAGATGTGCCTTGGCCATAAATAGCTACAGGAAGATTCATTTTGTTCTTACAGTCTTAGAAAAAGTGAAAAGCAACATTACAAATGAGTCATGGCATACAATTTACAGTTCCATCTAGAAAGAATAATTAATGATAGCTAGAGAATTAATAGGCAATATCCATGTGGCCCGCTATTATTTAAAAAGCATTAACTGGGGTAGCCCCGGTGGCGCAGCGGTTTAGCGCCGCCTGCAGCCCATGGTGTGATCCTGAAGATGCAGGATCAAGTCCCACGTCGGGCTCCCTGCATGGAGCCTGCTTCTCGCTCTGCCTGTATCTCTGCCTCTGTGTGTGTGTGTGTGTGTCGCTCATGAACGAACAAATAAAATCTTAAAAAAAAAAAAATTAACTGTGCGCAAAGGAACAATATCTGCTCGTAGGATACAATATCTATATGTGACCTTATAACACTACTTTACCTTGTTCTTTCAACCAACTGTATTGAATTTCTAACTGCCCACTCAACATGTTTAAAGCACATTCATTTAATAAGCTCATCTTGGGAGTTCTGAAATGATGTTCACCACAGATATTGTAAAAATATGAACATTTGCTAATAGGTGCCACATCTTACCACTCCTAAGATGGCAAGAACATAAGAGACAGTTCTAATATCGGGCCAGGTATTACGGGTACCAATTAAACTAAAACATCTGTTATTCACAGATGTGGTGGGGCAAAATTGTGATGTTTGGCAGTCCCGGACTCTTGATATGGATGTGCTGAATATCATTATTTCTTTATTGCTAAACTTGTCAGGTGAGATGACATCAGTTCCTTGTTTCATTTTGACTTATACAAAAGACTGATGCAAAGACACCATGTCTTAAAGAGTACTGCTCCTGTGACAAAGGCTTGACAGTTTCTTATAAATTTAGACAAAGTCTCAACAATTTCATAAAAAGTTAAACATGTGCCTATTTCATCCAGCAATCCCAAGCCATGGTATTTACATAAGAGAATGAAGACATATGTCCACAAAAAGACTTGTACAAAAATAGTCACAGCAGGTTTATGCATGACTGCCAAAAATGGAAATAACTCAAATGTCTATTTAAAGGAAAGTGGATAAACAGATTGTGATATATTGACAAAACAGAATACTATCACCAATAAGAAAGAGCCAACTACTGATACATGCAACAGTAGGACCAATCACAATGACATTATATTGAATAAAAGAAACCAGTCACAGAAAACTCATACTATATTATTCCATATATATGAACACCTGGAAACTAGTGTATGGTGAAAAAAATCAGAAGAGTAGTTTCCTCTCCTGGGGGTTAGGAGTAACTGGGGAAAGACATGTCATTACAGATATGTTATATATCTAGATTGGGGTGTCAGTTACTCCAGTTTGTCAAGCCGTTTGCCATAATTTTACATTTAGTAAACATGCACTCCAATTTTGCCTCAGTAGAGCTATAACTAAACAGGAGTAGAAGAACGTTAAAGAGGTGGGGGGGGGAGAGTAGCAGAATATTAATGGCTTTGAAGCTGAGTGATATACATAAGGGGGTGCATTATGCTATTTTCTTTACTTTGCTTATATTTGAAATTTTCCAAGGAAAAGGTTTTTAAATTATGCTATAAAAGTATATTTAAAGGTATAAGAAAATTGAAACTATATTTTGCTGAGTAGAAAAACACAATATTGAACAGCCCATGCTTCTACTACTGGGCGAATATTTGCCTACCCATAAAAAACCAGGAGATTTTATATCAAAAGTGTTAACAATTTTGAATGGGAAATGGGATCCAGGTATCTTATGTTTTTCTTTCTTTCTAGTTGTTTCTGATTTTTTTAATTGAACACATATTGGTTTTTTAATTAGAAAATACACCATAAATTTTACTTAAAAAAAAAAAAAAACCGAGAACATAGGGTAAGAGGTTTCTTGGTATTGTAATTTGTCAATACTTCCTCCATCAAAGAGAAAGAAGAACCTGATAAAATGCAAAATCTTTGATGGTTCTATCCCTAAGATAAATTTCATATAAAAACAAGAGACAGGAATAAAAGCAAGAGATATCCTACAACATATTTCTAGGTCATGAAAAAATTTTCTGTGCTTGCTATTTTATAATTTTATCAGAGAATAGAGGAAACACCTCCTTACATCCCTCCACCCCAGGACCATCAGTAAATTAAAAGAAAAAACTGACCAGATGGTATCCAGGGAGCTAAACTTTAAACAATCTTCTCTTAAGAAAGGGACCTCACTGTCTGGGTTATGAAAATAATTTCTAAAAGATAACATACACCCCAATGTTTATAGCAGCATTATTTACAGTAGTCAACTTATGAAAGCAGCTTCATGTCCATTGATAGATGAGTGGATAAAGAAGTGGTATACAGGGACTGCTGGGTGGCTCAGTTGGTTAAGTATCCGACTATTGATTTTGGATCAGGTCATAATCTCAGGGTCACGAGAATGAGCCCTGCATCAGGCTCGAAGCTAAGCATGTAACCTGCTTGGCATTCTCTATCTCTCTCTCTCAAAAATAAAAAATAAAAAGTGGAACAGATATATATATACACACACACACACACACACACACACACACACACAATGGAATATTACTTAGCCATAAAAAAGAATGAAATCATGCCATTTTCAACAATGTGGATGGAGCTAGAAAGTATAAAGCTAAGCAAAATAGTCAGAAAAAGACAAATACCATATGATTTCACTCATTTGTGGAATTTAAGAAACAAAACAAATGAACATGGGGGTGAGGAAGAAAGAGGCAAACCAAGAAACAGACTCTTAACTATAGAGAACAATAGAGGGTTACCAGAGGGAAGATGGGAGGAAGGATGGGTGAAGTAAGTGATGGGGATTAAGGAGTACACCTGTGAAAAACACAGGATGATGTCTGGAAGTGTTGAATCACTACATTTTACACCTGAAACTGATATAACACTGTATGTAACTCTACTAGAATTTAAATAAAAACTAAAAAAAAAAGGATAAAATCTCATTTCAACAATCAACAAGAAGACCTGGAAAAGGGAAAGAACTTCCCCTGATCTTTAGCAGAGAATTCCCCTCAAACACAGAGCATGACCACTAGTAACACAAGCCACACCCCCAAATTAATCTGAGGCTTACTCAAAGTGGGAAAGAGCTTGATGTGTGGAGGGACAGTGAGGTGCTAGATCACCTCAGAAATCAACAGCAAGGGAAGGCATAACTGTCATTGACACCAAATGAACAAACTTCAGAATTCCTAAATAAAAGGAAGAGAGTTTTACTTAAACCCTAGTTAGGACAGCTACCTGGGATACACAATCTTCACAAAGAAGAGAGTGCTCTGGTAAAGGAACATTTAGTGTAGGTTACATACATTTTTACATAAAGGTTGAAAATCATTAGACAAAGGACATTTCAGAAAGTTGCAGTTCTTAAGTTTCTAGTATTCTGGGCTGTATGACTTTAATCCTAAAGGAATGAGGAAGATTTATTTCTTTTTCTTATCTTTGTGTTCAGAATATTCCTTTTTGGTTATTTTCTTTAACAAAGCAGATGTTCATCGTGTGCTCTGGGCAGATTTAAGAGCCCATGCTTTGAGGTTTTGCTGAGTCATTTTGACCTTGGTAAATGTTAAAGTATAATTTCCCTGGAAGCCCAGAACAGGGCCCCAAACATTAAAAGTTTGAACATGTCCTTTATTACTGGTTTCCATTTTCTGCAGGATTGTCTCAGCAAACAATTGCCCCAAGAAGTTCATATGCAATACCAGGACTGAGCCATCAGAGTGGATGAAATAATAAGAAATCTCAACAGTTGATAGATGCAGGTCTAGGTCATGCATTCTCAACTGGGGCTATATCATCTTCAAGCAGTGAACTTTGGTTCCTGGAAGCACAAAAGAATATTGTTCCTTTTTTTGGTAGATTTTTTTCTTGTTAGTATAGTTGACACACAATGTTGCATTAGTTTCAAGCATACAACATAGTAATTCAACAACTCTATACGTTATGCTATGTTCACAAGAGTCACCACCCTCTGTTACCATGTAATGAATGTTATTACTATACCACTGACTACATTCTCTATGCTGTGCCTTTTATTCCTGCAACGTATTCATTCCATAACTGGAAGCCTTATCTCCTACTTCCCTTTGCCCATTTTGCACATCCTCACACTCCTTCCCCTCTGGCAACCTGTTTGTTCTTTGTATTTATAGATCTGATCCTGCCTTTTGTTTGTTAATTTAAAAATGGGCAGAGGGCCTGAATAGACATTTTCCCCCAAAAAGGACATACAGAGGCAGCCCAGGTGGCTCAGCGGTTTAGTGCTGCCTTCAGCCAGGGCCTGATTCTGGAGACCCTTAATCAAGTTCCACGTCGGGCTCCCTGCATGGAGCCTGCTTCTCCCTCTGCCTGTGTCTCTGCCTCTCTCTCTCTCTCTGTGTGTGTGTGTGTGTGTGTGTGTCATGAATAAATAAGTAAATCCTTAAAAAAAAGAAACTTAGTTATGGAGAGCAGAGCAAATGTTAATTTTTATAGTCTTGATTGTATTAAGGTTCTTGAGAAAAACAGAACCCATAGGATATATAAATATAGATATAAGTGTATATAGACATGTAAATACATAAACATTTAAGTATATATATACTTTATATATATATATATATATATATATATAGAGAGAGAGAGAGAGAGAGAGAGAGAGTCACATTACTTAATGTCTCTGTGCTTCAGTTTCTTCTGCTATAAAATGGAGATAAGGGATTCCTGGGTGGCTCAGCAGTTTAGCACCTGCCTTCAGCCCAGGGCGTGATCCTGGAGTCCTGGGATCAAGTCCCACGTCAGGCTTCCTGCATGGAGCCTGCTTCTCCCTCTGCCTCTCTCTCTCTCTCATGAATAAATAAATAAAATCTTAAAAATAAATAAACAAACAAACAAACAAATAAATAAATAAATAAAATGGAGAAAATAGCAGCGCCTACCTCAGAGGATTGTTGTGAACGGCGGATAAGTTAATATAAAACACCTGGCACAGTCCCTGGTACATAGTAAGTGCAAGAAAAATGTTTAAAAACCATATAAAACCAGTGTGAATCAACAGTGGAATGTGGAAACCAAAAGTTAACTGAGCACACACAATACATGATAGCACCTGATGTTAACTTTTAAAAGTTGACTAGTTTTGCCGCTCTCACTCAGGCCATTCTCTACCTGGCCCCGAGACAGATCTTACAAGATAAATCCCTGCAATGTGGCCATCTAACCCTGGTCTGCCCTATGGAACTAACACAGAGGGCTTTAGCATTTATAGGGACCTCAAAGAGTCCTTGAAAGCATTCCTTTACACTTAAAAACAGAGGTGAGTCCACTCTGGAAAGCCAAGGATATACCAACATCTGCTCTTCCCTACCCAAATCCCCCACAGGCTCCCAATGGCAAGGAAAATCATTATTGCAAAGGAATCCACTCAGAATATCTGGGAGTTTGTCTGCAGCCAAGACAACACAGCTCTCTGCAGCTCTTGAAACTCCCAAGTAAAGAAGAGGTTTTAAACCCTTGGATGCTGATCAAACAGACCAGACTGTGACAGAGTAATTAATGACTTACTAAAAAAGCATTTCATAGAGTAAAGTCACTTCTATAAACTCAGATTGAGGAAAACAAAACTGAAATCAGTCCTGCCAGGCTTCCTTCCCCCCACCTGCCAGGTTTCGACACACTCATTCTGAGACACACCCTATAGTTTCTAAGCCAAGTGAAGTAGAAGCAGAGGTTAAATAAACTTTCTTAAAAACTAGAATGAAGAAAATATTTTGCTCTAACATTGAGAGAGGAAGAAAACAGATGTTAGATGTTTCCTGCACCGAAATACATAATTTCCCCTTTTTTATGCAGAAACAATTTGCAAGACAATCTGGATGAGTATATCTATTATTAGTATTATTGTTACTATTACAGCATTTCATTGAATAGGAAGGAATCTATTTCTCAATTAGAAGATTGAAATATACCACAAAACAAAAAATAATATTTTAAGCCTAGAAATTCTAGACTATTCATTACTGTGACAGGCATCTGCTTTGCATTAGTTGAAAAATGAGTCATTGAAAACATTCTATAAAAGATGTCATTGAAAACTAGAGGCATTTTTATTGATGAAATCCCCCAAGGCATTAGCAGCATCTTCAGAAAGAACATATGATGAAAATTTTAAGATGCACTTCACATTGATCAAATGTATCTTTTGCCATCTACTCTAAGGAGTAGGGAGATGCCAGAAAATAAAACTCTCCATAGTTTCTCAGATGTTAGTGTCAGATGATATATAGAGAGGGACAGACAGACGAAGGCAGAGACAAAAAGAGATACAGACAGACTACCTCGGAAAGTCCTTGAAACTATGGCAGTTTTCTGTTCCTAGTAAAAATCCTAGGCTTGTGTCTAACTTCCCCCAAAGCAAGGAACAAGGTGATGCAAGGAGAGGATTACATTTCTGAATAAAGGCCTGATCTTCAACTGTCTATAGAAAAGCGAGCAAACCCTACAGTTAACACTAGGGCTAAAAAATGTATGGGGATTCAGTTCTGTATATAACAAATTGTGTTTCCTTTTTTATTATTGTTGCTGAGCTCAGACCCAAAATTTCAGGCCACTTCTCATAAAACATATAGAATTGAAAACAGTTATTTTAGGCCCTCACTTTACTCCATGGCTTCACCTTTCTTTCTCTTCCTACTTTCCCCCCATTAGTCTTTCCCTGATCTCATTACCTAAGGGTTTTCATATATGTGCAATCCCATAGCACTTCCTAAATTACATGAAAACCATTTTTGGAACAAGGGAGGGTATAAAGAGATTGTGACTATGTGAAATACCTACAAACGGTGGAATAAATGAAAAAAAAAACAAATATTAGACAGCAGTAATTCTTCTAGTGTATATTCGCCCAGAGTGGCATCTTCAACAGTTTTTTGAAAAGTTTAGTTATTGAAATATACAGCTATCAAGACTCTGACAAAGGCTATAGGGGAAGCAGCTTGAAAGTGAAAGCTGTTCGGTCACAATATAAAAATCTATAATCTGGTAGAGAAAATTGTGGAAAGTCATTTCTTTTTCATTTGCTCACATTCCCAACCAACCAGTCAGGCCTAACTCCCCAATCCCCAAACTTTGTATGAGAACCTAGCTTTTTGTTTTTACGTGTGTATGGTAGGCAGCTCATGCATAAGGGCTGAGCTCTTAAAACTGTGAGACAAAGTCAGGGAGACCGCAAGAGAAGTATACTGTAGGATGGGGTAAGAGGTAAGGCATACAGAACTCAGGAGCTTGAGCACAGCTGACAGCAGAGTGATCAGGCCCCCTGATTTAGGTGTGGGTGATGTGGGTGCAACCAAGGTGAGCTGTACTTGATGGGGTGGAATGGATGGCACTTAGCAGGTGGACACATGAAAATGACTTAGATGGCAGACTAACTGGAGAAGGGTTGGGTAAAAAGACAACTATGAATCAACTAGTATGAATCAACAGTGGCATGTGAAACCAAAAGGTTTCTGAAGCCACAGTTATATCTGCATATCATCTGAGGTTGCGATTACAAATCTCCAGTGAAACTTTTAGTCCTCAGAGGCCCAGAATTACATTAATTGTTATCCTTGATTACTAATACACTGTCATTTTTTTCTATGCAAGTATCTCTTTTATTCATCTCTTTATTTTATCACGTATTTTGGAGGTATCATTGCCTTTGAAATGAAGTATAATGTTTATGAAAGGAATAAATCTGAAAGGTACGCTCTACAAAATTATATATGTATTCATCAGTGTAACCACTAACCAGATCAAGACATAAATATTTTTATCCTATCAGTTTTCCTTGTGTCCATTCCCAGAAAATATCTTCCTCCCCGAAGATAACCACTATTCTGACTTCTGCTACAATAGATTAATTTTGCCTGTTCTTGAGTTTCACATAAATGGAGTTCTACAATATAGACTTCTTTCACTCAATGTCATATATGTGAGATTCACCCATGTTATTGTCTATATCAGCACTCTAATCTTTTTCTTTATAATTGCTGGGTCATAGGGTCAGTGTACATTTAACTTTATTAAAACTGCCAAATCATTTCCCAAATTGGCTGAAACAACTTATATTCCCACTAGCAATGTGTGAGAGTTCCACTCATTGACTCTACATTGTCACCAATACTTGATACTATCAGTCTATCGTTTCAGTTACTCTGCTGGGTGCACAGTATTACCTCCTTGTAGTTTTACTTTGCATTTCCGTAATGGTTAAATATTTTGGAGCACTTCTAGATTCCAATCCATCGTATCTATCCATGGGACTACCAAAGCCCCACTGGTTTCTCCCTCTCCCAGTAGACCAAGTCTGGTCTTCAACTCCAGCCCAGAATCAACAAATGCTCCAAAGCTCACCTAGGAAGGGATCGCCCCTCTCTGGAATATTAGCACATCCAGTCCTTGCTATCAAGTCCATCTAAAACTCTGTGATAACTTCAAAAATAAGTTTTATAATTTATCTGATTTTTTCCAGTTTCTTTTTTTTTAATCTTTTTTATTTTTATTTATTTATTTTTAAGATTTTATTTATTTATTCATGAGAGACAGAGAGAGAGAGAGAGAGAGGCAGAGACACAGGCAGAGGGAGAAGCAGGCTCCATGCAGAGAGCCCGACGTGGGACCTGATCCTGGGTCTCCAGGATCACGCCCTGGGCTGAAGGCGGCGCTAAACCGCTGAGCTACCCAGGCTGCCCTTTTTTCCAGTTTCAATGGGAGTGTTGGCAGTCTGCTGTGATCTATAGTATCACGCTGGAACGTGGAATATTTTCCATTTCTTCTTAGGTCAGTTTTGGTAAGTTATATTTTTCAAGGAATGTTTTAAGTTCATCTCAGTCTTCAAATTTATTTATAAAGTTGTTTCCAATATCCTCTAAAGCTTAGAATTTTTACAGCATGTGATATTGGTTAGTTGTGTCATGGTTTTATTTCTTGGTTACTCTTTCCACAGATGTGTCAATGTTATTATTCTTTACCAAGAACAACTTTTGGGCTTCTTTGATTCTATTGTAACTTTTTCCCCCATTTTTTATATTTCTGTCTCATCTCTATTTTCTCCTTTATCTACTTCCTTCGGGTTTATTCTATTCTTCCTTGAATGTATTCAATTGACATTTGGTTCATTCAATTGAACGACTTTTCAGTCATTCTTCTAATTTTATAAAAGCATTTAGGTTATAAATATCTTTCCAAGTACTGTTGACATTGTATCTTACATGTTTTCAATGCAGTATTTTAAATAAAAATTGTATATACTTAAAGTGATCAACACAATGAATTGATATATATATGTATATTTATACATACACACAGTGAAATGACTGAGAGTCAAGCTAATAACATATCATCTCTTCACTGTTACCATTTATTGTGTGTGAGAAATGTACTTGAAATCTACTCTCAGCATATTTCCAGTGTTCAGTGAGGCATTATTAGAAACAGTTGTCATGCTTATACATTAGATCTCTGGCTTATTCATGCTACAAAACTGCAAATCTATACCCTTTAACCTACTACTGTCCATCCCTTCCCCCTCCAGCCCCTGGCATCCACTGTTCTATGAGTTTTACTTTGTTTTGTTTTTAGATTACACATAAAGGTGAGATCATACAGTATTTGTGTTTTTCTTTCTGGCTTATTTCTCTTAGCATAGTGTCTTCCAGGTTCATCCATGTTGTCACAATGGCAGGATTTCCTTCTTTCTCATGGCTAATATACAGCACATCTTTATCCATTCATCCACGGATGGATGGATGATGGTTGCTTTCACATCTTGGCTATTATGAATAATTCTGTAATGTATATGGGAGTATGAATGTCTCTTCAAGATCTTGTTTTCATTTCCTTTGGATATATATCCAGATGTGGGATTATTGGATCATATGGTACTTCTATTTTTAATTTTTTGAGGAATATCCATTCTGTTTTTCATAGTGTCTGTACCAAATTACATTCCCACCAACAGTGCATGAGTGTTCCCTTTTCTATACATCCTCATCAGCACTTGTTGTGTTGTCTCTTGTGTTTTTTCTTTTTTTTATTCAGAACAGTTATGAGGCAGACCATGTGCCTGAGTCCATGGGAGCCAATCTAGAGTCCTGTTCCTATGGGCCATTGTCCTATACCAGGACAAGCAGAGAGCCTAAGGCCCAAGGACCTGGCCTGGGATCAGGGTGAGGCAGGAGTCTGGCTATACGGAAACGTTTCTGGAGGCTGGGTCCACTGGAACTCTTGCTTTCAGGATTAATACTACTACATTACTAAATGAATTGATGAATATTCCCTCTTTTATTGTTTTCTAGAAGAGATTGTGGAATCAGTGTTAATTATTTAAATGTTCAGTAGAATTCTCCAGCAAATCTATATGGGCCTAGAGAGGGTTTTTTTTTTGGGGGGGGAGGGGTTAAGTAAATATCTAGTTTTCTATGAAGTTATGGGACTATTCAAAGGATCTGTTTCATATTTAATGAGTTGTGGAAGCTTGTGGGTTTTGAGGAATTGTCCATTTTAATTAAGTTGCCAAATTTATGAGTTTGAAGCTGTTCATAGTACTCCCTTGTTGTCCTTTTGATGCCTACCAGGTTTTAAATGATACCCACTGTTTCATTTCTGGTGTCGGTAAATTGTGTCTATCCTATATCATTCTTTGTCAGTCTTAGTAGAGGTTTGCCAATTTTACTGATCTTTCAAAAAAAGTCAATCTTTGTTTCATTGATTTTCTCCGTTATTTTTCTTTTTTCAATTTAATTGGCTTCTGCTCTTTATTGTTTTCTTCCTTCTGTTGCTTTGGTTTTATCTTGCTCTACTTTTTGAAGCTTTTCTGGGTTTTCTAGCTTTTCTAGGTTTCAAGTTTTTCTAGGTTTTCTAGGTTCTAAGAACTTAGATGATTGTTTTTGCAACTTTTCTTCTTTGCTAATGTATGCATTTATCACTATAAATTTTCCTTTCAACACTGCTTTAACTTTGCCTCACAAATTTTGATATGTTGTATTTTCATTTTCATTCATTGCAATGTATTTTTTAATTTCACTTGAGAGTTTTCTTTGATCTATAAATTATTTGGGAATGTGTAGTTCCTAAATTTTCCTCATTTTTTGTAATCAATTTCTAATAAGATTCCATCATGATTGGCAAATATATTCTGTATGGTTTGAATTCTTTTAAATTGTTGAAATTTATTTTATCATTTAGGATGTGGTCTATCTTGGGCATTTGAAAAGAATGATTTTTCTGCTGCTGTTGGATGAGCTGTTCTATAATTGTGGTTTGGAAACTGTTGGTTGATGGTGTTAAATTCTTTTATATCTTCACTTATATTCCATCTAGTTCTATCAATTGTTAAAAGAAAGGTGCTGAAATATCCAACTACAATTGTGGATTTGTCTAAAATAATAAGTTCTACACTGTTTCCTTCAAATATTTTGGTACTTCCTTCTTCGGCATATACACTTTTAGGATTGCTATGTCATCTTACTGGATTGACTTATCATTATATAATATTCTTCTGTCTCTGGTCATTTTCTTTGCTCTGTATTCTACTCTATCTGACATTAATATAGCCATTCCTGTGCTTATTATATACTTTTATCCATCCTGTTACTTTCAATCTGCCTATGTTGTTATATTTCAAGTGAGTATCTTACAAAAAAAAAAGGTATAGTTGGGTCATGTTTTTAATCCAGTTGACTAATTCTGTCTTTTAATTTCTGTGTGTAGGCAACTTATATTTAATATAATTATTGGTCTATTGGGTTTTATGTCTACCATTTTATTTTTTCTTTCTATTTATTCTCTCTGGTTTTCATTTCTCTATTTTCCTGACCCTCTGTAGTAACTTGAATTTTTTTTTTACAATTCTACTTTTATCTACAGTGTTTGTGAGTGTATTTTACATATATATATATATATATATATATATATATATATATCTAACTTACAACAGTCTAATGATGTTATCTTACTAGTTTGAATGAAGTGTAAAAATCTTTCTTCCCTTTTTAACCCTTACCCTATCCATTTATAATTATCCACATAATATAATTATCTTAAATAATTCTACAATATACATTTAGAACCATATCAGATAATGCTTCAACAATCAAACATAATTTAGAAAACCGAAGAGGAGAAAGTTAAGTTTATTCACCAATATTTTTGCTTACTGTGTTCTTTTTTCCTCCTTCATGTTTCAAGTTTCCTTCTCTATCTCTTTTTTAAAGATATATTTATTTTAAAGTGGAAAAAGTTGGAGGATGGGCAGAAAGAGGAGAGAAATCCTCAAGCAGACTCCCTGCTGGGTGTGGAGCCCAACATGGAGCTTGATCCCAGGACCCTAAGATCATGACCTGAACCAAAATCAAGAGTCCATTGCCTAACAAACTGAGCCATCCAGACACCCCTCAAGGTTTCTTCTCCTTTATTTCCCTCTGTTTAAAGAGCTTCCTTTAACCATTCTTTTAAGGTAGGTTGTATAGGCTACACCATTTTACATTCCCACCAACAGTACACAAACATTTCTTCCAATTTCTCCGCAAATACTCATGATTTGTTTTTCTTTTTTAAGATTTGATTTATTTATTTAATAGTGAGAGAACACACAGAAGGAGAGAGAAAAGCAGACTCTCTGCCAAGCAGGAAGCTGGATGCGGGCTCAGTCTTAGGACCCTGGGATCATGATCTGAGCCAAAGGCTGACACTTAACTGACTAAGCCACCCAGATGCCCCAATTTACTGTTTTTTTAATAGTAGTCATCATAATGGATGTGAAATGATATATAATTGTAGTTTAGGTTTGCATTTCTCTAATCATTAGTGATGTTGGTCATTATTATATGCTTGTTGGGCATTTGTATATTATCTTTGGAGAAATGTCTATTCAAGTCCTTTGACTATTTTTAATTAGGTTATTTGTATTGTTAGGAAATTTTTAAATATATTCTGGATATTATCAGATATATAATTTGCAAATATTTCCCTCCATTCCATAGTTTGTGTTTTCATTCTGTTAATTGTGTCTTTTTTTTTCTATTTTATTTTTTTATTTTTTTATAGTATTTTTTTTATTGGTGTTCAATTTACCAACATACAGAATAACCCCCAGTGCCCGTCACCCAATCACTCCCACCCCCCCACCCTCCTCCCTTTCTACCACCCCTAGTTCGTTTCCCAGAGTTAGCAGTCTTTACATTGTGTCTCCCTTTCTGATATTTCCCACACATTTCTTCTCCCTTTCCTTATATTCCCTTTCACTATTATTTATATTCCCCACATGAATGAGAACATATAATGTTTGTCCTTCTCCGACTGACTTACTTCACTCAGCATAATACCCTCCAGTTCCATCCACGTTGAAGCAAATGGTGGGTATTTGTCATTTCTAATAGCTGAGTAATATTCCCTTGTATACATAAACCACATCTTCTTTATCCACTCATCTTTCGATGGACACCGAGGCTCCTTCCACAGTTTGGCTATTGTGGACATTGCTGCTATAAACATTGGGGTGCAGATGTCCTGGCATTTCACTGCATCTGTATCTTTGGGGTAAATCCCCAACAGTGCAATTGCTGGGTCGTAGGGCAGGTCTATTTTTAACTCTTTGAGGAACCTCCACAGTTTTCCAGAGTGGCTGCACCAGTTCACATTCCCACCAACAGTGCAAGAGGGTTCCCTTTTCTCTGCATCCTCTCCAACATTTGTTGTTTCCTGCCTTGTTAATTTGCCCCATTCTCATTGGTGTGAGGTGGTATCTCATTGTGGTTTTGATTTGTATTTCCCTGATGGCAAGTGATGTAGAGCATTTTCTCATATGCATGTTGGCCATGTCTATGTCTTCCTCTGTGAGATTTCTGTTCATGTCTTTGGCCCATTTCATGATTGGATTGTCTGTTTCTTTGCTGTTGAGTTTAATAAGTTCTTTATAGATCTTGGAAACTAGCCCTTTATCTGATATGTCATTTGCAAATATCTTCTCCCATTCTGTAGGTTGTCTTTTAGTTTTGTTGACTGTATCCTTTGCTGTGCAAAAGCTTCTTATCTTGATGAAGTCCCAATAGTTCATTTTTGCTTTTGTTTCTTTTGCCTTCGTGGATGTATCTTGCAAGAAGTTACTGTGGCCGAGTTCAAAAAGGGTGTTGCCTGTGTTCTTCTCTAGGATTTTGATGGAATCTTGTCTCACATTTAGATCTTTCATCCATTTTGAGTTTATCTTTGTGTATGGTGAAAGAGAGTGGTCTAGTTTCATTCTTCTGCATGTGGATGTCCAATTTTCCCAGCACCATTTATTGAAGAGACTGTCTCTCTTCCAATGGATAGTCTTTCCTCCTTTATCGAATATTAGTTGACCATAAAGTTCAGGGTCCACTTCTGGGTTCTCTATTCTATTCCATTGATCTATGTGTCTGTTCTTCTGCCAGTACCACACTGTCTTGATTACCACAGCTTTGTAGTCCAACCTGAAATCAGGCATTGTGATGCCCCCAGATATGGTTTTCTTTTTCAAAATTCCCCTGGCTATTCGGGGTCTTTTCTGATTCCACACAAATCTTAAAATAATTTGTTCTAACTCTCTGAAGAAAGTCCATGGTATTTTGATAGGGATTGCATTAAACGTGTAAATTGCCCTGGGTAACATTGACATTTTCACAATATTAATTCTGCCAATCCATGAGCATGGAATATTTTTCCATCTCTTTGTGTCTTCCTCAATTTCTTTCAGAAGTGTTCTAGAGTTTTGAGGGTATAGATCCTTTACATCTTTGGTTAGGTTTATTCCTAGGTATGTTATGCTTTTGGGTGCAACTGTAAATGGGATTGACTCCTTAATTTCTCTTTCTTCAGTCTCATTGTTAGTGTATAGAAATGCCACTGATTTCTGGGCATTGATTTTGTATCCTGCCACGCTACCGAATTGCTGTATGAGTTCTAGCAATCTTGGGGTGGAGACTTTTGGGTTTTCTATGTAGAGTATCATGTCATCGGCGAAGAGGGAGAGTTTGACTTCTTCTTTGCCAATTGGAATGCCTTTAATGTCTTTTTGTTGTCTGATTGCTGAGGCTAGGACTTCCAGTACTATGTTGAACAGCAGTGGTGAGAGTGGACATCCCTGTCTTGTTCCTGATCTTAGGGGAAAGGCTCCCAGTGCTTCCCCATTGAGAATGATATTTGCTGTGGGCTTTTCGTAGATGGCTTTTAAGATGTTGAGGAATGTTCCCTCTATCCCTACACTCTGAAGAGTTTTGATCAGGAATGGATGCTGTATTTTGTCAAAAGCTTTCTCTGCATCTAATGAGAGGATCATATGGTTCTTGGTTTTTCTCTTGCTGATATGATGAATCACATTGATTGTTTTACGGGTGTTGAACCAGCCTTGTGTCCCGGGGGTAAATCCTACTTGGTCATGGTGAATAATTTTCTTAATGTATTGTTGGATCCTATTGACCAGTATCTTGTTGAGAATTTTTGCATCCATGTTCATCAGGGATATTGGTCTGTAATTCTCCTTTTTGGTGGGGTCTTTGTCTGGTTTTGGAATTAAGGTGATGCTGGCCTCACAGAACGAATTTGGAAGTACTCCATCTCTTTCTATCTTTCCAAACAGCTTTAGGAGAATAGGTATGGTTTCTTCTTTAAACGTTTGATAAAATTCCCCTGGGAAGCCATCTGGCCCTGGACTCTTGTGTCTTGGGAGGTTTTTGATGACTGCTTCAATTTCCTCCCTGGCTATTGGCCTGTTCAGGTTTTCTATTTCTTCCTGTTCCAGTTTTGGTAGTTTGTGGCTTTCCAGGAATGCGTCCATTTCTTCTAGATTGCCTAATTTGTTGGCGTATAGCTGTTCATAATATGTTTTTAAAATCGTTTGTATTTCCTTGGTGTTGGTAGTGATCTCTCCTTTCTCATTCATGATTTTATTAATTTGAGTCTTCTCTCTCTTCTTTTTAATAAGGCTGGCTAATGGTTTATCTATCTTATTAATTCTTTCAAAGAACCAACTCCTGGTTCTGTTGATCTGTTCCACAGTTCTTCTGGTCTCGATTTCGTTGAGTTCTGCTCGAATCTTTATTAACTCTCTTCTTCTCCTGGTGTAGGATCTATTTGCTGTTTTTTCTCTAGCTCCTTTAGGTGTAAGGTTAGCTTTTGTATTTGAGTTCTTTCCAGTTTTTGAATGGATGCTTGTATTGCGATGTATTTCCCCCTTAGGACGGCTTTTGCTGCATCCCAAAGATTTTGAACGGTTGTATCTTCATTCTCATTAGTTTCCATGAATCTTTTTAATTCTTCCTTAATTTCCTGATTGACCCTTTCATCTTTTAGCAGGAAGGTCCTTAACCTCCACGTGTTTGAGGTCCTTCCAAACTTCTTGTTGTGATTTAGTTCTAATTTCAAGGCATTATGGTCTGAGAATATGCAGGGGACGATCCCAATCTTTTGGTATCGGTTCAGACCCGATTTGTGACCCAATATGTGGTCTATTCTGGAGAAAGTTCCATGTGCACTTGAGAAGAATGTGTATTCAGCTGAGTTTGGATGTGAAGTTCTGTAGATATCTGTGAAATCCATCTTGTCCAGTGTATCATTTAAAGCTCTCGTTTCTTTGGAGATGTTGTGCTTAGAAGACCTATCGAGTATAGAAAGAGCTAGATTGAAATCACCACGTATAAGTGTATTATTATCTAAGTATTTCTTCACTTTGGTTAATAATTGATTTATATATTTGGCAGCTCCCACATTCGGGGCATATATATTGAGGATTGTTAAGTCCTCTTGTTGAATAGATCCTTTAAGTATGATATAGTGTCCCTCTTCATCTCTCACTAGAGTCTTCGGGGTAAATTTTAGTTTATCTGATATAAGGATGGCTACTCCTGCTTTCTTTTGAGGACCATTCGAATGGTAAATGGTTCTCCAACCTTTTATTTTCAGGCTGTAGGTGTCCTGTATAAAATGAGTCTCTTGTAGACAGCAAATAGATGGGTCCTGCTTTTTTATCCAGTCTGAAACCCTGTGCCTTTTGATGGGGTCATTAATCCCGTTCACATTCAGAGTTACTATTGAGAGATATGAGTTTAGTGTCATCATGATATCTATTCAGTCCTTGTTTTTGTGGATTGTTCCACTGAACTTCTTCTTAAAGGGGAATTTTACGAGTACCCCTTAAAATTTCTTGCAGAGCTGGTTTGGAGGTCACATATTCTTTCAGTTCCTGCCTGTCTTGGAAGCTCTTTATCTCTCCTTCCATTTTGAATGAGAGCCTTGCTGGATAAAATATTCTTGGTTGCATGTTCTTCTCATTTAGGACCCTGAATATATCCTGCCAGCCCTTTCTGGCCTGCCAGGTCTCTGTGGAGAGGTCTGCTGTTACCCTAATACTCCTCCCCATAAAAGTCAGGGATTTCTTGTCTCTTGCTGCTTTAAGAATCTTCTCTTTATCTTTGGAATTTGCAAGCTTCACTATTAAATGTCGAGGTGTTGAACGGTTTTTATTGATTTTAGGGGGGGATCTCTCTATTTCCTGGATCTGAATGCCTGTTTCCCTTCCCAGATTAGGAAAGTTTTCAGCTAGAATTTGTTCCAATACATATTCTGGCCCTCTGGCCCTTTCGGCGCCCTCGGGAACACCAATTAAACGGAAGTTTTTCTTCCTCAGGCTGTCGTTTATTTCACTTAATCTATCTTCATGGTCTTTTGTTTGTCTCTTTTTTCCTCAGTTTCCCTCTTTGCTATCAACTTGTTTTCTATGTCACTCACTCGTTCTTCCACCTTGTTAACCCTCGTCGTTAGGACTTCTAGTTTGGATTGCATCTCATTCAATTGATTTTTAATTTCTGCTTGATTAGCTCTAAATTCTGCAGTCATGAAGTCTCTTGAGTCCTTTATGCTTTTTTCTAGAGCCACCAGTAGGTGTATAATAGTGCTTCTGAATTGGCTTTCTGACATTGAATTGTAATCCAGATTTTGTAACTCTGTGGGAGAGAGGACTGTTTCTGATTCTTTCTTTTGAGGGAGGTTTTCCTTCTAGTCATTTTGCTCAGTGCAGAGTGGCCAAAAGCAAGTTGTATTGGGAAAAGGAGAAAAACAGAGGAGAGAAAGAAGGAAAGAAAAGAGAAACATGGGAAAAAAAGGAAGAAAAAAACGAAAAAAAAGAAGAAAAAGAGAAAGAAAAAGAAAGGAAAAAAAGGGGGGTGGGGGAAGGAAACAAATCAAAAAGCAAAACAAAACAAAACAAAACAAAATAAGAACAAAAAAAAAAAAAAAAAGAAAAAAAGAACCACGGGGGAGTATCTTCTGATTCTGTATACTTTAAGTCCCTTGACTTCCCCTGGAACTTGTCCGTCCAGCTGGTCCTCTGGGGGAGGGGCCTGTTGTGCTGATTTTCAGGCGTTAGCACTTGGGGGAGCTGCTCTGCCCCTGCCTGGTGCAGGGCTCAGTGGGGGTTGTTTACCCCGTGAGGCCCCAGGAGCAACAGCCCTAGTGGCGGGGCCAGCTCTGGAAACCTGGATTCAGCCCCCGCAGGAACTCCGGAGCTCTCCGTCTGCAGGGCCTGGAGGCTCCGGGGCGGGGCCGCTGATCTGCTCAGCTGGGGCAGGGGCGTCCTTGGGGTCCTGGGCCCTCCCGGCCTCTGCCTGTCCCGGGGGAGGCCAGATCCTGGGCTGTGTCCCGGCGCCCTGTGCTCCGGGGCCTGCGCTGTTGGATTCGCGCTCCCGCCCCGCAGCCCCCTCCGCGGAGCCGCCCCCTCCCCCTTCCGAGCTGCTCCGGGTCCCGCCGTGCGCTGCAGCCCTTAGGGAGCTCGGCGCACTCTCCCGGGGCGCAGGTGTCTGTTAGTGTCCCCGGGAGCCCGAGGGCATCCCCGCCCTCCTGGGTCCTGCTCCACCTCCCCGCGAGCCCCTTTCCGCCCGGGAAGGTCGGTGCAGCTCCTGCTCCTCCGGGACGGGGCTCTCCTGTCCTGGGGACACTCGCCCCGGCCTCAGCCCGGCTCCTCGCGGGGCCCCTCCCCCTTGGAGGCCTTTGTTCCTTTATTTCTTTTTCCCCGTCTTCCTACCTGATAGAAGCGCGAACTCTTCTCAGTGTAGCATTCCAGCTGGTCTCTCTTTAAATCTCAGGCCGAATTCGGAGATTTTCAGGAGGATTTGAAGGTTATCTAGGTAAGTTGGTGGAGACAGGTGATTGGGGACCCTACTCTTCCGCCATCTTGCCCCTCCTCCTAATTGTGTCTTTTGATGCAGTTTTTTAAGTTTGATGTAGTCCTAAAACGGAGTTTACTTTCAAGATTTGTATACCTAAAGCATTTTTCCTCCCTTCATTCTCTTTTTTCTCTTCCCAGCTTATTTTATATGTCAGCTTCCTGATCTCTACAGGCCTAGCTTTTATTTATTTTTTTGGAATGCATTAAATTGTTTGGGTTTCTGGTTGTCATAGTATTTGTAAGGGAGTAAAATCCACCAATTTTGCATATCTTTGCCTATTTGACATTAGCATAGCTATAAGATATGTTTTTCTTCACTTTCTTTTTTTAAATTTTTATTTATTTATGATAGTCACACAGGAGAGAGAGAGAGGCAGAGACACAGGCAGAGGGAGAAGCAGGCTCCATGCACCGGGAGCCCGACGTAGGATTCGATCCCGGGTCTCCAGGATCGCGCCCTGGGCCAAAGGCAGGCGCCAAACTGCTGCACTACCCAGGGATCCCTTTTCTTCACTTTCTATGCAACAGGAGTTACTAACCAAAAAAATAATAGCCTTAACTTTGGACCATTGCTGTGATGTTTGGAAAGGAAGGTAAATCCTAATCTGAATTTATATCTACAACTGGGAGGCAATATTCCTATGTATTATTCCATGGAAGTGGGCTTATATAACCTATTTGCCATAATTCTCCAGGCTTTCTTCCTCTGTTAATTTGATTTCTCTCATGATGGATTCATTGTAATGGCTCATATTTTTTGAGCCATTTTTGAATCATACTTAAAGCTAACTATTATTATTTAGATTTTGTTTTTTCTAACCATTGCTATGTTTCTATAACCCTGATGGCCAGCAATTTTCCAGATTCTAGACTGCCAATTTGCAGACCAAATAGCAATGCAATGTCATTTATTATTGCTCAGGGATCAACCATTATCAATTATTATGTGAAAAAAATTACTCTGATATAATAGTAGCTTCCAAGATCACTACCCAAGAAACTATTTCAGAAGTCATGGAACAGAATGGCTCACAGACCAGATTAAGATGCTTGAGGCATATGACTTTTAAAATCAATTAAAATACACAGCAAAAAGTAGGGGGGAAGAGATGGATAACATGCTTGGATAAGGCAAAAAAGAGTAGAAGAATCTTCCTACTTAAATTATGCAAGATCATATATCCTCTCTCTCTCCCCTTCTGCCGTATCAGCATTCTCCACTGATTGTGTAATTTTGAGAACCAGAGTTGAGGTCTGTCCAAAGCGGTTCCAGATAGAAGACACACTGAGTCAATGCATACATTTGCTTTAACCAGAGGGACGCAGAGAGGCACATATGCCTGAACACAGATATGACTCCTCGTAGCCTGACAAGCTACTGTGGATCTTGTTTATGTTCCTTGAGCAGAAAATGCAAGGGATCAGAATGGGTGTCGCCAATAGGTGATCCAATTAAGACCTTAAAAATACCAAATGCTTCAAGTGTATCTTATGAATATTTGATATCTTTTTAGCCCTTCCATCCCTTCCTAACTATGTTTAACACTCATATGCTCTATTTCTTTATATACATCTATCATAACATAATTCACAAACTACTTGCTTCTATACTTAGTTTCTATGTCCTCCTTACTTCATACAACTTTCTCTATTCAGTTACATATATCCTCCTTTGTTTCTCTTATTTTCTATAGCTGAGTTGAGTATTTTTAAACAATATAGCTAACACACATTATAGCAAACAACCATTAATGAGGATGAAACATCTCTATTTACATATTGACTGGAAGTATCCCCAAGATATAGTTAGTGAATAAAACAAGTAAAGGGAATCGTGTATAGTATATTGCCCTTTGTGTGAGAAAAAGTGCTTATGTACTTGTTTGGAAGTATTTTTCTGATAGGATACGGAAGAAACTGGTAATGGTAATTTCCTCTCAGGAAGATCATTAGATGGCATATATATCTTTTTAAACATTCTGAATTTTGTAAGAAATTTTTATAGTTATACATATATTTTTATATATAACCTATTAAAAATTAGTTAATTATTTGAAATTTTACTTATAAAAATACTAAATCATATTTCCTTTTCTATAGACAGCTATCAGAATGACAGCACCACTGAACCTGCCAAAAATTACAAATGACTGGACAAAAGAAGATGTAAATAGATGGTTGGAAAGTCATAGAATTGATCAAAAATATAGGAAAACCTTGCCTGCAAAAGATGCACATGGAGCAATCTTGAAGTGGTAAAAATCACCTTGTTGATTTGGGCATATCACATGGACATTCAACCTATTCAAGATTTACAGAAAACATCTTCTGAAGATCCTATTCAGACATGTAAGATGAAAAAGGTAGTAAAAATGTTCCTAAAATACAACCTTTTATGCAAGAGGAAAATGGAGAAATTTCAAAGCAAAAACAAAATGATAAAGAGAAATCAGCTATAGCTAATGCCTCTACAATGAGTACAGTTACTAAAGGTTCTCAGCCACTAAAAACTAAGTTCATGGAAGATGAAATAGCTGACACAAAGGAAAATCAGCCATCCAGAGAATTAACATGTGTATCATACTTTTTGATGAATTCGTGACTCATATCACTACAAATTGAGTTTTAGTCTGCATCCTGAAACAGGACCACCACTCAACTTCATTGATCCAATACATGAATTCAAAGCCTTCACAAATAGCCACAGAAAAAATGTTAAGATGAAATTTAGCAACAAATTTTTCAATTTGCTTCAGCTTGTATGAAATTCACCTACTAATGGCACCATTCATTTTGGAGTCAAAGGCAAACCCCATGGAAAAACTGTTGACATGAAAGTCACCAATTGCACCAAGAAAGCCCTTACTGACCGATTCAAACTGATGATCCACTAGTATTTTGAAGACCATCAGGTCCAAAAAGCAAAGAAGTACAATTGAGAGCCAAGGTTTGTAGACATTTTACTGCCGAATAGTAAAATCTGTCTGACAGATTTGTTATTGAAGTGAATGTCATTCCAAAGTACTCTGAATGTGAACATGACTATTTCTAGACTAAGATACAAAATCACAACAACAGAACAGGGAAACAAAATCCAAAACATTTAGTCTTCATGCAAGATGGGGCCAACTCTAAGGACATGATGAAAAATAATGAAGATTTCAGAGCATTTAAATTAGATTTAAAAGCACTAGCAGGTGTAGAAAAGAGGCAGAAGAAAAAGCAAAGTGAAAAAAATAAAAAGGAGAGTAAGGGATGAACACTTGTTAAATTGTTGACAGAAAATCAGGATTTGTTTGATAATATATACCACAACTGGTACACATTCTTGTAACAAATAATTCCATCCAAATGAAACACCTAGATTTCCTAAAGGAAATTAAAATGTTTGCTCTATTGGAGTTTAATCCCAAATCTGTAAGCAAAGGGGCAAAGCTTGCAAAGAAAGCCAAGTAGCAAACCTTCACTTTCCAAGTCTATCTGTGGAGGGGAAAACTACATAAAATGCACAGATTTCTAGTCTGAACCTTTATCAGTAATGCAGCTGGATTTTCAGCAATGGCAGGAGGTTATACCATAACAGTGAAAAATATAAACCCTTAGATCCAAGTCCCTGACAAAGAGAAAGACTATTACTCTCTATGACTCTATTAATCTCTTCCATTGATAGCCCACGAGACTGCCTCCTTGAGACTTCTGTGCTTTCTATCGAGATCCCAAAAGAATGAAAAATATGTTGTGTATTTGTGTACATTCACACATATGTCAGGGATGGAAAGATCTACTTGAAGCAGAATTAACAAAACAGCAAAGTGGTTTGTCAAGCTAATGTATTTCTGACTTAAATCTTGAAGAAATAAATGGCACTATTCTTGAACTAAAATCTGTCACTCAATCCTGAAAGAGATTTTTGCCATCTATTGGTTCATTTAACCGTCCTTCTGAAAAGGGAAGAAGTTGTCATAATTACCACTCTGGAATTTCTCTGTAAAAATGAATATGAAATTCTGAGAGAGGAACAAAAATAAAGTATTTGAATTCTAGGCATCAAAAGAGGAAGACTTCTATTAAGGTGGTAAAGTATCATGGTGGAATTTCAACTTTCCTTCTGTCAAAAAGGATAAATACAAAAAATTTGAAACAATGATTCAAAACTGGGCAAATTCTTCTAAACCGACATCTGCCAAAATTATTCATCCATATCATCATCCAGGCTATTGGGGGACTATCTTGGCTGTGCATATTCTTTGGGAACTAAGGAAGAAATTCAGAGGTACTATGTTGAAAAACGAGACAGGATTTTTCTGAAATTGGAGAACAAGTGACTAATTTAGTCACCTTAGGGGCAATCAACCATCAGGAAAACTTAGTTGGATTGCTTCTTGGTGATGATTTAAAGAACAAAACAGGGGATCCCTGGGTGACTCAGTGGTTTAGCACCTGCTTTCAGCCCAGGCTGTGGTCCTGGAGTCCCCGGATCGAGTCCTGCATCGGGCTCCCTGCGTGGAGCCCGCTTCTCCCTCTGCCTATGTCTCTGCCTCTCTCTCTACCTCATGAATAAATAAATAAAATCTTTTTTAAAAATAAAAAACAAAACAGTATCTATCTTCTCTAAGCCTCTATTAGCAGTAGCTAATAACTACATTGGATATGAGAAACTTCCAGTGATCCTCTTAACTTGCATGAGATCAAAGAATCCTGAAAAAAAGCACTAAGATCTCACTAATACAACAACCATCTCCCAAAGAATAGAGTTTAAATAGAAAAAAATTGAAGTGCAACATAAAAACTTTAAAGATTTATATTTCTTCATCATCATGAAAAATAACTTTTAGTTAAAAAATACATAGAAAATGTGCCCAGAAAGAAAAATAAAAAAGGAATTTAAAGAAAGAAAATAGAGATGTCTGGATGGTTCAGCAGTTGAGTGGCTGCCTTCAGCTCAGGGCTTGATTTGGGGGTCCTCGGATCAAGTCCCACATCAGGCTCCCTGTGAGGAGCCTGTTTCTCCCTCTGCCTAGGTCTCTGCCTCTCTGTGTCTCTCATGAATAAATAAATAAAATTCAAAAAAAGAAAAAAGAAAGAAAGAAAATGTAGCCAGGCACATCCTGAAAAGACAAGATACTTCTTCTTTTTTTTTTCAAGGAGCTTTATTGGGTCCATAAAGTCAATGTTAGTTCCTTAAAGCTTTCTGGTCATGTCTGAGTTCATGCATATCTCTCTTATACATGACATTCCAGGCAAAGCCTTGGTAATAGAACAAATGTTTCTTTTTTTATATAATAAATTTATTTTTTATTGGTGTTCAATTTGCCAACATACAGAATAACACGCAGTGCTCATCCTGTCAAGTGCCCCCCTCAGTGCCCATCACCCATTCACCCCCACCCCCCGCCCTCCTCCCCTTCCACCACCCCTAGTTCGTTTCCCAGAGTTAGGAGTCTTTATGTTCTGTCTCCCTTTCTGATATTTCCCACACATTTCTTCTCCCTTCCCTTATATTCCCTTTCACTATTATTTATATTCCCCAAGTGAATGAGAACATACAATGTTTGTCCTTCTCCAATTGACTTACTTCACTCAGCATAATACCTTCCAGTTCCATCCACATTGAAGCAAATGGTGGGTATTAAGACAAAATACTTCTACCAAGAAACAAACCTCTTCTTTTCTGGTTCTTCTTAATTCATATATGCCTGATAGCACCATTTCACTATGATAGTGTGAAAAATTCTTAGGAATCACAAAAAGAAGGCTTTCTGGCAAACAGAAAAACTTGAAGACAAGGTAGGCACTAACTACCTGTTTGGATAAAAACAGAGGTGGAATGTGGGAAGTACTATGTATTACATATTATTCAACCTTTGAATGTGATTTCCTCATTGGAGGAACAGAAGATAAGCTATCACTTGGATAAAAGCCAAATTATTCTAGATATGTTAACAGAAAATGTATTCTATGATACTGGTTTAAGAAAAAACAATCCAATCATGAAATGGGCCATGAACAGAAATCTCACAGAGGAAGACATAGACATGGCCAACAAGCACATGAGGAAATGCTCCGCATCACTTGCCATCAGGGAAATACAAATCAAAACCACAATGAGATACCACCTCACACCAGTGAGAATGGGGAAAATTAACAAGGTAGGAAACCACAAATGTTGGAGAGGATGTGGAGAAAGGGGAACCCTCCTGCACTGTTGGTGGGAATGTGAACTGGTGCAGCCACTTTGGAAAACTGTGTGGAGGTTCCTCAAAGAGTTAAAAATAGACCTGCCCTACGACCCAGCAATTGCACTGCTGGGGATTTACCCCAAAGATACAGATGCAATGAAACGCTGGGACACCTGCACCCCGATGTTTCTAGCAGCAATGTCCACAATAGCCAAACTGTGGAAGGAGCCTCGGTGTCCATCGAAAGATGAATGGATAAAGAAGATGTGGTCTATGTATACAATGGAATATTACTCAGCCATTAGAAACGACAAATACCCACCATTTGCTTCGACGTGGATGGAACTGGAGGGGATTATGCTGAGTGAAGTAAGTCAATCGGAGAAGGACAAACATTATATGTTCTCATTCGTTTGGGGAATATAAAAAATAGTGAAAGGGAATAAAGGGGAAAGGAGAAAAAATGAGTGGGAAATATCAGAAAGGGAGACAGAACATGAAAGACTCCTAACTCTGGGAAATGAACTAGGGGTGGTGGAAGGGGAGGTGGGCAGGGGGTGGGGGTGACTGGGTGACGGGCAATGAGGTGGACACTTGACGGGATGAGCACTGGGTATTATTCTATATGTTGGCAAATTGAACACCAATAAAAAAATAAATTTAAATAAAAAAAAAAGAAAAAGCAAATTTTTCCAAGATCTGCAAGCCTTGCTGCTCCCTAGACACCACAACGAACATGAAGATGAAACTGGAACTTGGTTTTCCCCATTTATTAAAGCATTATATAAAAAATGAAGGAAATATGGCAATTAAAGAAGTATTGCTTGAAGGTGTTCATCAGTTCAGTCAAAATACCTTCTTTGCCAAGCCTTTGCAAGACACTTCCACATTAAAGAGAAGGACTTTGCAATGCTCAAAATTGGGCAAATCAAGCAAAAATAAATAAATAAATAAAAGATAGGGCCTGAGACTTCTTATCTCTCAGATACACTGGGTCAAGTCTACAAAAGTAAAATAAGTTGGGGAATAGAAGATAATGGAAGAAACAGGAATATTTTACTTGCTGATTTAGCTGATATTCTGGATTAGCAGTATATGCCTCAAGTGCATTCAAAGAATTTCAACAACAAAGTGAAAATACAGAGTATAAAGTGACGGAAAAGCTTTACCAGAAGTCAAAAATATGATATCAAACTACAAGATAGCTGGATATCAAGGGGAGATAGAAGTTGGGCTCTACACAATCCAGATTCTCCAGCTCATCCCCTCGTTTTTTGACAATAAAAATGAACTTTCTAAAAGAAATATGATCAACTTTATATCAATAATGATATTCCTGGAGATCCAAATAATGAATTTAAATTAACACCTAAGGGGATCCCTGGGTGGCTCAGCGGTTTAGCGCCTGCCTTCGGCCCAGGGCGTGATCCGGGAGTCCCAGGATGGAGTCCCTCATCGGGCTCCCTACATGGAGCCTGCTTCTCCCTCTCCCTGTCTCTCTCTCTCTCTGTCTCTCATGAATAAATAAATAAAATCTTTTTTAAAATAACATAAATAAATTAACACTTAAGAACTTTATTCCTTATCTAAATAACTTGCAGTTTTCTTTGAAAAAAATCCTTTGAACTTTTTGATGATTATTTTGTCCTTCTAAAATTCATGAACAACATTAAGCAAAATGAACAGACCAAAACCTGAGGAAAGATGGCTATATATTTTAAGAAATTTGCAGATATAGTTGGTCTCTTAGGGAAGTCAAAAAACCTCAAATCAAGGCTAAGTTTGCCACTTCAAATAGATGTGTTTCGAAGAAGCCTAGAAATCTTAAAAGCAGACAGGTTTTCTGGGCTAGTGGGATATCTTATCAAAAATCAAGAAGATGCTATAATCACCATGGAAGATATAGTAGGCAAATATACTTTTCTCTTTGAACAATCCTGCGATAAAACTATGAATGTATACTCTTTTCCATTTCTGATCCTTTTTTTCTGCTAGGGTTAGAAAATAGGCAATGGCTAAAATACCTGAGATCATTTTAATCTTCTCTAGCAAAGATGCGCAACTGTCAAGGAGGCTGCAATTAGGGCTAGTATTTTATTGAGTGTGTGGTAATTTATTGTCTAAAGATGAGGCCTTAATAACTTCAACTAGTAAGGTTAATAGAGACTCATATTCTCTGTAATGCAAGAAAGTTTGAAGTGGATAATAAAAATAACTACATAGAACCACTGCTATACATTTGGAAGTTAAAAAAAGTTCATGAGGTAAAGAGAAAAATCAAAACTGAAATTTTAAAGTGCTTATAGCTGAATAAAAATTTAGACATTACATTTCAAAACTTGCAAAATGCAGCAAAGGTATTGCATGGTAAGAAATGTATAGCCTTAATTGCTTATTCTAAATAATATAAAAAGAATGAAAAATAATCAGGTAGGTATAAATTAGAAAATATAGAATAAACTCAAAGAAATAAAAGATTATAATGAAGATAAAGGCAGAAATTGATGTTTTAGAAAAGAAGAAAACAGAAGAATTCAATAAAGCAAAAACTGGTTATTCGAAAAAACCAATAACATAGGACAAGTTCTGATGTAATTGATCAAAGATTATTAAATATACAATGAATGAAAAAGAAACATAATTATAAAGTAAAAAAGATTAATTTCATCTTCTAGGAAGATGGAATAAACATACTTTTTCTTATTCCTTCCACTGAATATAAAAGGTGGCTCTGAAAGGTGGAGAAAAAAAGGTAAACTAGAGACCTAGAGATCAAAGAAATAATATAATGCCAGGGTGTTAATCAGCACCTACTGGGAAACCTGAAACTTCCACTCTTACTCAGTAGTAATGCCCCCACTTGAATGTCAATAGAAGCCAAGGGAGGAAGGTGGATCACCATCCCTACTTGGGAGTAATGAGGCAAGGGGCACTCCCTCTTTCTCTGACAGAGTAGTATCACAAAAAGCCAAGTAAGACAGGTTTAAATAAGATTTAAAGCCTCAGAACATAATACCTAAGTACCAGGTTTTAATATAAAAATTATTCATCATACCAAGAACCAGGAAAACCTCAACATGAATGAAAAACTACAATTGATTGATGTTAATACCAAGATAGCAAAAAAATAAGATTTTTCTTTCTTTCTTTCTTTTTTAAGTAGGCTCTGCATCCAATGTGGGGCTTGAATTTACAACCCCAAGATCAAGAACCACATGCTTTATCAATAGAGCCACCCAGGTCCCCAAAGATTAGAATTTTCTAAGAAAGATTTTAAATCAGCTATCATAAAAATGCTTTAATTAGGAATTATGAAGATTCTTAAAACAAATAAAAAAGTAGAAAGTTTCAGCAAAGAAATAGATTCAGCAAGGAAATGGAAGATATAAAAAAGAGCCAGATGGAAATTTTAGAGCTAAAAACACAATAATGAAAATAGAAAACTCAATGGATGGACCCAGCAGTAGAGTTCAGGGGACAAGAGAAAGAATTAATGAACTTATAGATAGAGCAATAGAAATCACCCCCTCTGAGTAAGAAAAAGAAAATAGACTGGGGGCAAGGTGGGTGGGTGGGATTCAGAGAGACTCAGGACCTGTGAGATCATAACAAAAATATCAAATATTCATTTCATGGGAATCCTAGAAGGAATAGAGAAAGAGTGAGACTGAGAAAGTACTGGAGAAAATAATGGCTGAAAACTTCCCAAATTTGGCAAAAGGCAGAAATCTACAGATTCAAAACACTGAGCAAACTTCAACTGAATAAACACAAAGACAACCACACCAAGACATAGATACAATGGTCAAAGGTAAGAGCAAAATTCAGTGAAATTCAATTCAGAATAAAAATAGAGAAAATCAACTTTTTAAAAAGCTGGTAATTAGAAAATATCCATTAAATGGACATTAGACCCTGCCTTTAGCAAGACTGACAAAGGGGTAGGGAGAGAGAAAAGAAATAAATCACCTTTATCAGGAATGAAAGAGGGAGATCACTACACATTATGATGACATCAAAAGAATAATAAGGGAATACTACGTATATGTAACATAAGGGAACAACTCTACACACATGAATATGACAACTTAGATGAAGCTGACCGATTCTCAGAAAAGCGCAAACTGCTATATCTCACTCGATGTGAAATAGATCGTTTGAATAACGCTGTATCTCCTAAGGAAATTGAATGTATAATTTTAAAACTCCCAAAATGAAGTTTCACTGGAGAATTCTACGAAGAAATTAAAGAAGAATTAACACCAATTCTAAACAATCTCTTCTAGAAAATAAAAGAAAAACTCCCAATTTATTTTATGGACTTGAAATTACTCTGATGCCAAAACCAGAGACAGCCTACCTCCAAAAAAGTAGAGACCAATATTCCTCATAAACATAAACACAAAGACTTTTAGCAAAATATAAGCAAATATAACTCAGCAACGTATGAAAGAATCATATACCATGGCAAATGGGGCTTTTAGCAGGGATGTAAGACTGATTAAATACTGAAATATTAATCAACTATAAAAAAATAGTCAATTGTCATTATTAGCAAGCTATAGTAGAAAATCACATGATCATATGAACTGACAAAGAAAAAGCATGTGATACTAGTCAACATTCATTTGTGATAAATCTCACAGAAAACTAGGAATAGAGGGGCACTTCTTCAACTTAATAAAAAGCATCTACAAAAACATATATATGTATATATACCGCTAACATCATACTTAACTGAAAAGACTGAATGAATCCTTTTCCACTAAAATTGATAATAAAGCAAAGATAGCTCTTCTTACAACTCTCATGCAGCATTAAACTAGAAGTCTGAGCTAATTCAATAAGGCAAATAAAAACATATCAGATCAGAAAGGAAGACATAATTTGTGACATGATTTTCTACATACAAAATCCAAAGGAACCTATAAAAAAAATCATTTTGAACTAATAAGTGAGTTCAGCGAGGCAAGGTCACCAGATACAAAATAAACATACAAAATCAGTATCACTAATAATCAAAGAAATGCATATTAAAACCACAATGAGACCTTATATTTGTCAGAATGTCTAAAGTCAAAAAGATAAGAAGCAAGTATTGACAAGGATGTGAAGAAAAAGAGCCCCTCATGCATTGTTGGTGAGAATGTTAATTGGTAGAACTGTTATGGAAAACAGTATGAAAGTTCCTCAAAACATTAAAAATAGAAATACCGTATGATCCAATAATTCTACTACTGAGTATTTGCCCCCAAAACCATAGAAATTTATTTTAAAAATATATGCATCCCTATGGCAAGATATGGAAGCAACCTAAGTGTCCACTGATAGATTAATGGTTAAAGAAGATGTGTATGTGGGTAGGGAGTGGGGGGTGTGCAAATACGTGTGATGGAATACTACACAGCCATAAAAAGGATGAGATCTTGTCATTTGTGACAACATGGATAGACCTAGAGCATATTATGCTAGGCAAAATATGTCACACTGAGAAAGTCAAACACCAAATGCTTTCATTTACATGTGAAGTCTAAAAGCCAAAAAACAAGAATAAACAAAGAACAGAATCAGACCTATAACTACAGTGAACAAACTGATGGTTGCCAGATAAAAGGGAGATGAAGGAATGGGCAAAATGGATGAAGAGGAGTGGGAGATACAGTCTTCCAATTGTGGAATGGATATATCACAGGAATAAAAGGCACAGCATAGGGAGTAAGTGAATGGTATTGTAATAGCATTGCATCGTGACAGTTGGTAGCTATACCTTCAGTAAGCATAGCATAACATATAGAGATGTTGAATTTCTATGTTGTAACTGGAAATAATGTAACCCTGGTCAACTATACTCAAAAAATTATTATTAAAAAATTGTCTTTCTATATATGAGCAATGGACACTAAAATGAAACATCAATACTTTTAGTAATCATCAAAAAAACTGAAATACTTAAATGTAAGTTTAACAAAACGTGTATAACTCCTAGGCCAAAAATTACAAAATGCTAATGAAAGAAATAAGAGTTCTAAATAAATGGAAAGACACATTATGTTCATGAACTAGAAGACTGAACATAGTATAGGTATGTATCTATTCCTCCCAAATTGATTTATAGTTTTAGTTTTATTTTTTTAAAAAAGATTTTATTTATATATTCATGACAGACACACAGAGAGAGGCAGAGACACAGCAGAGGGAGAAGCACGGTTAATGCAGGGAGCCTGATGTGGGACTCAATCCGGGATATCCAGGATCACACCCCAGGCTGAGGGCAGCGCTAAACCGCTGGGCCACTGGGGCTGCCCTGATTTATAGTTTTAATGCAACTTCTATCAAAATCTTAGCAAGATTCTCTGTAGATATAGGTAAGATTGTTGTAAAACTTATATGGAAAGGCAAAGGAAGTAGAATAGCTAAAACGGGCACCTGGGTGGCTCAGTGATTGAGCATCTGCCTTCAGCTCAGGTCATGATCAGGTCCTGGGATCCTGCCTCTCCCTCTGCGTATGTCTCTCTCTGTATCTCTCATGAATAAGTAAATTAAAATCTTTTTTTTTTAAAAAAAGAAGAGCTAAAACAATTTTTAAAAAGAATAAAGTGGGAGGAATCAATATATCTGACTTCAAGACTTATATAGTGATCAAAGCTGTGCAGTGTTGGCAGAGAGATAGATACATAGATCAATGGGACAGAATAGAGAACTTATACATAGACCCACATGAATCTTTGACAAGGTTGTAAGAGTAATTCAACGGATGAAAGATAGCCTTTTCAACAAATGGTGCTAGAGTGATTAGACATCCATAGGCTAAGAAAATGAGCTTCAGCCTAAACCTCATACCTTATGCAAAAATTAACCCAAAATGAGTCAAAAGTTTAGGTTTAATATTTTAACTTTATAAAATTATAAACTTTCAGGAAAAAAAGAATAAGAGAAAATCTTTAGTATCTAGGGCCAGACAGCGTTCTTAGACGATATCAAAAGCACCATCGGGAGATCCCTGGGTGGCTCAGTGGTTGAGCACCTGCCTTCGGCCCAGGGCGTGATTCTAGGGTCCCGGGATCTAGTCCTGAGTCACGCTCCCTGCATGGGGCCTGCTTCTCTCTGCCTGTGTCTCTGCCTCTCTCTTTCTCTCTCTCTCTCTCTCTCTCTGTCTCATGAATAAATAAAATCTTAAAAAAAAAAAACCACCATCCATGGAAAGAAAAAGTGATAAATTGGACTTAAAAATTTTTGACTGTATGAAAGGTCCTCTGTGAAAGTGAAAAGACAGGATACAAAATGGAAGAAAATATTTGCAAACCACATAACTAACAAAGGACTATTATCCAGAATATATAAAGAAACCTCAAATCTCAATTGTTAAAAAACAAAACAAAATACCCATTCCAATTAGAAATGGCAGGGACATAAAAAGACAATGAGATACTTCATTCAAAGAGGACATACAAATAAGCACATGAAGAGATGTTCAACATCATTAGCCATTAGGGAAATGCAGACCAAAACTACAATGCAATATCACTACATACTTATCAGAATATCTAACATAAAAAAAAAAATAGTGCCAACACCAAATACTAGCAGAATGCAGAAAAACTCATGCATCATAGATGGGATATAAAATGATACAGCCACTCTGGAAGACTGTTGGCCATTTCCTTAAAAACCTAACTATGCAACTATTATGCAATCCAACAATTGCACTCCTGGGAATTTATCCCAGAGAAACAAAAATTTATGTTCATCCCAAAACCTGTACGTAAATGTTTAAAACAGCTTTATTTATGATATTTCCAAACTGGAAAATAACCCAAATGTTTTCCAAAATAAATAGCTAAACTATAGACATTTCATACTATGAAATGTCACTCAGCAATAAAATGAAACAAACTATTTATACACTCAACAACTTGAGAATTGGTAGAGTATTTTTTTTAAAAAAAACTAGTCCCAAAAGCTTATATACTGAATGATTCAATTCATACAACATTCTTGAAATAACAAAATTATAGAATTGGAGAACAGGCTATTGGTTGCCAGGTGTTAACTTCCAGTCTGGGCAAGTAGTAAGAAAAATGGATTATAAAAAGGCAATAGTAGTGATCCTTACAGGAATAAAATTGTCTGTATCTTAACTATATCATTGGATCTTTATTATTTAACAATTGCATGTGAGTCTATAACCTTTCCCGCCAGAGTTTTTAAATTAAAAAAGTTAGGAGAATATAGCAATAATTTATACCAACTTAATTAATTAATTAATTTGTATATATAAATTTACAATTACAAATTTATTCCATATACATCATTTATAGACATATGTGTATAATTTATAGTTTCCTGAAATTGTATGTAAGCCTGTTTGGCTTATCAGTTGTCTTAGTAGGAAGGCTTAAAACCATGATTTCAGTTTCCTGAAACTTACTTTTTTTAGTCAATTTTGTAAGTTTTCTATAACTTAGGAAACCTCAAGTAAATGAATAAATGTGTATATAATTGCACATAGATGTGTGTGATGCATGTATAATATATATGCATAAATAATACATATGACTTAAAATAGATGTTAATAGCCCCTGGAATGTTATAGCACTGTAGTTACTTTCATCTGTGGTAAATTTGGACGGGATATGGTAGAAGGAGATGCACTCCCCTGTGTCATACTTCTGGCTCTTGAGATTTAGAGGGAAAACAGTAACGATGAAGCTTGTGGGATTAGTTGGTGATCCAGGCTCTAATGACACCATGAGGAGAAAGCCGTGCTCTAGTCACTGCAGGGTCCTAGAAGATAGAGTTCACCAGCCAATACCCCAAAGCCCCAGCAGTCTTCTAATCTGAATCATTGCTGAAGGTTTTAGAAAATTGAAGAATAATTTCCTCCTTTACATTTAGTGCATTCTTTTGCACTAGCCAGCATTCAAAACATGTTTATTCGTCGGTAGATTTTCTTTTCCAAAAGTTTTTATTGTTCTGATAAGTTCCATTTGCCCCATGGGTCTGCTCTTCACCTTCTTCTCCTCCTTTCTGCCCAAGATGCTCTATCTGTGATGCTCACATTGACAGGCATACTCTCACCCTCTGACCTCCAGTTGGGGTTGGCTGTTAGGACCCCTCAATAAGAAACTAGGGGAAAGGTGAGGAGTAAGGATATTTGTTGCCCTGGCTTCCTCTTTGCAAAGTCAACTTTTCGGTTGTGCCCCTGCCTGAGGGAACTATTTTCCACTGAGCCTGCTTGACAAGACTCTCTCCTTTTGGGTTCTAAAACCTCTCCCTGTATTTATTTTAGCCTCAAGGGGAACAGTTGTCGCTGCTATTAAGTCCAGAACATTGCTTATGGTTTCCTTTTTTTTTTTTTTTTTTTTTAAGATTTTATTTATTCATGAGAGACACAGAGACACAGGCAGAGGGAGAAGCAGGCTCCATGCAGGGAGCCCAACGTGGGATTCGATCCCGGGTCTCCAGGATCACACCCTGGGCTGAAGGCGGTACTAAACCGCTGAGCCACCTGGGCTGCCCTGCTTATGGTTTCCTATACTAACACTTCTTCCCTTTAATAATCTTCCCCAAATTATCCTAGTTTGCATGTGTAAATCTATTTCCCACTGGGATCTGACTGATGCATATATACTCTTTGCCTGAATCATCTCCTAGGGGCTGGATATGATTAACTTGGAAGGAGGTTAGCCAATTTCAAAAGAGATGGAAACCTTAAAGCAAAGTCTCATTCTTGGTACTAGGAAACCTAAAGCCTCAGACTCACCAAAATGAGAAAACAGGAAAAATTTGCATCTGGCTTTTTTTCCTCCTCCCCACCCAAGTCAGATATTCTATATAACCCTCTGTTAACTGACTGCTGACAGTTTGCAGACTGTTTTCTAATCTTTGCCCTGAAGAACCCAAAATTTCGGTGGAGGGTCTTTGAAGAAGGAAGTATAGAGAAAATGAAAACAATCTCAGTAGGCAGAGCTTTCTATTTTATCCAGAATACTTCTCATTTTTTAAAAATTTATATGCAATTGTCCCATAAATTTTTACTTGAAAAAAATTTTCATTCGACTAATTTAAAAAAATTTTAAGCACTGGGGCACCTGGGTGGCTCAGTTGGTTAAGCATCTGCCTTTGGCTCAGGTCATGATCTCCAGGTCCTGGGATAGAGCCCTATGTTGGGCTCCCTGCTCAGCAGGGAGTCTGTTTCTCTATTTCTCTCTCTCCTTCTTCCCCTCATCCCTGCTTGTTTTTTCTCTCTCTCTCAAATAAATAAATACAATGTTTTTTTTTTTTTAAATGTAAGCACTGGCTTAATTCACCTTAATAGGTAGCCACTGACAAATCAACACTCTCTAAGGTTAAGAAAGAATCCTCTAATCATAGAACTTCAGGTAACAGTAGAAGTGGTAACAGTGCAGGGATTTAGAGTCAGGTGATTCCAGTCCAATGTTCATCAGGTTATATCTCATAAGGGCCTGCTTATTAGAAACAGCCACTCAAAACTCTGATAATCCATTTCTTTATCAATAAGGATGCCTCCTCAGTTATTTACAAATCTTGACCTCCAGCTGAGTAAATCCTTATATAATTATTTTTATCTTCCCCTAGGAGCCCTACCTAGGCTAGTTGGTAATCAGCCTTCAGCCTAGCAACTGGCATAATTTAATGGCTTCCAATTAGTGAGTTGTTGAATCACAGAAACTTGAAGTTGGAAGAGGTTTGTCAAGGTTGCTCAGCCTGATTTCTCTTTCCTGCTAGAAGATCTGCTCTAATTTGTCTGACAAGTGGCCACTCAGCTACCTGAATGCTTACAGGTAACAGGTAAGACCCTATTTTGCCAAGCACTCCATGTGTGAGAGAGTTTTTCCCTATATTAGGTTCAAAATGTATGTTCCTGTGCCTAACACCAGCTAATACCAAGAATTCCCTCTAAAACAAAGAACAGGTCCCCTCCTTATTTACAAGGCAGTTTAAATATTAGCCAATAGTAATCATGTCTTCACTTAAAATCATCCACAAAAATCACCCATCATCATCAGATCTAAAACTATGAGGACATGTGATCATTTCCAGACCCCTCACTATGCTTGCAGTTTTTTCCTGGATGAAATTTTCCAAATTTCACTTCATTCTTAAAATTCATGGTCAGTATAAAACACCATTCAGGAGACATGTTCTAAATAGTTAAACCCATAGGCTACCTTGCTATATAGATATTAAGCTGCTTAAAGTTACCAAGACTATCCCTGACTTCTTTTTAGCAATCGGTACACACCATCATCCTGACTGACACAGAATCAACTACAACACTCACATCTTCTTCATGTGAGTCTTTATATTCAGATCTCACAAGATAGATACACCCAGCCTAGTATTCAGGTTGGAGAACGTCACTCAAAGAAGCTAAGTATTTTGCAAGGGTCACACAGTTAGTAAGCGGCTTAGCAGAGATTGATTCCAGATCAAAATCTGTATTTTTTCTGCTAGGTCATAGAGACTCTTCATTCATCTACTCCCTATGTTCCACACATTATTCCAAGCCCTGACATGAAGTGGTGTTGAAGGCATGTCCCTTATGGAAATTATATACCAGTGGGGAGTATGCTTTATAATCTTGAAAACATTTAAAGGAAAGATATCCAAAAACACAGGAGAGAAAATGAATAGTCAAAAACATAGACAAAACATATCAAATTTTATACCTTAAATGTGTACAATTGATTGTGTCACTTTACCCTGAATTTAGGGGGTGGAAAGTGCAAGGGAGTTCCACTTTCAGTTTAGATGTAGGATAAAAGACCATCCTTTGCATGGTAGCAGGAAAACACCAGATACATTTAAGAGTATTCTTTTCATTAAAACTAAAGAGCAATGGATACTCTTACTGTTAACGAAGGACATTCCTAGAGGAACAAGCCCCTCATAGGTGAGCAAAGAATAGCAGTCACTTCCACACATGGAGGAAAGTGATGGGACTAGGTACAGTCTGAGAAGCAAACTTTCCAAGGATGAGGAGAAACAAATCATGTTTTCAATGACAATGTGGAGGAGCATGACAGATTAGACTCTGGAAGAGCTCCAAAAACAAAACAATAAATTGTTCAACTTGGGAATCCTTTCCCCTGGTAATTTTTGCTGAGTAAGTAGCAGTAGGACCTAGAGCAAAGAGTAGAAAACAAAATTTCAGTTTCATGTAGTCTTGCAGTGTTTTAATTACTGTGCCACACTCAAATGGAACTCCATATTTTTTTTCTGCTAATAACATTTAAGATTTACTATCTTAACAACTTTTAAGTATCTTGTATCTGTTGAGGTACATTCCTTCTATACCTAATTTCGTAAGGGTATGTATCATGAAAGAATGTTGAATTTTGTCAAATGTATCTTTTTCTGTATCTATTGATATGCTCATGTGATTTTTATCTTTCATTCTATTATTGTGGTATATTTATTTTTGATTTGAGTATATTGAACAATTGTTTCATCCCAAGGATAATTCCCACTTGATAATGATGTATAATTCTTTTAATGTGCTGTTAAATTTGGTTTGCTAGTATTTTGTTGAGAATTTTTGCATCTATGCTCATCAGGAATATTGACCTGTAGTGTTCTTACAGTGTCTTTATCTGGCTTTGATATCAGGATAATACTGGCTTTGTAAAATGCGTTTGGGAGTGTTAGTTACCTCCTTTTTAATTCTTTGGAAGAGTTTGAGAAGAATTGACATTAATTTTTCTATAAATGTTTGATAGAATTCAGAAGTCTCTGGTCACTTTTATCAAAATTATCATATTAGCAAAGCTTTCTTGAAATTAGCCATTTTTTTCTAATTTCCATAACCTTTCTTGTGAGAGTAGACTGGAGTCAGAGGAGAGGGTGTGCAAGAACAAGGAGGGAGAGAGGGAGACAAGCTGTGGGCTCTTGTGATTATCCAGACCAGAGATGATGGCAATTAAAAGTAGTCAGATTCCGGTGTATTTTTAAAGTACAGTCAACAGAATTTGCTGCCAATGCAATATAGATTGGGAGAGAATGAGAACAGTAAATGATGATTCTAGGAGTTCCAGCCAAACTGGAAAGATGGAGTTTCTAGGAACTGAAATGGGAAAGACTACAGATGGAGGTGGTATTGAGGGAAGATCAGGAATTCCATTTTGGTCATAGTAGGTCTAGGATGCATATAAAAGCAATGACATCCTAGTGAACATGCTGAGTAAGCAGGAAGATAAATGAGCCATATATATGTTTGTATATATGTAAAGGTATAGTACAAGAATGTTTTACGCATTGATAAGAAAAAGACCTCTCCCCCAAAAAAAATCCAGGAGGAAAAGAGACAAAAGAAACAATTTACAGAAGACATCTGAATGTCCCAATAAATATAGGAACAGATGCTCAAACTCAGTAGCAAGGAGAAAAATGTAAATCTTACTATAAAAAAGAGACAATAAATCATACCTATCAAATTGGCAAAAATTTTGAAAGACTGCTAATAGTAGGTGTTGACAAGGATGTAAGACAAATGTAGGAGCACTAGTTCACTGCCAATGAAAGTAAAAACTGGAACAAACATTAATGCAATCACTTAGCAATATACTACAAAGTTGATGATGTCCGTGTTCTAATCCAGCAATTCCACTTCCAATTATATCCTTGAACTGTGTATCTTCAAATCAGTATTAGTGTTTTTTGAGAGTATATGGAAGCCTTTCAATGCATACCAGGGTATTGGGAAAGAAATTAGTGTTAGACTTTCAATTTTCATATTTATTCTTTCCTAAAAGTGATCTACCTAAAAACAATGCCTGTTTCATTCACTCTAAAGCTCATATAACTTGTCCTATTCTTCCAACCCTTTTACAAATATCCTTCCCACTTTATAATGCTCGGAGCATTGACTTACCAGAGCAAACCACCCCAGAGCAATTTTTCCTTTGCTACAATAACTGGCAACACCCCAGATGGAAGCAGCTGTATCAGCCTGAGGCCCAGAGTAGGGATAATATACAGCAGAACCCAACTAACCCAGATGGAATGTGGGAGGAGAAATAATGAAACTTTGGTGTTTTAAGCCACTGAAATGGGGGAGGTGTTTGTTACTAAAGCATAAATTGACTATCCTGGCTGATACAGAGACATGTCTCTTCCTATTCCAAACTTTAAACTGGTGCCCCAGTTTAAAAACCTCAGGGGCACCAAACAAAGAAGCAATTTGAGTTATTGGTTTCTTCTTTAATGATTGACTAATGTACCGTACCCAAAGGTCTTTTTGTGCCTTATACATATTTGTTTTAAGATAGAGAAGCAGAGTATTAAGAACAGGATATTTTAGCCCATGCTGGATACTGTGAACTAAATTGTGGTGGAGGAAGATGGAAGAGATGATGTTCATTTAATGACTTCCTATCTTCAGTCAACACTCCTGTTAACACACAACCGTTCTTGAGGAAAGTTCCACAAGAGCAGTGCAAGGAGAACATTAGTAAGAAATAATGAATTCCCAAAAGGGTTTTCCCACATAGTCACATGAAATTAACTTTTTTTATTTTTTTAAAGATTTTATTTATTTATTCATGAGAGAGAAAGAGAGAGGCAAAGATTTGGCAGAGAGAGAAGCAGGTTCCATGCAGGAAGCTCGATGTGGGACTCGGTCCTGGAACTCCAGGATCACACCCTGGGCCAAAGGCAGGGGCTAACCACTGAGCCACCCAGCATCCCGAAGTTAACTCTTTTTTTAAAAATATTTTTATTGGGGTGCCTAGGTGACTCAGTAGGTTAAGCATCTGCCTTCGGCTTGGGTCATGATCCCAAGATCCTGGGATCCAGCCCCACAGCATGCTCCCTGTTCTTTCCCTCTGCCCCTCCACCTCCCCCTGCTGGTGCTCTCTCTCACACTCAAATTTTTTTATTTTAAAAAATCTTTGAAAAAAATAAAAAGATTTTATTTATTTTATTTGAGAAAGAACACACTCATGCATATGCACAAGTTGGGAGTGGGGGCAGTCGGGAGGCAGAAGGGGAAGGAGACAATCTCAAGCAGATTCCATGTTGGGCATGGACCCCCAAAGCAGGGCTCCATCTCAGGACCCTGAGATTGTGACCTGAGCTGAAACCAAGAGTCACATTCTTAATGGACTGAGCCACCCAGGAGCCCCACATGTAGTTAATTCTTATCAACTAGTCTCAAAATCCAAGGAAGTGCCTTCATCTGAAAAGAAATGGGTCTTTGAATAGTTGAAGCAGAACAAGTTAGTGACATAGCTTCATTTACAAGAACCTGGAAAGATATTTAAACTACCTAACATTTCAAAATATACTGCATGGAATTAGGAATGACAATTCAATGGCTATCTTTCAGATTCAATGTATATCATTCAATTTAAACTTACCATGATTCTCACAACCTGTGTAAATATTCAAGGTACTTCTCTTTGTCTTAGTCACCTTGGCTATAAAATGGGAATAAATACAAGAACTATCTCATAAAATTGTTATGAGAAATATATCAATTGACATTTGCAGAGCACCTGGAACAGAATAAACACTATTTTCTACTAAATGACAAATAAATTATAAAGAAATATTCCATGACATAGGTAAAGCATATTAATCAAATTGTATTAGAATTATTTACACCACTTACATAATTATATAATTATTATATAAGATTATATAAGATGATCTGATGTCACCTTATAAGTTATTTCTGGTTCCTATTAAATTGTGGCTCAATGTATTTACAGAAAGTATTTACAGAATATATACCCTTATTTTTTTTTAAAGATTTTATTTATTTATTTGAGAGAGAGAGTTAAAGCAGGGGCCGAGGGCAGAGGGTAAGAGAGAGAATCTCAAGCAGACTCTGCACTGAGCATGGAGCTGAAACCAAGAGGCAGACACTTAAACGAGTCACCCAGGGACCCCAACTCTTATTTTTTAATAGAGAGAAAAGATATGTCTATTGAAAGTGTTGAAATTATTTCTAATTTTTTTAAATGATTATTTCTAATCATTTTAATGACTCCTAATTATTTCCAGAAGATAAAAACAGGAGTGTCAATACACACATACACAAACACACACTTTCTTACCAAAAGAAGTCCGATGTCTTTGCTTACTCCTTTTCACAAATATGTAATTTTTGCAACATATAACATTGTATTATTTCAAATTAAGTAATGAAAAACATTGCTACTGTCCTGTTTTATATTATGACTTATGAGAAGAATAATTTATATTAGAGCTATATATATCACATTAACCTCCTCTTCTTCTATTTTACAAGATGCATTTTTATTTTTCATTGGCTTTCATAATATGCCTCCAAAAGTATATTAACACACATTTGAATTTTTTAAAATGAAGTCATATTTTTACTAACAGAAGCTTTAATTTGGCTGATAGCTTTGCAAATTAAATTTCAGATTGCCAGATCGCTGAGAGGCTCAGTGGGTTTAGCGCCTGCCTTTGGCCTGGGGTGTGATCCTGGAGTCCCAGGATTGAGTCTCATGTCAGGCTCCCTGCATGGAGCCTGCTTCTCCCTCTGCCCGTGTCTCTGCCTCTCTTGCTCTCTCTCTGTGTCTCTCATGAATAAATAAATAAAATCTTAAAAAAAAAACTGTTAAAAAGTAAATAAATTTCAGATTGCCGTTTTCAATGAATCGAATTAAATAAATCTACAGTTCTAAGATTTTAATGAAAATATCCTTAAAACATGAGATTATAGCTGTTTACTAAAAATTATATTAGAAAAGCTGTGTTAAATTTAAAAATATATTTATTTTCCTCAAATTTTCTGATTATATTGGTTTAAACAAGATGCCTCTAAGTAAAACTGAAACAGGTATGATTTTTCGATAGGCCTGCCAAAGTCTTTGTGGTATATTTCCCAGAATCTGAGAAAGTAAATTACTAATACCTGTATGACGAAATATTTTGTAAGTCTAAGTCAGGTTGTTTCCAAATCTTTGTTTTCAATGAAATTGAAAGAAGATCTAAATGAGTTGTCACCTGACAGGCCATTAACATTTATGATAGTTATATTATTTTTTACAGTATAACTCACCATAAGTTCAAATAATTAACATAGTTTTAGCAAAATACTCCATTCTCACCCACTTTTTAAAAAAGATTTTATTCATTTATTTAAGAGAGAGAGAGAGCACATGCTTAGGAGCAGAGGGAGAGGGAAAAGCAGACTCCCCTACTGAGCAGGGAGCCCATGTGGGGACCGATCCCAGGACCCAAGAATCATGACCTGAGCTGAAGGCAGATGCTCAACTGACTGAGCCACCCAGGCTCCCCTCTCATCCACTTTTTTATATGAACAAGATTCTCAGCAGCTTCAACTATAAAAATGAAAAGCAGGAATAGGTGTTATACTACATGTTGACAAAAGAATTTAAATTTAAAAAAAATTTAAAAACAGTAGAATTAGCCACTATGTTCCAGAAATTCAAAAGTTTGCTCAGAAAATTAAAGATCTTGACTCAGATAGATGCTAAACTTGGTGCAATAATTGTGTGAGATAAGGGAATAGTTGGGGTAAGTAGCAGTGACTACTTTTGGTTTTAAAAGGAAGACTCTTTGGGCAGCCCGGGTGGCTCAGCGGTTTAAGCGCCGCCTTCAGCCTAGGGTGTGGAGTCCCACGTCAGGCTCCCTGCAGGGAGCTGCTTCTCCCTGAGCCTGTGTCTCCACCGCTCTCTCTTTCTCTGTGTGTCTCTCATGAATGAATAAATAAAATCTTTAAAAAAAATAAAATAAAATAAAAGGAAGACTCTTCAAATAACCAATGGACTACCTTTGTCTTTGGAATTTTCTAGACATCCAACTCTAGAAAAGCAGTATTTCAATGCCAGTGTATGTGATAGAATATAGATGCATAAATTAAGCTTTCCTTCAGATTTAACAATTGTTTAGTAGCAAAAAATACTTTGCCCGAGTTATTGTTTCCCCTGCAAACTACAAGTTTATAGGGCATGGATTGTGAATAACAAAAATGGACTGATTGTCATTCTGGTCAGGATGACTCCGTGAAGATTATCTGTGCAACACCCTTTCTGATTTGTTTTTTGCTATGGATTTTATTTAAACTGTATACTGAATTTCGGGAATATAATTTTACCAGGAATCGCTGTTATAAGGGCTAATGGTTGTTCCATGCCTTTTATGGGAATGGAGACAGAAAATTGATAATATTCAGTGTTTTGTGAATGTTTTTAAACCAATAAAAACATTTTTTTAAAAAAAGAAGCAAGAATAGTATTTATGCTGAACTCATAAAATTCATAAAATTTTAATATTTATGCTTAATAACCATTAACCAAAATAATTATTATGTTGCCTTGACCAGTTTTGTACTGCTTATAATGGTGCTAATAACTCAATTCAGAATAAAATGTTTTAATATTCAGAGTCTTTTGGTCACAGGGAAAGAACATGTTTAAATTTTTGACGTGCATTTTGTTGTAGAGAAATATGATAGGATAATAGAGAAAATATTTTCAAACATCAAAACATGTATTAGGATAAAACTAGAGTTGATTGGAAACCTGAGTTGAAGCTAGAAAAGAGAACAATGTAACATTTCAGATTATATAATAGAACTTACGTTTCTTTATACTGATGGAGATAGAGCCTATCAATCTGCTTTGACATTTGTATATTTTGAACAATTGTACTTTAAAATACTGATATTTACAATAAACTGAAAATCACATCATTTGCCACTATGCAAATTTTAAATGTAAACTCTTTAAAGCTACCTTTAAAATGTGCAAGAAATTACAGTTTGTCAAGACTATTTTAGGGGTACATAGACAAAAAAGTTGCCTTAAAGAAATTCTCACACATGTGCACATGGAGACATGTTACAGAGCATCATTCTAACATTGCTTGAAATAAGAAAAACTAAGGGGAAAATTATATATTCATCAACAGGAGAATAGGTAGGACAAAAATGGAATGCTACTAAACAGGAATAAAAGGGTGAACCAGATGCGTATCAGTTAACACAAATGGATGTCAAGACCATAATGTTGATAAGAAAGATATTCACATAGATGTTTCAACCAGAAAAACACACACACACACACATACACATTTAAAACTAGAAAATACAGAATAAAAATTTTAAAACATGCTTGGAATTATAAACATCAAATGCATAATAGAGATGAATCCTTGAGAGAAACGGAGAAGAAAAAAAATGAGATTGAGGAGGAATATTCAAAGACTTTAACTGAAACTGTAATTCTTTTCTTATTTAATAATCCTGAGGCTGTTCAGCCAAATGGCAGGAGGAAGGCATGGGACTTGTCATACACCTATCTTTATAGTTGAATAATTTCATGATAGAAATAGCTAAAAAGAGGGGTGCCAGGATGGCTCAGTCCATTGAGCACCTGACTCGATCTCAGCTCAGGTTTTCAGATTAGGGTCATATATTCAAGCCCCACATTGGGCTTCACAGTGGGCATGGAGCATACTTAAAAAAAAAAAAAAGAAACAAAGAAAGAAAGCCAAAAAGAAACCAGTAGTACAATGTATCCTAAAATGGTAGAGAGAAGAATATACATACATAATATCTATATTATACATATATATGTATCTCCAACAGATTATATGAAAAAAGAAAAATAAAATACAAAGAAAAAAACAGTGAATAAAAAACACAAAATACGGTAGTGGAAGTAAGTTTGAATGTATCAGTAATCAGTATTCATAAAGAGAATAAACTCACTATTGAAAGATAGAGATCCTCAGATTTTTTTTTTTAAGCCAGCCACGTAAGGCTTACACCTTAGATAAAAGGACACAGAAAGGTCAATTATTTCCCAGGGGAAGCCATGGATTTATGTGCATTTAACAATGCACATACAAAAAGCAAAAAATCTGACAAAAGTATGAGATTTGGATAAACCACAATCATGGAGAAAGATGATTGCAAAAAACAAAACCAAAAAACAAGCAAAACAAAAAAAAATTATTTCAAGTGCACATAGAACAATGACAAAAATCTAACACAGATTAGCTTTCAAAAGAAGTCTCAACAAATTTCAGGTCACCACACAGATCACATACTGTTCCCACAATAAAATTAAATTAGAAAACAACAATAAAATAACAATTCTTAAGTACTAACATATGTTTGAAAACTTTTTTTTAATGTACTTTTAAAATAAGGAGAAGGGACTCTCAGGTCCTAACCAGTCCAATTTTCTAAAACACTGGAGTTAAATTTGAATTTAAGTTCCACCTCAAACAATGGCAGTAACATATGGGATCCACTAGATGTCAGTGTTACTTTATATTTATTTCCATTTGCTCACATGGCAGAGTCAAATCACACGAAGACCACCCAGTTCAGAGAATTAGATTTCAGACCCAGTCCTAAGCCGGGTTAGGTTTTCACTCAAGGATCTATAAATAATAATATTTGGAATAATTTTAACATACTTTACAAAAGTAAACTTTTGTCATACAATTATTTTCCTAAACCTCCTTCTGTGTATTTCCCACGGAGTATTTTTATAGCTTGATAAAGCAGTTTTGTATGATTTTAAAGGCCTATAAAGAAATTCCAGGCAACATGTATTTTGATTGCTTTGGGAACAAAAATTCCTCTATATTCTTTGATTCATAGGTGTGCATAAAGTGAGTTCCTCTTAGAAACACGGCCTGGGACAAAAGTAATATTAATATTAAAAGAGATCTTTAAAAACCATCTATTCTAACTGCCTGCATCTAAAAAACTGAAAAATGGGCCACTATTCTATTTTTAAGGACTGCAGGGAAGGAAATCATCAGTCAGGAAGTTCTTCTTCCCGTCTAATCTAAATCCCTCCTGATGAAGTTTAATCCCATTTCCTTTAGCATGAAACTTTCTAGTGAGGTTGAAGGAATAAACTGCCCATCATCCTCATGTACAGAATAACCCTTTACTTTCTGGAATGTGGGTACATCAGTCTTCTCACCCCTTAGCCACGGCAGGGATACCTTCTAAGACCCCTTCTGAAACTGCGGATACCACTGTACATACATTTCTATTTTTTTCCTATGTATATTTTCTTGTACATACATTCCAATGATAAAGTATATTTGATAAATTAGGCACAGTAGGAGATTAAAAATAATATCTAATAACAAAATAGAACAATTATAGCCATGTACTATAATAAAAGTAATGTGAATATAGTCTCTTTCTCAAAATATCGTATTCTACTATATTTGCCTTTCCTGTGATGATGTGGGATGATAAAATGCCTATGTAATGAGATGAAGCGAGGGGAGTGACATAGGCATTGGGTAGGAGCGCCTCAGCAGGAGGATCATCTGCTTCCTCCTCATGGTTGTCCGGCTGTTGGTAGGGAAACAAGCCACAGAAAGCCAAGCTGAGGATAAACAGGCGCTACCGTATACTACTAGGCTCTCCTAACTACAAAGTGGATCTCAACATGGGAGGCAGGAATGAGCAACTGTCAAGGTAGTAATAGCCCAAAAGTTATCGTGGTCAAAGAGAGTCTCTAACAGAAACCCTGTAATGTAGAGACCTAGCCTTGACTTAAAGAGATGTGAGTTCTTATCTCCTCTCGACTTCACTATCGCTCTCAGTTGTCTTAGAGGGTTGGATTAAATATAATCCTGATTGAGCACCTACTATAAGATAGGAGGGATTATCATCACCACTACCATTATGATTATAATCATATCCAAATGAGGAAACTGAGGTTTGGGAAGGCTAATCACTTTGCCCAAGGGCACACAAGTGGTAGAAGACAGCTGGACTTTCAGCTGTGTGGGACTCCAGGGCTGCGCCTCTATTCTTCAGATTCTTCAAGCTTTAGAGTGATGGGCTTTAAAAAAGGAAACATGAAAAAAGGAAGTGGAGGTGGATTTCCTTATCCAAGTCACTGCTCCTCCCTTAACCTTAATATGGGTAATTGAAAGTTAACACTGTGTGTTAATATATGATGATCAGCTGTTCTGTTTCTATACTAGGGACAGAGGTATACTAGGGACTCAGATATAAGAAAAGAGTATCTTGTTGTAAAGATCATTACAAATGAAAATGGTTACCAGGGCACCTGGGTGGCTGAGTCAGTTAGTTAGGTGTCTGACTCTTGGTTTCGACTCAGGTCATGATCTCAGGGAGGTGAGATCAGGCCACGCTCCCTGATCAGTGGAGAGCCTGCTTGAATCTCTCTCCCTCTGCCCCCACTCACTCTCCCTTGCTCTCTCTAAAATAAATAAATGTTTAACATTTAAAAACAAAACCAAGTGAGAATGGTTACCAAGGGAAGTTGTGGGATCTACTATTCTGTCTTAAAAAAACAAATAAGAAATATTTGGGATCCCTGGGTGGCGCAGCGGTTTAGCGCCTGCCTTTGGCCCAGGGCGCGATCCTGAAGACCCGGGATCAAATCCCACGTCGGGCTCCCGGTGCATGGAGCCTGCTTATGTCTCTGCCTCTCTCTCTCTCTCTCTCTCTCTGTGACTATCATAAATAAATAAAATAAAAATTAAAAAAAATAGTAATGCCTTTAAAAAAAAAATATTTGCAATTGTCTGGGATTGAATCTGGCCCTACCTGAAGTCATTCTTCCAAGTCCTGGTTAATCATGAACACTGACGTTTAGGGGCTCCCTTGGCTCTGCAGTAAAATAACTGTTGTCTCATTTTCTCCTTCCTTTCTTCCTCCCTTTCTCTTCCTTTCCTTTTCCTCTCTTTTTTTTGAAACAACCAAAGGTGAGGTGGGGCCTGGGAGAGGGGGTGATAGGGAAATGAATGAAAGTGGTCAAAAAGTACAAACTTCCAGCTATAAGACAAACTAAATCCTGGGGATGTAATGTATGGCATGGTGACTATAATAATAATACTGTATTATACATTTGTACGTTTCTAAAAGAATAGATCTTAAAAGTTCTCATCACAAGGAAAAAAAGTTTGTAACTATGTGAGCTGATGGAAATCAGCCCACATTGTTAGTAACTAAGCTTACTGTGGAAGTCATTTTGCAATACACACATGTATCAAATCGTCATGTTGTACACCTTAAACTAATACAATGCTATATGTCAATTACATCTCAAGAAAATTAGAAAAAAATGTTAATTACAAAACTACCATACATTTGTTGAGAAGAAAAATTAAACTATGTAGGCATATAGAAAGTGAAAAAAGATTGAAGTTCTCTTCTGCTACCTTTCCACTCCCTTTGTCCAGGTGGTAACCATTTATAATAGTTTGATGTGTATCCTTTATGGCATTTTCTATGCATTTACAAAGAAAAAGGAAGGAGAGAAGCAAAGAGAAAGAAGGGAGTTCTTTTTCCAGAACTGAGGCAATGTTACTCATGTTGTTCTATTGCCCGGTTCTTTGACGTGACACTATCTCATACACATCTAATATTTATACTTTCTTGTAGCAGCTTTACAGTATTTATTATCTAGATGGCCATCATTTGTTAACCATGGCCCTATAGCTTATTTTTTTTCTTTTAAAGATTTTCTTTATTTATTCATGAAAAACACAGAGAGGAGAGAGAGAGAGAGAGAGGCAGAGACACAGGCAGAGGGAGAAGCAGGCTCCATGCAGGGAGCCTGACATGGGACTGGATCCCAGGTCTCCAGGATCATGCCCTGGGCTGAAGGCGGCGCTAAACCACTGAGCCACCCGGGCTGCCCTATTCATAGACATTTAAATGGTCTCCAATTTGTTTTTATTCCAAGCTATGCTATAGTGAGGTCATTGCCCATATATCTTTTTGCACTTAATGTGAATATTTCTAGGGACAGATTTCTACAAAGGAGATAGCTGGGTCAAAGGTATGGCAGCTACAGTTTTGATAGGCCCTGTCAAAGTGTCCTTCCAAGTCTCTAAGAAGTTACAGGTCCACCTTGGACCTGTTTATCAGTTTAGGATTTTTTTCTTTTCAATTCTTTCTGTGTAATAGAAACAATTTTTGCTTCCACAAAACCAGCAAATAGACAAAGGCTTAAGGATCATAATTTAAGGAGCCTTATACATCTTTCAATGTTCTATGAAATTGTTACTTTATCTCATAGAGAGTGACAAGAATGAAATTGGTTTTTTTCTTGGCTTTTTCTTCTTAAAGACTTTGTTTTTTTCCAGAATAGTTCAGGTTCAGGGCCAAAACAAGAGGAAGATACATAGATTTCCCATATATTCCCTCCCTCATAGACTCCCCCATTATCAATAGCCCCAACCAGTGGTACATTTGTTACAATTGATAAACCCATCCTGACAGGTTATAATTACCCAAAGTCCATAGCTGACATTAGGGTTCACTCTTGGCATTGTATATGCCATGGGTTTGAGCAAATTATAAATATCCATCATTATAATACAACCAGTAATCTTTTTCTTGTCTGCATATTTGGCCTTTTCCAGGATATCGCATAGTGAGAATCATGATCATGCAGCGTGTAGCCAATTTCAGACTGCCTCTTGCACTTAGTGATATGCATTCAGGGTTCTTCTGTGTCTTTTCATGGCTTAATGTCTTAATACCCACTTATTTTTAGTGCTGAATAATATTCTATTGTCTGGATGTACCATAGCTTATCTATCCATTCGTCTATTGAAAGACACCTTGGTTTCTTCGAGGTTTTGGCACTTATGAATAAAGCTGCTATGAAACATCTTTGTGCAGGTTTTTGTGTAGGCGTAAGTTTTCAGCTCCTTTGAGTAAATACCAGGGACTACAAATGCTGGATCATACATGCTGAGTGTGTTTAGTTTTATAAGGAATCACCACTCTGTCTTCCATAATGCCTGTACCATTTTGCATTCCTACCAGTGATCAGTGAGAGCTCCTACTGCTCCACATCCTCATCAGCATTGGGTATTTTCTATGTTCTGGATTTTAGCCATTCTAATAGGTGTCTAGTGATAATTCATTGTTGTTTTAATTTGCAGCTCCCTAATGACATGCGACATGGAGCATCTTCTCATGTGCCTGTTTGCCATCTGTAGGTCTTCTTTGGTGAGGTGTCAAAGCCTTATCCCATCTTGTAATCATGCTGTTTTCTTATTGTTGAGTTTGAAGTATTATTTGTATATTTTGCATGAGTTCTTCATCAGATGTGTCTTTTGCAAATATTTTCTCCCAGTCTTTGGCTGGTCTCCTCATTTGCTTAACATTATTTTTCACAGAGTATAAGTTTTTCACTTTAATGAAGCTCAACTTATCCATTACTCCTTTCATGGATAATGCTTTTGGAATTGTATCTAAAAATTCATCACCATACCCAAGGTCACCCAGGTTTTCTCCTCTATTATCTTCCAGTTTTATAGTTTCACATTTTCCATTTAGGTTTTGATCCATTTTGAGTTAATTTTTGTTAAGGATGTAAGCCTGTATCTAGATTCATTTTTTTGCATGTGGATATCCAGTTGTTCTGGTTGAGGAGACTGTCTTTTCTCCATTGTATTGCCTTTGCTCCTGTGTCAAAGATCAGTTGACTGTTTCTATGAATCTACTTCTGGCCTCTCTATTCTGTTCCACTAGTCTGCCTGTTTTCTTACTAATATCACACTGTGGTGATTACTACAGCTTTTATAGTAAGTTTTAAAGCCATGTAGTGTCCATCCTACAATTTGTCCTTCCATGTTGTGTTGACTATTCTGGGTCTTATGCATCACCATAAAAACTTTGTAATCAGTTTGTCAGTGTCCACAAAATAACTTGCTGGAACTTTGATTAAGTTTGCATGGTATCTGTAGATCAAATTTGGGAAGAATGACATCTTGACAATGTTGTTGGCTTTCTAAAAAGTTTTCTGAAGTAAAATTCATATACAGTGAAGCTCATACATCTAAAGTGTACAATTCAATGAGTTTTCATAACTGTAATAGAGAATATTTGTATTATCTAAGAAAATTCCATCTCACCCACTTCCAGGAAATCCCAACCTCATGAATATTCTCATACACATTCTTCTGTGGACGTATTTTCAGTTTCTTTGAGTAAGTACCTAGCAGTAGAATTACTAAGTGATAGGGTAGTTGTATATTTTTCTGAATACATTACCATACAGATGGTGCCATTTTATATTCCCACTAACACAGTATGGTATTCTACAGTCTCACCAAGATTTGGTATGAAATTATATATTACTATGGTTTTAGTTTGCAGTTTCCTGACAATGACATAGAGTATTTATTCTTGTACATATCTTTTCTTTTGCAAAGCATCTGTTCTAGTGTTTTATCAATTTTTTAATTCTTATTTAATTTTTAGTTGTTGATGTGTAGGAGTTCTTTATGTATCCCCTATAGAAGTCTTTTCTCAGATATATGCATTATATTTTCTCACAATTTGTGGCTTGTTTTATTTTATTAATGGGTCTTTTAGATAAGCAGAAGCTTAAAAGTTTTGACAAAGTCCAATTTATAAATTTCCCTTTTATGTTTAATGTTTTTGTCTTCTCATAAGAAATCTCTGCTAACCTATGGTCTCAAACATATTTTCCTATGCTTTCTTCTAGAAACTTTCTAGTTTTAGAGTCTAGGTTTAGATCTAAAAACCATCTCAATTAATTTCTGTGAGTGGTATGAGGTGGGAGCTGAAGTTCCTATGGTTTCAGGGATCCCTGGGTGGCGCAGTGGTTTAGCGCCTGCCTTTGGCCCAGGGTGTGATCCTGGAGACCCGGGATTGAATCCCACGTCAGGCTCCTGGTGCACGGAGCCTGCTTCTCCCTCTGCCTATGTCTCTGCCTCTCTCTCTCTCTCTCTCTCTCTGTGACTATCATAAATAAATGAAAAAAAAATGAAGTTCCTATGGTTTCAATATGTTTATCCTCTTTTTCCAATACTATTCATTAGCATAAAGTCATAATACTCCCTTATTTTCTTTGATTATCATTTTAAAGCCTATAGGACCCATAGTATTATTCTCTATTTCATTCCCATTATTGGTTATTTGTGTTTCTCTCTTTTTCTTGACCCGCTTGCTATGAGTTTGTCAATTTTATTTAATTTCTTCAAAGAAACTTCTTTTGGCTTTTGTTAACTCTCTCCAGTGTTTTCTACTTTGTCAACTTTTGTTCTTTTAAAAGAAGTTTTATATAAGGAAATTATCTACATGGCTTAATTTCTCCTTATTTTAGAGCAATTTAAAGTGAAATCTTTTATCATTGGTTTTATCTTTTTCTTTTATTAAAATATAAAAGGGGATGCCTGGGTGGCTCAGCTGTTGAGCATCTGTCTTTGGCTCAGGTTATAAACCCATGGTCCTAGGATTGAGTCCCACATTGGGCTCCCTGCAGGGAGCCTGCTTCTCCCTCTGCCTGTGTCTCTGCCTGTCTCTCTGTGTCTCTCATGAATAAGTAAATAAAATCTTTTTATTTTTATTTTTATTTTTTTTTAAGATTTTATTTATTTATTCATGATAGTCACACACACAGAGAGAGAGAGAGAGAGAGAGGCAGAGACACAGGCAGAGGGAGAAGCAGGCTCCATGCAGGGAGCCCGACGTGGGATTCGATCCCGGGTCTCCAGGATCGCGCCCTGGGCCAAAGGCAGGCACCAAACCGCTGCGCCACCCAGGGATCCCTAAAATCTTTTTAAAAATAATAAAAAATAAAATAAAAATAAACAGTAAGCTCTTTGAAGAAAAAATATTTATCTACTTTTGTATAACTATTTCTGGTATTCTTTCTTGCTTCTGTTGATCTGAGTTTGTACCTGCTATCATTTCCATTTAGCCTGAAAAGTTTTTTTCAATGTATCTTTAGGGAGTCAGACTTTACCTTAATTTCTGAAGAATAGTTTTGCTGGATGTAGAATTCTAGATGAACCGAATATATCAATCAGCACTTTAAAGGTGTGCTATTGTTTCTGTTGAAAAGTCAACGATAATCTGTATCACTGTCTCTTTATGTGATGTCTTTTCCTCTGACTGCTTTTCAGGATTTTCTCTTTCTTGTTGGTTTTCAGAAACTTGGCTAAATTGTGCCTAGATGTGGGGTTTTATAGTTAACTTACATGGGTTTGCTGAGCTTCTTGGATCTATAATTTGATGTTTTCTACCAATTTGGGTGATTTTCATCTATTCTTAATTTTTGTTTCTCTTTCTCTCTCCTCTTCCTCTGGAACCCAATTAAATGATTTTTAGACTGATATTTTCCCACAGGACCCTGAAGTTCTTTTCACATACTTGTAAAACATTTTTTTTCCTCTATTCTTCAGATTGGATGGTTTCTATTGATGTCTTCAAATTTCCTGACCCTTTCTACTACTTTTAATCCTATCTGTTGAATTTTGTTTTAAATATTATACTTCTCAGTTCTAGAATTTCCACTTGGTTCATTTTTATAGTTTCCATATCTTTGCTATAATTCCCAACATGTCCCTCATTATGATTATCTGATTCTTTAAGTCCTTTGACAAATATATAATAGCTCCATTAAAGTCTTAGTAACATCTGGTCATCTTGTGTGATTTACTATTTGATCACAACTTTTTTGTTTGTTTATTCATATGTCTAGTAATTTTTTATTGTATACTGGACATTGTAGAGGATTCATTATAGACTCTTGTCCTAGTTGATAATTACATCACTGGCTGATCACACTGAACTTGTAAAGACTTGGTTTGATACTTTGATGGGGTCTGTTTCATTAGGCCTAGAGCACATCCTTTAATTATAATATCCAGTCTTTATATCTAAGGTATGACTTTTCTAGAGTTTAAGTAAAAATCTTGAAAAATTATGAAGCTCCTCAAACTTGGCAGGACTCTGATTCTACACTCTGTCTTCAAGCAGTGAAAAGAAGCTGAAATCTCTGTTCTGTTCTTTCAGCCTCCCAGGAGTAGTTTTCTATGGGGCAACTCAAAATCTCCCCTGCACATGTATAGTTCAGGGGTCAGCCCAGGGCTTGAGAGGACGATATAAGTGGATTTGGGGGTCACTCCCACTGTGATCCCTCTTTCTGGGATTTTCACTCCTCAATTTCCAGTCACTGTGATAGCTCCCAAACTCCACTCTCCAAACCTTCAGGCCAATAAGACAACAACTTTCTGCTTGAGTTTTAGTTGTCTTGTACCAGGCAGACTAGAGCATTCTCAGAAAATTCATAAACATATTGATCTTATCCAGTATAGTTCTTCCTTCAAGGTCAATTCCCTCCAGTTTCTGACTGCTTTTGGTCACTGTCTGATATGTTTAAATAGTTTTCTTGAATATTTTGTCTAGACTGTATAATTGCTATCTGTAGAAAGGATAGTCTGTTACATGGTACTACATTGTAACCAGAACCAGATCATATATCCATAACTTTTTCATTTGATTTCACCCAAGTAAGAGCTGCCTTCTTTACTTGCAGCAAAGATTGCAGCAGATTGAAATTTGGGATAAGCCTTTCATTTTTCAATCAGTGGTTCCCTCTTCTAGATCTACATTACTTTACTGAAAGGGAGATGCTCCAAACAGAGAAACAAATGCTTGACTTCCTTGGGACAATCTCAAAAGAAATACCAAGTCTGCTTTTGCTTTAGTATTTGTAATAGCTCAGGACCATAGCTTTCTAAAATTCTTCAGCCTGAAAGATGTGGCTTCTCAGTTTTATAAATAATCCTTGAAAACAGCTCTATGACTGACCATCTATGTAAATAAGGGAAGCCTTTGTTTTAATTTGTTTTACTGGGTAGACTAGACAAATTAAGGGAAGGAGAGCCAGGTAAAAGAATTTAGTAAGCTGGGAAATGTCGGATGTTTCTTTTGTAGGACGTGGTTTAGAGATTCCTAGTTGGAATGGCCCATACTATAAGAGTTCCGGGTGGGTGCCATGCCACACAGGAAACAATTGTACCCTGCCCCTGGGAGTAAGCCAGAGAGCTAACAAATTCAGTGTGCATTGAAATGCTTCATCAACAGGCCTTCTGCAGGGCCTGCCCTCTCTGCTGGGTCACTGACCTTTATAAGTGCACAGTCATGGCCACCGCCTGACAGGCATGAAAAGAAGACAGACAATGGACGAGAAGGAGACATGCACAGAGGGGGAAAATGCACTCATTCAAGGGATTTACTGGTCAGAGATGTCATGTCCTATGCCCAACTCCAGAATGCAAGTGACGGTGTTTAAACCATGCATACCAGGCCAAGGAAATATAAGAAATGATTATCATTAACATAAAAATATCTCTGAGAATCATGATCAATTTTGTAGCAGCAAAGAAAAATGTAGAAATTTGTTCTTTGCTATAATTTTTTTTACCAACTTCTAAAAGCTGTAGATCATTAAAATTGATTAGAGTGTCATACAGCCTGATTTCAAAGGCATTCCAGACTCCAAAGACAGCATCATATGGTGGCTTGCAAGTGGGCAAAAAAAATGAATTTGGGTCCTGAATTTGTCACAAAGTAGTTGTGTAACCTTTGGCCACTTGCTGCAAACCCTCATTCTCTGTCCCTGTGTTAAGTAGGTGCTCTTATGGTACAATGACCCCATTTCCCTAATATTTGAGGACATCTGTTTGTTACTGTCCTGTTGTATTCTCAGATGATTTGTACAGTTTCTTGTTCAGGAAGTTTAAAAACCATGTTAACATGGTGCTTTTCAAAACAAGCTTCTGGAACCCTAAATCTTTCCTCATTCAATAAGATGCTCTGGTGTTATTTTACATATTAGAATTCCATGTAGGCCTGTGTTTATTTTTATTTTAGTTTTTAAAGGAACCTACTACTAGGGGAAAAAGCATTTGAAATCTCATTCTCCAAGATGTTCTTTCTATCTCCAAAGGCCTGTAATTCCTGTAGTAAAAAAGGAATGTGGGATCCCTGGGTGGCGCAGCGGTTTAGCGCCTGCCTTTGGCCCAGGGCACGATCCTGGAGACCCGGGATCGAATCCCACGTCAGGCTCCCGGTGCATGGAGCCTGCTTCTCCCTCTGCCTGTGTCTCTGCCTCTCTCTCTCTCTCTGTGACTATCATAAATAAATAAAAATTAAAAAAAAAAAAGGAATGTATACTTGTGTACCTTTTATTGATAAACATTTTTCAGAGGCCTCTACCAGTGATAATAAATTACATAGCTCTACTATTCTTGGCCAAAATATGATTCTGATAGAAAAATGATGTATTATAGATGCATATGGAGAGAGACATGTGTTTTGAGAAGCCTAGCCTGGAAGAGGAGCCCTGTCCTAAGTTGCTTTTACACCCATCCCCCACTACAGAGATAGGTCCCATAGAGTGGTGTTATCAGCTGGTTCTGTCCACATTTCATGGTCTTTCCCCTCTTGTCTGGTTACATTAGCTTAAGGGCATCTAAAAAATGGCATCTTGCCTTGGCTTCCACCCCTAAGTGCCTAACAACCCATCTTGCTTCTTGGAGAACTTCTCTTAATGATCAGTTATTCAGGGAAAGTAATCCACTTGTAACACAAACTGAACCCAGACATAATTATGTGCATATGTCTGCAGAAGGACAAGTATATGATGCATTTCAAAGCCAAATACAAGTGATTTCTATTATTAATCATCAAGAAGTAATCTTTCTTACTACTCCTTTCTACAAATACAAAGTAACTAAAGAGTTAAAGTGTGTGAGCAATCTGCAAGTGGGCTCCCAAGTCTAAACCACACTGATATTTACAGTAGCTTTCACTTGAGAACCTACTGTAGTGATTCTTTTTATTCCCAATGCACAAAAGTAAAGAAATTTAGTTCTGGAAAGGATGACATCAAAGTTCATTTTAAGATGCAAGTAATCATTTTTCTCTGCTAAAGAGACTGAACTCTCTATGACAGAACATAAATGTCTGATTAAGGGTAAAGGTGAAAGCCTTGGTTCATCTTCTAGAAGAAGCAGATGATACTTTCTTGTTAGTCCCTAAGCCTGTGTGATTGGAATAACCATTCCCAGAGCTTCATGAGAAATACTCATAGTAGGGCTATGCGTGTGTTTAATATAGTTAAATCACTGTGTTTAATATAGTTACTCCCCAAATACAAAGGTGTTGGACCACCCTCTAGGAGTTTTTATTCAGTTGCATGAAGACTCTCATAACATTCATGTAGCCTAAAATATCACAGTCATATACTAAACATTTTGCACAGTTAGGTTTTTTAGATACATTTTTAGTTTGTTCTTAATTGCTCTATTCATTTTTAAATTTCTCTATTCCTAGAGTTTTCTTGCTGGAGCAGAGGGGGAGCCACATTTAAATATAATAGAGAGGACTGTTAGAATTCTGAGGAAAGTGAGTAGGCTAACCCCACCCACATCATCAGGAGAAACTTCCTGTGTGAGGTAGGATTTAAGTCATATTAATTTGTCCCAGACCACACCAAAATTAAGCTGTTCACATCCAAAACATTCCATGAATTCAGTTGCGAGGAAGAATTTGTTCAGCCATGTTATGGATTCATATTTCTCTCCTCTCCCAAGAAGGTCTGGGTGTCCTTATAAGGGAGAACGCCCCTGTTTCCCACAGTGTGGAGAGCTAAATAAATACTCTCTCACAGTCAATGCAGAGGTAACTTTTTTTTTAATGGATTAAAAAAAAAAAAAAAGCAGTTCTGAGAGCCCATCACTGTTTCAGCATCCCCATTCAGAGAGGGGGCTTTTGTCTCTCTCTCAGTGGGAGCTGCCATTTTAATGGGGCCTCCAGCGGGGCCTAGTTTGATGATGTGAAGTAGGTCTGGAAGAATGGAGGAATTTTTTTTTAATTTAGATTTTGGTTAATTTAACTATACTAGCTTTCAAATGAACTGAAACTTTAAAAAGTAAATACACGGTAAATGCAGTCAAAAGCTGCCACCAAATAATTTCAACAATTTCTCATTTCTGAAGCTTTCTCATTTGAAAACCAATCCCTTGAAGTTCTAACAGGCATTAGGGCATCCCCCTCCCATCTGTTTGCAAAAATGAAAATCAAGAGAGTTCATTCTTAAAAATAGGCCTACAGCATACACACGTACTTGGACACAAAGATACACTCCTACGTGCTAGATGAAAGCATCTTCCAAAAATTGCTTTTAGCTGATTGGTGATCCAAGCCAGAATTGAGATGGCTTTGTGGTAATTCTGGGGTTTCCCTTGGGCCTGAGGCAAGAGTACAAAGATACTCAGAGGACTCCCCCGCGTGCCATAGCCTCAGGAGTGTCAGCATTACTGCCCCCCTTGCCCCAAAGGGGGGATTCCAACCTCCCACAACATACTTTCTAGATAAAACTATTGCTCTCAGGAACAAGGCTGGAGCCTGTGGAGCCAAACTGGCCCTCAGACCGCTTTCTGCGGGCCTTGGCATGGGACCTGCCCTCCCTCAGCCCACCCCAAGGCCTCGAGGCCACACACTGGCTGCTCCTGGCAGCTGTGCACCCAGATGCCAACCACTGGAATGTGTTTTATGTTCCTCAGTCTCTGCTGGCTGGCCTCACTGGCTCCAGTGCTGGGCTAAGGCAGCAGGAGAACTGACATGAGATCAGTTTACAGATGAGCCTCTCACCCTTACGGGAACTGTTTGCCTGCACAGACTCTGAGCGGGAGGCACACACTGAGCTCCTTTATAGGGCTACAGGACCACGGTTCTCTTTGGCCAGATTTCTTTAGTAAGCCGCTGACTGCCTGGACCTGCTGCACCATCCCAGTACGGGGGGTGGGCAGTGTGTGTATGTGTGTGCGTGTGTGCTTGCATACCCATGTGTACATATGTGAGCTCATGTTTATATATAAAGGGGCTCATTCTTTGCAGAAATGAATGAATGGATGAATTAATGAATTCTTTTAAGTATAGTTGACACACGTTACCTCAGCTTCAGCTATATAACACAGTGACTCCACAACCGTATTACACTGTGCTCATCACAAGTATAGTTGCCATCTGTCATCATGCAACACTACCACAGTATCATCAACTACATTCTCTATGCTGTGCCTTTTATTCCCGTGAATGAATGGATTTTTAAAAAGTTGGTAGAAGAACTGATGCATTTCCGAAAAACACAAATATCTGGCAAGATGCCACAGGCTCATATATGTTTTTGTAACATATCTATCCATGATTGCATTCTTGGAGAATTCACATAAAGATATCTTGCAGTCGAGCAACCAGCAAACAAAAAAATACTCCTTGATTGGGTTGAAAGTGAGGAGAAGAAATAAAAAAAGAAGAAGAAAAACTACCCTTGTGAAATAATTTGAAATTCAGCTTTGCATTTTTCTCAGTAACTGTTCCCAGCAACTGGGGGATGAGAGTGGGAGTGGAAAAACCCATCCATCTTGGTGCTGTGCCTCTCAGAAGCAACTGTGAAGTCTTGTAGGCAGTCTGCAATCTGTGTTTGTTTCACACATGAAGTTCTAATTCATCATATGTAATAACATTTGGTATCATGTCATTGCATCATGTCATTCATTGGCAAGTCAGTCCAGAGCTTCTCCTGCTTGCCAGTGTAGCCCTTTGGAATATAAAAGTGTGAGGCCGTCCACCACCAAGAGCTTAGATGATGATAAAAAATCATTTTTACCTCTTTTTTATCTTTTCAATGCTTCCTAAAGGAAATGACAACAGCAGATGCAAGACACTAGGCAACATCTGAGCGAGGGATGAGAAGTCAGGCTCTGCAGACCCAATTTTACATGCAGTTCATTTTTGGAGAAGGCATGTAAAAGTGGACATCAAATTATGTAAAATCTTGACAGCAGATATGCTCTAACTTTGAAAAGAATTTAAATTATAAATGTATTACTTTCTTGTAAAAAAAATACAGTACAGAAATGTTTAAAGTAAAAAGTACACATTCTGCCCTCATTTCTTCTCCCCAGAAATTATCACTTACTAGTCTATGAGTATCCTTCTAGTCTTTTCGCACATGCACATATATAATGCACATGTATACATAACATATATATGTGTTACACATACATGTAAAATGAAATACATATTTAATATATCTACATAGACTGCATCTATTCTCTTTAATGGGATTTTATGAAATATATTGTCCTGTCACTCCCTCCTTACTCAAAAATCTATGTCAGGGACAACTTTTCTTGTCAGTTTAAGCGATTCTAGAATGAGTCTATAATATTCCAGAATATCAATGTACTGTGATTTATTTAGTCCTTCTTATACTTATGGTTATTTATGTTATCCCAATTTTTTTCAGTAATACAAAAAATGCTGTGGTAAAAGTTCTTGAATATCATCAATGTTCAGCATATTGTATTCAGACGCACTATCAGCTAAGCAGACAGAAAGTACAAGAAATGAAGTGTGGGTATTGAATCAAGTATAAATCTGCAAGTTGCAAAGCAGTGGGTTGCCTTGCCTGTAGAAGCAGTAGACTCACTAACAGTTGCATTTGAGTGTGAAATGTATTATTTTTCATAGCCATGACATTATTTGTTCTTACAATATCTTCAGAAGATAACATACCTGTAGGTATGCAGAGCTCTGTCCCCAACGTTATAACTAAAAGAAGTGTGGAATTGGCTCCCCCATATACCTTTGAAATAATGGGAAGGACAGGAATACTCATGGGGTTCTCTGCAGCTAAAAAGACCAGCATTAGCTACAACCTGCAGCTGTGTTTGTCTCCATTTTTCAAGGCTGGAAATCGAAAATTACAATTTATTTTTCCTTAGGTTTATTTTATTTATTTATTTATTTATTTATTTATTTATTTATTTATTTAAAATATTTTATTTATTAATTCATGAGAGACACAGAGATAGAGAGGCAGAGACATAGGCAGAGGGAGAAGTAGGCTCCACGCAGGGAGCCCAACGTGGGACTCGATCCCAGGTCTCCAGGATCACACCCTGGGCTGAAGGTGGTGCTAAACTGCCAAGCCACCCGGGCTGCCCTCCGTCAGTTTAATATCCTGTCTATTCTACCTTCTTTTATTGTGCACCCTTTTTCAAAGTCCCTCACATCGTTATTAATTGGGTCTCGAGTCGTTCCTTTATTATTCAATTATTGATATGCATCAGGATATAATAGAGCTCAATAATCTCCAGGATACCAGGAAAAAATAATTGCCATTCACCATCTGGACCAATGAATCTTTTGTTTGTTTGTTTGTTTGTTTGTTTGTTTGTTTGTTTTGTATTGTTAAGTCATTTATAAATAATTTATAGAAATAAAGAGACAGTCAAAAAGATTTTGTTTCAAACCTTAATAACAATTTAAACATAGAAAATTCAAATTTATATTTCAGATTTTCCTGCTTCTGAAAGTATGCATGCCCCAATGGGTAGTATCTTTAAAATCCAACTGACAGGGAATGCCTGGGTGGCTCAGTGGTTGAGCGTCTGCCTTTGGCTCAGGTCATGATCCCAGGGTCCTGGGATCAATTCCTGCATCAGTCTCCCTACAGGGAGCCTGCTACTCCCTCTGCCTATGTCTCTGTCTCTCTCTGTGTCTCTCATGAGTAATTAAATACAATCTTTAAAAAATAATAAAATAAAATAAAATCCAACTAACAATCCATCAGCTGCCATACAGGAGCCTGGATCATTTCTATACTATAAGCACTAATTTTGGATTTCAAATACCTCTGTAGTAGATTTTAGCTTATCATTATTCCTGGGTTTTGTAGCATTTGGCATTATCAAATGCAAAATAGCTCTGGACATATATCTAAAATAAAATTGCTCTATCATATTAGTTTCTGCACCTGATAGAAATGGAAATTAACAGGTTATTATTTGCACATACTTGAAACCAAGTGTCATATATTTCCAGGAATCATCCAGAATCTTACAGTGTTTAGCAATTTTAGTTTGTGTGGGAGTATGAATATGAAGTATAATGTTTCAGTGAGCCTCCTCCTGTAAGAAGTATCTGAACTCTAATGCCCATTATTTCCCAGTGAAGTTTCCTGATGCCACTCTAGCTGCATTTCCAGTATAAAAGTTGATAGGGCCTTCGGGAGCCTACATCAGGCAGGTAACCAGGTCCTGAAGGAAGGATGGAGCATGGATCTCTCCCTCATTCACTGGGGAATTTCTCATGGGAATCAGGGTACCTTACACCATTTAGAGTACACCAAAAGCTTTTGTCCCAAAAGCTCATTGTTCTCCTTACTTGTTGTTCTTTGCCTACCCTTCCCCTCTTTTTTTTTTCTTACAACCCAGAATTCACATTATAATGGATTTTACGGTTTCACCATATAGAGCTGGTTCAAACTCCCTTTACAACCAGATTAATTGCTTTCACGGAATAACTTCATCCATATCCTTTGCAGATTGTAAATCATCAGAGAACAAACCATAAGCCATTTTCCGATACATTTTCAGAGGTACAGATGCTGGTTCTCCCACCTTCTAGACAGATGACCTTGGGCCACTCTTTTAACTGCTCTAAGCTCCTATCAGCATAAAATCTACTTCACTGGACGATATCAATGATTAAATGAGATTAAAGGAAAAGTTCTGGGGCACTTGGGTGGCTTGGTGGGCTAAGCATCTGCCTTAAGCTCAAGTCATGATCTCAGGGTCCTGGGATAGAGCTTTGCATCACGCTCCCTGCTTAGTGGGGAGTCTGCTTCTGCCTCTGCCCCTCTCCTCCCCTCAGGATCTCTCTCTCTGGTTCTCGCTCTCTTTCAAATGAATAAATAAAATCTTAAAAAAATAATAAAAGAGGAAAGTTCTATAAATGAGCCTACCACAGTGCCTGGCCACTGTAGAAGGGGCCAATAGTGTTTATGAAGTCTAAATCCTTTTTAAAAACAATCTCATTTGGAGAATAACGCATTGCATGAAAAGGATTAGCCCCTCCAAATTTCCAAGATTTTAATTTATAATAAAAGATTTTCTTCTTATATATACCATTTTAAGTAAAATATGGTGGTTTTATATAAAGTAACTAGTAAAGGTTTGAATAATTCTGTGTTTATGTAATTTCACTAGGTTTATCCTAATTTAATAAAAGAGGAAATGGAAGTATATGCATTTGATTACTGAAGGAAAAGACAATTTTTTCAATAAAGTACTTATGAGCCAATTTTCATTTTTTCAGAATATTCGTTTTTATGGAGTGAATCTAGACCTGAGTCAAGTCATAAAGGCATGTTTTACTGAATTTGAGACCCAACTACTTTTGAGGAGCTAGCTAGCAATCTTGAATCTCATCAAGAAAGCATTTGAAATTAGGGCTGCTTATGTGTGATTATTTTCATCCTGTCAGAATGGTCATTTCCTTAGAATCCAAATTATTCATTTAGTTTTTCTTTTTTAATCCATTATTCACCATCTTTCTTCCTCATCCCTCTAAAACTCTCTCCTCTATCATCCCTACCAAACTATGAAATAAGATGTAGTGACTTGTGAGTAGGAGGATGCTTGAGGTCTGCTTCACATACTACACTGTCACCGGTATATGAAATCCCACTATTCTCATGTTTTGGCTTGTTAGATTCAGAGTCTCACAGGTACAGAGATTTTACCTATTTCTAAAACTACCGTACATATAGTGGGTACTTTACACAGTATTTGACATAAAGTGGTGCCCAATAAGAGTTTGTTGAATGAATGCAACACTTTTTAAATTTCTTACCATGATTTAATAATGCAAATATATTCAGTAATAATATAGTCTGCATATCCATCACTAGAACCATCAAGGAACTTAGATGTCTACTATATGCCACAACCATGCTAGTCCTTTCTGCACAATGCACTTAGCAGCTATGATGAGGAATCATATTCCTGATGTTTGTCTGGGAGCAAGTATTATTTGGGGGAAGGGAAAGGATGTGTCTAAGGACACAGAGCAACTTGGGAGGGAGAATCATACAAGGGAAAGCTAATAATAATAATGGTTTCATTTACTGAGTTCTGACTGTGGAGCATTTATTCCATTTAACCTTCATGCCAACAATATGAGGTTATTTCCACTTCACAGATAAAGACTCTGAGGCTTATAGATGTTCAGGAACTTCCCCGAGGTCATGCGACCGATGTATGGCAAGGCTAAGCTTTGAAACAGTTTTCTGACCCTAAAGCCTTGTCTCTAGTTGCAATGTTTCTGGCCTTTACTTCCACAAGGGCAGAGGGTTCCTGGGACAGGGTGAGATGGGATTTGAAGCAAAGAGAAGTGTAAGCCAGTGTGCCACCAGACTAGCCTCCTCTACATCATAAGGTTGTTTAGAATACACTCTATTTAGGACAGAAGGTAATTAATACTCATAGAGTTTAATTATCCAGTTTTACTCTTTCTGACTGAAAGTCACTTGGAACAACCCAAGATACTAGACAACATTCTCACTCTTGGAGGCTTATAACTGAACCTTGGAATTTGTGTGGGAAATACCAGAGGTCCTGAGATAGAAAACTATTTTAGCAAATGTACTAGCCATAATGTGAGATTCTTATGTTTCCTACCGCTGAAGTTGACTCAACTGCTTACCTCAGCTGCTTCCCAGTCTTCTGAGAAAGCAATGGCAAATTCTAGAAAAGTTACATGTTAGGGCAGGGAGTACAAGGTGTCTCATGCAGTCTACACAGATTCTGAGGCCTTAAACCAAGCCAGCAAATGCCTGCATATGGAAGCAAACCCCCCAGAAGCAGAGAGGTCTGGCTTTCCACATAGTGGGGTGGTGAATTAGCCATGTCTAACGAACCAGTGGAGCTGGTCCCAGGAATTGGTTTCCCTGAAGGTTTGTGTCTGAAGAACCAGAGAGGGTGGGCTTTTGGAGGGAGAATGCAGAGAATAATGTGGTGTGTGTCATGGGTTCTAGTTCTTTACCTCAGCCCCATAGACTCTTATTTGAGCCCTGAGGAGGCAAAACCTAAAGGAAGAGTTTTCCTGAGAAACTCTGTGAGGCTGGAGGTAGGAGCCATACTGCTTAGGGCCTGGTGGCCAAGTAGGACAGTCAAGTAGGAAGAACTGTTTTCTCCATATTGGGGTTAGATGCAGCAGCATTTTCTCCTTCACAGATGGCTCTGGCCATGCTCATGTTAAGAACTGGTAACCTAGAAAGCATTCAGGACCCTTGATCCCAGACAAAGGCATCTGTGCTCACAGGTGGGCAGTGGCCATGGGACGGTAGTACCATTCAATGCCTTCAAAGGTGGCTGAAACCAACAGAGAAGCTATAGAAATACCACATGAAGATACTGGTTGTGGGCTTCCTTTAGATACCTTTGCAGCCTTCTGTGAATGAATTCCAAAGTTCCTGAGGATTCTGTGTTTAGAGATAGTTCAAAGAGCTAAATACCTTGAATGATGACTTCAAATGTGCCCACAAAGTCTTGTATTATCTAGAAAATGGAATTTTATGCTACTAAAAATAAGTTTTGAGAATCCCAGACCCACTCATGGAAAAATGACCTGGGACCCTCTCACTTTACCTTTCTTATCAGCGCCTACCCCCTTCTGTCATTCCAGCTTTTCTCCTTGTCCTTGGCTGTCCACACTCAGCTCTTTCCTGATGGTGGATGCACTGGGCTTCTCCCAATTCGACCTTTCTCTTTCTTGAACACTGTTGACTATGGATTACTCCACCCCTTCCCAATCTTGGCCCCTCTCAGAGGACCCCCATTCCTCTGCCTAGCTTTTCCCTGCCTCTCACAAGGAGAGTCAAACATATAGAGGAAAACTTTCCACACTAAGGTTTAGTGAAAGCAGACAGCAAGTAATTGAGACCCTCCACATAAAAGCAAAAAAACAGACATCTGTAGTTTACATGATACATGCTTCTAGGTTAAAGGACAGTATATTACAAACATAAATGACACTTTCAGAGAAGCATATTGTATATATTATAATTCCTAACATTGTAAAACAAGAATGTTAAAGTCCCCTAAAGAGAGAGGAGACCATCTGTGGGTTTATGACGTGAAGCAGATGGAACAGTATCTGAGAAGGGCTTAAGTTTCCGTTCCTGATATTGTCATCAATTCAATCATAACTTGAGCAGTCTGAGAAGGATGTTTTCAAATCCTAAGGTGACATAGTATTCAGGAGGCACCACAGAAATAATGGAGAATTCACCACAATGATTGAGCATCAGTTATGTTCCTGGCATACACATCATCCCATGTGTTGTCAAATGTTAACCCGTATCCTACCCAGGCAAAGCAGTTATGAGAACCAAACTTTTTCCCTCCTAGGTTTTCCCCTGATGTCGCTATTTCCAGTATTGTCTGGCACAAGAGTATTTCAAATCTTTTCCATAGTGTTCCAAGGTCTTGCAGTGGAAAGAATCATAAAGGAAGCGCATAATCTCACCCTTTCATCCAAAGGGAGTTTAGCTCTATAATACAAACTATTGTTGTCTTAAAGCACGACAGCTACCAACTCTACCACAGGCCTCTGAATGAGAACCCCAAGGGGCCTTGGAATCTGCGTTTTAACATATTCCACAGGTATTCTTTTGCACACTGAAATTCGAGAACAACCGTCCCAGAACATCTTAGTTTGCTATAAAAATATGAGAAAATGCTCCACAAACACTATGTTATTATGTTCCTCATATAATCTTAGAGGTTGAAAAGAATCAGAGTACTTGTTGTTTAGTTTGTGAATTTTTTTTTTTAAGGAGTGAAAGATATGCTAAAAGTTGAGGAGGAAAGCTTGTATGATAAAGATCCCAGGAAATGAATTGTACATGTCCTCCAAAGGGGGATTAATTCAGTAGGACCTACACATTTTTACAACCTGGATTAAGCCCGTTCTTACGGCGTCATACAATTAGAATTTGTGAGAGCAGGATTACTTCACTGGGAAATCAAAGCAAAACAGCTTTCAAAATATCATATGTCTTTTCCCACAGGCATAATACACAAAAAAACGATTTAGGCAAATTCACCCAGTGGACACTGTTTATTACAACATACTTTCAGTAAAGCCTCTTTGGACTAGATCAGCTCATAGCAGCTTGACATGGAATGCCCAAACATTGGAACAGCTGCTCTATAAGTGAAATATCTTGTTACATTTTCATTAATCAACCAACTATTCAGAAGGTCCTGTCAGTGTGTCCCACAAACATACAAAGTCCCATAAAACTATTCAAAATCTGCTAAAAATCCAATGAACAATAATAGATATTTCTCCAAAGATGGTTCGCATTCAGTCACAAAGCCCTTTCCAACATCCTTTGTTCTGGTGTACAGAGTAAATTTAGCTTGCTTATTTATTTATTTATTTCACCTTGGACTACAGCTAGCCGCAAAAGCTCTTGAGTTCCCCGTAATAATCTGGACTGTTCCTTAGTTCTAGGTGGCCTACCAAGCCTCAGAGTAACATCTGATTTCTCCTGCACCAAATGGTCTCACCATCCATCTCCAAATCCAAAAGATTTAGGTTGCTGTTAAAGAAGGCTCCTGGGAAGATGAGGTTTGACTACCCAGGTGATCCAATTTACCCCTAAGCTTTCCTGAGAAAAAAATCTGAACGCACTGACCACTAGCCAAGCCAGATCTAGTCCCTCCTTTTCTGCCTTTCAAAGTAATTGTAACCAAATGCAGAAATCCCTAACAAGAGCTTCGTGGATGGGCTTCATCAATTCCATAAAATGCTTGAGATTGTGTGTGAAGATTTTAAATGTGCATATCCAGTTCCCCAAGGAGATTGTCCACACCTTCCTACAGTTTTTTCAAAAGGGTCCATGACATTAAAGTTTATGGCATTCACATCTGAAGTTCAAACATAATAGGACTGAGTTAGAACCTACCCCTTATGCTTATTGACTTACTCTTAGTTTGAGCATTCACTTCTTTGTGTCATGGGTACTACCCATGTACTCAGAAAAAGGTAAGTAGCTTGCCTTCTGTATCAGTCAGGAATTGGCTTTGCCGCTGGTAACACAGATCCTGTCACAGTGGCTTAAACAAATTAGGGATTTATTCTTTCTTGTAAAAGAAATCTGGGAAGGGAAACCCAGAGTCTTTATGCAACCGCCGAGACTCCATTAGAGACACAGGCTACTTCTCCCTTCCTGCTCTGACATCCTCAGGACCTAGCTGTGTACTAGTCAAGAGAGCTGCCATCTGTCTGTTTTCCTTTTAAGGAACTTTCCTAGATGTCCCACCAAATAAATTTACTTTACATCCTTATTAGCCAGAACTTAGCAACAAGGGAGGTAGAGAAGTAAAAGCTTCATAGGCAACTTGCATCCCCATATGCCCCCAAATCAGGTTTTTATTATTAAGAAAGAAGAGTAAAACATGTTCAGTAGGCAACTAGCAGTCTTCTTTATCTTTTATGAGAACAGATGTTAATGAAGTGCCTATTTTCTGCTTAGGTTTCCTCAGGAAGAAATTCTTTGTAGCACCTATTCATTCAAGAAAGCAGAAACGTGTCTATGAAATACACTGTTCTACGTGTTTGTGAATCTCTCTCTCCCTGTCTCTCCACCATAGTCTTTCTCACAAGCTGGCACCTGCTCACAGCCACACGTACAACACACACACACACACACACACACACACACACACACAGGTGCCCAGCACTGCCAGAGCACTTGAAGCTGATTCAAGAACTGCTGACAGAACCCTGCATCCGCGTTCACCTGCCCCCAGCGCACCTGCCCTCACGCGGCATTCCACCTGCTGCCACACACAACACTGGATGAAGAAGGGGAGACTCCCCTCCTCCTGCTGCTCTGTTTCTCAGTGTTGAAGAAAAATGAGCAAAGAACCCGTCTGTGCCACTGGAGAATTTCCTTTGCTGTGCTCAGCCTTTCCTTGGATCCTCCTGAGCTTTATGAGTCGAGTTCACTTTCCTCAAACCCACTTCAGCCGATTTGTAGGATGGGATTGGGATCCCGAACTCTGGATCTCTTTCCGTAGTCTACCTCACTTACTGGGGTTTACATGGTAGACCAGATGGGCTGCTTTGCTGTCTTTTGTGAGAAAACACCCAGAACCTCATTTATCTTTCTTCCCCTTGAAGGATTCTGATTTATTACCCAGAATGAGTTCTCAAGATGACATCAGCCCGTCCTTGGGAGCACCGTGCACGTGTCCTCCAGGGGTCAGAGGGGACAGGAGTGTTCTAAGGCCAAATATTTCTGGGTCCTAGAACAAATCACTTCTGCTCACTAAGCCCGTTTCCCTGTCAGTAAAATGGCAGTGATCGTGTCTGCTCCAAAGATGGGGAAATGAAGCTCTTTCCCCTGAGCAGCAGTATTTTCCACTAATGGTTTCATCCTTGTGGCCGCCCCGCGGGAAGGGAGCAGCCCGAGTGCGAGCAGGCCCGGGCCGCGGAATCTGCGCTGCAGAGTTTCACTTCCAGTCCTTGGAAGCAGGGGGGCTTCGGGCTCTGCCAGGGAAGGGGGCCCAGTCCGCTGGGCGAAGGACAGACGGGTTCCGACCCCCACGGATGGTTGTCCTGTCCTCGGGGCCAAGACGCGGCGGCTGGAGGGTGAGCGCTGAGCCCCCAGAGCTGCGGCTCGGGAGGAAGCGGTGCCCGGGAGGTGCTCAGGGACAGGCGCGACGGCCCGCGTCCAGGATGGGCTCTCTGCGTGGTTTTCCGCCCTGAGAACGGTGTGCATAAGGGTCCCAGGGGCCGCATGGAGGGGGCTCTTTAAAAACAACTCAACTGCAAGCCGGAGATGCTGCGGCTGAGCAGGCTCTGCCCTCGGCCTGCCGAGAGCACAGCCCTGTCTGGCTTCCTGCGAAGCTGCTCGGGGCCCAACATCTTCTCTCCGGATCCTCTTCTCAGCAGCGGCCACAGCAGTAAATCTTCAGAGAGGCCTCATTAGGCAAGTTCCTTTTTGAACTCCCTCCACCCTCCAGACCTCTCGAAACCACCACTGCCATTCTAGCATGTTATTATTTTTTCCTCCTAAGCTTGCATTTTCCTCGATCCTGGCACCTAGGCCTCCCCACACGGCTCTCTCTTTCCTTCACGGACTCTTCTCTAGCTGGAACCCCTCCAAAGGGTGTGTTCGTGCAATCAAAAACTTCCCTTTTTGTTTTATCGCATCACTGAACATACCAGATAAGGCCCAGCAAAGGGAGAGAGGGAGGGCTCCGGCTGGTTGGACTGGGGGCGGTGTGGCGGTGGGGGGCAGGTGAAGGGGGCACAGGAAGAAAGCAGAGGAAATCTTCACTTCAGCTCTGAGGACCATGTAGGGACAGCAAACAGACACATGGGTGTCTGGTGTGGCCTCTCCCCATCCGACCCCTCTCAGGAAGGCCACCTCTCAGGAAGCTGCACGCCCGCATTCAAACCTGCAGCCGATGACAGTCCAAGACCTGAAAAGAGCCTGTAGAACAAACCAGACACAAGATACAGTAAAACACAGATCCCAGGGCATTAAATAGTTAATTTTCAGCAAACCCAAAATTGCATTTCCATCATGTGCAAGCAGTCAGCTGCTATTGTAGGTCACCGAGATACAACGCATTATTTCTACAGTTTGTGGAAAACATTAGGCAGCTGTAATAAAGTCAATGGTATTTCCTTCCTTACTGAAACATGACTTCAGTAAATCCCTGTTTAAATTTTTTCCCCTTTCTAAACATTTCTCTCCATCTGCACGATAAGTCAATAAAAGAAATTAAAAGTTAAAATGCCTAATGAAATTTTATCAGGCATGAAATGGCATTTAAACCAGAGTTGCCACCCGGGCTTAGATGGATGAAAGCTGACCCGAACTTGAGGGGTTTATAAAAAGCAGGGGGAGGGTAACAGCAAGTTTCAGTGGCCTTTATGTATTGCAGCCACTGAAAAAGAAAATCATTCCAGAGAGGCATTCCATGAAACCGAGACTCGCGGAGCAGTTAAGATTTTTACAGGAGGTACATCATTTCTGTAAACCTCCACATTCTTTCAGGCCGCCATTCGTTTTTTTCTCATATTCACTTCTTTGCGCCCACATGCTTGTTTTGAAATCAATCTTCATCTGTGTAGTCTGTCATGATCCCAGGAAGAGTGGCAGGAAGAAAGCCTGAGAACTTTAAGAAGAAGCAACAGATGGGAAGGGTAGAGGACTTAATCTTTCTTAGAGATGAGCACTGGGATGTGCCATGTAGACTCAGAAGGAGTTTTAAATAAATGGGCATGGGGCCGGGGCCGGGGATGGGAAATCATTCTCCCTTATATAAAATTATTTTAATAATTATGTATTACTGCATACTTAGGACATAACAGACATCTCATTTTCATAGGAGTCTGAAAAGAAGCCATTCAATGCGTGTGAGGATAGTTCTCAGATTTAACAATTTAAAAGATTAAACTTCTTTGAAAACAAATCCCAGAGTCATCCTTCATGCAGAACATCCACTGAAGTCAAGAGGCATTCCATCTAGGAAGGGACAGCAGTGGCAGACTCTAATTGGAGAGCATATTCAGAATTTTCCAGAAATATCCTATAGTTTGTAGCCAGAGGGCTGTGTCACAAAGTGGTTGGCCTTGCTGATTGTCTTGGTGGAAGGAAGCTGTTGTCCAGCCTGCAGAGCAAGGAGAGGCACTCTATCCATTTCTAATGGCTCTGAAAATCAGCATGGGACAGTGGTTTTCTCACACGGTGTTCCATTCAGCTGCCCTTGAAAAGCCAGCTGCCAGAGTGCTGAGCCCGAGCAATGTGGAAGAGAGAATCCTTGCCTCTATCTGCACACCGGCCATCAGGTAGGCAGGGAACTATGTTTGTCAGCCGGGGGCAGCGTCACAGCACCAACAGGATTATGAATGCATCCTACCAGCACGCACCTACACTGACAGTATTAAAATTCCCTTACTTCAGACAAGGTGATACAATTTTCAAGTATTTGCACAGCTTTCAGTGTCTCCCAAGTTTTTTAAATCATCCAAGAAATCTGGGTCTGCAAGTCCACAGAGAATGTGTTTACTTTTATTTTTTTAAAATCCTGGTTTTCTGTAACAACAAAACAATTTGCCCTAATTTTTCAAACTTCTGCCTTACCAGGCTAACCCCAGAAATCCTGTAGTATTGGAGGCTCTATGACACTGAAACACACAAAACACTTCCAACAGCGTGCTTGGTAATATTTGGAGGGACAGTTGACCCCGATAAAAAGAGTTGCAAATTCTATGCAACAGGTCTGCACAGTTCCAAGGATGGGGAGCCCTCAAGATCTGCAGCTATGCATGAGTCTCCAGTGTTTACAGCCCAGCCACCAAAGCCCAAACAAGGCTCTTACCAGACTAGGTGGGAGCAGAACGCCTGAGCTGTTGCAGGCTGCAGGGGAGATTCATGACTTACCCTGACAACTAAAAGGCAGAGAAATAGGTCTGACACAGCAAAACTCCGACTTAGGGAAATGCTTTCATGATGGATGCATCACGCAGACTGTGAGGCAACAGTGGAGGTGGAAACAACACCAAGTCAGACCAACAGAGGAGACAAAAGGGTGTGCGTGGTGTGGAGAGGACTGCTGGCAAGTCGGCCATTTCTGTCGCATCTGCCACAGGTGGGGACCCTGCAGTAGCAGCAGGGCGAAGCGACATCTTGTGGACCAGATGCTTGCATAATATAGGGGCCTTTTTTAAGAAAAAAAATTCAATGACATATAAAATTATGTATTGATGTGAAGATTTATTTAGAAGGGGCCCAGGCAGGGGAAGGGCCCTGAGGTTTAAGCTTCATTGGCTTCCCAATAGGCCCAATAGGCCCACCACTGGTAACAGTATCTTTCTCCTACAAGACGGATGCTGCATGAACACAGCTCCAGTCGGTTGTGCAATGGCCAGACTAATGAGGGACTATGTCTTTGCAGGAGGAGGTCTGCTACAGTTTTACAAAGATTCATGTTCTGTTAACATTTCCATAAGGTTACCTCTTCATAAGGTTACCTCTTCATCATGTCTTTCCAACTGACAGGGTGGGCACTTGATCTTGAATTTGACTCCCAGCCGTTATCTCAACCCCAGGATTATTTTTATTAAAAGGACATGCAGATTTGGGCTGTTAAGGGCTAGATCAGATCCCCTGAGCACACAGAGAGATCATCTGAGGCTTTGTGGTGAAGGTCTTTCATGAGACTCTGTATTCTTTTGTGTTCTCCCTCCCTGTAATCTTCTCCCCAGGGATCACAGTATGATCCAAACAGTCACTTGCCACTAATACAACTTGTGATCAGTAAAGTTGATTCAAAATCAGAGTCAACTTCAAGCAATTTGGAGATCTAAACTAGTCATTTTAAGCAGCAAGTTAGAGGACTGTGAATGCAAAACCAGTCTAAAAAACATTAAAAGGAGATACCATTGGAAATAACTGGCCCTTCATGGATGAAGACCTCAAATGTCATTAAAAAGGATAAAAAAAATAATGGAAAAGATTTTTAAGCAAGGCTCTGTCAACCTAATGTCTTATTTCGTGGTAGAGACAGTCTAACTTTATTAGTCTTAATTTAATTATTTATCTCAGATGAAATCTGTGGGATGGTGGGTCCCATAACCTTCTACACTCTCAGACCAACTGTGTTTTACTGGTTGATTCCAGGAGGAAAATACAGCAAATTTCTTCTAAATCTTTCCATTCTGCTTTCATTTATTGACTCAATAGGATTAACAGTTAAAGAATCCACTCCCCTTCAATCCAACAGCAGCAGGAAAATCTTGATGCTGCAACTGCCTTTGATATTAATATTCTTTTTTTAAGATTTTATTTATTTATTCATGAGAGACACAGGGAGAAAGAGAGGCAGAGACATAGGCAGTGGGAGCCCAACGCGGAACTCGATCCTGGGACTCCATCCCGGGACTCCAGGATCACGCCCTGGGCGGAAGGCAGGCGCTAAACCGCTGAGCCACCCAGGCATCCCTGATATTAATACTCTAACATTTTATGAACTAGAAAGTGGCAAATAAGCTTTTTTTTTTTTTTTTTTTTTTTTTTGAGGAAAATTAGACCGAAGGTCCCTAGAGAGGGGTTTTGAGCTGGATGGACACAAGTGAGACAGTTAACTCCCTTCTACACAAAGCTGGTTGCCTGGAAGGTTAGTCCCCAGAGCTGGTGTGGCCAGTGGTCATAACAATGCTATCAGAATAGCTGTCTCTTCCAAAAGGAATTGAGGCATCATTCCAGGGCGACACAACACATTTCCCACATTACAGAAAGAATCATAAAATTGTCAAAATTGCTATGACTGTTACCTATCAATACATGCAAAGTCTATGTTTTTTTTCATTAATTCAACTAACATTTGTTCAGAGATTAGTTTATGTCAGACACAGGTATGTAGAGATGCTTTTGAGGAACTTAAAATACATTATATATATATATATATATATATGTGTGTGTGTGTGTGTATTTACCTCTCACATATTTACCACACAGATACCATACCTTCCTACACACACACACACACACACACACACACACGCAATTGGTTATTTCCAGCTATTTTAACTATCTCTTACAAACCCAAGAACCTCTGAGTCACTTGAGAAGCCAAACATGTCACAAAAGTTTAATGAAAAGAAGTCATGAATTCATAGGAGAAGCCTTTGGGCCCCACACAGAACCCATGTGCTCTTCTCTCACAATTCCAACAAGCTCGATTATCTCATGTCCAATATAGCAGTTTACAAAATAAAAGGCCAATACCAACAGGAGGGGAGAGAAGCTATTAAATGAACACAGGAAGTAAAAAGTATAATAATTTTGCCCAGGGACAAACAAAACTACATCCTCAATAATGCGTGAATTACCAGGCGAGATTAAATTTGTTCAACATATCCCGTTATGAAGACAAGGAAGTGTACAATTCATTTTAGAAAAAATATTTTGTTTTTAAGCTGATACTTTGTTACATTTCTTCAATAGTACTGCTAAACAGATGAGCTGCTATTATGCAAAGACATTTGTCACATTTATCAAGTTTTGTCTGTCACTAGTTTAGGGAATGAAAATTATAGATAGGAAAATAATTATAGGGTGGTAAGTGTGATATAATATACACTTCTTCCACTGTGAAAATACTCTAGCAAAACAAAATTTTGTGTCCCAAAGAAATCCTTTGGTGACAGGGTAGGGAGGTTTCGTCCATTCAAAAGACAAGGCTCAGGCTCTGTCTTCAGCATAAATCCCCTTGATTTGTGACATAATAGTTTGCATGACTAATGTTTTTGATTCCTCATTTCTATGGACTGAACTGGTGAAAGTGATTCTACTTTCCCTGGAATTCCCAAGACCTAAAAGTGAGCTTTTTGCCATTTCAAATACAACCTACACAACCTGTTTTCAAAGCCTCTGAAGTGAGGTGATCCCTTGCACCAGGAAACCATGGGAGAGCAAGATAACTTGACAATCTGAAAAGTATTGCTGTTCAGTAATGCCGCCCACTTGCCTCCCATGGTGCTGGAGACCTGGTATTTGTGACCTCCATGACAAATTACACACATCATAGACACGAAGTGCTTCATTTAAGGGGTTCGTTTGCAAGAGAACATGAAAGCAAGACCTTATAATGAATTCTTAGGATACTTAAGGCTTAAAAGCAACTGATGTAAATTATTATAAGAAGCAAAGGGATGCTTCCAGAATATGTACAAGTGTTCAGAGTAATTACATGAGAAAAAGTTCCTCTCTCAGTATTTCCAAATTCGACAACTCTATGAAGAGTATAATAAAAGCTGGAGGTTGTGCGCCATCTGATTTCAAGATTTAGAATAAAGCTATACAAATTAAGCCCATGTGGTATTTGTGTAAGAATAAACAGAAGACAGTGAGAAATAGATCAACACATATAACTGATTAATTTTTGACAAAGATTACTCAATGTAGGAAAATAGTCTTCTCAATAAATGGCTTAAGAAAAATTGATGTCCATATGCAAAAATCATATGGTCTTTACCACCATATACAAAAATTAATTCAAAATGGTTCATTAGCATAGATGCTAATACTATAAAACTTCTTGGGGGAAAAAAAGAATGGGTAAAAATGTTACCTTGATTAGGCAAAGATTTCTTAGGACATAGAAATCATGAACCATGAAAGAAAAAAATTGGTAAACTGGACTTCATTAAGTCACTTCATTAAAAATGACTCCTCTTTGAAACACAGCATTAAGAAAATTAAAAAGCAAGGCAAAGACTGGGAAAAATATTTACAAATTACAAATCTGATAAAGGACTTGTATCAAGATATATAAAAGAATGCTCAAAACTTATAAGAAAGCAAACCATCCAATTAAAAAAATAGGCAAAAGAATTGAATAAACAATTCACTAAAGAAATATAAATATGGCTAAAAAGAATTAAAAATATGGCAAATAAGCATATGAAAAGATGCTCAATGTGATTAGTCATTGCAGAAATACAAGTAGTATCACAAACCATGATGTGGCTCTCAGAGTGGCTAAATTTTTTTTAAAGATGTATTTATTTATTTATTTATTTATTTGAGAGACAGAGAGCAGGGGGAGGGGCAAAGGGAGAGGGAAAAGGGGAGAAACAGACGCCCAGCTGAGCGAGGAGCCCAGTGTGGAGCTCTACTAGGGGCTCCACTCAGGGCTTAATCTCATGACCTTGAGATCATGACCTGAGCTGAAATGAGGAGTCAGTTGCTTAATCAACTCAGCCTTCCAGAAGCCCCTAGAGTGTCTAAACTTTTAAAATATCAAGTGTTGAAGCTTCGGAATAACTGAACTTCTCATACAGTACTGGTAGGAATGTAAAATGACACAGCCATGTCTAAATGAGTTTAGCAGTTAAAGATTAAATTTAAACACAAACTTACCATATAATGTAGGAATTCCATTTCTAGAAATTTACCTAGAGAAATAACATACCTCCAACAAAAACCTATATATAAATGTCAACAACAGGGTATTTATAGCCACCATAAACTGGAAACAACCTAAATACTCAATAACTGGTGAATGTATAAACAAATTTTGGTACCTCCATACAATAGAATACTACTCTATAATAAAATATATCAAACTACTGATATGCACAATGGTGTGAATCTCAAGAGCTTTGTGGTGAGTAAAAGCCAGATTCAAAGGCTTCCTACTACATTATTTCATGCTTCTGAACTTAGCCTCTTTAACATAATTAAAATTGCCATATAACAGAGGCATATTACAGACTTCCAGATTTTTGTGTGCATTTTCTATTTGGTCAAACTCATAGTTGTTGTTTTCTCCTCAATTAAACTGTTTATCAATGGAAATTAAAGAGCTTCTCCTGAAATTTAACCAAAAGCTTTTTACCATTGGATGCTCAGTGCTTAAAACTAGTTTTTGGCCAGTTTAGACAGCCTCTCTCTCTCCACTTTGAAAATGGCCTAACTTCCATCTTGCTTCTGAGTCTAATCCCATCAAAGAAGACAAATGGGGACAATATGATTGATAAGGTTCTAGAAGAAAGGAACTTGAGAATTGATAAGAAAGATGGTAGCTGGTACCAAACTGGAACTTCACAATTTAGAATGGAAAGATCTGCTGTGATGGTGGTACCTGTCACCCACCAAATCTTCAGTGAACTATGCATTTGTAGTTAATGTGTTATACAATTTAACCCATTTCTACAAGGCATCTAAGCACTTAGTCCTTCTTCAAAGTAGAAGTAGAGGAAAATGAAAGTCACCACTATGGTACAGTCATATGCAATTATAAGAATGACACAATTTGCTTCTCTAAATTATTTTGAGAATTAAATAAGACATTGAAATAGCTTGTATAATACCAGGCACTCAATATATGTTTACCAAGCTTTTATTTCCTTTCACTTCCTTTAGGAAAAGGAGAATATTTTTAGAAGTGGAAAAACCTCAGAGTTTATCTTGTCCAGTGTTTTAACTTTACAAATGAGAAAACCAGACTCAATGAGACTAAGTGTATTGTCAAGCTTACCCAGAGTTAGAAGTTCAACTTCCAGTTTACACACATATTTTTCCTAAAGCAACACATATTTTTCCTAAAGTACCTGCCTTCAATTGCTCCGAGTAGCAGAGCCTGGGAAAGATTGAGGGAGAAGAGGTTTGCTCTATATATTCAGGGATTGTGGACTACTTTGCTTCAGGCTCTATGTTTGCTTTGGCTATTTTCATTTATTTTTTACTTCAAGAATGAGAGGCAATCTCCTCAGAGATTGCCAGATTTAGCAAATAAAACACAGTGCACACAATAAGATTTGGGCTTCGGATAAACAATGTATAGTTTTAGTCCCATGAAATATTTAGAACATAATACTGGCAACTTATCTGCCAACGCTATTAGAAATCAAACAACAGGTAGCTCACAACTGTAAAGATTTTTTTTTTTACCTTAAAGCAAATAAACAATGATAAAATGGTCCTGCATAAATCTTAGCTTCATAACCGTTTCTTCCCCATGAACATTTTTCCTCACCTAGGATCAGGACCACTATAATGAACAGACTCTGTGGCCGAGGCTGAATCTGCTGGGGATGGTGATAGGGCAGGAAAGAGCTGATGAAATTCCTGAGCAGCCTGGGGAAGACATGTTTTGCTAAACAGGAATACCTAATTGTTTCCAGACAGACCAGAATTCAAATCCGTCTCTCTCTTACTAGCTGTGTGGCTCTATGACTTTGGGCAGGTTACTTAAACTCCACCACACCCACCCACCCCTGGAGTCTGCAAAATAAGGATACCTTAAGATTTTCTGAAGATCAAATATGATAATAGGAAGAAGGCACTGTGATCACTGTGCCTAGAATATAATAGCTACTCTTATAATTATCATGTCTTAAACGGTACATACATGTTTTATATACTTTTCTATGCATTTGGTATAGTTCACAATAAAAATTGTTTAAGCAAAATTGCTAGATGAGAGGTAGAGTGGTGAGGGCCTTGAAAGCCAAAATATAGAGTTTGGATGCTAAATTTTATCTTGTAGTTATAGAGGAACCATTGCTATCTACACAGTATTTGGGGTCCTGAATCCAGGAACCTCTCTAAGTTCCCTTTAAAAAACTACCTGGAAAATGGTGTAGCATATGCTTTCCAAGCACACCTAAACTAACACAGGGTGAACTGACCTGCCTCCTAAGCGTCTTCGGCTGCTCCCTCTGCTCCGATCTTGACAGAGAAGGAAATAAGAAGTTGTAACTCTTCCCATTGATCTACATTGTGGTGTATGAGAAATTAACAGGCATCAGACACAACCAGGAATAATTCTATCCATCACTTATTTATTAGCAAGATGGCCTCATCCAAATCAATCAACTCTTTCTGAGGTCTGTACAATAGGGATAATATCAGGGTAAGGTCTCAGAATTAAGACTCTAGAGATTACCTGTTATAGGAGATGCTCAGTATCTGTATTTTTATTTCCACTTTGTTAGAACACTACCCTTAAGTTTTATGAGTCATAGATCCCTGAAGTGCTCTTTCTCACACCCATCATAAAAGTCTTGTGGGGCGCCTGGGTGGCTCAGTCAGTTGAGTTCTGACTCTTGATTTCGGCTTGGGTCATGATCTCGGGGTCATGAGATCGGCCCCATATGGGGCTCCCGCTCCACAGGGAGTCTGCTGGGGAATTCTCTCTCCTTCTCCTTCTGCCCTACCCCCAGCTCACACACTTTCCAAATAAATAAATAAATAAATGAAATCTTTAAAAAATAAAATAAAAGTCTTGAGACTCGGTTTCAGAAGACTGCCCAAAATTGAGGACCAGTCATTTAGGCCAACATTGTTTAGAAAATTCTCACGGGATCCCTGAGTGGCTCAGCGGTTTAGTGCCTGCGGTGGGCTCAGGGCGTGATTCTGGAGTCCTGGGATCCAGTCCCACATCTGGCTCCCTGCATGGAGCCCGCTTCTCCCTCTGCCTGTGTTTCTGCCTCTCTCTCTCTCTCTCTCTCTCTCTCCCCGTGTCTCTCATGAATAAATAAATAAAATCTTTAAAAAAAAAAGAAAATTATTTTACCACAGGCACCTGGGTGTCTCAGTCCGTTAAGCATCCAACTCTTGATTTTAGCTCAGGTCATGATCTTAGGGTTGTGAGATCAAGTCCCCATTGGGACTCTGCACTGGGCATGGAGCCTGCTTAAGATTCTCTCTCTCATCGCTTCTCGGCCTTTTGGCTAAGATCAAGTGAAGAATCTCCCTCTCCCTCTGCCCCTCACCCCCCCCCCCATCATGAGCACATGCTTGCTCTTTCTAAAGAAAAAAAGAAAAGAGAATTGTTTAACCAAAATATCTTAGACAGTTGACACCTGAGTGAGTCAGATTCTTACTCAGCCTTCCATTTGATGCTGTGTAGGCTGCAGTCCTAAGGTTCACCCTTCCCTTGCTCATGCCTTTAGAACCTGCAGATATGTGTTATCTGCTCCTTCTGTTTGGTTAACTTCAAGAGCTTCTAATCTTTTTATAACCAGTTCTGTTGGCTGTTATCTGGATTTCTTGTAGTGCCTTGTCTATTGTACAGTTTAACAGACCTCCACCCTGTTGCCTGGCAATCAGAAGAGCAATATAATTATTTAACAATGTGCTAGAGTTCTATCAGAGAAGCTCCTTAACTGGACATTTACATCCTTTGCTATTTGTGTGTGTGTGTGTGTGTGTTTGTGTATGAAAAGTATTACCTGAAGGTTGTTTTTTTTTTTTTAAAAAGCTAGATTTTTATACAATTCCCTGGGCTAAACACCAAATAAGGACCCAGAGCGCCCTTCTGTCAAAAATCCCCCCTTCTTATCTCTCCATGCAGTCTCTTGGAGAGACAGCTGCTGTTTTTTACAACCTGGAAAAATTAATCAGACCTATTATTTTAGTTTTGCAGCTCTGTTATTTTCTCATACAATCTTACCTCTCTTTCTATTATGATGTCTTTATCTGTGTGACTCCAGGGACAGTGAGATCTCCAATTCTAAACCTAATCGCAGGATAACATAAGAACTGGAAAAAGTAATGACTCTGGGTCAAGAGAGGTAAGTATTCATCCAGGCTCTGCCTCTAACCATGTGACCTTGCCAAGGCAGTTAGTTAACTGCTTTGGCTTCAAATTCCTTATTGATAAAATATCTAGAGAAGACATATTCTCCTTTAGGTTTGTGCTGTGTACACTTTCACCTCTGAAACACCTGTCCTCACATTTATGGGTTTTCTGAATCATTCCCAATCACCCAGCAGAAAACTGCTTTTACTTTAGTTCAGTATTTGACTCTTAATTCTTGCCAAATTTCTACTCATACACTCTCGTATTAACTCCAAATGTCTCAGCTTGACTTAACATGAAGCACCTCACACATACTTCTGAATATTCACTATAGATCCACTAACCTAGCTAGAGTTAGATCTACTATTCTCTGTAATTTCAAAAACAGTCATAAAATTTTATTTTTTAAAAGATATTTATTTATTTTTTTTTAATTTATTTAAGGGGGGGGGAGCATAAGTAGGGGAGAGGGAGAGGGAGAAGCAGACTCCCCACTGAGCAGGGAGCTTGATATGGGGCTCAATCCTAGGACCCTGGGATCATGACCTGAGCTGAAGACAGAGCTTAACTGACTGGCCACCAGGTGCCCCCCCAAAAAAATTTGTTTTAAATAAGTGAAAATGTTAGCCATATAAATTTTAAAGTAAAATTCATAATTTAAAACTGAAATTATATATTTCTTGGTCAACTTGTGAAATTATTAACAATATTTTTCTTTAAAAAAAAGTGGAGTGATAGAGGAGGGTTAACTTTAAATTAGGTTAGTTATCCTCATTCTATGCAAGATGAATTAGAGGGTAATAACCAGATGTATTATGTTTATGGAAAGAAAAAAATATATATTCCAAATGTGGATTTGAAAACCTTCTCAGTCTTTCTTGAGACTTAACAGGGTTCTTTCCCCCTCAGAGCCCATCTCTCCCTGGTCACCATTTCAAGAAGAGCTGATTAAAGCATAGCAATAGAGCTCAGTGTTCCAGGAAACTCCCCAGGGCCTGGCCAGGAGCCTTAAGATAGGAGGTACCTACAACTTGAGTCCAAATCCTTGCATTATCAGATACTTCCAGCCAGGGTGAGGACCAGCTAGTGACACGCACAAATTTTACTGACCACAAGCTACACCCAGCTCTGGAATAACAGCCTCCTATCCCCATCCCATGGTTATTCTAGAGGAAGCAAAGAGGAGGGGCATCTTAACTTCAAAGGTGAACCTATGTTAACATTGAGAAGAGGCTAGGTGTTTCATTGGTGGTGTTTTCCTTTGAATGTAAGTGCATGAAAGTCAATCCCTGTAAACTTGAGGTGAGGTATTGCACAAACTGCTTGTTGTTCTGGTTGATCTCTCCAGCCCTTCTTTTTTGGCTAGATTCAAGCTCCCCCATTTCACTGGACCACCCGTAGTGCTTGAGTGATCGTCTAGTCTTCAGTCTCACCTTGCCTGCACTGTCAAAGTACTCTCCCTAAAAACTGTAATTCAACTGGGATTTCCCTTAACCTTCATTTGTTCCTGATCACCCTCAGGATATAGTCAAAGTTCTTCACCGTTACCTACCCAAAGTCTTCCATAATCTTGACCCTTCATACTCATCTTGCCTCACTCTACATTCTTCTTCTCCCTCTTGCATAGTAAACTCCAGCAGTGTTGAACTTTTCATGTATCTCATGTATCAATTCAAACTTCTAGAGTACCTTTCTCTTGGATCCTCACCCTCTTGTCCACTTCATTAATTCACATTCAACTCCTCTGATAGATAGATACAACTTATATGCAATCTTCAAAACTCAATTCATAAAAATTGAGTAGAGTGGGAAAAATATCTTGTTATTCGTAGTTGCAAAAATTCTTATTACTAGTAATATTCAAGTTTTTTTCATGTTTATCAGCCATTTATGTTTCTTATTTGAATAATTTAATTCTTAACTTTTATCTATTATTCTATTTTTATAGTGTTTTTTTAAGAGCAATGCATATGAAAAAATAAAATAAAAGCAGGGGGGCCTGAGGGCTCAGTCGGTTAAGTGTCTGCCTTTGGTTCATGATCTCTGAATCCTGGGATTGAGCCCTGCATCACATCAAGCTCCCTGATAAGTGGAGAGTCTGTTTCTCCCTCTCTCTTTGCCCCTCCTTACCTGCTCAAGTGCTCTCTCTCTCAAATTAAAAAAAATTAACAAAAGCAATGCATATGATATTTTTCTTTTTTTTTTTGCATATGATATTTTTCTACAAAGAAGATCCATTTGTTTGCCATGTATGAAGGACAAACTTTTTCTTCCAACTTATTGGTTGTCTTTTAATATCTTATTTTAGTGAGTAGTTATATTTCACTGTGAAGAATTTGCTTGTAGTTAAATTCTATCAAAGTTCTATGGCTGATGTGAGCTGATTTTAATTATTAATTATAGCAATAAATTATTCTCTAATTTTTAGTAAAGTGATTAAATTGCATTAATAAGAACAATAGCAAAAACCAGTTTATAAGTCACAGCCCCCAACATAGAGTGGGGGTTCAATAAACCACTGCTGAATGAAAGAGTGCACAGAAAGCCAGAATCCAAGTGGTGAAGCTACAGCCTTTCTATCTTTAAGTCCCATCTTTCTTCTGACTTTAATGGCTTCAGAAGTATCAAATACAAGATGTCATAAAAAGTATCTAAGCAAGTACCATTTTACCTCTAGTTCCTAGTATTTCTTAAAAGGTGACTGTTCCATCTGGAAGAGATCTGAGAAAACCAACCAAACCTTAAGTTTTCTCTATTCCAGAAGAATGCAGGGAAGAACTATTTCAATCTTACCTGAGCTGGTTGGTCAAATTATATAGACATTTTAATTGTTCTTTTGATTACACTTGATCCAGAACTTCTAGTACCTGCTCCCAGACCTACTGTGATAGTCTGGCCTCTTGAGCATTCACATAGTTATTTTGGGACTAACTTGGCCAGAATTGTTAGGGCCAATTCCATCCCACACACTACCAGGACCTAGATCCTATATTAGGTTATGACTAGTGTCCAGACTTGGAGGCAAAAGGAGGTTCAATAGTGGCCTCTGGCCTCAGTTGCCTTATGTGATAGATTGCTTAAGGGCCTGAATCGTATTTTTTCAATACCTATCATATAATGTGAGAGATTAGCTTTTCCGGGAGAAACATAACATTGAAGATATTCACAAGTCATCCCAAACAATATGGAAAACCTTTTGGATTCCATTTTAAAGATGACACAAAAACATAAAACTCATGCAACTATCTGATATGTGTTGAGAACTTCTCTGGGGATAAAGCAGATCTGGAGATATCTAAAGCATAGATACTTGTAATAAGTCATCGTAAATACATATAAAAGATGAAAATAAAAAAGCTAAAACTTTTAAAATATAAGAGTCTAAAGCTTAAGAGTCTAAAGGAAAAAAGACAACTCAAAAGGACATAATATAATAGTCTTAAAAGTCATCTTTTTATAAACAATGCCTTTGCCACTATTCTACAGCAGCAACATGACATGCCACACTGTTTAGGTCTGACCCAACTTCTTATCTCCAGCCCCAGCCTCTCCCCTGAACTCCAGACTCCCTGAGGAATTGAGTCTGTACTCCACCAAATACTGCCTTCTCCACTTGGGAGCTTAACAGGTTTCTCAAACTTAACACATCCAAAAGGACACCCCAAATCTCCATCCTAACACCTGTTTCTCCAGTAACATCCTTTATCTCAGTTAATCGCTACTGCCATTTTAAGTATTCCAGAAACAAATCTTATACTCTTGACTCCTTACCCTCTTTCTCTCTAATGTCCAATCCGTCACCAAATCCAGTTGCATCTATATTTAAAGCATACCCATACCTCTCTCACCTCCACTGTTATCATCCTGATCCAAGTTACATCATCTTTCTCCTGGACTATTGCAGTCTTTTCTCAACTGATCTTCCTGCTTCTGTCCTTGCCTTCTATAGTCTATTCTTAACCAAATAATCAAAGTGGTTGCTTTAAAATAGAAGTATAATAATACTCTGACCTTCGGTGGTTTTCTATCCCTAAAGGTAATATCCACTATCTGCGGTCTTCTATCATCCCCTACTTCCTCCTGAACCTATTTTGTTCCTTCTGTGCTTTGTGAAGAACTCTTATGATGTTGATATGTTACTACTTTCTAGAATATAAAGTTAGTCTTTCAACTAGACTAATTATATAGCATAAGTTACATATCAGAACAAGAAACACATGTCAACTGAAACTAACATTTGTGGTATAGGAGGATAAATAAAGTTGTATCTTGTGTTATCCAGTAACGCACATTTCTGCCAAGTCAAACTTAACAGGGACCTTCAGAGCTAGCTGGGAAGGACTCATCAAATTGTACTACAGCTTTTTTGGACGGAAGGGCCAGAGTTATCTACTGATTCATACACATACATACACACATGTCATTTCTTTTTTGTGGTGAAAACACATAAGATCTAGTTTTTCAGCAAGTTTGAAGTATTTAATACAGCATTGTCTATAGTCAGAATGTTAGATCTTCAAAATTTATTCATCTTTTAGTTGCAAGTTTATATCTTTTAATAACATCTCCCCAATTCCCCCAGCTTCTGGTAACTACCATTCTACTCTGTTTCTACAACTTCGTCTTTTTTAAAATTTTATTTATTTATTCATGAAAGACACACACAGAGAGAGAGGCAGAGACACAGGCAGAAGGAGAAGCAGGCTCCATGCAGGGAGCCCGACGTGGGACTCAATCCTGGGTCTCTAGATCACGCCCTGGGGTGAAGGCAGGCGCTAAACCGCTGAACCACCCAGGGATCCCACAATTTTTATCTTTCTTTGACTAGCTTATCTCACTAAGCATAATGCCCTAAAGTCCCATCCATTTTGTTGCTAATGGTAGGATTTTCTTTTTTCTCATAGTTGAATAATATTCCATTGTATATATACCACATCTTCTTTATCCATTCATCCATTTACTGATAATTAGGTTGTTTCCATATCTTGGCTGTTGTGAATAAAACTGTATAATAAACACAGGAATGCAGATTTCTTTTTCTTTTTTTTTTTTCTTCTTTTCTTTTTTATTTTTGGCTGAGTAAAGTATATTTTATTGATAGTACATGACAAGGTAAGGATCCCCAAGTCCCTCCTCTTCTTCAGGGGGCCCGGGTTGGAAACTGTGAAGGTAAGGAGATTCTCAGTATGTTGGGGGATGATTTGGGGCAAGGACTCCCCAACAGCTGAGGGCTTCTCTCTTCCTCTTGCTCTTGCTGGGATTGGTGGTCCAGGGCACTCTTACTCCTTAGAGGCCATGTGTACCATACCGTCTGCCACCTGGTTTCTATAGCCAAATTCATTGTCATACCAGGAAATGAGCTTAACAAAGCTCATTGAGAGGAATGCCAGCCCCAGCATCAAAGGTGGAAAAGTGAGTGTCACTGTTAAAGTTGTAGGAGACAACCTGGTCCTTAGTGTGGCTTTAGATGCCCTTGAAGGGGCCCTCTGATGCCTGCCTCACCTGATTCTTGATGTCTATACAAAGACAGCTTTTGGCAGCTTTCTCCAGGTGGACAGGTCAGATCCACAACTGACACATTGGTGGTAGGAACACAGATGGCCATGCCACTGATCTTCCCATTCAGTTCAGGGGTGACCTTGCCTATAGCCTTGGCAGCACCAGTAGAAGCAGGGATGATGCTCTGGGCAGCCCCTCAGCCATCACACCCCAGCTTCCCAGAGGGACTGTCCATGATCTTCTGGGTGGCAGTGATGGCAAGAACTGTGGCCATGAGTACTCCCCACGATGCCAAAGTTGTCATAGATGACTTTGGCCAGAGGGGCTAAGCAGTTGGTGGTACAGGAGGCATTGCTGATAATCTTGAGAGAGTTGTCATACTTTTCATGATTCACAGCATCACAAACATGGGGGCATCAGCAGAAGGGGCAGAGATGATGACCTCTTGGCCTCTGCTCTTCAAGGACCCCAGTCTTCTCCATGGTGGTAAAGATCCCAGTGATACCATAACATACTCAGCACCAGTATCACCCCATTTAACATTGGCAGGATCTCACTCCTGGAAGAAGGAGATGGGCTTTCCACTGATGACAAATTTCCTGTTTTCAGTTTTGACTGTGCCACGGAACTTGCCATGGGTGGAATCATACTAGAACCATACTAGAACATATAGACCATGTAGTTAAGGTCAATGAAAGGGTCATTCATGGTGACAATGTCCACTCTGCCAGAGTTAAAAGTAGCCATCTTGACCAGGCTCCCAATATGGTCAATCCATTTACTCCAGTCTTCACCACCACATCTTGTGGATGCGGCTGGCACTGCATCAGAAAATGTGTCTGTGTCCGACAGGGAGAACTAGAGAGCCAAGATTTCTTTTCAAAATCCTGTTTTAATTTCCTTTAGAATGAAACCCAACAATGGGATAGCTGGATCATATGGTAGTTGGATTTTTATTTATTTATGTTTATTTTTAGAGAGAGAGCATGACATAGGGAGGGGTAGCAGGAGAGAGAGTATCCCAGGCAGGCTCCATGCCCAGTGCAGAGCCCGATGCCAGGCTCAGTCTCAGAACACCAAGATCATGACGTCAGCCAAAATCAAGAGTGGACCACTCTTGGCTGGCTCAGGGCCTGGCTGGCTCAGTCAGTTAAGCATCTTCCTCGACTCAGATCATGATCTCAGGGTCCTGGGATCAAGCCCTGCATCGGGCTGGGAGTCTGCTTGCCCTTCCCCCTGTGCACTCTCTCTCTCAAATGAATGAATAAATAAAAACTTTAAAAAATAGAGTGGGCCACTCAAACTACTAAGGCACTGGTAGTTGCATTTTTAATTTTTTGAGAAATCTCAATAATATTCTCCATAATGACTTAACCAATTTACATTCCCACCAACAGTGCACAAAGGTTTCCTTCTCTCCATATCCTCACCAACACTTATTAACCCGTCTTTCTGGTGATAGCCATTCTAATAGGTGTGAAGTGATATTTCATTGTGGTTTTGATTTGCATTCGCCTGGTGATTAGTGATGTTGAACATCCATTTCATGTACCTGTTGACCATTTGGATATCCTCTCTAGAGAAATATCTACTAAGGTCCTCTGCCTATTTTTAACCAGATTATTTGTTTTTTTGTTATTATTATTGAGTTATATGAGTTCTTTATATATTTTGTATATAACCTTTTACCCAATATGCAGTTTACAAATATTTTCTCAGTTGTATAGGTTTCTTTTTAATTTTACCAATTTTTTTTCTGTGCAGAATATTTTTAGGTTGATGTTGTCCCACTTGTTGATTTTTGTTTAGATTGCTTGTGCTTTTGATATCATACCCAAAAGCTTACTGCCAAAACCTGTGTCAAGGAGCTTCTTCCCTATGTTTTCTTCTCAGAATTTTACATACCAGGTCTTTCTTATGCTTAAGTCTTTAATCCACTTCCAGTTAATCTTGATGAGCAGTCTTAAGATAGGGGTACATACTTTCATTCTCTTTTGTCTTCCTTTTCTATAATCATTCCTTTCTCCTTCCCTCCTTCCTCTCCTTTTTTTGTTCTTCTTTTGTTTATAGAGTTTTCTTTTTGTCTTTAGATCAAAACCGTGTGTGTGTGTGTGTGTGTGTGTGTATGTGTGTGTGTGTGTGTGCAATTGTGTGTTGGGGGTGGGCTTTTTAAAGGAGTTTTCCAGTATTTACTTTATGAAAAAAAATTTAGTTTTTCTCTAACTTTTAATGAAAGCCAAATGTTAGAAATAGTAATTAAAATGTTTACATTGAAGTAGATTGCTAGATCTGCAGTGTAGCCAAGGCTGGCAGCTTTTGATAAATTAGAATGAGCCACACAGGCTGGTCTTTTTTTTTTTTCACTAAAATGCCACAGTGTCCTGAAAGCAATTCCACCCCACACATTACCCTTGTTTCAGATCAGATGAACTGAGCAAAGAAAATGCCTCCCAACATGGCAAATTACCTACTGTATCAAAAGAAACTGGAAGATGTTATCAGTGGGAAGGATGGCTTTAGAAAACATGCACATCAGGATTTTGATGTAAAGTTTGATTTGGGGGCTTTTACCAAACTGCCCTTCATTAGGGGAAGCATCATTACAGGTCATTCATGTGACTATCGTTCTACTTTGACCAGTCCAGGTACCACTGATACATTTCAGAAAATAAAAAAAGAAAGGAAGGTGAGGAATCTTTTCTAGCTCACTTTCCCTAAATGCCTTTATGTAAAAAAGGTTTCCCAGACCCCCAGAAGCACTTGTTTCACACTCTTCTGAGTGAATAAACCTTCTGTAGTCTGGAAACGTATCATTCTGAAAAGTTTCCACACTTTCTGGTGACACAGACATCTGGCAAAATACCTATGGAGCCTTCACATCTTCACATAACCCCCGCCCCCCCATGCAGCACTGCCTTCTTAATGAAATAAAGGAATTGCTGGTGAGCAAACCTTGCTGATGGCCATCAATATTTAAATCAGACCTCCTGGGTGGCTCAGCAGTTGAGTGTCTGCCTTTGGATGAGGTTGTGGTCCTGGGGTCCTGGAATCAAGTCCCATATCAGGCTCCCTCCAGGGAGCCTATGTCTCTGTCTCACTCTGTGTCTCTCATAAATAAATAAGTAAAATCTTAAAGAAAAATAAATCAGACCTTCTGATCAGGGAATAAATCATCCCACATTTTCCCATAATTTGCAGTGAATTTAGAAATTATCATGTAGATTTGTGGTGCTTAACACTGGCTACACACAGATATTATGTGGAGAGTTTTTTAAAATATCGTTGCCTGTGATCCATACCTGGGAAGGACAGGTTGTCAGTATTTATTGGAAGCATTTACACACTCGCCTTCCCACTAATTCTAATAGATAGCTGGGCTAAGAACCACTGGCTGTTGAGGGATTTCTGATTTTTAACTCTGTGTTTTTATTGTTGTGAGATTTTCTTTACTGGCGCCCACTAACGTAAGCCTTTCATTTGGCCAAATAACTTTCATTTCGTATGGTAGGATCAGAAACTTGAAACTCTTGTTTTTCAAGTGATCTTTAGGTATACATGTCAATACTGTGTCTGTGGAATGTTCTAAGTTTCTCTAGTGGTAGCCAGGTTCTCCAGAAGAAGGATATATAACCTGATTGCTTGGAAATATTCAGTAAGTCCAGGTGTTAACATATAAATAGTTCTCAAGTTCATGTTTAGCACCTTAAAAATCTATCATCAGTTGCATAAAAAGCCAAAAACGGCCAAAGACTCATTCTCAGATATTAGAGGGCTTCTTCTCTCAAGGAAATTTGGTAAGGAAAACACAAGTTTTAGTTTGGTTTACATAAATGTGTGTGTGTGTGTGTGTGTGTGTGTGTGAGAGAGAGAGAGAGAGAGAGAGATTTTGTTAAAAAGAAAAAAAGCAGTATCAGCAACATGCACACTTTTATAAACATAAAAGTAAGAGTCTTATGAAAGTAAGAGTCATACAAATAAAATGTGTGTTAATGCTGCTTCTGCTGCATTCGTGGCAGATTAATTAAATGACCCGTGCCAATCCATTAATGCTTAAGCAAACCAAAAAATTATTCTCTCCTCCACCAAAATCATAATTCTTCTCAAATTCTATTGGAAAAGCTATAAGAGAAAAAATTTAAAGGTGAATGTTTTTATGAAATAAATTTTTTTCTCATAAAACTGCTACTAAACAAAAAAGTCAGTCAAGTTCTTCTTCCCCTGTCTATGCATATTTATTTCCATGCAATAAGTAAACTGGATTATGCAAATCCCCAGAATAGAAAACTCCCAGCATCTAGTGGTTTTTTGCTAAATGAGGAATAAGTCACATGAAGAACAATCTTTTACAATAAAATGAGTATGTTCTCTCTTAGTTTGATCTTATTCACTATCTCCTGTGTGTCCAAATGCAAAAGAGCTCTGAGATTGAATATAATACAGGGTCAATTCTCCTTAGAAGTATTCTACTTCTTTATCAATACCTATCAGTCCAGAAGAAAGGTCATTTTCCACTGATTTACCAAGATGTCAACTTTGTATTATCAACAAACCAAGCTTCCATTACACTGTAATAGGAGAAAAAGAAATCGTGAATGAAGGGAGACAGTCCCAGTGGCAGAAAAGGAAAGGTGACTGTTGTCAGAGCAATTAGGAAGTCTTCTCTAAAATTAGCTTTAATTTTGATACTCAAATGTGATTTTATCTATTTACCGTGACAGTTGTCTTTACACTCATGACAGGAAGGACAATCACCCTCAACACATCATCTTCCACAATAGATCTTATAGCTCATTCGAAAAGTCAAGTCCAGTGCTGTACCTCATCATGAGGTTAATTTAGGAAATGATACTTTAACTGGATGATGAAAACCTCCATGTTGCAGGTCAATATTCAATTACCATCACATGATGAAAAAAAAGAGCAAACGCTGGAGCCAGGATATAACTCAGTTTTGTTTCATAAGTATGTACGACTTCAAGCAAATCACTTTACCCTCCAGAACTTCACATTCCTTATCTGTAAAATAGAGACAATGATACCCACTTTGTAGAGATATGTCCTTTTTAGGATTAGGAGTAGTATCTGCAAACTGCCTAGCACATAATTGATACTCAATAAATCGTAGCTACTATTTTCCATAACTTCTATAAAGAAAAGTAATCTGTGAATGGCTTATAGAAGGTGCCCAACAAAATGAATTAGTTGTTTATTAAACATCTTTGTCTACTATATTATTCATCCTTTTTGAGTCTACCATTTAAATCTAAGTTAAAAGAGCACCTGGGTGGCTCAGTGGTTGAGTGTCTGCCTTTTGCTCAGGTCCTGATCCTGGGGTCCTGGATCGAGTCCCACATCGGACCCTGCAGGGAGCCCGCTTCTCCCTCTGCCTATGTCTCTGCCTCTCTCTAAATCTTAAAAATAAATATTTATTTACCAAATAATGACAAGAGTCATTTACCAAAAAATGACAAGATAAACCAGATTTTTAAAAAATATGAAATCATGTAAATGTACCAAATATACAGTGGGAAGCACAATCCAACATGAGCTCTGATGAAATTGAGTTTATGTGGCAGAGCTTGAAAATCAGCAAAGAGAATTTCTGACTCTCTTTTCTCTTCCCAGATGTCCCCACTTGGCCGTGACATTAGCCTAGGCACAAGTAGTCATCAAATCCAACATGTAGACGGAGCTTCAACTCACATCTAAAAAAGCCACATGAGAGAGCTTTGTGGTGAGGCCTGGGAACTGGAAAGAGTAATGATGATGACCAGGGAGACAGAGAAAGAGAAAAGAGGGAGAGAAATGTAGGAAATAGAAAGAAGGGGAACTGACTGAAGCAACTAATAAGGACCCTTATCGTTCTGGATGCCTATTTTTAAAACTTCTTATAGTAAAATAAAACACAGAAGCCAAAAACTGCACAAAGTCATAGCTTAGTGAATTATTAGAAGGGGAGCACCTGTAACCACCACCCAGGTCAAGAATGGAACTTTGGTAACATCCCTGAAGCACCTCCATCTGTCCTATTCCAGTCTCAACGTCTTCTCTCTTCCCAGAAGTAAGCACCCACCTGACTACCATCATAGTCATTCCACTGTTTCTTAATGTTTTTATTACTCAAGAGTGGACCTCAAACATTCTAGTTAAGATTTGCTCTTTTTAAAAATTGGTATCTCTTTTAAGTCATTTTTATTTTAGAGATTTCCTGTCTATCCATTTCTTTTCTTGGCAATTTATCTGCTGAAGAACCCAGGGCATTTGATCTGTAAAGATTCCCAGGATCTGAGTTTTGCCAATTGCACACTCATAATGTAGTTCAACATTCCTCTGTCCTCCATAGTCCCTGCAGATTGGCAGCTAGATCCAGAGGCTTGATCAGACTCAGGTTCTATACCTTGGGTAAGTCCATAAGTGGTGATGTATTCTTTTATCAGGAGGCATATGACCTAGCTCTTTATGTTAGTAGCCTTTGATGCTTGATGCCTAGATATTTTAATTGATTAGGGATTGAAAGATGGTGATATTCTAATTTTATCGGTATTTTTACATTTATTGGCTGGAGTATTTATATAAAGATATACTTCTTGGGGCGCCTGGGTGACTCAGTCAGTTAAGTATCCAACTCTTGATTTCAGCTCAGGTCATGATCTCACAGTTGTGAAAATGAGCCCCAAACAGGCTCCACACTCAGTGTGGAGTCTACTTGGGGTTCTCTCTCTTCCTCTCCCTCTACCCCTCCACCTGCTCACTCTCTCTCTCTAAAATAATAAATAAAATCTTAAAAAAAAAACAAACTTCTTTCATCTACTTTAAATTACTCAGTAGAATAACCCATACAGAAAATACAGGATAATTACTTGATTCTTTCCTCTTATTTGCCAGTGTTCAAAATAATTAATTCATTCTTTATCATCATTTAAAGGCGACTGATTAGGGGTTTTGTTTATATTATTATGAACCTATATGGATTTAAGCATATTTGATGGTTCTGGCTGTTTCTACCAGACTGCTGCCATGAATACCAAGTTATCCCTCCAGTGTTTTAAAGGAAATGGTTAATACCTAATGCCAGGTATTTCTTGTGTCTTTACTTGTATGTGCCATCAGAAGGTTAGAGTTGGATACATTTGCTAATCCTTGTTACCACCAATTTGGCAAAACCTAGTTTTATGAACCCGTCCTCATTTGCGCTAAATAAAATGACAGCCCTTCCAAGTACTGGAAAACATACAATTTCACAAATTCATCCTAAGTTTATCATTTTCTAAAAAATATACATAATTTTCAACTTTACTGAGTAAATAAATAAGTCAATTGTTAATTAATTAATTAATCTCAAGAGCCCGGGAGTCATGGAAAAAGAAATATGAGCCATTCAACCAGCAGAGGGAGTACAAGTTAACTGACAAATCCAACCTCCCAAACTCTGCTTTCCTATTGGTGAAATCACTGATAATGTTTTGGAGTGAAGGAAGATACCAGGAACAAGACAAGACATATCTGTGCTTCTCTGAGTCTGTTGGATGCAAAGAAACAACACTGCTTGTTGAAGGGAAAATACAACAGTAAGGGGGAAAAAACTATTCCCATGAATTCCATCAGAGCCTTCTTTGCTCAAAATATAATACATCATTGCCCATAGCCTGATTGATAACTGTCTTGGTGGATATGAAAGGAGGAAGATATGATTACTATACTTTTTGTAAATTTAAAAAATAGAGGCATCCAGAGGTGATATGAATTCTCTCTAGTTACATCAATTCAGAGCAGAGGCAAAATTTAACATAAATCATCCAACTCCCATCCCAACTTTTCACGTGGGACGTTAAAGGGAAAAAAAGGGGAAAAAGTTACAAAAGTACTTTGCAGTTTTTCTCCTTGTCTCTGCTAAGAATGATTCAATCAAGGCAAGAATAAGAGCTTGAGAATATAGAGCACCCAAGCACTCTCTGATTTCTTTGCAAATGTTCCTCTGGAGTTGGTGCTTTAATTTCTAATCAGTCTGAGTCAATAACGTATGGTTGTCAGTACCATTGTTGACTCTCACAATTTCTTGTCTCAATCCCATAGTTCCTAAAGCTTGGGGCTGGGGGTCACTGGCAGGGGTTTCGATTTGGGTCTTTCTATGTTTACACAATAGGGCAAGTCAATATCTCTCCTGTATCAGTGAATTCTAGACTAAACTGATCTATCAAGCATTGCAGACAAATGAAGACCTTTAGGGACAGAAAGAAGGCTCTCTGGAAGTCTCTTCTGCTTTTACATTTCATTGAATCCACAGACTCTCACTTGCTCCCCACAGAGATCTGAATGCAGCTGAATAAGAAAGGAAGAAAAGTCTCATGAGAAGAATGGAATGCTCTTACAATATTTTTAGGCTGCAATGTATACTGAATTCCATTCACACAGTCCTGCAGGAGGTTTGGCCCATCTTCACAGAGCATGCCACAACTCCTGCTTATTGCAACAGATATGTACATTTCTCAAGGACTGACAATAATTAAAGAAAAAACAAACTGGGAGGTTCTTTGCATAGGATTGTTGAGGCAGGCTTTCCCTTTTTCTTTTGTCGATACCTGTTTTATAAAAAGGATGATAAATTTGTGTTGGAAAGTTCAAATTTCTCTCCAACCTGATAGGCTCCTAATTGTGTACCTAATTCAAACCAGTTTTGGAGATAATGGAACTACTTCTAACTTCCCAAGAAGCTAATAAAAAGACCAAGAAATTTTTGAAGAATCTACCATCATTTTTAAAGAAGTAAAATTAACATGGAAATAAATTTTTATGAAAAAAAAGAAAAAATTTTCTTGGAGACGCAGTTTGAATAAATGAGGACTTCTTGGTGGTGGCCATAAAAGAATGAGTTCCATTCTTCCTTTCACTGAACTCAAAGTATACAGGTTTCTACTTGCATGTTTATTTGCCTTTATTCTGTGAACCTACTCTGTCTATCACACATCAACAGACAGCAGGGCCTCCTGAAGTCCATTCCTTCCCAGCCCCGGAGCCTTCAACCTAGAGGCAAGACTTTAATCACTTCCAAGTGTTCTAAAACACCTAAGCTCATTTAGCTGTGTGAAATGAGTTAATGAAATCAAGGTCATTGTTTCAGATATATATAAGATGATTCTGCTAATCTTGTCCTCCTCTCTGTCAAATAAACACATTATTACCAAACATATCTATCCCCACTGGCATTGTAAATCCATTACTCACTGAAAGGGTAGGAGGATATGGTTGAAAACAAACTGTATTAAACTTGTCTCAGCCATCTCATAGCTCTATGAACTTATGTAGATTTCTTATTTCTTAGTGCTTCTGCTTCCTCACCATAAATTAGGAATAATAATAGCATCTACTACCTCATAAGGCTGTTGTAAGGATTTAGTATGTTATTCGTGTTATGTGTTTAACACAAAGGTGGGTACATAGAAATGCTTAATCAATGTTATTTTAAGTTCAATTTAATGCTGTTGGTATTGTTGTTATTATTACTGCTATTCCTGTTGGACATTTTAAAGCCCAAGTTCCATAGTGCTAATTGTCCATAAGTATGTGTTACAGTTTAAGTTCTGTTACCATTGGTATATATTGGCTTTAAAACTCAGATCAAAAAAAAAAAAAAAAAAAAAACAGATCCATGAGGTACTTAGAATCCAGAGAAGGTAATGCATGTTCATGAAAGCACAAGGGAGGCAGTAAACCTCTACTCTCAAAGCCACTTCATACATCACACACTTAAATCAACACAGATGAGCAGCAAGTAACTCATTGGTGCTCACTATGACTTTTCAATCTACTAAGGATGTCTCCTAGTGATGAAGCTTAAACAGATGTTTAGTAATGAGGAGTATGGGATATAATTTTAGACATGAAAAATAAAGTCTCCCTTCTTAACAAATCCAGAGTGCAGCCATTTATCTATTTTGCCTTTTGGGAGAAAAAAAGAAATGAATTAGAAAAGTTTTGTTTCATTTTCATTTCTTCTCTTTTTAAAATAAAACATGTCATTAGTTCTACACCACGGAAGTCAAACAAAGGAACGAATAATTCCCTGATGGTTTAGAGAAGTATCAATATCTATTTCAGATCATCCCCATACCAATTTTTAGTGCACATCTACACAACTTAATCACTCCTCTTTAGCTTGGGTGTGTAGACTAGCTGAGAAGTATATCTTTAAGACAGATGGAAAAAGAGAATGTTCCAAGTACTTGTTTACATTTCAGTAAAAAGCAGTGACAAAATGGGAGCAGTCATGAATATTACTAAAAATATCAATTTCTAGACAACTCCTCTAAGTGATTCTGATTCAACCAGATCGGAGTATGACCTGGGAATCTCTGTTTTCAACACTTGTTCTGGAGATTCTTATGATCTGATACACTGGGGACACTGATCATCTGTTGCTTCTGCTTGCCCAACATCTCTTCTTTCCTCTGATAAAAGCACCTCAATTTTCCTTTGAGAAAGCACTCTTCCCAAGCTCCCAGCTCCTGTGGGGGGTTGGGACTGACTGCACCACGAGCTCTATAGGGAGCCTTGGACCCAGACCTGTTCAATCACTGTAATCAATAAATATCTCTGGTCACACTGATTGGTTCAGAGATAAGTCTAAAACTAAATCCTGGAATATTGAAACCATTGGAAAGAGGAGCTCTCTTTCTTCTGGATTTAGGAAAATTTATCCACACAAAAAAGAAGCCAACACCAAGATGTAATAAATGGAAAAAGGAAAGACAGATTGATACAGAGAGAAAGACAGAGAATGCGAATGAGAATGAATATCTAGATTACTTTGTTTAGATTCCCAGACTCAGACAATTTTTGTTTGTTTGTTTTCAGGAAAAAAACAGAATCCATAATGACAGCAATCAAAGAAACAAAATGGAAACACAACTCAAAGTTTACAAATTCAGATGGAAATGTAAAAAACATAAGCTATATAACCAGTTAATGACTGTTTTCTAAGAGTTTATTAAATAAGATATAGGAAACTATGGTAATCAGATATAGAACATAAGAATGAGTGTATTGTGGGTTTTTTCTTAAATACGTCTTAAGTTTTTTTTAATTTAAGTAATCTCTACACCATATGGGGCTTGAATCCATGACTCAGAGATCAAGAGTCATGTGATCTTCTGACTGAGCTAGTCAGGCACCCCAAGAGCTTATTTTGGTTTTTATATAGTTTCAAACAAGAAAGAGTTATGTTGAAAAATATATGTATATATGTGCCAAATAACAGAACTCCCAAATACATGAGGCAAAACCAGATAGAAATGAAGAGGAAAAAATACACAGTTTAATAATAATAATTGGAGGCTCCAATATCCTACTTTAAATAATAAATAGAATAGATATAAAATCAACAAGAAAATAGAAGACTTAATGCTATACACCAAGTAGAACTAAGATATATCTATAGAACAATCTATACAGCAACAGAATACACATTCTTCTCAAGTACACATTAAATATTCTTCATTATAGACCATATGTTAGGGCACAAAACAAATCTAAATAAATTTAAAGGATTGAAATAATACAAAGTATGATCTCTAGCCACAATAAATTGAAATTAGAAATTAATAGTAGAAGAAAATTTGGGAAATTCACAAATATATGGAAATTAAACAACTCACTGCTAAATAATCAATAGGTAAAAGACCTAACCAAAAGCAAAATTAAAAATACTTTGAGGCAAATGAAAACGAAAACAGAACATGCCAAAATTTATGAAATGCCCCTAAAACAGTATTTACAGAGAAATTTCTAGCAATAAACACTGGTTAAAAAAGAAGAAAAGTCTCAAATCAATAACCTTACTTTCCCCTTCAAGAACCTAGAAAAAGAAGAGGAAACTAAATGCAAAGAAAACTGAAGAAAGAAAATAATAATGATTAGAGCAAAAATAAATGAGATAAAGAATAGAAAAACAAATAAAATCAATGAAAATTTGTTCTTTGAAAACAACATCAAAATTGGCAAACCTTTAGTCAAACAACCAAACAAAGAGAAGACTCAGATAACTAAAATAAATTATTTAAAGATTTATTTATTTTAGAGAGACATAGAGGGTGTGGGGGCAAGGGGCAGAGGAAGAGGGAGAGAGAATCCTAAGTAGATTCCATGCTGTACATGAAGCCCAACTCTGGGCTCAATCTCACAACCCAGATATCAGGATATGAGCTGAGACCAAGAGTCAGACACTTAACTGACTACGCTACCCAGGACACCTAAATAAGATTTAAAAAATAATTAAAATTGGGAAGCCCAGTTGGCTCAGCGGCTTAGTGCCACCTTCAGCCCAGGGCGAGATCCTGGAGACCCCGGATCGAGTCCCACATCTGGGTCTCTGCATGGAGCCCGTTCCCTCTGCCTGTGTCTCTGCCTCTGTGTGTGTGTGTGTGTGTGTGTGTGTGTGTGTGTGTGTGTCTCATGAATAAATAAATAAAATCTTTTAAAAAAATAATTAAAACTATAGGGGAACTATGAATTGTTGTATGTCAACAAATTAGACATCCCAGCTGAGATGGACAAATAGCTCTAAGGATACAAACTACCAAAACTGACTCAAGAAGAAATAGAAAATCTGAATAGGACTATGACAAGTAAAGAGATTGAATTAGTAATCATAAAATATCTTACAAAGAGAAGCCCAAGCTTCACTGGTGAACTCTACCAAACCTAAAGAAGAATTATTACCAATCTTTCACAAATTCTTTCAAAAAATAAGAAAGGAAGAAGCACTTCCAAATTCATTCTGTGAGGTCAATATTACTCTCCTACCAAAACCAGACAAATATTTCATGAAACTGAATCCAGCAATATGTAAAGATTATATACCATAACCAAGTAAAATGGATTCCAATGTGCAAGGTTGGCTCAACATATAAAAATAAATCAATCTCATATATCATACTAATAGAAGAAAAGACAAAACCACATGATTATCTCAAATGGTGCAGAAAAAGTATTTGGCAAAATTCAACACTCTTTTGGGATAAAAAAAAAAAAACTCAACAAATTAGAACGCAGCTTCCTCAACCTGATAAACAACATCAATGAAAAAATTCACAGCTAATATCAAACTTAGTGGTGAAATCATTTTGCAGAACTTAATTCCATCATAGAATACATTGAAAATGCTGCAAGCCCTGGAGTTCTCTAGGTCAAGATTTCTATTTTATTCTGATCTTGACAAGAAGCCATCAGAGGAATTTCAAGCAAGGAAGGATTGATTATGATTTGATTTTTATTTTTAAAAAGTACTCTGGTTACCACATATCCATCCCACTTGGATTCCATTTGTCTTGGGTGTTGGGAATAGGAGAGAGCCCTGGTGTGATGAACAGATTATGGGAATAGTCCAGAAGAGAGATTCTGGTGGTCTGGATGAAAGGTGGAATGGTAGAAACAGAAAAAGTAGTTGTTTTCAGAATACTTTTAGAGATAAAGTCAGTGGTTCTAAAATGGGTTCAGATATGAGGATGAATGAAGGAGATGTTGTCTCCTAGAATTTTGGCTTCAGCAATCAGGCAGATGGTGAGTGATGCCATATACTGAAACAAAGACCCTGTGGGGTTTGACTTGGGAAAGAAAGATAAAAGTTTATTTGATCCACACTAAATTGAAGATTCTCATTTAGAAATAATGTGGAGATGTCTAATAGGGACCTGGGTATGTAATTTGGAGCTCAGAAGAGAAGTCAGAGCTGAACATAAGATTTGGAAATCATCAGCATACAATATTTAAAGCCATTGGATTAACATGGTTGATTTGAAAAGCTGCATAAATAGAGCAAAGAAGGAAGGCCATGATAGAGCTCTGTATTGCTCATATCTATAGCTTTCTGACAGAGAAGATGGAACTCACAAAGGAGACTAAGCAGTTAGGGAAATAGAAGGAAATCAGGAGAGTTTGGTGTCATGGACTCCAAGAAAAGTAACTGTTTCAAGAAGGAAGATGAATACATTCTAGGGATCTACTGTACAACATTATGCCTATAGATAACAATACTGTATCCTATACTTTAAAAATCGGTTAAGAGGGTAGATCACATGTTATGTGTTCTTACCACAATAAAAAAAAATTTTTTTTAAAGATTCATCCATTCATTTATGATAGACACAAAGAGAGAGAGAGAGAGAGAGAGAGGCAGAGACACAGGCAAAAGGAGAAGTAGGCTCCACACCGGGAGCCCGACTCGGGACTCGATCCCGGAACTCCAGGACCGAGCCCCCCTCCAAAGGCAGGCGCCAAACCGCTGAGCCACCCAGGGATCTCCCTAAAAAATTTTTAATAAATAAATATTTTTTTAGGAAAAAGGAAGGAAGTGGTGATCAACTTTGTTGACTACTGCTGAGAGGGCAAGGAAGAAAGGAATGGTAGAATGGCCACTAATGTTTAATATATTGGAATTATCGATAATCTTGACAAGCACAAAGTCAATGAAGTTACAGGGACAGATGTCCACTTGAGGTTGGTTAGGAGAAAATGTTGGTTAGGAGGTTGGTTAGGTTGAAAAAGTAAAGGCAGGGCAGCCCGGGTGGCTCAGCAGTTTAGCACCTGCCTTCGGCCAGGGTGTGGTCCTGGAGACCCAGGATCAAGTCCCACATCGGGCTCCCTGCATGGAGCCTGCTTCTTCCTCTGCCTATGTCTCTGCCTATGTCTCTGCCTCTCTCTCTCTCTCTCTCTCTCTCTGTCTCTCATGAATAAATAAATAAAATCTTAAAAGAAAAAGTAAAGGCAGCAACTCTAGATAACACTGAAGAAAATTTTGATGAAGAGGAGCAGAAAAATTGAACAGAAATTCGAAGGATGGATTCTGAGAGTGAATAATTATTCAGAGTGAGTGAATTATTATTCACTCTCAGAATGGGAAGGAATGGAACATGGTGGAAGTCGTTGACCAGGCTGTCTTTTGACCTGCGTCAAAACACATCAGCCATAGTAAAGAGCAGGAAGTTGTAGGAGTCATGAGGCAAGTTTTCATGGGAGAAGATGAGGGAGTTCCCATCTAAATGCTTCTACTTTCCTAATAAATATAAGCTGATAGTGAGCAGTGAGGTCAGTGGAGAGACTGAGTAATATATCAGTTTCAAAGAGAAGGAGTGAAATGATCACTTGGGAATTGCTAGGGACTGAACTGTGTCTCTCCCAAATTGTCATGTTGAAGCCCTAACCATCAAGGTGACTGTTTCTAGAGATAGGGTATTTAGGAGCTAATGAAGGTGAAATGAGCCCATAAAAGTGGGGCCTTGACATGATAGGACTATGGTTTTATAAAAAGAGAGAGAAAGAGGGAGAAAATCTATGCCATGTGAAGACACAGCAAAAAGGTGGCCATGTGCAAGCCAGGAAGGATGCCCTACCAGAAACTGGAACTAGCTAACATTGGTCTTAGACTTCCTGCCTTTGGAACTGTGAGAAATTAATTTCTGTTGCTTAAACCACCCAGTCCATGGTATTTTTTTAGTGGTACCCTGAAGAGACTAAGATAGGAACGTAGGAAGGTGAAAATATTATTAAAGTTGAGCGAGATTGTGGACATGTTGAATGCCCAGCTTAGATTTGTGGCTATGGAACTTAAAGAGAGACCAGGACATACAGTTGTGTGTGTATTTTTTTCCCCAGCTATTTCAGCTGCTCAGATGCCAACACAGCATCAGCAGACAGATAGGTTTCACCCAGGTCATGACTTTGGAGATAAGTTCAGCCAAGAGAGGACAGAGAATTAAGGGTATTCATAAGACAGTGTTTAGGTGAGATGAGACAAAAATACTGGTGATGACAACTTTAGAAATAGATTCCTCTGCCTCCTCTCTGATATAAAGATGAGCCTTCCTAAGGAAGATTAGCCTAGGGGCACCTGGATGGTTCAGTTAGTTAAGCATCTGCCTTCAGCTCAAGTCATGATCCTGGAGTCCTGGGATAGAGCCTTGAGTCAGGCTCAAGGGGGGGGTCTGACTCAAGGCTCAGTGAGGGTCTGCTTCTCCTTCTCCTTCTGCCACTCTCCCTGCTTGTGCTTTCTCTCTCTTTTTCTCTCTGTCAAATAAATAAATAAAATCTTTTTTATAAAGAAAGATTAGGCTAGATATTCTTTATCCATAATTGCAGTGCAATATGCAAAATTTTGCCATATCAATACAAAATAATCCCACTATGAGTGACAGTGCAACACTTTTAAATAATCATGATGCTACTCATGTGTATATTGCACTACAAACTTCCAAACAAACTGGAGATCCAGGTAGACAAAAATCAGATGAGTACATATTTGTTTAAGAAACTCTTTCAGGATAGAACTTTAGGTAACTCTATGTCTCCTCACCCTTTAGATTTTTCATTTTTAACATTTTTTTCTTCAGAGTTTAATATGTTTGATTTCAGACTGGTATCAGTATGCATAAGAGGAAGTAAAATTTTACAGATGAAATTTTGCCTTGAAAATTAAGTTATGTTCCAGTCTTCCTTCCTGTCCAAATTTTGAGCTAAAATCCTGAAAATGAAAACCATTTCTAGACTCTATGAATGCCCTAATCCTAAATTCTTCCTGAATTGTGAAGTGGAAAATTAAATCATTTTTGTTGGAAAACTCTCCCTGTTCAATGGGTCCAGATCAGCACTCAGATGATGTCAGCAAATGTTACATTTTTTTCCAATTATGAAATGAATTATGGGGCGCTAGCTAACCACAGTCAGTCATTAAATAAAGCTATTTTTGCCGATACATTGTTGTCCTGCCAGAAAACACAGGTGTTTTGTTTTTTAAAAAGTTTTTAAAAATTGCTTTAAGAAAAGATTGCATTAACAGTCCTTCAGTACAAGCAATATAGGAGCGTAAATAAGAAGGTGCCATTTGTAGAGAATTTGTGTGGCAAGGGTAGAGATTGTATTTTCACACACGAAATAAAGAGTTGCTTTATGTCCATGGAATTGAAACATTTGGGCTGTGATGTATGAAGACAGTGATATATGACCATGCATTATTTAAACACATCTCTACACAGAGTCTTAAGAGTTGAATGAAAGGCACCTTATAAACATGAATTATTATTGTGAACAAACTTTCTTAGATTGGTATTTTCAAAGAATGTTAGTTCACTCATTCTATGATGATTCCCGAGGGTTTCAAATCACAGTCTCAAAAATGATGGCATGTACCTCTCTCAATATAAAACATGTACTTGTTAATAGTAGAACCAGAGCCATACTTTCATTTGGAGGCAATTCCTTGAAAGACAAATGAGCGCAACATTTTTTTATTGGCCCAATAGTCATAATGGCGATTTTGAATCATTTTGCATTTTCAGTAATAATATTGAGCCTTCTCGTTTTTTTCTCTCTTTCAATCAACTGTCTTCAATTCACATATCACCAAATTATTCCTTAACTAAGCAGCTGCTTTCAGTTGATTCATCTAGGAATTCAATTATCTCATCCAAACCATGACATCTTGGATCATGCATTAATGGCATGCTTATGGAATGAAGTAGTTTTCTGTTTCAAAATGACTTTTTTCCTCTGTGTGTACAAGAGAGTATAAATGACACATATCTATAATCCTCGGAACTCAAAAACTAATGCAACAATCAACTTCTCATCTGGGTTAAAACTATCTTTAAAAAGAACAATGATCTATTGTCAAGCATAACTTAATAAACTGTTGTTGGAGATAAATCCTAGGGTTTAAGTGTTGAAAATACCACTTTAAATGTATTCTCAAATCCATTTCTAAGAACTAAGTTGCCCAGGTTTTATTTCAGAGTTTCTAAATTCTTTTAATATGGACTTTAGAAAAACCTCCTCCTTAAAGTAATTTTGGACAATCTCATTTTTGAATACTGATATACTAAGATTCTTATTCAAATTTTCAAGAATGTTTTAAAAACGTATTTTAATCAACAGTCCATTCAGTATTACACTAATTACTCATTCACAAGTCTGTGGAATTCACCTGAGGTACAAAAGCATTTTTTTTGAAATACTAAAAAGACAAATTATTTATGAATCAACTATTGCCCATACAAAATTGAATGATTCAGTAACAGCCTGGTAGAGAGAACCATGAGTTAAGCTGTTGTTCAACTAAATGTTAAGGACACTTTGTAAAATGAGAGAACTCAGATCAATGACCAGATTTTATACTATAGTGACATGATTTTGAAAAAAACAAAACAAAACATTATTTTTCTCTGAACATGTAACTCCAATACCACTTCATTCTTTCCATTTTAAATGTGACAAATTCTGTCATCAAGTGTAATTGGCAATATGTTGTTCTTAATAAAAGGTTCAGGTTAAATGACCAGTTCAATGTATGTTTTATATAAAAATATAGCATATAACTATGTACATAATAGATGATGATGAAATTATGAAATAATCATCATCATCATCATCATCGTCGTCATCATCATCATCTTTGGTGACTAAAACTTTGTGCCTGTTCCACTTGCTACCCCTGAGCCTAGGCAGGCAGTAGGGACTGCATTCCATAGATTCCCCCCAATGATAGTAGCCTCTATGATCCAACTGAGGTGGTGCAACGGCTAAGGATAAACTCTGGAAGGCTGAAGAGCCATGATGGACTGATCAGTGGTCTTCTTCAAAATTCTAGGGAAATTTCAGTGGAGAGGAACACACACAGAATACTTACCTACCTAAAGGTAAATTTGCAAGCTGATAGATTAAAGGATAAGATTATTCCCATAGTAGAAGAGTTATAATTCATCTCAGGAACATTTGAAGAAATACATTTTCAAACGTTTGCATATGACTCTTTAAATTATTAACAAAGGAAGACATTAAAAGCTAAAATGCTATCAACTACTGATGCTTTTCAAAAGTATAAGTTCACATATTCATTTTTTAAGATGTAAAACTATTGACCACTGTTCACCACCATTTACAATAAACAATACACAGTTGGATAGCATTCCAATTACTACGAAGTTAAGTTTTTCCAGGCTTCTGCTGAACCTGTAACCCAAATACTGAAAAGGTTGCACCTACAGGCAAAGAATGAGTTGTGGGTAAGGAAAAACACGCAGATCAATAGTTTAGATTACAAAAATTTGTTCACTTATTCATTCCAGCAGATCCTAAGTTGCCAACATCTCTAACCACGTGACGAGGTTTCCATGAACAAAGTCTTACACATTAACCTTCTGGTCGACATAGCACAAGGATGCCAACTTCTAGTAAAGTTTTGCTAGAAGGAACCCTTTGAAGTCCATTTAACTAAGTCTTGCTTGGCTAGTTAAAACACACCAAGATTTGTCTAGTGTTCTTTTCTGGGTGGGGAGATTGTTGGTACTGATAAAATTTTCCCATTAGGAGTTTTGCAAATAAACTTGCATTTATAGGACTATAGTTATAGATATTACATTCTGATAAGGCTGTTTTTAAATTGTCCAATTTGAGTTGTTTCAATATATTTAAATTGTTCAATTAATGACAGAATCATCTATTTACTCTGAAATATTAAGGCTTCAGGAAAACTTTTAAATTTAGCTCCTAATGGTTTATTTCTCAGATTGCTTAGAATGAAGGCATTGCAAAAACACAGGTTTATCCATGGTTGTGAAAGGGCATTTTTGTTTTTGTTTTGGCGAAAACCAAAAAAAAAGAAAAGAAAACTACACACACACACACACACACACACACACACACACATATATATGTGCATGCCCACAAAAGAACAAATAAACATCTCAGACTAGTCCTTAGGCATATGAGTTAAACACAAATTCTTTTTTTCTTTTTTTTTTTCTTTTTTTTTTGAGTTAAACACAAATTCTGATTAAGTAATGGCTATGGAGATCTTTCCCAACCTTTAAAAAACCTGTTCTCTAATGCAGAGGAAATAGTATACTATGATATCAAATGTTCTTTCCTGATAAAGGAAGCAACTAAGAAAGCTTTATTTATTTGTTCAAAGCAACCAGTGCTACAGATAAAACTCCAACTCCTGAGATACTACTGTCAAAACAAATATATCAAATTAGATTTTCATTAGAAGGTAGTTATTTCTTCACACTAATAAATAAAAAATCAAGACCCAGATCTTATATATAGTCACATAAATAATTATATAACATGATTACATATATAGTTGCTAACGGTAGCTCAAGCTATTCTTGAGCTTCAGTTTCTGGACAAGAATGCCAAATTAGTCTCTTTTCATTAAGAAGGATTGCAATTTTTTATTTTTTTTATTTTATTTTTTAATTTTTATTTATTTATGATAGTCACAGAGAGAGAGAGAGGCACAGAGACACAGGCAGAGGGAGAAGCAGGCTCCATGCACCGGGAGCCCGACGTGGGATTCGATCCCGGGTCTCCAGGATCGCGCCCTGGGCCAAAGGCAGGCGCCAAACCGCTGCGCCACCCAGGGATCCCGGATTGCAATTTTTTAAATTGTATTCTTTTTTAAGATTTTATTTATGGGCACCTGGATGGCTCAGTGGTTGAGCATGGGCCTCCAGCTCAGGTCGTGATTCTAGGATCCTGGGATTGAGTCCAGCATTGGGCTCCCTACGGGGAGCCTGCTTCTCCCTCTGCCTACGTCTCTGCCTCTCTCTGTGTGTCTTTCATGAATAAATAAATAAAATCTTTGAGAAAAAAAGATTTTAAAAAAGATTTTATTTATCTATTTGAGAGAGAGAGAAAGAGCATACAAGTGAGTGGAGGGGCAGAGGGGCAGAGGAAGAGGGAGAAAACAGACTCTACACTGAGCAGGAAGTTCATGAGGCCAGAAACCCATGGTACTGATCCAGGCCCCTAAAATCCTGACCTGAGCCCAAAGCAGCCACTTAACCGACTGAGCCACTGAGGCGCCCCAAGGGATCACAATTTGACAGCACTTTATATTTGCCTCTTGCCAATACCAAGCTTCTTCTGAATCTTTCCATTTCAAGAGAAACATTAATTCTCCACTGTTGTCTGCAGCATCAATTATTCATCTGAGATCCTGACCTCTGGCAAGTCCTCTTGGTTTGTCAGCAGCAGCTCTTTTCTCTGGTTTGCAATCATCAGAATCACTGGCAGATAAAGATTTTCTTTTTGTGCCATATTTTTCTTTACCCAGTTGTTTGAGAATTAAAAAGGATTTCAATGAACTCTATAAAATCTAATTTTTCTTCAGGTGTGCCAAGATTATCAGCATACGTATTACCTTCCACTTCAGAAATACTCCTCTACCTTCCTAGTCACTACACACTGGTCCTGTGCTCTTTCCACCACAAGTTCTTCATTCAGGCTTTTACTGTTTCTATTCTGGTTCTTTCCCATTTTTCCCAGTGTAGTTTTATCGGAAACCATGTCTTCTTACAAACCTGAAAAGCTATTACTTGCCTTCTCTGAGATGCCCCCAGGTGTACCACTTCTCCAGCACATTGGACCTCAAGCTCCATTTTATTTTTAATTTTCATGTTACTGGACATCTTTTTTTTTTAAGATTTATTTATTTATTTGAGAGAGAGAGAGAAAGAGAGAGAGAGAAAATGCGGTGGGGAAGGGCAGAGGAGAGGGAGAATCTCAAGTCTCTACTCAGCACAGAGCCTGATGCGGCTCGATCTCATGACACTGAGATCACAACCTCAACCAAAACCAAGAGTCGATGCTCAACCAACTGTGCCATCCAGCTGCCCCCAGACATCTTATTTTTAATTTTCATGTTTTAGGCTGTAAGATACAAGCCGAGTGTCCTGGCACCGCAAGATATGAGGCTCACTTTGGATCTCACCATCTCTCCTTTGGACCTAGCCCCACTCCCCCTGCCACATCACACCTCCATGCATACAACATCTGGTCACTGACTTTGTCCACACAGGCAGAAAAGCAGAATGGAGGGCTCTTGGAACACATGTCCCTCATATTTTGGGGATGGGAATAAAGTCACGTCTTTATGCAGAAAGCTCTCCTAAGTCCTCAGACACCTTTGAGCATCACTTTCACAGGCCTTCCTCCCTCCTATGCCCTCACCCTCCAGGCCTACCTTTACCCTGGTTTTCTTTCTGATTCAAGGCTCACCATCGACGGGACAAAATCCTGAGCAATTATGTACACTTCACAGGAATAACCATGCTCTCCTTTTCTCATCAGAATATCTTTGGTGAACATTTTTTGGCAGAGCTGGGCTGGGAGTGGCCCCAGGGAATTTATCCTCCTTGTCTTCAACCTTGTTTCATCAAGAAACTGCTAGTGGTCAAATGATAAATGTAATAAAACTCCTGAAGCTTCCCAAAACATATTTATAAGGAGATTCTTTCCTGCTTTATTGAAAATTAATTGACCATATAATTGTGGGTTCATTTCTGGGGTTTCTATTCTATTCTATTGATCCATGTGTCTGTTTTCATGTCAGTACCATACTGTTTTGATCACTACAGCTTTGTAATATAACTTGAAGTCCAGAACTGGGATGCCTCTAGCTTTGCTTTTTTTTTTCAAGGTTGCGTTGGCTATTTGAGGTCTTTTGTGGTTCCATACAAATTTTAGGATTGTTTGTTCTAGCTCTGTGAAAAATGTTGGCATTTTGATCGGGATTGCATTAAATGTCTAGATTGCTTTGAGTAGTGTAGACATTTTAACTATGTTTGTTTTTCCAATGCATGAGCATGGAATGGCTTTCCCTTTCATTATACTCTTCAGTCCCTTTCATTGGTATTTTATAATTTTCAAAGTACGGGTCTTTCACCTCTTTGGTTGGGTTTATTCCTAGTTATCTTATGGGTTTTGGTGCAATTATAAATGGAATATTCCTTAATTTCCTTTTCTGCTGCTTCATTATAAGGGGGCATTTCTAGGATGGGCTGTATATCAAAGGCTGGCTGCAGGCTGGAGCTGCCATAACTGCCTTTCTTTCCAGCAGCATCCACCATCCCAACTTGGTAGCTTGTTGCACAAGAAAATATGCTATGTAGCTCAGTTAGACTGATGTATTTTCTAAAAATGTTTGTATCAATGAGTTTTCTATGTGGGAAAGAATCTTTTAAAAGAGCATTTATTGGGTTCCTGTCTGCTTATGAAAGTAATGGAAACCCAACTTTAGAAAAGCATAGGAAGGAAAATAAAAATCATATGTTATTCCACCTCACAGAGACAATGTTAACATTTTGAGGTATTTCCTTTCAGCTGTGAGAGACAAGAAAGAGTTACCACAACTGGGATCATGGTAAATTATAAAGGCATTTTTCATATCTTGCTTTTTAAATTTAACACTACAGCATGCATTTAGCATTCAGCAAATTTGAATGGACTGTTGTAAATCAGAACAGTACTTGTCTCTGAAAATTATGACCATTTTCTGGTGATATTAACTACTCTTCAAAAGCATGATTTTTTAAAAGCTACAGTGTTCAAAAAATTTATTTTTATATAACACAATTACATTCCTCTCCAACTTTTGAACCTACATATTATTTCTTTTATTTTAATAGCTTTATTAAAGTATAATAAACTGCACATATTTAAGATATACAGTTTCTTAGTTATGACCTATGAATGTACCTGTGAAACCATCATCACAATCAAGACAATGAACAGATGCCTCTCCTAGAAAACAAGAGTTTTCTTGTACTCTTTTTTAATCCCTCCCGCCTGTCCTTTCCTAGCCCTATCACTATCTCATATCTGTTTTCTGTCATTCTAGATCAGTTTGGATTTTCTAGACTATTTTATGAATGAAACAATATGCTCTATACCCTCTTTTGTTTGACTTCATTCACTCCTTATAATTATTTTGAGATTCATCTATGCTGGGCTGCAATCGGTATCTTCTTTCCTTTTATAGCCAAGTAGTATTCCATTATATGAATATACCATAATGTATTTACCCATTCACCTATTGATGGACATTGTTGTTGTTTCCAGTTGTTGGTTATTACAAATAAAACTGCTATGAACATTGCATGTGTCTTTGTGTAGCCATTTATATGCTTTTCTTTTAGATACTCTACACAAAGGCCTATATACAAATGTTTATAGTATCTGAGGATGAAACATCTTGGCCATATGATGTGCATGTGTTTCTTTTTTTAAAAGATTTATTTATTTATTTGAGAGAGAGAGCAAGGGAAGGGACAGAGGTAGAGAGAGGATCCCAAGCAGACTCCCCACTGAACACAGAGCCTGATGTAGGGCTCAATCCCATGACCCTGAGATCATAACCCAAGCAGAAATCAAGAGTCAGATACCCAACCAATTGAGCTGCCCAGGCACCCTGGGTTTGTGTGCCTAAGATACTGTTAAACTGTTTTCCAAAGTAGTTGAACCACTTCCATTCTCACCAGCAGTTGAGGAGGGTTCCAATTGCTCTACATCCTTGCCAGCACCTGATATGTTCAGTCTTTCAAATTTTAGTTATTCTAATAGGTATATGGTGGTATCTCATTATGGTTTTATTTTTTATATTTGAATGTTATATTTTTTATATCCCTGATTACTAATAATATTGAATATCCTTTAATGTCCTTAAATCAATCTGTTAGACAGATTTCTCAAACCTTAAGTTAGGTTTAACCTAAAGCAATGACTTTTAGTCACAGAAGAATACTTCAAAATGTAAGCTCTTAGAAAATTCTTTCTTGGATCCCTGGGTGGCGCAGCAGTTTGGCACCTGCCTTTGGCCCAGGGCACGATCCTGGAGACCCGGGATCGAGTCCCACGTCAGGCTCCCGGTGCATGGAGCCTGCTTCTCCTTCTACCTGTCTCTGCCTCTCTCTCTCTCTCTCTCTCTCTCTCTGTGACTATCATAAATGAAATAAAAATTAAAAATATTAAAAAAAAAGAAAATTCTTTCTTTAATGATAACTTCCACCATTTTGTCTCACTCCTATTCAAAGCACTCAAGGATGCATAGAAATAAAAGATTAATGTTATTAATAGATGATTATCAGTGATGATGATGATGATTTAAAAGTCTTACCTAATCATCAAGTGGACAGCTTGAAAACAAATCTATTTTAAGGAAGAACATCACCATTCTAGGTACCAACTACCACTTTCTAAAAGACCAACTATCCCAAGATCATCACAGTTATTATATTACTTTATGCCTTTCTTAGAAATCTCCCCATTTATTCAAGGTGAATTTTACTTAGCAATTTTGATATGGGTCTCTGATCACTTCTGGCTTGTTTCCCCCAACCCCATTCTTCCTCAAATTTTTTACCCTACCCTGTTATACCCTCCAACCCATTCTCCCTTCTCTCAATAGATGATCTGTTCCTCCTGTCTTCAAGAGAATCATCTCTTAGGGACACCTGGGTGGCTCAGTGGTTGAGCGTCTGCCTTTGGCTCAGGGCATGATCCCAGGGTCTGGAGACTGAGTTCCGCATTGGGCTTCCTATTGGAAACCTGTTTCTTCCTCTGCCTGTGTCTCTGTCTCTCTCTCTGTCTCTCATGAATAAATAAACAAAATCTTTAAAAAAAAATAAAGAAAATCATCTCTTGTCTGTGATTTCTACTCCCTTCTTTTCCTTAATTTATAAATACATCTACTTCTTCACTCTTGCTTTCCTCCTTTGCCTTATGTGAGAAACACATACTCCTCCTTTTATCTGAGGCCAGTGCTGCCGCCAAGACTGGATCTCTTTCCTCCATATCTGTAGGCATCAGTATTTAGTATCTGTCTCTTCCTTGTATCTTTAAGTCTTGCCTAACGAGTCACTCCTTTCCTTCCGCATCCAAACTTGTTTAAGATTCTGGTGGCTTAAGATCAAAATCTCCCTTCATTTTGTGTTCTTCAAATAAAATTGCCCTTCCCTTCAGATCCAAACTCTCAGAAAACACAGATGACCCCCACTGCAGTATGGCCCCAGTCTACTCCTTGGCCTATTTTTGCTAAGGATATCAAAGGTCTCCTAATGAAATTGGACAGCCACGCGCAGAAGAATGAAACTAGACCGTTCTCTTACACCATACACAAAGATAAACTCAAAATGGATGAAAGAGGGATCCCTGGGTGGCGCAGAGGTTTGGCGCCTGCCTTTGGCCCAGGGCGCGATCCTGGAGACCCGGGATCGAATCCCACATCGGGCTTCTGGTGCATGGAGCCTGCTTCTCCCTCTGCCTGTGTCTCTGCCTCTCTTTCTCTCTCTGTGACTATCATAAATAAATGAAAATTTAAAAAAAAAATTAAAAAAAAACAAAATGGATGAAAGATCTAAATGTGAGACAAGAATCCATCAAAATCCTAGAGGAGAACACGGGCAACACCCTTTTTTAACCTGGCCACAGCAACTTCTTGCAAGATACATCTATGAAGCCAAGGGAAACAAAAGCAAAAATGAACTATTGGGACTTCATCAAGATAAAAAGCTTATGCACAGCAAGGGAAACAGTCAACAAAACTAAAAGACAACCTACAGAATGGGAGAAGATAGTTGCAAATGACATATCAGATAAAGGGCTAATATCCTAGCTCTATAAAGAACTTATTAAACTCAACACCCAAGAAACAAACAATCCAATTATGAAATGGGCAAAAGACATGAACAGAAATTTCACCAAAGAAGACATACACATGGCCAACAAGCACATGAAAAAAATGCTCTGCAACACTTACCATCAGGGAAATACAAATCAAAACCACAATGAGATACGACCTCACACCAGTGAGAATGGTGAAAATTAACAAGACAGGAAACAACAAATGTTGGAGAGGATGTGGAGAAAGGGGAACCCTCTTGCACTGTTGATGGGAATGTGAACTGGTACAGCCACTCTGGAAAACTGTAGAAGTTCCTCAAAAAGTTTAAAATAGAGCTACCTTATGACCCAGCAATTGCACTGCTGGGGATTTACCCAAAGATACAGATGCAGTAAAACGCCGGGACACCTGCACCCCGATGTTTATAGCAGCAATGTCCACAATCCCAAACTGTGGAAGGAGCCTCGGTGTCCATTGAAAGATAAATGGATAAAGAAGCTGTGGTCTATATATACAATGGAATGTTATTCAGCCATCAGAAACGACGAATACCCACCTTTTGCTTCAACGTGGATGGAACTGGAGGGTATTATGCTGAGTGAAATAAGTCAGTCAGAGAAGGACAAGCATTATATGGTTTCACTCATACGGGGAATATAAGAAATAAGGAAAGGGATTATAGGGGAAATGAGAGAAAATGAGTGGGAAATATCAGAGAGGGTGACAGAACATGAGAGACTCCTAACTCTGGGAAAAGAACAAGGGGTAGTGGAAGGGAGGTGGGTGGGGGGATGGGGTGACTGGGTGACGAGCACTGACTGGGGGGCACTTGATGGGATGAGCACTGGGTGTTATACTATATGTTGGCAAATCGAACTCCAATAAAAAAAAATATACAAAAAAAAAAAAAAAGGTTTCCTAATGGTCAAAACCACTGGACACTCCTCAGCACTGATCTTACTTGACATTGTAGCTACTTTTGATCCTGTTGGATAACTTCCTCCACAATTCTATGCCACAATTCTCTTAAAATTGCTGAAATGGTTTCTGTTATCTGCACCTGAATTCTAAATGATCCAGCCTCCTTCTACACTTTATACTACAAGAGAACTAAACAAACTCTGCACTGCCATGCTCATACTTCTCAAGCTCTGTTTACCGTGTTAGCTCCACCTGGGAGGTCCTCCCCTCCAAATATGCACAGGTTACTTGAGTGAGATTGGAAACTTTGCACACAGTTAAGGAACTGTCAAAGAACTATGGTATGTAAATGTGTCCCTGGATTTGTGAAAAGTTTCCCTGTAACATTTCTCCTAAATCTTTCTCCTGTTCCTAATTGCTAATGATAAAATATCACCTCAGTAATCAGTTCCTTATACATCTGCAAAATTCTGGCTGATTTCCCATAGCTAGCTACCATCCATTACTATCTCTTCTTTTAAAAAGTTATGCTTTTATTTTTATTTTTTATTTATTTATTTTTTTTATTTATGATAGTCACACAGAGAGAGAGAGAGAGAGAGAGAGGCAGAGACACAGGCAGAGGGAGAAGCAGGCTCCATGCCGGGAGCCCGATGTGGGATTCGATCCTGGGTCTCCAGGATCGCGCCCTGATCCAAAGGCAGGCGCTAAACCGCTGTGCCACCCAGGGATCCCAAAAGTTATGCTTTTAATTCTATATCTATATGTCTACCTCAAATTCCTAAGAGCAAACCAAAAATAAAAGTCTCTGAGAAATATCTATTTTTCTCCCAGGAATCCATTTTCTATGGTATTCGTGGAAACCTTCCATAACACAAAAAGAAATAGAAGCGATTAGAAGCTTTTTGGAAAATACAAAATGAATTTTTTCATTCAATTCCCTGTGATCATGAGCCTGAAGATTTTATTCCTGGGAAGAACTAGCTCTCAAGATCATGACATGGCCCCTGTTGTATATGGAATTAAAATTGATTTTTTACTGAGTAGTAGAACATTAGTGCTAGAAGGAATTTTAGTAACTGTCCCTCTCCCTCCATGAATGAGGAGATAGAGACCAAAAAGAGAGAAATACCATACCTATAAAGGTCTAGCATACTTATGGCAGAGTTGTGTCCCCTAATGCCAATTAAAGTATCATTCTCACTATTTTTCAATGCCTTTCTTTTTCAACATTTGCAACACTGATTAATAGTCTGCAAGATTCAGTTGTTATATTATTCATTTTGGAGAAACTGAGAAATGGAGATTTTTACACCATGCAAGCTAAAGCAAAGAACAACATATTCAGAATCTGGAAACCAGATTAATCTTTTCAAATGATCACTCATTCTATCCTAGGCTGAGAGGGAGCAGGCCTCGGGGAATTAGTACATGATACAGGACAATTTAAATTCAATCTCTCATCTTATATTTCTGCTGAGCTGGAATAGGCAGACTTTCTGATGACTGCTTAGATTCAAAGCTATCCTTCATATGTACTAAAACATGAGTCTATGACTTCTCTCATTTCAAGTGTATTTTGGGCTTTCCACAGGGTTTCCAAATATGTATATTTCTCAACCTAATTAACATAACCATCAGTATGTGAGGCCTCTTGTTTAACCAAGTGAAAAGTAAATCTCTTTCAATCAGACCTATCTTATCACCATTCCCACTGCCTTATTTTGGAGCTTCCTAACTATTTAGGTATGAAGACAAGAACTATAATAATTTGTGAACCTCCGCAAGTTAAGAAACTAAAAAAGAACCAGGGAAAGTAACTTGGCACTGTTCCAGATGCTCATGTGCACTCTCATACGTATTGGTCCCTTAGAGAATCAAGCCTGAATTGCCACCCCAATGCTGATGGGTAGGTCACCATGAGACTCCAATTCAGATAGCAGTTTTTACAGATCTAACTACTGTTACTCAACTGGGTGTCCATGGAAACTAAAAAATTGGTTTGTTGCCTAGAGAAGTGGAAAGAAAACCAAGTCATTTGGTTTCTATGTGGTTTCTATGAAGCTAAGGAAATTTTTTGGCAAATGATAAAAACAAGGATGGCTAAAGCTACATGATTCTCTTGGTCAATTCTTGATCTTATCAGGAAATATTCCCTGTGTTTATTACTCAAAAATATGAAAATATTCTAAATAAAGGAGTACCAGATTCTCAGGTTATTTGATTTTTGGCTGGATTGGAAACAATTCCTTAAAAGAGTGACCAATATATGCAACAAAATCTAATAGGTTTAAAAGCCCTTGGATTCATTACATATGGAAAATGTTTCTCATCCACAAACTCAACAGAGTTCCAAGTATGAAAGAAAAAGCCAGTATTTAATAAGGGTGGAGGAGACTGAAACACCTATTCATTAATCCTATGGAAATATTTGTCACTCATATGTGGTTTAGGGAATTGGGTAAAAATAGCACCTTCTCAAGAATTTGTTCATCTGGCCATAGACCTTTATCTATCTGAGCAAGTAAATATGACATAACAGTAGACAAGGGACTTGTACAATGAAGTCCCTGATAAATAGGACTTAGCATATGTTGGCATGATTTGACAGCATCTGTTGGCTTGCCATCAGATCAAAAACAACTCCTGGCAGATCTCTTTTTTCAATGAATGAACAAAATTAACCAGGCCAAGAAAAGTATACATGAGTTATAACCAAGAGTTGGCCTGACCTTAGCTATTCAGAATTTAGGATAATTAATGCTGCTTCTTAGCTTGTCTTAGAATACTGAGAAGAAATACCTATAAAAATTCAACTTCGGACATGAAAAATAGAAATTGGTTTTATTCATGAGTCATGAGCTAAACTGACCAAAGGGCCAAGTAAGGAATGAAAATTAATATATGGAACTGAGTAGAAGCAAAACAATAGCACTAGTGTGATGATAAACATCATTGACACAGGCTCAGGGTTGGAGAATAGCAGGAAGTAATGATGACAACTGTAGAAAAGTATGGAACACATTTCTTCTCGAAAAGGAACAGTCACTGTTCCAATGTAGATATTTGATGCTATGCCTTCACTTATTGCAAAGGAGGTGAGGTTTTGCTTGCCCACATCTTTTTGGAGTACCCACAGTGATCTATTTATTTAAGGAAAAAATAGTAAGAAAAAAAAAAGTAAACCCAACCAACTATAATAAATTCATAAATCATTAAAATTGCTGTGTAATTTTGTACAAATAAAAATTTGTATGAAAAAATATAACTTCACATAAACTGCTAAAAATATTGATGTATGTGCATACGTATATAAACACACAATACACACACTGATTCATGGCTTAGAGACAAAGGAAAGCTGACTTGGTTAGAACACCAAAAACTGAAACATGGGCTCTCAGTCCAGTGGAGAGGAGGAAGATGTTCTCCTGCTTCACCTTCTTCCTTCATGCTTCTGGGCCATCTCCTATGTGTGTTCTGGCTTTGTGTTTTGGGTTTAAGTCATCAAGAGGTTACAGTAAAGGAGCGCCTGGGATGATGCTGACTTCTCCTCTGCTATTCATTATAAGCCATCCCACCTCATTCATATTATTTTTCAATCCAAGATCTTTCCTGACTTCTCAGTACCTTTGAAACAAAGTCCCAACTCCTTGGTTCAGGTCTCAGTGAGCTTCCCATATGTACTCTGCTGCTCCACACACCTTCACCTTTCACCTGACCCTTCTCTTCACAATCCCCTGTAGCCCACTACCACATTGATCTTTTCTACCTCAGAACCATACATTTGCTCTGTTCTTCTTTACACCTACTTGTCCTTTAAGATCCACTTAAAAATCTTACCCTATGTAGGAATCCCTCCTAGACCAGACCAATCCAAGGTGATATCTCTTTCCTCTAAATTTCACATGGAATCATAATAACAATGATGGTGATCCCAGCTGGAATCTGTGTTAAATGTTATATTTGCTTTACATTATTCACTCCTAACCCCTGCTTCTCTTTGAAACACATACTATTATTATCTATCCCCATTTTATAGATGAATAATGGGTGTGGATTCTGGGAACCAGAGATATGTAAATCAGTGACCTCTTTACTGGTAGAAAAATAGGGGTGCCTGAGTGGCTCAGTCTGTTAAGTGTCTGCCTTCAGCTCAGGTCATGATTCCTGGGTCTTGGCTTAGGTTATGATCTCAGGGTTCCAGGATCTAGCCTGAGTCAGGGTTCCCAGCTCAGCAGAGAGTCCACTTCTCCTTCTCCCTCTCCTCTTGTCCCTCCCTCCCCTTGTGCTCTCTCTCTCTCTTTTTCTCTCTCTCTCCCTTTCTCTCTTCTCATATTCTGATAAAGCTGTAAAAAAAAAATGGTTCTAAAAGGTCAACCCATAAAATTGTCTTAGAAATCTTCAATTTAGAATTTTCACTTAAATGAAAAAACTTTAAGTGTAATATAAACATTTGTTGAGATGATCTGGATGACCAGCCTATAACCACCACCAGGTATTATTAGTTCACATGCCCTATTCTTGTTTACAATCTCATTCTCACCACATGAAAAGCCAAAAGGCCTCAAAGCAAATAGCACAAATGAGAGGCTTAAAGTCATCTAAGTAGCAAAAAGTGGTGGGAAAACCCAGCCATCACACACTGTATGGTAATAAAGGGAAACCAGACTCACAGAACCCACCCACAGGAGTTAGGGCCATGTTAACCCTGGTGTGGATCTACTGTGGAGTCCTGCTTTGTCTGCACCATCTCATTAGGTATTAGCAGTGACAGTAACAGTGAGCCTACCATGAAGCACTTGTTATAAAGCAACTCTTTTAGAGTCTTTAATACTGTTTTGGGGGTGTATTCAATAACTGTCAATGTTAAAAACAAGATCTTTAAGAAGAAAACTAATCATATTGATAATGATAATAATAATAATAATTCAAACCATGGTTTATAGTGCTCAAAATCAAAAGAACCAAGTTAACATAAATGTTTCTTTCCTATATTGAACTGAAAGTTCAAACAAGACTGTTTTGTAATTTTATTTATAGTAGATTCCTAAATTTGTTTTTGTTGTGTTATTTGAGTAAGAACTCGAAGTATTATGAATTTAAATCTAGCTCAATCACTGTGTCTATTAAATGATATTAAAAATTGACCTCAGCAAAATAAGTACATGTAAATTATTTTCCTCTAAAAAGTTTCTATGCATTTCATTGTTGTGAGGATTCAGTGAGGCAGTTTGTAAAGTGCTAAGTCAAGAAATGCAGATTTTAGGGTTCCCTGGGTGGCTCAGTCAGTTGGACATCAGACTTGAATTCAGCTCAGGTCTGAATGATCTCAGGGTCCTGGGATCAAGCCTTGCTTGCGTTGGGCTGCACGCTCTGAGGGGAATGCTGCTTAGGATTCTCTTTCCCTTTCCCTCTGCCCCTCCCCCCTGTACTCCTACTCTCTCTCTCTCTCTCTCTCACTCTAAAATAAATAAATAGATCTTTAAAAAAAAAAAAGAAATGCAGATTTTAGAATTGTGCAAATAACTCATGATCGAAATGCTCATAGCCTGAAACCATGATGAAGCTATAAACTTCAGAGAAAGCAGAACATAGTCAACTTCAATTAACTAGAATGTTGGAGACTGATGTGTTTTGTAAAACCAGAAATTTAATTTTCAGTTTTAAGCCTCCTTGGAAGCATCTGTTAAGGTATTTGGTATGCTTTTCTTATTATAGAAGATAATTTCACCTTTATTTTATGACCTAGAAACTGTCAGTGTCTCAGTTTTATCTTTCAATAATAAATTCTTATAGATCCAAAATTACAGAAAACAAAAAAAAATTACTCTTTAAAAAATTAGGGTTAAGAATTTTTTAATGCAATCCCCCCCCTTTTTTAAGCAATGGAGTATATAACATGAGGTTTCTTAGGTTGCAGTCCAGTTAATTGCAGTTTTATTGTGCATATATGGCTACTTTGATGTAGGATAGATAGGCCTGACTGCAGGGAGAGAGAAAGGAGGTGAGTCATTTGTCCCTATGTGCGAAGCAGCCAGGAAAGTTTATATTCCATTTTATACACTTAAACTGAATGAGTGCTATGGAAGAAACTGGGGGAGGGATGAGGAGAGACATAAAGAGATGAGTGAGATATTGTCACCAACTTCTTAGAAATTTAGAGCCAAAAGAGAAATCGAAACTTTGTAATCCTATTGCTTCAGTGGACCTGAACAGAGTTGCAGTGATTAATCCTAAAACTGAGAGAACTCTGGATTACAATATCATCCACAGTGGTGGTGACAGCTTTGTCTATTAGAAAGTTACACTGTCAACCCATCTAATTAATGGACTAATGTCAAGACAGGGCCAGTTCCTGAGGGAGTGCCACAGGGTCGAGTGCAGAGCCCGGTCCTGCTAACACTTTTTTCAAAAATGAGAATAAAAAGCTATTTTGCAAATTTATCAGATCTGCAGTCAAAAACAAACCAGAAAGGACAGCAAACACAGGATGAGACTCAGGATCCAGAGAGCTGAAACATTTGGCTGAATTTAACAAGATGATTACAAAGGGGAAAATGTAAGTTCCTGCACTCTGGCCCATAAAAAAAAAGAAAAGAAAACAAACACTGTGCACAAATACAGGATGGGAGAGGCATGGAATAGTGTGTGTGTGTGTGTGTGTGTGTGTGTGTGTGTTTTAAAGAGTCAGACTTGAACTGGCTTGAACTGACAACCATCAAAGACATATTAATGATTAATAAATAAACAAAACTCTTTACCTTCATTATTAATCAAAGAAATTAAAACAGTAATCCCTCAGTCTACCAAATGAGTAAAGATGATAAAGAAAGTCCTAGGGATCCCTGGGTGGCGCAGCGGTTTGGCGCCTGCCTTTGGCCCAGGGTGCGATCCTGGAGACCCGGGATCGAATCCCACGTCGGGCTCCCGGTGCATGGAGCCTGCTTCTCCCTCTGCCTGTGTCTCTGCCTCTCTCTCTCTCTCTCTCTGACTATCATAAATAAAAAATTAAAAAATATTATTAAAAAAAAAGAAAGTCCTCATAAGTCCTTCTGTAACTATTTGGCAATATGTATTGAAAATCATAACACAGGCACTTGGGTGGCTCAGTCAGTTAGGCACCCAACTCTTGATTTCAGCTCAGGTCATAATCTCAGGCTCGGGATCAAGCCCTGTGTCGGGTTTCACATTCAGTGGGGAGTCTGCTCAAGATTCTCTCCCTCTTCTCTGCACCTTCCCCTGCCCCTGGTCTCTCTCTCTCTCTCAAATAAATAAATCTTTTTAACAAAAGAAAATCATAATACCATGCAAACCTTTTATCCTAATAATTACACTTCTAGCAATTTTCTTAAATAATTAAGGATGCACATAGTGTTTAGCTACTAGAATATTAATCACAGCATTTATTTTTCCCAACTTTATTGAGATATTATTGACATATACCATGTAAGTTTAAGGTATGCAGCACATACATATATATAGATACACATATATATTGTGAAATGATTACCTCAATAAAGTTAGTTAACACATCCATCACCTCACATAATTACCTTTTTTTTCCCCTGGTGGTAACATTTAAGATTTACTCCCTTAACAGTTTTTAAGTATATAATACAGTATTGTTAACTATAGTCACCATGATGTACATTAGATGCCCAAAATGTATTCATCTTAAAACTGGATGTTTGTATCCTCTGACCAACGTCTCCCCACTTCTCCCAACCCTTGGCAACCATCATTCTACTCTATATTTCTATAAATTTGGCTTCTTAGATTCCACATATTAGTGAAAACATATAGTATTTGTCTTTATCTGAATTATTTCATTTAGCAGAATATCCTTGAGGTCTATCCATGATGTCACAAAAGGCAGGATTTCCTTCTTTTTAATGACTGAATAACATACCATTATGTGTGTGTGTGTGTGTGTGTGTGTATGCATGTGTGTATACCACATATTCTTTATCCATTCATCTGTTGTTCCCATATCTTTGCTATTATGAATAATGCTGCAATGAACATGAGCATACATATTTCTCTTTGAGATCTTGTTTTCATGTCCAGAAGTGAGATTCTATATATACTGGATCATATTTTTAATTTGTATTTTTAATTTTTGAGGAACCTCCCTACTTTTTTCCATAGTAACTGTACCAATTTATATTTCCAACAGTTCACCAGGATTCCCTTTTCTCCACATCATCAACACTTACCTCTTATCTTTTTAATAATACATATCCTAATAGGTATGAAGTGATATTTCATTGTGGTTTTTATTTTCATTTCTTTGATGATTGGTGATGTTGAGTTTGAACCTATTAGCCATTTTGATATCTTCTTTGGCAAATGTCTATTCAGATTCTCTGCCCATTTTTAATTAGGTTATTTGGGTTCTTCTGTTATTGAGTTGATGAGTTCCTTATATTTCTTGGATATTAAATTTTTATGAGATAGGTATGCAAATATTTTCTTCCATTCCATAGGTTGCCTTTTCATTTGTTGATTGTTCCTTTTGCTGTGCAGATGCTTTTTAGTTTGATGTAGTACCACTTTTTTATTTTTGTTGCTTGAATTTTGGTGTCATATTCAAAATTCATAGTTAAGACCAATGTCAAGGAGATTTTTCCCCATTCCTCTAGGAGTTTCACAGTTTCAGGTCTTATATTTAAATCTTTAATCAATTTCAAGTTAATCTTTGTAAGTGTGTAAGATAGAGGTCCAGTTTCATTCTTTTGCTTGGGAATATCCAGTTTCCTAGCACATGAAGAGACTATGACAGCATTGTTAAGGGTGGCAACACATATAGACACATATACACTTATATGCATACAAGTGTCCCAAGGTGGGAAATGGGTATATACATTATGGTTGTTGGGTTTTGGGGTTTTTTTTAAAGATTTTTCATTTTTTTATTCATGAAAGACACAGAGAGAGGCAGAGATATAGGCAGAGGGAGAAGCAGGCTCACTGCTGGGAGCCCGATGTGGGGACTTGATCCCAGATCCCAGGATCACACTGTGAGCTAAAGGCAGACACTCAACCACTGAACCACCCAGGCATCCCTACGTTATGTTTTTTTTTTTTTATATATGAGGCAATTTTAAATGAATTTGTAGAAATAAATGTATTGAAACTGGTGAAATGCAAATAAGATGTACAGTCTAGTTAATGGTATACTAATAACAATTTTCTGATTTGGATAACATACCATCATAGTTACTACTGGAGGAAGCTAACTGAAGGGTACACTAGACCCTAATATTTTTGCAATTTCTTGTGAGTTATAATTTCAAAATCAAAAATAGGAAAAAATCAATGTATTAAAACAGAAAGCTGTTCACAATATATCTTTGAATAAGGTATATCAGAAATATCAATAAATCAGAAAATATAATTCTTTTTTTATAAAATATACATGTAATTCACGTAATTATGATGATGGTAATCAAGTGCCATTTTCTGAAGTCATGTTTTGTGGTTACAAAGAGTATCTGATCTAAATCTCACAACAATAAGATAAATGTTGTTATTTCCACTTTCCCAGTGAGGAATGGGATTAGGAGAGATTATACAACTTTTCAAATGTTGTAAACAACTGGCCAGTATTTCAGAATTCATGCTGTTGGCTATGTTCCACAAAACTTACTACATGATCTTTTTTTACAGTCTAGAAAGGTACATATCAAAATTTTTACCATAGTTATCTCTATAGTGAATATCAGTAGCATTATTTTTCTTTTTTCTTATTAGGTATGTGCCATTTGTGTAATTAAAAATAATATGTATTTTTAAGAGACTTGAGTGTTTTAACTGAAAGCAAGGTCAGTATGAGTTCATAGGTTGAAACAAGTGTCAAAATACCTAAGTTTGACTATGTTGACAGAAAAATAGTATCTAAAATAAAGATGCCATCTTTATGATGCAGAGATAAGATGTGATCTGGCATATAGAGCCACTCTTGATAAAGACATTGATATAAAGACTGAAGGTTATTTATAGAAAAGCAATCAGAATGGTGAGACAATCCAACATCACATTGTAATACTGATGGTAGAGAGACCTGGGGACAATAAGTTTAGAATGAGACAGACTCAGAGACAACATGATAACTGTCTTAAAATTTTAAAGGGTCGACACAGTAATAATCATAAGCAACTACCGTTTATTGAGTGCTCACCATGTGCTAAGTACATACAATCCTCACGACAAAACCTATAGGGTATTATATGAATATATTAATATTATTCTCCTTTTACAGATGAGGAAGCTGAAGCTCAGAGAGGTCAGATGACCTGCCAAAGTCACATATGTATTAATGATAAAGTTTCTATTCAAGCCCAGAACATGTCTGTGCTATTAACCATCACACAGGGCTATCTCACATCCCAACAAAGGAAAAGGGACTGTATTTGTTAGTGTGACTCCTCATGAGTAGAATTAGGACCACAGAAGAGATATTCAGAGACATAGTTATCAGCTTAATACTCGAAAGATTTATCTCAGAAAAATCAAAGCTATTTAACTATAGGATGAGTTGCCTTAGAAGATAACGAATGCCTCTCCATACATTTAATGTAGGTTCAGTGATTCAGTGGTGATGTCAGAGAGATCTCAAACTTCATTTTGTATCAGAATCACTGGGGAGAGCTTTATAAAACATAGATTGCAGTGCTCCACCTCCAGAGATTCTGATTTAAGTGTCCTGAAGTGGTGAGATTTGTGAATTTACAATTCCATCAAGGTCCCAGGCAATGCCAGTGCGGCTGGTCCAGGATCACCCATTGAGCTCCCTTCAAATCTTCAATGTCTATTACTTGTTGAAAATCATATTCTATAGATGGGACAAATTTTGTGCCCTTCACAACCTCTCTCGTAGAATGACAGCCATAATGCCCCTAAGCCATACAACAAATTTTGTTTCTTTGCTTTTCCTATTCAAGTACCAGTCAACATCTTTTTTTTTTTAAGATTTTATTTACTTAAAAAAAAGATTTTATTTATTTATTATGAGAGACACAGAGAGAGAGGCAGAGACAAAGGCAGAGGGAGAAGCAGGGTCCCCACAGGAGACTCAATCCCAGGACCCCAAGATCACACCCTGAGCCACCCAGGTGCCCCTAGTGTCCTACATCTTTTAAAATGAACTTTTATTAAATCCAAAAAATAAAATAAACCTTTATAGCTAATTGTTGTTTTTATTTCCCAGAGTTTGCTAGTATACTAGAGACCAAGTCTTTTGAAGTTTTGTTGTTGTTGTTTTAGAAATCCATCTATATTTCTGATAAAGAATGAATAAAACCAAACCTCATTAAATTATTAGACAAGAGGCTGATAAATCTGAGCATGTTCAAATAGTCCAAGAGGAAATGTACTTTCCTAATATGATTCACTCTTCAGCTGTTTAGCTCAATTTGGAATGGGAAGTGGAAATGCTATTGTTTGCCAAGAAATAGGATGATGGCCATATGTTATGAACTGTGCTTTATTATTTTCAACAGTTGGCAATCTTAGCATAAAATAGTTTTAATTTTTCAGAACTTCTGAACTGTATTCATGTTTACCTTAAGGATAGCTTTTCTTCCCCCACTTTCTGATGAAGTTTAAAATTGCCAAGTATTTTTAAAGTAGGCCAAAACCCCAAAATCAAATATTAAGAAGAAAGAATAGCTGCCTGTGGATTGCACCATTGGCCCTCTGCTTTCGGGAAGGCAGTTGATACAAGGCTCACAGCTGCTCCTTGACACACGAGATTGTCCCCTGCCAACCTGAACAGCCAGCATCCCCATATAAGAACCACAAGTGGCTTTTAAGGTGATAAGATAAAGTTTAGCTGCTGTATTTTATGACATAATTCAGTCGGTGTTCCTTTATAGAGTGCCTGCTGGCTGCCTGACTTTAAACAGTCATAAACATTTGATTGTAGAGTAATTTAATTTAATGATTTATTTGATCTTCAAATCACAAGAGGCTGTTTTCAAAACACTTTGTTGCCATGTTGATCCTCTTTTAACCTATGGGATTAATAATTGATGTTGAAATATGGTTGGGAAAAAAATTGACAATGAACTTCTTTCTGAAGGAAACAACACCTGCATGAAATAGCAGATTTATACAATAACTTCCCCCAGATAAGAGATAGATACCTTTAAGTGAACAAACTTTTAAAATCACAGGCATCTTTGGATGGAACTCTTTCTAAAATGTCTTACTGCTCTCTTACCATCTTAAACAGAGTAATGGAACATACTTAAACATCCTTGATGAATCAACATAATCCACATAAATACATATAACTCTATGGTATAACTAAATAGTATTCTCAGAGAGCATAGTCAAGATTTGATCAACTTATTGCCTCTAAAATGCCTTCAGAACCTTATACCATGTGAGTCTTTTCTTGAATTTTTATAGTATTACACTCTGTGTTTCATTTAAATGTACTGACCATAGTTAATTTTTCCTTCCCTTTTAATTTGCTGTTAAATTTATTGTGCACTAGAAATCAAGGTTATTAAATTTACTGGAAGCGTGTACAAATGAATATGAGGAGTATTTGTGAGAATTGTCTGTTACACCTAGTGTGTATAGAACTTGTGCCTTAAGTTTTAGCCTCTCAAGGAGTTTATTTTTAATTATTCCTGCTTCTTATCTGCTGTCCTGTAAATCAGGTTGCCAGATATGCCTCTACTTAAGAAAAGTCTAGGGACATCTGCGTGGCTTAGTCAGTTAAGCGTCCAACTCTTAGTTTCCACTTGGGTCATGATCTCAGGGTCGTGATCTTGAGGCCCGAGTTAGGCTCTGCCCTCAGCTCAGAGTCTGCTTGAGATTCTTTTCCCCTCCTTTTCTCTCCCCCTCTGCTCCTCCTCATTCTCTCTCTCTCAAAGTCTGCCATCAAGCAATGATAATAACTGATATTTGTTTTATCACCATGGTACTCTAGCTGGGCTAACTCTTTGTATTCAAATCTACATTTTAAAATGTAGCACCCACAATACCAAGTGGAATTGAGATGACTTTGCTTTTTAAAACCTCACATTCCTCCATCCTTTTATCCTTTAGACCTCAGAAATGAAACCAGAGGAAGAGAAGAAGACATGACTTCAGATAGGGGCTTTACAACTCATCCCTTAATACCTCCTGCATTGAAGAAAGTCCCTAAATTGTAGCTTTTCATCTCTCCTACTCACAGAGATTAAGGAAGGAACAGGAATAGGAAAACAAGGAAAAATATATATTATTTTACCCTCCTGAAAGTCATGATTCTCTGAAATTCTTTTCAAGTTATGAGCAGTTATTCTGTGTGTTACTCTCAGAAATAGCTTTCATCAAGTTAAAAAAAAAAAAAGAAAAAGGTCTCAATCTGGCCCTCAAAGGCCTTACGATATGGCTCAATCCATCTTTCTAAGCCCATCTTCCACTGCTCTCTTCATGCCAGAACAAATCCTCCATGGATCCCACATCCCTTTCACTTCTCTGCCTTTGGAGCACTTACTAGGTGTTAATATATGCTCCTGAAAGGGAGAAAAAACAGGGTGGGTGTTCCAGGGTCAAATAAATATGGGAAATGCTAGATTAACCAGCATAAAACAGGTTTCTTTACTAGAGTACTTCTCAGAATCTCTTAAAATCCTAATGTTCATTTCAATCTCCAAAAGGGGATTACGGTATAGAACAAGAGTAACTACTCATCACACTTTGCCTAGACAGTCCCAATGTACACCTGTTGTCCTGGTGTATTTAATAGTGGTGTCTCTTCTGCTTCTAAAGTCCTTCATGCTGTACAATATGGTTAGCCTGTATATAGCACTTTCTAAATTAATTTGACCAACACCCATTTCTCATAGAATGTCTAAGTGTCCTGTAGAATGGTTTGGAAATATGACCTTTGCCCCATTTTGCTAGCTGTCACCACCAGCCTAGATCTCAAATCCTATCCCAAATAATTGACTCTCTGGTGAAAGTTTCCCCTGTTTTTGGTCCTCCACAACTGGAGTTACTCCCTCCCTCTCCTGAAGGTCACAATACTTTCTCTGTATCTTTACCTTGTGACATTTTGCACTTTCTGCCCTATTTTTAGTTTGGGGGTTCAAGCCTTCCCTCCTCTATAGTACCATCCATAATAAAATCCAGGTAGTGTTTCACTTTGTACTCCGCTATAACACCAAACTCAAAAAATATCTTTGAATGATTAAACTTATTTGCACCTGAAGCAAATAAGTTTCTCTTTCTCTTTCTCTTATTCCACAGAAGCAGACCCTCAATGCAGGCCAAGACAACCTCACCATGACCCTCACCTCCTTTCTTGGAGACTTCTGCTGATTTTTTTAAAAAAGATTTTATTTAATTTTTTATGAGAGACACAGAGAGAGAGGCAGAGAGACATAGGCAGAGGGAGAAGCAGGCTCCCTGCAGGGAGCCCAATGCAGGACTCAGGCCCAAGACCCCGGGATCATGACCTGAGCCCAAGGCAGATGCTCAACCACTGAGCCACCCAGGTGCCCCAGAGACCTCTGCTGATTATCACCACACCCTATTTCTGTCTCCCACCAGCACTTAAACATACTCAAGATTCTCCTGTCTTAAAACAGCCTGTTCTCAATTTGGCCTCTCCAGCTAGTACCTTAACTTTCTCCTACCTTTCAGTCTTTCACAGTTCACATTCTCAAAAGACTTGAAGAAATGGCTATCTCTAAAAAAATTAAGATTAAATAAAAATAGTTATTCACTTCCCATTCACCTGCCAGCCCACTGCCATCTGGCTTCTAACCACCCCCACCCCTGCCACCTCGGCACCCAAACTGCTCACATCAGTGTCTCCAATCACTTCTTTCTTTTTTTCCTAAATCCAATTGACACTTCTCATTTGGGTTTGAAAACCTCATATTCTGAAATGGGTTTGCCTCTTTGATTTATATTCTTTAAAAGTTTTCAATGTTTCTCAAAAAGTTAAACAGAATTACCATGTGATCCAGTAATTCCCCTTCTAAGTATACACCCAAAGGAATTGAAAGCAAGAACAAACAGATACTCACACACTGGTGTTCATGGTAGAAGTCACAAGAGCCAAAAGGTAGAAACAACACAAATACACTTCATATATTGAATCGGGTAATCAAAATGTGGTATGTAAATACCACGGGATATTTATTCAGCCTTAAAAAGGAATGAAAGTCTAATACATGCCACAACATGGGGTAACCTTAAAGACATTATACTTAATGTCTTATTTTAGCCAAACGCAAAAGGACAAAAATTATATGATCCCACTTATATGACATACCTAAAAAAGGCAAATTCATAGAGACAAAAAGTAGAATAGAGGTTATCAGGGGCCAGGAGAAGAAGCTATTGTTGAATGGATACAGAATTTCTCTTTGGGATGATGAAAAAGTTCTGGACATGAATAGTGGTAGTGGTTGCATAACATTGAGAAGTATTTAATGCCGTGAATTGGACACTTTAAAAATGGTTAGAATGATGAATTTTATGTTGTGTATTTTATCACAGTGGGGAAAAGAAAGAAGAGAGAGGAGAGAGAGAGAGAAAGAAAAGAAAGTGCCCAAAGTATTGAAGCCCCTGAAATTAAAACTTTTGCAGTAAATACAGAAAAATCAGTTTCATAACTCCCTTCTGTTCAACCAGTATCTCATTCTGGGGAAAACCTACAGTGGGGAATTCCCAACCCAGGTAGGCGTCCTGAGTCCGCATCTTGGAAAAAGCTTTCCACTTAACCTTATCTCTAGCCTTTCCGGTGACACAGCCACACCTCATTTTACCAGCTAAAGCCTATTTTCCCAATAACTTACGTTATATAGTCAAGGAAGTTTTATGTCATTTATAATTGCTCTTCAGGTGGCATTGCTTGAATAGTTTTCCCTTTGGGTTTCCTCACTACTCTCTTACCCTTCCCCAACATCTTCCTCTCCAAGTGGCAATGATTTATAAATGAGCAGATAGCCAAGGAGAGAACCAGCCACGTGCAAAATCAAGTAAAAGAGGTACGTGTGATATGAATGGTCCCGGGTGGCTGGGGAAGGGCAGGAGAGTCCACTCCCGCGTGCAATGCACAGATGAAATCTCATCGAGCATTCTGTTATCGATGTTCAAGGGCCTGCTTCTGGGGTAGTCTATATTCGTGTAATGTTTTCTATCGGAAACATGAGAGACTCCTAACTCTGGGAAATGAACAAGGAGTAGTGGAAGGGGAAGTGGGTGGGGGGTTGGGGTGACTGGGTGATGGGCACTGAGGGGGGCGCTTGGCAGGATGAGCGCTGGGTCTTATGCTATATGTTGGCAAATTGAACTCCAATAAATAAAAATAAAATAAAATAAATAAATAAATAAATAAAACAAAATAAAATATTTTCTGTCGGCCGTGAATGGCCTGCTTCCGATGCCCAGATTTTCTGAAACCGCTGGGAGCCAGATCCGTAAAGGTGATTTCTCTGGCTTTGCAGAGGGAACGTGTTACTCGTTAGTATTTGTTAATGACGTGCCCATTGCCTGATACGAAAGTCCTCATTCCGCAGTAAAGCATCTTGCTCCCTCACAGAGTTGGCTCCAAGGCTGTCATAGGAGAAAGCCCCTACTGTTTCAAAGTATGAGCTTTCATTTGGTTTGGTAGCACTTGGGAGCTCCTTGTAAAATTCTCACTCAAGGGTAAGTGAGATGTCCAAACTCCTGCCCCAGGTGATTTTCACTGTTGGGAATTCGGTAGGTTTGAGGGAGGACAGATAAAAGAACTGAGGCTTTTCAGTACACCCAGTTACTAAGGCCTGAATATGGGCTGTGGTAGCGGAAAAGGAATGATTCCAAAAATATTAAAAACACAAGAAAGGAGGGTACTTGGTATCTCAAACCTTCATTTCTCTGAGCATCTGGTCCTTAACTTTTCGGAGCTAGAGAGTTCTCTATTAGAATAAAGTGACAGGAAGCCTTTCCTCACGTTTTTCTCCTTAAAAAAAAAAAAAAAGTCACCACAAGAGCTCTTTACCCTCATGGAATTTCGAGGAGATCCCATGAAACTGTGCGTGGATTGTGCCTCCTCCAAGGACACTCCCTCATGCACACGACGCTGGCCGGATTTTGTAACTGCGTTTATGACTGATTTACAGAACTTTTACTTGGCAGGCCCTGCTGTTACTGTTAGCTGGTTACTATGGATCTTTCAACATGCCACTCTGGCATGTTGCATTAAAAATAACCTCCCAAGACTGTACAGAATACATAGAACAACGGCAGTACAGTCATAGCTGCAGACTCCAGGCTCTGCTTCGGTGCCTACGTATCCACATGTGCTCCTGTGAGAAGCAACTGCAGGAGAAAAGTTCAAACACCTTCTGAAATGTCTGGTCACACTGTAAGCTTCCCCAGAGCCAAAGTTCTCAGAGATCAGCAGCATCGCCCCCCCACCCCTAAAAAAAACTGTGGGCCAAAAGAATAACAAAACAAAAATTATCAGTATTTGTTAAGGGCACAGATCCAAAGACAGACAATCTGAGTTTGAATCCTGACTCCAGTACTAACTAGCTCTGGGATCTTAGCAAGTTCTACCACAAGCACCCGCTATCTCCTCAGCAGAACGGAGTGATAACATCATCGATCCCGAAGTGTCCTTCTGAGGATTAAGGGAGATATTCAGGTAAAAGTCCTTGGTTTAGTACCGGTACATGGGAGGTGCTCGATGAATAGATTACTACTTTTTGAAGGCCATCCATTTATTTATTTATTTATTTATTTATTTATTATTTATTTATTTAGAAGGCCGTCCTTTTAGCATGTAGTCTTCATAGCATTTATCAACACGCAGCTAAGGTCACAGTGCCCGGCACTGAGTAGGTCCTTAATGAATCTCTGTTGACTGTAGGAGCGATGCCCAGGTACTTACGTACATGTCTGATACCCTTTTCTAGATTATATACTTCTTAAGAGCAGCATTTGATTCATCTTCCTATTTTCCACAGCTCTATCGGTGGGTAATGAATAAACATTTATTGAAATAAATGGAAAGAGAAAAACTGTTGCAATGCAAGAGACAACAGTTAGTATGTAAACTGGTAGTAGAAAACAAATTTTTCTTTAAAATCACACGCTTCAAGTGCAAAGAGAATCCAGTGCCAAGAAAACACTGACGTTCCCTGAAACTAAATGAATATATCAAGCTACATATGAATACAATATTTGTAATGCTGGGTCTGGTTCAGTGAGTCTGGTTCTAGCTGGGTACTGGAGAGGGGAGAAAAGCTTTTATCTCTGTCCCACCCCTGGCCTCAGCCCATGACTCAAGGGAAGAATTGCTCTCCCAGAGCCAGACACCACAGTCACCGCAAGCAAAGCAGTTTCCTTATGCCACTTCAAGCATCACTGGATTCGGTGGCAGCAGCGTAAGCAGAAGATTTGTGCTGAGGGATGTGGAGCCAGGAGATTATAGACTCTGTCCCAGTTTCCACCACTGGTGCTTGAACCAGCGTGAACAGAGCTGTGCCCATGTAGAGGTGAGAGAAGGATGTCTCCTCCTGATCAGAAAACCAGTGGGCCATTCTGAATCCTTAGTAGGGAAAATAGTAATAAGGTTCTGTGGCTATGGATCCCTTTCTGATCCTCAGAGCAAAAAAGAAAATAATAAATCGGGGCGGGGGAGGGGGGCAGTGTGTGCACGCATGTGCATGCACACACAAACGTGAAAAATACCTTCTTTTCTGGCAGTATGTGAACACTCTCCAACAAAAGGCCACCAGGAACACACCTGTAGTTGACCAAGCTGGGTTTATCACTTGTTACAGAAAGGTATGGCATTCACTGTGGGGAACCCATGGGGCATCTTAGTAAGGGGATGTTAGAAAAAAACTTTTATAGAATTTGCACTTTGGATAGGTGATTTGGAGAAGGCTCTAGAAAAGTGGGAATTTATTCTAGATTGGATACTATTAGAGAACAGGGATTTTTCTATGATTAGGTATCTCCCCAAGTGTTATCTACAGAAAGGACAGACTAAAGTAAGGATAAAGCTATCATTGCCAAAGGTGTAGCAGTCACATTAGCTGGGAGAGGGGAATGTTTGGTAATTTGTCACTTGGACAACATTCATGTTTTTATCTGTGTTCAGACATAATTACAGAGTCATTGTCTTGATCCATCATGGTCAGAGGGTGATCTAGTCTCATGTTGATGTCCTGGGAAATTGTTTACAACCAACAAGTGAAGGCCAAGACCTGGCTATGACTGCCAGGCCAGTTGGCAATGCCTAGACTAGCTGATTATGCCTAGTACAGAGTCAGATGTCCGTTACTAATGTAGTAGAAGAGGAAAGTGGTAAACCAAATGGAAAGTTATTTCAGTAGTATCCCAATAAAGTTCCTTGGAGCTTGGTACAAACACATAGCATTTAACTGACTGATGATGGCACCCATTTAGAATTGATTATCAGGTTGAGATCAACCTGTGCTATCTACTGGTTTGCTACAGGCACCATCCTTGGTTCTATCTTGCCAATTTGCTTATCATTGAAGGCATGTGATCAAAATCTAAACATATAGTAAATATATTAGGTGGCAGATTTTTTAATCCAAAAAAGAAAATCTGCACAGACTTTAATTATGGCCTGAGTCAGAGAAATTAAGTTTAATAACAACTAATGAAAAACACTTAATTTGGATTCAAAAAAATTAGTACCAAGGATAGGATGGGAAAGACCTGGCTGAGGAGCAAAGGAAGGGGGGAAAACTAATGGTTGGCTGACTGTAAGTTTTATCAACAGTTAAATAATAACATAATTTTAGACTACATTAATGGAAGTATGGAATCATTAGTGAGGGAATTGACAATTTGATCCGTTCTGGACTGACCTGACAATATCTAAAATACAGTGTCCACGTTTGGGCAGCTCAGTTTTGAAGGATATAATTCTTCAGTCAGAGAAAGAGACTCACTGTCCCCCTTCACCTAGAAACTATGGGCCATGTCAACAAAACAAAAACACAGAATCATAGAAGGGGTGATTGATGAAGTAGTTGACATTCAGCCTGGCGCACAGGAGATCAAGTGGAAACATGAAAACTATCTTCAAGCATTTTAAGGATCATCATGTGGAAGACGGATTAGACCATTTTAGCTAGTTTAGTGACTTAGGTTCAGTTAAGTTAAAGGCAGGCAATTTTGTTTTTAAAACACACACACGGGACACCTGGGCGGCTTAGTAGTTGACCGTCTGCTTTTGGCTCAGGTCTTGAACCTGGGGTCTCAGGATTGAGTCCTGCATCAGGCTCGGGAGCCTGCTTCTCCCTCTGTCTATATCTCTGCGTGTGTGTGTGTGTGTGTGTGTGTGTGTGTGTGTGTCATGAATAAATAAAATCTTTTAAAAATAGATTTTAAAAATTAAAAAACTAAAACACACACACACTCATGCACTGACACACAATGACATCAGAAATCATCTTTCTATTGAAGAAGCAAATTTCCCATGATTAGAATTCTGTAAACAGAAACTGAAGGACTATCAATAAGGATATTGTAGGAGGGTATCAAGTGTAGAAAATCAAATTTTTAGCTCCTCCATTAAAGCTTTTACGTCTAAACACCCGTAGTATGATATTCTCTTCTATCTTTCCAGATTCTGAATCTGCTTGACATTTCTAGTAGAAGTAATTTTTTTCTAGGCACACATTCCATTCAGAACCTTGTAAAACAGTCTGCATGTTTATCAAATTTCTGTATAACTCAGCAAGAACCTTAATAGGAATTTAAGTTTGTTCCCAAAAAAATCCAGTGATTTTGGACTTGGTTAACTGATTAGGCTCTATTCTATCTGACTACTTTGACCTATTTGTATCTTAAATTATTCGCATTATATCTGGATATGAAATATTCCAAGTTACAAATTCTACTTATTGTTTTCATAACTACACTGATCTACACCACCTCTTACTCTTGTGTAATGACTAGATTTTACCTTCACAACAATATAGTTCTACTTCTGTGGAACTTGAGAGTTATAAACTTTTATATGACCCAAAAGTCCCTAAAACTCTGAATCCCTCCCAACTTGACAGTGAAAGATTGCCAAATACAGAAAGAAATCCTTTCTGAATATACACAATTGTCTCAAATTCTCTAAGTTTTATGAATGTAAATCTTCCATGCCATGGTATTTTTAAACCTTAAATAAGCTTATATACATATTTTTAAAATAGGCTCCATACCCAATGTCTGGCTTGAGCTCACGACCCTGAGATCAAGAGTCGCATGTTCTACTGACTGAGCCAGGCAGACACCTAAGCTTGTATAATATTAATTCATTTTGTAGGAAGGCTTCTTTTAGTCTGAGATCTCTAGAAGGCAGAGCCTAATCTCAGATGTGTTGACGTCTGTGATATTGTGATATAATAAGAAATATATACTTGAGGTTTTGTCCCTGGCTCCTGGCCAGAGCTCCTAAAACCGTTGTAATTCTCTAAGCAATAAAGGTGCTAGGGGCATCTTTTGTTCTATTTGGTCTTTGACCCAAGTTCCTGACACTAAGCTCCTAAACCTCTTGAATTTCCTGGGTGATAGGAGAATCTTTTGGTGTTTTTTCCCCCCTAAAGATTTTATTTATTTATTTGAGAGAGGGAGTGCATGAGCAGGGGGAGGAGCAGAGGGAGAGGGAGAAGCAGACTCCCCCTTGAGGAGGGAGCCCAACAACATGAGGCTCAATCCCAGGACCCTAGGACCATGACCTGAACTGAAGGTGGACATTTAACCAAGCAAGCCACTCAGGCACCCGAGAATCTTTTGTTTTAATGAGGTAACTATAGGTAGGCTCCCAGAAATCTTCAGAATGGGTGTGGGTCACCAGAAAGACCAAGCTATGATTAGAAATTTGGAATTTTCAGCCTAATTCCCCATCCTCTGGAGGAGGGGAGAGGGCTGGAGATTGAGTTAATAATTAATCATACCTGTGTGAGGAAGCCTCCATAAAAATCCCTGGCCTATGGAGTTCAAAGAGTCTCTGGCTTGGTGAACACATCCATGTGCCAAAAGGGTGACACATCCCAACTCCATAGAGACAGAAGCCCTAGCTCTCAGGACCCTTCTGAACCTTGCACTACATATCTCTTCACCTGGCTATTCATCAATATCCTTTATCATAGCCTTCATTATATAATCGGTAAATGAAAGTGTTTCCCTGAGTTCCGTGAGCTGTTCCAGAAAATTACTGAACTTGAAAAGAAGGTCATGGGAACCCTGAATTACAGCCCAGTGACCCAAAGTACAGGTGACAACCTGGGACTTTTAATGGACCCCTAAGTGGTAATAGTCTTTGGGACTGAGCCCTAAGCTTGTAGGATCTGATAACTCAAAGTAGATTGTGTCAGAACTGACCATAGTTGTAGGATATTCAGTAGGTGTGCACCAATAATTGGGGAAATGCTTGATGTGTGGAAAGAAACCCCACACATTTGGTGGTCAGAAGTGTGAGTATGAGAATGCCTGTGTGACTCAGTGATTGTGCATCTGCCTTTGGTTCAGGTCATGATCCCGGGGTCTTGGGATCGAGTCCTGCATCAGGCTCCTCACAGGAAGCCTGCTTCTCCCTCTGCCTGTGTCTCTGCCTCTCTCTCTGTGTGTGTCTCTCATGAATAAATAAATAAAATCTTTTAAAATTTTTCAATTTTAAAGTGTGTATGATAGTACTAGAAAGTAAAGTAATAGAGGAGGAAACCGAGATTTCTCTTACAATTTGGGAATACAATCCTAAACCAGAAAGAGTAGGGAAAAAAGAAAATGAAACAGCAAAAGATGGGAAGCCATAGAACAATGAAGGATTTCCATGCTGGCCACTGCTTTAGAACGGGCCAGATGCAGCAGGTCTCCTGACTGACCTTCTGGAAAAATTGTGCCTCAGGGGAAGGAGGACTAAGAGGGAATGTATCTGCCTACTTCCCTCCTGACTCTTGGTTTCCATTAGTCAAAGATTGAGCCACAGGCAATTAGCTTCCCAGCCCTTCCAGGTTGCCACATTCAGCCTTTTTGGCATCCCCTTGGAAAGCCAGATTGCACACTCTGCCCATGCAGCATTTCATTCAAGTCTAGAAGAGACAGGAGAAGCTCCACAGCCCAGCCCTCCCAGTGACTGGGCAACGCCAGGTGCTAGAACCACTTAGGTTCTAGCCAAGACTGAGGCAGAGTAAGTGGCTAAGGGACCAGGAGACACTGGTACAGTATAGTGACTCTGAGGAAGCACTAGCTGTTGGTGATACACTTTCTCTTGCCTCTCTAAGCCTCTGTCACTTTCCACCTTTAATGAACTTTTAGCACTCCTTACTCTTCATGGCACAAACATCTAGTGTCTCCCATATGCAAATCTCCCTTCTCTCCTAGATGCGGAGGGAGATTACATTTCCTGCCTCCTTGCTGTCAGGTGGGGCCACGTGATGGTTCTGGCTAATGGTCACCAGAGGAAGTGCTGTGTGTGCTCCTGGGCCAAGGCACGTGAGAGAACATAAGTTCTCATGTTCCTTTCTGCTGCAGCCACCTTGGAAGCCACGCTCAAATTATGGAGTCAGGAGATGGAAACCAAAGCCCTGAGACAGCATGTGGGGAAAAGAGCTGTATTTGTATTTCATTCGTCAGACTTAGCTGATTAGCAACAGAAAACTTACTCTAATTTGCGCAAAATACAAAGGGAGGCTGGAGAAGCAGAGAGCAGACAGGAACCAGAGACTCAATAACAATCACAGTCAAGTTCAGGCCACAGGAACTGTCTGGCCCAGAGAGTGCTACTGGCCACACCATCCCTGCCCCAACAGACACCACTGCTGCTGGACTCTCTGTGCTGCCATAAATAATTTCTAAACAATCCTGATGTCTTTGTATTACTGCTTGCAAGGTGAAAGCAGCAAGGGAAGAAATGATCTCAGCCTATGTCATTATGTCCACACTGTAGCTACAAGGACAGAGACAAGGGACATCTGTCCCATTCTTCTTCCATCCCACCAATACCACTCACTAGGGCACTCCCACAAGTAGGAATGAGCTTGAACACTAAGCAGCCAATAAGGAAAAAAAATCTTAAATCCTTCAAATATCTACTGTAGTCATATGCTACTTTATTTATGCTGCAGTAGTCAATGAATAAATATTTGTGATTGATGAAGAGCTGAGTGGTGTAAATTTAATGATATAGGAAATAAATGGGAAGTTGTAGAATTCAGTACCTAAATCCTGTGTTTATTTCTGATGAGCACAAATCATGATTTAAAAAGAGAATGAAATTTAGGGACAGAAGGTTCTAAGTCAATGGTGTCTATTGAGAGAGTTATTACTACCCTCCCTCACAAGGCAGGCTTTATCATTTCTATGTGGGCCTAGATATCTCCTTGCTTTTTCCTTCTGAGGTCCCATTTTCTGGGAGAAGCAGAAATCACCAGATTAGCATTATTCTCCTCACTTCTTCTTCATTGAAAGAAACACATGATTTCAGTTATCACCCACCCCAGCTCAAGCACCTCTAGCTACCATGCCTTAGGTGACAGTTTCTCATTCTCTACAGAACCTTGAGATTAACTTTAAAAAGATCCATATCCTTTCTCCTTTGGGACTCTACCATACAGTGTGTGACTATATCAAGAAACCAATCCTGAAGAAACAATGAAGTTCTAGATATACAAGTAACAGGCTATTAGGAAGTTATTGGAGATAACTAAGGTATTTTCATAACCTTTGAGACTCCCCACATAATTTTCCTTGATGTAGAAACAAAATCCTGATATGGGTGGACCCATAATCTGGCAGGTTAGCCCATTTTATCTCTTAAATTCTTGAAAGGGGTAATTAAACAATGAACTCATTACTTGAGGAGGATTTTCCTGATTGTTTGTTTTTGTTTTTTGTTTTTTGTTTTTTCCTGATTATTTGTATGAGAAGAACTAGGACAAGGTCAGTGAAGGTAGATGATAAAGACCAGGATGTAGGCTATGGAGATTTTTTTTTTTAAAGAATTTTATTTATTTATTAATGAGAGAGAGAGAGAGAGAGAGGCAGAGATCCAGGCAGAGAGAGAGAAGCAGGCTCCATGCAGGGAGCCCCATGTGGGACTCGATCCCTGGTCTCCAGGATCACGCCCTGGGCAGAAGCCAGGCATCCCTAGGCTATAGAGATTTTAAAAAGACAGCATAAATCTCAGAAAATTCTGGTGTCTGCTCCAACAGGATTTGTATGATAAATACCAGGAGAAAAACAGTACCACTGGAAGCAAGATGGCTTCAGATAGACAAAAGTTGCATGCAGCTCCCCTATGGCAACACAGAGTAGCATCTCCAGAGTCAGAACTAAGATAGTGATTGTTTTGGCAATAATCAGCAGGGCAGCAGTCAAAAGCAACATGCCCCAAGGAAACAACCTGAAATGTGCTCACTGCTTACTTATTGCCCTAAAAATGTACAGAATGGTGTCAAGTGTCCTAATTAAGGAGAGAGGATTTTTGCCCTTAATAATAACTAGCATTAATTGAGTAGCCACCATATGAGGACCACTATATTAGGTACTTAACATACATTGCCTCCTATTCTGTTTCTATCATTCTTACAGATGAGGAACTGAGGCTCAGAAAGTTTCCTTCATTTTTCCAGGATCACATGGCAATAAGTGGTAGTACTAGGAAATGAAGTTAAGGATGCTTGATTCTAAATGCATCCTGTCTTTACTGAACCACAGTGTCTCAAAACAAATGCGTTGGAAGAGAGGGCACTTGACATATGGTTTAAAAATAATGCCATTGTGGGTTACATTGATGCACAGTGGTCAAAATGGTATTTCCTTTGGTGGCACAGTAACACCAATGACAAAGCAAAAAACACTTTCATGGTAATACTGTCATAATTCTTAAATAAATGTAGGGATCTTTGGTCAACGGTACTGGGAATTTCTAGTTATAAGTCTTTGACAAGCTGGTCATTGTTTTGTAGATATGTATTTATTTAACATGAAACTTCTCCTTGGAAAAATCAATTTATAACTTATTACTTACATGCCCCTCAAACAAAGGTTTATTAGGCATAATTAGCTCTAATCACTGCTTCCCTAAGAATGTGTTTGCATTTTCCTTTTGGTAATGATAATGTGTTTTCTGTGTTCCTCTTTTTTTCTAACTTCCAGAGCCAATCCTGATACCCCAAAATAAAAATACTTATTAGTCTATAGTTTAGAATACTTGTTTTCTTTTCTTTTCTTTGATTCTGACTTTTAATCATTTATTTATTCAATAACTTTTGAGTACCTAACATGTGTCAGATACTTTGCAAAGTATGGTGCATACAAATGAATGTAACTTGATTCCTAGCTTGAAAGACCTCATAGTCTAATAAGAAAACTTACTTGAAACAGCTAATTGCAATATCATATGATAAGTGCTATAATAAAATTATATGCATGGAACAGCCGTAGAACAAGATAGAAGGGTCAGAATGATGAGTTTTGAGTTGGATCTTTAAGTATGGGATTGAGTTAATGGATGGTTGACTGGGGGTGAGGAGTTAGGAAAGAGCATCGTAGGTAAATTTGTAATTATTTCACTTTTATTAACCTTATTGGGTAGATATATTTTGTTCAAAATTGCTCTGAATCCTTTTGGAAAAGATATGGGAAGATGATAGGTGGCAAATTTCCATACCAATGGAGTCCTATGCAGTTGGGCAAAAAAGAGGCAGGCAACCAATACAGCCTGATCATAGATTCAAGAATAAAAGGTGCATCCATGTTGACACAAATAGCAAGATATCACTCACTTTTATGGCAGAGTAATGTCCCATTTTATGTATGTTCTGCAACTTCTTTATCCATTCATCCATCTATGATGGGCACTCAGGTTGCTTCCATATCTTAGCTATTGTAAATAATGCTGCCATGAATATAGGAGTGCATATATGTTTTCAAATTAGTGTTAAACCATTTTCTTTGGGTCAATACCCAATAGTGGAATTACTGAATTGTATGGTATTTCTATTTTAAATTTTTTGAGTAACCTCCATACTGTTTTCCAACAGTGGTTGCACCAATTTATATTCTCACCAAGAGGGTTTCTTTGCCTCTACATCCTTGCCCACATTTGTTATTTCTTGTCTTTCTGATACTAGCCATTCTGATAGGTATAAGGGGATATCTCATTGTGATTTTGATTAGCATTTCCCTGATGATAAGTGATGTTGAGTGTTTTTATGTGTCTGCTGGCCATCTGGAATAGCATTGTATGGTTACAGAGGGTTGATAGACTTGTGGTGAGCATAACACAATGTATAGAGTTGTCCAATCACTATATCTCATACCTAAAACTAATGTAACAGGGGGATCCCTGGGTGGCTCAGTGGTTTGGCACCTGCCTTTGGCTCAGGGCATGATCCTGGAGTCTCAGGAAGTCCCACAGCAGGCTCCCTCATGGAGCCTGCTTCTAAAAAAAAATAAAATAAAAAATAAAACTAATGTAACATTGTGTATCAACTATACTTCAATAATTTAAAAAAGAATAAAAGAGTACATTTACTTGCAAATCCAGAGCTCTTAAACGTCCAGTTTTTGGGTTTTGTTTTGTTTTGTTGTTTAGAGAAAGAGTGTGTGAGCAGGAGGGGAGGAGCAGAGGGAGAAGGAGAGAGAGAGAGAATCTGAAGCAGGCTTCATGTCCAGCATAGAGCCTGACTTGGGGCTCAATCTCACGACCCTGAGATCATGACCTGAGCTGAAATCAAGAGTTGGACACTTTACCCACTGAGCCACCCAGGTGCCCCATGTTCACTTCTTGAGTTAGTGTGGAGCTTTTCCTCTTCATCTTTCCTCATTCCCCTTTTTCTCCATGGTCACACCATATATTTCTACTCTCTTAGTGTTCTATCTGTATATTAGCATAAATCTCAACAGATTCTTCTTTCTTAATATACTAGTGATAAATGTAATTCATTTCAGTCATTTAACTTACCTGCAGTGACTCTACTTTTTCTCACATAAGGAAATTTATTACCTTAAATGTTGAGGTGGTTGCACTGTATTGTTGCTAATGGTGTACAATTAGCCTATGTTCTAATCCTCCTGTCTGGTTCTCATTTCTTGATGTTCTCTTTGCTTTGTGTGGAGTATAGAGTAAAAAGCATGAACTTTGGAGTCAAATCTGACTTTGAATTCATGCTCATGCACCTACTAGCTGTGTTATCCTGAACAAGGTATTTAACCTCCCTGAACTTCAGTTTCCGCGTATGTCAAGTGATGACACTAAAATCAGCTTTTTGGAATTGGTGACTTAATATACATGAGGAGTCTTGTACATTGTATATGGTGGCTTCAGTACATGGTTGCTGCTACTGAAGTACCAATGCTTCTACACTATTCATCTTATTGTCAAAATCTTAAACTTCACCCTTGCTCTCACAAAGTTTTTTCAAGGGCATTATATAGACTAAACATCATGCTTACTTTTAAAGAATTTCTTTAGAAGTCCTCCATTCCCTGCACATTCCCATCCCCACTTTTCCAGCGATTTCAGCTTCCCTTCTCTCCTACCTAGGCAGCCTCTCCCTATCTGCCAAGTCTTCCCCAAGTCAAGATCCTACCCCTCTGTTCTATTTGTGCACACTGGAACATAAACTCCCCAGGGCAGGAAACTTGTCTTTCTACATATTTGTCAAGTATCATGTGCATTTAAGGAGATAAATAAATAATAAATATTACACAGTCAGAATAAACGTGTTAAATAAATACCTTGGGTATTATCTCTAGGTTCTAATTACACGAAATCTATGGACATGAGATGTATAAATAGAGGGCTGGCTACAAAATAGTAAAATTACATTTTTGGTTGCTTTATATTGGTAACAGGCTGTAAGTGTGGATGAGTAGCCTACAAATTTCCTATCCTCCACTCCCTAAGAGCAGAGCCTCAGCTATCAGTCACGTGGGAGATCATACCCATATTTTGAGCCATTGCTCAAAGATTAGCCCTGTACATTTTCCTTCCCCTGTGATATTGCCCAGAGCCAATTGCTGAAACCACTCAGGTGGGCATTCTTTTAGCAGAAGTAGGTTGTGCTTTACAATTCCTTGCCTGTGCCTATGTTATTTATTTTCTTTTCTTCTCTCTCTCTTTTTTTTTCAGTATAAAATCTTATTTATTTATCAGTCTGAGCATTTCTACCCTTAATACGTTATTTCTTAATTGTTTTATAGGTCTGGCTCTCTTTAACTAATCTCTAGGCTCCTAGAAAATACCTTTACTTCCCTTTATTCGCTCGCAATATTGATCACGTAATCTGTGCTACAGAATTACTTTGTTTTCACTTGGAAAGCCCCCAGAAGATGGTCCCTCCTTGTAAGGTTTTGACTAATTTCTCATTTCTTTTTAATGTTTTCAAGCTGTGTATATAAAATATTGCCAACATATAGACAAGAATGAAAACATAGTATGATACTTATGTAGCCAGTACCTGGATTAAACAAATATTCATATTTTACCATATTTTCATCCACCCTCTCCTTTGTGTTTAAATGTTACAAACACAGAGAAAATCACCCTCATTCCTTCTCTTTCCCTCCATCCCTCAAGATATCTTTCAGTTGATGTAGTTCATTCACATCTAAGATTTTTAACTAGTACAGGCATAATGATCTATAAACTATGTACTATTGTTTCATGTGTTTTAAAATTTTACATCTTTGGTGTTATTGTATATATATCATGCTGCACCTTGCTTTTTCCATACAAGAGTCTATTCCTGAGATTAGTTCACCTCAGTATTCATGGATCCAGTTCATTCCTTTTAGCTCCTGAATAGGAGTCCATGGATCGATCCACCCATTTGCCTTTGGAGGGGCAGTGTGTAATCATTCACATCTTTTGATGTTCTAAGCAGTGCTGCAGTGAACATTGGTAAACATCACTCCTGGGGTATAAACTTCTGCAGGATGTTTGATGGATAACAGCTTAGGTTCTGAAGCCAACTACCCACTCCAGTTCCAAGCTCTACCACAAAGACCCAACAGTGCAGTCTTGAGCATGTATCTTAATTTCTCTGTGCCCCCTTCTGTAAAATTAGAACAATGGAAGCATTTCCTTCCAGAGAATAAAGCAGTGAAAACAGCATCTTCACCAAGGAAGTACTCAGTATACAACAACAGTTATTATTGGGGCGACCACCTAGGTAGGAAGAGGGTTCGAGCATCTTTGGCTTTACAAAGTATTTCCAAATTGATGTCCAAAATGTTGTACCAATTTACATGATCACCAGCACTGTTTGACTTTCTGTTCCCTACATCCTTTCCAGGACTTGGCATTAGCAGGGATGGCTCCCTAATCTTTTCAAATGCAAGACAATCCAAGAATGAGATGAGAGAATGGGAGGAGGCAGAGGTGTGCTGGTAATAAGTAATCAGAGAGAGCAAATGACCAGCAGGAGCAAAAGGAATGGGCTGGGAGGATTGCAAAAGTGGAGGAAAGTGAATTCTTTTAGGTAAGAAATTTAAAAATCATTCAGAATCAGACTCAGGGAAATTGGAGCTTTACAGAAAATAAGGAGGCATGGTGCTAAAGAATAATGTCAACAGACAGAGTGTGTGATGTGAGTAAAGCAGAAACTCAAAAGACAACAGGCCTTTTGGGAATCTGTTGGTGATTTCTCCAAAAGGTCTGTGAGGTGGTGTAAGTAGGGACAGGGCAACTCTTTCTGAAAAGGGACAAGGCGAAAGAGAGAGTAGCAAAATGTCAGAGTTCGTAGAGTAGCCGAGGTGAGGAGATGGAGTTTCAGGGAAAGAAGTCAGTCGGCAGAACTATTTTTTTCTGGAGACCGAAGGACCGGAGTCACCTATATGATGCAGTGTCAGCCTCTGCAGCATCTCTCTGATTTCTTTCTTTTGCTTGGCTTCTGTGGGCTCTGCTGCACTGCACGTGCTGATTTTCTCACGCTCGCGTGGCTACAGGGGCTGTCGGTGGCGTACTGAACTATTCCTGCTTATGAATGCAAGAACTAAGGCTCAGATGATTCACTAACCTGCTCAAGATCACGCGTCTTGAAAATGCTGAAACCAAGACCAGAGCCTAGGTGTTCCAATGCCAAGCCTTAGCCTTGGAAATCCTTAGCCTTAGCCATGAAAAGAATTCATGGTCATCTTAAATCTTTCAACCTCAACCCTAAAGAAGGTCCCATTTTTCTCCCAAGACAATCACAACTTCTCCGTTTGACTTGCAAGGACTTCCACTAGTTGGCACTTGTCGCTCAGTCCTCTTTCCCAAAACACTCCTGGCCATACTCTCATGGCTGCACCCGAAAGCATGTCTTAGCTGATTCATGAGGTCACCAAGTTCATTCTCACCTCTGTGCCTTTGTTCCTACTATTCCCCTCTCTCAGAGACACAGCCCTCCTTTCCTCGTCATTGCTATAGGCCCTGTTCAAGGCTTACACCTTCTGCGATGGCTTCAGTGCACACTCTTTGGACTGCCATACTGATGTTTCATCATGAAACATGATTCCATTGTACATTCTCTCAAATTATCCTCAAATTGTTACCCTATGCCACGAAACACAAAGCAGATCCCTGGAGGCAGTCATTTACTTGCTTTGTGTTTTCTTACCCACTCTTTCTTGTTATACAGGAATTTTTCAATTACCCTTAGCCTAACACTGAACACATATCAGGCGCTCCATAAATACCTGATGACTGATGAAATATAGAAGGATCACAATTAATAGGAGATATGAAATACAAAGACTTCGGAAGTTATGATAAAATCGGTAATCAAGGATCCCTGGGTGGGCAGCGGTTTAGTGGCTGCCTTTGGACCCAGGGCGCGATCCTGAAGACCCGGGATCGAATCTCACGTCGGGCTCCCAGTGCATGGAGCCTGCTTCTCCCTCTGCCTATGTCTCTGCCTCTCTCTCTCTCTCTCACTGTGTGCCTATCATAAATAAATAAAATAAAATAAAATAAAATAAAATAAAATAAAATAAAATAAAATAAATAAATAAATAAATAAAATCGGTAATCAAGATAAAAGCCTATTGGGCATGGTAGGAAATTTAAATGACAAAGTTATGAGGCAAACTGGTCAAAAAGATGCAGAGGCAGAAATCAATACCAGACCAAACCATCCCATTTTCTGTTCCCTCTATGATGACTCTGGTTTTCTGGTACTCTGCATTATAAGGGAAGTGACTTCTATTCACAACTTAGCAAACAGGCTCACCCACGCTCAGAAATAATCAGTATTATCTGCAAATGAGGATCACATTGTGTGTTCATGCAGCCAAAGCTATATTTAACATTTTATGAAGTGATGCAAAAGATTTTGTGTGTATTCTATTCCAATTTAATGATCACCTTGTTGGTGAAGAAATATCAAGAAGATCCTAGCCTCTGCTCTTGGGGAGCTGAAAATGTGTGTGATTAGGGTAAAGTACTCCTTTCTATGCACAAGTAACATGTAGACAAAGCCAAGTTCATATAACACTAGAAGTATTTCCATGTTGAGGTGATACTGATAAAAAGAAATAAAAACAATTATGTGGAAGATTTCCGAAACAAAGTCTGTAAATAAGATGAACTTAATTTCATGGCGAGGAAAGAGGAAATATCCTAGTGTGTACAAAGTTGGAGAAGTAGGAGCCAATACTTTAGCATAGTGTACCTGGTAAGAGTACAGTGATGGTAGTAGTGGTGGTGATAGTAGTAATAGTAGTAATATTCCCATTTAATAATGGGAGATGAATGGCTGGACACTTACACTAACTTGCCCTAAGTCATAAAGCATGTTACTGGCACAGCTAGGAGTGGTATTTTGGGAACACTTTACATCATGAAACACTAAAGCTGTATGTTTTTTCAATACATGCCAGGACTCCTAGGAACTTCTTGGACTACAATGAGTAGAAACTAAAATGTATGCTTAAAAGGCCTGCTTCATAAATATTGCAAATGACTGGACAAGGAGCCTTCTTATTCCCCTACTGCAGGCAATCAGAGTATTTAAAAGGAAAAAAAATAATCATTAGCAATGTTTCCCGAGGGAGAATATAGACTTCAAGCTTGTGCCAGAATTCCACATTATTACCTGAATTCAGAGATTATGGGTGTGTTTTGCCCACACCCTGCATTTTTGGGAACACAGGCCCTGCTGTTATGTAAGAAGATAACGTGACTCGTCTCTTCATGAGAGAGCCCTTATTCTGATCCATAATATATTTCTTTTCCTTTTTAAAAGATTTTATTTATTTATTCATGAGAGACCAGAGAGAGAGGCAGAGACACAGAAGCAGGCTCCCTGTAGGGAGCCCGATGACGGACTTGATCCCAGGACCCCAGGATCACGACCTGAGCCAAAGGCAGACGCTCAACCACTGAGCCACCCAGGTGGCCCCATAATATGTATTTCTTAAATGTGCTTACCTTAGCCATGCTGACAGATGTATCACTCAGATGGACACACATCTATGCATCTTGATGGCTGCCCACTCCTGTAAATGCTAGCTCTTACACAAGACAGGAAAACCACTTGGAGTGACTGGTCTACTTGTTTTCATCATCTACAGAACCATAGAATGGGGAGGACTCAAAATAGAGGAGTAAATGGTTTTAAATACAATATGCTTTTTGCCCCAGACCACAGCCAAGAAGAGCCCCATGCACCACGTTACAGTATGGGCCTTTGTTAAGACTTCTATTTCCCACCTGTATTGCTTTTTCTTTTTCCAACAACAGTCTGTCTCTGTGCCAGCTCTAAATAACCATAAATTTTGTTCTTATAAACCTTAATGAATGCCTGGCCAAGATGCTGTAACTATTGGCTTCTACGTTGGAGCATAAATGGAAAGGAAAAAAAAAAAAAAGTGTGCACAGTGAAAAACTGGATAAAATGGAAAAAAGATCACAGCAAACCCAAAGTCGCAATTTGCCTTTAATGTGAAGGAGGCCTTGTTTTCACGGTGTGGCAGCTTTCAGGGGTTTTAATCTCAAAGTGGCTGATCAATTTAAGGTAAGTGGCAGGCATTTGGCCTGGTTCCCAGGCTTGGCTTTGCTGCTCTGAGAAAAGAAAGGATTCAGTCAGACACACAGACAACAGGCATCATCGGCGGCTCCCACATTCCAAGCATTTTAACACAGATTAGGTTGGCATGATTCTACTGTTTACTGAAATCTCCTAGGTGTTGCATTTTTCCCTCTCCTTGCGTGGTTATCTGAGATGGTTTTCCCAGGTCAGGACCTTCATATGCCAAATAGCTGGCAGGGCTGTGAAGGGAAAAAGAAGAGCATGGGTCAAGACTTCTGATTCAAACGCTATTTCACTTGCTCCCTGCAAAATCTGAGACTTCAGACAGCAGGTAATTGAGCACTGAACTTTTTGCCTTAGGCGTACATCGAGACAGGAACTGTTTTACATGCATTCCTGAGAGGGGGGGGAACGAAGATAATTTCTTTAACAAGGACAAACTTAATTCAGCTAGAAATGCCCAATGGATTAACAGGGTGATTTGTGGTTATTTTCTCTTCAGATTTTATAAGCCTGAGCCTTTTATATACGTGGAGCAATATGGCAACCGATACAGTCCATGTTTTAAATGAACATTTTCACATGAAATGTTCTTTACTTTTTCAAAGCAGTTAATATTAAAAGAGCTCGATGGATCCCTTACCATTATCTCATTTTTTATTTTAGCCAAAGGGAATTTTCTTAATCCACTTGACCTGAGTTAAATAAAATAGGCATTCAACTGATCCAACCAAAAAAAAAAAAAAAAGTGTTAGTTGTCTTTCATGTACTTTTTTTGGCTATATTATGCCTTATGGAAATTTTATATTTTAAAATATATTTTCATAGTTTCTAAAAATACTTTATCTCACCTTAATATAGTCAACGCTTTTCCTTTAATCATCCTCATGACAGATTTCCTCATTTTTTTCTAAGAATATTATTAAAATAAATAAGATGTATTTCAAAAATAATTTTCCAACCATTAAACTTTTCTTTCTTTCTTTCTTTCTTTCTTTCTTTCTTTCTTTCTTTCTTTCTTTCTTTCTTTCTTTCTAAAGATCTTATTTATTTATTTGTGAGAAAGGGTGAATGAGAGAAAGCACAAGTGGTGGAAGGAGAGGGAGAAGTGGACTCCCCTGCTGAGCAGGGAGCCTGGCAAAGAGCTCGATCCCAGGACCTGAGAATCATGCCCCGAGCCAAAGGCAGATGCTCAATGGACTGAGCCACCAAGGCACACCATTATTAAACTTTTCAAAGGCAATGTCCAAATTATTATACTTAACATACCTGCTTAACATTTCAAAAATTTACATTGACAAAATTCTTCCAAAATCAACATTTTTGCAGTTGAGTAATTAATTAAGAATGTGTCTAGGAGGGCTGCATGTATTTTATGCATTTATTTTAATTTGTGTTATTATATGTGCAAGTGTGATTTTAAAAATCAATATGGGATTCTTCATGGATTAGAGGAAAAAAAGAGATAAATGGGATGCCTGGAACTGAAGCAGCCATCTTGCAACCATGAAGAGAGCTAGCCCAAGACACCAAGCTGGCATACTGAGGGTGGCAGACAGGGAAGATGAAGAGACCATGGCTCTCAATTATGTCATTGAGCTGCAGAATCAATGATCCTGGAAATTGGGACTTCATCTTATATAAGATAATAAATTCCCTTTCATTCACTTACCAATATTTGTTGAGCACCTACCATGTGCTCTAGGCACCCTGTCCTAGATGCTTGAATATCTCAGTGAACAAAATACATAAGAGCCCTGCCCTGTGGAACTAACATTCTAGCCAAGAAATATATTAAAATAAAAACATAAATAAGAAAGTTCTACTGTATGTTACAAAGCAGTAAGTGAATAAAATGTAAAAGTCGAGCATAGTAAAAAGGAGACAGGTGTTGGTGTTGAATAAAGTGAAAGTTGGCCAGCCTCACTGAGGAAGTGAGATTTGAGCAAATACTTGAAGGAAATGAAGAAATTATTCTTTAAGCCGGTGAGAAGTAGGTTATTTGGTTTTTAATTTTTCTTATTATTAAAAACCCTCTAAATGAGAAGGTGGGCCAAGATATATGGATTCTTGGAAGATATCTAATGCCAGTTCCACTCAATTCTTCCAAATCCCTGTGAGCCAGAACATGTCTTTCTTTGTTTAAGTTTGGGTTGGGTTTCTGTCTCTTGCCACTGAAAGAGACAGGCTAGTAAATTTAAGTTGGTCACAAATAAACTAGTTCTGGTTCCACGGAGAAGTCCAAATAGATACTGGTCTGTAATTCCATCCTTTTTTTTTTTTTTTTTTTATGATAGTCACAGAGAGAGAGAGGCAGAGACACAGGCAGAGGGAGAAGCAGGCTCCATGCACCGGAAGCCCGACGTGGGATTCGATCCCGGGTCTCCAGGATCGCGCCCTGGGCCAAAGGCAGGCGCTAAACCGCTGCGCCACCCAGGGATCCCTGTAATTCCATCCTTTATGTCATGAGCTTGCTTTTCCATACTGAGGATGTCTAGGCATCCATAAAAAACATGACTTAGTAATCCAGACAGAGTGCTATTGATGAAAGAAGAAATAAGTCAGTGGCAGAAAACAGAGAGCTTGTAAATAACTCCAATAAATGTAGTTAACTGACCTTTGACAAGCAACAAGGCAATACAATAGAGAAAAGACGGTCTCTTCATCGAATGGTGCTGGAACAACTGGACATCATATGCAAGAAAAGTAAATCTAGACACAGATATTATAGCCTTTACAGAAATCAACTGAAAATCACAGAGGTCAATATAAAACAAAAAAACTACAAAATTCCTAGAAGATGACATAGGAGAAAACCTAGATGACCTTGAGTTTGTCGATGGCTTTTTACAGAGTCATTATCCATAGGGGGAAAAAAAGGTAATGTGCTCTAAGGGATCCATGGGTGGCGCAGCAGTTTAGCGCCTGCCTTTGGCCCAAAGGCGCGATCCTGGAGACCTGGGATCGAATCCCACATCGGTTCCCGGTGCATGGAGCCTGCTTCTCCCTCTGCCTATGCCTCTGTCTCTGTCTCTCTCTCTCTCTCTGTGACTATCATGAATAAAAATTAAAAAAAAAAAAAAAACAAAAACAAAAAAAACTTCTGCTCTATGAGAGACAATGTCAAGAGAATGAGAAGACCAGCCACAGACTGGGATAAAATATTTGCAAAAGACACATCTGATAAAGAGTTGTTATGCAAAATACACAAAAACTCTTAAAAGTCAACAATAAGAAAACAAACAACTTAATTTAAAAATGAGCCAGGGGCACCAGGGTGGCTCAATCAGTTAAGCATCTACTCCTGATTTCAGCTCAGGGCGTGATCTCAGGGGTGTGAGATGGAGCCCCACACTGGGCTCTCATTTGCCTATGCTCTTTCTCCAACAAACAAACAAACAAACAATGAGCCAAAGACCCTAACAGACACCTCGCCAAAGAATATACACAGCTGAAAAGTGAACGTATAAAAAGATGCTCAACAACACATGTCATCAAGACAATGCAAATTAAAATAGCCATGAGGGGCACCATCTGTCTTCAGCTCTGGTGATGATCTCCAGGTCCTGAGATGGAGCCCCTCATCGGGTTCCCTGCTCAGCAGGGAGTCTGCTCCCTCTCCTCCCTGTTCATGCTCTCTCTTGCTATTTCTGTCACTGTCTCTGTCTCTCAAACAAATAAATAAAATCTTTAAAAAATAAAATTAAAATGGCAATGAGCTACCACTACACAACAATTTGAATAGTCAAAATCCAGAATATGGATGATACCAAATGCTGGCAAAGATATGGAGCAATAGGAACTCTCATTATTGCAAAATAGTGCAGCCACTTTGGAAAACAATCTGGTGGTATCATGCAAAACTAAGCATACTCTTATCATATGATCCAGCTATTACAAAGGAATTGAAAATTTATGCCTACACAAAAACCTATACACACATGTTCGTAGAAACTTTGTGTTCATAATTGCCAAAACTTGGAAGCCACCAAGTTGTCTTTCAGGAGGTTAATGGTTAAATAAACTATGATACATCCGGTCAATGGAATATTATTGAGTGCTAAAAAGAAACGAAGACGTGGAAGAACCTTAAATGCATATTAGTGAGTGAAGAGGTAAGTCTGAAAAGGCTATACACCACATGATTCCACCAATATGACATTCTGGAAAAGCAAAACTATGGAGACAGTAAAAAGATCAGCCGTTGGGGAGAAATGAAGAGGTGGAGCACAGGGGATTTTTAGGGCAGTGAAACTATTCTAAGTGATACTGTAATGGTTGATAAGTAACATTATGCATTTGTCAAAACCAAAAAAAGTATACAACACTTTTACAGGGTTCACACTTTCTCACAGTGATGAACCCTTATGTAAACTATGGACTTTAGTTAATAATACATTAGAATTGGTTCATCAGTTGTAACAAATGCACCTCACCAATGCAAGATGTTAATAATAGGGGGAACTGGGAAGGGGGAAGAAATATATGTTCTTTCTGTTCATTTTTCTGTAAACCTAAAACTGCTTTTAAAAAATAAAGTCTATTAAGGTGCCTGGCTGGCTCAGTTGGTAGCGTATGCAGTTCTTGATCTTAGGGCTTTGAGCTCAAGCCCCACATTGGGTATAGAGATTACTTAAAAATATATAATAAAAAAATAATAAAGTCTTTTTTTTTAAAGCACTAAACAGGGATCCTTGGGTGGTGCAGCAGTTTAGCACCTGCCTTTGGCCCAGGGCGTGATCCTGGAGACCCGGGATTGAATCCCACATCGGGCTCCCGGTGCATGGGGCCTGCTTCTCCCTCTGCCTATGTCTCTGCCTCTCTCTCTCTCTCTCTCTCTGTGACTATCATAAATAAATAAAAATTTAAAAAAAAAAGATATTCAGTTCTGATTGTGTCAGATTCACCGTGAAGTGTTCTCTTTTAAATAAATAAATAAATAAATAAAGCACTAAACATAACAGGAAAGATTGGCCATACAGACTTCTTACAATTTAAAACGTCTTTTCATGGGACACCTGAATGGCTCAATGTTGGACATCCGACCCTCAATTTTGGCTCAGGTTATGATCTCGGGGTCATGGGATCAAGTCCCACTGGACACAGTCTGCTTGTTCTTCTCCCTCTGCTCCTCCCCAATTCTCTCTCTCTTTCTCAAATGAATAAATAAAATCTTTAAAAAAATAAAACCTCTATTCATCAAAATATAACATTAAGAGAATGAAAAGACAAGAAGTAATGTGGAATAAGACATTTTACATGGATAAATCATACAAAGGACTATTTCTAGACCATATAAATATCTCTTATAAATTAATAAGAAAAAATTGACAGACTCAATTATTTTTAAGAGAGGATAAAAGACATGAATAGATTTTTTACAAATGAAAATATCCAAATGGCCAATGACCATGAAAATATGCTCAGCATCATTAGTTATCAGGAAAATGCAAGTTGAAAATAAAACAAGGTATCTCTACACACACTCCAGAATGGCGAAATTTTAAAAGGTTGACAATACCAAGTATTAGAGAAGATATAGACTGCCAGAAACTCTTAAAATGCTATGCAAACTGGCAAAACTACTTTGGGAATTTTGTTGCCAAGAAAGGTAAGCATACATACACCTACTCTATAACTCAGCAATTCAACCTCTAGGTGTAAATCCAAAAAAATGCATACAGATGTGCACAAAAAATACTTACAAGAATATTCATAGTACATTATTCTTAATAGAATCAAATGAGAGGGTACCCAAATGTCCATTAACAATGGAATGGGTAAATAAAGTATATGCATAACACAATACAGTAGTGAGTTTGTGTTACACATATTTCTATGTGTAACAACATGGTTGAATTTCAAAGATATAACATTTAGCAACAAAAAGAGTACATACTATATAATCTGGTTTATTTAAAGTTCAAAAACAGGCAAAACTAATTTATGGCAAGAGAAATCTGTGTAGTAGTTACCTTTGGAGATGGGACACAAAGTAGGCCTTTGTAAAGTTGGTAATGATTAATATCTTGCTTTGTGCGATAATCAAGCTGTATACTTAAGATTTGTGCCCTTTCCAGTCAATATGTTAAATTTAAATAGGTAAAACTAAAGATACATGGTTGCCTAAATCAACCAACCGTAAATTAAAGCCATGAGCCATAAAAATTCCTAGGTTACATTTAATCCTACCATTGCAATAAAGAATTATTTCTTCTACATTACTATTCAGATGGGGTCACTATATGTGAATCTTGAAACTAAGACTCCAAGCTATCATTCCTGACTCTCTGGTAAATGGCAAGAATTTCCTCACACCAAAATTCACTCTACTATAGACACTCCAATATTACTCTGATGCCCAACAAATTATTAATAATAATAGCTAACATTTTAAGGACTCTTACTATGTGCTCATACTGAGTGCTTGCATGTATATTTATTTGCATGCATATATATTTAAGTCTGTCATTAACCCTAAGAGACAGGTATTACTAAGCTACTTTACAGATGAAAAAACAGGTTAAGAAAACTTAATAAATGTTCCTCAGGTCATTGAATCAGTCAACATCCTTAGTTACATTTAAAAGCAACCAAAAGTTCAGTTGAAGCAAAAAAGAATGTATTGAAAGGTCATTGTGGGGTACCTGTGTGGCTCTGTCAGTTGGGTGTCTGCCTTTGGCTCAGGTTGTCATCCCAGGGTCTTGGGATTGAGCCCTGCATTGGGCTCCCTGCTTAACAGGAAACCTGCTTCTCCTTCTGCTGCTCTCCCTGCTTGTGCTCTGTCTCTGACAAATAAATAAATAAAATCTTCAAAAATAAATTTAAAAATAAATAAACAAAAGGTCACTGCATAACTCCCAGAATTGCCAGGATGGTGAGTTGAGGCCTCTGCAGTCATGAACCATGTCCCAAATCAAGACATTGAAAGTTAATGCCCAGCACTGGACAGGACGATCCACTCTGCCAGCCAGAAACTCAGACACAGCCATCACCAGAACTGCCACCGCTCTGCAGGGCATCACCAGAACTGCCACTGTTGCACCAACGAGGATGACTCAGTTTCCACTGCACCAATCACATTAAGAGCACACAATTCATGTCCTAGGGCAAAAAGGAATGGTATGTGCACATTTCTAAAATCAGAAGTGCAGGGGTTCTGGCAAGCAGGGATCTGAACCCAGCTGGATTGCCTCCAAAACCCAGGTCCTCAACTCCTATGCTAGGCTGCCTCCACTTGTGTGATGTTACTTTACCATTTGAAGAACCACATTAGGCGAACAAGTATGAAAACCTCCAACAACACTTCATGCCACCATACCATGTAGATCAGAAAGCTTCAGCAATCTCTTGCTTGACTAATTCAGAAAGACAGAATAAAACTACTCATATGTAAATTGAGCCTCTAAAATCAAATGCTTCACTAAAGGCAGGCACAGAGGACCTGGTAGGACATCTCATCAAGACCCACCAGGCACCATGTGAAACCATGTGGCCACATGCTGACTCAGATTGGCGGTGGAGAAGGCGGGCCACTTCTGAGTCACCAAGACCACATCCTGCCCCTCCCTCATTTTTTCCCCTGGAAGCTGCCCATCAGTCTTCTTGCTGAGCTCTCCACCCAGGCATGAGGCTCAGGTATTTGTAGCACATGTCTATGAAGCTCAGAAGTCCCATTTTCCAGGAACATTTGGCCCTGGTTCTGTCAGGGGCGTCTGGGTGTGAAGCTGGCTATGACTAAGTGTGAAACTAAGAGTCCGCATGAAGACTCTGGGCTAGATTCTAATCCTTTCTTATTTTTCACTGTGTTGTGGCAGGCACAACATAACTAACATTGCATATATTTGTGTTCTCCCTGAAAATTGTGCCATAAATGCGTATTCATTATAGCCAGAGACGAAACAGGCATTTCATCCTGTTCTGATTCATCTTAGAAAAATGTGTGGTAAGCAATTCAAAATCCCCCCCCCCCCATCTACTTTCAAATAAAGAACAAGAGGAAAAGTCTTCTTCTTCTTTTTTTTTTCTTTTTTGGTAAAGGCAATTTAGTAAAATTTGTATCTGTTGGGGTTTTTGTTTTGTTTTGTTTTGCTTTGTTTGAGGTTTTTTGGCTTCCACTGAGGACAGTAGTAGGAGTAGGATAACAAAAGCTGAGGTACTCAGTAAATGGAGAGATGTGAATGTGGAGGAGTCTGACCTTTATTCTGTAGGCAGGAAGTAATTCATACAGGTCTTTTTAATCTAATTTATTTTTAACAATTTTTAAGTCAAATACAAACAAACAGAAAAGTAAATTTAATTTAGAAAATAATAAAATCTGTGCAAGTACCACAAGTGACAGGATGAAGGTGGTAGCTAAACAGTTGACCCTCAAACAATGTAGGGGTTGGGGTGCTGACCACCTTCCCTCAAGCCCTCAATCCCCACACAGCCAAAAATCCAAGTATAACTTTTGACTCCCCAAAACCTTAACTACTAAGGTTAGATTCTGTTGACCAAAAGCCTTACCAACAGCAGTCAATTAACATATATTTTGTATGTTATATGTATTATATAGAGTATGCTTACAACAAAGTCAGCTAGAGAAAAGAAAATTAAGAAAATCGCAAGGAAGAGAAAATACATTTATAGGATTGTACTATGTTGAAAAACATCCATATAAAAGAGGACCCAGGCAGTTTGAACCCGTGTTGTTCAAGGGTCAACTGTACTACAATGGTAATCATTTTGCAATTTATAAGTATATTGAATCAACACATTGTATACTTCAAACTATACAATATTACATGTTAATTATATCTCAATAAAGCTGGGGAGAAAAAAGAAATAAGAGATTGTGAGCACTAGAAAATTCCCTAGTGGCATTTAAAAAAATATGATAATAGAGACAAAGCATAAAGCATATATGTCAGTTTAACATGCTGTCCCCTTCAAGGCCATAAAGTCTAAGATCAACAGCATCCCAAAGGTCTCCTGAATTCACCGCACTAATCACAAGTCCCTTCTTCACTCAGCTAAGGCAATTACTACCCTAACACCTGGAATAATCATTTCATTTCTTTTTTTTTTTTTTATGGTTTTACTACCTAGCTATGCATCCCTAAATAACACATTTTAATTTAGCTTTTTTTGAACTTTAAGTGGCATCATACTTTGTTTTCTTTGTTTTTTGCTTCTTTTACGTAAGAATATTTTTTGAGCCATCCATGTTAATGTTTGTACTCTATAGTCCATTCACTTTCTTTATTGTAAATATTCCATTGCATGAGTATATCACAAATTGTTTATCCATGTTATATTAGTTAGACATTTGTGTTGTTTCCAGCTTGAGGCTGTTACAAACAATGCTGTGGTATATTTGTATGTGTGTGTGTGTGCATGTGTATAAGAGAAAAAAGAGGATTAGGAAGATCTATCTAGCAGTAGTGTGTAAGTTGCACTCAAATAAAGAAGGATCAGGGAATTCAGTGGGGTTCATCAGTCATACAAGACTAACACTGAAAGTTAGTGATTAACAGAGTGAATAAGAGACAATAGATTCATAGGAGTAGTTTACCAAGTAAAAGTTATACTTATTTAAAATTTTAATAAATACTGCTACATTTCATTTTTAAAGGCTTTATTTTAAAAAAGGCTTTGAGACAGCCCAGGTGGCTCAGCGGTTTAGTGCTGCCTTTGGCCCAGGGCATGATCCTGGAGACCCTGGATCAAGTCCCACATTGGGATCCCTGTATGGAGCCTGCTTCTCCCTCTCTCTCTCTCTCTCTCTCTCTCTCATGAATAAATAAATAAAATCTTTAAAAATAAAAATAAAAAAGGCTTTATCAATGTATATTCTCACTAAAGGATTGTGTATGAATGAAAATGCCCATTCTTCTACATTTTTGTCAACTTAAGATATAATCCACCTTTTTAAATGTTTGCCAAAATTATCAGGAATATTTTAAATTTTATTTTTTTTAACTTTAAAAATGTAAATCTTTTTACCTTTTATTTTCTTAATTCTTAGTGAGTTTGAGCATATTCTTACATTTTTCCATCAGACTATTGTATTTTGTATATGAATTTCCTATTCATATCTTTTGCCCATTTTTCTATCAGCTGTTTCTTGACTTTCTTGTTGATTTGGGGGAACTCAATAAATTTTTAATATTAATACTTTTATTATCTATATTGTGAATATATCTACCTATCTATTGTCTTTATGTTCACAGTGTCTTTTGCTGTACATATATATTTTAATTTTTGATGTATTCACTTGGCTAGGATACAGTATCTAGTTATTCAATCAAATACTAATCTTGGGTTTGCTGTAAAGGTATTTTTCAGATGTAATTAAAACCCCTAATCAGTTGACTTTAGGTAAGGAAGATTATCCTGGATTATCTGGGTGAGCCTGATTCAATCAGATGAAAAGACTTAGAAAAGAACTGACGCTGTTCCCAAAAGAAGATATGGTTCCAACATACTTATGATATTCCCTTTCTGAAGACCTGCCCTGCTCATTTCAGACTTTCTTAACCAGCCCCAACAATCACACAGATCTATATATCATCTATCTATCTATCTATCTATCTATCTATCATCTATCTATCTAATATTTTTATTTATTTATTTTCCCTATTGGCTCTGCTTCTCAGGTTGAACCCCGACTGATATAGTATAATATTTTTACATAGCCAGTCTACCATTCTTCTCATTTATAGCATCCTGATTTCATGTCTTGCTAAGGTAGGTTTTATACAAAGATGTACGCAAATCATGTTCATGCAGCCTTGGCAGTAATGGCTAAAAACCGAAAAGTTCTCCTTCATTCCCCTTGACCATACCTTTCTCATCTAAAGATACCTATTGTCAATAAGGGAGGGGGGATATATTTTACTGGCCTACATTTTTAAATTTTTTTTATTTTACCTACATTCAATTAATTAACATATTGCATATTATCAGTTTCAGAGGTAGAGTTCAGTGATTAATCAGTTATATATAACGCCAGTACTCATTATATCAGGTGCCCTTCTTAATGTCCATCACCAAATTTCCCATTCCCCTACTCCCCACCCCTTTAGTAACCCTCAGCTTGCTTGCTATAGTCAAGAATCCCTATGGTTCATCCTCCTCTCTGATTTCATCTTGTTTTATTTTTCTCTCCCTTCATTTTTGCTCCTCTGTTTTGTTTCTTAAATTCCACATAGAGTGAAATCATATGATAATCATTTTTCTCTGATTGACTTATTTTGCTTGGCATAATGCCCTCTAGTTCCATCCATATCATTGCAAATGGCAAGATTTCTTTCTCTCAAGATTTCTTTGCATGAGGGTGCAAAGATACAGATGCAGTGAAACACTGGAACACCTGCACCCCAATGTTCATAGCAGCAATGTCCACAATAGCCAAGCTGTGGAAGGAGCCTCAGTGTCCATTGACAGATGAATGGTTAAAGAAGATACGGTATATATATATATATATATATATATATATATATACAATGGAATATTAGCCATTAGAAAGGATGAATACCCACCATTTGCTTCCACATGGATGGAACTGGAGGGTATTATGCTGAGTGAAGTAAGTCAATTGGAGAAGGACAATCATCATATGGTTTCACTCATAGGGGGAATATAAGAAATAGTGAAAGGGATTATAGGGGAAAGGGGACAAAATGAGTGGGAAAAATTAGAGAGGGTGACAAAACATAAGAGACTCCTAACTGGGAAACAAACAAAGGGTAGTAGAAGAGGAGGTGGGTGGAGGGATGGGGTGACTTGGGGACAGGCACAGAGGAGGGCACTTGACGGGATGAGCACTGGGTGTTATACTACATGTTAGCAAATTGAACTTCAATAAAATAAATAAATAAATAAATAAATAAATAAACAAACAAACAAACAAACATGGGGGTGCATGTGCCCCATTGAATCACTATGTTATCTCCTTTGAATAAATACCTAGTAGTGCAATTACTGGGTGGTAGGGTAGCTCTACTTTTAACTTTTTGAGGAAACTCAAAAAGTTTTCCTGTTTTCCTGGCCTGCTTTTTATGTAAAACCTAATAGTCTGTGTGTGTGGGGAGGTGGTATGCGTAGGGGTGTAAAGTCTACAAAGTTTCCCAGAAGAATATATCCTAATTTAATGACAATAACTATCTGTAGATGGGGAAGGGTTGGTAGAGACAAATGAAAGAGGACTCTCAGGGCTCTTGTACTTTTGATTGTCTAAATCTTATACAATGAGAATCTATTTGTATTTAACTTGGGTCTTTTTTTTACCATCTTAATTTATAAGTACAGTTCAATGCTGTTAAATAAATACACACAGTGATTATTTCAAAGGGCAAAAAATACTTCATAAAAGTTATCAACAATGACTGCAATATTTTAACGTTCAGTGACCAGGAAATGACTTCATTGAGATAAATAAATATGCCAAAAGCAAGACGGTTTATTACAAGCATTACCAACTTCAAAGTCTTTAAATACCTGGCTTATGTAGAAGAGAAGATAAAAGAAATGTTGAGTGTGGTGTCTACCTAGGGTGCACACTCTTGGCCTAAATTTCAAAAGCCTATATAGTCCAAATAAAACATACCTCCAGGCCAAATTTGCCTTATAAGCCATATGTATATCACCTTTGCAACTGTGTAGGAAAAAATGAGGTTGCTTTAAAACCAAGAGTGATAGAATTTGAGCCTTAGAGAAATCTAAGAATCACAGAAAACTATGACTCTAGAAAAAACATTTGTCATGTTTTTAAATTTGAGTTGAGATGGTACAAGAATGGATAGTAGCCTGAGAATAAAAGGTTGGCTCAACAGCCAACAATCAAGTAATGTAGGTTGAAAGATGTTGGTAGAGTATGAGGATCCTAGGTTTTCCTCATTCCATGAATACACTAGATACCTGTCAAATCATCCTAAATACCCAGTAACTTACCTGAAAACTGGCAAACAAACTTCACAACTAAAAGTAGAAAAAAGACCCACATCAAAGAAGGTAGTAAGTATGGAGATGCAATTTGGGAGAAAAATAGTTCATAGCCACTGCAGAAAGGATGGAGCCACAATCACAGAGAAGGACAAGAGACAGACTAGCACACAGAGGGGCACATAGAGAAAACAAATCTGCATAGCAATTGGTTTGGAAAGCAAGAGGAAATGAATTTTTTGATTTCTCGCAACCAAAAGAGCTTAAAGCCTGGAGTTTTAAAGATCAGTGGACATGGCTGGGATACAGCCCAGAGGGCATTGCACTGATCTTGGAGAGAAGCCAGGCAAACAACCAGTAGACATACAGTGTGCATACAGCAATCTGAAGTGCACCTGGCACATATATTGGGGAGGTTATTTGATCATCTTGCAGTGCATTCCAGGGAGACAGCATTCACAGAGAGACCCTTCCAGGAACAAAAGTACTGTCCAGTGCCATTTTCCTCTCTTGCCCCTCAGCATAAGCACCAGGCCATCTGCAAGAACCAGCACAGCACCAACACTTATTACCTAACTTGCTTACACTAAGTCCTGCCCCCACACACCATGGTGGAACTGCCTCTCTTAATTATGTTTGCCTCAGTAACAGCACAACAAGCCCCCTCCTACAGAAGATCAACCCAAACCCCTGCTCATACTATGTCTCCCAACCCAGGAGTTATGTAAAGCTTTGGTTCTGGTGGTGGTGGTGACAGGTCTCATTTCATAAGCAGAGAACACCTAGTTAAAATATGCCACATTCAGGCCAGGGACCAAACACTGCCCACAAAAGGCAAAGAGAGCCTCTGCAGACAAATTGCCTGAAGGATAAAGTGGCCAAGACAAAATAGCAGAGCACACACAGCACAAATTGGAGATACTCCTGAAAACACCAAGCCCTTAAGAACAGGAGACACCACATGACAGGACACTACAGTATTTCTTCTTAATAAGACCATTACCCTCAAGAACAGAGACATAGCTGACTTCCTAACACAGAAATAGACACAGCAACTTAGACAAAATAGAAGACAGAGAAATTTATCAAGAACAGAGACATAGCTAACTTCCTAACACAGAGAAATAGGCATAGAGACTTAGATAAAATGAGAAGACAGAGAAATGTATCTCAAATGAAAGAATAGGACAAGGCTACAGCCAGGCATATAAGCAAAACAGCTATGAACAACATGTCTGATAGAAAAATTAAGGTAATGATCATAAGGATACTCATTGGAATTGAGAAAAGAGTGGAAGACATGAGTGAGACCCTTAATACAGAGATAAGGAAAAACATAACAGAGATAAAGGGCTCAATAAATGAAATGAGAAACATGCTTGATGGAATGAACAGCAAGATTTCTATCCGCAGATGAATGAATTAGTGAACTAGAAGATAAAGTAAAGGAAACTAACAAAGCTGAACAAAAGAGAGAAAAAAGAATTATGCAAAACAAGATTAAATTTAGGGAACTGAGGAACTCCATCAAACATAATAACATTCATATTATAGGAGTCCCAGAAGAAGAAGAGAGAAAAAGGGACAGAACATTTATTTGAAGAAATAATAGCTAAAAATTTCCCTAATCTGAGAAAGAAAATAGATATCCAGATCCAGGAGGCACAGAGAACTCTCATCAAAATCAACAAAAGCAGAAGTACACCAATTACAATTACATATTTAAATTAAATTAGCAAAATATAGAGATAAAGAAAACAATGTTAAAGCAGCAAGATAAAAGAAGATAGTAACTTCCAAGGGAAAACCCATAAGGCTAGAAGGAGATTTTTTAGCAGAAACTTTCCAAGCCAGAAAGGAATGGCATGATTACTCAAAGTGCTCAGCGGGAAAAGTCTGCAGCCAAGAATATTCTATCCAGCAGGGTTATCATTCAGAACAGGAGAGAGAGTTCCCAGACAAACAAAACAAAAGGAGTTCATGACCACTAAACCAACTGAGCAAGAAATATTAAAGGGAACTCTGAGTGGGAAGAAGAAACCAATAGTGTCCATATAAAGGTAAAAGACACAAAAGCAGAAAAAAAAATATTTCTATTAAAAAAATCAAAGAACTCACAAAATAAAAGGATATAAAATATAAAAACATATTACTAAAATGTGGGGAAGAGAGGAGTAAAGAATGGATTCAAATCTAAATAACTATCAAATTAATATAGACTCCCTAATGCAAGTAGAGGTCATATACAAACCTAATCGTAACCATATATAAGAATAAAGAGAAAGAAATCCAAATATATTACTAAGGAAAATCAGCAAACCTTGAAAGAGAAAAAGATAAGAAGGGATCAGATAAAAATCTTTGGAAAAACCACAAAACAAATAATAAAATGACAACAAATACATATCTTATCAATTAATTACTTTGAATGTAAATGGACCAAATGCTCCAACCAAAAGACACAGCATTACAAAATGGACAAAAAACAAGAACCATCTATATGCTGCCTACAAGACACTCATTTTAGACCCAAGGACACTTGCAGATTGAGAGTTAGGGGTTGGAGAATCATCTATCATGCAAATGGCAAAGGAAAACCAGAGTAGCAATACTTATATTGGATAAAATAGACTTTAAAACAAAGAGTGTAACAAAAGACAAAGAAGGGCAGTATATAATAACAAAGAGGACAATTCAACAAGATTTCACAGTTGCAAATATTTATGTACCCAGCATAGGGACACCCAAATACATAAAACAGCTAATAACAAAAAGGGACTAAATAATAATATGATAATAGTATGAGACTTTAGCACCCCACTTACATCAATAGAAAGACTATCTTAAAAAACCAACAAGGAAACAATGGCTTTGAATGACACACTGGAACAGATGGATTAACACTGAACAGATATCTTCAGATCATTCCATCCTAAAACAACAGAATACACATTCTTTTCAAGTACACATGGAACATTCTACAGAATAGACTGCATACTAGCCCACAAAAAAAAAAAAAAAAAAAAAAAAAAAAACTTTAACAAATTCAAGAGGATTAAAGCCATACCATGCTTTTTTTTTTTTTTTTTTTAAATCAAGCTTCTTTTCTAGTCACCAAACCTATGAAATTAGAATACAAACCTACTCACACACAGGAAAAATCTGGAAAGACCACAAATACATGAACTTACTACTAAATAATGATTGAGTCAACCATAAAATAAAACGAGAAACAAAAATTATGTAGAAACAAATGAAAATGAAAACACAACAGTCAAAAATCTTTGGAATATAGCAAAAGTGATTCTAAGTGGAAAGTTTATCCCAATACAGGCCTACCTCAAGAAGGAAAAAAAAAATCTATTTTAAATAAACAACCTAATCTTATACCTAAAGAAGCTAGAAAAATAACAACAAACAAAACCTAAAACCAGCAAAAGGAAGGAAATCATAAAGATTAGAACAGAAATAAATGATACAGAAACTAAAAAGAGAATGGAACAGATCTATGAAACCAAGAGCTGGGTCTTTGAAAAAAATCAATAAAATTGATAAACCTATAGCCAGGCTTATCAAGAAAAAAATAAATAAAAGGACTCGAATAAATAAAATCACAAATAAGAGAAGAGAGGAGCAGTGTAAAGAAGAGGCAAGAATGACCCCCGGACCGGCCAAAGCCCGCGTGCCGCTGCATCCCTGCGTCCAGTGCTTACGACCTGCTGCCGTCACCGCCATGCCCAAGAGAAGGGGATGCTGAAGGGGATGCTAAAGGAGATAAAGCCAAGGTGAAGGATGAGCCACAGAGAAGATCTGCAGGGTTATCTGCTAAACCTGCTCCTCCAAAGCCAGAGCCAAGCCTAAAAAGGCCCCTGCAAAGAAGGGAGAGAAGATACCCAAAGAGAAAGAGGGGAAAGCTGATGCTGGCAAGGGTGGAAAGAACCCTGCAGAGAATGGAGATGCCAAAACAGACCAGGCACAGAAAGCTGATGGTGCTGGAGATGCCAAGTGAAGTGTGTGCATTTTTTATAACTGTGCACTTCTGGTGACTGTACAGTTTGAAATACTATTTTTTATCAAGTTTTATAAAAATGCAGAATTTTGTTTACTTTTTTTTTTAAGCTATGTTGTTAGTACACAGAGCATTTCATTGTTGTTTTGGGGGAAGGGCATATGTCACTAATAGAATATCTCCGAAGCTAGATTGATAACAAGGGAAAAAACACCTTTTCCTTCTAGTTTTGAGAAACTTCCTCTTGGCTCCCACGGGGATTCCTTGATATTGACACACATGAGCCACCTTGGTGGTGTGGAAAAACTAAAATTCATCTTTTTATGTCCTCTTCTCCCTCTTTGCCTTCAACATAGACTTGACTCCCTTAAACCCAGAGACCTGTTGGAACCTGACCCCAAGAAATGGTTCCTAATATGTCAGGCAACCTGGACTTTACAGTGTCACCCCTGAGACAGTGTCCCTCAAAAGAGTTTTTTAAGCTTGTGGATCTTCAGATTGATAATTCTGCCATTTTCATTTCATTTCCTGAAAGTCAGGGTCAGCTTGTGAAAAGTTGTTAAACAACATGCTAAATGTGAACTGTCAACCCTTACTTTAAACTTTCCCTGTTCAGAGCATCACATGGAGACTTCATTGGGTTTTATAGTGGCTTTCTGATTTTGGTAGTCCATTGAAGAAGGGAGTTTAAAAGTTGTATACTGTTAACGATCGTCTGCCCATGTTCTGCCTGAAATACCATGATTGTTTATGAAAAGTATCTTTAATAAAGCTGGATACAGTTTGGCTTGAAAAAAAAAAAACAAATAAGAGAATAAGAGAGGAGAAATAACAACCCACACCACAGAAATACAATTATAAGAGAATATTATGAAAAACTATATACCAACTAATTGGACAAACTGGAAGAAATGAATAAATTCCTAGAAACATATAAACTACCAAAACTGAAACAGGAAGAAATGGAATATTTGAGCAGACTCATAACCAGTAAAGAAATTGAATCAGTAATGAAAAAACTCTCAATAAGGACGCCTGGGTGGCTCAGCGGTTGAGTGTCTGCCTTCGGCTCAGGACCTGATCCTGGGATTCCAGGATCAAGTCCCACATCAGGCTCTTGCATGGAGTCTGCTTCTCCTCCCTCTGCTTATGTCTCTTCCTCTCTCTCTGTCTCTCATGAATAAATAAATAAAATCTCAAAAAAAAAAAAAAAAGAAAAAACCTCCCAACAAAAAAAAGTCTAGGACCAGATGGCTTTCTAGGCAAATTCTACCAAACATTTAAAGAAGAGTTAATACCTATTCTTCTCAAACTATTCCAAAAAATAGAAAAGGAAGAAAAACTTCCAAATTCATTCTATGAGGCCAGAATTCCCTTGATATCCAAAACCGGATAAAGATATCACTAAAAAAGAGAACTACAGGCCAATACCACTGATGAACATAGATACAAAACTCCTCAACAAAACACTAGCAAAACAAATTCAACAGTATATTTAAAAAATCAGCCATGGGCACCTGGGTGGCTCAGTTGGTTAAGTGTCTGACTCGATTCTAGCTCAGGTCATGATCTTGGGGTAGTAGGATCAAGTCCCATTTCAGGCTCTGTGCTCAGTGTGGAGTCTACATGAGATTCTCTCCTTCTCCCTTTGCCCCTCCCCCTGCTCATTCTCTCTCTCTCTCTCTCTCTCTCTCTCTCTCTCTCTCTCATTAAATAAATAATTTTAGGGGATCCCTGGGTGGCTCAGCAGTTTAGCACTGCCTTCAGCCCAGGGCTGATCCTGGAGTCCTGGGATCAAGTCCCATGTCAGGCTCCCGGCATGGGGCCTGCTTCTCCCTCTGCTTGTGTCTCTGCCCTTCTCTCTCTCTCTCTGTCTATCGTGAATAAATAATAAAATCTTTTAAAAAAAATAAATAAATAATTTTAATGATATTCAAGTGGGGTTTATTCCTGGGTTGCCGGAGGGTTCAATATTTGCAAATCAATCAACATGAAACACTACATTAATAAAAGAAAGAATAAGAACCATATGATCATTTATATAGGGGAGAAAAGACATTTGCTAAGGTACAACACCCATTCATGATAAAAACATTCAACAAAGTAGGTTTAGAGGGAACATACCTCAACATAATAAAGGTCATATAGGCAAAACCCACAGCTAATATCATCCTTAATGGGGAAAAAAACACTGTTTTTCAGGTCAGGAACAAGACCAAGATATCCATCCACTCACACTCCTTTTATTCAACATAGTACTGGAAGTCCTAGATGCAGCAATCAAACAACAAAATAAATAAAAGGCATCCAAATCGGTAAAGAAGATGTAAAACTTTTACTATTTGCAGTATGACATGATGCTCTATATGGAAAACCCTAAAGATTGCACCAAAAAACTGCCAAAACTGATAAATGAATTCAATAAAGCTGCAGGATATTAAATCAATGTACAGAAATCTGTTGCATTTCTATACACCAATAATGAAGGATCAGAAAGAGAAATTAAGAAAACAATCCCATTTACAATTGCACCAAAAATAATATCTCAGAATAAACCTAATCAAAGAGGTGAGGGACCTGTACTCTGAAAACCATAAAACACTAATGAAAGAAATTGAAGACAACACAAAGAAATGGAAAGGCATATCATGCTCATAGATGGAAGAACAAATATTGTTAAAATGTCTATACTACCGAAAGCAATCTACACATTTAATGCAATCTCTATCAAAATACCAACAGCACTTTTCACAGAACTAGAACATACAATTGTAAAATTTGTATGGAGCAAGAAAAGACCTGAATAGCCAAAGAAACCTTGAAAAAGAAAAGCAAAGCTGTAGGCATCACAAAAAAAATAGTTCCATCTACTATAGCATCAAAAGGATAAAACATTTAGAAATAAACAAAGGAAGTGCAAAACTTGTATTGAGAAAACTATGAAACATCATGAAAGAAACAAAAGACAATGTAAATAAATGAAAAGATGTGTCATTTTCATGGATTAGATAAGATGGATACACTCATGTCCATTGGTAATATACAGATTCAATTCAATCTTTATCAAAACTCTAAGTGGCTTCTTTACAGATGTTAACAAACTGACCCTGAAATTCATACGGAAATCCTAGCTACCCAGAATAGGCCCCAAAAATCTTGAAATAGAAGAACAAAGTTGGAAAACTGACATTTGCCAATTTTAAAACTTACTACAAAGCTACAATAATGAAGATGATATTGGCATAAAGACAGACATATAGGGATGCCTGAGTGGCTCAGTGGTTGCATTGTTGAGTGGCTCAGGTCTGTCTTTGGCTCAGGACATGATCTGGGATCCTGGGATCAAATCCCACATCGGGCTCCTCACAGAGAGCCTGCTTCTCTCTCTGCCTGTGTCTCTGCCTCTCTCTGTGTGTCTCTCATGAATAAATATATATATATTTAAATTAGACAGACATATAGATCAATGGAATAGAATTTAGAGTCCAGAAGTAAAGGCTTGCATTCACAATTAATTGCCATGACGATTCAGTGGGGAAAAGACAAAAGGTTCTGAGACAACTGTATATCCACGTGCAAAATAATAAAGTTGGATTTTTGTCTCACATTGTATATAAAAATTAACTCAAAATAGATAAAAAAATAAAAACAATGAGCCAAAAAATAAATAAAAACACTGAGCCATCCAGGTGCCCCTGAACTGTACACTTTAGTGAAGTGTATAGATATGATTGAGATGGCAGTTTTATCTCAGTAAAGCTTTTGTTTTTTAAAACACAATAAAATTAAGTTAAAGACTGGATGGCAGAAAAAGTGCCCAGTCATAGCTCTTCGGAGAGTGGGATGAGGTAACTATAAAGGTGCATTGCACTATTAGTGGGCAGGTAGAAGCTGGTTACCTCTTACATCCACGTCTTTATATAAACTCCAGGGAGTTCTCCATTTTCTCCTACAGCCCCCTAATCTCAAATTGAGTTCTGTATAACACGGTTTATCATAATCAAAGTGTTGGACCATTCTCTGGGAGTTTTGGCACACTAGAAGATTAAATAAGATCATACATAAAAATCAAGGTTCGGGGTGCCTGGGTGCTCAGTTGGTCAAGCATCTGACACTTGGTTTCTGTTCAGGTCATGATCTCAGGGTCTTGTGTGAGATCCAAACCATGCCCTGCCTCTGCCGTAATGGGCTTTTGCTCAGTGCTGACTCTGCTTGTCCCTCTAACTCCCCTACCCCTACCCCAGCTCATGTGCACACACTCTTTCTCTCTCAAATAAATAGATAAATAAATTAAAATAATAGTAATTAAAAAATCAAGCTTGGGCAGACTTTTGGATAGAGGTACCAGACAAACTTTTCAAAGGCCAAAAAGAAGTCTGAAACAGTGTCAGTCTGTTTATAGCTGTATTTGGAAGCCACACATAGTTTCTACATTCACTTGCCATTGAAAAGACCATTGGTCAATGGCAATGATTGTGTGCCTACTGTATGCCACACACTGTGCCAGGTGCTGGAGACAGATACTGAGTAAAGCAAGTTCTCTGCCTCTGAGAAGTTCCCAGCGTAAAGGGAAGCAAATGATTACATAAGTAATAGATACAGGCTGTAGTGGAAGTCTGGACTAAGCCACTGTGGGAGCAGAGAAGAGGGAACAATTGGCTTTGCATTAGTGAAGCTGAGAAAGCTTCCTGTGATGGTGACCTTCCAGCTAGAGAATGAACAACACCAATAAAAGCCTGAATGCCCTCTTGGCATTTTTTCCTCTGCATATAAAATTCTTGTTATGCTATTAAGCCAGTGTTTATAATTATCTAAAAACGAAGCTGAATTAAATACCAAAAAGGCACTAAATATAGCTATAAAGCTATTCAAAGAATAAAACATGAGTATGTGGTGTGTTGTTTTTTTTTTTGTTTTTTGTTTTTTCTTTTTCTTTTTTTTTTTTTTTGAGTATGTGGTTTGAGACATTTATGGACTTTCTTTATCCTGCATTTTTATAAGAACACAGTTAATTAAGAAAATAATCTATTGTCGACCAGTTCTATTTTGCTTATCAAACAATAGGCTCATTTCTGAATGAAAGACTAAGCTGAACCACAAGATCATTTAATTATAATGCAAGTGGGATGCCTGGGTGGCTCAGTGGTTTAGTGCCTGCCTTGTGTTTAGGGCATAACTCTGGAGTCCTGGGATCGAGTCCCGCATCGGGCTCCCTGCAGGGAGCCTGCTTCTCCCTCTGCCTGTGTCTCTGCCTTTCTCTCTGTCTGTGTCTTTCATGAATAAATAAAATAAAATAAAATAAAATAAAATAATTATAAGATTAGCAGTGACTTCACTACATAGTCTGTGCTTCCTGACTTTAGGCCTGGCTGGGTTTAATTACTCCTGGTTTAAAATTTTTCTTTTCTTAAAATAGTTTAGTATGATTTTCCACAACTTCCCTTGATAATCTGTTTTTTGTCACCTATGGACAGTCTCACATGTCATCCGTCAAGTGAAACAAAGTGGAGTCTTACTGTGCAATTACTATAAAAACAAGCTGGTAACCCAAAAGAATACTAGCATTGGACTTTTCAAAAGGCTGAATTCCTCAGACATTGAAGCTTATCAGCAAATGGCCTGTGAACAATATTTTGCTGCATCTCTGAATAAGCAAAGTGCTTTTATCTTAATATGATTTGTCAAGAAATTTCCCTACCAAGAAAGACACCCCTACCATGTGATTTCCAGGATGACCATCTCCTGCTGTGATAAAATTGAAATTTCTTCTGTCAGTTTAGTGGGAAAGGGGAAATATGTGATAACAGAAAGATTTTTCTTTCAGGAAGCAGTAAGAAACTACCCCCTCATAGAAGAGAGTTTTCTTGCCTTCCATCCTTGGACTTGGCTGCTAATGTCCTAGGAACAGGCAAAAATACTCTCTCACCTCCTATGCCTGGTTACACCCCAAATGAGCCAAACAGATTTACGACTTATATTTGTGAGCTCCCTTTGATTTTGTGTAACTAATAGTGTTATATGGTTTTGTTAAAACTATGTTTGCTGGTCAAAGGTATGACTTTAATTTCAACTCCTTTCTACTTACTTTCTTAAGATTTAGTTCTTGCTTTAATTTCTTTAAATTTAGTGTTTCAATCGCCCCTTCCACCCCCAAGAGGATTGGCTTTGGTATGCTTAAAAAAACAAAAACAAACCCTGATTATGATTGAAACACAGGATGAACTTTGAAGGTATCCAGAGGTACTTGGAAGTGTTTTTCCCAATATAATTTGGCCACAAAATACAGGAGCAGAACAATCTTGGACTTAAATTAGTACTGAAGGTTTACAGACCTTCTACTAGTGGCAAATAATTGTTTCAGTGGAGGACAACTGTGTCACTGGTTTTATGCAAGCAATTTCCTACACACAAAAGCAGAATGTTATTTCTTCTCAAATGAAAGTTTAATTGCATATGACAGCCTTAGAATTCAACCAAGAATTGGGGAAGAGGCCCAATTAGGGATCAGCCATTCTCAGCCCCTACTCCCACCAGCTCTGCCCACCATCCCAGCCTCAGACACTAGCCAGACAGAGCTAATCTAACCCTTCCCAGAAGCCTGTGTGACAGGAGACTTGAAATCAGAGCGTCTCTCAGAGTAAATTCTGACCAAGGTGTTAGTTCATCCTGGCCAACTCCTTCCAGAGAGACCGGAGGTAGACTTCCCCTGAGTCCATGGTTCCTTAGAAGTGTGGTCAGTCCATACCTTGGTGACTCCTTTCAAAGAGGATTCAGCTTGGGCTCTCACTATTTTCAAAGTCTTTGGAAAGTTCATTATATCTTGTGGTGGGACCAAGTCTGAGAAACAGTCAATCTTGGTCAGGTGAACCCTTGCTGACTAGTTTCAGAGCACCTCAATCCATCATTCATTCTTTAAGCGAGTTTATAGGTGACCCATCCAACCATGCAGCCGTAAATTGAATTTTGGCAGACCGTGCCAGCAATAAGGAGCCCACAAGAAAGCAGCAGAGCAGAGTGACCAAAGGCTTGAGCTCTGAACCAAACTGTATGATCTTGGACAAGTGACATAATCCCTCTGTGGCTCAGTAGCCTCATCCATAAAATAGGGATAATAGTATTTCCCCTACAGGCAATTTTGAAGAATGAACGAGTTAATACATCCAAAAGTGCTTAGAATAGTGCCTGAAACACGGTAAATGCCACATAAATATTTGCTGTTGTGAGTTATGAGCATGGTCAACAGACTGAGGTATTTAAAAATCGGTATGATATAATTAAAAACAAATGAAATTGTACTTCACTAGGCTTCAGCTTTGATTGGATTTCCTAGCATGGAGATACGTTTTTGATTACTATTACAGAGCAACTATTCCAACACTTCTTAAACTGGTCTTAACAGAAGATTATTCCAGGAGATGTTAATTAGGTGTGCCAGAAAAAAAATGTTCCTGCAGCAAACAAATTTGTTTGTTCAGCCATTAAACAAAATTTAACTGATTTCTTGACTCCAGGACTTTTTAGTCTTTCATGTGATACGTACGTTATGAAACACAGGAGAAAGATTTGGTGTGCAAGACTTACCAAGTGTAATTGAATGCAGAATCCTCTGTTCTTAGAGTTCTCTTCCATCTACTAAGCATCCCCAAACTGTGTTCCAGTTCCACTTGGCAACTGACAAAAAGACTATTACATCAAGTTACATTTAAGTCCTTTTATCCTAATTCCTAATTGGTATGAACAAATTATATCACACTGAAAAAAAATATTCACAGGTGTGGAAACCAATGAGCAGTTTCCAGATGTGGAGTTTTCAAAGACAAGTAAAATCAATAGGTTGTCACTATTTTATCTTACCAGAAAAGATCATTAAGATAAATTGTCATTTATTATTACCATTGTTTCATATAAGAACCAATTTTAACAACCCCCAAAAATGAAGGAACAATATAACTTAAGGGTAAAGTACCATTATTAAAGTTAAATACATGCAGCCATAATTAAGAATTGAAATAATGATAATTATGATCATTATTGCAAAATTCACTACATTATTTGCATTTTTGTCATTTTGCCTCAAATCAGGGAAAATTTCTTCTTGATCTGTTATTTGGGAATGACTGACATTTAGAGCAGTTTATGGAGCTTGTCAAATTAAACCTATGTAGTTCAGATTTGTTTTATTTTGCAAAATATGGCTTCTTACTTATTGGCCCCATTCGTCACTGTCATGGAGTCCTGCATGTCTGGCTGACTATCATGCATATGTCTGGATATCATTATTTAAAGAGATGGTGCTTCTATCTTGCTAGTAGGTTAGGAACACTGTGGTGGTGGGTAGGAGGAATGGACAGGGCCACTCCAGGCATACCACTGACCTATGAACACATCTCCATGCTTTTTTGGGCATCTTGTCCAAACTTACAACTATATCTTCTGGAAATCCCTTCTATAATAAAGAACATGTACCACGTTTGCCTTAATTAAGATCTAGTTCTCCTGTGAGGAGGCTAGAACCTCTGCCGTCTTTCAAGTAGAAGTTATGCATTTCCCCCATTCTTTCCACGTTAGAAGGAGGGGATGATGTCTTCCTCATTCCCTAGTACAATTTCCAGCCCCATCTTGCTCCATTTTTATATAAAAGTTGCCTGAAACACTCCCTTTTCAGATTTTAGGAGTATTCCCCTTCTCATGGTTTTTCTCTCTCTCCTGCTTTTCAGACTCCTTCATAAGATCGTTTCTTTACCATCTGTCCAAATATGGCATTCCTTGCTTTGGTCAGTTACCCTCTTCTTTTTCACTTTATATTCTTTCCCTGAAATTTCTCAATATAGGATCACTTATCATCTAATTTACTAATGAATCTCAGATTTTTATTTCTTATCCAAAGCTTTCTTCTGGGCTTCAGACCTATGTATCCTGCTACTCATCCTCCCCCTACAGATTTCACAGGTTCCTCAAATTCTAACCAACTAACTTCATTTCTTAGCTAAGTTCATAACTAACCTTGCTTCCTTTACCCCAAACCTGTTTCCTATCCCAGACACTGTACCATCAGTCATCCAGCCAATGCTGAAAACTAAGGGACACTTTAACTCTTCTTTTTTCTTCACCTTCCCATGCCCCAGAGCCCAAATCTCATTTTTCCTTGAGATCAATAAAATCTACTTTCTAAGCATCTCTCAAAATTTACCATTTTCTCTTTTTCTGGACTAGCCCCTGCCATCATGCAAGGCTATTCTCTCTTGCTCGCATCACTAGGACTCCAGCCTTGCCCCTTCAGTATTTTCTCCCTTCTGCAGTGACCTTTCTGATTACAGCAACCTCAGACCTGAAACCCTTCAATGGCTTCCCTACCCAACTCTTTAACATGACAGCAAAGGTCCTTCCTGATCTGGCTGCTGCTTGCTTCTACAACCTGTGCTATTGCCCCTCCATACCCAATGACATTTGGCGACTTACAGAAGCCACACCCTCTTAAGACTCTAGGCCTTTGCACATGTTACTCCCCACCATACACATAAGACCATTTAACCCACATATCCCTTTGCCTGGTTCATTTTTTTTTCTAACTTCAGGCCTCAGTTTGGATATCTCTTCCACCAGGAAGTTTTCTCAGATATCTCAACTCAGTATTAGGTTAAGAGCCTCTCCTCTGGGTTTTCATAGTGTGCTAATTGTAGAATTTCCTACAAGAACAATCATTATTTGTTTGTCCACCTTCTCCTCCAAACTATAAGCTCACGAAGACAAAGACCATGTTGTTTTTATTAACCATCTTATTTCTTGAGCTTTGCACTTGGCCAGCTCATAATAGGCACTTGATAATATTTTAAAAAGATGAATTTGTGCATTTAATGATTGTTTTCTAATTTAAGTGTTCTTATTAGTGGATGTATCACTTAGGTCTCAAGAGGAAGCAGCCCACTCAAAATAAGTTGATTCAGGGACAAGTGACTTATAAAGGGATGATGTACAAGTATGCAAACTTGGATATGCAAACTTGTAGTAATGATTCAGTAACTTAGGCTGTTACCACCTTTAGGAAAGAAGCAGTTGCAGAACAAGAAGGAAAGATACTCATATAAAACTAGTCACTTGACAAGAACATTGGCCATGGTTAAGAGACATAGCCAGCTGAAGTCAGGATTCAACCAGAGAAACAGGGCTAGTAGGAGATAAACAGTAAGACATTGATTGCAAGGGATTGGCTTATGTAATTGTGGAGACTAGCAAAGCAAGGCCAAAATGTGTATAATAGGCCTTTGGGAAGGGCAGGCTGGAACCCTCAGACACAGGATGAAGCTCCTGTCCACAGACAGAATTTGGTCTTCTCCTGGGAAGCCTTACTTCTACTGTTAAGTGCTGAAGTGATGGAGTCAGTCCTGCTCAGATTACCTAGGAGAATCTTCCTTTCATAGAATCAATTGATTATAGACTTTAATCACATCTAAAAAATACTCTCACAGCAACACCTGGATTAGTGTTTGATTAAGTAACTGGGAAATACAGCTAAATTGGCACATAAAACTGACCGTCTCCACTAACCTGAAGGAAGGGATCAAGGGAATGCACATCCTGTCCTCACTCTCTCCATTGGCTGAGCCCTACTTGTTCTCAGTCAGAAGGCAGAACCTATTGATGGACTGAACCCTCACAGGTTACTAGATTCCTCATATCACCTGCACTGTGAGACAGAGAGATGGAACCAAGCTCCAGAACATGCTGCTTGGGTTGAGTGTGAGATTTTTCCAAAATAAATAAATAAATAAATAAATGAGGATTCAGACTGAGTAAAGGAAAATGCTTTTCCTTTGGGCTGTAGGGACAGATCCATGTGGTTAATGATTCCACCTACTACTGCCCCCTTAAATCAGAAATCCCTTTACTCACATCAAGACTTCCTGATAATTTGAATGCACCTCTACGAGCTCATGTGGCATGTTGTAAGGAACAGAGCCAGGGCAGCACAAAGTGATGTGGCCCGATCTGCATAATTTTTCCTGTGCTATCTCCATCAGGATGCTGCAGCCTGTGGTATCTCCACTGGGAGTCAGCCAGGCCTGAAGTGGATGGAAAGCAGCTGGATGGACAATTCAGGAGCTCTGACATAAGTCCACCTGCCAGCCTTTGCCCAGTGCAAAATAATAAGGTGATACAAGTAAAGGGTTGACTATCTCCTGGGTAATACTTACTTTTCATAGTTAAAAGTTCAGACTCCAAAATTAAGCTGGTAAGGTGCAAACCCCTGCTTCACTACCTGCTGAGTATGACTTTTTAGACAGGTTAGTTAACCTACAGAGAGAAAATTATTATGGAGATTCAATGAATTCATGAATATTTCAGAACAGTACCTGGTACGTAGTATCCATCAAAAGCAAAAGCAAATTGATGTTTTCAATTTCCTAAATACAACAACCTCCAGAACTCTAATGCAGCAGTCAGCAAAGCCAAATCCAGTCTGTTACCTGTTTTTTTTGTTTTGTTTTGTTTTTTAATATTTTTTAAAATATTTTTTTATTTTTTATTTTTATTTATTTATGATAGGCACACAGTGAGAGAGAGAGAGAGGCAGAGACACAGGCAGAGGGAGAAGCAGGCTCCATGCACCGGGAGCCCGACGTGGGATTCGATCCCGGGTCTCCAGAATCGCGCCCTGGGCCAAAGGCAGGCGCCAAACTGCTGCGCCACCCAGGGATCCCCTGTTACCTGTTTTTGTAAATAAAGCTTTATTGGAACATAGTCATGCTCAATCATTTACATATTGTCCATGGCTCCATTTACTCTGCAGAATCACATAGTTGCCACAGAGATAGTATGACCTACAAAAAATAAAATATTTATTCTCTGGCCCTTCCTAGAAACCCCAGATTTAGAAAATGAAAGTGATTACTTAAAAGAGATTAAATGGAACTGCTTTATACCCACAAGAATAGATACACTATTACAATACATAAAGCTTGATTTTTCCCAAAGAAATCTTATCACTCATTACACAATACTCAGGAATAAGTATAACGCATGTTCCCTCCACACACCTTTTAAAAAAATTTTGGCCTTGACTGAAAAAAGAAAAGCTTGAGATAAGATTTCAAACTGAATTTTAAAAATGAAGACCCAAAAGATTCCCTTTCCCTTGGTTCTGTATGCACAACTTTGGTCACAATCTGTTTGTGGCAAATTAGTTCAGTCGATTAGAGAGAAGGGTGCTACTGAAACTCAAGTTAAGTCTTTGACCTATAACTGGTCAAAGCTGATGTTTTATTCTGTCTGATGACCTTGAATATAGACCAATAGCTAATTCCGGTCAACTCTTTTACCAACCCATGTACCAGGTGCCCATACTGCTATCCCAAGTGATACTTTATTCCTCCCAAATGTATCATCACTACTGATATAGTCAATCAAGAAATATACCTTCACATGGTGGCTCAGAAACATTCTGTTTACTTGCAACATATGACTGGTTTTCATGGACCATACTATTATGTATATTCAGAGAAACACATAGGTTGACCACATAAAGGCTTATCTGATAGGCAAGGTCAGGTGGGAGATAAAAGAATTATTAAACTCCCTAAAACCCTCTTTTCCTGCAATCTGCCTATTCTTTGTTGCAGTTTATCTTAATTTTTCCTACTTTACTTATTACTACATGCTCCTGACCTTGACTTGATGCCTCTGATTTTGTTTTCTAAGTCCTGATTTAAACATAGCAACTGCTTCTGCTCTCCATCTTTCCTAGATTCTCCCCCTCATGACTTTATTCAAACCTGGTAATTTGACTCTTAATCTCTGTTATTTTCTTTGTACTTGGTTTAGAAAAGAGGGATAAGCCCCTCCACACACATAAAACAGTCCCCCATTGAAAAGAGCCTATCAGTGCAAAACAGGATCAAATGTGGAGAAGGTCAAATACTGACTATTGTATTTCTTCACTTTCTATTGTACTTGGCATCACGTCCATGATCAATCTGCAATAAAATCTACACATGGATTACATGTATGAAAAGTAGACATTCAGGAAACTGCTTTATTTTTAAAACACAATGTTCTGTCTCTTAGCCAACCATACTTATTTTAAAGAGTTGGTATGCAATTAATGTATTTGGAACACATGACTGATTAAAAATAGCAGCACTGTTAAGTTCTAACTTTGTTCTTTTGCCAGTTTTGAAGTTCCATGAGAGCAAAGGATTTAACGATCATAGTAACTAGATAAAACTGAAGCTTATGTAAGTTTGCCTGCTTTGTCTCATTGAACATGTCCAAATCTGCATATATAATCCAAATCAGGTACTGCTACAGGCATATATTTTTCAGTTCTGTAGATCATTTACAACTCTGACATCACTTAAAGTTTTCTAATATATTTTACATATTACCTCACTATATTAGATACACTAGTTTTCAATGAAACTAGATATTTTATTATTGAAGTATAATTAACATATGTTAGTTTCAAGTGTACAACATATTGATTCTATAATTCTATATATTACTAATGTTCACTACAGTAAGTATAGTCACCATCTGTCACCATACAGCATTATTACAATTATTTATTCTATTTTATTTTTTTGAGAAAGAGAGAGTGTGAATGAGGATGAGGGGGAGTGGGGAGGGATAGATGGAGAGAGAGAATCTTAAGCAGGCTCCATGCCCAGCATGGAGACCCACTCAGGGCTAGATTTAAGGACCCTGACATCATGACCCAACCCAAAATCAAGAGTCGGCCACTTAATGGACTGAACCACCCAAGTTCCCTGCATTATTACAATTATTATTGACTATATTTCCTATGCTTTCTATCTTCGTGACTTATTTATTTTATAACTGGAAGTTTGTATCTTTTAATCCCCTTTAGCTATTTCACCCATTTCCCCACCTACCTTCCCTCTGGCAACAACTAGTTTGTTCTCTGTATTTAAGAATCTATTTTAGGAGTGCCTGGATGGCTTAGTTGGTTAAGCGTCCAACTCTTGATTTCTGATCAGGTCATGATCTCAGGGTCATGGAATCGAGCTTATGATTCTCTCTCTCCCTCTCCTTCTGCCCCTCCCCACCACCCTGTTCACACACACAGACTCTCTCCCTCTAAAAAAAAGCAAATTTATTTATTTTATTGTTTGTTCATTTGTTTTGTTTCTTAGATTCCACATACAAGTGAAATCATATGGTATTTGTCATTTTCTTCAACATTTCACTTAGCATGATACTCTCTAGATCCAGCCATGTTGCTACAAATGACAAGATTTCATGCTTTTTAATGGCTCAGTAATATTTTAGTATGTGTGTGTGTACATGTGTATTCTTGATCCATTCATCTATCAATGGACACTTAGGTTGCTTGCTTATCTTGGTTATTATAAACAATGCTATAGTAAATATAAAGGTGCATATATCTTTTCAAATTAGTATTCCAGTTTTCTTTGGGTAAATATTCAGTAGTGGAATTACTAGATCATGTGGTATTTCTATTTTTAGTTTTTTAAGGAACCTCTACCCTGTTTTCCAAAGTACCTGCACTGATTTACATTCACCAACAATGCATGAGGGTTCCCTTTTCTCCACATCCTCCCCAACATGTGTTATTTCTTATCTTTCTGATACTAGCCACTCTGACAGGTGTAAGATGATATCTCACTGTGGTTTTGATTTACATTTCCTGATGATTAGTAATGTTGAGCATCTTTTCGTGTGTCTGTTTGGCCATCTGCATGTCCTCTTTGAAAAAAAATGTCTATTCAGGTCCTCTGCCCATTTTTAAATTGGATTTTGGAGGGGGGTTTTGTTGAGTTGTGTACATTTTTAAAAATATATTTTGGATATAACCCCTTGTTAGATATACCATTTGCAAATTTCTTTTCCCATTCACTAGGTTACCTTTTAGTTTTGTTGATGGTTTCCTTTGCTGTGCAAAAGATTTTATTTTGATGTAGTCCTAATAGTTTGTTTTTGCTTCTGATTCTTTTGCCTGTGGAGACATATCCATAAAAATGTTTCTAAGAGCAATGTCTGAAAGACCACTGCCTATGTTTTCTTTTAAGAGTTTTATGACTTTAGATCTCACATTTAGGTTTTTAATCCATTTTGGGTTTATGCTTGAGTATGGTGTAAAAAAGTAGTCCAGTTTCTAAAGACTCCATCAAACAAGATAATAACAGACCAATATCTCTCATAAACATTGGTGTGAAAATACTCAGCAAGATACTGGCTAATAGGATCCTGGGTTGCAAGGTGGTTTAACACTCTTAAATCAATCAATGTAATAGATCACATTAATAAAAGAAAAGACAAGAACCATACGATCCTCTCAACTGATCCAGAAAAAGCATTTGACAAAATATAGCATCCTTTCTTGATTAAAACTCTTCAAAGTATAGGGATAGAGGGAACATTCCTTAATATCATAAAAGTCATCTATGAAAAGCCCGCAGAGAATATCATTCTCAATGGGGAAAAACTGAGAGCTTTTCCCCTAAGGTCAGGAACACGGCAGGGATGTCCACTCTCACCACTGTTGTTCAACATAGTACTAGAAGTCCTAGCCTCAGCAATCAGACAACAAAAAGAAATAAAAGACATTCAAATTCGCAAAGAAATCAAACTCTCACTCTTCGCAGATGGCATGATACTGTATATGGAGAACCCAGAAGACTCCACCCCAAGATTGCTAGAACTCATACAGCAATTCAGCAAAGGAGCAAGATACAAAATCAATGCCCAGAAATTAGTGGCATTTCTATACACTAACAATGAGACTGAAGAAAGAGAAATTAAGGAATCAATCCCATGTACAATTGCACCCAAAACCATAAGATACCTAAGAATAAACCTAACCAAAGAGATAAAGGATCTGTATTCTAAAAACTACAGAGAACACTTATGAAAGAAATTTAAAAAGACACAAAGAGATGGAAAAACATTCCATGCTCATGGATTGAAAGAATAAATATTGTATAAATGTCTATGCTACCCAGAGTAATTTACACATTCAATGCAATCCCTATAAAAATACCATAGTCTTTCTTCACAGAGTTGGAACAAATGATCCTAAGACTTGTATAGAACCTGTATACTTGTATAGAAAAGACCCTGAATACCCAGAGGAATGTTGGAAAAGAAAACCAAAACTGAAGGCATTGCCAAATGTTGGTGAGGATGTAGAGAAAGGAGAACACTCTTACACTGTTGGCGGGAATGCAAGCTGGTGCAGCCACTCTGGAAAACAGCATGGAGGTTCCTCAACAAGTTAAAAATAGAGCTACCCTATGACCCAGTAATTGCACTACTGGGTATCTACCCCAAAGATACAGATATAGTGAAATGACAGAACGCCTGCACCCCAATGTTCATAGCAGCAATGTCCACAATAGACAAACTGTGGAAGGAGCAGAGATGTCCTTCAACAGATGAATGGATAAAAAAGATGTGTGTGTATATATATGTGTATACACACACACACACACACACAATGGAATATTACTTAGCCATTAGAAAGGATGAATACCTACTATTTACATCAACATGGATGGAACTGAAAGGTATTATGCTGAGTGAAATAAGTCAACTGAAGAAAGACCATCATATGGTCTCACTCATATGTTGAATATAAGAAATAGTGAAAGGGACTATAACGGAAAGAGGGAAAACTAATGGGAAAAAATTAGAGAAGAAGACAAACCATGAGAGACTCCTAACTCTGGGAAACAAACAGAATGTTGCTGAAGGGGAGGGGGGGTGTTTATAGGGCTTGCATTGGATCTGTAGATTGCTTGGAGTAGTATGGGCATTTTAACTATATCAATTCTTCCAATCCATGAGCATGGTATATCTTTCCATTTGTGTTGTCTTCAATTTCCTTCATCAATGTCTTATAATGTTCAGAATATAAGTCTTTCATCTAAATGATTACATTTATTCCCAGATATTTTATTTCTTTTGGTGCAATTGTAAATGGGATTGTTTTCTTAATTTCTTCTTCTACTACTCTGTTCCTAGTGTATAAAAGCACAACAGATTTCTGTATAATGATTTTGTATCCTGCAAATTTACTGTATTCATTTATTAATTCTAATAGGTCTTTTTGTGGAGTCTTTAGGGTTTTATATCTAGTACCATGTCATCTGCAAATAGTGGCAGTTTTATTTCTCCCTTATCAATTCAATGCCTCTTGTTTCTTTTTCTTGTCTGATTGCTGCAGCTGGGACTTCCAGTACTATGTTGAATAAAAGCAGTGAGAGTTGACATTCCTTTCTTGTTCCTGATCTTAGAAGAAAGTTTTCAGTTTTCTGCCACTAAGTATGATGTTAGCTTTGGGTTTTTCATATATGGCTTTTATTTTTGAGGCATGTTCCCTCTAAACCCAGTTTGTTGGGAGTTTTTATCATGAACAAATGTTGTATCTTGTCAAATGCTTTTTTCTGCATCTTTTGAGACTACTACATGGTTTTTATCCATCCCCTTGTTAATGTGATATAGCACATGGATTGCTTTGCAAGTATTGAACCACCCTTGTATCCCTGGAATAAATCCCACTTGATTATGGTGAATGATCCTTTTAATACATTTTTAAATTAGATTTGCTAATATTTGTTGGGGACTTTTGTATTTATGCTCATTAGAGATATTGGGCTACACTTTTTTTTGTCATATCTAGTTTTGGTATCAGAGTAAGACCAGCTTCACAGGATAAATTTAAAAGTTTTCCTTCCTCTTCTATTTTTTAGAATAGTTGGAGAAAAATAGGCATTAGCTCTTCCTTAAATGTTCAGTAGAATTCACTTGTGAAGCCATCTGTTATTGGATTTTTGTTTGTTGGGAGTTGTTTTTATTACCAATTCAATTTCATTACTAGTATTCAGTCTGTTCAAATTTTATATTCCTTCCTGATTCACTTTTGGAAGATTATATGTTTCTAGGAAATTTATCCATTTCTTCTAGGTTATCCAATTAGTCAGCATATAATTTTTCATATTATTTTCTTATAACTTTGTATTTCTATGATACCAATTGTTATTTCTTCTTCATTTCTGATTTTGTTTATTTGAGACCCCTCTCTTTTTTCTTGATGAGCCTGGCTAAATGTTTATCAATTTTAAGAACCAGTTCTTGGTTTCATGGTATTTTATAGTGCTTGTTTGCTTGTTTTTTGGTCCATATTTTGTTTATATTCACTCTATTCTTTATTGTTTCCTTTCTGCTACTAGCTTTAGGCTTTGTTTGTTTCATTTCATAGTTCCTTTAGGTATAAGTTTAGGTTGTTCAGTTGAGATTTTTCTTATTTCTGTATTTTTCTTCTTTCTATAAGCTTCTCTCTTAGCTTTTGCTATATTCCAAATATTTTGGACCGTTGTATTTTCATTTTCTTCATGTATTTCTGGATTTCCTCTTTGACTTCTTTATTAATACATTGGTTGTTTAGTAGCATGTTGTTTAACTTCCATGTATTTGCATTTTTTCTAGTTTTTTTCTTATAATTAATTTCTAGTCTCATACTATTGTGGTCAGAAAAGATGCTTGATATGATTTCCGTTTTCTTAAATTTATTGAAACCTGTTTCATGGTCTGACATGTGATCTCTCCTGGAGAATGTGGAACTAGACTTTGATAATAACAATCAGACATGATTTGGAAGGTTGTTCAACAAAATAAAACTTTATTTTTCAAATTTACCAAACCATTAGCCTATGCTTCCCCAAATTCCTTTTGAATTTTATCCTTTAAAACAGGTTTCTTGGGATCCCTGGGTGGCGCAGCAGTTTGGCGCCTGCCTTTGGCCCAGGGCATGATCCCGGAGACCCGGGATCGAATCCCACATCGGGTTCCCGGTGCATGGAGCCTGCTTCTCCCTCTGCCTGTGTCTCTGCCTCTCTCTCTCTCTCTATCATAAATAAATAAAAAAAAAATTAAAAAAAATAAATAAATAAAACAGGTTTCTTTTCAGAAAAAACTTTATCTGTTAAATTGTATTTTTTTTATTTTTAAAAATATTTATTTATTTTCAAGAAAGAGCACGTGCATGTACATGAGCAGGATGAGGGGCAGACAGAGAGGGAATCCTTAAGCCAACTCCCCACTGAGCTCAAGCCTGATGTGGAGCTCTATCTCAGGACCCTGAGATCATGACCTGAGCCAAAATCAAGAATCAGCCACTCAGCTGACTGAATCACCCAGGCACCCTTATCTGTTACATTTATTTATTTTATTTTTTGTGAGTTTTTGCCCAATGCTCTGCTTCTATATGTTATTATTTTGGAGGGTTTTTTTTTTTTCTGTTTAATTTAAGGCAGCTGGTGGCATGTACTCTCAATTTTTATTTGTCTGAAAATGACTTCACTTTGATTTTTAAAGGGTATTTTCACTGGGCATAGCATTCTAGACTGGCATTTTCTCCCCAACACTTTGAAGACCTCATTCCATATAGTTTTTGTAGCACAGTGTTTCTGTTGAGAATTCAGCTATCATTATAATATTTGTTTTTTTAAAGGTATTATGTACTTTCCCCCACTTCTGACTGCTAAGATCTTTTTAACTGCTATTTATTTATTTATTTATTTATTTATTTATTTTTAACTGCCTTTTATTTTCAGTTTTACTAAGATGGACCTAGATACATTTTTTCTGAGCATTTATCCTGCTGTCATTTCAAGAACTTCCTGGATAATGTACTTCGGTTTTGAACATCTTCAGACATTATTTCTCCCTGGTTGTTTCTCTTGTAACCAGGTTGCTTCTCCTCCCCCATTCTCTTGCTAGTCTCCTTCCAAAGTTAGACTTTTTCACTCTGCCCCATATATTTCTTATTCTATTATTTTTTTATATTCCATTCTTTTTCACTCATGCTGTTTTGGATATTTCCCCTACCTACCTACCTTCCAGTTCTTTATTACTTACTTCAACTGTATCTAAGATTATTAATAAGAATAAATATATAAATAAAATGAATAAGAGAGATCCCACAAAGCTCCCTAGCTCCTTCTGCCCTGTGAAAATACAAAGAGAAATTTGTGACCCAGAAGAGAGCCCTCACCTGATCATGCTGGTACTCTTCCAGCCTCTAGAACTGTCAGCATAGATTTCTATTGTTTATAAGCTACTTGGTCTATGGAATTCTGTAATAGCAGCCCAAAAAGACTAAGACAGAGAATTGGTCCCAAGATGGAGTTGCTGTTGTAACATATACCTAGCAATGTGCAAGCAGCTTTGGAACTGGGTAATGGGCAAAGGCTGAAAGAGACTTGAAGTGAATACTAGAGAAAGCCTACATTGCTATGAATGGATTGTAAAAGCAAGTCTGGCAAGAGCTCAGAAGAGGAAAGCTGTAGAGGTGCTTGGTTGGTTCAGTCCATAGAGCATACAACTCTTGATCTCAGGGTTGTGAGTTTGAGATGTTGGGTGTACAGATAACTTAAAAATAAAATGTTTAGAAGTGTTCTGTAGTTTTTAGGATATATATAAGCTCTTTGGTTAGGTTTATTCCTAGGTATCTTATAGTTTTGGGTGCAATTGTACATGGGATTGATTCCTTAATTTCTTTCTTCAGTCTCATTGTTAGTGTATAGAAATGCCACGGATTTCTGTGCATTGATTTTGTATCTCGCCCCTTTGCTGAATTGCTGTATGAGTTTCAGCAATCTTGAGGTGGAGTCTTTTGGTTTTCTATATAGAGTATCATGACATCTGCGAAGAGGGAAAGTTTGGTTTCTTCTTTGAGAATTTGAAAGCCTTTTATTTCTTTTTGTTGTCTGATTGCAAAAATAAAGTGAGGACGAGGAGGAGGAGGAAGAGGAGGAGAAGAAGAAAAAGAAAAAGAAGAAGAAGAAGAAGAAGAAGAAGAAGAAGAAGAAGAAGAAGAAGAAGAAAGCTGTAGAGAAAACCTTCATCTTCTTAGAGAATTCTCAAGTGGTTGTTAGCAGAATGTCGGTAGAAACATGGATAATAAAGGTCATCCTGTTGAGGTCTCAGAAAGAAATGAGAAACATGTTTGTGTTAACTCCAGGAAAGGCGATCTTTGTTATAATGTGGATAAGGGCTTCACCAAATTGTGTTCTTGTCCTAGCGTTTTGTGGAAGGTAGAACTTGTAAGCAATGAAAAGTAGATATTTGGCTGAAGAAATTTCGAAGCAAAGTGTTGAAGGAAGCATCTGGTTTCTTTTGGATATAGTAAAATTCAAAAAGAGAAATTATTTAAAGGTGGAATTATTGGGATCCCTGGGTGGCGCAGCAGTTTGGCGCCTGCCTTTGGCCCAGGGCGCGATCCTGGAGACCCGGGATCGAATCCCACGTCGGGCTCCCGGTGCATGGAGCCTGCTTCTCCCTCTGCCTGTGTCTCTGCCTCTCTCTTTCTCTCTCTGTGACTATCATAAATAAATAAAAAATTAAAAAAAAAATAAAAAATAAAGGTGGAATTATTAATCTAAAAGAATGCAGAATTTTAAAATTTGGAAAATTCTCAGCCTATCTGTTTTGAAAGAAATAAGAAAGCTTGTTTTGGGAGAGAACACAAAGAGTACAGCCAAATTTGATAAGGAAATTGGTATGGATTGGCCATCTCAACACAAGATAAGAGCTATTCATTAAGACAATTGGTAGATGGTGGGCCTTCCAAACAGAAGCCAGTACTTATTGTTCAAGACAGTAGAAGAATGACCTGAAGGCAGTTCCGGACTGGCCCTACCTCCACAGGTCCAGAGTTCAAGGGCCTCCGGGCCATATTTATTTCAAAGGAGAGGCTGCTGTCTACCTCACAGTGCAGGCTATGCTCCCCCAAAACCCTGAGCTGCACCCCTCAACCTCCAGATGCCGTGGAAGGAGGCCAAGGTGGCAGTCGCACCTGAGAGCACAGGCAGTAAACATTGGAAGAGCCCCTACAGTGATCAGAGTGCACAAGCCTAAAGCAGAGTGAATGGCAAGGCCCACTAAGAATCACAGGATTGAGACATGTTTCAAGTAGCCATGTAGCATCAACATTAAATTCGTGAATTATTCAGTTTATTGCACAAGTTTATCACATAAGCTAGTCACACAAGAAAGTTAGATGGGAATTAATAGACCACTCTGAAGAAGATCTGGGAAGGAGGCATCACAACATGAGTGGGGAGGCTCCAGCCCCATCGTAGGTCCTGCAAAGTGTTGGCCTAGATTGCAGTCAAATGGTCTTCTGTTTAAAGACCTATATGTCTGGCAGTGCCTGTGTGGAGCGTGTGGACACATATAGCATGGGAGATCTGTCAGCCCTCCAGCCAGTGCAAGACAGCTCCTTCTTTTAAGGGTCCTCTGAGTTGGGTGTAACAGTTCTGCCTGATGGTCTGCCCTATCAGCTCAGTCCACTAGATCTCACCCAAGTCTCTCCACAGACCTTTCCTAACAAGTGTTACTTATCTGTCAGCACACAACTTATCTATAGAGGCACACTCAAAGTCCTATATCCCACGTTGACAACTAATAGGGGAGTTCACATTGGCCACTGTGACTCCATCTTGTCTTACTCTAACTTAGCTTATTCCCCATCGTCTATGACTAAGAATCACATACAAAGTGTCACACCAAGACAGAGTCATTAGCCAGTAGAAATATGGATATCTCCCCTAGATCTGAAAAGAATGGAGCCTCCCAGAGCAGCGGGGTCAGAATGGGGAGGGGCCACTGCAAAGAAATCTGATTAGGGCAGTGACCATCTGAGTCCTAGGGCAATGACTCCAGCCCCAGAGAAGGAGGGGCAGACATAGGACTCCAACCTATGAGAGCTCCTGTGTGGGCTGCAAAGCTGTGGGGGCAGAACCACTTGGAGCCTTAGGGGCCCAACTTCCACCTGGTGTGTCCAGAAGGTGGGATCTCTGCCCCCTTGTGTTTTAAGGCTTTGGAAGTGGCTAAGAAATCATTACGCATTTCTTCTTTCCTATTTCTTCCTTTTGAATGGAAATGTCTATCCCATGCAGTCCCTTCCTTATACCTTGGAAGCACGTAACTTATTTGATTTCAAAGGTTCATACTTGGAGAGCAATTTACCTAAAGGTGAATGTCTCACATATCTAATTCAGCTGATAGTTAGATGAGATTTTGGACTTAGACTTTTGAGTTGATGCTGGAACAAGTGAAAACTTCTGGGGCTATTGGGATGGAATGAATGTATTCTGCATAGAGAAGGACATGAATTTTGGGGAACTGGGGGGTAAAATGCTGTGGTCTGTATGTTTGTGTCCCTCTCCAAATTCATATTTGGAAATCCTAACCCCCAAGGATTATAGTATTAGGAAGCTGATCCTTTGGAAAGTGATTAGTTCATAAAGGTTAAGCCCTCATGAATGCAGTTAGTACCCTTATAAAAAAGAGACTCCAGGGATATCCTTTCCCACTTCCTGCAAGGGAGGATACAACTCAAAGGTACCATCTATGAACCAGGAAGAGGGCTCTCACCTGACCATACTGGAACTCTGATCTTGGACTTTCCAGCTTCCAGAACTGTGAGAAATAAATTTCTGATATTTATAAGACACCCAGTCCTACAGTAGCTGAACAAACTAAGATACAACTCATAGAGTCTCAAAAGATATAGCCAAGTACAAAGTTAAATGACAAAGAGCAGATGAAAACACTTGCTACAACCAACAGGCATAACAGAACATAATGTACTTCTTCAAATTAATTAAGACAACTACTTAATAGAAAAATAGTCAAAGGAAATAAGCAATTTATAGAAGTAGTACACATGGCTTCATAAAAACTGCTTATTTGAAAAAAAGTTCAACATCACCACTAACCTAGGAGATGTAAGTTAAAACAAAGATGTGATGTAATTTTAAAAATATAATTGGCATAATTTTAAAAGTTTGATAAGGTCTAATGTTTTTTTTTAAGATTTTATTTATTTATTTGAGAGAGAAAGAGAGTGCAGAGCGAGAGTGAGAGGGAGAGAGAGAGAGAGAGAAGAGAGCACAGCAGGGGAAGGGGCAAAGGGAGAAGCAGACTCCTCGCCAAGTAGGGAGATTGATGTGGGGCTTGATCCCAGGACACTGAGATCATGACCTGAACCGAAGGCAGATGCTCTGAGCCACCCAGGTGCCCAAAGTCTAATATTATTAAGATTGTGAGCAAACTGTTTATTCTATACTATTGGCACAAGAGTAAACTAGTGAAGCCTTTTTTAGAAGTTGGTATGGCAGTATCCATCTCAATTCTAGATACCCAGGAGTTCTATGTCTGAGTATCTGTCTTTGAGAAGCACCCACATACAGTAGGTGCCCAGAGACAAGTACAAAGGCGTTTACTACAGCACTGTTTGTAATAGCCAAAAATCAGGAATGGTCACATAAATGACAGTAGACTTCCATGAATCATTTAAAAAGGTTGAAGGTGATCTTTATATACTAACTTGGAACGATCTCTAAAATATGTATTTAAAATAAGAACAGAACCACAAAATAATAAGTCTATGAAGAAATATCCTATGTAATAAAAAATTATTTATGCAAATAAATATATAGACCTATATTGAAAAATCAGGAATGATACACATCAATTCTCAACAGAGTTAATTAACATTTATTATCATCAAGACATGGGCAAAGCGAGATGCTAACTTCTTACTTTATACTTCTGGAGAAAACATCTGTTAATGTCTTTCTATTCAAGACCTTTTCTAAGATGAATGGATAAAGAAGATATATATACAATGGAATATTACTCAGCCATTAGAAACAACAAATACCCACCATTTGCTTCGACATGGATGGAACTGGAGGGTATTATGCTGAGTGAAATAAGTCAATTAGAGAAGGACAAACATTATATGTTCTCATTCATTTGGGGAATATAAAAAATAGTGAAGAGGAATAAAGGGGAAAGGAGAGAAAATGAGTGGGAAATATCAGAGAGGGAGACAGAACATGAGAGACTCCTAACTCTGGGAAACGAACAAGGGGTGGTGGAAAGGGAGGTGGGCAGGAGGTGGGGGTGACTGGGGGATGGGCACTGAGGGGGGCACTTGATGGGATGAGCACTGGGTGTTATGCTATATGTTGGCAAATTGAACTCCAATTAAAAATTTTTAAAAATTTAAAAATTAAAAAAATGGAAAAAAGACCTTTTCTAAGCATTTATTACCCAACTATCACCAGACTTCATTGTACTATGACTTTCATTAGCTTGTTAGTACCATGTGAAAAAAAACCTAAGAACATGGGAAAGAGTTGTCCTTGAGCCATCCCTGGCCTCGGGACCACCTGCACAGCTGGTGTGGTTAATCTTAGCAAAGTTCTGTTTAGGCCTCAGCAGCCCACAGTAGCATCCTGGCTTCCCATTTAAACTACATCACTGTGGTTCACTCAGGCCAGTAGTATCTCCACTCCAGTGTCACCTCTTCAGCAACTTTTAGGACTTATACTCATCCCTCCCCTGAAAGTCAACAGAAATATGGCTCTTCTTCGTGGGTTAGGCTCTCCTAGGGGGTTTCTATAACATGGTGGCTTGGGTCCTAAGGTGTTATAGCTCTTTTTAGCTTTACACATACACATCTTTTCCCTTACCAGGGTACATCTCAGAGAGAATAGCTAGGTGGTCACTTTCAAATTAAAGAAAGCCACTAACGACTCAGAATTACATTTGGAGGGATTTATCACACAGATGGGATAAATGACTTTTGTGCAGTTATTTACTTAAACATTGTCTGTAATAGCCAAAGATTAGAAACAACCCCAATATTTGTCAAAAGTAACTGATTAGTTAAATACACGATAATATATCTATATCATAGAGCATTAAACAACTGTAAAAAAGAATGAGGAAGCTTTCTTTATACCAATAGGAAAAGAAGCCCAAGATAAACATACAAACAAAAAACAAGGTGCAGAATGGTATGTAAAATATGCTGTCTTTGTAAGCAAATGAAGAGAAGTAAAAACCCATTTGTTTTTGCTTACATACGCTTGAAGAAACTATGGAAATTTACGTAGGAAATTAAGGACAGTGGTTACGAATGGTAGATACTGGATAAGAATTGGACAGATGAATGACAACAATGATAGGGAGACATTTTAGTGTGTATCTTTTAATATTCTTTGGTTTTTAAATCATATTTATGGTTTCTCTATTCAGTCTTCAGATTTTCTTAAAGTCAAGTCCTTGCCATGGACCCATGTCAATAAAATCCTTGCAAGCTGGCTTTCTGGCCCCAATCCTTGTTATGTTTTTGTTTTGCTTTTCTTTTCCCAGGAGGTTCCTCTAGGAATTTTTAAAATTTAATCAATGTAAATGGGTATGGGACAGAAAGAGCACAGGCCATTTTCAACCCCATTTCCCCTTGCCCAGGATTTAAACACCCATAATGACATATGTGTACATAATAACATGTATAATGTTTACAGAAATGCATACTCCTTGGGTTACAAATGCCAGAGATTCAACTCAAACTCTTAAACTAATCCTAAGATTCCCCTGCATATCAAGGGCAAGAAAGTATTCCTAACTTCTAGCGGTGATGGAAAGATGAAGTAAATTAAAGCATATAAAGAACATGGTCATGCACCTCCTTCAGAGTAAATAGAAAATAAATAAATGTTAGTTGTTATTATCATTTGTGGACATTTTATTTTTTTTGAGATTTTATTTACTTATTCATGAGAGACACAGAGAGAGAGAGAGAGGCAGAGACACAGACAGAGGGAGAAGCAGGCTCCATACAGGGAGCCCAATGTGGGACTCGATCCCGGGACTCCAGGATCAAGCCCTGGGACAAAGGCAGGCGCCAAACTGCTGAGCCACCCAGGGATCCCCTGTTTGTAGACATTTTAAGGCATAATATTTGCTTTTCTGTGCCACATGTCTGAATATTGTTTATAAATGTTCAGGATCTATTATACAAGTTACAAAATAAGTCTTAGGTTTTAAGGTTAGTCTTTTCTTTACACACAGAAATTTCTATAGGGAAAGACAAAAAACAAAGTCCACAATAAATTTTTAAATAGTTAAACAAATTTAATTCAAACCTCCAAGTGTAATTGAGACCAAGAATATATGAAAATGCCAAACAAGAGAAAAAAGGGGATTCCAAACGGTGCTTCATAAACACTCATTCAAGATCTCAAATACTCACACAGGGGAAAAGATGAATGATTTGATTGGGCAGCAGTTATTGTTAAAGGAAAATAAAGTGGAAGAAACTGAAATATTTAGGTACCTATCAAGAAGTGATGAAAGCCAGCTGTGGAAAAAGATTCTTTAAGGGAGTTTCTGTATTACAAAGGAAATAGCTGTGCAATGTCAAGAAGGGAATCAGTGAGACAGAAAGTAAGGAAACCCACCACAATAATATGCCATCTTCGCAAAAGCATTACTCACACACAATCTCAACATTTTCTTCCTACTGTGCCGTGCGTGGTTTGAAAATTTTGCTTCATCACTCATGAATTTACCTCCAAATATATGTGGCTATCTCATTAATTTTAATATTTGTCTTCTAAAATATTTTAATATTTGTCTCTTGGGGTCCCAGGAATGTACCGTGGTATGTCTCTTGTTCCACAGGTTGTATTTATTAGTTGAGAAGGGAATGGAGAGTAGAATGTCTACTGTGATTTTCAAAAGGTAATATGTCAGTGCAAAAGCTGAATGTCTAGATTCCTACACATTTTGACAACAATAAATCAGTGATTCTGAATTATTCCTAACACATATTTAAATATTGAGCAGCTTTTGTAGACTGGCAGATAGACCTGTTGGCATCACCTTTCTTATAATAAATATAATAAAGGTGATGGTGTTGATGATAGCAACTGACTATCATTACCTAATATTTTCTGGTTTTAAAAGAATATTTTGAATTTTAGCTAGAAGTAGTTCACTGAAACATTTTGCTCTAAGGTGTGTGACAACTAGAATATGAAACTAACTATACACATAGCCACAGTTGGTGTTTGTGCTCCTTGAAACTTCAAGTGTTTTGAAGTGGCAATGTGGACTGGAAAACCATGATAAGCACACTGTAACTAGCTCATTTCAGACATCCATCAGTGTTTTGATGGTTAATTTTATGTGTTAACGTGAATGGATCTCAGGGTGCCCACATATTTGGTTAAACATGATTTCTGGTTGTGTCTGTAAGGGTATCTCTGGAAATGACTAACATTTAAATCGAGTAAAGCTGATTGCCTTCTTCCATTGTGGGTGTCTTGTCCAGTCTGTTGAAGACCTAAATAGAGTAAAAAATTAAGAAAAAATTCTTTCTCTCTACCTGTCTTTGAGCTAAAACATTGGTCTTACCCTGCCTTTGGATTCAGACTTGGAATGGAACTCATACCATTGGCTCTACTGGTTCTCAGACTCAGACTAGAACTACACCATAGGTATTATAACTAACAACTTACAAAACCTCCGTGTGTGTGTGTGTGTGTGTGTGTGTGTGTATGTGTGTGTAATTTTTTTCTCTAACTGGTTCTGTTTCTCTGGAGAACCCTGACAAATACAAACATAAAATACTCGTTGGGGGTCTTAAAATCAGGCTAGACATCATGAAGGAACAGACAATCTTGCAAGATTTCCAGGACTTCCTGTGTTCAGTTAAGGCAGCAATGCCACGAGATGAGCCTTTCTTGTTTATTTTTGTACTTCCACTTCCTGTCAAGTGCTCTTAACCAGTGAATTCAGAGGTGCATGAACATTTAAATAAACTCAAAGTGTGCATAATTGTATGTTTAGTATCCACTCCCCCTCACTCAATAAGTTCAATTCTTTAGAGATTTCTGCAATTGATCGACCAGCAGAATTTTTACTTTAATTCAAAAGTGATCACCATTACCTCTCTCACTTCTCTGAGGACATATGTAAAGGTAGTGTTCTGTCTTGGGTAATAACTATAATGACAAAAACTTTAACACCACCTATTAGTTCTTTATGATGTATACCAGTGTTTCTCAAAATTCTGGTCCCTAGATCAGCAGCATCAGCATTACATGAAAATTTATCAGAAATGTAAATTCTCAGGGCACCTGGGTGACTCAGTGATTGAGCATCTGCCATTGGCTCAGGTCTTGATCCCAGGGTCCTGGGATTGAGTCTCGCATGGGGCTCCCCACAAGGAGCCTGCTTCTCTCTTTGCCTATGTCTCTGCCTCTCTCTGTGTGTCTCTAAGCAATAAATAAATAAATACATAAATACATAAATATCTTAAAAAAAAAAACACCTGTAAAATATCCAGGTCCACTCCAGACCTTCTGATTCAGAAACTCTTTAAAGTTTGAGAACCACTGGTTTATAGATTCACTTCATAAGCATTATCTCATTAAATCTATCAAGTTTGGTACTATTATCTCCATTTTATGGAAGAGGAAAATAAGGCTCGGAGAAACTAAAAGGACTTCCAATTATCACACCCATAAAAGGCAGAGCTGAGGCTTGAACCAACTTCTTGTGACCCAAACCAATGCTCTTTCTACAACACTTGAGGTTCTCTTCTTAAATAACTGAGGTATATTTCTAACATGTACCCCCACTGCCATGTAAGACTTGGGATACTTTGGGCAGCCCAGGTGGCTCAGCGGTTTAGCGCCGCCTTCAGCCCAAGGAGTGATCCTGGAGACCAGGGATTGAGTCCCATGTCGGGCTCCCTGCATGGAGCCTGCTTCTCCCTCTGCCTGTGTCTCTGCCTCTCTCTCTCTCTTTCACACACACTTTACATAATAACTCCACATAATGGAAATGTGCCTGACCTCATAGGAAAACAACAGTAAGTGGCCCTTTCATAGAGCTTCTGTGTGTTTGCCCCCCATTTACGGGTGGCAATGAGGCACAGAGAAAAGCAAGACCTAAAAATGTTGGGTTCATGTGAGAACAACAGTTCATTCTGTTCTACCCTGCCTTCAACCCTCCTGTCAGGAGGTTTTCATGTTGTTCTTTCTGCTGAATTCTGATTCAGTATAGTTTTGTGACAACAGAATACAAACCACCTAAATGTCCATCGGAAGGGAATGGTTAGTTAAGTTTTGCAATGGTTGTAAAGCATCAAGCAGGCAGCTCTATCTGGACTCATAAGGAAAAGGTCTCTAAGACACATCAATCAGAGGAAAAAGCAAGGTGCAGACAGTGCATATAGTACCCTATTATTCACATGGTGAAATAAGAAATAACTCACACACATATGTGGTTGTAAATGCATAGAACTTCTCCAGAAGGATAAATAACAACTAGATCATTGTGGTTTTTGTCTACCAAAGGAACTAGGGGAGGAGGAGAAGGTAGAGGAAGGGGAAAAGGGAGACTTACTTTTCACTGTAAACCCTTTTGTATTGTTTGAATTATTTTATTTTTTTAATTTTATTTTTTTAATTTTATTTTAAATATTTCATTTATTTATTCATAAGAGACACAGAGAGAGAAAGGCAGAGACATAGGGAGAGAGAGAAGCAGGCTCCACGGTGAGAGCTCGATGTGGAACTTGATCCCGGAACTCCAGGATCATGCCCTGGGCTGAAGGCAGACATTCAACCACTGAGCCATGCAGGTGTCCCTGTTTGAATTCTTTTAAAGCCAAAACTAAAATTACCTCTTTAGTATATCTTTATTAAACATGTTTATTTATTTATATTTTTTATAGGTTGGAAAGGACAATTATGAACTTCCAAGCATTCCATCTACCCTTCATAATCAATTTTATTTTCATTCTCAAGAAACTTCTTATAATTTTAGTTTAAACTAACTTTTTTTTAAGGTTTAAAAAAACTTATTTATTTGAGGGAGAGAGAGAGAGTGAGAGCACAAGCTGGGGAGAGAGGCAGAGAGAGAAGTAGACTCTCCTCTGAGCAGGGAGCCTGGATGCAGGTCTCAAAACCCAGGACCCTGAGATCATGACCTAAACTGAAGGCAGACACTTAACAACTGAGCCAGCCACCCAGGAGCTCCTTAAACTACCTTTTTATGTAAGTTCCCAAAGTTCACCTCATTGGGTGAAGCTGAATTTTTTCTTAAATGTGAAGCATTGCTTCCTAATTCTAGCATACTAGTAGTGATTTCTTCATCTTTCAAAAGCTGTTAAAAATTCCGAAATCTAAAATCCTCTTGCATACCTGGGACATCTCTGAGCCTAGAGCTCTCCATCTTGATTCTTTTCTAATTCGGACAAATTGCTTTCCACCCTGGTTCCTCCAATCTCAAATCCTAACCTGCCTAATACTCTTTAAATGAGCCAATGCCCAATAGATAATTAATGAGCTGTGAAGTACCCTCACAGCCAGGTGCCTTCTCTTTATGGGGGAACCTCCCCCAAACTCCTCACCTTGTACAAAAAATAAAAAGAATGAGCAAGGTTAAAAGAAAGAAAGAAAGAGTCTTGATAATTACTTATAAGGGCCAACTATAATTATGCAAACCAGGATGAGCAATGGTGAGTTCATTTAGAACGGATGTTAAAAAATATTTCAAATAAGGGAGGAAGAATGGCTGTTATACACTGAAAAGTAAATGTGTAATTTCTGGAATGTGTAAAATTTTGAGTGATTCATAAATAAAACTTAGAAGAGTGTAGGAAGCAGGATATGGGCTAAGTAAAAATATATGTACAGGGGTTGGTAATTTATTGGGAAATACCCATAACACACCACAACCTAACTTAAAGTGGGGGGGTTAGAAAGGGGAAAAATACAGTGATGGTAGCTGTGTTGGGTTGGCTGAACAACCCTATTTTGAGAAGACTCACCATACTGAAAGAAAATGTGGAGTTATCTTATTCACATAAGTACTAATTTGTATTACTAATGATTTTAATCACCTAACTAAATAGGTACTAGAGAGTTCACAAAATAACTCAGTTTGTTAGCACATAGAAAAAGAGAGCTCTGAAGTCAGACTCACTCAGATCAATATTCTTACTTATAGCCCAGGAATGTATCCATGTTGATCAATTGTTAGACGATGAACAGGCATTATCTGTCTGAATCCACAGGGTAGGGTAATGTAGGGGAAGAGGGAAGAGCTGGTTATCCTGATAGTTTCCTGGTTCCCCCAGTTCACTGTCACACCAACCTCAGCTGTTCAAAAATAAGATTATGTTTTCATCTGTCCCATAACTTGACAATTGTGGGGAAAACTCTAATAGGAAGACATTCTACAGATACACTCTGTTTCTGGGATTAAGGCAATTTTTAGTATAACTTTTAAGCTGGTTTTTAGCATAAGTTTGTTAAGTAATTTCAGTTACCTTCTATTTGATTTTCTCTTTTCTAATTGATGAGGTTAATAATTATTACAAAGAAATAACTCCAGGCTGTGGGATGTTACATATTTTTGACATTCTAATGCCACGACTAAGCACTGTATATTACTCTATGCGCTCACTCTTTTTCTTTTAATTCAGCACTTTCTGAAGATTGTTTTCTACTAACTTAATGTGCTCTTTCTTTAGCAATCAAGATTTTTCAATGATCTATGCAGGTGGTGGTCATTGTAGGTGAAATAGTCATAGTAAATTAACAGGCATTTAAAATGTATCCTGTGTTCAAAACAAAAGCACCAATTCACCTCTAAAAATAACTCCAATATGAATAATAGAGACTTGGGGGGGTGGCAGTTGATTTAACAAACATTTACTTGGTACCTATTGTGTTCTGGACACTGTGCTAACCACTTGGATGGCAACGATGTATAGGATGAGGTCCCTGCTTTGAGATACTCTCAGTCTAGTGGAAGAGATGGAAAAAGTAAATATGAAACTTCAGTATACTAAGAGCTCTAAGAGAGTACATGAATAGAACATTGTGGCAGGACAGAGGAACCTACTGCTGCCTGAGGCAATCAAGTAAGGCTTTCTTCTTTTTTTTAAGATTTATTTATTTGCTTGAGAGAGAGAGCACACACATGAGTAAGAGGAGGGGCCGAGGGAGAGGGAGAGAGAGAATCTCCAGCCGACTCCCTCCCTGCTGAACTTGGTGCCCCCATACTTGGTTCCATCCCAGGACCCTGAGACACTGACCTGAGCCGAAATCAAGAGTCAGAGGCTTAATTGACCGAGCCAGCCAGGCCCCTGACTAAGGGTTTCTGTTTCATCTTGAAGACATAGGTGGAGTTTGGTGAGCATCTCTGGCACAGTGGAAAAGGTGAATATGGCTTTAGAAGAACTGGTAGCCTGGCAGGAGAGACAAAGCAGCAGAAAAATAGCTATAAGACAATGAGACAAGGACTTTAAGTGGAAGCCTGCATAAAATGATCTGGAACAGCAACGGCAGAACAATTAGTTTTGTGAACATGGTAGGAGTGGGGTGGAGGCTAGCAAAGGGGTGGAGGTTAGCAAAGTATAATAGAACAGAGGTGACACTGCAGCTTCACATAAAAGGAGGAATCGAGATTTGCCAAGCAGAAAGAGGAGAGAAGAAACAGGAACATTCCAGGGAAAAAGAGCGCCTTGATCTTAGCTCTGAAGGCACAAATGGGGAACATTTGGGAGTGTGTAAAGGCATATGGGGGAGGGAGACCAAAGGGTAGATAGAATATCAGACTTGGCTATATTCTGAAGGGGATCTTATGCCACACTAAGGAGTTTTGGCTCAAGTATATCCCGGAGGCAAATGGAAATTGAAGAGAGTCCTTAATCCTGGTAGTGACGGGATCAGATCTGATTGTAGAAATATGACTACAGAAAAGCCTACATGTGACCTACCTCAGGTGTGAGGTGATGAGCTCTGACCTAGACTGGAGCCGTGAAATGAAGAATGAAGAGTCAGGAGAAGGCTTCTCAGGAGGTGAAAGCAAAAGGAAGTAAGGAGGCTAGAGGAGAGGCAGATTCACTCTTTGGCATTTGGGAGAATGATGGCGTTCCCAATGAGCCAGGGAGAAGAGGAGAAGAAATCCATGTGAAGAGTTTGTAGGGTGAATGTCCTGTCAATTCTTTACGGTATGCTGAATTTTGAGGGGCCTCGAGAGGAATTGCTGTGAGTAGTTGGAGATACAGATCTACGGTTGGAGAAGAAATCAGGCCAAAGCATGAGATTGCCTCAGAGTGAGGGGGATGAGGAGGGAAGGAGGAGGAAAGGGTAAGAACAAAGAACAAACCCGAGGGGACCCCAACTTCTAAGGGATGGATGGAGGGATAAAAAAAATAATTGAAGAGGCAAAACACTTGGAGACACAAGGGGAACCAGGAGAAGGAAGTAACACAGAGCTCTGAAGAGAAGAGGACTTGCTTGCTGGAGATAGTAACCATTAGGGGCAAATGGACAAGAGAGGCATGTAGGACAGTGTCCATTGATTGGTCACTCAATGTTCTTACCCACCCTGGTGAGAGCAGCAGTGGGTGTAGAAATCAGAGGGCAGTGCATTAAAAAGGGAATGGGACCGTGCTCCCTTTAGGCAGAATGTAGACTAAAATTGGAACAATACAGAGAAGATCCCTGTGCAAGGAGGACATGAAAATCCACGAAGCGTTCCATATTTTTGTCTTCTGGAGGAGCCACTCTGGCAGGGCAAGCTTCTTGCATGCATTGCTTCAAGGCCAGGCCAGTGTGGCTGAGTAGATGGCTCCATGCGGGAAAGCAAGGAGCTAGAGTCCTATCTGAGGAAAATCAAGGTCCATAAAAGCAAAAAAATCTCCTTTCCTCCTATGCTTGTCATGTAACAAAGGTGTTTATTGTATAAAAAAGAAAGAGAGAGAGAGAGAATAAGACCTAATGAATAGACTAAGTCATGTAGTCTTTTTTGTTGAGAATTTGATGATGAAAAGGTGAAATGTAAGGCATTAGCCCAGAAAAAAAGGAAGTTGAGCTAAAGAAAGAGTGGTTGTTTTTGTCACCGTTTTTTATTTCTTTAACGTCTGGTGGAGTCTTGAGCACATGTGTACCCAGAAGAGAAAGGATGGGTCACAAACAGGAGAGGAGGGGAAATACTGAGGAAGCCAGATTTTGAGGGCTCAAGGTGAAGGCCAAGACTTGGAAAGTGCTAGAAGTTTTTCTTCTGGGATGTTAGGGAAGAAAGAAGAATAGATTTAAGCCTAGAGAAGTCTGAAGATGGTGAGGAAGACCAAGTTGGTGAGTTGATGCCTGACAACCTCTTTTTTCTTGACGAAGCAGCTGGCGAGGAAATCTCTGAAAGTAAAGACAGAATGAACAGGCCTAGAGAGGATGTTGTTAATAAATACTAGTATCTTGTTTACTCCTTTAAACACATTGCTTCACTTTCTCCAGTGAGATCATTAAAGTCTTATCTCAAGAAAGGTGGTTAAATATGACAGTGGAAAATGCAGACCACAAACTTCTAGATACAGAAGAATCTGTGTAGCCGGACTAACACTGGGCTTTCATAGCTTTGCCTGGGGCTTCAGAAATGCTTTGATAATGCTTCTTTGAAGCAACTCTGGGGTAAATTTGGGGTATAAGATTTAGAATTTATTTGGAGTAAAATATTCCAGTACTTGGTATGCTACCAAAAAAAAAAAAAAAAATCAAAGAAACAACAGCAAAAAACTGGACTTTGCCTCAGTATGGGAAATATCTTAAGCCTGCGAGACAATTGATGTGTCTCTCCAGCCTTTTTAGAAACTCAAACCACTGATTATCAGGTCTGGTGTGTGCTGCATGGTTGCCCTGAACAAATGAGCCTCAGACACAACCATAAAAGAAAGACATCAGACTAGACAAACTATCATTTAGAAAGAATTAAGACAGCCATATTGTATGCTTACCATCAGCTCATCTATGGCTGTTCTGGTGTCACTACTCTCCAGAGGCTACTTAATCTCATTGAGACAAGACAGCCAGCCTAATTGATACAGAAAATGAAAGCCCTTTGATCTCATATCAAACAGAGTCAGACTAAGAGAAGGATCCAGCAGGCAAGATGACTGTCTTCCAAAGGAGAATTAACACTGCAGGCAGGAAAGTAGGAAAGGATAATATCTTACTTTGGAATTCCATGGACTTGTTTTACTTAAGTAAGGACTGAAAAGTAATAGATTCATCTCAATGCATGAATAGGGGTTTTTTGCTCTTAGTGCTATGAAATCTTTCAAATTATCAACATTTCCAGATACGTATGTTATAGTAGTGATGAAAAGCACAATGGAAGTATAATTAATGTAAAAACACCTGCCTTTTAGCAGGTAACTATAAAGGACAGGTGTTTGTCAATGTCAACCTTTACTGCTATGATCTGCTGCCCCTACTAAAGAATTTCCTTAGAAGGGGTTTATTATTTTGTGATTTAAATAGCACTCATTATGCTTTATAAACAATTTAGGTAAGTACCCCAGCAAAAAAAAACTGGCTTTGCAATAATCAGAATGTCTATGAATATACTAACATGTCTTTAAAGTTATCAGAGCACTTATTCATGTATCAGGAAACTCATCAAAATTTGTGTTCTCTATTCTAATGCAAAAAGTACACACTTCAATAATCATATCAGTTGTATTTTACATACTTAATATAATGGTAGTTTTGAAAACCAGTCCAAGCCTGTGATTGTATAAGTAAGATAAAATAAGTTATGGTATTTAGGGGAAAAAATGACTAATAGTGTTTTCCTTTCAGATACAGAGGATTACTTGAAAAATAACATACTCTCTACTGTAGTTGGTTCTGCCAACTGGATCTCATTCTTGATGTATTAAAATGCCTTGAGTATCTGATATTTGGGAAAGCATATCCTCCCACTATTTGACACTTTCAAAGCTGAGAGACCATGAAAAAATACAAAAGAAGTTTCAGAAAGGAATCAAGGCAGAATATAAAATAACATCTTTTTCTTACCCAAGATAGTATCCATAATGATGAATAATCAAATCAACAACTAACAAATTAACATGTATTTGAAAGAACAAGAAAAAATATATATGGCTGATGGTATATAGTATCTGGATGTCTTCAAAATAAGTTCTGGCCCTCTTGGGATTTTTCTTTTCTTTTCTTTCTTTCTTTTTTTCTTTTTTCTTTTTCTTTTCTTTTTTTTTTTTTAAGATTCTCTTTATTTATTTGAGAGAGAGCAAGAAAGCACAAGCTGGGGAGAGGGAGAAGCAGTCTCCCAGCTGAGCAGAGGCCTGATGCGGGGCTCTATCCCAGGACCTCGGGATCATGATCTGAGGCAAAGGTAGATACTTAACCGACTAAGCCACCCAGGTGCTGCCCCCCCCGCCCCCCCACCTCTTTTCCATTTTAGATTTTAAGGGATTTCTCTTCCAGGAATTTACAAGCCCAGACTTTAAACTTTTGGACTACTCAACTGTCAACTTCATTTTCCTCTTCATTTAAAATTGACACCAGTTCTCTGTTCCACCATCTTAAAGGCACCACAGCTGTCGTTTACTGAATTCACATGAGACCCACTTCCATCTTTCTAAATGAATATAGCACCTGGCTTATGATCTTCCTCCACATCCTCATTCCTCATCACCACTTTCTGACAACTTCACAATTCATTCTGGGGACCCATCAGTTACCTCAGCTGTGGAGTCCCATGATCTTATTCCCTGCAATCCTCTAACTCCACTCTACTCCAGCCACAGACCAGCAGGATCATTCCCTGAATTTAAGCATTACAGGTACTTGGAATGTTTGTTTTATATACCCAACCCCATGTGTACCACTGAACTCCTCCCCTTCCTAACCTTCTCCTGGCTTTCTACTCACTGAGTTCAATAAACACTAAATCCTTTTTAGTTTATTTATTTTTTAAATATTTTTTAATTTTTATTTATTTATGATAGTCACAGAGAGAGAGAGAGAGAGAGAGAGAGAGAGAGGCATAGACACAGGCAGAGGGAGAAGCAGGCTCCATGCACCGGAAGCCCGACGTGGGATTCAATCCCGGGTCTCCAGGATCGCGCCCTGGGCCAAGGGCAGGAGCCAAACCGCTGCGTCACCCAGGGATCCCCATGTCCTTTTTATTTTAATCCATCCATGAACCCTCTTCTCAGCCCATTATGCCCCTGTCCACCTACACCCCTGTCATATTCTTGTGACCCACTGTCAGTGGGCAAACCCACATCATACATGCTATTTAGTTTTTCCATGTATGCCCAGGAGCATGGCTGGAGGAAAGCTGAGAGTACTCTGGCTCACTATACCATACTCACACTTGCTTTCCTTGTGCCACAATGCCAACAACAGTCCCCGACTCGGTGCCAGGAACATTCTCCCAGACAGCTATACACACATAGTTCTCTCTCCTCAAAATCTCTCATATCTTTCCTGTAAACATTCATAGCAGAGACTTCCCGAAGCAATTGAATGTAACTGGTCTGGTATCCCCTCCACATCTCAGCATACACCTGTCTCTTCATTTAATTTCCCTTAATTTCCAACTGCTTCAAAGCTCTTAAGCCATTTCTCTGACTTCCAATTCTATATTTGTAACTTCAAACTCTCTCCAGAAGTCCAATGTCACATTAACAACTTTTTATAACGTGTCCCCAAGTTGAGTACTGAGCTGACACATGGTAAGTATTCAGTAGATATTTATGGAATGAATGAGGAAATAGATAAATCTACACCTGGATGTTTTACTTCCAATTCGACTCTAGATAAGGGAGGAGAACTTTGTCAAGAGGAAAACTGCTTTCTGCTTCCTCCACTCCAACTCTTGCTAGTACCTTCAACTCTAGTCTTTGGTGCTCAGTTGATTTTTCAACAGAGGTGGGTTTTTGGGGGGGAGTAATTGAAACATGGAACCAGACCCACATATGATTACTCTAAATGAAATAAAAACAACTTGATTTCACACACAGTGTTTTAAAGGGCAATAGTTACTTCAGTACACACTATACATAAAGTAACTTACTTATAAAATCAAAAGGACATCACATCATCCCTAAACCATCCTGATCACTAGCATTATTTTGCTGCATTCGAATTCTTACTGCCTGATGACTACTGTTTTTGTGTTTTTCAGATGTATAGGAGCTTTATGACAGTATAAAAATAGTTACCCACCACATCGGTCTATATGTTTTCCTACATGCTGGTTCTATTATGTATGCTATTTTAAATTTCTTATGAACTTGTTAAAAATATGTGTTTATAAATTGTATCTGTTTTTCTGGTTTCTTCAGCTATGATTTTTTCCCCGTCTAATATGGATGGATTCCAGAAAACCCAGAAACAATATCTAACAAGATCAGAGCAGAGGAAGGAGAGGAATAGCAAATAAACATTTTCCAGTGTCGAGTTAGGAAGATATTCGATCTTCCAATGTGCTCAACAAATGGGTTTAATAATGCACATTTCGGTATAAAACAGTTCACAACAGAAATATTTGCTACTCAGCCCATTTATCCTGGGAATTACACAACATGGACCATTTTCAATAACTCTTTTCATTATAATGATTTCCTCCTGCTCAAGCAATGGAGATGTACAAACCATTTTGGTCTAGAAATGTAATAATGTCGAGATACAAATGTATTAAAGAAAAATTAAAATACAATAATTTTCATCACTTTGGGTCAATGTTATATTGTCTTTCTCAAGGTACTTTAGCCTTCTAAAATCTTTTCAACCAGAATATAAGATTGCTTTTTATTCAGAACCCATACAACTAGATAACTTGACAAAGTATATTTATTTAAAAGTCACAGAAAACTACTGGCAGACCAAAACAAGAGATGAAGATATATTTTTAGGGCACCAGTTGGTTTCTCTTAATTTTGTAAGTTAAAGATCTTGAAGTGCCTTTTGAATCATAAAAAATAATATAGTTTGATATAATTTTGACCTATAGAATTTTTATTTTAATGCCAAATCCATATATGTATTATATAGATAGTAACTTTTACCTAATAAGACAATTGAATTATGTAAAACCTCTTTGGACAGTAGTGGCAGTATAACATCATCCATTTCATCATCCTTTCATTTATTCAGCAAACAGGTATTGAAAGCACATGATGTGTATAGCACAACAGTAGAAACTAGTTCCCCCAAGGAGTTTAACAAATAATAGAGAGAATTAAGATATATTTCTATATCACTATAATTTATAGTATAGTAGTCCCCCCACCTTATCCACTGTGGATACTTTCTAAGACACCCAGTGGATGCTTGAAACCACAGACAGAACTGAATCCCATATATACTGGCTTTTCCTATGCATCCATACCTATGGTAAGCTTAATTTATAAAGTAGGCACATTAGGAGATGAACAACAATAACCCATAATATAATAGAACAATAATAGAACTGTAATAAAAGTTATGTGAATGTGGTCTCTCTCTTTCTCTCAAAATACCTTATTGTACGGTACTCATCTTCCTTTTTGTGATGATGTGAGATGATAAAACGTTTACGTGATGAGATAAAGTGAGGTAAGTGATGTCAGTATCGTGACCTAGCGTTAGGCTACTATTGACCTTCTGACGGTAGGTCTGAGGAGGATCATCTGCTTCCTGACAATGGTTGGCTGCAGGTAACTAAAACTGCGGAAAGTGAAACTACGAATAAGGGGATCTAGTGTAATAACTGCCACAAAAGATATGCTAAGGAAGTTTATAGATTTGTGATAAGTTTTTTTTTTTTTTTACTGGTCTGACAATTTAGTGTTTAGAATTGTATGTTTTACAAAGCTACCTGAATGACAATCACATAAAGCACTGCACTCATTCTTTCAGCCTTTGTGTACTCAAATTTTGACCACGTTTGTCTAGTACTTGGAAAGCAAAAATTCAGGGAGTGTTTAATTACTGAACGCATATTGTGAATAAGGCACTAAGCTCTGCACTGGTCCTAAACATTACAAATGAAGACAGCAGACATGATCCCTTTGCTCAAGGAGTTCCTAATCTAATAGGACAAAGAGGAAAAAAACACTTGCACTGAATATGTCTTTCATTCCTTCCTACATTCTCACCATCACTGGAATTGAACTTTATTAGGCATCAAAGCAACCACATTATTTCATCCATGCCCCCTAGGAGCAGCAAGCAATACAATTGGTTATGGTTGATTTTATGGTTGGCCCCTGATTGTTGATAAGACAAGTCAGTGTTTTCTAAAGCATTGGATGCTGCTGGTATAACCCACACATGGGTTAAAAGTGCTGAGATGGCACTTCTGATCAACTTGAGCAGCAAGCAGTCTTTGATAAAGGGCTTCAGATCTCAGACGCAGAGGCCCCTTGAAAGAGCAAAATTCTACCCAGGAAGTAAGAGCTCCAAAAGATTGCTTCTGGGGGCTCTTCCTGGTGACATGACAGTTCCTTTCCCACCAGAACTCTTCCTCTGTGAGAACAGAAATAGCACGAGAATGGAGGAGAAGACGGTGAGGGCTAATGCAGAACAGACTGTACAATGTATGAGAGAAAGTGTAGAAGAAAGTAAGGAAAGGCAGGATTTATGAGGAGAGAAGGGGGGAAGAGGGGGAAGGAGAGAGGGAAGGGGGAAGGGAGGGGGAGGGGGAGAGAAAAGTCGGAAGGGAGAAGATGGAGCATAAAACACTGGTAGCAAAGGATCCAAGGGTGTGGTGGCTGTACCGATTGAACACAGAGTACTGTGCAGTAAATCCTGGGCCAGGTGCCCAGGAAAAAGGACAGCAAAACTCTAAGAAGTGACAGCTGTTTTATCAGGAGGAATATTAGTAATAATCATAGCTAACATGTACTTTCTATGTGCCAATCCTGTAAGTGCATTACATGGATTAATTCCTTAAATCCTCAGGATGACCCTAGAGGCAGAGAGTCTTAACCCTGATAAAGATATTGAGTTTCAGAGAAGTCAAGTCACTTACCCAGGAACACAAAGCAACTAAGCAGTAGGATCTGGATTTGAAACCACCAAGCCTGGCTCCAGTGATGCAACTCTGAAGCACTAATGTTACCCTTCACTGGCTCCCACCGGGAATGCCAGAACCTGGAGTAGTAATATGGTAGGGAAAAAAACCATGATGGCCTGAGACATGAATCTGGCCATACCTGGGTTCTGAACTGCTTCCCACTCTTTATACGAGGTGAGACAAGAGAGAGCCATGACAAGCATGAGAGTAAAGGTAATGTAGGGCAAGACTGAGATTTTATTCTGAGAGAAATGGAATGACACCAGAGGGTCTGACACTGGAGAGGTGCAATATGAACTGATATGATATGAACTGATATGAAAATAACCCTGCGGAATGAAAAAGGAAAAAAAAGAAAAAAGAAAAAAGGGGGTAGGGGAGGTGGGGTAGCTCCCCTCACATATTTCTAGAGAAAGAGTATTGGGCAGGAGATACAATGTCATCAAAGGCCAAGCTAAGAAGACAAGGTTGAAAGGCAGAAAAGAGGGATCCCTGGGTGGCGCAGCGGTTTGGCGCCTGCCTTTGGCCCAGGGCGCGATCCTGGAGACCCGGGATCGAATCCCACATCGGGCTCCTGGTGCGTGGAGCCTGCTTCTCCCTCTGCCTGTGTCTCTGCCTCTCTCTCTTTCTCTCTGTGTGACTATCATAAATAAATAAAAATTAAAAAAAAAAAAAAAAAGAAAGGCAGAAAAGAGATTGATAGGATGACAGCTCTTGAAGCAAGAAAAGTGGGAGCCAAGGATTATGGGAGAGTGATGGGGGGGTGGGGGGAGGAGCTCTTGCAGGGAAACAATGGCATTCATGGCTTTTAATACAAATGTCAGCACTCATGGGCCACACCAAAGCAGTGGGAAGGAAGAACAAAGAGCCAAATGGAAGGAAGAAGGTGAGGAAGACAGGGAGGTACAGACTAAGGAGGTTGAGCGGTATTGAGGTAAGGTCTCAAGTGAGACAACCCACTCTCTCCTCCATTCCTCACATACCCAGAGATAGTTGTGGTTTTGTCAAAGCCTAAGATAATTTCGAGTGTGTGCTGTTTCTGGGGTTGTTCTTCCTGCAATGGGTAGATGTTTCAATCTTGCTGAAAAAGAAAATCATGTCAGTCAAAGGGTTAGCTATCTTAAAAAAAATTGAATAGGAAATGTCATGAAAGAGATGTTGGTTGTATATTATTAATATTTATTAAAGGTCTATTAAGTGCAAAATATGCATAGTTGACACTAACTGAATTCTCGCCCCAGCTTATTGTGGTGGATAATTGTATCCTTACTCTGTGGGTGAAGGAAACTAGGGATCGGAAAGTTTAAGAATCTACTCAAGGTCACATGGTGGCCAAGCTACTAATCCACGACCATCTGGTTCCAACTGTGAAAATGTTGTTGCACATCTAGGGAAAACCTTAAAACCAACCATGCACATGGGCCAATGTGATAGAAAACAAGGACACAGAGGCAACAGCCTGTTTCTCTGCACACAATTTTAATAATGGCTTTGGATCAGCAGTTCTCAGGATTTCTTATATTGCTGGAGCCCCTCAGATTCACAGCATACTGCCTTTTAACACCCCCCCAATGCCCCACTTCCCACTGCCTCTCACAGGAGGCTGCCATAGACGTTTTCAATGGTTTACAGATATATCACATCTCCCAAAGTTATGCTTCATGATATCTTTGAAGAATTTCTCTGTCATCCAACATTTCTAGTCTTTAGTGTCCTGGTTCTCTGAGTACCATTGTAATTTATTTATCGCATCTTATTAATGAGGGTTGAATAATTTAATCCATCACATTTCGTTTTAGCCAAGTAATTAAAAACCTGGCTCCTCTCTCCCTTGTCTAGTGAATTTTTCAAATGTTTTTCTAGAGGTCTTCATTTCTACTCAATCTCGAAAATACAGAGGCTTATGTTAGAAGACCCCAATATATCTCACATTTAAGTCCAGAACCCTCTCTGGGTTGCTAACATTAAGAGTCCCATCCACTGGCACTATTCTTGTTTAGGGGATTTATAAGAGTAGCTGTATAATGATGGCACCAACTACAGCATTTTCAAGCTATAGCAGCAAATATTAATTGTTGAATGTAGTCAACATTTTTATTGACAAAGACCTTAAGGTCCAGGGGCTGAAATATGTTGCCAAGGCCACACAGGTAGTTCCTGGCCAACTTCCGGTTAAATTTCAGGTCTTCTGACCCACAGACCAGCAACCTCAATTACCTTTCCGTACCTTCTCTTGTGAAGGTAAAACTCTCTGTTGCATCTCTCCAAACAATTTTCATAACATCTTCCTGAATGATTAGCAGATCCATTAAGTAGGCATAGACACTGAAGGTCAGAAAGATTAAATGACTGATAACTGAGGGTGCAGTGGGCATTGCAGTGGAGGAAGAACTAGGAATAAAACACAAGCTCTTGACTTAGAAATCAAGGATTCTCTCCTTTAAAGTATACTCCCATAGATGATAAGGATATTCTCAACAAAATTAGTAATCTTTCTCAGTTCTGAACTATATAGTTTTTCTAATATACCTTAGAGCTTAATACTTGCTCTTTTTTTTTAAAGATTTTATTTATTTATTTATTTATTTATTTATTTATTTATTTATTTATTCATGAGAGACACAGAGAGAGAGACAGAGACATAGGCAGAGGGAGAAGCAGGCTTCCCACAAGGAGCCAGATGCAGGACTTGATCCCAGACCCTGGGATCATGCCCTGAGCCAAAGGCAGACGCTCAACTGCTGAGCCACCCAGGCATCCCAGTACTTGCTCTTTTTAAAGAAAAATTATTTAATTGGAATTTTCTGGGGAAGACAATGCAGAAAGTTACCTAAGTACATTTTTTTGCAGGTAAGATTTTAGAATTTGTTTTTCAGACAAATTTAGAAATTAATCTGAACACATTTTCTTTCAGACAAAAAAAAGGTTTTCAATGACTAATATCTGCAACACAAGAGAAACATAACAAATCCACAAAAAGTAACAGGATGACCTGGTTCTTTCTTGTTTAAGCAAAGTGGAACACTGTCCTCAACTTTTTAGATGTTATTCTAGTTATGCCACGCTGTTCCAGTCTGTCTGTGCCTGCCTGATTCTGTAACACTCATGCAGAGAGACAAGAACCATTGCTGCGTTCATTGACCACCTACTATGGCCAGATGGCACAGCCAGGTGCTGGATCATTGCCAAGGGGAACAAGGCATGGTGGATGTACCTGGGGAGCTCAGGGTGGTGGAGAGCAGAGCATCAAGCTTTTAAAGAGGTAGAAAGCAGATGGCCTCAAGGAGTCAGAGCCAAGAGGAATGTCATTCAGCTGAGGGAATCTCCTAGGTTTTAAGAGCTGGGCCTTAAGAAGATGATAGGATTTAGAGGAGAGAGCTACAGGAAGAGAACTGCAGGTAGAGGAGATATGGTTCTGAAGCCCTGACATCAGCACACTGATCCTTAAACTTTGCTGGGATTATATTTAAAAAATTATTAGAATATATCTCCCTGAAGGGAATAGGAAGAAGTAGTCCCAAAGGAGAGGAATGAAGAGTATAAAGCCAACTTTCCCATTGACTAACATTTATTGGACATAAAATAGTTGCCAGTTACTGTAATAGGTATTGAGCACAGTAAGATCTAGGTAGCTGAACACATTTATAGCAGGGTTTAAAAATCAGATTCTCCCTTCAATTTATGAAAAAAATATCTGATCCACAGAGCTATGCTATTATATACTTTCTTCTAGAAATCCAAAGAACCCTGCAAAGAATTCCTTTCTATATTATTTTTAGGAAAAATCCATAACGAGACAAGGTAAAATAGTTACATGAATATAGACACATACATTATATAATCTCATTTAATAAGACAGATTTCAATGCACAATAGGTGTTCATTCTAGAAGAATTAGGTTGCATGGATCCTCTATATTAGAGCCGTGAGGCTGCATCTCTTGGTTCCAGGACCTTGGTTCCAGGCAGTATTTCCTTTACTTGCCCCTGCTGTCAGGCCATTCACAGAAGTTTCTCCTAGGTGACTTCCTTTGTCCTTCCTCCTACCTCCCAGATCGCACTTTATCATGATTTACCGCCACTGACTGTGTCCTACCTTCTCTGCTTCATCTGAACAGTCTATCTAAAACGTGAGTGCACCGTTTAGCTCAACCAAAGGCAGCTATGGCGACACAATTGTTAGGCCATGTGTACAGTTAAGATGCAAGTATTATCTTAGAAAAGAAATGTTAGAAGTCAGTGAAAACGATAGGACGCTATACATCGAAAGGAAATGTAGGTGTTTCAATGTGATTATCATCATCTTTTATATTTCCACGGTTATTTTTCTGACTATTCAGAATACTAATATAGATGATGAAAGGAACTTAAGAACACATTTTGAACATGTCACGACGGTATGCTAAGAACATACAAGTATTCACACACACACTAAGCAAAAAGAAGATATAGGAATGTCTATCAAAAGGGGAAAAAAGGAAATATGATGACAATTATACAAATATGAACATAGTACTGACATGTTGTACAGGGAGCACAGGGATAATTATAGAGCACTAGAACCCATGAAAACGGAAAGTTTCAAAAAAATAATAATGTCTTGTTTTTTCTTCTTAAATTTATAAGCTACCACCTGATATACTTTTTCCCCTCAGGCAAGTATCAACATCTTTGCAAGTTTCACTGCCTCAATGTAATACACTAAATCACATGCAACAAAAAAAGAGAAAACCCCAGGTCATTTCGAAATTGACAGGAAGTAATTTATTTAGAAGATTGAATTTAAAAAATCATTTAAATGAAAATTTTACAATTCAAAAAGTTGGTAGTACAATTGAGTTTTCCTAATATATTTAGTAAATTTTCAATATTTTAAGGGAAAACCTAAGAAAATATCTTGGAAATGCCTGAGGAAGAAAGAATGCATTAAAATGTACTGCATTACATTATACTATTTTTGTTAAACTTAAAGTTTTTCATAGTAATTACTCAACAATGATAATATTTACATACTCATATAAATCAAGTTAAAGATAAGGGTAACTGATTTTAAAGTTATTAAACCAGAGAAGTTGTTTTTGTTTTTGTTTTTGTTTTTTAATCAGAGCAATAAACAGGAGATCTTTACACACTAAAAGGATACATTTACATGGACCGCCAATCAAAATTACTGGGTAGTATATAGCAAAACCTTATTTCCGAGTTTCTGGAAAATGTGTTTCATAAATTCAAATAGCCAATATAAATCAGAGATGGTTGAGAATTAGATGTACATTATAAAATTACTAATTTTAAATAAGTTACTCATTCCTTAAACAAGATTACAAATCATAGACTAGAACTTTAAATTTTATTTTTATTTTAGAGAAAAACATAGTTTATAGATATTGATATAAAGTGTTCACATATAGAATGCACTTCTTATATGGCACTAGAAAAACTTTCAGTACAAGCTACAATATCATATTTGAAGATAAATCCATGAGGTGTAATTTTTAAAACCCTGTACGATGATTTGCAAATTTAGGATATCAGATATGTGGGATGCAAATCATTATTCTTGAATGCTCTGTATTCATTCATAAAAGACTCCTAAACAAAGGAGTCGGAATTTGGTTCACAGTTTATAAACTTTGCACAAATTTTGTTATGATAACCTGTTACCTACAGAGGAAGTTATCCATAAACAAAAACAATCTGGTATTTACTAATTTTACACAATCCACTGTAAAACTTCCTGGTCTAAGGCTTTAGCCAACTGGGATTTCATATGAACCATAACCAGAGATAGTGAACAGTGATAAATTAACAGTATCAGAGAAAGCAGATGACATAAAAAGAGTTAACACTCAGCATATATCATTAAAAACTTTTTTCTTTTCTTTTTTTTTTACCTTGTACAAGTGATCTAGTGATCTAAATCATGGAATCTCAAATCTATCTTTGGTTGTTGTCAAATTCAGTAGTTAAAAATGCAACCCAGTGTAGAAAAGACACTTTTCTGTTAATTTTAAAGACATTTATGGCTTACTATTTTTTAAACAAATTATTTACCCAAATAAATTCTTGCAGTCATTTGCTGGTTCCTATGACTATTTATTGACAATTATTTCTAAATTACATAAATGTGTAAATCACCAGCAAGTAAATCTTGTTTTAAAAATCATTGATAAATGTAGCAATTATAAAAAATGTAAGAGTCTCATTTGCATCTCTGGTTTAAAGTCTAATTAGTGATTTGTACTGAACCAATATTTTTCATAAATACAAAATCTAAATTTGTTTTCTTAAGTCTATATGGTTTATGAGTTTATAGATACCTTTACAAATTTTGTTCAGAAATTGAATTTTAGAAGACATGCTTCTAAACACAAAATGTATTTTATGAATTATCTTAAGCATAAAAAAACACAAATATCCACTTTTATCATTCAAGAACAAATTACTATAATGTATTATAAAATATTTCCTAATGAAAATGCAAAAATTTTAATTTGCCTAACCTGTTACTTCACACTGTAGTTGGAATTAATTTTATAAGGGCGAAATTTTGATTTACTCTGACATTGGGCAACATGGTTTAATTCAAAAAGTCAAAAAATTTATTGAGGTTAATATTTCCAATTCAAACAGTATTTCGCTGGATTTCAGTTCTTCTAGAGATCTGAAATAAATAAATGTTTTAACTTTGCTTTAAGATGTTTAAAAGGGTTTCAAGTATTCTACAGATACAGACTTTAGAGAACACTGGATTCTTAAAAAAACAAAAAAAAAAAACAAAAACAGCTTTTTTGGGGGGAGGATTTACTCCTTTGCAGGGTCTTGAGGACTTTTTTTTTTTGTCAAAAATCTCATTTTCACCTGCAATAATTGTATTCAGGTTTTCTCAGCAGGTAAAGTATACATTCTTACAAGGTTTCAAATTTCAGAATTCCAATAATGCATTTAAACTGAGCACCCACTGAATCACGTTCTCTTCTCTTTGTTTGGGGTGTGTGTGTGTGTGTATCCATTATCTTGCAGTTCTGATATTTATATTAAATTTTAGTCTTTTTAGCTCCCCAGAAACACCTTAGTGAACCCTTAGCAATTGCTAACCACTTAATAATTGTGAACCCGCGAGCCCCTTCAAGTACGTCGTTAACCACAGAGTGCCTGACAATTTCCAAATCCTATCCTCTGTCCAAAAGGAAAAGATAGGGCTTTGTGAGGCCGAAAGGAAGCGAAGGAAAACAAAACAAATGTAGCTCATGCTGAAAGTGAAAAGTGCTTGGACAGATTAGTATTTTCTTTTCTGCAAGGCGCCCTGCCAGACTTTTTTTTTTTTTTTTTTTTTTTAAATAGAGAAGAGTTATTTTTTTGGTCTGATTTTTCAGTTTCTTGGAAAGTGTTGGTCTTTCCCACCCCCACCGGCCCCTCATAATTATGGTTGGTTGTTTTGTGTTTTTCCCACCCGGCCACATCACAGCCTGCTGGTCCCCCCGCCTCACTCTGTCAAAACCCCAACTCCCGGCGACCCTGGGTTTGGAAACTCCGCGGACTCCCGACGACACGTCCCACTCTCCCTCTCACGCCTCGTATTTTAGTTGCAAGATCCCTCGCTCCAGTTGCAGCGAAAGCCGGAAATTTTCATTTAACTGCCCCCCCCCCCCCCGCCGCCCTCCCGCCCCCCACTCGGAGCCGAGCGTTGGGGAGTGGAGACCCGGAGCACAGCCGGGCTCGCCGCCTCCCCTCTCTCCGGAAGGCTTTAATTTGCACACTTGCTTGCCTCGGCGCAGCGAGCCCCTAGCCCCGTCGCCGCCTCCGGGTGGGTCTCGGGCAGAGTCGGCCTGGGGGGGGGGGGGCGCCCCCGCCCCGGCTCGCCCCGAGCCCCGGCCCGCGCCCCGCAGCCCCCGGCCGCCCCCAGCGTGCGGCGCGGGCGGCGCCCTCCGCCGTGCCTCCGCCGTCCCTCCGCCCTCCGCCGCTGTGCCCACCCCTTCGCGGGAGAGAGCGCCGCTACCTCCTTCCTCCGAGCCGGTTACCTGCTCGGCGCGCGGTGGACACGTGCGGAGGTCGCACAGACACTCGCAGCCCTCCCCGGAGGCCCGACGCGGCCGGGCCCCTCAGGTGAGGAGCAGTGCGGTCGGGTGGGTGGGCTGCGGGGTGGGGGGTCCCCGGGGGAGATTCGGGAGCTTGGCCGGGGTCGGAAGCGGGGGTGTGGGTGGAGGTGACTGTGGTGGGGGGTGTACGTCTTCGGAATCGGCTGTAGTTAACCCCTTACGACCCGAGGCGGGCTAGGGATGGGGACCAGTCCTGGGGAGTTAGAGGACTCTCTCCTAATCTGGCGAGGGAAGGACATCCCATACCAGGGACACCCCCCAACACTAAGATCCGGTGCTGCTCCCACACAGCCGTGCGCGCAAACACCCACGCACTCATCAGGCTCCTTAAAGCGGAATATAAACTCCGCTCGGACCCTCAGAGAATAATCTACCCTTTAGAGTTTAAAATGCACTGCCTCGGGGGGGACTCCATGCGGGACACTGTGCTTCCGTGCCCCACATTCATTTCCCCACCGGAGCTCACTCTCCAGCTCGCGGAGGTGTGGGTGTGGCCTCCACCTTCTCCACCACGAGATCAATGTTAACGCAGGCTTCTTGCTGGAACCCCCTCCCCTGCGGGGGTGTTATGCACACTTAGAGGAGTGCACGCAGGCGGCCAGTGCACGGGCTTGGAGCCCCACAAGGACGCACGTTGGCGTTTAGCTTCCCAGTTTACTTTTATTAATTTGCAGTATCCGAGTTAGAACGCACACCCCGCGGTGAGCAGCGCCGGGCCCCGCAGCGCGCCCCACAGTGTGCACGTGGGGCTCATCTGCGTGTGCGCACACGCGGGAGTCGTGGTCCCCGTGCGGCCTCTTGTCGCTGCGCTGGTGGCGACCCTTGCGGTGCTTGGCAGGCTTCGGGAGAGGCACATGAAGGATTTCATTGAGTGTGAAGACAGAGAGCAGAGACAGAAAGCAGAAGGAGGCGGCTGCAGCCTTTGTAGTCGCGGAGGAATGCGGAAATGTTGAAGCACTATGTCAAACTTTTTTGAAATGGGGTCAAGTCACATTCAGCCAGCGTGGGAAAGCAACAACAACAACAAAAAAAAGTGGAGGAGAGGGGGGGAAAAGGCACTGTTGCTCCCGTTTCTCTCCGCCGGAGCCGACCGTCCGGGGAGCGGGGGGGAGGGGGGAGCCTGGGCGGGCGGTGCGGGGCCGGGCGGGGGCAGCGGGCGCAGCTCCCTGCGGGGGTGGGACGTCCGCGGCGCTGCCGGAGCTGCTGAGCCTCCGGTCGGACTGCGGCGGGGAGGGGGATGCGGGAGGGGCGGGCGGGCGGCGCGGCCGGCGGCTCCGCGGCTACCTGTGTGGCCCTAGGCCTGGCTCGGACCCCCGCGCAGGCTCTTGGGGGGCTCAGTCCTTTCTCCCCCGGGACTCGCCTTTACCTTTTAAGGAGAGCTTTGAATGGAGTGTGAGGGGCCCTGCGCTCGCTGCGGTCCCCTCTGCCAGCACGCCGTGGGGATCGCGCCATTTGTTTAACTCCTGGCAGGAGGCGAGCGGCCGGCGGTGCGGGGCAGGTAATTCCGAGGTGTCCCGGGGATTCCAGACACGCGGCCGGCGTGGCGAATGTACCGCCGAGGCCGCGGCGGCCCTGGATTACGACTGAATGGGGAGGGGAAAGCGTGTCCCTACCCTGCCTCCCCACCCCCGCACTGTGTTGTGCGGAGGGCCCCGAGCGGGGTCGGGGGGTCGGGGGGCGCGTTTGGCCCCTGCCTGATGAGACCAGGCCTCGAGCGGAGGGAGGAATGGAGCAGCCACCTCTGCAACTTCAGATCCAGAAGATCTGGAGAAGTTCCAGGGAGTGGGGAAAGGTTCGGAGTCCCGGCGCCCAGGGCGCAGCCCCTTCTCTCTCACCCCCGAGGCTTGGCATTTACTCCTCCCACCCCCAACCTTTTTAAGAGGAGGTTGGGTTTTGATGAGGTTGAAATTAGTTGAGGATTTCAGGGCGAGTCGCGGTTACGCTACCTTCCTCCCGCAGTTACTCTCTCAGGAGATGACAAGCCAAAGTGCGACGAATAACCCGTCCTCCCACCCTTATGGTCCTTTGGGCGACTCCCCCCTCTGGGGCCCCACCGCTCCTCCACTCCCGAGTAGCGGGAGCCCCAGCCCTCCCCGACCTCATGGGTTTCCACCAGGGAGGTCCTCCGAGTCGGAGGAAGAATTTCGTTTCCAGTCCAGACTTCTTTACCCCAAAAAGACCATTTGTGTGTGCAAGTCGTTTTTAAATGTCTCCTCGCAGAAAAACTGAAAGTAGAAAGAAAGGAAGCAATTTCCCAGCAGATGTCTGACCACCCCTCCTCGCACACTCCCAGCATCGGGTTACAGGGTCCCGGGAGCCCCCACCCACATTCGGCAGCCCCACACGGGTGGACCCACAGCCCCTCCACAGCAGCTTGGGCACAACCCCCGAAAGCCCCACGGCACCCCGGAGCCCCTCTCCCTGCACGCCCAGGCCCGGGGGGGCGGGGTGGGTAGCAGTGCAACACAATGATGTAGGGATAAATATTAAGCCGTGACATTGACGTGCCCGGCACCTCCCCTCCCCCGCGCTCCCGGCACACTCTGGGCTGCTCGGCACGCCCCCTCCCGTTCCACTGCGTCCCGCGCCGCGCGCTCATCCCCGAGGGGCCCCTGCAACCTCTCTGCGCGAAGACGGCTCCAGCTCTGCAGGGAAAGAAAAGTAACTTCGCTTTTCTCGGAGGAACCAGGAAGGATTAAGCAGCCTGGGAGAGGGCAGGAGCGCGCCGAGGGTAGCGATGGGGGCTCTATGGAGTAGGAGGAGGGGAGTCTGCGGGAACTCGGAGGAAGGCGCCCGGGATGTCTGATTGCACTTTTTCTTGTCCTCCCGTCTCTTCTTTTAGGTGGAAGGCTTGTGGACTGAGACGCGCAGGGGTAGAGACTATGTAATCGCTTCGGTGTCTGTGCAGAGGACTGCGCTTCGGGGAGGGAAGAGGAGGGATCGGCTCGCTCCTTGGCGACTCGGCAGGCGGAGTTTCGCGGCGGCACCGGGGTTGCGCCCGCCCGCGGGGAGGTCGCTCCATCCAGCCCCAGCGGCCGCGAGAACCCGAGCGCCGGAGCGCGGTAGTCGGCGGGGGCGAGGGCGAGGGCGAGCGAGACCGAGCTCCGGGGCGCGAGGGAGCGGGCCAGGGAGTCCCGGAGGCGAGCCGAGCGCGCCCCCCGCCCGCCCCAGCGGTGCCGCGCCGGGCGGCGTCCGGGCGGCATGGAGAAGGACGGCCTGAGCCGCGCGGACCAGCAGTACGAGTGCGTGGCGGAGATCGGGGAGGGTGCCTACGGGAAGGTGTTCAAGGCCCGGGACCTGAAGAACGGAGGCCGTTTCGTGGCGCTGAAGCGCGTGCGGGTGCAGACGGGCGAGGAGGGCATGCCGCTCTCCACCATCCGCGAGGTGGCGGTGCTGAGGCACCTGGAGACCTTCGAGCACCCCAACGTGGTCAGGTGAGCGGGGGAGCGGCGCCCGCGCCGTCGGAGGCCGCGCGTGCCCGGGGAGGACCCGGGAGCCGCGGGGCGCGGGGGGCGCGGGGCGCGGGGGGCGGGGGGGGGGGCGGCCGGGGAGGCACGGCCCGACCCGCTGCCCTCACCCAGCGAGAGAAAGTTTTGTCGACAGAGCCGCAGGCCGGAGCCGGCGACCTTGCCAGACCGCGAGCAGAAAGACGAGTCAGGAAATGTGACCTGCGCAGGCTTCCCCGCCGCGGTGCAAGTTCTGTCTTCTCCCTGCTGTCCCCGCAGGGGGGTCCGGGAAGTTGGGAGCCTCGTAGGGAACGAGCCGACCCGAGACGTGCCCTGCCAGCCCCCTCATACTTTCCCTGGCCACTGGGGAATTTTTGAAAGGCTGAGAATAAAGAGAAGTGGCAGGAGGTGATGAGAACTGGTAGGATGAGACCCTTCCTCGTGGAGCCTGGTATAAATAAAGTTTGAAAAACGTAGAGACGTAAGACTATTCTTGCCGATGACGTCGTTTTTCTTACTGAAGTTCTAGAATGATAAATAAGCGTCCAACAGGGTCGCCTACAAAGTTTCTGCCACAAATGTTGCCTATTTGTGTATGACTTTACGTCTCCGAGGTGCATAGTTTTCAGAAGTGGTGATGTGTGACTCTAAGATGTGGAGTCTTCAGATTCTAAGTGTTCTCCGTTTGCTTTTTCTGGAGGGGATGTGGAAAGTGGATGAAAAGACCGCATTTCTTAAAGCCTCTCCTGTGTGGTAACCAGTAATTAAACTAAAGTGTGTGTGACTAGGATAATGGTGTTTTCTTAGTGATCCTGGAATTTCCCCATTGTGTGGTTGACATTGTGTGGTGTGTCATGCTTTTCTTTTCTAAACAAATATACGTAGTTTTAAGTAGAAGAGGAATGCACAGAAACTTCTGCCAGTTCTGGTGTGATTTTACTTATCTCAACTCTTAAGATAGTGTGTTTGAAAAAGGAAATCTTGAGGTGTTCTTTCTGTCTTCTCATCTCTCTGAGGAGTCTGTTCCAGCACATGCCTACTGTGTGCGCTGTGGATGAAAGTATGTTAATAAGCACAGCTAAATATTTTTGTAAAAAGTCAAACAATTTAACATTAGTCATCAAAGTCAAGAGACCCAACACTGACCTTTGAAATACCAAGACCTCTAGAGACACAGAGCCCAAATGTCTTACCAGATCTTCCTGGGAGGTTTTGACTTGTCTCCCCTTATCCTGTGTGATTTGTGTGGTGCTTTGTTCCCAACACAGTGAGACTAGGCTAGAAGGCTGCAAAGAATCACAAATACATAAATAAGGTAGTGAATAGCTATGAAAATAGGATCCCCCATTATACTTCTGCTTTAGCCAGTAAAAGACAGGGGATGAAGGATAATGAGGCCAGGAGAATGAGTGTTTTAAGGAAGATGGAATTAAACATAAGAGCAGTAGATAACGTTTTGTGTGTGTTTTCTTTGTTGAAAACCAAGAAAAGCTCTTCCTGCGAGCCTTTGTGATAATTGGAGGGAAAAGGAGAGAGTACATTTGGGCCCCTGTAACTTAGTCATCTTCCTGGAGGAATCACCTAGGTGCTTCCCAAAGGATAAATTCTACTCCTAGAATTTCAGGAGTGTGTCCGATTAAGGACCATTACATGTAGATAAATTTTTTAAAAATACTGTCCTTCCAACATAGAGATGTCACAGAGGCACCCCTGTGTAATACTATTTTTTACAAGGACTATCCCTATAACAGGATGGGTTTTGCCGTTGAGTTTGATTTTGGCTAACCCATCCTTATACTCTTGATTTATCCTCTTGAAATTGGTTTGTCTTTAGAGATTTCTAACTGACCCATGACTTGGATTCTGTACTGAGAAATTTCAGGAGACTACTTATAAATTCAAGACAAAGTTATCTAAAGGTTTTTTAAAGAGCTTATTTTTATGGGTTAAGTGGTAATGATGGTGCCTACCTCTCAGGAGTTGTGAGGAAAAGCTGAGACAGAGTATATGAGAGTACTTTGTAATTTTAAAAATGCTTCAAATGTCCAAGTATTATATGTTTCCATGCTGACTCGTGGGGCTCTCGCCTCCAAACAAGCTCCTAGTAAAGCATCAGTTCCCCTGACCTTTTCTATAGAACAAATCATCCCAGACGTTACAGGGTCTGGAACCAAGAAGGTACTTGGGTGTAGTGAGCCTGTGGTTTGTCAGAAAAGACCATCAGTCATATGCCATGAAATTCAGTGACACTTGAGAAGAGTATTGATGATGTCATCTTCATGAGCTATGTATCTCCATTCCATTTGGTTTCCTTCCTGTTTATTCTCTTCAGCCTCTGCTTTGGGGCACTCATTGGTCCCCATGACCTGCTTAACTAGACTAAGAATTCAGGATTTTGAAGGTTGCTAATATTTGTTCAGAGAGGGTCAGAATCAAGGATAGGTGACAATGCTTCTTTTCTTTCCAAGGGAAGAGTTGTCACAGTTGGACACCCCCCATACCTGTGACGTATTGGTGTGCCCCACAGGACCAGTTTTACAGCGCTGTGGCTGGTTCTCTAAAGGCTTCTTAAAAGGACAGATGTCTTTGTAAGTGCCTTCAAGTCATAAGTAATTGATCATAATTATAGGCCCTTCCCACAGGTAGTTAAGCCTCTAAGCTTGCAGGAGCATAATAAACATATTAGTTTTTTCAAAAGTTTAAGATTTAATTTTGATGGATTTGCCAGAGAGGCTGACTTGTTATTGCTGGCACTGGCATCGCCTGTATGCACAGGGGTAATGACTTGAAATTCTTGTTTACCCGTGCTTGATGTATCCCAGGCCTGGGCTTGATCAGCCAGTCAATGTCTAGCATGTAAATTTACTTTTATTTTACAGTTGGTAATCCCCAATCCTAGAACCTTTGCCAGAATCCGACTTCTGTGTGAACCTATATTGGAGCTTCTGCACTCCACAAAGGAATCCTGTTTTAGCTTCTGAACACAGTATATATATATATATATGTATATATATATCGGTATATATATATATGTATATATATATATCGGTAGATAAAATGTTTTATCAGCATCCTGTTGATTGACCAAATATTTAATGATGGCTTATTATGTACCAGACCCTGCTAGGAACTGGGGATTCGTTAATGAACAAGTCAGAAAAAGTCTCCATACTTGTAGAACTTACTTTGTAATAAGATGAGTAGTTCTTTCTTCTCTTTAAAAATTCACTTCTCTTTATTTCCATGGGCTTGATGTGCTATGTTTAGCCTAACTAGTTTTATGGAGCAACTAGTATTTATGATAATTTGGTTACCAGGAATTTGCTGATTAAGTAAGATAACCAAAACACTAATCAGAGTCATATGCTTTTTGAAGCATTAGGGAGAGACATACAAATAGATTTCTACATGATGATACTGACATGTAACTAATAGATACGAACATTTGGGCTTTGCATATTTAAGAAGGCTTTAGGAAGGACCTACTTTTTAAAAACGGTGGAGTTAGGTTCTGGGAAAGATACCTGGGTAAATCACACCTACTTCCCTCAAGTAGTTCCCCCTCACTGTGTTTGAATGAATAAGATGATCACTGAACCTTGATAGGCGACAGTGTTGTATCATTACAAAGATACTGGTAAGCGCTACCAGCATTGTCCCCAGGGATTAGGTTTATTAGTGCAATTCAAATCAAGTACTGGTTCAGAAATTAAAACGAATGGCATTTCTAAGTAAGTTAAACTTATGATACCTAAATATGTTAAATTATTGTTGGCATATTTAATCACTGCTTTAAAAAAGAAAACAACCAAAAAAAATAAAATAAAATCCACGCAGCTCAATGATTATTCAAGGAGAGTTTTCCAGATTTTTATTTTTAAAGATCTCAGTAACATATAACATAAAAAGAATATAAAAATATTATTTTCTCTAGGAAAACCGAATCATGGCATATTATTTGAGGTAGCATAAAGCTGAATCCTTAGGTGGGTTTGCTCATGGGAATCCTGAATAAAAGTATTATTTTGTGGGTGAAGGATATGTTCATTAGGATTTGTTTTAGTGAAAGCAGGAAAAACAGGGGTTTAATTTTCTTTTTTTAAGTTTTGGTATGTAACAAGTGTGCTTGGCCCTTCATTCTCTAAGAGTTCCTTGAGAAGTTTCCAGTTTATCAGGGTTCTTTAATACATTTTCACAATTATGTTCTGCCCATTCTTTGTTCCTGCTGAAGAACTAGATAAAGCTAAATTGTTGGCATTGCACTTGAATCCTTTTACATAATTGTTATCACCCTGGAATTATTAGAATGTCTCTATTAAGGAAGAAATGGCTTATAGAAGGGAAACTTGTATAAACTTGAACATCTCTTGGTCTATTTCCCTATGTTTAAGACATGGACAAGTGAATATCAATGAAAACAGACTCTTTGTTAAGAGGAAATTATCTGTTGTCTTTTGTTTTTTGTTTTTTTTAACACCTCACTATCAGTGATTCCTAGGGAATGTTCTTTCAGATTGAAATATCTGATGGTTACATATGTCATTTCAGACTCCTGGGCATTAGAGTTGGAAAGACTTTGGAAGTCTTTTAGCCCTTTTATGTTATACGTAAAGAAATAAAGTTTAGAGGTCAAGCAACGTGTCTGTCATGCCATTTTTAAGTTGTTTACTTGTTCTAAAATCTGAGTGGCAGTTTTTTAAAAAATTCTTTTTGTTTGTTTGATGGAAGAAGTTAAAGCGAATACCTTTCTAGTTTGGGAAAAATGAACTATGTGTAGACAAAGATGATGGTTTGCCAGGAATAAGTGACATATCACTTCAGGAAATTCCTGAAATCTGTGGTATTCCCTGCTGAAGTTTATCTGTAAAAAGTGTGATGATTATCCATTAAGTTAAAAAAAAAAAAAGATTATCCATTAAGTTCTGCCTTGGAAGAATTGGAATAATAACTATGATCACATAAACAGCTGCGGTTAAAAAGTAATATGTTAATATACTTAAATAAGTAATAATAGTGAATTCATTTTAGACAAAACAATAGGAAAAATATAAATGCTCATCTGATAAATGAACTGTTAAATAATGTGGCTCTGGTATCTACTACCCATATAATGAAATAAACATTAAAGTACTTGAAAATCAGGCAACATAACAATCTCTAGGTACATAAGCAAATATGGTACTACTGCTTCTTGAAGAACTAATCATACTATTGCTATATTTGTCAGGAGATTCAGGTGAACTTGTCTTCCTAGGAAGGAAATTGTGAACTTCTTGGTGTAATAGAACATGGCAGAAAAGAAATCTGGGTGCAGGAGGTTTGGTAATAGGACAAGATAGTGTGTGTATGTTGGGCTTTGTCCAAGGGCCAAAAGGCACTGTTGAAAGTGGGTACTGGTGGTTGGTAACAAGCATGCCTACATAAAGGTCATCATTTGTGTAATGATCTAATAATGCTAAGTCTGCTGAGGCAGATAGGTCAGCGATCGGAGGAGTTTTATAAGAGACACTGGGCAGTTGTTTAGAATATCACCAGTTTGCTGCCATACTTGATCTCGTTTTACCATCTCCACATGGAGCTCTCTAATAGGTGAAGTGAAAGTACCTTAAGGCATGTGGCAGAAATCTGTGAATGTGTAGTAGTAGCCTGGGTGTCCATTTGGGATAGAATAATTATTAAACATTTAGTAGTTTACTTAAATTTGAGCAACTGTTGGCTTTGTCATTGAAGTGGCCATTTTTTTTTAAATTCTCCTTGTCTGGCTTTCCTAAAGGATTTTAATGCAGTAGAATTAGAATCATAGTATATGGATTTCTGAATTGGGAAAGGTCTTAGATACGACCTAGTTTAATTCCCTTTTAGTCTGTGTAGGAATTGTTTTGTCAACTGTGTAAAACACCTTATTTTTAGTCAACTGTTTTATTCCACGGTTATATGCATCTTCTACAATACAAATTGATACAAATTGAGGATGGCCTAAGGTTCCGATGCAGGTTTATATCCAGTCTTTGCAGGACAGGATGATTAATGGTCATCGCATATCAGAAAAACACTCCCTTGGGATGTAAAAATTATTTTCAGTTTAATGATTTCATGTTTTTTCTGACTTGACTATAAGATTATATCTTTTATATGTACAAATAACACAATGTCTGTAACTATTAGTTGCCTAGTGTATATTTTCTAAATGAAGGAGAATAAGTTATAAATTCCTAAGGTGAGAACTTTTCATCTTTTTAGAGCTGCATACAGCATTAGCAAGTATCTCTGGCTAAACCCTGGGAGATTATTGGGTATTAATTGCAATGCATCTGCAACTAAGACTATTTAGTAAGAACTTTCAAATACTTATACCCATTTTTAAATTATACAAATACCTACTTTTTTGTCTTCAGTACTAGCTTTGGCTTTGATAGGATTTTCTTGTATTCCTTCTGTGCATTTGCTACATGTATTCTGCTGTGCTGGCAAGTAGACTACTTAATTTTCCCTGAATATGCTCTTTGCCATCCACCTCTGCAACTTTAATTGGGCTGATATCAGAATGTGCACTCAGTACCCTTCCCTGTACTACTGTTTTCTACCTGTTGAAATGCTACCCATCCTTCAGAGGCAAGCCCTAATGCCACCTTTTGTGTGTGTGGTCTACCCACCCCTTAATACCTACACTTGGTTAAAATTTCTATTCCCTTTGAGCCTTGGCATCTTTGGACCTCCTTTATGACAATCCATATATATCTGTCCCTTTATATTGTTTATTATATAATATATGATATTAATCTCCCCCCCCCCAACCACCCTCTTACGATCCTCTACCTTTCTACGTCCTAGTTATAAGCTCCTTAAGGCAGAAAGTATCTTGTGGTCATGTCCACTTGCATTCTATATCCAGTGGAAATAAAATTCATAAATGAACAAATGAATGAAATAATGGAAAAGAGGTTCAGTTATTAAGGAGGGGACCATATGGATTATTTCTCTTACATGAATGTTAATACTAAGGAGTGTCAAAAGGGAAAACAAATCAGTATATAGGATTATATATGCTTGGTTTCCTAGGAATAATGAAAAATACTGAAAAGAGAACATTTCATTTTTGTTGTACTCCAATCTATATAGTTTATATTGAAGTGAGTTTCAAAATTTAAGTAATTCCCATTATTATCTGTACATTCTTGGACTTAATTTATATACTATAATGAAGACATGAAAAAAAAAGACATGAACATTACAAAATGCACACACATTCAGAAGTTGGAAATGATTTGAACATTTTTAAATATAAGAATGGAAGGTATTCTAAATACGTTTTAATCAGTTGCTTGAATTATTTTTTCCCCACTAATTTTAATATTGTTGGCTTTCTTTACTGGAAGAACTCAGGAGGAGCAAAGTTAAGGAAAATCTTCCTAATAGTTTCTAAAAGAATATCAAGATTCGGAATTCTGTTAAAACATTGTCTTCCACTCGACTTTATAATATATGTACAGAGAATTTCATTCCACCTTGACAAACTGGTAGGATTAGTTAAGTATTCTTCCAGCCAGACTAATTCCAGTTCCTCAAGACACATGTGGTTGAGGTGTGTGTGTGTGTGTGCGTGCGCGTGCGTGCATGCATGCACGCACGCGCACATGGGCATATGCATGTGTATGTGTGCATATCCAGAACAGTTGAATGCAAGATCCCTAAAAGATGGGACTGTTTTCTTGTTCCTCTTTTGCTAGTGACTGGCATCTTCTAGCTCAGTATAAATATTTGTGAATGGATGGATATGTACCATCTAGGAATTCAGATTTGGCTTTTTTTAGTCAGAATTGGGTAATAATGTCTGAAAGTATATATGAGATCTGTAGCATTAAGCAAGTATTTATGGGTTATTTGTTATATTCAACATTTTGTTAAATATGATTGACCTATATCTTGAAATATTTCCCCAAAAAGTGATATTAGATCTGGAAGTTGTTTCAAAATAGACTCTAGTTAAAACAAGTTGACCATTGTTAAAGCTTGTAGAAGTTCATTTTCCTATTCTCTCTTCATTTGTATATGTTTGAAATTTTTCATCTACTAATAGTAGTAGAATACTAGAATACTTGTTCTGACTTCCTTGACCTGTTAGCTGAGTGACCTAGAGTAAATTCCTTATGTCTTTGCATTTTGGATTCCCCACCATAAAATAGGATTATTACTACTCTTTTGACTTTAGAAAGTTACTGTGATTAAATGACTTTGTATATATGAAGGTCAAATGTTATGGAGATGTAAGATACTAATAACAAAATGAATTCCTGACCTCAAGAAGTTTTGTAATTTTGTGGAGGAAACCAACATGTATACAGATATCTATATTGCAGATTGTTGGGAGTATGTACTTTCATTTTTTCACCCCATAGGGTGAAAGTATAAATGGAGCTAGGTATTTCTGAAAAGGTATATTTTGGGTTTATAGTAATTATAGTAAAATACAGTCATTAATCTGAGTATTGGTAATTGGTTTCAGATTTACCCAATGCTGTATGCTTTCACTAATGGATTATTGTAGGAGGGTCTGAGGACAAAGTTCTCCTGGGACCACACTGTCAAAACTGATGGGAGTCTGATGATTTTTGTATTTCACTATTCAAATTAAGGAGAACTTGAATTCATTGCTTGTTCTCTCTCTCTTAAAAGATTTTATTTTTAAGTAATCTGTACACCCAATGTGGGGCTTGAACTCAGCCCAAGATTGGGGTCCGACTGAGTCAGCCAGGTGCCCCTTTCTATTTTTTTAAAAAAGATTTTATTTATTTATTCATGAGAGACACAGAGAAAGAGAGAGGCAGAGACACAGACAGAGAGAGAAGCAGGCTCCATGCAGGGAGCCTGACATGGGACTCGATCCCTGGTCTCCAGGATCACGCCCCAGGCTGAAGGCAGCAGTAAACCGCTGAGCCACCCGGGCTGCCTCTCTCTCTCTCTTTTTAAATTTCAAATCTCAAACAAAATTATTACTTTTTATGTCACACAGTTAAAATTTTTTTAAAAAGATTTATTTTTTTGAGAGCGAGAGTGGGGTGGAGGGGCAAAGGGAGAGAGAGAGAATCTCAAGCAGATTGTCCACTGAGCATGGAGACTGACATGGGGCTCAATCTCATGACCCTGAGATCATGACCCAAGCTGAAACCAAGAGTCAGACACTGACTGAGCCATTCATGCACCCCCTAAAACTTTTTTTTAAAAATATTTATTTATTTTAGAGTGGAATGGGGGAAAGAACAGAGGGAAATGGAGAGAGTATCTCAAGTAGACTCCCTGCTGAGCATCGAGCCCAACGCAGGGCTTGATCTCACAACCCTGAGATCATGACACAAGCCAAAATTAAGAGGCAGATGCTCAACTGACTGAGCCACCCAGGTGCCCCTTTTTTAAGACTTTTTAGTGAAAACCAAGAAACTATCTGAATGGTTTCAAGTTAGGAGTTTTAGAGGATACTGTCTACATTTCAACCATGGAGAATCCCTTGAGGAAGTTATTAAGTAGCCTTGGGTAAAAATGGGCTGTTTTCTTGTTGAGCCATGAGAAACTGAGACAGATTGAAAGATTGGGTTAGAAGGAATTCCCAGTGTTAATCATGTGTATGAAGTGTATTTAAATTATGGAAGTCCCCTTAAAGAACTGGGAAGGAAAGCATCCTTTTGAAATAACACACTTTTTACACATTAAGACACAGATGAAAAGTTGTGACATCCTGCTATTCATGCCGATGGGATTTAATCAGTGGTAATTTAGCTAACTACTAGTTCATTAGACTAGAAGTTGGGGTTGTTGATGCCATTTGGGTTCTCCGCTAAACAAGTTAATATTGCAAAGAGAAAAACTCTGTATCAGAGGCATTACTCTTTATTCCTTAAATGTTGGCTGACTCAGAATGTTGGGATTGATTTCAAGGAGAACCATATAAGGGATCCCTGGGTGGCGCAGCGGTTTGGCGCCTGCCTTTGGCCCAGGGCGCGATCCTGGAGATCCGGGATCGAATCCCACATCAGGCTCCCGGTGCATGGAGCCTGCTTCTCCCTCTGCCTGTGTCTCTGCCTCTCTCTCTCTCACTGTGTGCCTATCATGAATAAAAATAAAAAAAATAAAAAAAAAAAAAATAAAAAAAAAAAAGGAGAACCATATAAGAGCATGGTTGACTCAGTGGTACCAATTCTGAATCCTAGAAAAACAAGACTTTTGAAATTAGTCAAGAGTAGCATCATTGTTTATGAAAAATGGTAGTTTTATCTCTTCCTTAGTTGATAAAATTGAGAGGTGACTCATCATTAGGCCAATAGAGAATGGTCTGGAAATTATCTTGTGGTCTGAAAGGACCACACGCTTTCAAGGTGTGGCAGAAGATGAATTAAGTTGAAGTAGAGGTGAGCGATACAGTGACGTGAAAATAAAATACGGTGGTAGAACTTGGAATAGTTTATATAAATCTGAAGTTTCTTAACTCCAAATCTTAAACCTAGTGATCTGAAAGTAGATGAAAACGCTGGTATAGAGAGACCCCAACCAGTACGTGTTGAAAAAGTAAACTCAGACTGTCATTCTTTAATTGTATATAATGAAATGGAATTTTATTTTCTGATCGCTTTTTCATAGAAACTTTATCTTAACCATCTTCACATTGTCCTTTGTCCCTAGCACTCAGATATTTGTGGAAGTGATGCATGAATTAACGTAGAATATACACTTCCCTTTAAAACATAAGCTCCATATGAGCAGGAATTTTTGTGTGTTTTGTTCACTTCTTCGTTCCCCATATCTAGAATAGTGCCTGGCACATAGTTCAGTAAGCATCTGTTGAGGGACTGACTGAATGAATAGTTAAACTGTGACTAAAGATTATTCTTTTACAGTAACTTTATTAGCAGTAAAACTGTAAATTAATATCAAAATTTAGGGGTCCCTCATGGCTCAGTGGTTGAGCATCTGCCTTTGGCTCAGGTCGTGATCCTGGGGTCTTGGGATCAAGCCTCATATCAGGCACCCTGTGGGCAGCCTACTTCTCTCTCTGCCTATGTCTCTGCCTCTCTCTGTGTGTCTCACATGAATAAATAAAATCTTAAAAAAATATCAAAATTCAGCAGATATGTTCTTTTTCTATTCATTCATTAGTATTGCACTTAAAACTCTTTCGGATTATATAGTCTCTAATAATTAGAGTAGTATATTGGATTCTGACTTAGAAAGTAGGAGTTGGTTGATATTTTAATGGTTAGCAAGTAGATTGGATACTCCTAAGCTAGGTCTTCCACTAATGTTTTTATAAGTTATGAATATAATTTTAAATAAAAATATTAAGTGATACCTTAAATGGTTATATCTTTTATAGCAGAATTGATTTAGATGTTTTGGTGGAAATTATAAGGCATGGTTTCAGATTCTCTGGGTTATCGAAATTTTATAAAAAAGGGTTGACACACTCTCCTAAAGAGTTTGACATAAGTTGTCAAGCCTTTGTATATAAATGACTGTAACTGTCCTTATAAGTAGTGAAGCCCAAGTGTCCAGTCCCAATTTGAACCTTGCTCCAGTACTCCTATTTGATGCTCCATTACAAGTACCTTCCTTTTCTGCTTAAAGTTGATTGTGGTCATATAAGGAATCTGACATTACTTAGTCATGACCAGCTATAAAGACTAACAGTTATAATGATAAGAAGAGGAAGGAGGATGAGGGGAAGGAAAGGAAGGAAGGAAAGGAATTAAAAACAGAGAGAAGGAAGGAAAAGGAGGAGTAGAATAGAATATCAGGTATGTTGCTGGAGTTCTTGGGGAATCGTTTGTATTTTTTAAATTTAAAGTAGTTCTAATTTTCTGTTAATTGTTCTGGTTATTACTGTTGTGTAGTCAAGTGGCCCAAAATTTAGGGACTTAAAAATACCATTTTCTTATGCTCAAAGATTAAGTGGTTGGGGAATTCTGACAAAGCACAGAGAGAATGGTAGATTTCTGCTTCATGGTGTCTGAAAGCTTCAAGTGGAGATAAAGTAGCAGCTAGGGGTTTTATCATCTGGAGATGTCTTTATTCTCCAACCTGTTTCCTGTGGGCTAGTAGAGGTAGGATAAGACCTGAGCTGGGACTGTAGTCCCACCTTACCTCTCCATGTGGTCTGGGATCCCTCTCAGCATCAGGACTTCAGAGTATTTGGATTTAGATGGGTGGCTCATGGCTCCAAAAGCCTGTCAGTGTCCCTAGGAACAGGCAGTGTCATTTCTGCCACATTCTGTTGGTTACAAGTTAATTTAAAGCCTTATAGATACAAGGGGATGGGACATACATTATCTCTTATTGGAAAGAGTATTAAAGAATTTGTGGCTTCCCCCCACACACCACCCCCCCCCCGCCCGTCTCTCTTGCTCTCTTTTTCTTTCTTTCTTTCTTCTTTTTCTTTTCTTTCTTTCTTTCTTTTTTTTTTTTTTGTAATCATGACATTAGTACTTGGTGATTAGTATAGAAGAATTCATGATTTCAAAACAAAACAAAACAAAACAAAACAAGGCTCCTGACCCAATTATCCCTATTCCCAGTACTCAGACACAACTTTTAACTCTGTTTTTGGTGCTTGTGATAGTTCTACCTGTTAATCTAGATAAAATACTGTGCTCTCTTTCTTAATACTTAACCTTTAGATACTGGTTGACTTCCTGCTCCGAAAGATGAGGGTTTAGCTCATTAATACTACTCCCTGTTCATCTCCTTCACCTTTTGTTAGATAGGGATATTTTTATTTCATATAATAATTTAAGATAATATCCTTAAAGACCAGGTTTTTGTTCTTTCATTTTTGGCAATATCTCTTGATTCTCCATTGAATTGGAGAAGGGTATTTAAACCCCTAACCTTTGTACTCCTTTTAACATTACACCTTTTTTTTTTTTTAAGATTTTATTTGTTTATTCATGAGACACACAGAGAGGGAGGCAGAGACATAGGCAGAGGGAGAAGCAGACTCCCTGTGTGAGAGTCAATCTCAAGACCCTGGGATCACAACCTGTGCTGAAGGCAGATGCTCAACCACCAAACCACCCAGGTGCCCCTAATATTATAACTTTTATTATCTACTTTGTTAAAGTTGTTAAACATTCATATTCTGTTCTGCAGCCACAACTGCAGGTCCACTGTTATAACTATTTATGAGGTCATAGAAGTCTGTCTTTCTTAAATACCAACATCTGGATTCTCATTTCTTACTCTGTATCACTTTTAAAAAAATTATACTCTATGTTAGTGTACTTCTTATTTAGACCATGACGTTTTTATACTGTTTTGTTTTTCCTGGAGTTTATAATTGCCTTTCTATTTTTTCATACACTGTTTGCCTTTGTCACAGCCTAAACTTTTTTTTTCAAACACTTTATCATACCAGCCATTTCTGCCGAATTGCCCATTTCCTGAAGTTTCTCTGAAGTTTTGATTTACTCTAGACTGGTTATTTACTGAGCCTGATGAACAGTTGTCTTCCTGAGACTTTTTCACTGTTTCTTGGGTTGGAGCCACTTAGTCCTACATCCTGGCCTTTCCTCTTTAGTGGTTCACACCCTTGTTTTGCTAGTATATGTTTGCAAGTAACTTCCTAAGAAATTGTGTATGAGAGATAAGCTTTCTGAATCCTCACCAATTTGGAAACATTTTATTGTCCCTCACATTTGATTGTAGTTTAACTGTTTTTAGAAGTTTAGGATGAAAATTTTTACCACTGAACTTGAAAGCCATTGTTCTCTCTGTTCAGTGTTGCCAATGAGAAATTATTTGCCAATATGATTTTCTAATTAGTTTTTAGTAAGTTTTTGTCTGGAAACTGCTAGGATGTGTTCTTTGGAAATATGTATTTTATGTGGTACTTTTTAAAATTAAATTTGCTGGGGGTGCCTGGGTGGCACAGTTGGTTGAGCATTCAGCTCTTGGTTTTCGCTCAGGTCATGGTCTCAGGGTCATAGGGTTGAACCCCACATCGGGCCCATGCTCAGCAGGGAGTCTGCTTGGTTTTCTCTTTCCCTCTCCCTAAGCCTTTTCTGCTTGTGTTCTCTATCTAAGATGAATAACTAAATCTTTGAAAATAAATAAATTAATTAAAATTGCTGGGCATTCTGTAAGATCTATGTGTAGATTTGTTTCATTTTACTTTAAAAATTATTTATTTATTTATTCTATTCTTCATTTCCAAGACTCTTCTTTTAGATATTTGATCTTTAAGTGAGACCTTGAAGTCCCTTAAGTTCAGTTTTACAGGTTGGATCTTTCTGTGTGTCTTGCCTTCTTTTCTTCTGTTTTCTCACTATTCTATTTGCTTTGGTTTTGTTTTGCTCTATATTCAAGAGAAATTTTCTCTATTATTTTCCCAACTGTATATTGAATTTACTCTTGGCAATTATATTTTAACCTCAAAGCATCTTTTGTTGTTGTTCCCAGTTTGCTTTTTTGGGGGGTAAGCATTTTGTTCTGGTTTTATGGGTGTAATAATGTCTTTGAATTGCTCCAAATGTTTAAAAACTCCATATTATCTTTATTTTAGTAAATGTTAGTTTTAGCTTTCTTTTCCTATTGCTGGATTCTTTCAATGCCTTGTGATGCTTGGATATCCTTTGCTTTTAGAAAAAAAATCAAGTTTATGAGATGTAGTTTATATGCAGTTAAAGACACCCATTTTAAGACTGTGCTTTTTATGAGTCCTGACAAATTTATACAACCACATAGCCACTTTCAAAATCAAGATCTAAAACAATTCTGTTACCCCTCAAGTTCCTCAGGCAATCAATCTCCTCCCCTACCTGGACCCCTGGCAACCACTAAATTTCTTTCTGTCCTAATAGATTATATTTGTCCTTTCTAGAGTTCTGTATACATTCAAACAGCATTGTGTTCTTTTGCATCTGGCTTTCATCACTAATTTTGAAATTCTTTCATCTTTACTGTATCAGTAGTTCATTCTTTCCCAGTATATGGATTTGCCACAATTTTTATATCCATTCACATCTTGATTGTTACTTGTGTTGCTTCCAGTTTGGAGCTATTTTGAATGCTGCTCCTATAAACATTCATATACAGGTCTTTGTGTTGATATGACATATGCATTCATTTCATTTGCATAAATACCTAGATGTGGTTTGCTGGCTTGTATGGCAAATGTGTGTTTAATTTTTAAAGAAATTGCCAGACTTTTCCAGACTCGTTGTACCATTTTACATTTCCACCAGAAATGTGTGAAGATTTCATTTGACTTGCATTCTATTCAACACTTGGTATTGTCAGTCTTTTTAATTTTAACCATTCTATATTAGATGTGAACTGATACTACATTGTGGTTTTAATTAGCACTTACCTAATGACTAATATTATTGACGTCTTTTCATTTGCTTATTGGCAATTCTCTTACCTTCTTTCAGGAAATATCTATTCAGATATTTGGCGATTATTTAAAATTGGGTTATCTTATTGTATTGTGAAAATTACTTATATATTCTGAAAAAGTTTTTTGTCAGATATATGTATTACAGATATATTCTCTAGGCATATGGCTTCCTTTTTTTTCCTTTTTTTTAATGCTGTCTCTCAAACAGAAGATTTTAATTTTTCCAAAGTCATTTTTTCTCTAATGGTTTGTCCTTTTTTTTATATCCTATCTATGGAATCTTTGCTTACCCCAAAGGCATATATATATATTTTTTTCTTCTAGAATTTTATGATTTTGCTTTTATATTAAGTCTGATACATTTAAGTCAAATCTTTGTATGTGGCTTGAGTTAAGAGTTCCATTTTTCTACTGGCACAAATATCCAGCTTCCTAGTACCATTTGTTGAAAAGTCTCTGCTTTTTTTGTTTTGGATTACATTGGCAACTTTGTAAAAAATTAGTTGACCATATATACATTTGGGTCTATTTCTGGACTCTGTTCTGTTCCATTGATTCATATTTCTTTTGTTCTGCCCTGCCATGGTGTTTTATTTACTGTAGTTTTATAGTAGGTATTGAAATTAGATAGTGTAAGTTTTCCAACCTTGTTCTTTTTTATTTTTATTTATTATTAGTTTTTAGGATTTTATTTATTTATTCATGAGAGACACACATGGGGGAATGCGGGGGCGGGCAGAGACACAAGCAGAGGGAGAAGCAGGCTCCATGCAGGGAGCCTGCTGTGGGACTCCATCCCAGAACGCAGGATCACAATCTGAGCCAAAGGCAGATAGATGCTCAACTACTGAGCCACTCAGGCATCCCACCTTGTTCCTTTTTTTTTTTTTTTTCCCACCTTGTTCTTTTTTAAAATTGTTTCTTGCTATTTTGCTTTTTGTAATTTTGCTCAGAATTTTTACATCTATGTTTTTGAAGGGTATTGTTCTGTAATTTTTTTATAATGTTTCAGATCTTGATTTTGAGGTAATTCTGGCCTTATAAAATGAGTTGTTGAGTGTTGAGAGCTCGTCTGAAAGATTTTCTGAAAGATTTTGTGTAGCATTAATATTAATTCCTTCTTATACATTTAATAGAATTTACCAGTTCAGTTATTTGGGCCCAGCATTTCTTTATGGGAAGGTTTTAACTAAAAATTCTAGTTCCTTAATGAATATCGGGTCGTGTAGGTAAAATCATATTTTGTTGTTTGTATTTTTCAAGAAGTGTTGTGTGTTACATGTAGGTTTCTTAGTTTATTGGTATAAATTCTTTATTCTTTATTGTCTCTTATTTTTAATGTCTGCAGAATCTATAGTGATGTCACCTCTTTCAATCTTGATATTGGTAATTTGTATCCCCCCCCCCTTAAACCACACAGGTCGAGTTTTGATAGTTTTATTGCTGATAAATCAGTTTTGGGTTTCATTAATTTCCTTTATCATTTGTCTCTTGTCTAGTTTATATTTACCTTTATTTCCTTTTCCTACTTACTTTGGGTTTAATTTGCTCTTTTAGCTTCTTAAAATAGAAGCTTAGCTTATTGATTGTAGAATTTTCTTCTTTTCTAATACAAGCATTTATGTTGTTTTATTCACTTTCCATAAATTTTGGTTTCTTTTTATTTACTTTTATTTTTATTTTTTTTTAAGATTTTATTTATTTATTCATGAGAGACACAGAGAGAGAGAGAGAGAGAGAGGCAGAGACACAGGCAGAGAGAGAAGCAGGCTCCATGCAGGGAGCCTGATGTAGGACTACAGAATCATGCCCTTGAGCCAAAGGCATACGCTCAACCGCTGAACCATCCAGGCATCCCAAATTTTGGTTTATTGTAGTTCTGTTTTCATTCAGTTCAAAATATCTTAACTTTATTTTGGTGATTCTTCTTTGACCCTTGGGTTACTTAGATTTGTGTTCTTTAATTACGTACAGGATTTTTCAAATTCTTTCTAAATAAATTCTGTTGTGATCAGAGAACAACTCTATGATTTTAATCCTTTTTCAATTTATTTACTTATGTATTTATTTATTTTTAAAAGATTTTATTTATCTATTCATGAGAGACACAGAGAGAGGCAGAGACATAGGCAGAGGGAGGAGAAGCAGGCTTCCACGCAGGAGCCCGATGCAGGACTCCGTCCTGGAACTTTGGAGGCAAAGGCAGATGCGCAACCGCTGAGCCACCCAGGTATTTGATTCCTGCTGCTCTGATTTCTATTGAAACCCTATGGCTCTGAATTATTTCCTTCTCAAAGTGGGATGGTTCCGAGGATGAGAAAGGAGCATTTCTGCTCACATTTATGGCTGTGGTCCTTGGTGTGGGCCACACAAATACATTTTTTTTCTTGAGTTGCCTTATTGCCTATACTTAATATATTAAATATAGCTAAAATTTAGTCTTTAGATTGAGTTTCAAGGGCTTTTTTCTCGATTGCAGCCATTTACTGAGAGTTAGTTAGGCAAAGCAAACCATTTTCTCACGGTTAATCTAAGCAAAACAATGGGAAGGGACATTTGTAGACTCCTCCTCTCTTCTTACTCCCAACCTGGCTGCTTGTTATTTGAATGAAACACACAATGAGTGTCCCTCCTTTTTCAATTTATTAAGACTTTTTTTGGTCCATGTAGTTTATCTTGGTACATTTTACATTTGGTTTTTTTAAAAATATTTTTCATTTTCTTCCTCATTATTTTCATGTTTTCCTTTAGGTGTTTGAGCATATTTATAATATTTTAATATTTGTAATAGTTACTTTGATGTATTTGCTATTCCATAATCTTGGTCTTTCTGGGTCTATTTCTGTTGACTGAATTTTTTCCTGGTGGTGGGCTACATTTTACTGTATGTCTGCATGTTTAATACTTTTTATCAGATGCCAAACATTATGAATGTTATACATTGTTGACTGCTGGATTTTGTTCTATTCCTTTAAAGGGTGTTGGACTTTGTTCTGATGGACAGTGAAGTTACTTGTGGTTCAATTTGATCCTTCCAAGGCTTATTTTTAGTTTCTAGGGTTTTTTGTTGTGGTGGTGGGTTTTTTTTGTTTGTTTGTTTGTTTTGTGGTGTTTTTTGTTTGTTTATTTTTTTGTTTTGTTTTATGGAGAGGGGAATCTACTGTTGGCTTTATTTTAGGGCTAGTGTAGACCCAGTAACTAAGGCATTAGCTTTTTGTAGTCTTTTCTTCTCTAACTGATGGGAACAAACTGAGAAGATTTCTTGCCCTTTGTGAGCTCTAGGAATCATTCCATTAACAGTTTCTTAGTAGTTGTTCTTTCCTGAGAAGCAGTTTTTGCCTGATTTTAAGCAGTTCCTATGTGCAGGTTAATATTGAAGAAGGAAGTAATCGACAGCCCCCCATGTAGATTTCTGAAACACTTTTTCCCTGTGGCTTTTTGTTCAGTACTCTTACAGATTCCAATCACTTTCTTAGCTCTGATACCTTCCTACTCAAGTCATGATACTGTAGTCCTCACCTGGGTTCTTCCTCCCTGTACCTGTGGTCTGGAAATTACCTCCACACAGAAAGCCTCCAGGGCAGTTAAGGGCTTCCCTCATTTATTTCTCTTCTCTCAGAAATCACCATTCTATACTACCCAGTATCTGAAAACAGTTGTTTTATATATTTGTCCAGTAGTTGTTTGTGACAGGTGAGTCTCAACATTCTTGCTTTCTTTCGCTTTACCTTTGAGTGAATGGGAAAACTGATTGTCTGGATGAGGAAGAACCCCCAAATGCCCAAATTAATAAGAAAGGTTTTATCCCAGCATCCTTGGGATGGGGATGACAGTGGGGATGCTGACTGGTGCAGTAACCTGGTGCACACCTTCATTTGACTCCCCTGCCTGGGCTGCCTTTCTCTTTCTCTTTCTCCATCCTACCTGCTGGCTCAGTCTAGCTCCTGCTTTCTCCACAGTGCCCTCATAGCTTATTCTGGGGTACAGGCCTTCCCTTCATTAAAAAGGTGCATGCCCCAGATCATCAGTAACTTATAAAAAAATGCATCTGTCCACAGATGTATACATATTGAAAATCAGAAAAATAATGATTTTGAAATGAAGAAATAAAAATTGCCTATAATTTAAAGGTGTTTTCTTAATATGGTTCCTGAATTACATGTTCACCACTTTGGAGACCACTTTTTTTTGTGACTTTCTCTATTTTCCTCCATCAGCTTGCTTCTATTTATTTTTAGTCATCCAGAAAATCTACTAAACTCTCAGTTTCTTGATGGCATCTTTTTTACTTATGGGATTTATTTCTTTTACTCCAACATCTTGAGAGAGACTGGAGGCAAATGTTTGCAATGGATCTGCCATTTTTTTCATCTTTTTTTTTTTTTTAAGAGAAGGAATGGGAGGGGCAAAGAGAGAGAATCTTAAGCAGGCTCCACAACCAGCACAGACTGCCCCCCCCACTCCACCCCAGGCAGGGCTTGGTCGCCCAACCCTGAGATCATGACCTGAGCCAAAATCAAGAGTCGGACGCTTAGTGGACTGAGCTACCCAGGCACCCACCCATCTGCCATTTTTGACTAAACGTCCCATTTAATGTATTTCTTAAAATTTTAAAAAATTAAAATGTTATTATTTTCTTGCAGTTTTAAGTTTGCTTTCCTGCATGGGAGAAGAGTGTTGGGTGTTGCTAAAGGTAGTGGCCTGAGAATTGCTCATAACCTGAAGGAGGTTTTATATATACAACAGTCTTTACATTTGGATAGATTTAAAATAGTGTGACTCAAAGAAGTAGCCCACACATTTCACCAGGAGCAAAAAAAGTTTAAGAACACATGCCCTGGAGACATATAGAAATCATGTGAGGTAGATTTTCCCCCTATTTTTGTGACATTCTTTAATTTGCGGGATGGTCTAATCATCTGGAAAAGAGCTGTGTATGTAGGAGGAACATGGTCACCATCTTCCAGTTGCCTGTTGCACCTGGTTATCTGCGATCATTGTCATTCTTGATTTTCAAACCTAGTCATTTCTAGGTTTTCATTTAGCATCCCAACAGCTGGTGTAAACCCCATAATGTGCAGCAACTAATTTGACATCATATAGGGAATGTTAACCAATTTATTTTTCTTAAGAGAAACATACAAAAAAAAAAAATAAGACCACTATGAATTAATTCTTTGCAGGAATTTCCCATGTCTGATGATTTAAAAGAATAAATTCTGCATGTAAATGAATCATTACAAGCTTAATTGAAGCTTGTTGGATACTCAAGATTACTCACTGTGGTGTGTTTCTGATGGAGACAGGAAGTGAAAAAGCAAGGTCTATGAGATTTTTTTTGTGCATGAAGTCTCAGCCAGTCTTTTAATGTTTCTCATTGAGGCTTTGGTCGCTAGGGTAAATGACTCAAGGTATCTATTGCTGCTTAGCTGTTTTTAAGGGGGAATTCCCCCCCCCCACGCTCCTCCCTTCCCCAAAATAGCTAATTATATACTGGAAGTTTCAGTACATTGTTCACAGTTTGTGAAGTCAGCATATTTCTGGAAGCTCACTGTGAATGTAATTCTTAGCTGTACGGATGCTTTTGTTTCTCCATCTCTGCAGCCAGCACTGTACTGTAAGGACACAATTCGATCGCTATTTTTTCCCTCACATTTGATGTGGTAGTTTGCATACAGCTGCAGAGTAGACAGTTACCTTTGAAAGGAACATTTGGCTGCTCTAATTTGATTAAAGAAAACCACCTCAATCATTTCTAGACTGAGAACGTTTTCATTTTAACTTGGCAGTAGGAGTTGGGAATGTACTCACTGCACTTAGATATGTGGGGGAGCAGTCAGGGAACAAAACCAACTGCTCCAATGGAGAAAGCTTTGGTGCAGTTTTTTCTTTCTTTTGAAGCAAGCAGTGTTATATAGGATTGATTCTCTTTCTCTTTTCTCCCCAAATTTTCTACAACCTTGATTTTCACTTCTGTCCTCTTTTCATGGACTTTTACTTAGCATTTCCAGTGAACTGATTGTGGCAGAGGTAAAATGCTAGCCTCACGTGATTTGAAGGACTTTCAGGACCTCAAAAACATGATCCCACTTTTCTATAAAAAGAAAACCCCAAATCATAAATGACTATGAACTGGATATGCTTTCTTGGCCACTGTTGAGTGGCTAAAAGAGTTTTTTAGACCATGCGTGCACAGACCAAGGTTGGAAATTGAGTTGAAAGTTGCAGAGAAAAAAATTGCCTGCTGTCTGGAACCTGCAGCCCTAGTGCTAGACCAATTATCTCACATATGTCTCCTTCTGAGATAGAAGCCTGATCACCCAGTTAGTATGACAGTTGAAAATATATTCTGCTGATTGTGGGTTGGCATCAACTTTATGCATCTGTTATTGTAAATGATTGAGCAGGGGCTTAGTCTGTAGGGTAAACCACGAACAAATTCATGAACCACAGTTTAGCAATGTAATATATGGTGTTCTTGGGAAAGGTACTGTAGTGGTATCCTAAAAAGTTTGATTGTGAAATTTTAAAGAAAACGTATGAGGGTACACAGAGTCTTGGAAATATAACCACGTTATTATTAATAGACCCTTGGATATTACTGATAACATAAGAGTCGAGGTCAAATGTGGGCTCACATTCTCATTCTCCCGCATGACCGTATGACTTGACCACGTCATACTTCTCACCTCCCTAAGCTTTAGTTTTTTATTTGTAAAATTAGGATACATATTAAATAATGTTTCTGAACATTCCCTGTTCTGTGTTCGACGTTTGGCAAATATTTAGTTACCTCACTGCCTCTGCCTATCCTCCTTGGTATCACCATTCAACTATTTGGAATGTTTTGAGGGAGAGTGGTTTTGTTCATGGAATGTGTGGCCAAACTCAATAAAGTCTTTTTGAAATTCTGATGTTATGTATTATGTGCAGCCCTCATTCTCTTGGTCATAAATCATTCAGTCCTGCAGGACTCTATCTAAAGTCTGCCTAGCTTTCCTCTGGATAATAAGCTGTAGGTAGACGTTATATCAGGTAGTAATTAAGATATGAGCACAGTGGATATGGGAATTATTCAGCAAATGTTAGCTGTTGGATAGAGTTATGTTGTCATCTTGAATTCTTTTCCATCTTGTGTCATCTCTGGGTGCTAAAATCATTTCCACATTTAATCTCAAGATTTAATGAAGTCACCCTCGTCCTTTCTTCCTTTTGAGAGTTTAGGCCAAGAGGCAATCTTCCTGTTTTGTTTTCACACACAGTTGGGAGAATGTAAATCTTTTCAGTCACGTCTGGGTCATCTAAGTGTACAAAGACTGCAAAGGGACTGAAAAGATGATTGTCCAAAGGCCACTGCTGCATCTGGATTTGGCGACCCAAGATTTTTAGTAGATACAACATGTTAAATGTAGTTGAATCCCTGGCTAGCTCACAATGCTTATTTGTTCCATAATATAACTGCAAAAATTACCTCAATGCAATAAAATATTGAAAAAGATATTTGTGCTGTGCTTTTGTTCAGCTATCAGCATTACAACATGAAACTAGATTTTAAAAGTTAATTGCCAGTTATTGAGGAAAAGTTGATTTAATTTAAATATGTTTTTGGATACCTGTAGAGATACTGCAGGGAAATGCTGAGTCCTAATTCTTGGTATCTTCAAACTGTCCTTTTCCTCAATATAACTATTATTGTGATATTTCTCATATATAGTTACCTTTTCAAAAATACACTTTCATATAGCCCAGTACTACTGAATACTGTCCATGCACTACTATTAGTGTTACCAGATTTATCTTCTTGTGTGGACTCTAATCTGGGTGACAAAGTAAACATTTAAATCCAGTGAAATTATTGAACGTGTCTAATGAATTGCATGGAGCCTGGGACCAAGATTTGGTTTTGTTTTGTGTTTCAATAATGAATGTCTCATTCTTTTTTGCATGGCGGTTGTATACTTAAGTGCTATTAATATAGCTGGGAGGGATTGTTATTCCCATTTTATGGATAATGAAACTGACAGAGAATTTAAATGGCCTGTTCAAGGTCACCTTGACTCCAGGTATTATTTCCCAAATCTTAGGGTTTTCTGTCTAGTACTACCAGTGTTTTGGTCATGCAGAGATCATTTGGATAGGACAATTTTGGTAATGCCTGCTTGGGAATTAAATGCAAATTAACTAGATGCTGGCAAGGGCACACTGATTATTTAAGGAGGAAACTGTCTTCTGTTACTAGAAACTGGGGGTTAATCGCTAAATTTGACATACTCAATGCCATCTATATTTTAATTTTTCTAACAATTTGTTTTAATAGTCGTATGGAGAGACAAATGCTCCTGAAATTGGGACTATCAAATAGAGTTATTTGTTAGGGTTCATGTTGCTCCTCCAACTTGGTATCAGTCAGCTTTGCCTTGCCTGCCCCAGGCTAGTGAGAGAAGGAAGAGTGGCAGGTCAAAGGAAGTACACTCACCTCTGAACCTGGCACCAGAAGTGCTGACCACAGTGTCACTTATGCTCTTGATGACTCAGCACTTCCTGGTTTCTCTTTGTAGCAGGCTCCAGCTAACATCGAATGACCTTGGTCCAAACTGAGCATTTCAGGGAACCTTTGGTTTCCTCATCATCAGACATTTGAAATCAGAAATGATTCTTTCCTTTCTGTTGCAGATTAATTAATGAATGGTACTAGATATGAGCCATTATATTCTGTGCTGAATTACATACTTTTGTTCTTAAGATTAGAAGTAGCTTTGGCTCTGGAATAAAATAAATAAATAAATACATCCTACTTCTCAACTCAAGGCAGTCCTGTTAGAGAATTCATTTGGTCTTTGTATTGTTTCTATACAATCTAATGACTAGAGCAGGAGTGGAAGGAAATGAAGTTCAGACACAGTTGCAGTGTATCTGTGACTTTGATTTCAGGAAAGGTTTAGGGACCCAAGAAACTGAGCAGGAAGGGAGATTGTGGATCTGTTCATTGGGACAGACCCTCATCACTTTCTGGATAGTCCAGCACAGCCCTCATTGTGAGTGAAACCAAATTGTTTTATATTTAGGACCAGCCAAAATTATTAGACTAAAAAACTATTAGTACTGAAACATCTGGAGATGAAGCATTGCAGAAAGCCTTGAAAATTTTAGAAAACCTTGGAAATTTTTTCCCTGTTTTCCTGGGCTGTTACATTAATTATAGACAGGGTTGAGAGTTTATCCATGTTGACAGCCAATTTGTTTAAAAATTTATGAAACAGATTTAAATTATTTTATAGGTTATCCAGACATAAAGTTTCTATAGAAACATAGTTTTATTATTAAAGACAATCTTAGAGCATTAGTTTACAATGAAGAGCAACTTACAACAAACATAATGCTGTGTTTAAAACATATATTTATTATTTCTTTATGTATTTTTATCTTTACAGAGGCCCCTAAATAGCAAGAATCTAACTGCTTTCAAGTAAGCAAAAGTAAAAATTCCTGCAGAAAACATAGCCCTGACCTTTTTGCACATGTAATCCAAACTAAAAGTTAGCTTTGAAGTGGTGTCTTGTTACATAATCATACTGAAAATATGCGGTAATATGTATTCCTTTGAATGTCTTTCATTCAGAAACATATTTTTGTTTATTTGAGTATCCTACCAGCTGAAAATGGATTATGTTCTGGTTGTTCATCTAACCACCCAACCTCAAAATACTTGAGAAATTACATGAAGAGCTTTATTCCAAAGCATAACATTTTCAGAGATTCAGACCATTGGAAAATTGAACATGGCATTTCACTCCATAGATGATTATAAAATGAAAAGCAAATAATGGAAGAAAATAAACAGAATTTACAAACCCAGGTTTTGCCAGACAGAGCACCTGTCCAATAAGCAGTAAATTATTTTAAAGAGCATTTCTAGAAGGTACTTAGTGTGGATCATTTGTTTCAGACATGTCTGCAAGCATTTCTACCAGACCATTTGGCCAACTCACCATTAGGGAATACAGCATCTGTAAGCATCACAAATTATAACAAAGAGTGTGAGAATTATGACCAGTACAGGGAAAAACAAATGAAACCTCTTTTTTTCCTGAGTGTTCTCTGAAATACTGCTATAGGAATACTCAAGACTCTCAAGTTTCTGATGCTGCCCACAACAGTACAAAAACACATTTTGATTCCTTTTGCATTTCCTCATCTGATTTAATGAGCACTCTGCATATTGAGGTATATAGCAAGAAACTCTACTTATCACTAAGGAAAATACCATATGAGATTTTTAAAAATTTTTATTTATTTATCTGAGAGAAAGAACACAAGCAGGAGAGGAGGCAAAGGGAGAAGCAGACTCCCCAGTGAGCAGGGACCCCAGCACGGGGCTGGAGCCCACCTCAGGGCTCCCATATCACTACCCTGGGATCATGACCTGAGCCAAAGGTAGATGCCTAACCAACTGAGCCACCCAGGCAACCCCCATAGGAGATATCTCGTTTTTGTAATTGTGTGACATACATAGGGAAATCTTTTTGTTGAGTTGCCTAATTGAGGAATCGAGTGCTCCAGTTAATAAGAAAACCTAGTTAATAGGAGGTTGTCATCTTTTCTGACCATTAAGACTCATTTTCAGAGAATTAGAATATGAGAAGTATGTTGGGGAACCCTGGGTGGCGCAGCGGTTTAGCGCCTGCCTTTGGCCCAGGGCGCGATCCTGGAGACCCGGGATTGAATCCCACGTCAGGCTCCCAGTGCATGGAGCCTGCTTCTCCCTCTGCCTATGTCTCTGCCTCTCTCTCTCTCTCTTCTCTGTGTGACTATCATAAATAAATAAAAATTTAAAAAAAGAAGTATGTTGAACACTAAAACTTATAATTTAATATTTTGATTATTGAGAATATTTCAAGATTTGTACTTTATTATAATCCTTCTGAACTACAGTTATGAACATGTACTATTCCTGCAGTTTAGAGAACTAACAGTTAATTAAAATGTTAGCTTGGTTATATGATTTGGCTATCCATGAAAGAGAAGGCCTTATGTCATGTCTGTTGAAGAAACAAAATCTGTTGTGTTATGTTTTGGTTAATTTTATTATAAAATTTCATTTGCTTATTTTTTTAGAGAGAGGAGGGGCAGAGGGAGAGGGAGGGAGAGGGAGAGAGAATCTTTAGCAGATTCCACGCTGAGCTTGGAGCCTGACATGGGGTTCGATATCACAACCCTGAGATCACGTCCTGAGCCGAAATCAAGCGTTAGATGCTTATCCAACTGAGCCACCCAGGTGCCCCTAAAATTTCACTCTTTAAATCTAGAGATTATAGAGGGAAAGGTTGAGAGACTGAGATGGTAGTAGTGAAGAACAAGAGGGAGTTTAGGTGGAGAATAAACTTAATAAAAACTGAGAGGACAAACGTATAAGAAGAGGAAAATTCTGAATGTGTAAAGGTAGAGTAGGGAATGACCAAAAGAATCTAAAAGAGATCGAATTAAAGAAATAATTTCTTAAAGTTTTGAAATATCATGAAAGGCTCAAAATTAGGAGGGGAGAAAACTCCTGGTTCTGAGAGAGTATCCCTAGACTAGACAGAAAGAAGACATGACATTAAAGGGGGAAGAAAAACACCTAAAAATGCAGAGAGTAATTAAGAATTAAAATGAGTTTGGATCCAAAATTGGTAAGAGCTCCAACTTCAGTGTGGTTTGTCTTAAATTGTTGACCTGTTGCCCAAAACCTACGTTTGTTTGTTCTTCTCATTAATGTTTTTGGTGAGAAACATAAGATAAATTTATGTTACACTCATCAGCTTTTAGTCTTATAGTAGAAAAATATGGATAAAGAAGTTGTTATACTTGACATGCAAATAAGAGCTTTTGGTCTGTTCCATATGTTGTAAAATTCCTTTTGTTGTTGTTGTTTTTTTTAAGATTATTTATTTGTTTATTTGAAAGAGAGAGAACATGAGCTAGGGTAGAGAGGGGTAGGAGGAGAGGAAAAGCAGACTCCTTGCTTGGCTGAATCCTAAGACCCAAGCCAAAGGCAGATGCCCAACCGACTGAGCCACCCAGGCAGGCGCTCCTCTGTTTCGTTATTGGTATTATGATAAATGGTATCTTATGCTTGTTATCCAGTTACAGAGGAAGCCCTTGTTATATGATGTTAAAAGGTGAATTGACTTCTTTAAACATACAGATATGCGATAATCAATTTAGAACATTGGGTTCTTCATTTCTCCTTTACATCCCCACCACTCTTCATGTGGGAACATGTGCATATCCATTTTGCACTTAATTGCATATGTTTATAAAGGTGTTAATCAAGTGGTAAATAGTGATAAAAATAAGGGAATAGTGGTGGTGGGGAATAAAAAAAAAAAAGTCATTAACGAGTCTACAATTGTAGGGGCCTCTCCCTCTCTTCTCCCCCTGCTTGTGCACACTCTTGATCTCTCTCTTTCTCTTAAATAATAAATAAAAAGCCATTAAAAAAGAGTCTACAATTGTTTACTTTTTAAGAGGGACATTTTAAACAGTCATAGATACATTCTCAAAATACATTGCTAAATTTGGGGGTGTTTGGAAGAGAGAGATATATACTTATATATTTTAAAGATTTCTTTATTTATTTGAGAATGAGAAAGCTTGTGCATAAGAGTAGGGCAAAGGGCAGAGGGGCGGAAACTCCAGGAAACTCCACGCTAAGTGTGGAGCCCAAAGCAGGACTCAGGCCCATGATCCTGAGATCATGACCTGAGCCGAAATCAAGAGTCCGATGCTCAACTGACTGAGCCAGCCAGGCAACCCTGGAAGATATATTTTATTATGTATTTTGTAAGGGGAAAATCTAGTTTTATTTGATGTTGAGGATAAGAAGCTTCTTTGGAAGGATGCCTGGGTGGCTCAGTGGTTGAGCGTCTGCCTTTGGCTCAGTCATGATCCCGGGGTCCTGGATCGAGTCCGGCATCAGGCTCCCCAAGGGAGCTGGCTTCTCCCTCTGTCATGTCTCTGCCTCTCTCTTTGTATCTCTCATGAATAAATAAATAAAATCTTTAAAAAAGAAAAAATAAAGAAGCTTCTGTGGATAGGATATTTTAATCATACCTTTTTTTCAAGAAGGTATTTTTTAAAACTTTTTGGTAGAATATGCAGAAGATAAAAATTACTGTTTCAGCTATTATCAAGGGCATTCAATACGTCCATGTTGCTGTGCCATGTTCAGTGGCATTAAATATGTGCCACGTTCAGTGGCATTAAATACGTCCACGTTGCTGTGGAGCCATCATCACTATCCAACCCCAGAATTTTATTTCCCCCTCCCTCACAAGAAGATAGATTTTTAAATGACATTTTGTCACTAGATGAGAACCAGGCAGTAGTACATGATACAGCCAGCAGGCTTAGTGTTAGGAATGGGAATAAGAGAGACCCACTAAAGCTAGCTCAAGAAAGAAGGATTTTCTTGTAAATGCACAGGACCCTCATGGGAATCTTTGCACATTTGTCTTCTTGGGACAGGGGTTCTGCACTCCAGGAGCCTATAAAGAGTGCCTGTGGTCTTCTCGCTCTGGGGAGTTGCCTCTGAGGGTTTGTCTTCACTACTTCCTGTGTGTCTCCATACCCAGGGCTTCCTCATAACGTCCACATCCAAGGGCCATGGTGGTCTTCACAGCATTGGACTTGTGTGAGGTTTTCGGTGTGGTGCCCCACACCAGCATCAAACACTGATTCTTAGTTCATATATCAGAGTGAGGCAAGATGTGTGTTGGGAGGGAAGCCCCAGTCTAGGAAAGACTGAATTTTAGCCCTGATTTCACATGGTGAAGAAAATTGGTTGATGTTTGATTCTTTCTGTTCTGGCTAACATCTGAGTCCTTAGAAGCAAAATACCATGTTTGTCATGAAAATACAGCTTTAGGATAATTCTTAAATCATTTTGAAGTTTGCCTAAGCGTTTCAAAGCCATATGTGTTCCTAAACAGGTTTAAAATTGCATGCCAACACTTAACAGTAGTTTTTAGTCATAGAAACTTGGAGAAGTTTCAACTTGAGAACACTGAAGATGTTCATGAAGAGTAGGTTGCATGGATGAGCATAATCAGTTCCTGGCCACAGTGATGTGTAGAGTAGAGCTTACTCATTTTGGTAGGAAAGTCATGCTCTTCAGATTGAAAAACTGGAACATCATTACCCAAAATGGATTCTATTTTAAACCGTTGAGTACAAATGCTGCTTGGCTTTATGATGGCTAGAGGACATCTTAAGCACAATTAACTCACTGGCAGATGCTTTTATCAACAAACTCAATTAAGCAACATCTCTTCTGATCCTGAATGACTTGAGCCCAGAGAAGGGAGGGACAACATGGCAGTGATTCTGGAAGGGCAGGCAGCTCCACAGATCAGCTTCCAACCCTTCCCAGGTTTAGCCATGCTACTCTGCGTGTGCCTACTTTGGAGGCACCAGTTATATGACTAGTTTTCTTCCACTGGGGCTTCAAGCCCACTTAAATCGAGAGAAAGAGCCGTATGTTTTTTAGGGTTGAAGAAATTAGAGACGTTCAGACCTACTCATACTCATTTGTTCAGTCTTTGAACCAGGATTATTTATACAAGCACTGCTTGACCAGTATTTGTCTCCCAAGATCACATTACAGCAGTGGTCTTCAGCTGGGAGCGTGATTACCTCTCGGGGGATATTTGACAATTTCTGGATGTGTTTTCTTTGTCATTACTGGGGAATGGTGTTGCTCTGGCATCTAATAGGTGAAGGTTATGGGTCTTGTTGAATATCCTTAGGAGGCATAGGATAGCTCCCTTATGCAAAGAGGGTGCAGAATGTTGATAGTGCTAAGGTTTAGAAGGCCTGCATTACAGAATGGCACTGGTTAACATCAGTTTGTAGAAGGCAAAAAAATCGTAAGTCTGTGGTGTAAATTGGAGGAAACACATAGGCCCAGCACTATCTAGCATTAATAAGGCTAATGTTAATATAATCAGCACTCTGATGTTAGTACTTTCCCTTACCATCAATGGGTGAGAAGAGGAAAACCCAGAGTAGGGATAACTTTTTTTCCTGTTTACTTCTTAAGCAAGACAAGGTAGATGGAGCTCAGGTCAACTGGAAAATTTGGGATTTCCTTAAGAGTGTGGCTTGGAACTGGAACCCACGATGAAGGCCAGGAAGTAAAAGATTGCTGCATTTGTTTGTTTATTGAATTTTCATTAGTTACATTTTATCCCTGCTAGGGAATCAGAGCTTTTTTTTGAAAAAAGACTAAAGAAGTAGGATTGCTCTGGTGACCCTTCCTTACAAGAGGATACACTTATCCTCAAGTGAAGAAAGCCTAAGGTAGTCCCAGACAACTGACACCTCTAATTAGAACCTCTTTCAGTTTCTAGATGAGTGGCCTTCTCTGTTCTTTATTGTCTTTTTTTTTAAGATTTTATTTATTTATTCATGAGAGAGAGAGAGAGAGAGAGAGAGAGGCAGAGACACAGGCAGAGGGAGAAGCAGGCTCTCCCTGCAGAGAGCCTGACGCAAGACTCGGTCCCGGGACTCCAGGATGACGCCCTGGGCTGAAGGCGGCGCTAAACCACTGAGCCACTGGGGCTGCCCTCTTTATTGTCTTAATGTATATCACAGTGGCTGGTCTATTAGGTTTTATGGTTTTCCTTCTAATGCCTCCGTTTATAAATGCATTAACCCATATGAGGGGATTAAATAAAAGAACTAGTGAAGAACTCTTAAGGTTAATTAGAGTGAGTGAGTCTGAAGTTTATGAATGTGGTAGATAGTAGTTGAGGCTTCACCTGTTTTTCTAGTCATCTAGACTTTACCCTTGAAGATTAGTTTCCCTTCTACTTGATGTGGTCTGATATTAATCAAGCCCAATAGGTTTTTCCTTCAAAATGTCCTTGGTACCCATTTTTTTCTTTTCATTGTTATTGTTCCTGTGCTAGGGTTCTGTCAGCATAGAGCTCTATGGCTTCACTTTTTCCTCTTTTGTGTTTACCGTCTTCTAGTTTATGTCACGCCCTTGACCATATCACTTTGTGCTCAAAATGCCCTTTAATTTCTACCAGCCACGTCAAATCCAGATTTTTCTGCCTGTCCTTCAGAGCCTTCCAAAACCTGGGTCTGTTCCACATGCTCATGCTCCCCCGACCTTCTAGATGAACTCTGCCCTGCTTGGCCCTCAGATAGAGCCTGAGTGCTGTTCTCAGCAAGCCTTGCCCATGTGGCTACCTGGTATGGCTGCTTTCTCTTTGCCTATTCGATAGGACACTCGTCTTCAAAGGTTAGGCTCTGATCTCATCAGCTCCATAAGAGTGTTTCTGGAAACGTGAGTGCTTCCATTGATCATTTCTCCCCTGAGAAGTTTGTTTCACCTGGTTTGACCCGGTGTTCTATCTTATCCTGCAGTGCCCATGCTTATTTGGTTATTTTGTGTGTGCATGTCTTCTTTCCTCAACTGTAATGAAAGATCTTTGTGAATAGAACTCATGACATTTTCTTTGATGGTTAGCATACTGGTGACCACATGCAGGTGCTTAATAAATGCTTGTTTGGTGGATTGTGTGAGATATTCTATTTCTTTAGAAATTACATCAAAATAATATGTATAAAGGCAGTAACGATGATGGGGTACAAAAACACTTGAAAAGATTAATTATCAGTCATCTTAACATGGAGTTACATGGGAATGGTGGGTTTTAAAAATAGTGTCAGAATATATGCAGAAGTGAACACTATCCTCAATAGAAGTAGTTTCTCAACTGAGGGAGATTTTGCCCCCAGAGGACATTTGGCAAGGTCTGCAGATATTTTTTGGTTGACAGTTGGAGGGATACTACTGGTATCTAGTGGTAGAGGCCAGGTATGCAGCTAAACACCCAACATGCACAGGACAGTTCCTCCCAACAAAGAGTTGTCTGGCCTTAAGTGTGAATAGTGCCCTAGTTGAGATACCCCAATCCATAGCCTTGTGTGGATACCACTATGAATGTCCTTTACCACCTAAAGGAATGAGAACAAGCAAAAAAGCAGTGCATATTTTTATATGGAAGAAATGATTATATAGTATAAACTCCTAAACAGTGAGAACTGCAGCTATGTACATAAACCAGAATGGCCTGACAGTTAAAAAGATGTGTGATAGCTGCTTATGTAATAAACGGGCACTTTATGTCTTTGGCCATGCCTTTGGGAGGACAGGACAATAAGTTGAGAGAATTCTCTTACGGCTGACTACACTTTTCCACGATTTTAGAAAATGAGAGGCATTTACTAACCCAGAAAGATGTATTTGAATATTACATGTTTGAAAGTCACATTTTAATAAGCTGAAATTCCTCCCAAAGGTTTGATAGTGTGTTAAAACACTGAAGCATGCATCCTTCTGAGTTTTTTTTTTCAAATATTTTTAAAGCTTCCTTGAAGAATACTTGATAGTCTTTAAGGTATAAGAATAATATGCTTTTCCTCCTAAGATTAATTTTGGGGGAGGTACTTTTGCTGCATTCAGTAGCAGAATGGTACAGTGGGGAGGACAGGTCAGAGAGGGATCCTAGGCAGGTCACCTTACCCATGCCCACCCCTCAGTTTCCTTATTTTCAAAAAGGAGGACTAAGACTTGATGACCTTTGGCTTTAAAATTCTATATTCCTATAATTTTAGTGTCAAATAGCTTTTAAAAAGGGAGATTGTGCACTAAGTCGTTTATGAGGGAAATTTTGAAGGCATAAATTATTCCAGTTTGTTTCTTAGAAACTAAAGAAATAATCCTTTTCTACAAAGGCTCACTCCCAGTGTTTAAAGAAAGAAAGGAATTCCTGTTATAAGTAAAAGTTGTCCCCACCTCCAAACAAAATAAAAAGAATCAAATGAAATTTACAACTGATTTTAAAATGTCATTGTTAGCTAATTTTGAAAATGTTGCCCGTTTTCTTCTGTGTTTATACTTAAGTATAAAGAACATATTTTAATATTTAATTTAACTAATAATGCTGAATTTTTTACACAATTAATGTTAATCTAGATGGCTTCCAGAAATTTGCTGTTTGTACAGCTAAAACACATTTGAAAGCTTTATTAAGATTTTTAGTCTACCATTTAGTAAGTTATTGGGCTCTGAATGAAAAGATGAAGCTTTCCTGTTTGCTGGATGGAAAATTAAATGGAACCTTGAAATTTCCTCCTTTTTCCTAAAATGGCAGGTCAGGTACTCACAAGATTGAGGATGATATAATATCCCATGAAATGAAGGTTGCTTTTGTGGAGTCTCTATTCTAAAGAGACTGGGAAGTTGGTTCTGGCGTATTCCAGTTTCTCCAGGGGCTTGTTCTAGAACTTGGGTATCAGGATTGCCTGATTTGAAGATGGTTTTTGGATGAACCCAAAGATGCTACAGCACCCAGTTACAGTTTAGATCTCAGTCCCAGAGTTAATGTTGCCAATGTAGCTGTATGTGACACAGGATGCATTCATAAAAGAGTGCCTTTAGATGACTTTCTACCTAGCAGAGGTTAACCGAGCACCTCCTGAATGCAAGGCACTTACTATAAGCAGTATGGTCAGTGGGAATCAAAATGTGTATTAGCAGCCCCTATTTTCATTGAGCTTATGACCTAGCTGGAGGAGAGAGGAACCCACGCAAACTACTATAATATAAAGAATAAAGTATGGACCATGTGGAGTCACAGATAGAATTTTAGGCTACTTCAGAAAAAGAAACTGCTTAACTTAGGGGAGCAGGAAAGTTAGACTCCACGGGAGAGAATCACAAAAGTGGAGATGAATGACATATGATGCATGACCAATGAGTCTGAGGTGTTGAGTTGACCAGAGCGAGAGGGGAAGGGAAGTAGTAGAGATGTGCACAGTGGTGGGAATAATAACAGAATAATAGAGTAAACAAGTTGAAATAGAATCTAGAGACAAGCAAACTAGAGAGAGAGAAGCAAATGGTGGCCTAAGTTGGGATCATTTCCTTGAAATGAGAGAGCTGAGTGCAAGAATTGGCCAGTCGGGGTAGCTGGTTGGGTGTATGGGTGAGCAGGGCCATAGAATCAGCAAGATGAATTGGGGTTGATTAGCCTGAGTGGGAGAATGTGGTTCTACTGTTAGACATCGGACTCCCTGGAGAATGAGCGGGTTTGAGGGACACGGATGAGTTCTCTTTTGAACATGTAAGTTATATGTGTTCTCAGGAAATAGCCAAGGCAGAGTTAGAGTTGAAGTACAGGAAATCGCATGTTCCAGAGACGAGTCCAGAAAACCTATGACATTCTTAAAGGAGACCTAGCTAGATCTTTTTGAGTCCCACATTTGGAATACCAGTTGCACACTGTAGGGAGCAACCCATAAATGCCCCATGTGGAAACTGAGCACACGACTAGGCTTGTATCACCAGCTGAAAGGACTTGTTAACACACAAGTTTTCACAAGCACAGGTGTTTCAAATCATGCCTCAGAAACAATTGCTGTCTGTAGTAGATTGTTAAGGCCACGTTCAAATCAGATGCCACGTGTTACATCAGTGACTGAACAAGAGCACCCACATATTGAGGGGAAAAAATAAGAAGAAGAATGGAGCCTTGAGATCACCTGTATTTAGGATTGATGGAGAAAAGGGAGTCAGAGATCAGAGAAGGAGAAGGGAATCTTGGGAGGGAAGAGTTTCAAGGAGGAGGAGACATTTCATTCAGGTAAGGCACATGCTGTCAAGAGATTGAAGAGACTGTATTTAGTCGTGGGAGGTTACCCGTATCTCTTTGAGAGAGCAGATTTTGCTGGAAGAAGGAGAGGGGCAGCCAGGCAACAGATACCAAGAGAGAAAATGTAGCACAGAGAAGAGACTATCATTAAATAAACTGAGGAGATGGAATGTGGTTGGTAGAATGACAACCAGGTTGAAGTAAAACTACTTTAACATTTTTGATGTCCTTATACAAAGGAAATGTGACTGTGTTTGTAGATGCAGAGGAGAGATGAGAGAGGAATGATATTAGGGTAAAGAATGGGGACACCTGGGTAGCTGAGTGGTTGAGCATCTGCCTTTGGTTCAGGTCATGATCCCAGATCCTTACTCTCAGCATTTCCCACCCCATGAGGCAATTCATAATTAAAACAATTCAGTATAAACTAAGTTAAGAATTAGTCTTCTCCAGGATGCCTGGGTTGAGCGTCTCCCTTTGGCTTAGGACATGATCCTGGGGCTGGGATCAAGTTCCATATCGGGCTCTCTGCAGAGACCCTGCTTCTTCCTCTGCCTGTGTCTCTATTTCTCTCTCTTGTGTGTCTCTCATGATAAATAAATAATAAAATCTTAAAAAAAAAAAACAATTAGCCTTCTCAGAGGTGCTTCTATGTGCTACCTGCAGAGATGGTCGTTTTAGAAGTTTTTCTAGCAAATGTGGGTAAATATGTGCTTGAGATATTGTCTTAATGTTACAGTTTACAAGTTGTATGAATTAGAAGTCAAAATGCAGAAACATTTGTTACAGTGTGAAGAAAAAGTATGTCTCAAGGTCAAGGTAACCACTGTTGCCTTTTGAGGAGTCAGAATGATGGCTGGCTGCCCGGAGCCAGGGAGCCAGGTCTGTGGTGTGGTTGCCATGTTCCAGGATCTGCCTGGCATTAAAGGCTGGAAGCCCAATTTTATTAGTATACCTAGAGGGATTGAGAGTCCAGGGATAACGGACGCATGCCAACCTCATAAGAAACAGGTTTGAACCAAAATGTTAATTTACTCTCTTCCAATAAAAGCTGTAGTTCTCGAGAGTGCTCAGATCTGCCAGCCAAGGCATTGCCTTCCCTGCATGCTTATCTGTGGGAAACCCAGATTATAGTGGGACAGTTGCACCTTGCATGTGGAGCCCGGGAAGGGAGTTGGCTGATGACCTCAAACCTTGTGTTTCGTGCATCCATTTTGACTGTAAGGGAGGAAGTTCTGTTTGTCACACAAATTTCCTCACCTGCGACAGGATCCGAACCACATTGCCAAATTGGGTCTTTTCTAAGAAGAGTTTGCTTTTGTAAAGATGAAATAGAAGCTTTTTGTAAAAGTAAGATTGATTGATTACACTGTGCTCTGTTAAATTGCCATCACAGCCTTGCCACTTAGATTTGAAGTGCTCATAGTCTCCTGGGCCTTTTCTTCTCTATTTTTTTTAAGATTTTATTTATCTATTCATGAGAGACACAGAGAGAGGCAGAGACACAGGCAGAGGGAGAAGCAGGTCCCCTCCCGGGGAGTCCCATGAGGGACTTTGATCAGGCCCCCGGGGCAGACAATCCATTGAGCCACCCCAGTCCCCATCTCTTGGGCCTTTTCCGTTAGCAGCTCATCCTCATCACTTGCATTTTAATTTTCTCTTCTTTATTCTTTTTTTTAAAATTTTTATTTATTTATGATAGTCACACACACACAGAGAGAGAGAGAGAGAGAGAGGCAGAGACACAGGCAGAGGGAGAAGCAGGCTCCATGCACCGGGAGAGAGAGAGAGAGAGAGGCAGAGACACAGGCAGAGGGAGAAGCAGGCTCCATGCACCGGGAGCCCGATGTGGGATTTGATCCCGGGTCTCCAGGATCACGCCCTGGGCCAAATGCAGGCGCCAAACCGCTGCGCCACCCAGGGATCCCTCTCTTCTTTATTCTTAGAGTTGGTCCTCCATTTGAATCAGGGCTAACATGTTTTCTGTTCCATATCCTACTTATGCATACATTTGTGTCTGTTCATTGAACTAACATCCCTGACTGAAAACTAACCTCCTACAGATAACTTATTGGCACATCATTTAATAGTGGTATTTGAAAAATGTTTAACTGGTATATAAGGGAAGTATTGTAGAATTCTCTAGTATTTTATTTACTTCTATGGTTGACAAGTACTAAACTATAAATTCTATACTTTGCTGTTTTAAAATTTTCGTGGGTGATTTTCTTTTGAATATCTAAAAAATAACATGAATCTAAGGGCAGAATGTCCTACTCTTTCCAACTCCAGTTTTCTTTAAGAAACTGTTATTCTGGGGATCCCTCGGTGGCTCAGCGGTTTAGTGCCTGCCTTTGGCCCAGGGCGCGATCCTGGAGTCCTGGGATCGAGTCCCGTGTCGGGCTCCCGGTGGCATGGAGCCTGCTTCTCCCTCCTCCTGTGTGTGTCTCTGCCTCTCTCTCTCTCTCTCTCTGTCTATCATAAATAAATAAATAAATCTTAAAAAAAAAGAAACTGTTATTCTAATTCTGAATGGGAAATATACTCTGAAAAACAACAACAAAAAAGTGAAATATCAAAGAAGGTGAGAAAACAATATGAAATAGTAAATAAACAATATTTATACATTTAGCCACTTGCAAAAGATAATTATCTCTCAGGTTATTCTGTGAGGATGATTAGAAAGACTAAAAAGAGACTGTTACTATTGGATTTATTTTCTTTTTAGCATGTCTGATCAGGTCAGTAAAAACTGTAACGTCATAGGGCAACTTGTTATCTGCTCATTTCCTTGTTAAAGAGGGATATGTAGCCAGTTTTACGCTTTACTTTTAATGAAGAAATAAAAGCCAAGAGGCCGGTGATTGAATATCTACATGTCTGTAACATTTTAGAAGTTGTGTAAGTATGTTCATTCCCGAAGTTAACACTTTTCGGAACTATTGTTCGTTACCTAACAAAATGGATGTATTTTAAGTGATATCCTCCTATTAACAGCCAGGAAACACTTGTAACTGACATTAGCAGATATGTGTGTAAGAGGCTAATTCCAAGCTCTAACCTTTGTATATACTACTTCCATGTGCATGATGTAAAAACCTGTAAAATTCTGATATAAGAAAAACTGTTACATTAAAATATATAGGTAGTTCTAAGAGAACTGGCCAAAAAAAATTAGAGATGGACAAAAAATCACAGATGGGCTTATTGGTGTGTGAGGATTGAGACTTAAAAGAAACAGAAAGATCAAATGTGTGCTGTGGTGCAGGTTAGTTATCTTTTATTGTTTTGATAGTGCGCTGAATCCAAATTTGGGCAGGACTTCTCTCAGATGTGATTTCGGGTATTGAAGTTGTTTGTTTCAGGAAGCTCTCTTTCTGTAGTTCCTTGGAAGTTTCTCAAAATGTTGGAAGAGTGAAACATGTTGTCATGTTAAAACATTTTGTGACCTAGTTTTGGCCTAAGTATACTATTGTACTGGCAAATACACAGAGGATTTAGGCTTTAGTAGCTAAATGTACTCAAATGTATACTGAATGTAAATTGTTTTGAAGGTGATAAATCATCACAAGTTAATAGATTCTGGACCTTGTTTTTCCTTTCATGAACGAGACATTCCTGAGTTAGGGTGAGATTTATATTAAAGAGTAGCAAATTGTTTCCCTCTTTGGAAATAAGCAAAATCTCCCTCTGATGATAAAATATTTCTTTAGCATGTCAAGATAGTTACTGAGTAAAGAAAGCATGAGGGGGGATATGGGGATAACTTAATTAGAGGCTTACTGTTTAGGAAATGAAGTATATTTAATAAAAGTGCAATTGCCTTATACCTTGTGACTTGAAAATAATGAGACAAAGAAAAAAATGAAAAACATCATACTAGAACTTATATGACCAAATAAATCTTGTCCCATGGGAGGCAGTCCAGTTTTTCTAGCTCTGCTCTAATTGAGCAAAAGATTTTCAGACTATTTTGGAATTGTCTTCAGAACTGTTTTATGAGCCAAACCCCAAAATCAACATCTTTACTTTATTATCACACCTCTTTTTGGACCCAAAAGAATATTACTCAGCCTGATCCTCCACTTAATTTATCAGACTTGGCCCAGGCTATTTCCAGAAATACAGTGTGCTCTTTTATGGGACAATCGAATATTTTTATTCATTTATTTATTCATTCAGTGTTGGAGGCTGAGTGCCTCCAGTGAGTCAGGTATGTTGTGGTAACACATAGGAGTCTGGATCTGGAAGTGGGAGGAGAAGAGGGAGAAAAGTGAGGAGCACAGAGGATGCTCACCTCTGAGTAGTCTTTGCAGGTGAGCAGGAGGTAACCAGATGGACAGAGAAGAGAGCTTTGTAGACAGAGGTATCAGCTTGTATTGAGGCACAGAGCAAAAACCATACACATTTCAAGGACTGCAAGTATTACAGGATGGATAGAATCTAGTTAAAAGATGAGAATGGGGGCAGCTAGGTGGCTCAGTGAGTTAAGCGTCTGCCTTCAGTTCAGAGGGTCCTGGGATCTAGCCCATAGCCTGGCTCCCTGATCAGCGGGACGCCTGCTTCTGCCCTCTGCCTCTTCCCCCGCCCCTGCTAATGTGCTCTTTCTTAGCTCTCTCTCAAATAAATCAATAAAAATTTTAAAAATTGATGAGAATTGATTGGTAATTGCAGTGAGATCAAAAGGACCATAGTAGGCCATGGAATGGAGGATACGGTGGTTAAGAGTGAGGGTTCTCGTGCCTGATTATCTGAGTTCATATTTTGGCTCCTTCGTTTATAAGCTTTATGACACTGGGCAATCTCCGAATCCTGCAGCCTTAGTTCTTTCCATCTGTAAAAGAAATGATAATGCCTACTTTATAGTGTTAAAAGAGGTTTAAATACATAGACACAGATAAAGTTCTTTTTTTTTTTTTTCAGATAAAGTTCTTAGTACCATATCTGGCATACAGTAAGCACGCAATAAATATTAGATTTTTGTACTGCTACTTTATCCTGTGGGCAAGAAACAACAATGGAAGTATTTTAAAGAGCAAAGTATACTTCTTTGCCTGTAGCATTGACCAGTCCTCTCTTCTTGAGACAGTCTCTTATGTTTTTTTCTTTTTCAAATAGCTTTTTCTCACATAATTGACATGTCATACAGTTTACCCATTTGAAGTGGGTGATTCAGTGATTTTAGTGTATTCCCAGGGTTGTACAACCCATTACAATAATCTAATTTTAGACCATTTTCATTCCCCCTAAAAGAGATCCTATTCTATTAGCAGTCAGTCCCCATTTCTTCTGTCCCCCTGCCAGCACTCACCCTAGGCAACCTCTAATTTACTTTCTGTTTTTATAGATTTGTCTATCCTAGACATTTCATATGGATGGAATCATTCAATATGTAATCTTTTATGCCTGGCTTCTTTCACTTAGCTTAATGTTTTCTAGGGTTCTCCATATAGCATGTATCAGCCCTTCATTCTTTTTTTGTGACTGAATGATACTCCACTGTGTGTATATTACATGTTTTATTTATTCATTCATCAGCTAATGGACTTTTAGGTTGTTTCCAGTTGTTGGCTATTATGAATAATGGAGCTGTGAACATTCCTTTACAAGTTGTTGTGTGGATGTATGTTTCATTTCTCTTAGGTATGTATGTCAAGGAGTAGAACTCTACACCATGTGGTAACTCTATACTGAACAGTTTGAGGAACTGCCAACTGTTTTGCAGAGTGGCTGCACCTAGTTACATCGCTACTGTAGCATTATATGAGGGTTCCACTTTCTCTACATCTTTGCCAGTATTTTTATTATCTCTTATATTTTATTTATTTTGGTGTATATGAAGTGGTATCTCATGGTTTTGTTTTGAATTTCTCTAGTGACTAATGATGGGTAAACATCTCTTGTGCTGATTGTCCCATATTATATCTTTAGAGAGATGTCTATTCAAATCTTTTGCTCATTATTTTATTTTATTTTATTATTTTATTTTATTTTCAGCTTTATTGAGGTATATTTGACAAACTTTGTCAAATTTTAAGTTGGTTTATTTGTCCTTTTATTATTGAGTTGCAAGAGTTTTTGTATATATTCTGGTTGCAAGTCTCTTTTCATATAAATGATTTGCAAATAGTTTGATTCTGTGGGTTGTCTTTTCACTTTCTTGATGTCCTTTATAGCACAAATGGCTTTAATTTTGGTGAGTCCAGTTTATTCTTTCTGTTGTTTGTGCTTTCGGCGCCGTAGCTAAGGTATCATTGCCTAACTCAAGATCTTGTTTTCTAAGAGTTTCATAGTTTTAGCTCAGTTAGGGTTGTGATCCATTTTGAGTTAATTTTTATGTAAGTTGTGAGGTGGTGTCCAACTTCAGTATTTTGCATGTGAATATCTAGTTATTCTAGCATCATTTGTTGAAGAATCTATCCTTTCCTCAACCTTTTGGCACATTTGTTGAAAATCAGTTGAGCATAAACATGAGAGTTAATTTCTGGACTCTTAATTCTATTCCATAGACCTATATATTTATCTTTATGCCAATACCACACTGTCTTGAGTACTATAGCATATAGTAAGTTTTAAAATTGAGAAGTCTTCCAACTTTTTCTTTTTCAAGATTATTTTGGCTCCTCTGGGCCCCTTGTATTTCTGTATGAATTTTAGTATCAGCTTATCAATTTCTGCTAAAAGGCTGGAGTTTTCATACGGACTGCCTTGAAGCTACAGATCAATTTTAGAATTACTGCCTCTCAACAATATCAGATCCCTCTCATCCATGAGTACAGATGTTTTTCTATTTATGTAGACCCTCTTTAATTTCTTTTAACAGTGTTTTGTAGTTTTCAGTATACAGTGAACTTCTTTTCTTAAATTTATTCCTAAGTATTTTATTGTTTTTTGATGCTATTGTAAGTGGATTTACAATAGCATCATTTTCTGTGTGTGTGTGTGTGACATTTTCTCAGCTGTTTGCTTGTTTGCCTCTGATTCGTTCAGGGGTGCTGTTCTTCTTGTTCATGTTATAGTCCCCAAGATTCTGTCTCAATCCTATGCTGATAACTTTCCAAACTATTACTTGACCTGTATCCAAAGCTCCCAGTATGTGTTTACAGTTGTTCCCTAGGCATTACCACCTGAATGTCACAAACATCTCAAATTCATCTCTTCTAGAAAGAACTCATTAATTACTCTTCATATCTTCTTTTTCTCTTTTCTTCTTCTATTTGGAAATTGCACCACTATCTATGTTGTTGCCTAAACCAGCACTCTAAAAATCATTCTAATCTTCACTTCTTTGAACTTTTACATCCTGAGATGATCACCAAATCCTATGAAATCTACCTCCTAGATATTACTGTGGGAGTAGAAATTGATGCAATTTTCTATAAAGCTATTTGGGTCAAGAACTTTTTTAAAAAGATTTATTTATTTGAGAGAGAGAGCAGTGAGGGGAACGGGAGAGGAGAGAGAGAATCCCAAGCAGACTCAGCACTCAAAACCCAATGTGGGGCTTGATCCCAGGACACTGAGATCTTGACCTGAGTCAAAACCAAGAATCAGACACTTAACTGGCTATGCCACCCAGGTGCCCCTGGATCAAGAACTTTTAAAAAATATGTATGTTTTGATTCAGAAAAGTAGATAACTTTTGATCTTTGCAGTGTCACTTATTTAGACATTTATCGTAAGGTAATGGGCCAATGTTACAAGAATAGGGAAATGGTTTGATAAATTATGTAAATTTAGTGCAATTTAAAAATGGTTTTATCATATATGAACATAAATACTTAGAGACTTGTGAAAGCATTTGATATATGGTGAAATTTTTAGACTGTAAAACATTTATGTAAAGTATGATTTTCTTTTTGTTTAACAACAACAGAAAATTAGCTCCAAGGGAGCAGGGATCTTGTCTCATTGACATTGATATGCCTGAAATAGTGTAGGAGCTCAGTAAATATTTGTTGGTTGTATTGGTCTCTCTTTTTACTGCTTCTCTTGCTTTAATCTATCTGTATGTCTTACATGGGCTTTTGCAGACACTTTCAACGTGTTTTCCTCACCTCCAGTTTTATTCCCCTACAGTCCAACTTCTGTTCTGCAGGCAGAGTGGTATTTCCAAGTGGTAAATCTGGCCATGGCGTTGCCTACTGTAACATCCTTTGGTTCTTCCCCAGTGTTCCTAAGATTTCCAGACTTCCTAGCCTGGATTACCAACCCCTTCGTAATTTCACTTCTGTTTACTTTTCCAGCTCTTCTCTTGCCATTTTCCAAGATAATCACCAAGCCATGCCAAACTATCCACAGTTCCCCAAATATGAATTTTCCTGCATACCTACATACCTTTGGACATGCCATTCCTCCTGCCCGGATCACACCAAGCTTCCCTTGTTTATCTGGCAAATTCCAGATCATCCTTTGAGATTCTGTGCCCCAGCTACTATCCCTCTAGGCATATGAGTGCCTCTTCTGCAGGGCTTCCATAACTCTTGAACTCTTTTGCAACCTTTATTATATATGAGATGTCTCTATGGCTAGAGAATTAGTGAGAGCAGGGACTGTATTATTCTTCTGCCTTCAACTCCTCATCTGACTGCTGAATGGACTTCTGCTAGATCTCCATCTCAGGGCTTCCCAGTTTTCGTCTGAGGCCTGGTACCAATTTTCTATCATCTGTGATGAAATTAGAAAAATAAGGGCCCTGTGGGTGAATTTTTCAGAAAGCTAAATCTGTTTACATTTTGGGTGTTAAAATGTGCTTTTTCTAATGAAATGATGTTGATAGTCGATGGTAGGGTGTATTTATGTCTTTAGTTGACAACATTCTGTCAGAGCCCAAAATTAGTTGGAAATTTTACAGTTCCCTGAAAACCAAAGGTCTGGGAACACTGCTGTATCTCATGGGGTGGCACCAAGTCCCCAAAGTCAAAAGCCTATGAGTCATCCTTGGCTTCTTCTCCTTCCTCATCCCTCCACCCCCGCCACATTCAGACACTTAGCAAGTCCTGCCAATTCAACCTCCTAAATATTTCTGGAATCTGTACTCTCCTCTCCGTCCTTGCTGCCAATTCCTTAGGACAGGCCCTCTTTATTTTCCTTATACAACTGCAACAGTCTCCTGACTGGTCTTCTTGCTACTGTTCCCCTCTTACCCATGCCCACCAGAATGAGCTATTTAAAAATCATAAGTATATACCCATTTTCCACAGGAAAAAAAATTCTGTGTGGCAGACAAGGTTTTTTTTTTTTTTTTTTTTTTCTTTCTCTAGGGGAATACTTTCTTGCTGTCCTGTGTTTATACTTTCTCCTGGTTTTGAGTGCCCTTTCTTCACCAGCTTCTTGGGTAACCCATGTGTAAGTCCAGTTGTCATTTCCTCTACAAATTCTTTACTACAAGTCTGAGTTAGGTACCTCCTTTATTACTCTAAAAATGCCTTGTATATATTTCTCCCTCAGCATTTCCAGATTAGTTAATATTCGTGTTTTTATGTCTGCTTTCTCAACAGCTTAAGAAAATGTGTTTTATCTATTGATCGTTCTCTCCCCAGCACCCAGTACAATACTAGAAAATGACAAATATTGAGTAAATATTTGTTGGCTGAATGCATTTGTTTGGTATTATGATCAGGTGTACACTGTGGGAGGTTTATGGACCAGAGTGAGGGGCTCCATGAGGCAGGGAACAGGAAGGGCCCTCTATAGAAGTTTAGGCTAGAGTGATGAGTACCTGAACTCAGGAAGTAGCAGTGGATATTGAAACATTTAGGTGGTGGAATTGGTGCTTGATTAGATGTATGGGGTCATGGAAGAACCTAGAATTACTTGAAGGTTTCTGGGTTTAGAAAATTGGTTGGTTGGTGGTATGGTTCACCAATGCGAATAAGCTCTGTTCTAGACACTTTGAAATTGAAATATTCAGAATATTGGTTAAAGTTGTCCAAGAGGTGACTGAGTGTGGCGTTTGGGGAGAGAACTGTTTCAGAGAGACAGGTTGGGAATTTTGCAGCCTTTAGGTATTATATGAAGCCTTGGCCACGAGGGCGATAATTGTCATTTGTTATTGGCTATGTAGCAGAGGTGGTGGTGCATTGGGTGAGAAGAGAATAGGACCACAAGATTCTAGATATTGGAGGTCCAGATCAAGGAGAAAGAAGCATGTGAAGGTTCTAATTGAAATCCTCGTTGTGTGTCTTAGAGTTATATCACTCTGGACAAATCACTGTGTCTATCTCAGCTTCTCCATCTGTAAAATGAGGATAATAATACCCACTTAATAGGGATATTAAAAGAATTCAGTGGGTTTGCATATGTAAAGTCTCAGGTACAGTCCTGGGCTCACTCTAAGAGCTCATAAATGTTAGAAGATTCAAGAAAATATTTCTCAGGACATGAACATAGTTTCAAAAAATTTTTTTTTTCTTAGTAATTACATTGGAGATTATAATTAACACCCTAAACCTAAAACGGTCTAGTTTTAAATAATACCAACTTGGCTTCTATAGTGTATAAAAACCTTTTTTCCTGTATAGTTCTGTCCATCACCTTTTCTGCTATTATTGTCACACATTTCATCTTTATACATTGTACAACCTTTACCATAGATGTATACTTATTGTCTTATGCATTTGTCTTTTTAATCATATTAGGAAAAAAAGATTTCCCAAACCAAACTACAATAATGCTGGCTTTTAAACTTTTTTTTTTTTAAATTTATGATAGTCACAGAGAGAGAGAGAGAGGCAGAGACCCAGGCAGAGGGAGAAGCAGGCTCCATGCACCAGGAGCCTGACATGGGATTCAATCCCGGGTCTCCAGGATCGCGCCCTGGGCCAAAGGCAGGCGCCAAACCGCTGTGCCACCCAGGGATCCCTAAATTTTTTATCTATGTAGTTAGTTACCTTTGCCATGGTTCTTTATTTCTTCATGTGGCTTTGAGTTACTGTCTCCTGTCCTTTCATTTCAACCTGAACGACTCCCTGTAGCATTTCTTCGAGGGCAGATCTTCTGGCAACAAATTCCCTCAGCTTTTGTTTATCTGAGCAGGTCTTAATTTCACCTTCATTTTTGAAGGATAGTCTCTCTGGATATAGAATTCTTGGTTAGCAGTATTTTTTTCTTTCAGCACATTAAATGTGTCATCCACTGCCTTCTGTCTTCCATGGTTCTGATGAGATGTTGGCTATTAATTGTACTGAGTTTCCTTTGTAGGTGGTAGGTAGCTTAATCCTTGCTGCTTTCCAGATTCTTTTTTTGCTTTTTGACAGTTTGATTTATGATGTGTCTCAGTGTGGATCTCCTGGTCTCATGTTTATGTGCCTAGAAAGCACTCAAATAAAAGATCATAGTCATGCAGCAGAATTAAATGATTATAATTTCATAATAACAATAGTGACTGTGAATTATCTATCAGTAGAACGCAATCAGTATATTGTGCGTAAAAAGTTAAAATGTTTAATGCATGCTACAGAGAATTCCATTAAAAACTTTGATTTTTAAAAATAGTTTGAGGGCTTACAATAGGTAAAAAAAGAAAATTCTCATGTGGATAGTTGCCCGATAGAATCTCAGTATGAGTTGTTCCTATGGTTCTTTGCAAAAGAAAAGTTCTTCCTTGGGGGACATATAGTTAGAGCTACATTTTCAAATTCTTACCTCCTTTAATTTTTAATTGCTATCAACACCATGTAATATTTACCTTATTATATGAAATATTCCTAGAACAAAGATTAAACTCTAAAATAAAATTGCTTTTTAGGCATACTAAATCATAACTTAATATTATACATTTTTACATCTGAACAGAACAACCTATTTTCAGATACCTAAGCTTGGTAGTTGATAGAGCTATCAGTTCTTTTAACATTTTCAACTATGTTCTCTTTGCTTATCTTTTCATATAGTTTCCTGATGGTGTCCTTAAAATATATTTATAGATATTTTTTTCAGTTCTTAACATAGTAGTTCCTGGAAATTTGTTTCAACAGATCCAATTTTAAAATGTAAGATATTAGGGGTGCTTGAGTGGCTCAGTCGGTTGGGTGGCCAACTCTTGATTTCAGCTTAGGTCACGATCTCAGGGTCCTGGGATCAAGCTCCACATCGGGCTCTGCTCTCAGGTAGAAGTCTGTTTGAAGATTCTCTCTCCGCCCTTTGCCCTTTTGCCCCTTCTCCTGGCTTCACTCACACGTATGTGCGGGCTTGCTGTCTCTCTCTCTCTAATAAATAAATAAATCTTAAAAAAAAATAGAATGTAAGGTTAGGTGTAATTTTTATAATGACTTTAAAAAAAAACATGCTGTTGTTCTTTGGTTCTTTTGGGTATACTTCATTATATTAGAAAGGGCTCTGAATTCTTAGGAGACCCAGGTGTCTTATTCTTTCAGTTGCTTTGCCTGTCTGCATTCTTTTGGCCTGTGTTTCTTTCTACAGTGTACAGAACCAGATAATCTTTATATTTCCCCATACTTTGAAAATTCCATAATTCTACCATGCAGGATTTTTCTTTGGCTTGTATGATAAACATTAGAGTAATTTGAAGAATTTGTAAGCTGTCATCATTTCTCTTTTATTTCATGGTAATTCTGTTACTTTTGTGACCTAACAATTAGCTAGGCATCAGAAAAGTAATTTTATTTTTCCTACATGCTTTTTTATGGAGTTGTTCCATACATAACCTTCAGTGAGGTAGTAATGCATACATATTATTTTTTTCTCCTAGAACAAGTTTAAGAACTTATATTTAATTTTTAAAACTTCCCACTTCAGGACTGAGGATCAGGATTTTTCTCAGTAACATAGAGGAAGGAGCAGATTGAAGAAAAGTATTCAAGTCATGAAAGGAAGAAAACTTAAATAAGAAAAGAAGCTTTTATAATTCTTGTTTTTCAAATGGTGATTTTTTTTATTATTAAAAATTGGTAAGTTCTTGAGACGCCTGGGTGGCTCAGTGGTTGTGCATCTGCCTTCTGCTCAGGGCTGATCCTGAGGGCCTGCAGAGTCCTGCATCAGGCTCCCCGCAGGGAACCTGCTTCTCCCTCTGCCTTTGTCTTTGCCTCTCTCTATGTCTCTCATGAATAAATAAATAAAATCTTTTAAAAAGTTAAGTTCTCAGTGTAGAAAGTCTAGAAATAGGCAAGTAACAGGAAACACAACTCAGTAATCTCATCACTCAGAGATAACCACTGTTAGCATCTTGATTTATCTTTCTGCCATTTTGTTTATGTATGTGGAATCAAACTGCACATATTCTTTTGAAACCTGCATTTTCTTTTAATAATATATTATGAATGCCTTTCTATGTTCAGTAAATATGAATCTGAATCATCTTTTTAAAGGCTGTGTGAGCTATGTATCTATTTATGTACCTATCTACCGGTCTTGCTAGATGACTCTCCAGAAAGTTTTTGTTACTGTTGTTTTTTGTTGTGTTTTTTGTTTTTGTTTTTTATTTTTACCAGTTTGTACTCCACAGTGATGTGGGTCCATTTCACAAACCCTCACAGACACTATGCCATTTTATCATTTAAAATTCATTACCCAGTTTGAAGGGCTTAAGTAGTATATTGCTGGTGTTTTCATTTATATTTCATTAAGTTGCTACTATATTTTTCTCATACGTTCACAGTCATTTATGTTTCCTTTAAAGGAGCTACCTTCAGTGGTTGTTTTATTAGATACAAACCTAATCCTAAATACCTGAGTGAATTAGCGCTGGGATGAATTTACTCACCTCATAAGGATGTGATTATGAAAGATTTTTGGCTGATGGTGTAGGTACAGTTTGGTTAGTTTTCTCCTAAGACCCAGCAGACAGTCTTCAGCACAGACAGCTGCCTCGTTTTGGCGGATTCGTCGTTTTTCCTCAAGAGAGACCCAGAGCTGGAGAACAGGGCTTTTACAGGTCAGAAATGGAGACAGAACTGAATGTTGGAAGTTTTCCAGAATCCAGCACTCTTTCTGACTCAAGCCAGAGCTGTTGACTTTCCTTTCAAAAATATCATTTAACTCTGTGTTTTTGAGATCAGGATATCTTTTTCTAGCTCTGTTGGGTGAACTGAAGTGTGTTCTTTTTCTAACTAGTTAAGGGAAGGATGTGAGAAGGCCTAGGGGATCAATAGTCTCCAACTTGATTTTTCCTGTGAATTTTCCGAACATTTCTGTTTTTCACTCCAGCATGTGAAAGCATAGACTGCTGTATCCAGGTTTACCAAAGACATTTGGGAGTTGGCATTACTACAGCTCCTGTAAGCCAGTGTGTCTCCTTTGCCATAGATAGGTCTTTGACCCAAATGCTGCAGAGGTAGCATTTCACAATGGTTAGGAAACCAGACAGTCTGACTTCAGATCCTATCTCCACTGCTTACTGTCCTGTGCTTTAGGCAAAGTACTAAACCTCTCTTTGGCTATTTCTTTCCTCCTTTTGTTTTTATTTTGTTTTATTTTATTTTATTTTATTGTTATTTATTTGAGAGACAGAGAGAAAGAGAGAGACCGTGAGCAGGGGGAATGGAGTGGGGGGGGGAGCAGATTCCTGCTGAGCAGGGAGCCCAAAATGCTGGGCTTGATTCCAGGACCTGAGATCATGACCTGAGCCTAAGGCAGATGCTTAACCGTCTGAGCCCCCAGGTGCCCCTCCTCCTTTTGTTTTTAAACAGCTTTATTGAGATACACTTTATATACCATCAAGTTTATCTGTATCAACAGTTCAGTGGTTTTGGTCTATTAACTGAGTTGTCCAACCATCACCATGATCTAATTTTGGACCATTTTATCACCCCAAAGATACCCCAGTTGCATTACTGGTCATCTTCTCTTCCTCTCCTGCCCCACCACCTCCAGCCCTTGGCGACCACTGATCTCCTTTCCATACCTATGGATCCATCTACTCCGGACCTTTCATATAAAAGAAATTGTGCAATTCGTGGCCTTTCATGACTGGCTGTTTTCACTTTAGCATACCCTTTTCAAGATTTATCCTTGTCATACCATGTTCTACTTCACTCCTTTTTATTATCAAATGATATTCCATTATATGGATATACCATCTTCTGTTTATGCATGTATCAGTTGATGGACACTTGAATCATTTCTACTTTTTTTAGCTGTTATGAATGATACTGCAGTGAACTCTTGATGACATACATCTGTTCCTTTATCATAAAATGAGCACCATCTCATAGAGTTGTTGTTGTGAAAACTAAAAAAGCCCACACATGTAGAAGTGGCTAGTAGATAGGGAACAAACTAACCGTGTTAGTTAATAAATGCAACTTTCTAGCGCATCTCCTCACTTTACCTCAGTTGCCATGCTTTTTTTCCTAATGACATCTCCGAAGATCTTCTTTTACTTTGCTGGTGACTTTTCTCTGAGTTACAGTTCTGAAAGTCTAATTCATTCAGCAAACATTTATTGAACACCATTGCTATGAGTTAGATGTTGTGCCAGGGGCCCTGGAGAATCAAAATAACAGGATAAACAGAAATGTAGAGAGGCACTTCCAGTTTAAGGCTGGCTATCTCTAGATGGCTAATCTGTAACCTCTGACCTGTCAATGGGGTTTAAGACTTGGGGCCCATGACCTTCACACCAAATGCCACAGATTTTGGGGTCTCTTAATCCTTTCACTCATGTCAGGCCCTAATTTTGACCAACATATTTATGTTTGTCAAGTGGCTGATGGAAGCTGACTGTTGTGTAAATAAGGTGATTGAGTCTTGGTGGAGATCTCAACAAGTAAAAGAGTAGTTAGTATCTCATTCCTGCCCTGTAGCTGGGGTTGCCCCAAATGGTGTTTATTACAATCCATATGGAATATTCCTGAATTTTCTCAATTTGCAGGTTTCTTCCCTTTGTAGAAATGACTTTCTATTCTTTTTGAACTTACAAAACTATTTTGTATTGGAACTAGACTCAGCAAAAACAGCAACTCAGCATTGCTTAGCTACCTGTGTTTTCTGTCCCTTGACTTTGGGTAGATAGTGATTTGCATGATGACTTAGAATGCATTTGTCGAATATTTCACCTCTGCTACCATTCTCTGCCCTATAAGAGAACAAATAGGTTTTTATGATTTCCTCATTTGTTTGAGCTTTAAAGTAGTGTTTCCTTCTTCCCATAATAGCATATAGTTAGCATAACAGAATGATGCTACTACTTCATTCTTCTCTTTGCCTTTCATTCAGACAAAATGCAATATAAAGAACTGTTTGATAATGTAAGAGTGCCTCTAGTGCTTGCTGTAGGACTATGAAAGAAGTTTGAATTCTATTGTTTAATGTCCATTTCAGGAATTCATCTTGAATATGAGCAGAATAGTTTATAGACACCACATATTCCGATTAGAACTTCCACGTAGCTAATTTAGAGGCTAGGTAATAGTATACCAATTTTGTGCTGTCATATGGTACAAGTGTGTTTCCATATATACGAGTTTTACTGTTTGCTCTGTTTTAAATATTTACTTTAGTGCAAGCCATATCTTGTAAACTTGCCCAATTTGGGGGATTCCCATTTAACTTATGAGACATTTTGTGGTTAGTGGATGCAAAGATATTACCTCATAGATCCAGATTGCCACATATATGTTGATATAAGCTAAAACCAGATTAGTAGAAACTCTAAAGATAGACTAGAGGAAGATGAACCATGAAGCTTTCTTTTGAACACTCTCTTTAAGGCTATAAAGAATCAAGTGATTTAGTAAATAAAAGATGTTGACTTCTCATTCATTTGTCAAATGATGGTAGCCTTAAACTTAACAGCATGAACAGAGATGTCCCTGCTTTATAGTTATGACTTGACATATCTCTTGACCCTTGAATAACACAGGTTTGAATGCCTATAACCACTTATATGTGTGCAGATTTTTTCCAATAGAGTACTGTAAATGTATTTTCTCTTCCTTATGATTTTCTTAATAACATTTTCTTTGCTCTACTCTATTTTATTTTATTTTTAAAAATACGGAACGTTTGTCAAATTTGCATCGGGGCCAGTTTTGGTATATGTACTGCACAAGTGAGCACCAGCTTGCCTTATTTAAAAAATTCAATATATAATAAATTTAACACACAAAATATGTGTTAATCGACTATGTTCTCAGTAAGGCCTCTGGTCAGCAGACTGTTAGAAGTTAAATTTGGGGGAAATCAAAAGTTACACATGGATTTTTGACTGCGAAGAGGTCAGCACCCCTAAACTCTGCATTGCCCGAGGGTCATCTGTGCATGTCCCCTTTTCAGCAATAGGTAGTGAGGTTGCTTAATTCAGGGTTCTAGGAGAACATATCTCTGAGCATTCGGATTCAGCCTTTAAATTAAACTATATTTGTGTTATTTTTAAATACTTCTCCTTGCCTCTTCCTCACTTCCTCTTACCCCACCGAGTCCTTTCCTGTTCTAGCTTATATATTCCTCTTTGCTCTAAACTTGTCTGTGTGTCTTCTGCCTTTCTCCACTTTTTCTCCACAAAATGTTTCTGCAGTCAGACCAAGAACCTCCAATAGGAATCCTGGGAGGAAGCTGTGTGCCTTCTTGGGAGAGATGAATTAGTCTGCTCTGGGACTGTCAGTTACTCTTGCCCAATGGACCAGCTCATCGAGGGATCATTTAAAGGAAATTGTCTCCCAGCAAGTCAGGGTTTGTTCAGTCACCTAGAGGAAACTACTACTATTTATATGCTTGACCTTAATTCATTTTGTCTTAAATGTAAAACATATTTGAAGTCAGATATTGATGTTTCAAAATCATTTAACCATTTCAAGATACGTATAAATGTCTTGGGACAATTTTGGGTTTGTTTTTGGTTTTTTTTTGGTAAGTGATAAAAGCCCCGCTCAAACTGGGTAAACATAAAAGTGATGTTACTGGCTAACATAACTAATAAATCCAGGGTTATGTTGGCACAGGTGGGGCCAGTGCTTAACCAGTGGCGTCTAGAATCTCTTGCCTATCATTTCTCTGCCTTGGCTCTCTTTCCCGTTTGGCTGCATTCCATGATATCCTCACTAAAGTGGTTGCAAAGACAGCCATCGGCACCTGCAAGCTTATATGTTGCCAGTTTGGTAATCTCAGAATAAAAAGAGCTCTACTCTCCCAGAAGTTCTAGTAAAAGTCCTGGGACTGAGTCATATGGTCCTCTCCATCCCTGAATCAGTGTGTCACTCTGTGGGGTAGGTTACATGCCATACTGCACTCATGCCCCCAAACTATATTGCCTGAATAGGAGTAGTTCCTCAACAAAAAAATGAGAATATGGCTTATGGAAGAGGTAATAGGTGTTGCAAAAGCAGACACATCACAGATGTCTACCGAATATTAGGATGTAGAATGAATTCACTTTGATGTGATAAAGTTTCATGTTATATTTATAGAATTTATTTCAAATTAATACTTAGCCAGATGCATTACTTACAGTTTTGTATATCAGTCTCCTCTCTCTCAGCTAGATAGTAAAGCTCTTAAAGATCATATCCATCTTAGATGTACTGGAATTTCTAAAACTTAGTACCGCACCTGCACATGGTAGGTACTCATAAATGTTTACGGATGCTGCTGAAGTGGCAAGTTCCTTCTAGCAGCATTCTCATTTTTGTTGGTGGCAAATACCTCTGGAGTTACACCATTCAGTATTGCTTTAGAACAAGTGCACACACAGTCCATATTTAATGAACAAATGGAGAATACCCTGGCCAGTATCCAGTAGTGCAGGGCAAGAGGGATGCATGAACATAACCTTGTGTGCGTGCAAGCTATAGGCACAGAATGTACTTCATGGACTATAGAGAAAGAGAGAGAAAAAAGAATTCTTCTCAATTCCAAGGACTGGCTGTTGTTCAAATAAAATTTTGTTTAGCGCCCTTAGGCAGCTGTGCCAGACATCTCTCAGCTCTTGAACTATTTGATGTCCAAACATTCAAGGGTATGAAAAAAAAGTGACAGGAAAAAAAATCCTCGTAGAACTTCCTGTGACAGGTCAAAGTTTAATCACAACAAATAATACAGATTTCCCTTTTATTATAACCAAAAAAGAAAGGCAGGGCTTGTGTTTACAAAGCATGTTGTTTGGGAGACCTTTGTAAATTGTAATCTTTGGAAATCCCAAATCTATTGGATGTAATCCCATCCATTAGATGAAGGCAACTTGCCTATGCAATAGATCCAGAATAGCAAGTTAAATGGAAAACATGAACAGGAAGCAGTCATTAAGAATTACAATGGATAGGATGCAGAGTTAATTCACGGAGATATTTTGTTATGAGATAATTACATCACTAGGACAGCTGGAAAGCTTGAGTGCTATGCTGGACCTCAAGTGCTGCTCTCTGCTCTACAGCTGAGGGGTCAGGACTGTTGAGACAGGGAGATAACTTACTTTATGGGATAGTGAGGGGCTTGGCTGACTTAATTGTAAAATGGTAATGATGTATCTGGCTTTTTTGGATTGCTTTTTGCATAGCTAAACTGGATTCATAGTTAGCGAATGCTGAGAACCACTTTTCACTTCTTTCTGAACATTCACTTGGATCACATTAAACTAAGCTCTAGTAGATGCATATTGAATGGTAGTTTTGACTTCCTCCAGAAGACATCTATTTTGTTCATATTCAACATGGTGTGATTATGTTTCTGTTATGGAATTGCAATCACACAATCATTGAAATGGTATTTTTATTAGTTTACTGAATAGCAAAAAAAAAAAAAAAGTTTTCAAAAGTCTTAAGATGTTGGTCAACACAAAGAATCATACAGTTATTTTCCAGTGTTTATATTCTAATGTTCAGACCTGTCTGGCTCTTTTGTTTTGCAAGTGTAGGGGTTATAGGCAGCTTGGTCACATTCCTCATTGATTTATATAAATATATTACAGATTGTTAACCTCCTGCCAAATACCAGGGATTTCAGTTCTTGTTTCGCTCAGTTGCTTTATGTGAGACTTATTTGTTATATTAAAACATCTATGTTCTCTTTATTGCCCACCACATTGACTATTATTTATTTGATTTGGGGCAATTCCAGAGGGAGTCATTGTAGACAAAAAAGCATCATAAATATTATGTTCTAAAATTCCTAAGATGAATACAGGCCTTTCCTGCTATTTGAAAGTAGAATGTTCCTATGAAACCTTTTGTAGGCTGAAATGGTGTAAAGTAAAGAAGCAATTACCATTAATTTATATGGAAAAATTTTTGAGTGTTCCCAGATCCAAAAAAATAACCTCTCCTAGGCTTTTCTGGTACCCTAGGACACATGTTGCTAGTGGGTGCACAAAATAAAATGAGATAAAGCACACATGCTCACAGAGACCGTTCAAAGCTAAGGCGGGTTGTGCCTAGAGGCTGAGTATAGTTGTGAGGAAGGAGCTTGTGGGGGTGCCTCACTGTTTGGGGTGCATGCTGCCTCTATAAAGGCTCATTACAAAACAAGTATTGAATGCTATTTTCACTTTTTTCTTTTTCCCTAAAAGCAAAAATCCTCTTTCTGGTTTCTTTGCTTAACAAAAACAGGTGTACTAATGTAGGACTTTTGTAAAAGTGCGGTGGTGTGATGTGAAAGTGAAGTGGCACAAACTTTCGAAAACTGGGGGGATGCCTGTATTTATATTGTTGATTCAAATGCATTTCCTATACATTATGACTAATATAACTTATTTTTTATAGTGATAATGTTCATTAACAAGTCAGACTGAATTTTGTATTTTAATGTATATCAGTATTTCCCAAAATGTCTTCTATGGAGTCCTGGCTCTGTAAGATATTGACCATGAACATTGGAGCCAAAAGAGGCAGGTATCCTACAGGTCCTCCCAGGACCTCTAGTTCCCTTGATGTCACTTGTTAATTTCTTTCTTTTACTTTTTCTTTTTTTTTTTAAGATTTTATTTATTTATTCATGAGAGACACAGAGACATAGGTAGAAGGAGAAGCAGGCTCCCTGCAGGGAGCACCATGCGGGACTCAATCCCAGGATCACGACCTGAGCCACCCAGGTGCCCCCACTTGTGAATTTCTAAGGAGAAAGTATTATGCTGCGTTTTCCAGATGAAATTAATATTAGCACCCTAACCACCTGGAAAGGCACCATCATGGGCCTCCAGCTCCAGACACTGATGACTGAGGCTTTACTGTGGCCTGACTCCCAAGACTTGAAGACAGAGGAAGCTAAGAGGGTTGGTTCTGAGGGGAGGGATGGCTGCAAGGCACTCAAGGCCCAAGGTAGCGACAGAGACATAGGAGCACTTTCCCAGGGCCCCAGCCATGGCCAAGTCTAGGGAGTGGCTGTAGCATTGGGTAGAGGAGCTGGAGTGGGAACTGGCCAGGGAGGGAAGTCGGGCTGTGGGTGGACTGGCTGTGGGTGGACTTCTCATCAAGAAGCTGGACCTGGGGATACCTGGGTGTCTCAGTCAGTTTAGTCTCTGTCTTTGGCTCAGGTCATGATCCTAGGGTCCTTGGGATTGAGCCCTGCATTGGGCTCCCTGCTCAATAGCAGGAGCCTGCTTCTCCCTCTCCCTCTGCTATTCGCCCCAGTGTGCTCTTTCTTTCTCTCTCGTCAAATAAATAAATAAAATCTTTAAAAAAAAAATCAAAGAAAAGAAAAGAAGCTGAGCCTGGAGGTGGTGGACTCTAGTCCCTATAGCTGCCTAATGGCACTGAAATGAATGGGAATTAGAAGCAACTGCGAGGACCTCCATACCTTTGCTTTAGCAATGATAGGTGTTGGTGGAGTTGGTAGCGTGACTGCTGATGTGGCATTGGTTAAGTTGCTACTCTTTGACTATGACAAGAAGGAACTGGCCAATATGAATAAACCTTTTTCCCAACTTCCAGTCAAGCAGGATTAAGTAAAGTTCAAGTAGCAGAATATGCTTTGAGGAACATTAACCCTGATGTTCTTTATAAAGCACACAACTACAATATGACCTCAGTAGAAAACTTTCAACATTTCATGGATAGAATAAGTAATGGTGGATTAGAGGAGGGAAAAGCCATTGACCTACTTCTTAGGTGTGTGGACAGTTTTTGAAGTTCGGATGACAATAAACACAGCTTGTAATGAACTTGGGCAAATGTGGATGAAGTCTGGGGTCAATGAAAACGCAGTTTCAGCTCATAATTCCTGGGGAATCTGTTTATTTTGCGGGTGCTCCACCAAATTGCTGCAAATATTGATGAAAAGACTCTCAAATGAGAAGTGTGTGTGCAGCCAGTCTTCTACCACTGTGGGAATGATGGTTGGGATCTTGGTACAAAATGTTTTAAAGTTTCTGTTAAACTTTGGTACTGTTAGTTTTTACCTTGGATATAATGCAGTGCAGGATTTTTTTTCCCTACTGGGTCCATGAAGTCAAATCCTCAGTGTGTTGACAGAAATTGCAGGAAGTAGCAGGAAGAATATAAGAACAGGAAGTCGGTTGTTCAAGAAGAAGAAGAGATAATACATGAAGACAGGGATGAGGTATTGAGTTGGTATCTTAGGTTTCAGAAGAAGAACTGAAAAATTCTTCAAGTTCAGTTCCTGACTTACCTGAAGGTAAGTGTATATGGCTGTAGCATATACAATTCCCAAAAAGAAGGTTCTGTCCCTGAGGTAACTGTGGAAGATTCTGGTGAAAGCTTGGAAGACATCATGGCTGAGATATGTGGATAATGGACTGACCTGTATCTTATTTCCTGAGTTTAAACCTATTGCTGTGCAATTAAAAAAAAAATCATTTAAAAACTGGCAGAGCTTAGGGCAACATTAATTGATATATAATCTTCACAGAATTGTTACACTTTTTGAAAATACTATGTTACTTGTTGCTTTTTCCCTTCAACTAAATGAGTAATTCCCCCTTAAGCTTATGTTTCTTTTTTTTTTAAGATTTTATTTATTTATTCATGAGAGACACACAGAGAAGCAGAGACATAGGCAGAGGGAGAAGCAGGCTCCCTTTTGGGAGCCTGAAGTGGGACTTGATCCTAGGACCCAGGGATCATGATGCCTGAGCCTAAGGCTTATGCTCAACCACTGAGCCACCAGGTGTCCCACACATGTTTCAGTCTAGTTAAGAAAACTTAGCTACTGAAATGTTTTGGCCTTTTGGGGGAGGGCTGGGAAGAAACAACCAATTTGATGCTATATTTCTTTTCTTTCCAGTTATTCTTTGTGCCCTGTTGCCTGAGGCCATGGACAATGAAATGCGTAGTTCTCAAATATAGGGAAAAGGACAGGAGGTACAGCCAATTGATGAGAGCTAGTAGACATCTACTCACTGTTTAGAATCACTCTCTACAAGAAAACTATCCACTACTATTAACTTGGCTAACAGTGAATTTAAAATAGTTAACTTATAAAAATTAAAATGTCCTCTCAAATGTTACCTGATGAAATAAAAGCTGAAATGAAGAGATTGGAAAAGTTTGTAAACCTGTGAATTATATATTCAGAATAAGACAAAGGCAAACAAAGAGAAGCTGTCTTCATGGATAAACAGATAAAGGTGCTTTCAGGAAGTACAAATTTTATTTCTGCATTGACCAAGGAAAAGAAACCATTGCATCTGTGGAATATGTATCTGGAGTCACTGTACAATGTGGAGCAAGGAATATATTTAGGCTAAGGTCATCTAGATCATACCCATCATATGAATTACCTTCTGAATATTTCATTTAAATTTGATTCTCTAGACATTTACATAGTTGTCCTGTATTTGGGGCATAAAAGATACTTAAATTACCTCTGCAATGACTGACATGTATTTATTCACTAGAAGAGTGTCATTTGCCATGGTCACAATCACTAAATTATAAATTGATAAACTGGCTTTCTCTAGAGTTGCATACAAATAATGTAAGCTTAGAGAGCCTTAGTTAAATAAACTCCCGGTGGCTTGGAGACCAATAAAAAACATGCATGTATAGCCATTATCAGTAGGATGTTACTATGCTGTGCTGATATTCTACTCTGATGATTTTTTGCTTTGATGATATGAATGTCTAAATTAATCTGTAGGCAAGAAATGTTAATACAAAATGAAATATGTGATTTCCACTTGTAAAATAAAGTTTTAAAAATTTCAGGAAGACCTCCCCGACAAATAATACCACCTTCTTGAACCAGCATGAGACACTTCAACCGAACACCATTCTTTTTGTAACCTAGAAGAATAAAATAATTATATCCATTAAAATTTATACGGGAATGTTTTATGGTATGCACTGTCACACATGCCTCTTTAAAATTCCACATTTAAAAAATTGCCAATTATAAAGGGTTGCCTGGGTGGCTCAATCAGTTAAGCATTTGCCTTCAGCTCAGGTCTTGATCCCAGGGTCCTGGGATCGAGCCCTATATCGGGCTCCCTGCTCAGTGGGGAGCCTGCCCCTTCCTCTCTCTCTGCCCTTCCCCTGCTCATACATGTTCTCTTTCTCTCTCAAATAGATAAATCTTAATAAAAATTGCCAATTAAAATCCGTGCCTTTTCTCCATGGCTTATCATGTAGAACAATTGGCAGTGGCTTCCATGAGCTCACCTTTGTCTCTCTCAGGTGTGGAGTCTAATTGTTTCAGGTTCGTTCCATCAGTGAGTTTTCTTATTTTGAAGAGAATGATATAGGTTTGAGGAAAATAACTTGTGTGGGTTAGATGTTATTCTTGAATTGTGTCCTACAAAGAGTGTTTGAAAACATGCTTTCAGGAAAATGAAGCAACAAAGCATACTGCCAGGACTGTTAAGCAATTAACAACGGTTTAGAAGCAGGTGACCTTTTGGTTCAGCAGTTTTTATGATCATTTTTATTCTCCAGTTATGTCCTTCTCAAACTTTTTGTTTTCTTTTGGAAATTACTAAAGTATCTTATATATATCACAAACTATAAGTGCAGTAAGAACTGGAGTTACTAAAATCAGTGTTGACCTGAGGCAGTGATAAAAAATACATTTTTTTTCATGGAGGAAATGTATTAATTATAATGGAAAACATTTAAAAGCAATGTTAAAGAAGCACAACTGTAATGGTGCAGTTCCCATGTTTGTATTTGAATTTAGTATATGTCATTTATGATTCACTGCTGTTTTATTTCATTACAAAAATAGAAGTAACCTGTAGAAAGAAGGTTGGTGTTTGTGGAACTCTTTTCTTCAAGAGGAAGAAAACAGTGAAGCTGGCAGAGTGTGTGGGTTTTTTTAATGGAAAGAGGGTGGTTCAAAGAAGCCTATGAATAAATGGTAATTGCCTCACTTTACCAAACTGAAAGAGTTGTTTTGATAAACACCCAGGCATCAAATTCATGCATGATAGTAATCATATTTGTCATAGCATGACATTCATATGATTAATGGCATTATCTTTAATGAATTTATTAGGAGTTTTAATTTTATCAGAGTAATTTTCCAGAATAAGTCACATTAGTGTCATCAGAAGACTTTGAAATTTCAAAAAAAAAAAAAATCCAGTTTTGAAGTAAATGATTAAACTTAGAAATCGGGGCACCCGGGTGGCTCAGTCAGTTGGGCTTCCAACTCTGATTTCAGCTGGGATCTAACCCCAGTTGGGCTCAACATGGAGTCTGCTTTAGGTTCTTTCTTCGTCCCCCTTTGCCGCCTCCCCCTGCTCAGAGGCACATGTGAGCATGTGTACTCTCTCTCTCAAATAAATAAAAATAAAATCTTTAAAACTTAGAAATCAGAATATTTCGAAGTAAATACAAGAAGAAATTCAGCTGGTCTTAATTGATTTTAGTGGAGTTGTAGAACTCATCCCAGACTGCCTATAATTAAAAAGTAGCATGGATCTGGCTGTGAAGTATGTGAGGTTAGTGGTGGTGGTGTTCATCCCAACAGATTTAACTTAATTATAATGTTCTTTAGTTTATTTTAACGTTTAGTTTAGATTTACAGAGAAGTACCCAATATTGTGGGGCTCCGTTTAGCCCAGAAATGCAGTAGGGTGTCATGGTGAACCAATTTGAAGTTAAAAATTCAACAGAGGTCAATATACAAAGTACATAATTGAGAACGTTGCATTTTAGTGATGGGTTTTATGCACATTTATCAATAGTTTCTTTGAAATGAGTGTTTATTCAGTTTTTAAAAATGAAAGAAAAGACTATGAATAGCATTTTATTAGCCATTGCTTAGTATTTATATTACATTCTTGTCAGATTTTCTTACGGCTTGTTTAGGGATGGTTTGTTTAATTATTCAAACATGTGGTGAGCATCTCGTGCTGGGTAGTGTGCTGTGTGTGATTGAAAGTAAGGAAAAATTTGTCCTTGGGCTTGAAAATGCTTCTGATTCCTGAAGGCTTTGCTTTTAAAACTTGAATTTTGAATTAGTTGTAGAATTTTGTGGAAGATTATTAGATTCTGCCCATACCAATTTAATTATAGTTTGTTAATCTAATCTGTCTTTATCACTTAAGGGTGATGTAGCTGACTAATGCAGTTTCAAATGCCACCTCTCTCCCCCCAAAATGTTGAAGTTTCCGTTTTAATTAGCATGATATTTGGAATTTTTAAACCAAGAAATTTTGCCCTTTCCAGGATGAGAAGTCTCTCTTAGAAATAAACCAAATTTCTCTTTATTTCACCATCTTTATTTTCACAGGCATGTTTGTAACACCTTAAATTCCAGGAAAATCAGGATGCATGGGTGGCTCAGTGGTTGAGCATCTACCTTTGGCTCAAAGCATCATCCCGGGATCCAGGGATCGAGTCCCCCATTAGGCTCTCTTGCAGGGAGCCTGCTTCTCCTTCTGTCTATATCTCTGCCTCTCTCTGTGTGTCTCTCATGATAAAATAAATAAAATCCTCAAAAAAAAAAATCCAGGAAAATCTTCATTGTGGAGTCCAGCATCTCCAAAGAATGCTTAATTGGTCTCTAATAATTCTTGAACTGTGTGCAAAGAAGAACCATATTTTTCCTAGGCTGCAGTTTTTTAAACTATCTCCGTTGGCAAATAGTTGTATGTAAGTTCTTAACTAAGGAAACTCTCCAGGCAGACATTCTTATGCTGGTCTTGTTGTTTTCTCTTTGCCACTGTGGATTTTGTCATTATTTACCCAAGTGCTTCTCTCCTGAATCTCATATTGCTATTAAAATATCAAATCCCATTAGGCATCCTTCCATATTATCACAAGGAATGATCAACACTGGTATTTTTTTTCTCATTGTATGATCGAATTGCCGGATATGTGTTAAGACATACAAGTTCTTTGCTTATTGCTATATACTTAATGTCTCTTTTCTTTTTTCTTTTAGATTGTTTGATGTATGCACAGTGTCACGAACAGACAGAGAAACGAAACTAACATTAGTGTTTGAACATGTTGATCAAGACTTGACCACTTATTTGGATAAAGTCCCAGAGCCGGGAGTGCCCACTGAAACCATAAAGGTATCAAGAGTCATCTTCCTGCTTGATTTAAGTTATCACACTGTTAAAGTTTATTAAGCAATTGCATTTCTTCCATATGAAAATTGCGAGGGGGGCATCTGGCTGGCTCAGTCAGTAGAGCATGAGACTCTTGATCTCAGGGTTGTGAGTTCAAGGCCCACATTGTGTGTAGAGCTTACTTTAAAAAGAAAAAGGCCAGAATTAGAGTTTTTGGAACACAGTTTTGGAACTATATATAGTTAAATATATTAACCCAGTGAGATGTTCAAAGAATAAGATATATTCTAGTTCATTAGTTTTAGGACTCAGTGAAAAAACCTTTTTAGTTTTAATATGTATTAAAAGTATTTAAAAGTATCTATATGTACATTATCTGCCCCTAACCTTAGAGGGTATAGTGTCATAAATATAGCTCAGTCTTTTTCTGATGATTGACAGGCTCCAAGCGATGTAATCTGAAACTTTGGGCCTGAGCACATTGAATAGTATAATTGTATACTGACTCCAGGACATGAATTATACTATGTAGATCTGAAATACTGGTTCTTAGGTCCTTCTTTCTCCATTTTTTTTCTCATTCATAAAATATTTATAGGAAGCCTAAGTACCAGGTACTGTCCTAAACCATTGGGATTCAGGAATGATGTAAGACTCCTTAGAGGTCAGCAGGCTAGATGTACTGGATTGACCAGAAGTTTTTCCTTCCTTGAAGTCTTATGGAAAAACTTACTTAGGAAGTTTTGTTGGTCATATTTCTGTTCTGCTTAATGGAACTTCCCAGTAAATCTTTTAGATCAACGTGTGCAGGTCTCCATTAAGACCGTTTCGGTTATGTGTATTAGGTGACTTAACTAAGCAGACTCCTTACCTAATCATTCCTTGTTTAGAAATGGGTCCTAAGGGGATCCCTGGGTAGCTCAACGGTTTAGCGCCTGCCTTCAGCCCATGGGGCGATCCTGGAGTCCCGGGATCGAGTCACGCGTCGGGCTCCTGGCATGGAGCCTGCTTCTCCCTCTGCCTGTGTCTCTGCCCTCCCCTCTCTCTCTATGTCTATCATGAATAAATAAATAAAATATTTAAAAAAAAAAGAAATGGGTCCTAAAATTCAGCATCATTTTAGATTGGAGGTAATAGCTGGCAATACTTTATCTTGTCTTTTAGTGATAGCTAGCTGGTGTTTTCATATACGGACACATATATAACTTGACATATTGAATAATTTATTCCTTTGGTTTTAGATTGATAACAGGTTTATGTTCCCATCTGCCCTTCCTAAAAGAATATATATATGCTCAGTAGTGCTCTCATTTCTTCCTGAGCAGTTTCAAGAACTTGAACTCTCTCTAAATGTGGGTATTCCGGGATGCCTGGGTGGCTCAGTCAGTTGAGAGTCTGCCTTCAGCTCAGGTCGTGATCCTAGGGTCCTGGGATCGAGCCCCATGTCGGGCTCCCTGCTCAGTGGAGAGTCTGATTCTCCTCTGCCCCTGTCCCCACTTGTGCTCTCTCTCTCTCAGATAAATAAATTCTTTTTAAAAAAATTAAAAATGTAGGTATTTCTGGGGAGCCTGAGTGGCTCAGTCATTTAAGTATCCAATTTTTTATTTCAACTTCGGTCATGATCTCAGGGTTGTGAAGTCGAGCCCCATGTCAGGCTCCTCGCTTAATGCGGCATCTGCTTGAGATTCTCTCTCCCTCTTCCCCTCCCCCTCCTCACATGCACAGGTTTTCTCTCCCTCTCCCTCCTTCTCTCTCTCTCTAAATAAATAAAATCCTAAAAAAAAGTAAATGTAGATATTTCTTCTTATCTGTTTTTGGCCCTCTTCTCCTTTATCTCTGTACACCTTTTTCCTCTCAACTTCAATTCCAATGTGGCTTCAGTTCCCTCCTTTATGAGCTTGTCTAAAATCCTCTGTTCACGGGATGCCTGGGTGGCTCAGAGGTTGAGCATCTGCCTTTGGCTCAGGGCGTGATCCCAGGATGGAGCCTGCTTTTCCCTCTGCCTGTGTCTCTGCTTCTCTCTCTTTCTGTGTCTCTCATATGAATAAATAAGTCTTTAAAAGAAAAATAAATAAGAAAAAATAAAGGGATCCCTGGGTGGCGCAGCGGTTTGGCGCCTGCCTTTGGCCCAGGGCGCGATCCTGGAGACCCAGGATCGAATCCCACGTCGGGCTCCCGGTGCATGGAGCCTGCTTCTCCCTCTGCCTGTGTCTCTGCCGCTCTCTCTCTCTCTCTGTGACTATCATAAATAATAAATTAAAAAAAAAAAAAATTAAAAAAAAAAAAAAAAAGCCACCTTCTAAAAAAAAAAAAAAAAATTATGGTTATTTATGTCCATATTCATTCACCTTTGTATCCTGACAGTCACTGCACAATGATTTTTACACATAGGTACTCAGTAAATAAGACACATTGACAACCTATCTTCAGATATAATTATTTCAAAATTATTTTTAAATGACTTCCCACAGCTTACATATATACTATCAGAATAATCATCAGCTTCTTCTGAGTAGTTAGTTCTAAGTTCAAAATTATTTTGCAGGGGCGGGGGATCTTTTTTAAGCAAAACAAGGTAACTATATATTTATGCCATACATTACCACCTGCATAGATCATTTGAGCTTCATATTAAATTCTCCTGGCATTAGAGGCTGCTGAGTGGAATTGGTCACAAAAGTATCTGTGTATTTAAAATGGTTGATAGGAGGCACCTGAGTGGCTCAGTTGCCTTCGGCTCAGGTCATGACCCCAAGGGTCCTAGGATTGAGCCCTGTGTCAGGCTCCTTGCCCAGTTGGGAGTCTGCTTCTCCTTCTCTCTCTCCCTCTCCCACTCCCCCTGCTTGTGCATGTCTCTCTCTCTCTCTCTCTCTCTCTCTCTGCCAAACAAAAAATCTTTAGAAAAAAATAAAATGTTTGATAAGCCAGAGTAATGCACTGAACTAGGGTTTGATCAGACAGGAGTAGAAACAAAGTGGGTTGTGGGGGATTTATTTCCTTTTTTTTTTTTTTTTAAGAGAAAGAGAGTGGGGGCGTTGGCAGTGCAGTGGGAGAAAGAGAATCTTTTTTTTTTTTAAGATTTTATTTATTTATTCATGAGAAACACAGAAAGACACAGACACAGGTAGAGGGAGAAGCAGGCTCCCCACAGGGCTCGTGGGACTCGATCCCCTGATCGAGGATCATGCCCTGAGCCAAAGGCAGATGCTCAACCGCTGAGCCACCCAGGCATCCCAGGAGAAAGAATCATTTTTTTAAATTATGTTTTAAAGATTTTATTTAGTTATTTATTCATCAAAGAGAGAGAGAGAGGCAGAGACATAGGCAGAAGGAGAAGCAGGCTCCATGCAGGGAGCCCTACGTGGGACTTGATCCCGGGTTTCCAGGGTCAGGCCCTGGGCTAAAGGCGGCGCTAAACCGCTGAGCCACCCCGGCTGCCCCGGGAGAAAGAATCTTAAACAGACTCTACACCGGTGTGGAGCCTGATGTGGGGCTCAATCTCTCGACCCTGAGATCACGACCTGAGTCAAAATCTGGAGTTGGATGCTTAACCAACTAACCCACCCAGGTGCCCCAGGTTTGGGGGAATTCTTAAGGGTGGGGGTGTAAGGGTAAAGTAGGATAAGATGAGGAATAGGCAGAAAGGTGGTCACCAAAGTGAGATAGAGGAGAGGAGCTTGGAGAGTTGAGCCAGGGTTGATGGGGGAAGAAAGGGGCAAGAAGGGAAAATAATGCTGGTTATCAGAAGGTTTTGATAAGGTGAATTGTTAAAGTATTTCTGAGTTTTTCATCTGTCCCCAGGGAAAAAGAATGTCACTCATTCTGTATTGAACAGGAGATTCTCCCAGAGTCTGTTAACATTTTTGCTAACTTAAAGGCTGATCAAAAGACCTATTTTGGGGGCGCCTGGGTGGCTCAATGGTTGAGAGTCTGCCTTGGGCTCAGGGCGTTATTCTCAGGTCCTGGATCAAGTCCTGCATCAGGCTCCCTGCAGGGAGCCTGCTTCTCCTTCTGCTTATGTCTCTGCCTCTCTGTGTGTTTTTTCATGAATAAATAAGTAAAACTTTAAAAAGACCTATTTTGTCTTCATCTTTAACTATTAAAAATTTTCTGAACAATACTATGCTAATCTACTTTTCTTCTTTATCAAATATAAGAATTTTTAAAAATAATTTGAGCTTTTGCGAGCTGTTTAGGCCATTATTTAAAATATGAATAATCATTTAAAACAATTACATAACCATCGTAAAACCATCAAATGTATAGTTTTAGGCCAAATGTAGAAATGATACAAAATTATTTTTAGAAAAGACATACTTTTGTTTTTGTGATTGACTTCTTTTTAAGAGTTGGTTGCAGGATAAACATCTGCTAAGTAAGAGGTTCTGGTTAGTTGGGGTTCTGGTTAATTGAATTTTGTATGGACTCAGCCAGAGAACAGAAATATTTCATTGTCGTATAGGCTTATTTACAGGAAGTCTCAATAACTAGATACCTAGATCAAGAGAATGTTGTTATTATGAACAACCTATTGGGAACAATTGGATTCTTACATAGAATACTTTGTTGTAATAAGATTTTCTGAGTATACTGGTATAAATATTTATTGAATATTTGCAGAGTTTTGTGTTAGCATTTAGGGAACACAAAAATGAGTTAGTCAAGAAGCTACTCTCAAGGACCTTGTAGTATAAGAGAAGAGGTGAAATGCACCCAGATGCATGTGGTACACATTTTCTGTGGTTATTGCAATACTTTAGGGAGTGTTTTCAGGTGAAAGGGAGAAAGAGAACCACTTACGAATTAGCACAATCTGTAGCTGCTCAGTCTTTGTATTATGGTACCAAAATATTTTATAAAATGTTCTTCAATAGATATTAGTACTAAGATTGTCTTGCAAGTGTCAGAACATGCCATATTATAAAATAATTGTAAATATGCAAAAAAATTCTTAACATGAAATAGATATAAAACAAAGTCAAGAAGAGACCTCATACAAGATCATTTTTCCTCCGTTCTCCTACCCCCCACCATGTTTTCTGTAGCACTATTTACCTATTATCCACTTAAGTTCAGGATATTCTAGTGCCTGCTCAGGACATAAATTATAGGAGAGCAGTACTTGTATACAACTGGAATGCTCCATGGTCTCTTACTAGGTATTAGAAAGGTAAAATCTTTTTGTTCAGTATTTTCATCAACATGTTTATTAGAAAAGAACCCATGATGGGCTTATTTGACCTGCTTCTTGCATAAATCACATAACAATTTTTCAAATGCTTTTAAATACTATTTGTTATTAAAAAAATAGAAAAGGCAGAAAAGCAGCACAGCCCTGAAGCCCTAAGTATTTGTGGAGGTTGATAGTTGGGTGAACTTACTAGAAAAGCCTGCGGTTATTGCATGGTATTCATGTCAGGCTTTGATAAAGTAAGTGAAGTGTATAGGCCTGAACTGAAAATTGCCATTGAGAAGCTCATGAGAATAAAAATCATTGGTGGTTCTTTCCAACATTTAAAAATACACCTTATTCTTTAAAGTAAATAAATAGATGCATATATACATCTTACACATACTCCATCTTGTGGTCTTCATCTCTTCCTGCTATCCTAAGGCACCCCATACATTGATGTTGATAATGATATTTCTTTAGAGGAGGCTGCTCACTGTCGTACTTTGAAGTCAACATATATTCACATTTTGCTTCATAGACTTACCATTGCCATACCGTGTTTTCCTCTTTCTAATTCAGAATGTTATCTTTAGTAATACTTGATTTTGGAGGAATTCAGTGCCACCTTTATTTTTATTTGAGATTTGACATTGTTTTGGACTTCCATGCTTAAACTTGTAAGACCATAATTGACACCTTAACAATTATCTTTTTTTAGGGTTCATGATAAATTTAGAATCTCTGCTTATATAGCACTTTCCCAATTATGAGGGCTTCATGAGAAAAAATGGGCTTTCAGATTCTTTTTCTCTTTCTTTCCCTTATCTGCTGCCCTCTAAGAGGGAATCAGAAAGAACCTGTAAATAAAATCCATTTCCTTGTTCTTTAATTATTGTAACTGCTACCCAGAAAATGAATTATGTGGCAGGATATATATCGGGAGAATAAAATCTTCTGTTTTTTTTTTTTTTTTTTAATAGGGTTTTAGAATGGAATGCCCTATTCTACTTGAACTATTCATTGGGTACTTAGGCTTGCCTATAATAGTACAAGATATTTTCTAGTACATACCTGGCTTCTCAACATCTTATAAACTCCTTCTTAACCTAGTGTCGTTCTTTGGACATTGCATATAACATGTTTGATGAAACTGGCAGTATAATTTCACAAGTAGAAATTCAAGACATGAAAGATCAGCTGCCTCTCCAAAATAGGACAGAGTTCTTTTAGCTCAGGACCATATGGCCCCTTTGTATGACTCAATCTTGGAATAAAAATGACATTTTACTTATGTATTTCTATGATAAATGAATTCTATAGGGCTTGAGAAGGCCAAAAAGCTCAAGGTTTGTGTGTCTGTATGGGTCATTTTCCCTGTGAATTAGATTTCATTTTATCTTCAATTGAATGTTTCTTACAGATTTCTGTTGGTTGTCATCTTTTCACTAGAAGATAAAATATACTATTAGGTTTATTTTACAAAACCCAGACTTCAGAGACTGACACACACTCTTAATAGCACCTGTTTTCTGCCTCTGGGAAATCTGTTTTCATGAGTAATATCTGCTTGCAGTCAACAGTGGCTCTGGTGTCAGTATGAGATGCCCAGGGCTGATTCATCTTTCTCCATCTGACATAATGCCAAGTGACTGATGGGTTCCCCCTCCACGCAGATGAGGAAAAGTGTCCCAGACCCTTCTCTCCTCTCACCCCTAAAGGAGTCGAACCATTGCCCATTCTCGGGCTCCTGGTGGTCTCCACTTTGCTTGAATTATGAGCAGGTGATTTGTCTCATCTTTGTAGGACACAGAGCAAATTAACATGAAAATATCGCTTCTCAGAAAACAAGGCAGGCTTGAATGGCCTGTCGTTGCTGGTCATTAGCCATCTGCCACAGACACTCATACTCTGTTTATCACATTGGAAATTCAGAGCAGATGTTGCATAATAAGGTGATCCCAAAAACAAGGCAAGAAATTCAAAGAACACATACTCCACAATAATGATAAGGATCCTGGAAGGACGTTTTTTTTTTCCATCTAATATCATGGCTGATTAATTGAATAGACTGTGTTTTTAAAAACACACCATGCACACACACATCTGTCCTTGTGTTTAATGCTGCTTTTTGTAGTAACATGAAATAATTTTGAAAGAAAATGCATAAGTGAAAGATGCCTGAGAGGACTGTTTTAATAAAATTAATTTTAATAAGGCAAAGTAGAATGTCATAATGACACTAAGGACCCCATAGGTCAGTCATGCCAGGGTTGATTTTTAGTCTAGGATGGGCCTCATCATATAGCAATTCAGCTTCAGACAGTTCACATGGTACAGTTGAATCGCTATGGGTTCATTGCTCACCACTGCTGTTTCCCAAACAGTTAATTTTCTTTTTTAGTACTCAAGATCCTCCATTCCCTGTAGCCTTTCTCTCCACTGCTCCTCCCACCCACCCTTGTCCCCACCACCACCATGGTCACCACATCCCCTCACATGCTTAGCTTTCCTGGGTTCTGCATAGCTCTGCACCAGCCCTCTCTTCTGTCCCTGGCTTTGGGCTCTTTCCAGCCTGCGTTCTAGGAGTCTTTCATTTCAGTCCCACTACCCTTCCACAATAAAGTGGTATTTTACTGGCTATTACAGTGTTTTATCAAATCAGTGTATGCACATTCTAGGCCCTTATCATGCCTTATAAAAAGCCTATCATTCGGGGCATCTGGGTGGCTCAGTTGGTTAAGCATCTGACTCTATTTCAGCTTAGGTCTTGATCTCAGTGTCATAGGGTTCGATGCTGTGTGAGGCTTCCCACTCAGCAGGGAGTCTGCTTGAGGTTCTCTCTCTCCCTCTCCTCCTACCCCATGCTTGCACGTGCTCACTCTCTCTTTCTCTCTCTAAAATAAATAAATAAATCTTAAAAGTCCCATCATTTATAGTGTATTAACCATTGCGCTTGGAGGCATTCAGTTATTTTTTTTTTTAACAGGCATCTGGACTTTCCCTCAGGAATGCAGCCTAGATTATAGTTTTTTTCCTATGGAAAGTCAGCTTCAAATATAGTCTTTTGACTCAACAGGAATGTTTTCTCCACCCAAACACATCCTTACCTATGTATGTGCTCCCCCTATACATACATACACACAGAGCTGGGGGATATCTTTAAGAGGAACATCTGCTATATTGCTCTCAGGAAGAGTTAAGCAGCCAGTCCGAGAGTAGCCAGCAGAGAGGCACCCCATAGTTGGTCATTGACTCCAGTAGGAGAGTTCGTCAGAAGGAAGTGAGTCAACACTGAGTTTCCCCCAAATGTAGGGGGAAATGTGGAGTGTATAAGTTATAAGTGTGTAGTAACTTTCAATAAATCAAGGATCTTCTTCAGGGAGAACATATTTAGACAATCTAGGTTTTGAGGACTCCCTCAAAAACAAATCCTTAGGCAATTTCCCAGCCCCTGTGGTAGCTGAAAATATCAGGAGAAAAAGGACAGAATGATGCAAATACATGATTATCTAAAAGTATGTAATAACAAACTATAACAGTTATTTAGTGGTTTGGATTTTTTTCTCCCTAACAGGAAATAGGGGTTAAAAAAAAAAAAAAGCTAGTGTCTTTCTTACGACTGACTCACTAAAATAAGCAAATGACACTTTGATCAAGCTAATAACAGGTAAGTTAGAATCTTCTAGAAAAATTTTTCTTCACCTTGGATATGAAATCTGTTTATAGAGCCCATTAAAAAGTTGCAGGCAGTGTACACCTAGTCTGTAGTCACCATGGTGACAGATAGCAGAGTGATGCTCTACAGAGAAGAGGGATATTCCTCATCTAAATTTAGCATTGCCTAAGCTCTCTGGTTATAGTCTTTTTTTCTGGCTCTCTTCCTTGAAATGTTGGAACATTCAAGGCTTCACCCTCAGCCCTCTTTTCTTCACACTTTTTGGCCAGGTGATGTCATTCAGTCCACAATCTTCAGATATCGTTATGTCCTCCAGCCGCACCTCTTCCCTGTGTTCTAAGTGTACCATATGATATCTAAAACCAAAACATTGCCCAGGAACCTCTTCCCAATGGAAGCCTTCCCCATAGGCCCCATTGTTTGAGCTCCAAACCTAGGCATTATTCTTGGTTTCTTGCTTTTCTTCACAATCTTTATCCAGTCTATTAGCAAGTACTTTTGGCTTTATCCGCAAAAAAGTATCCCCAGTCCAACTACTTTTCAGTATCTTTATTGCTCTCTAGCCCAACCTGTCACACCAGCTTCCTTAACTCAATATGCTGTCTTCCAGCCCTACCCCTTTTAGATCGTCCTCAGTATAACAACCAGAGGGATCTTAACAAAAACATAAATCAAAGTGTTTACTCCCCTATTAAAAACTCCAGTGGTTTCCTGTGACTGTAGAATAAAATCAAAAGTCCTACAGGATCTAGGGTTCTTTCTTACTGCACCCTCCAAATTCCAGTCTGTCTCCACCCTTCTCCTGGCTTCACTGTTCTGGGGCCACACCTGCTTTCTTTCTGTTCTTCTACCATGCTTCCTGCTTAGACTGTATGTACTAACTGTTCATGCTGTTTGGAATATTCTACACCTCTCCCTCCCACATGGTCCTATTTTATCTTCTTCATAACACTTAGCTGGAATTATCTCATTCATTTTTTAATCTGTGTTTGTCTTTCCCAACTAGAAGGTAAGACCTTTGAAGTCAAGATTCTGTTGCACTTAGCCCAGTACTTGCATGCTGTCTAGAATGTAAGGGACATTCAGTAAACATATGTTGGTCACTATACTAGGGTACTTACCTCATTAATCCTCTAGTTCTGAAATGTAGGAGTCAACTTACCCATTGTACAAGTGAGTAAATTGTACTTTTACAAGGATAGATTTTATATGTAAATATACATATACAACATATGTAGAAAAATAAGTTGATATGGTATGCCCTATCTCAACATACCCACTCTGTGCTTTCACATTCAACTCTATATGGTGGGCAGGGGTGTTGGGATTATCCACATTGTAACTAAGGATTCCCTTCATTGGCTTGGTTTAGATATAGTCTAAAACCAATAACTAATCTCTACTAGAACTATATGGTATTTTCTCTGTTCATATACTAGTGACTTAACAAAATTCCAGAAATTATCATCTTTCAATGTTGGATTGTGTTAAATATGTTTTATACTAAGGATATGAAACCAAGTCCAGTGAAGAGAATGATGCTATGAATCCTAGACCCTATTCTCATCTCCCAGAGATGTGTCTAAAAGATAATTGAGCAATTACACATTTTTTAAAATTTGAAGATAAGTGTTTCATAAACACATATTCAGCATTGTGTGCAAAGTTCCTCCCTATCCCCGCCAAGAGAAGCAGCTTTGAAGTTACTTTAAAAAATCTAATTGAAAATACTCTATATTTATTCATTTGCATTTTTATTATTCTTATCCAAAAATTTCAGATACTTATATACATTTTGCAGTTTAGAAGTTAAGGCATCAGAATTGCTGCTAGAGCAAATGCTAACCATTAACAATCACATTTTAAATTAGTGAAAGGCATATAAAGATGGTATCCCTCAGTTATCTAAGATAGTATTTTATTCCTCATTCCTAAGCAAGGTGTAACGGACTAATCAATCCTTTCATTGCAGTTAAGAAAATCATTCTTGGTTCTAGTAAATATTTGTTGAATGAATAATGCTTTCACAAACATTTGTGTAATGAACCCTTGGAAACCCGATAGTGGCAGTCATAAGAATCAGATACCTCCAGTATATGAAATATTGTTGTGATTCCACTCATTCTGCACTTCCTCTTCCTCATCATCATTCTCAAAGAGTAAGTCTCCAAAAAGACTGACTCCAGTGGAATATCAAATGAAGAGAGTTTGACCTTAATTTGTACTTCTATATCTAAATCAAGGCCTGATGCCAAGCATCTGGATACTGTGACACTTGAAGTCTTAGGAAGTGAAAGATAATTCCTTGAATTTTAGCAATAATCAAATCTAAATCTAATCTCTAAAAACTCTTGCTCCGACCATACTATGGTAAGCTTCAAATAGATGCCTGGAAAATAGACTAAACCCAACAAATTTTGCAAAAAATGAGTTCCATCTAATAAAGGGTTAATGAAGTTAGGCAGATATGATGTTCTGTTTCTCCAGGTGTGGTCATGAATCACCTACATAACCACTGCCTGGAGTGCTTGTTTAAATCAGTAGTCCTTGGGCACCTGGGTGGCTCAGTGGTTTAGTGTCTGCCTCTGGCTCAGGTCATGCTCCCAAGGTCCTAGGATTGAGTCCCACATCAGGCTCCCCAGAGGGAGCCTGCTTCTCCCTCTACCTATGTCTCTGTGTCTCTCATGAATAAATAAATAAAATCTTAAAAATAAGACCATAGCCCTGCCCTAACCAATTCCCCAACCTAATCTTGGAGGGAGTTTCTAGTAAGTACCCTCCAGTGATGCTTATAGACACTACAGTTTAAAAAATATTCTCCTTCAGTGTGACATATAACTGGACTGGAGTGAGGAATGGAATACACTCTGAGACTCTGAGATATTTGTTTGCTGTGCATGGGTAACACCAGCCACCAGAAGGTTCAAATCTAAGCCCAGGTGAAGTCAGGTGTGACATTTTACCAGCGTCACACGTATATAAAACACCTATTAAATAACACTGAGGTTTTAGGGGTGCCTGGGTGGCTCAGTCGAACCTCTGAGTCATGATCCCAGAGTTCTGGGATCGAGCCCCGCATCCAGGCTCCCTGCTTAGTGGGGAAGCCTGCTTCTCCCTCTCCCTCTGCTGTTCCCCTGCTCAGGCTCTCTTACCTTTTCCCTCTGTCAAATAAATAAATAAAATCTTTTAAAAAGACAACACTGAGGCTTTACTCCTTAAGATGTTCTATTGGTAAATGCTAACTCACTAATAAAAATTAAAAAGAAAATGCTTAGGAATATGAGAATTCTAACTAGAAATTCTTAAGCCACCCTGAAATCTTATTCTTTAAAAAAAAAAAAAATGTTAATGACATCATGATTTGACCTTTGAAAGATGCTTTTTGTTTCATTTCACTTACCTTTTCACAGTTCTCTGTGGTCTTAAATTAGTATACTTGCAAGTAGACTTGCAAGTGTAACTGGCTCAGAATTCTTAACCCTGTTTTATAAAGATCAGGAACCAAAGCCATGCAAAAGTTAGGTGGATGATAGCTTTTTTAGCGCTGACACCAGTGCCAAACAGTATTCAGGTACTCCCTTTGAGGTGCATGTATTAGAAGCAGTGAGTGCTCAGTATTTCTTACAGTTGTCATTATAAGCTTTTTTTTGTTTGTTTAAAGATTTATTTGGGGCGGGGAGAGCACGCGAGGGGGGGGGTGGGCAGAGGGAAATGGAGAGAGGGAATCTCCATCAGACTCCCTAGAGCATGGAGCTGGATGTGGGGCTCAATCCCAGGACCCTGAGATATATTGTAGGCTTTTAACAAATATAAGTTAGTAGTTTTGTTGATTTTTGCACTTACATTGCTCTCTGCTGTCCCTAACCATACTTGTTCATTTTTCCTTTCTTGGACAAAACCAAAGAAATATTTATCATTCTATTCTAGTATAGTCATACCACTTTGAGATTGGAAAGCTAAAATAGAAAGTAGCAGGAAATTGGGGACCACAGGGCAAAGGAGATTTCAGTATGAATTAAGTTTGGGAACTGCAACATTACAGGTTAATTAAGTCAACATTGAGCAATCAGATTTTGATTGATCTGGAAACAGTTATCGTCAGTTTAAGATGTTCTTTGGATATGTTTAGTATGGAACAAACACTTGAAGTGCTCCTTGTTGACATTTTAATTTCACTTATATATCATGTTTTAATGTTCAGATCTGGAATAAGAAATTCACCTCACCCGTAGCTGGAGACCTGAAGTGTTTGTTGACACTAATTTGGTGTGAAGGCTGTAGGCAAAGGCCCTGCTTCCTTCTGTGTCCTCCTATGGAAATACATTTCTGTCGGCGGGATGACACAAAGAAAGGGAAGAAATAAGTTGGTGGTAACAAGAGGAGAATTAGTTGAATAGGTCCCAGGAAATAGAAATTTATAGCCCTCAAGTTAATCCCTCAAAATAGTTTTTTAGAAATCACATGATTATGTCAAATGTAAATATGTGAAACATTATGTACTTTTATCCCTCACTATAATGATTACCCCAATCATAACAATTTATCCTGTAAACCTATTAAGTTCTTTAATATTTTCAACCAGATATTAAGGATTGGTTGATTCATGTCTTCAGTGCAAAAACTATATGAATGCCAATAAATGACACAGAAGGACAAAAATACTGGTTAAATTTTGTCTTTAACATCATCTGTTCTAAATGTGGCCACTGTACTAATGGCCCTTGATATGCATCTCATCATTGGTGTAAGGCCTTGATTGAAAACACTTAGGAACTGGGAAGAAAGTGAAATATAAATTACATTAGAATGAATTAAGAAAAGGGTTGCATTTTGGTATCCTCCCAAGCAGAGAGATTTATGAAAGCATCACCCACCGAGAGAAAGGACTTCTTTCCTTTTCTGTTTCAATTCTTCCATCACTTTCACCAGCAAGGTTTCTCAGGACCTTCTTACTTTATTTATCACTAAGTTCCATAATTAACATATGGTTCATGTTATTGATTTCTCAGGTTTCAAAGTAAAATAAATTGAGCTTTCTTCCACATTTAGAATATACAGTTTTTTTAAGGAACTCTAAACAAAGACACGCATTATTTGTAAGTCAGAGAGCAGCTGCCAGAAAACAGAAAATTAGGAATGGAGTCATGGGTGAAATAATGGAGATACTGTTCAGAGGTAACCCTTTGTACAGCAGGAAATTTTCCTTAGAAAAGAGACAGCTGAGTTTGCTTGTAAATTTTGCTAGAAACAGGCCTGATTTAGTAACATTTAGTGCTGGTTAGGAGCTGAAGACAGCACTTTCAGCTTTGGATATCAAGCAAGTGCCTTCTTTTACAGTTTTGTATAAAGTCTAATAAACACTTTATAGTTTCAAAAGACGTGTGTATATAAGGGCGTTTGCTATTAATTTTTTTTAATGAGTAGAATAACATAAGCAAATACCAGATCTAGGAGTAGAGAAGAGTTTTCTAAGCAAAACACTGTAGACATCATCACAAAGGAGATAATTCATAGATTAGACTGGAAATTTTAAACTTGAAGTATTATAAATAAAACTAAAAGGCAAATAAGATATTTATAAAAATATAACAAGCTTAGTATCCTTAACATATAAAAAGCTTTTATAATCCAATAAGAAACCCAATTTAGATGTGGAAAAGGAATATGCACATAGTCACGAAGAAATACATATACACAGAATGGTTGAAAGATAGAGGAAATGCTCAATCGGAGAAATACACGTGAAAAATGAGACTGTACTATGATTAAATAAATTATGAAAATTCATCTAACAATTGTTTTTGCAAAAAAAATTCATATTTTTGAAAAGTAATTACCTAAAGAAAGATATGCTCTAAATTGTTTATATAATATGATCCTAAGTTTGAAAAACATCTCAAGTACACGTATAGAAAACTAGAAGGAAATATACTAAAATACTAATAGTGTGCCTTTGTCAAGGTATTACGGGTTACTTATTTTATGGTCTAAAGTGGACATATACCACTATTACATTAAGCCATATGATTTGCCAATAGTCCACTGCTATTGCCCTACAAAATAGAAATTTCACATGATTCAACCGAACATTCTTATGATCCAACATGGGTGTTTTAACGTCATTTTTATGGGGATTACCCTGTATTACAGAGAAGTTTAAGTTCTTACATCTGAATTTTTTCTTTCTAGCCCAGCAAGAATTACCAACATAGTATCATTTCCTTTGCTGTCAGGCAACTATTCAATAAGATAGATTTTGTAAAATAATTGTTGTGTATACATTAAATGCATTTAGTACATGGTATTGTTGATATTGATAAAATGACAAACATTGAAAGAGTAGAATAAATAATGATATTGTCATTTTACCATTAAATAGTATAATTCTATAAAGTATAACTTTATAGAATGAAGTTACAAGCCTATTTTTACTATAGTGGCAAGCATAGGTATAGATTTCTTTAATGCATATGAAATGTTTTCACTCTTTTTTTACCTAAAATCAACTTTTTGGGAATCCCTGGATGGCTCAGCAGTTTAGCGCCTGCCTTCCGCCCGGGGCATGATCCTGGAGACCCGGGATGGAGTCCCGCATCGGGCTTCCTGCATGGAGCCTGCTTCTCCCTCTGCCTGTGTCTCTGCCTCTCTCTCTCTCTCTCTCTCTCTCTCTCTCTCATGAATAAATAAAATCTTTAAAAAAACAAAATCAACTTTTTGTCCTCTTGCTAAAATGAGCTCGTAACAATTAACATTATATCGTTAAGCACAGGCTTTTTCAGACATTTGTGTTATTCTGTACTTGCTTTAAAAAAAGTGTTTCTTTCAAACCCTGGATTTGCCTTGTACAGAGAGATGACCCACAAATAGATAAGAATTATGAATGCAAAATTAATTTAATGAAGGGTTGTCAGATACCTTTCCAATTTAACCTGAAGTAAGATATTTGAGACTTTTGAAATGCTAACCATAATTTTTGGAACACGCACTTGCCCTCACAATAACATGAATAACACTTAAGACAACCTGTGCTTCTTCAAAGTTGAAGGGGGGAAAGTGATGCCAAATGGAATTTAGATGTATGTTTATTATTTTCTAAACTTGGGGAGGGAGGAGGGACCTTCCTTAAAATCTGTCATCCTTTTCCATTGTACTCCTTTTGAGCATAGGAAGATGAGACTAGACCAGTGTGGGTGATGGTATATGAACATCATTAAGGGGACTTTGTTTACAGAAAGATGAACACCTGCAGCTCTGGTAGGTCCCCTCGCTGGACTTAAAAACTGACATCACCAAACAAGCTATTCAGAATAGCTTTTATCCCAGGCTGAATCATCTATACAGGAGGTAGAATTGCTGTGTTCCAGCTGAGCAGTGTGAGCCCTAAGCCATCAAAGACAGATACTTTTAAGGTAGAGGCAAAGTAAAGCATCGCGGAGGAGAGAGTCTCGTTTCACTGTGGATAGAAACCACTGAGCTCTCTTTCCTCCAGCCAAAATAACAAAGTCGTAGCCTCTGGTGATTGATGAGCATGTTGCCAGGGGAAATGGACTGGAAAATCATCGCCTTGTCTTTTACTTGCCACAGGAAAGCCATAACAGAGATCTCTATTCTTCTTGTTCTGATAAGAGGCCTAACGAATCATCCAGAAGGGCTGGGAAGCCTGGAAATGTTATATCCAGCTGCTTGCTGGATTGCCTTTTAAAATATGATTCATAGTTCCCTAACTCACAAATCTATGTGCAGGGCAGATAGGCTTTAACAAGCTGGCCAACTTCTTGACCACTACAATGTGGCATTTGAGCTGAGAGAGGCTATTTTACTAAATACAGGTATCCCCTCTTTAACTTAAAAATACGCATTTTTAAAACATGTTTCTGTGATGAAATTACACATGTAGAGTTATTTATTCCTCTGGCATTGTTAAATTGGATATATATAGTCTGGAAAAAGTTGGGAGTTCAGAGATGTAAGCTGGAGCTAAATTCATAAATGCAAGTAATATTTTCATTAATGAGAAATGAAATGAGAAGCACTCCCCCACAGCACTCCTCTTGACAGAGCCTTTGGTGGGAAACTGCAAAGCTGCTGCTCACTCTGTGGGCATCACATCTCAAGCTCAGGATTTCACCTACACAGGTCTTCGATAATATTTGCAGAATTGATTCTGAGAGATCCCAGTGCTCACCACCTAGTTGTCACATAAGAGGGAATGTCTGAAGTTGAATGGGATTCCTGCCTATTAACGTGTCCACGTTGGTCATGGGCCTAATGACCTGTTGATTAGATAGTATGTTCTCAGCATCCTTTGGATTCAGAATGTTTGAATTTTCATTAGAATATTACTTTGTGATCAGAAAGCAGGGATCCTTGAAGATTGTGCTATCAGGGACTATTTTTAAAAGGCTCAGTGTAGTACAATAGGGGTGCCCAGGTACCGTAGTCAGTTAATCATTTGACTTAATTTCGGCTCAAATCGTGATCCATGATCTCAGGGCCTTGGAATCGAGCCCTGAACTGGACTCTGCTCAAAGTGGAGCCTGCCTCTCCTTCTTCCTCTACTCTTCCCCCCTGCTCACGCGCTCTCTCACACACTCTCTCTCTCAAATCAATAAATAAATTTTCAAAAAAAAAAAAAAAAAGGGCTCAGTATAGTACTATATAGTATATTACATAACATTATATAGTATATTTTGGACATGTATTTGTTGAAATTCGGATTTCCATTTCCACAGTTTACTCCTTTGTGTTTATTTCCAGGCCTGAAGTCCAGTTCTGAGTTAGAAACATTTTAAACCTTTCCTAAATTCACAGATAATATTTACAGAAACAACAGCTCATCCACTATTTGGTGGATTATACTATTTCACTCTCTCTCTGGTCCTATGCTTCTTGTCAGGCCGAGTTGGGTTGGAGAATTTTGTTAATTCCATTTACTGGTGGAAAGATAGAATGCCTGTCCCTGTAACTAACTCTTTGTGGCCGTAGGATGACCATCCTGAGCCCCCCACTCTCATGTTGGCTTTGAGAGGTCCTCTCAGAAGTGGAAACACATGTCCTCTTATTCTGCAGGGTCAGTCTGGTAATGCTGTGGGTGTTTGCATTCTCTCTCCAATCTTATTCCTATGCCCTGCAAAAATGAGAGGCCTAACTTAGACCAAAATTTGCACATTCGTCATTTGCTAGATTCCCTGGTTGCTGTGAATGTTCCTTATTTTCTCAGGTACTGGCTACATCTTTACATCATCTAGTATACTCTAGAACTTCGGAGGGAAGAAAAAGTGAGTTGAATAGATTCTTGTTTTTGAGAGTATCCACTACTTCAGAGCACCTCCATGCCATGTCCAGACACAAAATTGAGGAGCCTCTGTTGTGCCTTTTTGAAATGCCCTTAGGACTTCCCAAGTGTGCTAGAAAGCACAAACCAGTGTAATAAATTTTCCTGTTACAATTTTCTATCTTTCTCCCTAAATTTGACTTTTTGAGTTCTACATGAGATCATGGTTAGTTGACTTTTCTACCAGCCTGTTTTTGTTTTTTAATCTCTAAGCCTTTATTTGTTTGAGCCGAAATCAGCAGGGCCTAATCTATAACAGGGCCACTATTTTAAGTGACCACCGGCAGAGTTTGGTTTCTGATTATATCAAGAGGAGAAAGTGGATCTTGCCAAGGTTGGGACAGATTCCCCAACCTTGTAAAACGTTGCGGACAAATAATGGGCTTGAACTCGAGATTCTTTTGTGTGTGTGCTTGTATGTGTGAGAAAGAGTGAAAGAGACACCCATGCATAGAATTTTTAAACTGGGCAGCACCATGGTACTTAGCTAGAGGCAAGAGATACCCTGTTGGCTCCTAGGCCTTCCTGGAAGCTGCCTGCTGGAAAAGCCTCCTTGGAGATAAATCTCACATGGCTTCCCTTTGCCTGAGTGATGTTCCTGCCCTCAACCTGAGAAGGCCTTGGGAGAGGAATACTTCTTATATCTAAAGTACTTTGCACATGGGAGTCTTGCAGTTTGTCACCGAGGAAAACAAAGCAACATATTAACTCCCAACAAATGCTACCTCTTTGGTTTGAAGCGGTTTGTAAAGCATTTTCTTCCTGGTTTGTGCGCCCTACATTGTTTCGGCTCCTCTCATCACTGACCAGCTGGCTTGTTGGTGAATAGAGCTGTGGGCCCCTCGCCATGTTTCATGTGAGGTCTTGGCTGGGTGGCAAACAGGCAGCCTGTAGCCAGTGTCAGCAATTCAGGAGGAATTGGCACAGCAGTGTCCCCATTAATTTCTGCTTGTCACATACTGTCATGCAAGTTACACCAGAGAGGAAATGACCGTTAAAAAAAAAAAGGTACCCTTGTGGCACTGGGTCCCCTCCAGACGTTCCCCGAGGTTAAACAAGTGGATACAATTAGCCCTACACAGACAGCTGCAGGGACGGGAAAGCCTAGAAGTGGGCCCCACAGCAATGTGTCTTTCCTGTTAGCAAGGAGTGTCAGCTATCAACATCTGCCAGATTTTAACCCTTCAAAGGGACCGGTAAATTAAGGGGAGCTATTATCCCACGCTCCGCTGATCATTATCAATCATAATGCCTTGAGAAATTACCACAGTGCTGCTGTCTTGGTGGCAGGTTTTGTCCTTCGGGGAGCATTTTTTACGCTTTCACTGGGAGCACAGAAGAGGTGGAGGCAAGAAGGGTGAGGGGAACTGGCTCTTTAATCGTTGGTAATTTACTGCCCCCAGGGAAGGGGGCTGGAGGGCAGTAAACTCCTCTTCAGTTGAAACCCAAGTCGTTAAAGTTGGTGGGCTCCAGACAGCTTCCATTTCCAAAGAGATCCATCTTGCTGACTGACTTTTGTCAAGCCGTCTTCCCCAAGACCTATGGTGGCTTTTAGAACACAGACCAGAACTTTGAGGAATGAGAGAGAGCCACTTTCAGAGGAGGACCATCCAAGATGAGAAAAGAAACTTTAAGATAAGTTAGAAGCTTCCCAAAACTGTTGTTTTGTTTTTGAAAGATTGAAATGTTAAAGGTGCTATTATCCAGATGGAGTCCTGACTGACCCTTGTAAGCACATGCTTTGTGTCAGGGTAGGTTTTTTTCTCGTGAGAATCTGATTGCCAGCGTGGAAGGATGGATAATGAGATGGTTCCATGTGAAATTATGTTTGTTGAAACTTATTTGTCTGAACTCATCATTAAAAGTGGTTTAGAGAGGAGTACCTAGGTGGCTCAGTGGTTGAGTGTCTGTCTGTCTTTGGCTCAGGTCATCATCCTGGGGTCCTGGGATCGAGTACTGCATCAGGCTCCCTTTGGGAGCCTACTTCTCCCTCTGCTTATGTCTCTACCTCTCTCTATGTCTCTCATGAATAAATAAATAAAATCTTTAAAGAAAATAGTTCAGAGAAAAATAGAGAATGTTTATTATGGGTTTTAACTTCAAACAGGTACTAAGTTCATATTTGTGCACTTGGAAGGTTTCTCTTATGAAAAGATAGCATTTTTCTCAGGGCAGGGGATGAGTGTTTATCAGACAGGTGTTCTGAAAGTGATTGGCAGTGACTATATGACTATGAGCTGATGGTTGACTATATGATTGTACCAAGGACAAAATATTGGAGACAAAGTATGGAGACATACTTTGGATTGCACTGAGTTCTTACTTAACGTTAGTGAAGAAAATTCTGGCAGCAGTTAACATAATTTTAAGTGAGGGTTAGGAGCAACCAATAGGATAATTGAGGAGAAGTAACACTGTCATATTAGGACTTCATCTCTTCCTCTATGGAAGAAGAGGTGGCATAACTGATGAATGTTAGAGCTGTTGCAACTCTATTGCATCATCTAGTCTGAGACCCTCATTTTATAGGTTGAAAAACAAGCACAGAGAGGTTTAGGGACTTGACTGAGATGTCACAGTGAAGCAGAGAGAATTCAAGTCTCTCCTTCCCAGGTGAATTGTTTATATCATTTCATAGGGTGACTCAGTAAAACAGGAGTCCTAGGCAATCTCAGCTGCATCAGAGGGGTCCACCAGCCCTGTCAACAGCAGGCAGTAGGAGGGAAGTACAAATCCGGGGTAGAGGTGACTTTCTTCAGTAAGGACCACAATCAGCTTCTGCCATGATGTCCGGCTGTAAATTTCATGTACCCATTTTAAGTTGCCCCTATTGGAGCAAGAGATACCCATTTTCAAAGACGGTCTTCCTGTCCAATTTTAAATGTATCTAGTAATATGTAAAAGTATTTCTTAATTTTAATATCAAGATAATATATAGATATAGGGAAATTTGCCTCTTTAGGTATTCATAATATTTTACATAGTAGATTGCAAAGGAGAATCAGTAAAGTATATAAAAATATGAGCTCATATGAATATATGTTCAGTCTCTAATTATGGAGTCTCTTCTTGTCTCATAGATGGATAGACTATATGGGAGTTTTTCTATTATGTTACTGATCTCTGATTTTGGGGGATAATTGGTAATTGACTTCTGCTTGACTGTAGGTGAATATTGAAGCACGTAATTTTTAATAAGCTAATAAATGTCACAGTTGACGTTCAGAAGTAGATTTATTAACTATAAAGTAGATTTTTATTTTAGTTAAAATATGTAGAAACTAAATTATACTCACTCATGTTTAAATAGCATTGTTTTGTCAAAATTATTTCTTAGGCCTGCCTGATTCCAGGATCTATCATATAATGTTAGGCTTTAATTAAACCCCATACCTGAAGATTGTGTAGGCTCCAGAAGATTCCAGATGATTGGAAACAGGATAGCAGAGAAAATACCAATTTAGTGAAAATGATGAGCCAATTTGACAAAAAACAAAACAAACAAAACACTGGATTGAATTTCATGGGAAGTCACCGAATCATTACTAACTCCCGTGGTATTCTGAATCATAACATCAATCATGATGAACCACTTTGGTAGTCATGTGTCCATAATATGTAATTCCATAAAAATTCTCTGGATTTTAGAATTAATTAATAGTGCTATATTTTATAAAGTGGCAAATTTCATTGAAAACACCTATTATTTATGTGTCAACCAAGAACTTGAAAATCTTTCCTAGCATTCATTAAAATTATTGTTACTAAATTCTCGTGGGAAAAAGTAGTTTCACATTTTAAGTCCTAAAGTTTTGACAGGATTTGGTATAGCGTTTCATTTCACTTCTAGTCCTAATGATTCACTGCATTCTTTTCCCAGAACTTATCCCCTGTTTACCCTCAGCCTTGTCTCTCATGTAGACACAAGCCTAGGGAACCAATAAGCATGACTATTTTCATGAACAGTTGAATAGTTCCAACTTTAGTAATGCCACTGAAAGACATTAGCTAGTCTGCAAATTTAAGGAGAATTAATACTTCCTGTACATTTATATCTTAATTGGATTTGGCTTTTCAAAAAGATTAAATTCTGGGAGAAATTTCTCAGAGCTGAGCCTGCAACATTCTCATGCAGCTGAGAAGTAGCACTGTCCTCATTTTACAGATGGCACAGCTGGCATAACCAGCTAATTAATGACTTGCCCAGGTTCACACAAGTAAAGAGCCAGGAGCTAGATTTGTGACTCTTGCACAAGCCATTAAACTGTTTTCATCTAAGTCACTGTAGTAGAATTAAATATAATTTATATAGCTTTATCAGTGCTATTTAATGAGTAAATCCTATTTACATAAATGTTTTAGTATTTCTATGCCCTCGGGGTCATTAAGGCAATTTATTTTTATAATTTTAATTATTATAAGCCTCTAAGTATATAAAATAAATTCAGAAACAAAATGAAAACAGATACATTTAATTTTATTATTATGATTAAGCCCCATGGTGTCAGTGATAGGATTCCAAAGTAAGCCTTTTCAATAGATATTGGCTGTTTCATTTCATATATTGTATTTTGCTTAACATTTTAGATTCAGAGTTAAGGAGAATATGCTCTTATTTCTGCAGATTTACTTTTAAACCATTAAGGAATGCATAGCATATTTTCAAAGATACAGCTTGCTTCTTTAATGTAAGAATCCTGTAAAAAGTGAGCAGAACTGACTATGTGATCACTACTTTTATGATATTTCCTCACAAATCTATAAATTGTCAGTTGTTCATGGTTGCTATTGCCATATTGTCACAGAGAAAGGAGTCCACATTAGGATAATCTCTAGTTAAGTTCTCTTCTCTCCATTTAAAGGATCTTGCCCTTTCCTTTTTTTTTTTTTTTTTTTTTTTTTTAAATTCTGGGAGAATGACAGGCAAACTTTAACACAGTTGTGAATTAGAGCTCAGCTTAGTTAAAGACAAAAATGTATCCCACTCTTGGGCAGCCTGGGTGGCTCAGCGGTTTAGTGCTGCCTTCAGCTCAGGTTGTGATCCTGGAGACCCGGGATCGAGTCCCACGTCAGGCTCCCTGCATGGAGCTTGCTTCTCCCTCTGCCTGTGTCTCTGCCTCTCTCATGCACGCTCTGTGCCTCTCATGAATAAATAAATAAAATCTTAAAAAAAAAATATGTCCCACTCTCACTCCTTTTCTCCATAAAATATCAATCATAATCTAGCATCACAAATAGGTTCATTATCACCTAAAGACTTCTTAGCAGTTTTTCTTGTGTGACTTAGTATTTTTTATGTCTTTATTTGAGAACAAGTGAAGATTGTGAGAGACCCCTGAAAATAGAATTTTAGTATTCTGAAGGAATTACTGTATTACATTGTTCCCCCAAGCAGTTCAGAAACCACTCCTAGGATTTCTTTGTCCATTTAGTGTCTTGTAGATATTCAAATCTGTGTCTACTTCCTTTGTTAAAAATAGGAAGGCCTCCCAGGCTGTAATTTTGACTATCGACTTTTGTAAGGATCAAAAACAAGTGTCCCTATAGAAGATCTATCTTGTTGTTTGGCTAGTAATCCAAAAATTTAGGAATAATTTAGGAATAAGACATTATAAAATCTATCATTAAATATCATTGTCTTTTTTTAAAAAATTAATATATACCAGGTAAATTTTTATGTAGTGATAGCTGCACTAAACTAAAAGCACACCTTGTAAAGATCTGTTAGAATGCACTTGAAATTCCCATTGTACACGTAACGGGACAGACAGATTTTCAAAGCCAGCATTCTAGTTATTCTTTCAGGTGCCTGAATGCAACTAGAATGTTGAAAAAGGCCCATCTTCTACAATGTGACATAAATCCACTTCTTTGTTTTACTTTTCTTCAGAAATGGCTTGTTTCAGTATGGTTTTGTCATCATGACTGTGTTGTTCTCTACAAATGGTGTACATCCAGACCATTCTCCTCTTACTCTTGCCTGTAAATATGGTATAGTACCAACTCAACTTGAAATCTCAAGACATTGGCAAGGTTTATCTAGTAGGATCTGTAAATTAAAAATGTCAACAAAACTGGAGGAATCTTTTTAAACCTACTTAGGAGGGGGCAGCCCGGGTGGCTCAGCGGTTTAGTGCCACCTTCAGCCCAGGGTGTGATCCTGGAGACCCAGGATCCAGTCTCACGTCAGGCTCCCAGCATGGAGCCTGCTTCTCCCTCTGCCTGTGTCTCTGCCCCCCCCTTCCCCCGTGTGTATGTGTGTGTGTGTCTCTCTCTCATGAATAAATAAATTAAATCTTTAAAAAAATAAATAAATAAACCTACTCGGAAGGGTGTTTTTAGAGGCTTGAGGAAGACATCACTTATATACAAATTGATGAAATTTTCAAAATTGGAAAATGCCTTGGAATGTGTATAACCCAGTTTCCACATAGTACATTTAAGGAAATGAGTCCCAAAGAAGTAGGGAAGCTGCCCAAAGTCATGTAGTTAGAACCAGTGCTACAACAGTAACTCAAATCCTATTGTTATAGTCTAGTGCACTTTCCACAGGCGATATAAATGTGGTTTTGTTCTCATTTATATAAAATTATTTGCTATAATAAAAACCTATCCTTGAAAAATTTTGTTATGCGTTTGAATGAGTTACCATACTTACTTGCACATTCTTCTTAAAACAATGTTAGTTTGAACTTTGCCCTTGTTTTTACTGATCTAACCTCAGAATTTGTAATGTTTCCTTTGCTGGAACTTTCATTCTTAACATTTTATTCTCTTTAACTAGAGCCTCATTCCAAATGTCTTCTTTTTGTCCGTGAAGAGTTGTAATAATTTCTGTATTACCTATTTCATTTCAGTAATGCTTGCGCAGAAGTTATTTCTTATTCTTTCCTTGGTAGCTACTTGCATATTTGTCAAATAAGGATATATGTCAAATAAACTCATGGCTTTTATTCAATTCAGTAAACATTTATTGTGCCTCTTCTATATAAGAAGCACTTTGCCATCAAAGGACTAGAGATGTCTGAAATAAAGCAGAATGCCTTAAAAAAACTCACAGGGCACACAGGACAAATGCTGCCAAGCATCAGACATTCCCTGTGGGCATACATAAAGGAGGGAAAGGAATTACATTAGAAATTAAAAGGTTCAAAAATGCAAATGTGGGGGTGCCTGAGTGGTTCAGTCAGTTAAAGCGTCCGACTCTTGGTTTTGACTCAGGTCGTGATTTCAGGGTCATGGGATCAAGCCCCATATGATGCTTGGCACACAGTGCAGAGTCTGTCCCTCTCCCTCTAACCACCCCCCCCCCCGAATAAATAAACAAATAAATAAATACAATCTTTTAAAAACCGCACACATGGTTAAAGGAATGAAAATTTAGCATGCCTACCATGAAGAATTTCTGGTTTTGTGTTTGGACACTAGTATATATTTTATTTCTCAGGGTTTTGTGTTTTTTTTTTTTACCTTTGTTAAAAACATGTTTATTATAGATCTTTCTAAAAACTTCACTATATATATATTATGGAATTTGTATCATTTCCATTCACTGAAACCACTGTGGTGTGTGCAGCTGCAAGAAGCTTGTAAGAATCAGTTGGCTTTAAGTTGCAAAAATCACTTTGCAAACTTTGCATTAATATTCATTAATTCTACAGGTGTGGATGGGGAAGTGGGGGAGAGGAGTATTAAGTAGTTATATGTTTTTGCCTTCTATGGAGTCTCAGGAAGCAGCACATCATCTAGATTTGGGGAAGTAATACAATACTTAAAGGTCTTAAAGCTCAGAAGACACTGCTTATTTCATTTTATTTATTTGATGAGAAAGTGAGTCCCATGGCAACAAGATGCCTGGTTACTACCCACGTGACCTGAGCGAGTCACTTAACTTTTCTGAGGTTCAGTTTTTGTATCTAAACAAGGATTTAAATCTGCAAATCAATAGTTATAAATATATAAAATATTTTTAAAGGATGCAACATCTTACTCATAGAAGGAGTGGTGATTGTTCACCTATGTACTTTGTAGTTACCTGCATGTACTTTTCAAATGTAGAGACCTAAATGGATCATAGCACTACACCAAGATCTGACCAGTGATAACAGTGGCTTATCAAAATTGTCTAAAATGATACCATATAGATGATGCTTGGAGTCTTTAATGACCCACAAGGATCGTTTGATCTATTTGGTGTCCCTAATGGTCTTTTTTCCTTCTGGTTTGGGCTGTAAAATGCCTTTGACTATATAAAACACCTTTTTGCATTTCCTTTCATCTATTTCTTGCTGCTAATATATTAGTTACCTCCTGAATTACTTTAAAAATAATCTTCAGATGCTCTGGAACATTAAATCCTATAAACTTTTATCTCTGAAATTTCTAAGTATAGAACACACAGTGTGCCATCATGATTTGAGGGAGTTGATTTTTAAAGAGTTTTCCATTGTGTACTTGCACATCTAAAAGATGAAAGGCCTGAGGTTAGTATATTTAATGTCTGTGCATTTTCCCTCAATTTTTAATTACATTTTCCTGTTGGCAGCTGACCAAATTGAAATGCTGTTTTAAAATATTCTAATATTTGGGGTGCCTGGGTGGCTCAAGCAGTTGGGCTTTGGATTCTTGGTTTTAGTTCAGGTTATGATCTCCTGGTTGTGGGATCAAGCCCCACATCGGACTCAGTGTGGAGTCCACTTCGGATTCCTGTTCCTTCCCCCTGCTCACTCACGCCCTCTTCCCCCTCCTCAAATAAATAAGATCTTAAAAAAATAAAAAACAAAATATTCAGATATCTGATGTACCTCAAATACACGTTTTATTGGATGATTTAAATAGGAACAAGAAGGCCTGTCTAGCAAGGAGGTATATTCCAGTTTTGTATCTAATAGCTACCACATAAGGCAGCAGTATATGATAAATGCCACATGTTAAAAATGATAAGCGCTGCAGGAACTCAGAGAGTGGAAAAATAAGGAATGGCTTCATAAAGAACCTGGCACTTGTGTAGTACCTTGGTCATGTTACTCTAAGGCACGAATGACATAAACCAGAAGCAGGACTTGGTAGTCTTACTCAAGAGTAGCCAATTTCCACTTGAGGAAAGACAGCATTAGGTGGGGCACATCCGAGAGATATGGACAAGAAGTCAGTTATGCAAGAGAGAAATGAACTTGATCATGTAGGCACTGGGAAATAATGGCAGGCTTTTGGGTGGCTGGCTGACTTTGTCATTGTAGTGTTTTAAACTGATTGATTTGGTGGTGATAAGCAATGACAACAGGAATTGAATGGGAATTCAATTGGAAAGGAGACAGTCTCTTCTAGAAGGGTAGCAGTGGTGCACTGTTGGTGGGAATATAAACTGACAGAATTTTGGAGGCAATCTGACAGTATCTATTAAAACTAAAAATGAATATATTCAGTGACCAAGCAGTTTCACCTTTGAGAGATATGCTGACACTAGTGCAAAAGGAGGTATGAATAAGAAAGTTTACTATAACGTTAATTATAATGGAAAAAAATAAATAGAAATAACTTCAGGGCTAATCAGTAAGGTGATGGCCAAATAGACTGTGATACCATATGGAATTCTATGTGACAATTAAAAAGAATGTTGTTAATCTGTAAGGAATTACCTTTAAAGCACAGTGTTGAAAGAGCTAAAGGAAAAAAGAGCCAGTTTAAGAACTGTGAGGACAGTGTGGTTCTGTTTTTCTGAAATACATATTTATCTCTTCTTAAAACCAAGTTTGGAAGAGTGTACAACAAACTAATGATAGTGGCAATCTCTTTGGAAGACACTAAGGTTAGAATAGGTGGTAAATTTGCCAGATTTAGCAAATTTTTTAAAAAGATATTTGGTTAAATGCCAGTATCAGATAAACAACAACAAAAATGTTTAGTATAAGTATGTTCCATGCTATAGTGGGGACATGCCTACACTAAAAGATTATTCATCATTCATCTGAAATTAAAATTCAACTGCACATATATTTATTTTATCTGACAATCTTAGTAGGTGGCCAAGTAGAACTTCTACTCTTCAGGTTTTGTCCCTTTTCATTACACATATGAAACATAATGTTTCATAATACATGAAATATATTCATATAGTCTTTATGTAATTTAAAAAAATAAGACAAGTGATAATCACTAGGAGTTGGCTTAGTTTCATTCAGAAACTGTCCTCAGAAATAGTCCTATTTTCCTGCCAGATAAGATTGCTAAACTGGTATGTTAAAGAATATTACAGCTATACAAGATTTTTTGTCGAAAAAGACTAATTTAGCATCCCCCACATTTTTCAGAATGCCCACCATATCCTTTCACTGTGTATTTCATGAATGCTTATTGAATGTCTGGATGGTTGGTAAAGTGTAGTATGGAGCATATTTCTGACCCAAAGTGAAAAACAACAGATTTATCAACAGCATGGATTCCTGGAAACAGTGGAGTCACATCCTAAATTTTCTCATGGAAAATTATTTTCACACCAGAATATGTTACCTCAACATTATCTAATTTAATCTATATAACAATTCTGTAAGGGTAAATATTGTTTTATTAAAGAGGAAACTGGGGTTCAAAGAGATTAAGTATAATATTTCATTGGTTCTAAGATGCCCATTTGGAATGCATTGTACAGTCACTGCTAACAGGCTTCAGTCATGATTGAGTTGTTATTGACCGCACACGTGCTAGAGAACTTGCAAAATTAATCAGTGACTTGGATGAAAATCCTACAAATAACAGTGGCACTCTTGATCACACAGAGGACAGAATTGTGTGGGGAAAACAGACATCGGAAACTCTGGAATGGAAAAGTGATGTGAAAGAGCAGAACTGTGAGGGCGAAGAAGTTTTTGGAATACTTGAATCAAATTATTTCACTCAAGTTTTAATTGAGATCTATGTTCAGGAGCGATACATAATAAAAATCCAAAGCTGGAGAAGTCTAAGGAGCCCTTTTACTAAGTTTAACTAAAATTTCTATGTGATAAGAAAGAGTTGTGTCATAGTTGAGGTGGCAGTTGTCTTCCTTCTTTAGTGGTCCGTTAAAATAATAGTAAATCTTAAAATAGATAGTGTTTTAGATTCAGTGAAATACGCAAACCTGCCAAGTGTCACCTAGCGGGAAAGGTACAGTCAAAACCTCATACGCCTGTCCTCTGAGGCACTGCAGTGAACCATGAAGGGAATAGGACAGGACACTCTTTAATCTTACTCGTAATTAACTTCTGATGTTTTGTATTTCAAGAATTTAAGAATTGTTAACGAAATGGCAGTGATGGACAAAATCTTGTGTCTTTAAAAAAATAAAACATTGTGGCTTTAACATCATTTGGAGAAACCTTGAGTGTTCCAATGTCAGATAAGCAATGGTAATATGTACATGCATATAACACTTGATACTTTCCATAGTGCTTACACACATGCATATTACCTGTGTCATCCTGTGTCACCCTCCTGTCTACCAGTGAAGACACTGATACAGGTGGAAATGAGGCAAAATGATTATATTGCTGAGAAGTAAGAATGAACAGATCCCAAAGGAAAATCGAGAGCATGATCCGTGAAGACTCTTAATACTGAGCCTGCCAGACAGGTTCTGAATAGCATGACTGAACTATATGACTTCTCAGATTTGGATGGATATTGGAAAGACAGGGTTTTGTGTTGTTTTTTCTCATTGAGGTGTAGGAAACAAACACATAATAAAGAAGTACACTCATCTCAAGCATGCACGTAACTTGGTTTTTTACTTATAGTCACCACCCAGATCAAGAAAGAGAACATACCCAAAGGCATCTTCATGCCCCTTCCCAGACCATAACCCTCTCCCTAAAAGTAATGACTACACTGGCTATTGTATATAAAAGTGTATACTTTTTTTGTGTATTAGCTTTGATTACTTAACATCGTATCTGTAAGAGAAGTTTTTGTTTCTCTGTGTACCAGTGGTTGTGCCCGACAATTTCCTAAGTGGTTTAAACTATTTTGTATTTCTCCATCAGTGCCAGAAGGGGGTCAGTTGCTCCATATCTTTGTCAACACTTGGTGTTGTCAATTTAAACCGTTAAAATGGTATCTAGTTATGCTTTTAATGTTCAATTCCATGGTGACTCATAGGGGTAAGCACCTTTTTGTAAGCTCCTGGACATTTGGGTTTCCTTTTTTGTGAAGTGCCTATTCACGTCTTCCACCATTTTAAAAGATTGTGTTATATGTCTTTTTCTGATTGATTTGTAGGAGCTCTTTATATATGGAGGGTATAAGTCCTTTGTCAGATTGTGCAGTGCAAAAATCTTCGCCCAATGTATAGGAATTTGAATAGGATCCTCCTCTCCACTCAGAACATCAAACATGATTTTATCATCACTTACATCTCTTCTTATCCAAGCAGTTTAAAATACATAGAGGCAGGACATTTCCCTAATGCCTTTGCAGCCTATTTTGGCAATTTTAAGTATCCAGTAAAATATTTTTAACTACAAATTAAACATTTGTGACAAATAGTGAAACCTCGTAAGTAGGCTTTTAAATGTTAGAAACTTTCCATTTCCAGTGTGCATTTTATGTACCCCCAAAATACTGAAAATACAATGCCAAAAGGGAAGAGCTTTATGAATTTTAAGTATTAAAAACAATTCTTTTGGCTTACCCACTATTTTGCTTTACAATACTGTGTGTGTGTGTATGTGTGTTGAGGGGTATAACTACCATATCCCTCTTCGACGTCGAATAGTATAAAATAAAAGTAAATCACATTCAAATATAAGCTATTAAGGAAAGACCAGTAAGCACTGACATCATGTCTAACAGAGATTGAAATGACCCTAAAATCTGTGCTGAAAGTTGTCTGGCTCCCAATTTTTGGATTGCTGCCTACTAACTTAAACATGTGGTTGGCAAAAGGGACATTTTATATATATATATATAATTATATTAAATTGTATTAAATATTAAAATTGTATCTAATTTCATTATATAAAATTATATTTAAAAATATTTTTATAAATATATATATAATTCTAACTGGCAACCTCAGAAGGACACCAAAAAGTAAAAATCAGGGATGCCTTGTAGCTCAGTTGATTGAATCCAACTCTTGACCTGAGCTCAGGTCTTGATCTTGGGGTCATGAGTTCAAGCCCTGCATTGAGCTCCACGCTGGGCATGGAGCCTACTAAAAAGAGGGGGTGCACCTGAGTGGCTCAGTGGATTAAGTGTAGAGTCTTGATGTTGACTGGGGTCATGATCTCAGGGTCATGAGATTGAGCCCCATGTGGGGCTTTCTACACTGGGCATGGAGCCTGTGTAAGATTCTCCTTCTCCCTCTGCCCCTCCACCCTGGCTCACACATACATTCCCTCTCTCTCTAAAAAAAAAGTAAAAATCACCGACAATTCTACCAGTTTAAACACTTGACAAAAAAAAAAAAAAAAGCAGAAGTCTTCCTTTTGTTCCTCCTTCCTACCCCCACCTCCAGTGGTAACAACCTTTAACTGGAGCTCTATCTCCTTCCAGACATTTTTATGTGTTCAGATGAGGTTATCAGATTTAGCAGATAAAGACCTTCAGTTAAATTTCAATTTCAGATAAATAGCAAATACTTCTCCATATAAATATATCTCACATATTATATGGGACATTTTTATTTTACATTTTTTTAATTTAAATTCAGTTTGCCAACATATAATATAAAATCATTTCTCATCCCATCAAGTGCCCTCCGCAGGGCCCGTTACCGAGTTACCCCATCCCTTTCTGCAACCCTTTGTTTCCCATGTTTGTCTTGTGGTTTGCTTCCCTCTCTAATTTTTCCCACTCAGTTCCCCTCCTTTCCCTTATAATCCCTTTCACTATCTCTTATATTCCCCGTATGAGTGAAACAATATGATGATTGTCCTTCTCCGATTGACTTATTTCACTCAGCATAATACCCTCCAGTTCCATCCACGTCGAAGCAAATGGTGGGTATTTGTCTCTTCTGATGGCTGAGTAACATTCCATTGTATATATACCACATCTTCTTTATCCATTCATCTTTCAGTGGATACCGAGGCTCCTTCCACAGTTTGGCTATTGTGGACATTGCTGCTATGAACGTTGGGTGCAGGTGTCCTGGTGTTTCACTACATCAGTATCTTTGGGGTAAATGCTCAATAATGCAATTGCTAGGTCGTAGGGTAGCTCTATTTTTAACTTCTTGAGGAACCTCCACACTGTTTTCCAGAGTGGCTGCACCAGTTTGCATTTGCATGGGACATATTTAAGCTAAAAAACCATTTAACTGAGTGTTCTGTGTCTTATCTAGCCACCCTGATATGGACATACCCACACGTACGTTAATGTCTACACTTTCCTTCTATCAAACTCAAATCAGCTGTATGTATTACTCTAAGGCTTCTGCCTTTTGCTGTTAACTTATCTAGTTTACAGAATTACTCAGGTTCTTTCTAATGGCTGCTTCATATTACATTGTAGACTGAGAATTTATTTACCTCTCCTCCTATTGGTAGACATTTTATGTATTTCCATTTTTTTATTATTTCAAATAACATACCATTGATCCTCTTTTTTAAAAAAGATTTTATTTATTTATTCATGAGAGAGAGAGAGGCAGAGAGAGAAGTAGACTACATGCCGGGAGCCCAATGTGGGACTCCATCCCGGGTCTCCAGGATCACGCCCTGGACTGAAGGTGGACTAAACCGCTGAGCCACCCGGGCTGCCCTTATCCTCTGTATGGACTTAAAGAGTTGTGCTGTTGCTTCTGTAGGATGTAGGATACTTCCTAGAAGTGGAATTAAAATTTGAGGTTCCTTAATTTACTAGGTCATAGCATAGTTTAAAAAACATTGTTTGTTCAGTTCCTTTACACTTATTCACCAAGGCCCAAGGCATGGGGCAGCTGAGGGCCAAATACACCTGAAGCACCAGGTCTGGAGGAGCCAAGGCAAGACTGATGTTTCAAGATAGCCACCTTGCTTGACCTCTCAGAACTGGCCTCCCCTCCTCCATTGTCAACTCCATGACACCAGACACTGTTGTTCTTCAAGTGTAGCACAGTGACCGATGACATTAATTTAGAATGAATGTGGATTTACTCAAGGGATTGTTGTGAGAATTAAATGAAATATCATCTGGAAAGTGCTTGGGATGCTTCCTTATTTTTCTTATCTACCCCATTTCCAGTTCCTCTGTTAGCGTTAAGGGGTCTAACTCACTGAGGGAGACACCATAGTATAGTAAAGTAGGATAAGTCCTGTAATAGAATCATACTTAGGGGGCTGTAGGATTACAGGAAAGGGTGCCTACCTTAGCCTGGGGGTGTCAGAAGTTTTGCCCAGGACTTGGTCAAGATCTACTTAAAGTATGTCTTGAAAGATAAATTGTAAAGACAGGCAAGCTGCGTGTTTTGGGGGGAAGGACAATGGAAGAAATTTCCCAGGCAGAGGACACGGCGTTGTAAAGGGGCAAGATATAATAGAGTCTGTCACCTTTGGACCATAGAAACAGCCAGAAATGAAACCAGAAGTGGTTAGAAATCAGACATTAAGATACTTTGGGGCACCTGGGTGGCTCAGTGGTGGAGCAGCCGTCTTTGGCTCGGCATAATCCTGGGGTCTTGGATCAAGTTCCACATGGGGCTCCCCGCAGGGAGCCCGCTTCTCCCTCTGCCCATATCTCTGCCTCTCTCTGTGTCTCTCTCATGAATAAATAAATAAAATACTTTTTTTGAAAAAATGCTTTAGGTAGCAAGCTAAGTTCTATCTTTGTCTTAGAGTGAACAACAGTAGAGGACTTCTGTAAGATTCAGATTTACATTCTAGAAATATCACTGGGTTGACACTGTGGAGAAAAGATTAAAGATGCTAAAATCTAATGATAGATAGCTTATCTGTTTTGGAACACTATTGCAGTCATCCAGGCAAGAGATACTGGCAACTTGACAGGGACCATGGAAATAGGAGAGAATGGCTGATTTGAAACATAATTTAGGAACTATATAATTACCAGGATTTGGTGACTGATTAACTATGTGATCAGGAGAAATGAAGGAATCCAAAATGTCTGTTAGATTTTGACTTGATCATTTGGGTGGACAGTAATACCATGTATAAGGGAAGAAATATACAGGCAGAAGAACAGATTTTGTTGGGAAATGAAAGAACTGTTATTGTTTGGGAACATATTGCTGTGGAATATTCTAGGAAACATGAATAGGAAACTCTGAAGTTTGCATGTCTGAAACTCAAGAGAGCTGTCCCAGCCACCATTATGACTTGGGATACATCAGAATATGGCCAAATGTTGGAGCCATGAATGAAAACAGTGAGGAGGTTAAGACAGAATTTAGAATTTAAGATACTTTAGAGACACATAATTGGGCACACAGACAAATGGTGAATGTAACCACTGTGAGCAACAGAAAAGGGAACTTACCAGAGACCCAGAGAAGGTAATACTGAAAGCCCAGATGAAAGTGGAGACCATGATGTGGTGCTTTTCTCTCAGCAGCTTTAATTCTAAGACTAGGGATGGTAGGTAGTAGGGTGAGGCCTTGGAGGATCAGTGTAAGAAGTGTGAGATGATTTTATGGTGCCTAGAAAGAGAGTGACCATAAATACTGAGAGGGAGTCTCAGATGGACCAGGAAAAGATTTGAAGGCAACAGGGGCAGGTTTGAGACAATGATGAGTCCAAGAAGTTTTGGGGAGGGACCTCTTTAAACCAGAGCAGTACTCGGTATATATATGTACTTATACCTGAATATTCTTAACAATTAAATCCTCTAGCCATAGACCACCCATCGTTCCCTGGACAATTCCTATTGCACTGCTTTACTTTAATGTTAACTTGCTGAATTCTTTGTAAAATACTCCTTAGATTGTTAACCTACTTTTCATTTTTGCCTTGGTGTATTGCTCTTCAATTCCATGTAGCCTAAAGATCCCCTTTTCTCTTGGCCTCCATGCTTTTCCTGACAAGAGATGACCACCCAGAGCCTCTTCTTCCTGTAGACTGAAGGAATTATTAGTGAAGAGCATATGGTTCTCCTCCCCCTGGAGATGCATTTGCTCCCTAACAAGGTTCCGCTTAAAAATTCAGGCCTTGCAACAACATGGAATAAAGAATGTTGAGCCTCCATAAACAGCTGTGCATGCAGCTTTACCCAAAACAGATAATATGCACAGATGTGTTTATGGGAAGGAAGCATGAATACGCAGCATGTTGTTTTCAGCTTCTCACCACTGCAAGGATTTCTTTTCTTTTTCAAGGAAAGAGGTACATTGTGGTAAGCAGTGTTTTATGACCTATAATAAAAACTCTTGTAAAGACCATTTTTTGACCAAATGAAGCTAAGTGTTCTTTTCAGAGTCCTCGTTTGTTCCTCTCCTCCTCTCTGTATTGGAATGCACATAGTTCAGCATTAATGGATAACATAAGGAAATAATATCACAAATTCTAGCTCCTATTTGTTAAGCTTGGGAAAGCAACCAAAGTTAATTATGTAATAAAGTTCATTAGTAATGTTTTTCCCTATTCAGTAGAAGCTTCTGAATATATATGTTAAGTAAAAAATTATATGCGTTCAAGTAAATGATTATCACGTGAAAACACCCATCAGACAGTTTGAGGAAATCTCACCAGTTGGAGGCCTCATAGAAAAAACAGTTCGGGTACAAGGTAAGAATTAACTTGGGATGCCTGGGTGGCTCAGTGGTTGAGTGTCTGCCTTTGGCTCAGGGCATGATCCCGGAATCCGGGATCAAGTCTCACATCAGGCTCCCTGTGAGGAGCCTGCTTCTTCCTCTGCCTGTGTCTCTGCCTCTCTCTTTCTGTGTCGTTCATGAATAAATAAATAAATAAATAAATAAATAAATAAATAAATAAATAAATAAATAAGAAGAAGCAACTTAAAACCACCTTAGAAAGTTGGGTTATTTACAGAGGCCTATAATGCATTCAGTGAATAATAACAGTTCATTTCTAAGGATGCTTCTAAATCTAAAATGCCAGCAATCTTTAGACTTTCAAAATAAAGAACAGGTAGTATAACACCTGATTTAATTAAAATAAATTTTTTAAAGTGTGTACAATCTAGTAGGCACACAGTAGTGTCTGTTGATCTTAATTTTGACTGTTTGGGAAGATAGGAGGCTGTCCATTTACTAACAAGAGAAAAGTAGATGGATCTGAACTTAGCCAGATGCCATTGCTAACAATGGGTCCTCTTCTTGATTTGGTGACACCAGTCCCGAACCTGTTACCCCGGCCAGGAGGTTACCGCACTAGCGTTAGTCTTCACAACCACCTTTCAAGAAAATGTCATCCTCATTTTACAGATGAGGAGACTAAGACTTGATGCTCAGGGAAGGGAGATTAAATAAAGTCTCTAGGCCACCTCATGTGTAACCTGGAGATGTAGCAGAGTCCTCAAAAGATGGCCTGTTAAAGTCAACCTGTGAAAACATTCACCGATTACTTTTGTCTGTTGATTTGACTGTCCTCTTGTTTTCCCTTTCTGATGTTCTAGTTCAGACCCTACTGTCTTATGTCTAGAGTAGAATAATAGCCTCCTTATAGCATCTCCCATATTTTCTATAAGCTGAATCATAAATAATAATACCATTCTTTTACAAAGTTTCACTAGTTTCTTACAGACTTTAAGATAAGATTCCATAAACACCCTATGCAGGCCCAGTAGTGAAACCCTTTGCAATGTGGTCCCGTTTAGGAGTAAGCCCTCTTCAGGGGCTGTCACTTGTCCTCAAATACCTAAGCACTTATTCTCTAAAGCCTCTGCTATTCCTCTGGGCTTACTCAGCGGCTATAGCACCTGTGCCATGTGTAGTCCTTGCCGTAAACTGATTTGAAGTGTATA